>NW_027411644.1:36033952-37345695 GCF_047663935.1 Musca autumnalis
GATCCATGAAAAAAATATTCTTTAAAAATCCACGTTTTGTGGTGCAAGGATCCACGAAAAAAATATTCTTTAAAAATCCACGTTTTGTGTTGCAAGGATCCATGAAAAAAATATTCTTTAAAAATCCACGTTTTGTGTTGCAAGGATCCATGAAAAAAATATTCTTTAAAAATCCACGTTTTGTGGTGCAAGGATCCATGAAAAAAATATTCTTTAAAAATCCACGTTTTGTGGTGCAAGGATCCATGAAAAAAATATTCTTTAAAAATCCACGTTTTGTGGTGCAAGGATCCATGAAAAAAATATTCTTTAAAAATCCACGTTTTGTGGTGCAAGGATCCATGAAAAAAATATTCTTTAAAAATCCACGTTTTGTGGTGCAAGGATCCATGAAAAAAATATTCTTTAAAAATCCACGTTTTGTGGTGCAAGGATCCATGAAAAAAATATTCTTTAAAAATCCACGTTTTGTGGTGCAAGGATCCATGAAAAAAATATTCTTTAAAAATCCACGTTTTGTGGTGCAAGGATCCATGAAAAAAATATTCTTTAAAAATCCACGTTTTGTGGTGCAAGGATCCATGAAAAAAATATTCTTTAAAAATCCACGTTTTGTGGTGCAAGGATCCATGAAAAAAATATTCTTTAAAAATCCACGTTTTGTGGTGCAAGGATCCATAAAAAAAATATTCTTTAAAAATCCACGTTTTGTGGTGCAAGGATCCATGAAAGAAATATTCTTTAAAAATCCACGTTTTGTGGTGCAAGGATCCATGAAAAAAATATTCTTTAAAAATCCACGTTTTGTGGTGCAAGGATCCATGAAAAAAATATTCTTTAAAAATCCACGTTTTGTGGTGCAAGGATCCATGAAAAAAATATTCTTTAAAAATCCACGTTTTGTGGTGCAAGGATCCATGAAAAAAATATTCTTTAAAAATCCACGTTTTGTGGTGCAAGGATCCATGAAAAAAATATTCTTTAAAAATCCACGTTTTGTGGTGCAAGGATCCATGAAAAAAATATTCTTTAAAAATCCACGTTTTGTGGTGCAAGGATCCATGAAAAAAATATTCTTTAAAAATCCACGTTTTGTGGTGCAAGGATCCATGAAAAAAATATTCTTTAAAAATCCACGTTTTGTGGTGCAAGGATCCATGAAAAAAATATTCTTTAAAAATCCACGTTTTGTGGTGCAAGGATCCATGAAAAAAATATTCTTTAAAAATCCACGTTTTGTGGTGCAAGGATCCATGAAAAAAATATTCTTTAAAAATCCACGTTTTGTGGTGCAAGGATCCATGAAAAAAATATTCTTTAAAAATCCACGTTTTGTGGTGCAAGGATCCATGAAAAAAATATTCTTTAAAAATCCACGTTTTGTGTTTTAAGGATCCTTGAAAAAATATTCTTTAAAAATCCACGTTTTGTGTTTTAAGGTTCCTTGAAAAAACATTCTTTAAAAATCCACGTTTTGTGGTGCAAGGATTCATGAAAAAAATATTCTTTAAAAATCCACGTTTTGTGGTGCAAGGATTCATGAAAAAAATATTCTTTAAAAATCCACATTTTGTGGTGCAAGGATTCATGAAAAAAATATTCTTTAAAAATCCACGTTTTGTGGTGCAAGGATTCATGAAAAAAATATTCTTTAAAAATCCACGTTTTGTGGTGCAAGGATTCATAAAAAAAAATATTCTTTAAAAATCCACGTTTTGTGGTGCAAGGATTCATGAAAAAAATATTCTTTAAAAATCCACGTTTTGTGGTGCAAGGATTCATGAAAAAAATATTCTTTAAAAATCCACGTTTTGTGGTGCAAGGATTCATGAAAAAAATATTCTTTAAAAATCCACGTTTTGTGGTGCAAGGATTCATGAAAAAAATATTCTTTAAAAATCCACGTTTTGTGGTGCAAGGATTCATGAAAAAAATATTCTTTAAAAATCCACGTTTTGTGGTGCAAGGATTCATGAAAAAAATATTCTTTAAAAATCCACGTTTTGTGGTGCAAGGATTCATGAAAAAAATATTCTTTAAAAATCCACGTTTTGTGGTGCAAGGATTCATGAAAAAAATATTCTTTAAAAATCCACGTTTTGTGGTGCAAGGATTCATGAAAAAAATATTCTTTAAAAATCCACGTTTTGTGGTGCAAGGATTCATGAAAAAAATATTCTTTAAAAATCCACGTTTTGTGTTGCAAGGATTCATGAAAAAAATATTCTTTAAAAATCCACGTTTTGTGGTGCAAGGATTCATGAAAAAAATATTCTTTAAAAATCCACGTTTTGTGGTGCAAGGATTCATGAAAAAAATATTCTTTAAAAATCCACGTTTTGTGGTGCAAGGATTCATGAAAAAAATATTCTTTAAAAATCCACGTTTTGTGGTGCAAGGATTCATGAAAAAAATATTCTTTAAAAATCCATGTTTTGTGGAGCAAGGATTCATGAAAAAAATATTCTTTAAAAATCCACGTTTTGTGGTGCAAGGATTCATGAAAAAAATATTCTTTAAAAATCCACGTTTTGTGGTGCAAGGATTCATGAAAAAAATATTCTTTAAAAATCCACGTTTTGTGGTGCAAGGATTCATGAAAAAAATATTCTTTAAAAATCCATGTTTTGTGGTGCAAGGATTCATGAAAAAAATATTCTTTAAAAATCCACGTTTTGTGGTGCAAGGATTCATGAAAAAAATATTCTTTAAAAATCCACGTTTTGTGGTGCAAGGATTCATGAAAAAAATATTCTTTAAAAATCCATGTTTTGTGGTGCAAGGATTCATGAAAAAAATATTCTTTAAAAATCCACGTTTTGTGGTGCAAGGATTCATGAAAAAAATATTCTTTAAAAATCCACGTTTTGTGGTGCAAGGATTCATGAAAAAAAATATTCTTTAAAAATCCACGTTTTGTGGTGCAAGGATTCATGAAAAAAATATTCTTTAAAAATCCACGTTTTGTGGTGCAAGGATTCATGAAAAAAATATTCTTTAAAAATCCACGTTTTGTGGTGCAAGTATTCATGAAAAAAATATTCTTTAAAAATCCACGTTTTGTGGTGCAAGGATTCATGAAAAAAATATTCTTTAAAAATCCACGTTTTGTGGTGCAAGGATTCATGAAAAAAATATTCTTTAAAAATCCACGTTTTGTGGTGCAAGTATTCATGAAAAAAATATTCTTTAAAAATCCATGTTTTGTGGTGCAAGGATTCATGAAAAAAATATTCTTTAAAAATCCACGTTTTGTGGTGCAAGGATTCATGAAAAAAATATTCTTTAAAAATCCACGTTTTGTGGTGCAAGGATTCATGAAAAAAAATATTCTTTAAAAATCCACGTTTTGTGGTGCAAGGATTCATGAAAAAAATATTCTTTAAAAATCCACGTTTTGTGGTGCAAGGATTCATGAAAAAAATATTCTTTAAAAATCCACGTTTTGTGGTGCAAGTATTCATGAAAAAAATATTCTTTAAAAATCCACGTTTTGTGGTGCAAGGATTCATGAAAAAAATATTCTTTAAAAATCCACGTTTTGTGGTGCAAGGATTCATGAAAAAAATATTCTTTAAAAATCCACGTTTTGTGGTGCAAGTATTCATGAAAAAAATATTCTTTAAAAATCCACGTTTTGTGGTGCAAGGATTCATGAAAAAAATATTCTTTAAAAATCCACGTTTTGTGGTGCAAGGATTCATGAAAAAAATATTCTTTAAAAATCCACGTTTTGTGGTGCAAGGATTCATGAAAAAAATATTCTTAAAAAATCCACGTTTTGTGGTGCAAGGATTCATGAAAAAAATATTCTTAAAAAATCCACGTTTTGTGGTGCAAGGATTCATGAAAAAAATATTCTTAAAAAATCCACGTTTTGTGGTGCAAGGATTCATGAAAAAAATATTCTTTAAAAATCCACGTTTTGTGTTGCAAGGATCCATGAAAAAAATATTCCTTAAAAATCCACGTTTTGTGTTCCAATCATCCTTGAAAAAATATTCTTTAAAAATCCACGTTTTGTGTTGCAATCATCCTTGAAAAAATATTCCTTTAAAATCCACGTTTTGTGTTGCAATCATCCTTGAAAAAATATTCTTTAAAAATCCACGTTTTGTGTTGCAATCATCCTTGAAAAAATATTCTTTAAAAATCCACGTTTTGTGTTGCAAAATCCACGTTTGGTGATTTTATTTTTCCTGGAAAAATTATTGTTTAAAAATCCACGTTTGGTGATTTGATTGTCCTTGAAAAAATATTGTTTAAAAATCCACGTTTGGTGATTTGATTGTCCTTGAAAAAATATTGTTTAAAAATCCACGTTTGGTGATTTGATTGTCCTTGAAAAAATATTGTTTAAAAATCCACGTTTGGTGATTTGATTGTCCTTGAAAAAATATTGTTTAAAAATCCACGTTTGGTGATTTGATTGTCCTTGAAAAAATATTGTTTAAAAATCCACGTTTGGTGATTTGATTGTCCTTGAAAAAATATTGTTTAAAAATCCACGTTTGGTGATTTGATTGTCCTTGAAAAAATATTGTTTAAAAATCCACGTTTGGTGATTTGATTGTCCTTGAAAAAATATTGTTTAAAAATCCACGTTTGGTGATTTGATTGTCCTTGAAAAAATATTGTTTAAAAATCCACGTTTGGTGATTTGATTGTCCTTGAAAAAATATTGTTTAAAAATCCACGTTTGGTGATTTGATTGTCCTTGAAAAAATATTGTTTAAAAATCCACGTTTGGTGATTTGATTGTCCTTGAAAAAATATTGTTTAAAAATCCACGTTTGGTGATTTGATTGTCCTTGAAAAAATATTGTTTAAAAATCCACGTTTGGTGATTTGATTGTCCTTGAAAAAATATTGTTTAAAAATCCACGTTTGGTGATTTGATTGTCCTTGAAAAAATATTGTTTAAAAATCCACGTTTGGTGATTTGATTGTCCTTGAAAAAATATTGTTTAAAAATCCACGTTTGGTGATTTGATTGTCCTTGAAAAAATATTGTTTAAAAATCCACGTTTGGTGATTTGATTGTCCTTGAAAAAATATTGTTTAAAAATCCACGTTTGGTGATTTGATTGTCCTTGAAAAAATATTGTTTAAAAATCCACGTTTGGTGATTTGATTGTCCTTGAAAAAATATTGTTTAAAAATCCACGTTTGGTGATTTGATTGTCCTTGAAAAAATATTGTTTAAAAATCCACGTTTGGTGATTTGATTGTCCTTGAAAAAATATTGTTTAAAAATCCAAGTTTGGTGATTTGATTGTCCTTGAAAAAATATTCTTTAAAAATCCACGTTTGTTGATCTGATTGTCCTTGAAAAAAATATTCTTTAAAAATCCACGTTTTTTTATCTGATTGTCCTTGAAAAAATATTCTTTAAAAATCCAAGTTTGTTGATTTGATTGTCCTTGAAAAAATATTCTTTAAAAATCCACGTTTGTTGATTTGATTGTCCTTGAAAAAATATTCTTTAAAAATCCACGTTTGTTGATCTGATTGTCCTTTTAAAAATATTCTTTAAAAATCCACGTTTGTTTATCTGATTGTCCTTGAAAAAATATTCTTTAAAAATCCACGTTTGTTGATCTGATTGTCCTTGAAAATTATTCTTTAAAAATCCACGTTTGTTGATCTGATTGTCCTTAAAAATATTTTTTAAAAATTCACGTTTGTTGATCTGAATGTCCTAGAAATAATATTTTTTAAAATTCCACGTTTGTTGATCTGAATGTCCTTGAAAAAAATATTCTTCAAAAATCCACGTTTGTAGATCTGATTGTCCTTGAAAAAATATTATTTAAAATCCACTTTGTTGATCTAATTGTCCTTGAAAACAAAATTCTTTAAAAGTCCACGTTTGTTGATCTGATTGTCCTTGAAAAAATATTCTTTAAAAATCCACGTTTGCTGATATGATTATCCTTGAAAAAATTCTTTTAAAGTCCACGTTTCTTGATCTGATTGTCCTTGAAAAATATTCCTTAAAAATCCATTTTTGGTGATCTGATTGTTTTTGAAAAAATATTCTTTAAAAATCTACACTTCTCTACTTTGGTTGCTCCACTGTGCACCAAAATTAAATTTTAGTCACACTAAGCCATCGTCTTGTTTATTTTGCTTTTGTTATGCACAAGTTAATATTACGTCGAAGCAGTAAGAGCATCAAGCGGGTAGTCCAATATGAAGCAGGCAACTAACTACAAAAATGGACGACAAAAATTAAATTAAATTCCGAATAGAGCAGAGTAAACGCAAAAAAGCAACACACACCAGGACATACAATTCAACGCCGGAACTGTGTGGAAAAAAGGCAGCAAAAGAAGCAGGCAATTGTTTAAATTTAATTTTTATCTGTTTTGTTTGGTCTTAATTTAATTAAAGGTTCATTACTGTTTAAAATGCGATGATTGCCATTGTTGTTGCTACTCTATGGTTGCAATGACGACACGACACAACAACATTGCTTGTCGGATATGTATATATGTAAGTGACAGGTTGATGTTTTTCTGGTGCCGTCAAGCACAGCGCAACGTGACCACCGACACAACACAACAGAACAAGGAAGGGATAAATGCAATGCAATTGTTGTTTAATACCATATAAGGAAACCGGAAGCAACAACAATAACAGGACGTATAATATACCTGGGGGAATCCCTGGAGGCTTCGAGCAAAAGGTTACCAGAGTTTCAAGTATACAACATTTTTTTAAAAAGTAAATTTAAATTCTAAGAATTTAAAAAAAGACAAAGAAACGTCCATCAAGGAATGTTCTCTAAGAAAACCAAATTCCAATCGCTGATGAAGGCTTTAAAAATTCTTTAAACATATCCAACCTCAAAGCTGTTATGGTCCTGAATAATATAACAATTCTCGAACTAAGTTTTGGCCAAAAAACTAACAGAAATGGTGATGTAGCTTTCCACACATATCCTCAACCCACTTGACAACTAGACCAATAACACCTTACTCTGGGTTTTTATGGCTAGCAACCTTAAACCTCCAACTAACTAGAACATGTCCGAACACACAAGACAAAGTAACAGCAGTAGGAATCATTCATTTATTGTTGTCTTCCTTGCATTTCCCCATTGGGAGAGGGGGTCTCAATGCACTTCCAGATGTCATCACCCAAAGTTTCACTACGTGTTTTGTTTAGGGGCCAGCAGAAGCTTCGTTCTCAATGGTCTTTATGGGTGATGGCCTGACAGGCTGGCTACCTAGCTGTCTAACTGTCTGTCTGCCTGATTATGGCCGGTGTTTACAGGTGAAATGAAACATAAAATCTTCCATTTGTTGGCGTGAGTTCTTCTAATTAACAGCTGGAAGAATGGCAACAACTTGGAAAACTGCAACAACAACAAAACTACTACTACTACAACAAACATGTTAATTTCATGTTGTTGACGTTGCTTTACACTTTACTTCCGTATCTGGTCGTAATAGCCAGCCATTAAAACGCGTACAAAGAAGAAGAGGAAGCAAAAGGAAACCTAAACAACAACAGTAAACTGAAAAAAGCGAAACAAAACTGTAACGAACAAAAAATACGCGATTTATACTCCGCCAACATGACAAAGAGCCATGATGTGCAAGGACTATAAAGGATAACATAAGTAAACCCAACAAACGGCAAACGATCACAGGACGCGGTTGGTCAACATTTTCAGCTCGCTGACTATTTGACAGAGGCACAGTGGGAAAAAACACATTTTAATGGCATTTCGGGTATTATATTGACATTTTTTGAAGAACATTTTTACAAGGATTTGTCACCTCGGCATCCAACAAACTACATATGGCCGAAGTGGGTGCATCTTAGGGCATGCTCTGAACTCGTCCATGTGAGGGACTACGACAGGGACTTTGTTGCTGTCTGCTACGAGAACACAGGCCCAATCATCATTATCAGTATCAACCACAGACGCGGTACACCTCCGTTGCTGTTTCAATCCCTGGAAATGCATAATTTTTGCAATTCAAGGCAAAATCACGGAAATAATGCCACCGGCACTGTGGTCGAAGTCCGGAAAATTGCGAGGGTTGCTTTATTACTGCAGGCAGGCAAGGATGCCAGCAAAGGTGAATCATGAAGACCGATTTCTATTTCTTGAGGCTTTACTACTCATCAGCATGAGTTCCGCAAGTAGCACAGCACTACAGCTGCGCTGGACGCCATCTCTACATTAATTAGTCGAGGACCCAGCCAGAACAGGCTATGTTTATAGTGCTTGACTTATCTAAAGCCTTTGATACTGTCAAGCACTACACACTGTGTGAGGACATCGATCAGACTACCCTCCTGCCAATTTAAAACGTGGGATAATTAATTATATGTGCGGATAGCGTTCGAACGTGGAATTCAGGAACAAGAAGTCGAACACAGGGAGTTCCCCAAGGTGGGGTGAAATCTTCGAAAACCTTTAACCTCAACCTGTGTACCGTTTTTCTGTGTTGGAAGCAGCATATCTCGAGATGCCTGCTCCGGATTTTTTTTGGTCTGTGCAGGAATGGAGAAAACCCCATGACCAATTTGGGTGTGCACGGTCTTGTCACATCCGCATCCACCATACTCAAACTTCAGCGAGAGGCAATAGATGTCGGTAGCAGGTGAATCTCAGGGCTTGCTTTAGACTCGTCCATGTGAGGGACTACGACATGCTACGAGAACACAGCTCGTCGTTATCTGAATACAAGACTTTACCGCAATGGATTCCGGGGGAAGATCGACGAAATAGTGGACCTTACGAGTAGGAGAAATCAAATGCAGGAATAATAATTGTTCCACAAACATCCCAGGCGGGACAAGGGAGACTTCTCTCATATCAATGAGTGCACCCCGATTCATATTAGCTCAATGATATGGGACCAACAGTTTATCGCCGAGTCCGAACGGCGTGTCTTAAGACACCACTTGTAGAGAAGTTTTACATGGCTGAAATACTCAGGAAATGTCGCCAACATTACTGAGGGGTATTTTGCCACCGTTGAAAATTTGATATTGCATAGCAGGGGAATCGAACCCACGACCTTCTGCGTGCTAGGCGGGTGTGCATATCATTGCACCCGGTGGCACCCAATGCAGGAAACCAAGTTCAAAAATAACTGCAGCTTGTGATGGTTACAAGCTACTGAGTGAGGGACGCCCCAGATGTAGGAATGGGGGATTAGTTTTCCTGTAGCATTGACAGACTGTAGTATTGACAGACATACCTATCTCGTTTGATGACTCGTACATGGAATGAATGGGGGTAGCAGTCTGATGTGGAACTGCCGAGGTAGAGTTGCTTAACTTACTGCCGATTATTGGCTATACATCAGGTTACAGGTCTAACATTAGCCACTTTTGGAAGGTCTTAACCGACTGCTCTTAGGACATTATTGTTCCTCATGAATTGTCGCCTTCGGTTATAATGACCTGAAAGAAAAAGCTCTACGTTTTGCACGGTCAATTAGAACATCCCTATAAGAATTAGCGGAGAGTATCATAGTTCGCCATTGTGCAACCTGGTCTGACAAATGACGTCACCTGGCAACCCGTCGTTTCTCTTGACTCATACCATCTCCCTGTAGTGGTCTCCATCAGCAAACCTCCCGACTTCATCAGCGGTGAACGCCGCACATTCACCAACTATGGGAAAGGTAATTGGCTTAGATTCGGATGTTCGCGTAGCATACACGATGTTCCAGGACATCACAACAGCTGCAGCAGTTCGCTATATACATGCTGGACGAATACCCAAAGTGAGACCGAATTTCCCAGCAGAGATGACGGGATCAGCAAATGACCGTGATGGGCTTTGTCGAGCCAATCCTAGTCATACCAGAGTGATAGGCACCTAACACTCGATGTTAATAGTTTGCTCGGAGAGCTCAAGCCGAACAAGGGGCTAAATCATCTGAAGAGCTGCAAGATTGGAGCCGGAAGGAATTAATTGTGGGCAACGGTTAATTTACTCTCAAAATTGCAATAGAAGGAAAATAGAAACTCAATCAAGTTTGGCGAAGTTAAGCTGATCGATCCGAAGAGCACATTGGTAGTGGCAGGCAGACGAGAAGAGTACTATGTACTACCATAATTTACAATCATGCAAATCGTTAGGCCCGGCGGTATTTTCATGGAAATGTAGCAACAGCTGGAAGATCCGAGATTTGAGTATCTTACCAATATTCTCAACCTGTCGCTAGCCACCCACATTGTGGCCGAAGTCTGGAAAACAAACAAAGTGGTCCCGCTGTTGAGATTAGGCAAGGGTGCTAGCAAAGGCCATTAGGAACACTAAATCATGCAAATCGTTAGGTCCGGCGGTATATTCATGGAAATGGGAGTTAAGTATTTTACCAAAGTTTTCAACCTGTCGCTAGCCACACTTTTTTTGAAACTAATGATTTAAAGAAAACTCGTCGGTGGAGCCGGATTAATTGAATTGTGGACAACGGATAGGTCACTCCCGAACACTGGAATCTTTCGAGAGTGACCTATCCGTTGCCCACAATTCAATTAAGCCGGCTCCACCAACGATTTCCCTCAGATGGGTTTAGCGCCGTTACGTTGACTTATCGGAATAGTTGCGCAATAATTTGTCACGCACGCCGGAGTGACAGGCCGAAGAGCAGAGTACTACATCACAAAAGATATTGCAAATGCCATTAGGAACGCCATATCATCCAAAGCGTGATGCCGTGACGGTATCACCATGGTAATGCTGAAAGAGCTAAATAAGTCGGTAGTTGGTTATCTCAACAAAATTCTCAACCCGGCCAAGTTTGAAACGTTGGATAATCAATTATATGTGTGGAATTCAGGAACAAGACGTCAAGGTACAGTAGGTTAAAACTTGAATTTCCCCAAAGTTGGATGATATCTACTTTCCGGTATTCCAACCTCTTTGACGTCATTGAGATAGGTACGGATGTGTCAAGGTACGCGACTAATGTAATTTGTGAAAGGCACAACTTTTTTTCGCAATGGAATATCCGCCTCAACGTCTATCACCACTCTGTTCACCACATGGACTGCGGAGATGAGCAGAGATGAATGTTCTGGTAACGGAATTCCTACCACTTACTACCCCAAAATGCAAGGGGTAACATTCGACAATATGTTCAAGTTGTCCGTATATGTCACAACTGTCTGCCACATGTAAGATGTAAGAACCGGGACCTCAGGTGCAGACAAGAAACTTTGTTGTTCACATATAACGCGACGACATTGAAGACATTGAGATAGGTACGGATGTGTCAAGGTACCCGACTAATGTAATCTGTGAAAGGCAGAACTAATTTTGATCGATATCACCACTTTTTTCACACTAGGAATATTCCAATATCCGCCACTACGTCTATGACCACTCTGTTCACCATATGGACTGCGGAGATGAGCATAGACAAATGTCCTGGTAATATAATTCCGACCACTTACTACACCAAAATCCTAGCGGTAACATTCGACAATATGTTCAAGTTGTCCGTGCATGCCACAGCTTTCTGCGACATCCTGAGATGTAAGAACATGGTCCTCAAGTCCTTAGTCTGCTGCATTTCGGTCTACCGGTCTTCTAGTGGAAGACCCACCATTTCTCGGTGAAAAGGTCTTTTATAAGAAGACCCACCCGTCTTCTAAGAAAATACTTGCTGGTTTTTATGACCATGGTCCACTATAAGAAGGCACATGGTCTTCTATAAGAAGGCACACCATTCTGCTATGAAAAGATCCACCAGTCTATCCATGAGAAGACCAATCCGTCTTTTAATAGAAGACGTACCGGTTTTTGTATGACCACTGCCATTGGCCAAAAATAAAAAAAATTAATGTCAAAATTTTGGTACAACGTCTTACGGTGGCGGTACGTGCCTTCATGAATGAACGCTATAAGATCTACATTAAAATTTTTTACCAATTTTCAGACAAAAATATTGTTTTTTTGATCCGCTAAATTGGTTGGATTTTATGTTGTTTTGGAGATTGTTTTGTTTCTCCTAGCCTATTTTTGCATCATAAGATAATCGGGAACTTTGTTCATGTCATTTTGTATTAACAGCATAAAACAATTCTTGTTACGCTCGTGGTTTCTTAAAACACTCTTCGCAGCAGCACAAAGCTGTAACCGGCGCATTGGCTTGATTTTTACACTCTAAATATTTTTGGTCCTCTTTGAAAAGACCATCTGGTCTTTTATGAGAAGATCCAGCAGTTTTCAATGAGAAAACCCACCGGTCTTTTATAAAAATACACAGCTGTAATCTCTTAGAAAATGCACCGGTCTTATATGTCCTCTTTGAAAAAAGGAGACGTATTGGTCTTCTATGAGAACATCCACCGGTATTTTACGAGAAGATCCACCGGTTTCCCAAGAAAAGACTTGCCGGTATTTTATGACTCCTGGTTCTCTATGAAAAGAACTACTGGTCTACTGTGAGAATATATACGGGTCTTCTATGAGATAGGTGCATTTCAGGAACTGTTCAGGCTGTTCAGACCTTCCTGAAGGTCTATTACGACATGGTTTATATTCGTGCTGCTACAACATAGTCTTCATCATCATCATCAGTATCAGCCGCAGAGTTTAAACCGCATATTGCTGTTCCACTTCCTTAGAATGTGACATTCCTGCAGTTTAATTGCGATGGTTTTCGAGCCAAGATCAGTGAGATAGTGAATTTTATGAGTCGAAGAAATATAATGGTCGCGGCGAATCAGGAAACGAAGCTGCACAATAATTGCAGTCTTCGGAGTTGTGATGGATACAACATTCTTCGCCTAGATCGTACGAGAAGTGGGGGTGGTGGGCTTGCACCAGTCTGTCCAGCACAGACCTATCTCGCGTGAGCTAGATTCTAGGGACCCGCACTTGGAGTATATAGGGGTAGCGGTGAGGTGTGGAACCGCCGAGATAGAACTGATGAATGTGTATATCCGATATAGCTGTGCCCCGCGTTATTCGCCTAACATAAGTCCTCTGTTGAGAGGTGATAACCGCCTGGTCCTAGAGGATTTCAATACGCACCATGAGCTATGGCATTCACCCCTAGGGCATGACCATAGAGATACAGATCTGGCTGAGCAAGTAGATAGCACCACATTCCGCACTGCGAACGAGGATGCGCCCACCAGGATTAGAGGAGACTGCCACAGTTCGCCTGACATGTCCATCGTATCGGCCGGTCTGACGAATGACGCGACATGACATCATAACTGCTGCAGCCGCTCGCTATATCCCTGCTGGTCGAATACCTGAAATAAGACCAAATTTTTCAGCAGAGGCGACGGGATTAGCTAATGAGCGTGATGAGCTTCGCCGCATGAAACCTAAGAACCCCAGAGTTAGAGAACTGACAGCGGAAGTCAATAGATTAGTTGGTGAAAACAACAACAAACAAGAAAACAAAAAGTGGCTAGAACATCTGAAGTGCTGCAACATTGGAGCCGGTTGTAATAAATTGTGACCAACGGTTAAGGCGCTATCGAACCCTAGTAGAAGGAACGATCGGACAACTGTCGTGTTTAACGGTGTGGCTGTGACAGATCCGGAGAGGTGCGCGGACTATTTCTGCCAACAATTTATCGAGCACCCCGATAGCAACCGGGCGAAGAGAAGTGTTTTACGTCGTTTGCGATCTCTTCCAGCCGAGGAAGAATCGCCAAAATGTACGATGATTATGTTGCAGATGTTATCCGAGGCGCAAAGTCATCCAAAGCCCTTGGACCTGACGGAATTTCAATGGTGATGCTGAAACAGCTGGATGACCCGGGAGTCGAGTATTTAAGTAAGGTCCTCAACTTATCGCTAACCACCCTAATAGTTCCCGAAGCCTGGAAGATAGGCAGGGTGGTAGCGCTGCTAAAACCTGACAAGGATGCCAGCAAAGGTGAATCATACAGACCGATTTCACTTCTTTCGCCAGTAGCAAAGATATTCGAGGCGTTACTCCTCCCTAGCATCAGAACGTCTTAACCAGTTGCGGATCATTAACACGGGTTCCGGAAGCAGCATAGTACCACAACAGCACTGCACGGCATTTCCACATATATTGGCCGAGGACTCAAACAGGTCAAACAATGCCACAGAACAGTGATGGTAGCATTGGATCTGACCAAAGCGTTTGATGCGGTCAGCCATGCTAGCTGTTCGCGGATATCGATAATACTACCCTCCTGCCTTGTCTGAGACGTTGGGTCATCAACTATTTGTGTGGTCGCCAGTCATACGTGGAATTCAGAGACAGGAAGTCCAAAACCCGTAGATTGAGTTCCCCAAGGAGGGGTGATATCTCCGGAACTCTTTAACATCTACCATTCGGCAATTCCACGCCCTCCCGACGGCACTGAGTTAATTACGTACGCGGATGATTGTACTGTCATGGCGTCAGGTCCCAACATTGGTAACATTTGTGACAGGCTAGAGAGAATTTTTCCACGCGAAGTATATGAAAATATCAACAGCCACCACATGGTAGGGGCAAATGAAGCTCCCACTGAATGTGCATGTCGACGGTTCAATTATTCCGACCACAAACTACTCCAAAGTCCTGGGGGTCACATTCGATAGCATGTGTAAGTCGTCCGAACATGCTTCAGTTATCTGCGATAAGTTGAGAAACAGGAACAAGGTCCTAAAGTCCATAGCCGCCAGCATTTGGAGTGCAGTTAAAGAAACCTTGTTAACCACATACAACGGGATAGGTCGGTCTGCCAGAATGCTACCCTGAGAACAGCTACAGGGTGTCACCTCATGTCTTCATTGGACCATTTGCATGAGGAGACCAAGATCCTGCCGGTGCGTCGACACAACAAGATGTTGACGATGCAGTACTTCTTTGAATGCTATAGGCAATATCACCCAAATCTCCATCTGATGGAAATGCCCATCGCGATCTGGAAAAAGAGGTCAAGAGATATATAAGATAACTGCTAGATCAACGTTCTTATCAGGTAGGTTTAAGAGATATTCACACTGACACGGTCGCTGAGGCTCCAGAAGCCTATAGTGCGAATATCATCCTCGAAGATCACCCACCACCCGTGGCAGCGGAATAGCGATGATCTGCGAATCTGCACCTGTAATGTTTGCACTCTTTATAGAGAAGGTGCTATTTACGCATTGGCAGATGTACTTGAAAAGTACAAGGCCGACATTACTGCCATACAGGAAATACAATGAAACGGGCATGAGCTTGGTTGCGGATTTGTAGTTGGTCGGAGGTTAAAACATCTGGTCTCCAGCTTCACCCCAGTGAATGCTTTATTTGCGCTTATGCTCCCACTGAAGACAAGGACGAACAGACCAAAGATATATTTTACGAGCGCTTAGAAGGAACTGATGACCGTTGCCTTGCGATTTTAATACCAAAATTGGAAAGGAGAAGAATATCTTTGGCCCAACAGTCGGGAATTTCAGTCTCCACAGTGAAACATCTGACAATGGTATGAGGCTGATAGACTTTGCAGCTGCAAAAAACATGGTAGTTAGCAGTACCAGATTTAATCATCTCGATATTTATAAGGTCACCTGGCTGTCTCCAGATCAGAAAACAAGAAATCAAATTGATCATGTTGTGATAGATGGAAGACATTCATCGAGCGTGTTGGATGTACGATCGCAAACATTAATTCGGACCACAACCTTGTTGCAGCAAAGGTACGCACCCGCTTAAACGTAGCAAACAAAGTACGAACAGACACAACACGAAAGTTAGACATCGGTAAGCTGCAATCACAACAGATAGCCACAGCATATTCCACTCAACTGGCCCAACTTCTTAATCAAAGCACTCCTCATCCCGATAACATATCAGCGCAAGGGCAAAGTATTGCCCACTCCATGCAAACAGCCGCAATATCCATACTTGGATACCAGAGACCTCCACCAAGGAATCCATGGTATGATCAGTAGTGTCGTGCTGCCACCGAAGAGAAAAATGCGGCATATAGGGCTACTCTACAATCCGTAGCAACGCGTAGCGCACGAGAGATACAGGGAGAAAAGGAGAGAGGA
Organism: Musca autumnalis; assembly: GCF_047663935.1. Taxonomy (NCBI): domain Eukaryota; kingdom Metazoa; phylum Arthropoda; class Insecta; order Diptera; family Muscidae; genus Musca; species Musca autumnalis. The sequence goes on from NW_027411644.1 coordinate 36,049,962, forward strand.
GAAGCGTCTTTTCCGTAGGAAAAAAGAGAGAGATGGAAAAGCGGGAGTGTGAAAAAATCGAGATGTACAGGAGCCAGAATGAAGTCCGAAAATTCTACCAAAGAGTCAAGCATCAAACTGATGGCTTTGGTACAGGCACATCCTCCTGTAGAGACCAGCAAGGTAATTTGGTAACTGATACAGATAGTGTACTCAGGATATGGAAAGAACATTTTTCAAATCTGTTGGTATCCAATAGCAGTGAAGACGACGAAGATACCACAGTCCCAATCCCAGAAGATGGTATTAAATGTATACCGCCCAGCCAAGATGAGGTAAAGACAGCAATAAATCGGCTGAAGAATAATAAGGCAGCAGGGGCCGATGGCTTACCAGCCGAGCTGTTCAAAACCGGAGGCGACACGCTGATAAGGTGTATTCATCAGCTAGCACCATCTGGCAGGAAGAACGAATACCCGACGATTGGAACCTGAGTATCCTGTGCCCCGCCCACAAGAAGGGAGATAAGACTTTATGCTCCAACTTTAGGGGCATAAGTCTACTCCCTATTGCCTTCGAGATCTTGTCAGGGATATTGTGCGAACGACTAAAGCCCATGGTCAACGAAATAATTGGACCATACCAATGCGGCTTTAGACCCGGCAAGTCCACCATCGACCAGATATTTACCCTGCGGCAAATCCTGGATAATACCCAAGAGATGCAGATTGACACCAACCACCTTTTTGACGATTAAAAAGCAGCCTTCGACAGCCTGCTACGTTCATAGGTATTCCAAGCCATGTCTGAATTTGGTATCCCCGCAAAGCTGATCCGGCTTAGTAAAATGACTTTAACTGACACGAGGTCCTCAGTTAAAATAGGAAAGAACCTCTCCGAAGAGTTTTGTACTAAAAGAGGTTTCAGGCAAGGAGACAGCCTTACGTGTGATCTTTTCAACATCCTGCTGGAAAAGGTTGTACGGAGGCAAACGTCAAAAGAAGTGGCACAATCTACACCAATAGCCACATGTTACTTGCTTATGCTGATGATATAGACATCATGGGCCGATCAGTAAAAGAAGTAACTGATACCTTTATGAAGGTCGAATTAGAATCTGCTAAAGTGGGTCTGGCGGTAAACGGCGAGAAGACCAAGTTGATGGCGTCGACGCGCAATGCGTCCATTGAGATCGGATCAACTGTTGAAGTTGGTTCCTATAATTTTGAGGTAGTAAAATACTTCGTGCACCTCGGCACCGCCGTAAACACAACAAACGACATCAGTTGTGAAATAATAAGAAGAATTGTATTGGCCAACAGATGCTACTTTGGCTTAAGTAAGCACTTTAAAAACAAAGCCACAACTCGTCACACAAAAGAACGCTTTACAAAACACTGTTACTACCAGGGTTTCGGAGTCGGAGTCTACGAGTCGGAGTCGAGCAATTTTGCTGGAGTCGGAGTCTGAGTCGGAAAAAATAACTCGACTCCGACTCCGGGCAAAATTTTTTCCACATTATAGAAACATAAGATTAAATTTGGAACAAGAACATTTTTTTTTTAAATCATTATTTATTTTAAAAGAAAATCATAAGAAAACATATATGCAAACGTTATTTTATACTAATTTAAAGGACAATTCACAGGATATTTACTATCCTCTGAAGTGTCATCCCTATTTTGTTGATCCAAATGATTCTTTACATTTTGGCAAACAAAAGTAAAGTTCTATGACAATCGAATTAAGATTGGACCTTTAACCTCTTTCGCCTGGTCTTCTCACAAAGGTATATTGGTATTCTCATCCTGTTTTTTATGAGAAATCATCCATGTCCTCTATTAAAGACATTGTGGTCTCTATGTATTTCGGTAAATGTCGAATAATCTATTAACTATATATGAAATTCAGATTAAATTTGTTGTTTATCAACGACAGATTCATCCCGCCATAACTCAGAATTCTGAAAAACGGCGAATCTTTCTTCTAGGATTCCTTTTGTACCCAATGAGGGCATTAGATGTAGACATTCAAATAACCGGATCTGTCAGCCAGGAACAGACATAGTTCATGTGTATCCGAGTTTTCTACACAATCAATAGCATATACGAAATTCAATGAAATATATAACCATAGAGTTTTTATGAGAAAGTATCGGGTAAAAGTGATAAAGGACAATGGAAACATGAGAAAATCGATTTCTTGTCTTAGTGGACCCGACCCTACATAAAATTTTCTAGCAACATTTTTGTAGAATATTTTCATGCTAATTTTTTCGTGTGCTAATTTTTCAGTTCCAGAAAACATCTGTCTGCCTACGTGATGGGTTGTTTACACAATATATCTCAAATATTTCAATAAAATTATCCACTCCACACCAAAGTTCAAAATGTCAGCGCTGAATTTTCGTATAAATAGCATAGCATAGAATATGTGATCAAATTTTTAAGTCGATCAGAACAATATTGCCATAGTATAAGCGTTGGATGGGAACAATTTATTTTATTTTGTATGCATCAAATAAATTGTGTTTTTCTCGAAATCGGCCATCAAAATATATGACAATTGGCTTATTAGATTTCGAGGTAGAGTTGGTTGGCACCGCAAAATGCTTTAATAAAAACAGGGTTTCGTAGACGGTCTCAAAACTACGTAATATTTTTCGCTTTCAGATGAAGAAAAAAATCACGCAAACAGTTAGGTAGTTTTCTCCGAAAAAATCATGAAAATGGCATTTATTGAGCTTTACAACTGGGGGTCTCCTTTTAAGGCTAAGCGCACTAAAATGTTGGGTTACATCCAGTTTGAATTGCTTATTTTTTATTATTATCTTATTTTTTTGCATGTAGTCCTTATGATTTGTATTGCCCCCTCATTTTCACATATTTTGAAAGCTTAAAGATTTTCTCACGCGGATGAACTCCGTCCAGAATATACTCGTGCAAAAAAGGAAAACCGACAAAAACTTTCGAGTCGTCGGCTTTCCTTTTACAGATGCATTATTGATCATTAAGCTCGATTTCCAACGAGAAATTAATTAAAAATTTATAATAAAAATTATCTTCGCCAAAAAAAAGCAAGTGCGAATTATTTATGCATTTGTGCCTTATTTCTTCGACAAACGCAAATACTTTGCAGACGGTACATGTTTCAGTTTTCAGAGTGGTTAATCTCTAGATAACTTTTCGATTAACTTTATATTGGTCGAAAAGTTATCTAGCCATGGACAATTGCCGAAATTTTTTTCTGTTTAAAGTGGTTCATCTCTAGATAACTTTTCAGCCAGTTTTTAGTCAGTTTAAAAATTATCGATCTATTATCAATCATTTTATCAACTGGTTAATAAAAGTCCGACAGGGTTACTAATGAATATGTAAGGAAAAACTAACACATTAGCCTATATAATCCAAAATATGGGAAAAAGTTAAAAATGTGTGCACATTTTATTCAATTTTAGTGGTATAGGAATTCACTCTCGGAGTCGACCCGGAGTCGGAGTCGGAGTCGTGAAAAAAACTCGTCTGGAGTCGGAGTCGAGCCAAAAATACCTCGACTCCGAAACCCTGGTTACTACCCGTGCTGATGTATGGTTCCAATCCTGGGTACTTGCGCAAGCAGACATGGCAGTGCTTGGTGTGTTTGAGAGAAAAATTCTTCGAAAGATCTACGGACCAATCTGCGTTGACGGTGAATATCGACGTCGCATGAACCACGAGCTGTATCTGCTATACAACGACATCAATATAGTTAAACGTATCGAGATGCAACGATTGCGTTGGCTAGGCTATATCATAAGAATGAGCTATGATGAACCCGCTAAAAAGGCGTATAAATTCGGTAATGGGTCAGCTAAGTAAGTAAGTATAGTATGGAGGGTATATCAAGTTTTTTTTCTGTTTGTAACTTATTGAATCATTTGTGACCCTATAAAGAATATATGTTCTTGAGTAGGGTAAATTCTGTGTCGATATAATCAAGCCCATCCTTCCGTCTGTGGTAATCTCTCTAGTTTCTAATCAAATTGAGATAGTACGCTGAAATTTTGAAAAAAATGAGTCAAGCCAGGTCAAGTTCGAGTAGTGGTTATATTGACCCACGTTTTTGGAATAGCCTCTGAATTTAAGTATTTTTAATATTTTTTAGATACAGTTTCTGACCGAATTCGCTATAATTTAGAAATTGTAGCTCATTCGGTCAAAAAATGTTGCTAAAAAACTTCAAAATACCTGAAATCGGGCGGTACTGTTATATGTGGGTTATAGTTTTCGTTCAGAAAATATAGCAAAAAACTTCAAAATACCTAAAATCGGGTGGTACCGTTATATAGATGACCAAAACGTAGGTCGATATAGATCGCATAGTCGCATAGATCGAATTTCAGAATTTCACCCTGGTATACTTAACAGAGTCGCAAATTATTTTTTCAATGCGTTACTAACGGATAACCACACTTAAAAAGCCAAGTTCAGTATAATTTTTAACATAAACTGAAGAATTTTCGGTTTAGCTATTTTTGACACTTGATTTTGCGATTTAGGTAGAATAATATTTGACAGCCCTGTCGAAACATAACAAAACAGTTTTTCCTTTCCCTCATAATTTGTTAGGTTCATAAAAACAGCAAACCAAACTTTTAGTATACATACAAGCAGGGGCAACAAGTAGATAAATAAACTAAACGCCACACACACGTTCCCTCCATGCCGCAAAAACGTCATACCCATGCTTTGAAATAAACATAGCAACGACATACACTCCTCTCTTATCCTCCTCTCTCCTCTCTTATCCTGTTGATAATGTTTTTGTTTTTATTCACTCCCGGCCCATAGTGCACAATACCGGACTTTTAATTATTACGTCCCATGGTTAGCTGCTGTTTGCAATGTTGTTCAAGAGGGTTCGTGCTGGGGTTGTTGTTGTTGCTGCTGTTTGCATTTTCTTGTGAGACAATTGCACAAAGCGGAAACAAAAGAATTGAATGGAGAAAAAGGAAATACAACAAACAATGAATGCAAGAACCATTTTAATTGTTTTTCCATAAAAAATAATTTAAGAAATACAAAGACCCGGCACTCATTCGCACTCTCGCATTCATACACACACACACACACTCACAAACACACGCAAGTGTTCTTAAATAAAATGAAATATGTAGTACATCCTCAAGAGCCCCACTGCTATTTAGCGGTACCGCAGTTATCCTTCGTTTACCCTCTTGCATTGGATTGAAACGTTTAAACAAACAGGCTAAACCATAGAAATAACCGCGTGTCAACATCTATCACCAGAGGACCCCTGGAGGCTTATACTTAAGCTTTATGAACGGACAGCCTTCCCTATTATTCTTCTGCTTGTGTGACTGTATTATCAAATTGCCACATAGTCTGAGGGTTTCTTGGGTGCATTATTTCGTGTTGTTGCAATCACACTCCTCGTTGCACTCTCCTTGTCCTCGCACTAAATACAAAATAATCCTTCCAATAGTTTCTAGCTCTCTAATAGAAATATATATCCCTTAGGGTTACGACATTATGTGAGGCAACAATATCCTTCTTTTCGCCAGCCAATCCAACCATCCACGCGATTAGAAATGTGGGAAGAAGGAGAAGAAACAAAATACACAAAATATGAAAAGGGGGAGCGACAGATAGTCCCATTGCTTGTGGTTTTTATGATGACCACCGGCATTAGCAAGGTCATCAATGGCAACAGCTTATCGTTGAAGTCATCGTCCAACCCAGTAGTGTCAAATGAGGGGAAATGAAAAGAAAATAAGATTTCACATTGAAATAGATTCGAAAAACAACAACACAAAAAACACAAATGAAATCGTCACAAGTGATTGAACTCAGGTGACCAAGCAACCCAACGACAGAACAATGACAATATTGGTGATTTACTTTATGGCTTATTTTCGTCATCATGACCACTTTCCTGATTTTCTGTTTTATCAGTGGTTTGTTTGTTGATATCTTGAAGCTGATGCTGCTGCAGCTTAGATAACTGGAAGATAAATACGGTAATTCGAGATGATGTTCTTCTTCTAGTTCTTGTTGTTGTTTTTTATTGGTTCTGGTTTTTTTCCCCAGAACTGCTCTACATGAATGTGGAGCAGCATGACTTCTACATACACGATTTATTTATGAACATGGTGACAGACTCACGAATGTCTGCCAGCCTTATTGGCTTTATTTTCTTCGTAAATCAATGGCGTTTGAAGGTCCTTGCTTAGATACCAAAAAAACAAACGCTTTAATAAATTGATGAATGTTGCGATTTCTATATGAAGTAAACCTTTGACAGGTCTTTTATTTATGGAAGAACTCGGGAAATTCTGACTGAAGAGTTGGATATCTGTTTAAAGATGACAAAAAGGTTTTCTTAAAGAATACCAGAAGATCTCATTAAACAAGATCAGAAAGTCTTCACATAAAGACTAAGTGGTCTACTTATAGAAGTCCTGGTGATCGACTTATAGAAGCCAAGCTTCTTTTCTTATAGAAGGCCAGGTAGTCTTCTTATAGTAATACAAAGGGTCGTCTTATTGTAGAACAAGAAGTCTTTTTTTAAGACCAGACTGTCTTCTTATTGAAACTCAAGAAGTCTTTTTATTGACGAGGAAGTCGAGGAGGTCTTTCTGACTTCAATAAGATGACCTCCTGGTCTTCTATAAGAAGACCATTGGTATTCTATATGGGTCTTCCTATAGAAAACCCTTGGTATTCTATATGGGTCGGTATACTTATAGAAGACCAGGAGGTATTCTTTTAGATTACCAGGAAATATTTTTATGGCAGAACAGTTGTAGGATTCTCTAACGCATATTTTGATTACCGACAAAAATCGGTAAAATTGAAATGCTTATAGTTTCGGTAATTAACGAGTTTGTCGGTAAGTTAGCAACCAACATAAAGTTGTCGCTAAGTCCTACCGATAGCAACGGTTTTGCAAACATTTATTCATACTTTTCATTCATAATTTTGCATTAGAGAATCCCACTACAGGAGGTCTTCTTATTGAATATCAGATTGAATATGAGACCAGGAGTACTCCTTACTAAAGATCAGGAGACCTTCAAAATGACCTTCTTATAGAGTACCGTAAGGCCCATTTCTTATAGAGTACAAGGTAGTCCTCAGACCAGGAGGTATTCTTATTTCAGAACAGGGCGTCTTCTTATAGAATACCTATAGTTCTCTTGATCTTGAGGTCTTCTCATTAAAGACCACGAGACCTTCTTATAAAATACATGGACGCTTTTATGGAAGACCAGAAGGTTTTCTTGTTGAAGACCTGGCCGTCGTTTTATTGAAGACCTAACGGTAATTTTATTGGAGACCTAGACCTCTCTCTATATTTGGCAATTTTATTGAAGATCAGAAGGTCGGCGTAGGGGTGACGTAGGGGATGAAAGATACCAAGGAACGGTCCTGACCGGCTTTAACATGGTAAAGTCCAGGATTTATCTGGGTCCCTCTCTCATCTCAAGTTGACACTGACCTCCCCGTGGTGTCACATGGGGAGCTGCCTTTAACACCCGTTAAAGGTAGTGAGCTAAAATGTGCCGCGTGTTCACCCATAAGAACGTTAAAAACTTGGGTTTGAGCGTCGGGTTAGTATCCCTCCCCTAGAAAAAAAAGCCTACTATAAAAAAACGAAAGAAAAGAAAAACAAACCCCTCTAAAGTTGACGAACCCCGCAAACGTTTTAAGTACGATGATCTGCGAATCTGCACCTGGAATGTTCGCACTCTTTATAGAGAAGGTGCAGTTTACGCATTGGCAGATGTACTTGAAAAGTACAAGGCCGACATTACTGTCATACAGGAAATACGATGGAACGGGAAAGGCGTCACAACAACACCTAAAGGTGACGCACTGTATTATAGCTGCCTGACACAGAGCATGAGTTTGGTTGCGGATTTGTAGTTGGTCGGAGGTTAAAACATCTGGTCTGCTGCTTCACCCCAGTGAATGAAAGACTCGCTGCAATTCGATTAAATGCAAAATTCTTCAACATGGGATTTATTTGCGCTCATGCTCCCACTGAAGACAAGGACGAACAGACCAAATATATATTTTACGAGCGCTTAGAAGAAACTTATGACCGTTGCCCTGCCCATGAAATTAAAATTATACTAGGCGATTTTAATGCCGAAATTGGAAAGGCGAATATCTTTGTCCCAACAGTTGGGAAATTCAGTCTCCACAGCGAAACATCTGACAGTGATACGAGGCTGATAGACCTTGCAGCTGCAAGAAACGTGGTAGTTAGCAGTACCATATTTAATCATCTCGATATTCATAAGTGCACCTGGCTGTCGCCAGATCAAAGAACAAGAAATCAAATTGATCACGTTGTGATAGAGCGTGTTGGATGTACGATCGTTTCGAGGTGCAAACATAGACTCGGACCACTAACTTGTTGCAGCAAAGGTACGTACCAGATTAAACGTAGCAAACAAAGTGCGAAAAGACACAACACGGAAGTTGGACATCGGTAAGCTGCAATCACAACAGATAGCCACAGCATATTCCACTCAACAGCCCAACTGCTTAATCGAAGCACTCCTCGTCCCGATAAAATATCAGGACAATTGCGAAACATTGCCCACTCCATGCAAACAGCCGCAAAATCAGTACTTGGATACCAGAGACCTCTACCAAGGAATCCATGGTATGCTGCTACCGGCATATAGGGCAACTTTACAATCAATAGCAACGCGTAGCGCACGAGAGAGGTATCGTGAGAAAAGGAGAGAGGAGAAACGTCTTCGAAAGAGAGAGAGAGAGAAAGAGAGAGAGAGAGAGAGATGGAAAAGTTGGAGTGTGAACATATCGAGATGTATAGGAGACAGAATGAAGTCCGAAAATTCTACCAAAGAGGGAAACATCAAGCTGACGGCTTTGGAACTGGCACATCCTCCTGTAGAGACCAGCAAGGTAATCTGGTAACTGATACATATAGTGTGCTAAGGATTTGGAAAGAGCATTTTTCCAAACTGTTGGTATATAATAGTAGCGAAGTCGACGATGATACCACAGATTCAATCCAAGAAGATGGTATTGAATGTATATCACCCGGCCAAGATGAGGTGTATGCATCAGCTAGTTAGCTCCATCTGGCAGGAAGAACACGTACCGGACGATTGGAACCTGAGCATCCTGCGTCCCGTCCACAAGAAAGGAGATAAGACTGTATGCTCCAACTATAGGGGCATAAGTCTTCTCCCTATTGCCTATAAGATAGTGTCAGGGATATTGTGCGAACGAGTAAAGCCCATGGCCAACGAAATAATTGGACCATACCAATGCGGCTTTAGACCTGCCAAGTTCACCATTGACCAGATATTTACCCTGCGGCAAATCCTGGAGAAGACCCAAGAGATGCAGATAGACACCTACCACCTTTTTGTCGATTATAAAGCAGCCTTCGACAGCCCGCTACGTTCAAAGGTATTCCAAGCCATGTCTGAATTTGGTATCCCCGCAAAGCTCATTTGGCTTTGTAAGATGACTTTAACTGATACTAAGTCCCCAGTTAAAATTGGAAAGAACCTCTGCGAACAGTTCGGTACCAAAAGTGGTTTCAGATAAGGATACAGCCTTTCGTGTGACCTATTCAACATTTTGCTGGAAAAGGTAATACGAGATGCAAATGTCAAAAGAAGTGGCACAATCTACACCAATAGCCACATGTTACTTGCTTATGCTGATGATATAGACATCATGGGACGACCAGTAAAATAAATAACCCATACCTTTATGAAGGTCGAAGGAGAATCTGCTAAAGTTGGTCTGGTGGTAAAAGGCGAGAAGACCAAGTTGATGGTGTCGACGCTCAATGCGACCATTGAGATCGGACCAACTGTTGAAGTTGGTTCCTATAATTTTGAGTTAGTAAATAACTTCGTATACCTCGGCACCGCTGAAAACACAACAAACAACATCAGTTGTGAAATAAGAAGAAGAATTGTATTGGCCAACAGATGCTACTATGGCTTAAGTAAGCAATTCAAAAACAAAGCCATAAGTCGTCAAACAAAAATAACGCTTTACAAAACACTGATACTACCCGTGCTGATGTATGGTTCCGAAGCTTGGGTACTTGCGCAAGCAGATAAGGCAGTGCTAGGCGTGTTTGAGAGAAAAATTCTTCGAAAGATCTACGGACCAATCTGCCTTAACGGTGAATATCGACGTCGCATGAACCACGAGCTGTATCAGCTATACAACGACATCAGTCTAGATAAACGTATCATATGAATGAGCGATGATGAACCCGCTAAAAAGGCGTATAAATTCGGGTCGCATGGCGGTGCACGCAGAATTGGCAGACCATAGATGGCGCAAACAAGTGGATGAAGAGATGACAAGGCGCTGTATTCCAGAAAGCGAAGCACTAAACAGAGAGAATTGGAGATCTTTTCTTAGTTCGGTCTATGGAACAAATGTTCTGTAATGGGCCAGCTAAATAAGTAAGTAAGTAGAAGGTGATTTTATTGGAGACCTGGCGGTTATTTTATTGAAGACCTGTAGGTCTTTTATAGAAGATCTGGAGGGTCCTTTATAGGTGGTATTTTTATTGAGTATCAAAATGTCATCTTATAAAAGACTAGAAGGTTTTCTTATGGAAGACCAGTAGGTTTTCTTATAAAATACCAAGACGTCTTCTAATAGACGACTCGGAGGTCTTCTTGTATAAGATCAGGAGTTATTGTTACAAAAGACCTGGAGGTCTTATATTTGACCAACTCTAAGTAATTTTTTGTATGTTGGTCTTCTTGTAAAATACTTGGGGGTATTTTTATGGAAAAGGTCTTTTTATTGAAGACCTGAAGTTCTCCTTATATAAGACTTGGAGGTCTCCTTACAGAGAGCCACGATGGTTTTCTTTAGAAGTCCAAGACAAGTAGGTCTCCTTAAGGGAAAGCAAGAGGTCTCCGAAGGGTAGAAGATTTTTGTATAGAAAAACAGGAGGTGTTCTTATGGAAGACCTGCAATTTGTCTTATTGAAGACCAGGATGTCTCGTTATTGAAGAGCAGGAGGCCTTCTTATTAAAGATATTCTTAATGAATGCCAGGAGATATTCTTATAAAACACAGGAAGGTCTCCTAATAGATAACCTTTTGTTGAAGAGCAGGAGTTGAAGGTTTTTTTGAGAACTATAAGGACTTCTTATAGAAGACCTGAAAATCTTCTTGTAGAATCGCAGTTGGTCTTCTTATAGAAGACCTGGAGGTCTCCTTATGTATGACATCATGCAAGACCGGTAGGTCTTCATACTGTAAGCTTTAATCAGGTCCAATACTTCTTTCAGTGTTCTGTGGCACAACCTGTGCTGGGTGATACCTCGGCTAAGATGTCAAGTTACAGCAATGGGACCAACCTTACCATTTTCAGGCTTCGGGAACTATTAGATAGGCTAACGATAGGTTGAGGAACTTGCTCAGATACTCGACTCCTGGTTTTTATAGCTGCTTTACCATTATCATTGAAATTCCGTCAGATCCAAGCGCTTTGGATGATTTTTGTGCATCGGATAACATCTGCAACACCCATCGTTAATTGTGGTGGTTTCTCCTTGGCTGGTCTAAAATGTACATTTGGAAACAATATTACGATTTGCTATGTTTCGACCAAATCTGATAGTTAATTCGTAAGTTATCGCTAGTTATTGTTAAAGCTTTTGGGTCATAATTTCGATAAGTGTAAACAGGACCATAAGGGCTATCTTAGGTAAAAATAACAAACCGATTCTGGAGTATACCTTAAACTGAACGGCAGTCCAAATTATTCCGGAAATCTCTTTGTTATGGATTTGCTGATACTTTAATTAAATTTATGATACCCTCAAACGCTTTTTTCTACTCTATATCTTTTATAATTACGCCAAATTATTGCCTATCTATTCGCATTCCACTGAAAAAAGACAACAACGCTGCAACTTTAATTGCGTATTAAAATAAACGGTAATCGGAGATTATGGGGTTTAGGCCATTTAAAGCTTTGCTTGATTTCGTTCGTTTTGCCTGCTGTTCGTGCGATTTAATCTCTAATTCTAATTCACAGTAAATTATATGTGTGCGTTAGCTTGTCAAGGGATTTTTTCTCACTCTTCCTTTTTCAATTATTCTAAGCGTTACGATAGTAATGTGTAAGCGTAAGCGTGAGGTGACAGTTTATTTTCTTGTCGTTGTTAGTATGGCATGTGTTTTATGTTATTTGTGTTACTTATATTGTATATTATTGTTGTAAGTTATTCACTTGTTTAGTATTATCTTCCTGCCAGTTCTTTCCCACTCTCTTCCTGCAACTTGGTGTTCCCTTTAAGTATTGTTTTCCAGTGTGTGAAAAATCTCAACAGTACTGCAAAAGACAAATGACCTTATGGGCTGGCCAACAAGAACAACAGTTATAAACAGCAGCTAGATGAGAGATGTGTAATCCAAACAAGCTACACGAGTCATCCAACAAACGGCGCTACCAAACTCCAACAATGATGTTTGGCAACATCAAGAACGAGGAAAAAAAAGTCATCATTATCCAGCAAACCAAATGTCTGATGTCCGACACGTCTGAACAATTTCGGAAGCAAAGTCGTTCAGATTTCGTTCCGATTTCTAAACGATTTTTCGGAGAGGAAATAGTTCAGATTTTGTACCGATTTCGTTCCGATTTCGGAACGAATGTCGGAAAGAATTTTCCTTTCCGAATTTCCCAAGGATTTTCTTCAGATTTCGTTACGAAATCGGACCGAAATTGATCCGATGTAGCTCCAACATTTCGTTCCGAAATTATGTCAACCACTTCATACAACTTTCGTTAAGATATCGTTACGATTTCGGATCAGATATCGGACGTATCGTCCGAATTTTCTTCCGATTTCGTTACGATGTCGGTACGGTTGGTTTGCTGGGTAGTTGCAAAGGAAAGTGTGTGTGTGCATGTAACTGACTGTAGACTGTGTATATGTCGCTATGTGTGTGCTAGGTCCGAGTGAGAAAAGCAATATTTATGACACATTTATCCTGTAGGCAATAAACATTAAACGTATATAAATCAGTATGACGACGACAATGGCGACCAAACCATCTGTCCGTCAGTGGGTATGTCTGTTCATTTCACTCTCGGCATTTCTGTTTTCCAGTCATGTGTGTTTGTTGTTGCTGTAATATCTGCATTTGACTGCTATGTTAGAAAAAAAATTTCAATTGCGACATACGGTTCCACTACTGTTGACCCACCACCGATGAATCCTACGACGCTGTAGGCCAGTGAACGGAGTTTTTAGATGGGCTATTTCATCAGTAACAGAAGCATTATCGTTATCTCTTTAAACATCGTCATGCCGATGATGATCATTAATATCGTAATCATGATAGTGATTATGGTCATGTTAAGTTTAAAATCAATGATGCACGAAATTAAAATTGAATGCAAATAGTTGAGTGAAGCCGCTAATTTAAATTGATTTCTGCAGTCGTTTTGTTGTGTTGTCAAAAGACCATCACAGCAATAAACGTGGATTTTTAAAGAATATTTTTTCAAGGACCATCACAGCAATAAACGTGGATTTTTAAAGAATATTTTTTCAAGGACCACCACAGCAATAAACGTGGATTTTTAAAGAATATTTTGTCAAGGACAATCACAGCAATAAACGTGGATTTTTAAAGAATATTTTTTCAAGGACCATCACAGCAATAAACGTGGATTTTTAAAGAATATTTTTCAAGGACCATCACAGCAATAAACGTGGAGTTTTAAAGAATATTTTTTCAAGGACCATCATAGCAATAAACGTTCATTTTTAAAGAATATTTTTTTAAGGACCATCACAGCAAATAAACCTTGATTTTTTAAAGAATATTTTCCAAGGACCATCACAGCAATAAACATAGATTTTTAAAGAATATTTTTTCAAGGACCATCACAGCAATAAACCTGGACTTTTAAAGAATATTTTTTCAAGGACCATCACAGAAATAAACGAGGATTTGTATAGAATATTTTTTCAAGGACCATCACAGCAATAAACGTGGATTTTTTAAGAATATTTTTTCAAGGACCAACACAGCAATTAACGTGATTTTTTTAAGAATATTTTTCAAGGACCAAAACAGCAATAAACGTGGATTTTTAAAGAATATTTTTTCAAGGACCAACACAGCAATTAACGTGATTTTTTTAAGAATATTTTTTCATGGACCATCACAGCAATAAACGTGGATTTTTAAAGAATATTTTTTCAAGGACCATCACAGCAATAAACGTTGATTTTTAAAGAATATTTTTTCAAGGACCATCACAGCAATAAACGTGGATTTTTGTAGAATATTTTTTCAAGGACCATCACAGCAATAAACGTTGATTTTTAAAGAATATTTTTTCGAAAACCAACACAGCAATAAACGTGAATTTTTAAAGAATATTTTTTCGAGGACCGACACAGCAATAAACGTTGATTTTTAAAGAATATTTTTTCAAGGACCATCACAGCAATAAACGTGGATTTTTAAAGAATATTTTTTCAAGGACCATCACAGCAATAAACGTGGATTTTTAAAGAATATTTTTTTCAAGGACCATCACAGCAATAAACGTGGATTTTTAAAGAATATTTTTTTCAAGGACCATCACAGCAATAAACGTGGATTTTTAAAGAATATTTTTTCAAGGACCAACACAGCAATAAACATGGATTTTTAAAGAATATTTTTTCAAGGACAATCACAGCAATAAACGTGGATTTTTAAAGAATATTTTTTCAAGGACCATCACAGCAATAAACGTGGATTTTTAAAGAATATTTTTTCAAGGACCATCACAACAATAAATGTGGATTTTTAAAGAATATTTTTTCAAGGACCATCACAGCAATAAACGTGGATTTTTAAAGAATATTTTTCAAGGACCATGACAGCAATAAACGTGGATTTTTAAAGAATATTTTTCAAGGACCATCACAGCAATAAAAGTGGATTTTTAAAGAATATTTTTTCAAGGACCATCACAGCAATAAAAGTGGATTTTTAAAGAATATTTTTTCAAGGACCATCACAGCAATAAACGTGGATTTTTAAAGAATATTTTTTCAAGGACCATCACAGCAATAAACGTGGATTTTTAAAGAATATTTTTTTAAGGACCATCACAGCAACAAACGTGGATTTTTAAAGAATATTTTTTTAAGGACCATCACAGCAATAATCGTGGATTTTTAAAGAATATTTTTTCAAGGACCATCACAGCAATAATCGTGGATTTTTAAAGAATATTTTTTCAAGGACCATCACAGCAATAATCGTGGATTTTTAAAGAATATTTTTTCAACGACCAACACAGCAATAAACGTGGATTTTTAAAGAATATTTTTTCAATGACCATCACAGCAATAAACGTGGATTTTTAAAGAATATTTTTTCAAGGACCATCACAGCAATAAACGTGGATTTTTAAAGAATATTTTTTCAACGACCATCATATTTTTTACAAGGACCATCACAACAATAAAAGTGGATTTTTAAAGAATATTTTTCAAGGACCATCACAGCAATAAACGTGGATTTTTAAAGAATATTTTTTCAAGGACCATCACAGCAATAAACGTGGATTTTTAAAGAATATTTTTTCAATAACCATCACAGCAATAAACGTGGATTTTTAAAGAATATTTTTTACAAGGACCATCACAACAATAAAAGTGGATTTTTAAAGAATATTTTTCAAGGGCCATCACAGCAATAAACGTGGATTTTTAAAGAATATTTTTTCAAGGACCATCACAGCAAGAAACATGGACTTTTTAAAGAATATTTTTTCAATAACCATCACAGCAATAAACGTGGATTTTTAAAGAATATTTTTTCAAGGACCATCACAGCAATAAACGTGGATTTTTAAAGAATATTTTTTCAATAACCATCACAGCAATAAACGTGGATTTTTAAAGAATATTTTTTCAAGGACCATCACAGCAATAAACGTGAATTTATAAAAAATATTTTTTCAAGGACCATCACAGCAATAAACGTAAATATTTAAAGAATATTTTTTCAAGGACCATCACAGCAATAAACGTGGATTTTTAAAGAATATTTTTTCAAGGTCCTTCACAGAAATAAAAGTGGATTTTTAAAACATATTTTGTCAAGGACCATCACAGCAATAAACGTGGATTTTTAAAGAATATTTTTTCAAGGACCATCACAGCAATAAACGTGGATTTTTAAAGAATATTTTTTCAAGGACCATCACAGCAATAAACGTGGATTTTTAAAGAATATTTTTTCAAGGACCATCACAGCAATAAACGTGGATTTTTAAAGAATATTTTTTCAAGGACCATCACAGCAATAAACATGGATTTTTAAAGAATATTTTTTCAAGGACCATCACAGCAATAAACGTGGATTTTTAAAGAATATTTTTTCAAGGACCATCACAGCAATAAACGTGGATTTTTAAAGAATATTTTTTCAAGGACCATCACAGCAATAAACGTGGATTTTTAAAGAATATTTTTTCAAGGACCATCACAGCAATAAACGTGGATTTTTAAAGAATATTTTTTCAAGGACCATCACAGCAATAAACGTGGATTTTTAAAGAATATTTTTTCAAGGACCATCACAGCAATAAACGTGGATTTTTAAAGAATATTTTTTCAAGGACCATCACAGCAATAAACGTGGATTTTTAAAGAATATTTTTTCAAGGACCATCACAGCAATAAACGTGGATTTTTAAAGAATATTTTTTCAAGGACCATCACAGCAATAAACGTGGATTTTTAAAGAATATTTTTTCAAGGACCATCACAGCAATAAACGTGGATTTTTAAAGAATATTTTTTCAAGGACCAATACAGCAAGAAACGTGGATTTTTAAAGAATATTTTTCAAGGACCAATACAGCAATAAACGTGGATTTTTAAAAAATATTTTTCAAGGATCATCACAGCAATAAACGTGGATTGTTAAAGAATATTTTTTCAAGGATCATCACAGCAATAAACGTGGATTTTAAAGAATATTTTTTTCAAGGACCAACACAGCAATAAACGTGGATTTTTAAAGAATATGTTTTTCAAGGATCAACACAGCAATAAACGTGGATTTTTAAAGAATATTTTTTCAAGGACCATCACAGCAATAAAAGTGGATTTTTAAAGAATATTTTTTAAAAATCCATGTTTTCAAGGATTTTTAAAGAATATTTTTTCAAGGACCATCACAACAATAAATGTGGATTTTTAAAGAATATTTTTTCAAGGACCATCACAGCAATAAACGTGGATTTTTAAAGAATATTTTTCAAGGACCATGACAGCAATAAACGTGGATTTTTAAAGAATATTTTTCAAGGACCATCACAGCAATAAAAGTGGATTTTTAAAGAATATTTTTTCAAGGACCATCACAGCAATAAAAGTGGATTTTTAAAGAATATTTTTTCAAGGACCATCACAGCAATAAACGTGGATTTTTAAAGAATATTTTTTCAAGGACCATCACAGCAATAAACGTGGATTTTTAAAGAATATTTTTTTAAGGACCATCACAGCAACAAACGTGGATTTTTAAAGAATATTTTTTTAAGGACCATCACAGCAATAATCGTGGATTTTTAAAGAATATTTTTTCAAGGACCATCACAGCAATAATCGTGGATTTTTAAAGAATATTTTTTCAAGGACCATCACAGCAATAATCGTGGATTTTTAAAGAATATTTTTTCAACGACCAACACAGCAATAAACGTGGATTTTTAAAGAATATTTTTTCAATGACCATCACAGCAATAAACGTGGATTTTTAAAGAATATTTTTTCAAGGACCATCACAGCAATAAACGTGGATTTTTAAAGAATATTTTTTCAAGGACCATCACAGCAAGAAACATGGACTTTTTAAAGAATATTTTTCAAGGACCAACACAGCAATAAACGTGGATTTTTAAAGAATATTTTTTCAATAACCATCACAGCAATAAACGTGGATTTTTAAAGAATATTTTTTCAAGGACCATCACAGCAATAAACGTGGATTTTTAAAGAATATTTTTTCAAGGACCATCACAGCAATAAACGTGGATTTTTAAAGAATATTTTTCAAGGACCAACACAGCAATAAACGTGGATTTTTAAAGAATATTTTTTCAAGGACCATCACAGCAATAAACGTGGATTTTTAAAGAATATTTTTTCAATAACCATCACAGCAATAAACGTGGATTTTTAAAGAATATTTTTTACAAGGACCATCACAACAATAAAAGTGGATTTTTAAAGAATATTTTTCAAGGGCCATCACAGCAATAAACGTGGATTTTTAAAGAATATTTTTCAAGGACCAACACAGCAATAAACGTGGATTTTTAAAGAATATTTTTTACAAGGACCATCACAACAATAAAAGTGGATTTTTAAAGAATATTTTTCAAGGGCCATCACAGCAATAAACGTGGATTTTTAAAGAATATTTTTTCAAGGACCATCACAGCAAGAAACATGGACTTTTTAAAGAATATTTTTTCAATAACCATCACAGCAATAAACGTGGATTTTTAAAGAATATTTTTTCAAGGACCATCACAGCAATAAACGTGGATTTATAAAGAATATTTTTTCAATAACCATCACAGCAATAAACGTGGATTTTTAAAGAATATTTTTTCAAGGACCATCACAGCAATAAACGTGGATTTTTAAAGAATATTTTTTCAAGGACCATCACAGCAATAAACGTAAATATTTAAAGAATATTTTTTCAAGGACCATCACAGCAATAAACGTGGATTTTTAAAGAATATTTTTTCAAGGACCATCACAGCAATAAACGTGGATTTTTAAAGAATATTTTTCAAGGACCAACACAGCAATAAACGTGGATTTTTAAAGAATATTTTTTACAAGGACCATCACAACAATAAAAGTGGATTTTTAAAGAATATTTTTCAAGGACCATCACAGCAATAAACGTGGATTTTTAAAGAATATTTTTTCAAGGACCATCACAGCAATAAACGTGGATTTTTAAAGAATATTTTTTCAATAACCATCACAGCAATAAACGTGGATTTTTAAAGAATATTTTTTACAAGGACCATCACAACAATAAAAGTGGATTTTTAAAGAATATTTTTCAAGGGCCATCACAGCAATAAACGTGGATTTTTAAAGAATATTTTTTCAAGGACCATCACAGCAAGAAACATGGACTTTTTAAAGAATATTTTTTCAATAACCATCACAGCAATAAACGTGGATTTTTAAAGAATATTTTTTCAAGGACCATCACAGCAATAAACGTGGATTTTTAAAGAATATTTTTTCAATAACCATCACAGCAATAAACGTGGATTTTTAAAGAATATTTTTTCAAGGACCATCACAGCAATAAACGTGAATTTATAAAAAATATTTTTTCAAGGACCATCACAGCAATAAACGTAAATATTTAAAGAATATTTTTTCAAGGACCATCACAGCAATAAACGTGGATTTTTAAAGAATATTTTTTCAAGGTCCTTCACAGAAATAAAAGTGGATTTTTAAAACATATTTTGTCAAGGACCATCACAGCAATAAACGTGGATTTTTAAAGAATATTTTTTCAAGGACCATCACAGCAATAAACGTGGATTTTTAAAGAATATTTTTTCAAGGACCATCACAGCAATAAACGTGGATTTTTAAAGAATATTTTTTCAAGGACCATCACAGCAATAAACGTGGATTTTTAAAGAATATTTTTTCAAGGACCATCACAGCAATAAACATGGATTTTTAAAGAATATTTTTTCAAGGACCATCACAGCAATAAACGTGGATTTTTAAAGAATATTTTTTCAAGGACCATCACAGCAATAAACGTGGATTTTTAAAGAATATTTTTTCAAGGACCATCACAGCAATAAACGTGGATTTTTAAAGAATATTTTTTCAAGGACCATCACAGCAATAAACGTGGATTTTTAAAGAATATTTTTTCAAGGACCATCACAGCAATAAACGTGGATTTTTAAAGAATATTTTTTCAAGGACCATCACAGCAATAAACGTGGATTTTTAAAGAATATTTTTTCAAGGACCATCACAGCAATAAACGTGGATTTTTAAAGAATATTTTTTCAAGGACCATCACAGCAATAAACGTGGATTTTTAAAGAATATTTTTTCAAGGACCATCACAGCAATAAACGTGGATTTTTAAAGAATATTTTTTCAAGGACCATCACAGCAATAAACGTGGATTTTTAAAGAATATTTTTTCAAGGACCATCACAGCAATAAACGTGGATTTTTAAAGAATATTTTTTCAAGGACCATCACAGCAATAAACGTGGATTTTTAAAGAATATTTTTTCAAGGACCATCACAGCAATAAACGTGGATTTTTAAAGAATATTTTTTCAAGGACCAATACAGCAAGAAACGTGGATTTTTAAAGAATATTTTTCAAGGACCAATACAGCAATAAACGTGGATTTTTAAAAAATATTTTTCAAGGATCATCACAGCAATAAACGTGGATTGTTAAAGAATATTTTTTCAAGGATCATCACAGCAATAAACGTGGATTTTAAAGAATATTTTTTTCAAGGACCAACACAGCAATAAACGTGGATTTTTAAAGAATATTTTTTCAAGGACCATCACAGCAATAAAAGTGGATTTTTAAAGAATATTTTTTCAATGACCATCACATCAATAAACGTGGATTTTTAAAGAATATTTTTTCAAGGACCATCACAGCAATAAAAGTGGATTTTTAAAGAATATTTTTTTGAGGACCATTACAGCAATAAACTTGGATTTTTAAAGAATATTTTTTCAAGGACCATTACAGCAATAAACGTGGATTTTTAAAGAATATTTTTTCAAGGACCATCACAGCAATAAACGTGGATTTTTAAAGAATATTTTTTCAAGGACCATTACAGGAATAAACGTGGATTTTTAAAGAATATTTTTTCAAGGACCATCACAGCAATAAACGTGGATTTTTAAAGAATATTTTTTCAAGGACCATCACAGCAATGAACGTGGATTTTTAAAGAATATTTTTTCAAGGACCATTACAGCAATAAACGTGGATTTTTAAAGAATATTTTTTCAAGGACCATCACAGCAATAAACGTGGATTTTTAAAGAATATTTTTTCAAGGACCATCACAGCAATGAACGTGGATTTTTAAAGAATATTTTTTCAAGGACCATCACAGCAATAAACGTGGATTTTTAAAGAATATTTTTTCAAGGACCATCACAGCAATAAACGTGGATTTTTAAAGAATATTTTTTCAAGGATTATCACAGCAAGAAACGTGGATTTTTAATAAATATTTTTTCAAGGATAATCACAGCAAGAAACGTGGATTTTTAATAAATATTTTTTCAAGGATAATCACAGCAAGAAACGTGGATTTTTAAAGAATATTTTTCAAGGATAATCACAGCAAGAAACGTGGATTTTTAATAAATATTTTTTCAAGGATAATCACAGCAAAAAACGTGGATTTTTAAAAAAATTTTTTTCAAGGACCATCACAGAAATAAATTAGGATTTTTTAAGAATATTTTTTCAAGGACCATCGCAGCAACAAACGTGGATTTTTAAAGAATATTTTTTCAAGGACCAACACAGCAATAAACGTAGATTTTTAAAGAATATTTTTTCAAGGACCGACACAGCAATAAACGTGGATTTTTAAGAATATTTTTTCAAGGACCAACACATCAATAAACGTGGATTTTTAAAGAATATTTTTTCAAGGACCGACACAGCAATAAACGTGGATTTTTAAAGAATATTTTTTCAAGGACCAACACATCAATAGACGTGGGTTTTTAAAGAATATTTTTTCAAGGACCATCACAGCAATAGACGTGGATTTTTAAAGAATATTTTTTCAAGGACCATCACAGCAATAGACGTGGGTTTTTAAAGAATATTTTTTCAAGGACCAACACAGCAATAAACGTGGATTTTTAAAGAATATTTTTTCAAGGACCATCACAGCAATAAACGTGGATTTTTAAAGAATATTTTTTCAAGGACCATCACAGCAATAAACGTGGATTTTTAAAGAATATTTTTTCAAGGACCATCACAGCAATAAACGTGAATTTTTAAAGAATATTTTTTCAAGGGTCAACATTTTTAAAATATCTGTTTAAGGCAATGCTTTATTTTAATTTTTTTAGAATTGTTAAAATTTGAATGTTTGGTGTTGTTAGTCTTTGAAGCATTTTCAGTTGTGTAAATGAAATGGTAAGATGAATTATTTGCCTTCTCTCCACCCCCAACTTCAAATTAGGAAGTTGTTATCTAGCAATACTCGTCATAAAAATTCAAATTGTGTTGTTGGTTTCCACCCACTCCCTCCTAACCTCATCAGAAAATAATCGTCTTTACGTCAAATAATTTTTATAGATTTAAATGGGCACACAGAGATAAAAACAATGACAAAACCGTTACACAAATGACCAAATTTTCGATTAATAAAATATACCCTCACTTATTACAGCAAAAGTAACTAAAAAAGCAAAAACGAGAATTTACAACAAACGAAACTAAAGCGAAAAATTATCCCAAAATACAAGCAAAGTACAGCCGGTGGTAGAGGAAGAAAGAAGCTTGTCAACAATGTTGGCTGCCCTGCAATTACTTGGTCACAGGGTCGACAAAAAGGTCACGACATTTATTTGTCTATGCATGACCGATAGCACAAATCCTTCGTTAACATGGCTGAAATACGATTTCTTTAATGTTGCGTTATACTCAGTGTTTGACTGGGATCTTGGTTTGGTCTATTTTAATCAGTTACCAAGTAATTTAACAATAAATGTCAACTAGGGAGATTTTATGATTCGTGGCACTTTGCATTAATTATGGAAAGCATAATTGATACCCTACATTAAACAAATGTGGATACCCTACATGCAGATTTCCTACGGAAAACTTTAATCAGCCAGGCTGAATAAGAGATTTTCTAAGGAAAATTTTCACTAGGAAATTTAACTGACTAGAGTTTTACATAGAAAATCTCTTATTCAGCCTGGCTGAATAGACTTTTCCATAGGAAATCTCTTAGTTAGCCTGGCTGAATAGAGTTTTCCATAGGAAAACCAGTAGGAAAAGACCAAAGTCGGGCGGGGCCGACTATGTAATACCCTACACCAGTCGAAATATGTAAAAATGGAATAATTAGTATACATCCCAATACGCAAATTGGAGCCATATTTGGGGAAAATCGTTAAAATACCTAAAATCGGGAGGTACCGTTATATGGGGGCTACAAAAAAACATGGACCTATCTTAACAATTTTAAGTGGCGAAATTTCGTGGCCACTGGGAACCACATATGTAAAATTTCAGCTGGTTCAAGCAAAAAATGTGGCTAAGATCCCTAAAATACCTTAAATCGGGAGGTATCGTTATATGGGGACTATACCGAACCGTGGACCTATCTTGACAATTTTTAGTGGAGCAATTTCGCGGCCATTGAGAACCTCAAATGTAAAATTTCAGCTAGTTTGGGCAAAAAATGTGGCTAAGATCCATAAAATACCTTAAATCGGGAGGTATCGTTATATGGGGGCTATACCAAAACTTGGACCGATATAGCCCATCTTCGAACTTGATCTTCCGACGGCTAAAAAAATGGTATTCCCCAATTTTCAGCGAAATCGGTCAACAAATGCGACCTGTATGTTGCGAACGGACGGACGGACGGACCTGCATAAATCGACTCAGAAAGTGATTCTATGTATATCCCTAGAAGGAACTATGGGTCTATCTCGCTTCCTTTTGTATGTTACATACAAATGCACTAACACATAATACCCCTTACCACATAGTGGTGTAGGGTATAAATAGAGTTTTCCGTAGGAAATCTCTTATTCAGCCTGACTGAATAGAGTTTTCCATAGGAAATCTCTTTTTCAGGCTGGCAGATAAGAGATTTCCTAAACAGTAAATTTTTTTAGTTAAAATTGAAATTTTGAGTTTGACAGCTCAAATTTTTTTCAATCCACTTTTTAAAATCCTGTCAAATCACCAAAAAAATATATGAAAATCGGCCCAACCGTTTTCGAGCTATCGTGGGCATCGCAAACCGCTTTTACTATATTTAAATTTTTCAACAACAGAAATTCTAAAAGTGGTATAAGATGTGCTCTTTCAGATGAAAGAAAGGACTACTTGAAGATATTGGGAGTTTCTTTGAACAAAATAGGGGATAACCCCTTAAGGGAGGTTCGGAGAACATACATAAATTTCTTGCAACTAATACTCCGAACATATTCGGCTTTGCAACGCCGTTAGCCCTTTAGCCCATCCTTAGCCTCGTAGCCCATCCTTGCAAAAAACAAACTTTTTTGTTCTGTCGTTTGTCGGTGTTTTTAAGTGTACGTGTATGTGTGTTGTGATAGAAGTAAAAAATTAGCTCAGACATTAATAATTTCCGGCCATTATAATTATGTAGAAATGGTGGCGCTGAACGGTAAAGTGGTATTACGAAAAGCTTGGCATGTCATGCTGGCAGGGTACTTGTGCTAACATGCTGGCTTACTGCTTCCTCGCACACAGCTATGGCCCCTCGGCAGAAGCCACCACGCACCACGTACCATGCAAACCAATTGCCTGCTTCGCTGGCTCTGGAATTTTGTCAAGAGGACAGCGGTCTCCTTGGCTGCTTCTCTTTGCCAACTGCACATCGACCAAAGTAATGCCTTCAATTAAATTGGTATTGCGACAGTTATTCCCTCCTGCTCATTAAAGCCGTGTAGCATTGTGTCAATGTGGTCGACAAGACTTTCACAGTTAGAATGAAGATGGACAGACAGACGGACGATTTTCCAGCCAGCCCCCACGGTTTAGACATTCAATATCACGTGCTGGCGTTTTAGCGCATTTTCTTTTTTGCTTGGATTCTTTTGTCCAGGAAAGATAATAACAACAATGTCGCTGGTGTTGTCGCAGCCGATGGTAATGGTGATAATTGCAAGGTGTGGAATGAGACGTGTCTTTTTATTTTCTATTTCGAAAAAAGAATAAATAAGGGACAAATAAAACAAATAAAAATTTGCTTTAATTGGCTGGGGCGATGTTTGTTTACTCTACTCTAATCAATTGATGACTGAACACAAGCTGAATACAGTTTTCCATTAGAAAGCTGCAATTCAGCCTGACTGAATACAGTTTTACATGCGAAATCTCCCATTCAACCTGGCTGGATAGAGTTTTCCATAGGAAATCTCTTATTCAGCCTGGCCGGATAGAGTTTTCAGCCTAGCTCAATAGAGTTTTCCATAGGAAATCTCTTATTCAGCCAGGCTGAATAGAGTTTTCCATAGGAAATCTCTTATTCAGCCTGGCTGAATAGAGTTTTCCATAGGAAATCTCTTATTCAGCCTGGCTGAATAGAGTTTTCCATAGGAAATCTCTTATTCAGCCTGGCTGAATAGAGTTTTCCATAGGAAATCTCTTATTCAGCCTGGCTGAATAGAGTTTTCCATAGGAAATCTCTTATTCAGCCTGGCTGAATAGAGTTTTCCATAGGAAATCTCTTATTCAGCCTGGCTGAATAGAGTTTTCCATAGGAAATCTCTTATTCAGCCTGGCTGAATAGAGTTTTCCATAGGAAATCTCTTATTCAGCCTGGCTGAATAGAGTTTTCCATAGGAAATCTCTTATTCAGCCTGGCTGAATAGAGTTTTCCATAGGAAATCTCTTATTCAGCCTGGCTGAATAGAGTTTTCCATAGGAAATCTCTTATTCAGCCTGGCTGAATAGAGTTTTCCATAGGAAATCTCTTATTCAGCCTGGCTGAATAGAGTTTTCCATAGGAAATCTCTTATTCAGCCTGGCTGAATAGAGTTTTCCTTAGGAAATCTCTTATTCAGCCTGGCTGAATAGAGTTTTCCATAGGAAATCTCTTATTCAGCCTGGCTGAATAGAGTTTTCCATAGGAAATCTCTTATTCAGCCTGGCTGAATAGAGTTTTCCATAGGAAATCTCTTATTCAGCCTGGCTGAATAGAGTTTTCCATAGGAAATCTCTTATTCAGCCTGGCTGAATAGAGTTTTCCATAGGAAATCTCTTATTCAGCCTGGCTGAATAGAGTTTTCCATAGGAAATCTCTTATTCAGCCTGGCTGAATAGAGTTTTCCATAGGAAATCTCTTATTCAGCCTGGCTGAATAGAGTTTTCCATAGGAAATCTCTTATTCAGCCTGGCTGAATAGAGTTTTCCATAGGAAATCTCTTATTCAGCCTGGCTGAATAGAGTTTTCCATAGGAAATCTCTTATTCAGCCTGGCTGAATAGAGTTTTCCAAAGGAAATCTCTTATTCAGCCTGGCTGAATAGAGTTTTCCATAGGAAATCTCTTATTCAGCCTGGCTGAATAGAGTTTTCCATAGGAAATCTCTTATTCAGCCTGGCTGAATAGAGTTTTCCATAGGAAATCTCTTATTCAGCCTGGCTGAATAGAGTTTTCCATAGGAAATCTCTTATTCAGCCTGGCTGAATAGAGTTTTCCATAGGAAATCTCTTATTCAGCCTGGCTGAATAGAGTTTTCCATAGGAAATCTCTTATTCAGCCTGGCTGAATAGAGTTTTCCATAGGAAATCTCTTATTCATCTCTTATTCAGCCTGGCTGAATAGAGTTTTCCATAGGAAGTCTCTTATTCAGCCTGGCTGAAAAGAGTTTTCCATAGGAAATCTCTTATTCAGTCTGGCTGAGTAGAGTTTTCCATAGGAAATCTCTTATTCAGTCTGGCTGAATAGAGTTTTCCATAGGTAATCTCTTATTCAGCCTCATAGAAATCTAGAAGGGATTCTCGTAGAGGATCAAGAGCTGTTTTTATAGAAGACCAAGAGGACTTATCAGTGAAGACTACAAAGCCTTCTCATAGAAAACCAGGAGGTCTACTAGTAGAATACCAGGAGGTCTTATCATAGAACAGGGACGTACGCAGGGGGGGGGGCACAGGGGGCCCGGGCCCCCCCCGAAATGGTTTGGTCGAACAAAATTTTTTGAGCTACTTTAACAAATAATTACCATTTTGCTTCTCATAAATAATTTTTTAATTTTGGAGATCTTAAATGAAATATGGTTTTGAAGTGTTTGAAGTGTACTTGTGTACTGAAAATGTACTTCATTTACAAGTTTTGTAAGAAATATTTTCAAATTTTTTGTTTGAAATTTTCAAAATTTTCTCATTTACTTCTTTATGTCATATCGTTCCAGTATCAGTTTAATCCATATTTGCTATGTTATTTTCGAGGTTTATGGTATCCAAAAAAATATTACGGGTTCAATATCGTGAGAATGGAAGTGCGTAAACTGAAAATTGGAAAAATTTATCATATATCAAGGGTTTTTAGAAATTTATTTTGACAAATTTGTTGTTCAGATTCTTTATGGTATTGAAGTAATATTGGGTACCATCGGGAATAATATAAACCAACTTATGTAAAATATTAAAATTTGGATATGTTAGACGTTGAAAAATAACTATTCGGTTTTTAGACTCTTCATTTCATCGGTTTCTTGAAATCCGATGCCTCTATTTGATTAAACGTGGACAACCTTCATATCTGCATCAACCAAATCTCTTTACCACAAGTATTTTCTAAAAATCCTTTTCTAACCGAATTGCTAGAATGCGAAACTCGTTGCCTCCTAATATACAAACGTTTTCAGTATCTCAGCAGATTAATGAATTATTCCAATGAACTTTTTAAAAAAATACTTATCTTTTCTAATTCTGTCGTCTCTACTTGATTTATGGCCTTTTTCTGTAAGACGATTCGAATTCAAATTCGTTCGGATTACTACCAAACTCCTGTTGTTGTAGGAAATGTTTGTTTGATTGAAAATAAAAACAATTCAAATATTGTTAAAAAAAAACAGAAGTTTGGTAGTATGTAGTTCGAACGATTTTGTATTCGAATCGTCGTAGAGAAACAGACCATTAATTGCTTCATATTTTTCGCTTTTCGTCAAAACATGTGCGTTCGGAATTTAATTATTTTAGACGTTATTTTAAGCACTTTTATTGTATATCTAGAAACATATAGCCTACATGTGCTCAGTTTGAGAATACATACATGAAAAGTAGGAGAAAATAATGAAGAAAAACTTATTGTTGTGCGTCAAATACCTCTTAAATCTGCTATATGTAGCATACCTATTTTTCCTATTATATAGGTGTAATTTTACCCTCAGTCATTAGGCTAATCAGGTTATATACACTTTGATACGATACAACTGTTCCTAATCGAAATTATGGTTTTAGGCTCCACATTTGTTTGCTTTTTTTGAATGGACCACATGACATCTCTCAAACGGATTAACTGTTTTTTTTTCAAACTTAGCTTAAGTTATCTTGGTTCACCCCTTCGTGTACATCCACCACAAAAGTTCAAAGTTATCGCTAAAATTGTGCGCTAATATCTAATTTATATGGTCTAGAAGCTATAAATCCTACGGTGACCAAATAAAATAACTGGCGGGCGCGATTACTATCGAAAGAAATGACTCTCATAATAAGATCCACTTGCATAATGTACTAAGTCGTCACATTCCTTCATAAACATTCTCCGCAAAAGTTAAATCCTTTTGCGCTTTATTCCAAATCAAATTTATTGGAAAAAGTAAGCATTTTTTCGGAACTTCTACAATCGTTAAGATAAGTAAGCTAAAAGTTTCGATATGTTTGTCGGTAATTTCATATGTCCAAAAAAGGCCACAAATTTATGAAAACACCCAGAAAACAAATTTTGGGGAAAATATTTTATGTGTGAAGTCGATTTTCAATCTGTTTACAGATAAAAATCTCAATTGGAACAGGCGGCAAAGCCTACTGATACGTTTTTACTTGCTTGAATTTGGGCTCAAGTGATTAATCGGTGTGGACAGATTACTTCTTAATTAGAGATTTTCTACAAAATATTTGAATTCTAGTTCCAATAAATAGCAAAAACGGTATCCTGTAGATGGATTCTCTAAATCATTTTTTGGTTACCGACAAAAATCGGTAAAATTAAAACCCAAAATTATGAATGAAAAGTACAAATAAAAGTTGACAACACTGCTGCTATCAGTAGAACATAGCGACGCCTTTATTTTGGTTGCTAACTAACCGACGAATTTCATAAGCATTTTAATTTAAGCAAATTTTGTCGGTAACCAAAAAATGAGTTAGAGAATCCTACTGCAGAAAATTTGTTAATGTCATCGAGTTCTAAAAACTTCTTCTCGTACAGCTAATAAATAAATACCGCATATTTTGTGACATTATATCAACGACATATCGGAACAAAAACCTTGCAGATTTTTTCGACTTATAGTATTTTGTCAGGATTTGGCTATAAGTTTGACGATTGGTTTCTGATATATTTATTCCCAGACCAATATGCACTAGCGGCTGCACGTATTACAATATACCATAGTCCATTAAGAGATTTATGTGATGTTAATATGTGCAAGATTTGTCCAACTAAAAACATTTTTAAAAATGGGATTGAAATTACAGGGCGATATCTCGATGTGCATTAACACGTGAGTCTATTTTAACCACTTCAACCAAAAGGAATCCCAAAAGTCATATTGCAGCTGATATCCTTAGAAATTAATTTAAGATCTTCGGATACTAAAAGCGAAAACAACAGCAATTCTCTGCGGAAATTACAATCCAAAATGCCAATTATGAGCACATGTGGTTGGAAATGTATAACAAACTACCCGAACGTGGTCTGATATGGTTCATTTTCAATTAAAAATATCCAAGAACTAATGCATAATATATATTACTCGGTACCAAATTTTAAAATTGTGTCTTAAATTTTGTGAACTCTCTCTATTGATTGTAAATACTTTGTCTCAATAATGAATAAAAATCAACTAACAACCTTTAAAATAGCGTTACGTAACCCTACACGATATTTTAAAATTTTATGGATTTTGGTCAAGTTGGGCCCCCCCGAAATGAAATCCTGCGTACGTCCCTGTCATAGAAGACAAAGCGGTCTTCTCATAGAAGACAAAGAGGTCTTCTCATTAAAAGAGAGTGAGGTGTTCTCATAGAAGACTAAGAGGATCTCTTATAGAAATCCAGGAGGTGTTTTCATAGAAGACCAAGAGTTCTTCTCAAAGAAAACCAGGAGGTTTTCTCATAGAAGACCAAGAGTTCTTCCCGTAGGAGAGCAGGAAGTGTTCTCATTAATGGGCAAGAAGTATTCTCATAGAAGCTCAGAAAGTCTTCTCACTGAAGACCAGAAGGTGTATTCATTGAAGACAAAGAAGTCTTCTCATAGAAGACCAAAAGTTCTTCCCATTGTAAGCCAGGAGGTCTTCCCATTGAAGACCAAGAGGAGTTTTTGTGGAGGACTACAAGGTGTTCTCCACGAAGGCCCAAAAATGCTCTCTTAGAAAAACCGGATACCTTCCAATATAATTCCAGGAGTTCTTCCCTTAAAGGACCGCGAAGTCCCCAAATATAAAACGAGTTGGTCTTCTCATAGAAGACCAGATGTGGTTCTAATAGAAGACCAAGAGGTCCGCTGATAGAAGACATGGAGGAATTCTCATAAATGACCACAAATTGTTCACATTGAAGACCAAGAGGTGATCTCATAGAAGACAAATAGGTCTTCTCATAGAAGATCAGAATGTTATCTTATAGAATACCAGAAGGTATTCTTACTGAAGATCAAGAGGTTTTCTCTTAGAATACAAGAATGTATTCTCATAAAAGACCAGGATTTGTTTTCTTTGAATACCAGAAGGTATTCTCATTGAACAACAAGGTGTTTTCATCTCATAGAAGACCACCAGATGTTCCCATTGAAGGCCAAGAAGTGTTCTCATTAAAGTCTAAGAAGTGTTCTCATAGAACTTATTGAAGACCAAGGGTTGCTCTCATAGATGACCAGGATGTGTTCACATATATGACCAAGAGGTGTTCTAGTAATATACCGTAATTCTCCTATAAAAGACCACGAGGGTATCTTAGAGAAGACTACGAGGTAACTCTATAGAAGAAAAGGAGGCCAGGATGTCTTCTCACAAAAGACCGAAGTACGAAGTCGTCTTCTAAAAGACTAGGAGGTCTTCTTCTAGAAGACCTAAAGTCTTTTTATTAAAGAAGATGTAGGAAGGCTATTCAAAGAAAATTGGAAAGTCTTCTTATAGAAATCCAGCTGAAGTGCGATTCTCTAACTAATATTTTGAGTAACCGACAAAAATCGGTGAAAATAAAATGGTTGTAATTTCGGTAAAACTGTGCAACAAAATTCAATTTTTTTGAGAATTATGGAAAAAATCTGAGTAGATTATGAAAATAGGGCTAAAAATATGAGACAAGTGTATCGGCGTTTTTAAAGTTTACACCCAAAAGTACCCAAAGTAGGCGGGGCAAATTCCGCCCATTTCTAGTTTTTTTCGAAATATTCGAGTTAAGATATCTGGAAATCCTTGCAGTAGTAATATAAAACTTTGTTCTAGATGAAAAGTGTCAAAAGAAGAAAAATTCGACACAAAATTTCACTGTGAGTTTCAGAATAAACCATATATCTAGGTACACTATTTTCATAAGAAAATTAAAATACAAATTTATACATTTTAGGATGAAATCATTTGTTTTAATTTTGGACTGTTAATTTTACATAATTCCATAATGGTGCAAAATCTAACAAAATCCTTCACTTTTTGGGGATATTGTCAAAGAAAGAAATGTTTTAAATCAAATTTCACTATGAGTCTCTGAATAAAAGAAATCTATAACCATAACATATGACATTCTTAGCAGCCCTTTTTTTTTGATGTAGGGTTTAGGCCATATTTTGCAATTTTTATCCAGATTGTCGTTGTGATTTGACACTATAAATATCTTATTGATGGTTTTTCGTCATGAATTCATACAGAAGATGCTGTGGGCTCCATATAAACAGCCTTTGAAATATTTGTGATGAATATGTATTTGAAAAGTAAAGAAAACCCAAATCGGACTTTAATTACGTAGTTAGGATAAGCTTTATTGTATGTGAAAATAGGGCTGCTAAGAATGTTATATGTCACTGTTACAGATTTCTTTTATTCAGATACTCATTGTGAAGTTTTATTTAGAACATTCCTTTCGTTAATAATATCCCCAAAAAGTGAAGGATTTTGTTAGATTTTGCACCATTATGGAATTATGTAAAACTAGCAAATGCCCGCTACTTCGTATGCGGAAAGGAAACGAAATATATATAAACAATATTTAATACGGGAATGGTGAATACTGGAGATTCTGTTGTACTAAGACCTATTTTTATTACCAATATTTTTTTGATTGTAGTCAGAATTTAAAAAAATTGCCGTATCGCATCCCTACACAGCTACCATATTTTTTATTTCGAATTTCCAAAACTACGTATCATATTGCAAATTTCAGATTTGACTCCTGGTTTTACCCCTTCACTAACACAGCATTCTCTTCCAGTACGAATTTCCAAACACTAAACTTTATCTCACCCCTTCACAACAAAAATCACGCACATTCACAATTAAAGGTTCTAGCTTTAGCGGTTTCGCCCAGAACCCGAATAGGTCCGTTAAATTTTCGGCCACGTTTTCGTATATCCCCATATAACGGTACCTCTCGACTTAGTGTATTTTTAAAGAAGAACAAATGTATATTGTCCAATTTTCTTTAAATTTGGACCTTGAATACTCAGAGGATATAGAAGTTTAATTAAAAAAATCTCCACTTCAATCCACGTTTATTAGAAGAGATATTTTGAGGATTTAGAGTATTTTGAAGATCTTCTGCACATTTTCCAATCGAAATTCGGAATTTGTGGCATGAAAGGTTAGAAAACTTCTTTACAAAAAATTGTACTTAATGTGCACCGGTATGTCAACAGCATATAACGGACAATTTTTTGAAGGCATTTCAATTTAGGATTTTTTAATATCAGGGGTAAATACCTACCACGTTTTCAAATTTACATACCAAAGCGGTCAGAACAAAAAACATTATTTAGAAACTCCTTGGCGTTAACATCAAATCAATGGGGCAATATTCAGTACAATTTTTCAAACCCAGAACTTTAGAGCGATCTTCATAACAAATATTTTTCAATTTCGTATTTTTTGTACAAATAGCGTATTTTTAAATTATATAATCCCAGCTTTGTTCCTACACCCAACACCAAATTTAGTACCTTAACTATTTAAAATGGTTTTGGTATCAACATGTTACCCAACTTTTACTACACATAGGTAAACGTTTCAAAAATTACTTCCTTATATTCAACATATATCCTAACCCCAATTCAGTTTTCCAGTTCCCCTGAAACCCATTTGAGGACTATTTAGTAGTTTTTGTATAAATAAGTACGAATTTTCAAAACCTCCTCCCTACCTCCACTCTAAACACCAATTGCTAATCTAATACCGAATTTCAAAATTTCATTTACAAAATCACAAATTGTACAAAATTCTATACCATATAGCAAATACCAAAAGGTACCAAATTTTGTACCATTTAGCACTTTTCGTACTCGATTTTCCAAAATGTACTTTCATATCTCAGCTCTATCCGTTCACCTAAACCCAAATTATAGTCAATGTAGTTCCATTTAGCACTTTTCCATAAGTACGAATTTCCAAAACTACCTCAATCGTACACTCCAACAATAATCTGTTCACCCAAATAAAAATTATAGCGAATTTCGTACCATTTAGTACTACTTCGTGCACAATAGTACGATTATCCAAAGCTTCCTACATATCTCAATTCTATATTCCAACAGTAATCTTAATGCCAAATTTCAGGATTCAGGAATTTAGTACCATTTAGTACTTTTCGTATACTTATAGTTCGAATTCCAAAAACCTTTCATTTTTACTCTTCATCAGTGATCCTCATTCCAAATTTCAGGATTCCAGCTCTATTCGTTCACCCAAATCCGAACTGTACTAAATTTAGTACCATTTAATACTTTGCGTGCAGTTGTGGTTCGAATTTCCAAAAACCTTTCTTTCTCCATCAAATTCAAATTGTACTAAATTTAGTACCATTTAGTACTTTTCGTACCCTTGTAATTCGAATTTCCAAAAACCTTTCTTTTTTACTCTTCATCAGTGACCTTCATTCCAAATTTCAGGATTCCAGCTCTATTCGTTCACCCAAACCCAAATTGTACTAAATTTAGTACCATTTATTACTTTTCGTATACTTATAGTTCGAATTCCAAAAACCTTTCATTTTTACTCTTCATCAGTGATCCTCATTCCAAATTTCAGGATTCCAGCTCTATTCGTTCACTCAAACCCAAATTGTACTAAATTTAGTACCATTTAGTACTTTTCGTACCTTTATAGTTCGAATTTACAAAAACCTTTCATTGTTACTCTTCATCAGTGACCCTCATTCCAAATGTCTGTATTCCAGCTCTATCCGTTCACCCAAATCCAAATTGTACTAAATTTAGTACTATTCGTGCACTTATAGTTCGAATTTCCAAAAACCTTTCTTTGTTACTCTCCACAAGTTACCCTAATTTCAAATTTCAGGATTCCAGCTCTATCCGTTCACACAAATCCAAATTGTACTAAATTTAGTACCATTTAGTACTTTTCGCACCCTTGTTGTTCGAATTTCCAAATACCCGTTGGTACATCTTTCTAGCTCTCCATCAGTTACCCTCATTCCAAATTTCAGAATTCTAGCTCTTACCGTTTGCCTGACTGACTGATTCATCAGCGCCCAGACGAAACCGCTGAAGCTAGAAAGTTGAAATTTTGGGTGTAGGTTGCTGTTGGTGTGTAGGGGTGAGATAAGGCTGCGTTTTTGGAAATTCGACCTATAAGTGTACGAAAAGTACTAAAAGGTGCTAAATATGGTACCCTTTGTATTAGGCAAACGGTAAGAGCTAGAATTCTGAAATTTGGAATGAGGGTAACTGATGGAGAGCTAGAAAGATGTACCAACGGGTATTTGGAAATTCGAACAACAAGGGTGCGAAAAGTACTAAATGGTACTAAATTTAGTACAATTTGGATTTGTGTGAACGGATAGAGCTGGAATCCTGAAATTTGAAATTAGGGTAACTTGTGGAGAGTAACAAAGAAAGGTTTTTGGAAATTCGAACTATAAGTGCACGAATAGTACTAAATTTAGTACAATTTGGATTTGGGTGAACGGATAGAGCTGGAATACAGACATTTGGAATGAGGGTCACTGATGAAGAGTAACAATGAAAGGTTTTTGTAAATTCGAACTATAAAGGTACGAAAAGTACTAAATGGTACTAAATTTAGTACAATTTGGGTTTGAGTGAACGAATAGAGCTGGAATCCTGAAATTTGGAATGAGGATCACTGATGAAGAGTAAAAATGAAAGGTTTTTGGAATTCGAACTATAAGTATACGAAAAGTAATAAATGGTACTAAATTTAGTACAATTTGGGTTTGGGTGAACGAATAGAGCTGGAATCCTGAAATTTGGAATGAAGGTCACTGATGAAGAGTAAAAAAGAAAGGTTTTTGGAAATTCGAATTACAAGGGTACGAAAAGTACTAAATGGTACTAAATTTAGTACAATTTGAATTTGATGGAGAAAGAAAGGTTTTTGGAAATTCGAACCACAACTGCACGCAAAGTATTAAATGGTACTAAATTTAGTACAGTTCGGATTTGGGTGAACGAATAGAGCTGGAATCCTGAAATTTGGAATGAGGATCACTGATGAAGAGTAAAAATGAAAGGTTTTTGGAATTCGAACTATAAGTATACGAAAAGTACTAAATGGTACTAAATTCCTGAATCCTGAAATTTGGCATTAAGATTACTGTTGGAATATAGAATTGAGATATGTAGGAAGCTTTGGATAATCGTACTATTGTGCACGAAGTAGTACTAAATGGTACGAAATTCGCTATAATTTTTATTTGGGTGAACAGATTATTGTTGGAGTGTACGATTGAGGTAGTTTTGGAAATTCGTACTTATGGAAAAGTGCTAAATGGAACTACATTGACTATAATTTGGGTTTAGGTGAACGGATAGAGCTGAGATATGAAAGTACATTTTGGAAAATCGAGTACGAAAAGTGCTAAATGGTACAAAATTTGGTACCTTTTGGTATTTGCTATATGGTATAGAATTTTGTACAATTTGTGATTTTGTAAATGAAATTTTGAAATTCGGTATTAGATTAGCAATTGGTGTTTAGAGTGGAGGTAGGGAGGAGGTTTTGAAAATTCGTACTTATTTATACAAAAACTACTAAATAGTCCTCAAATGGGTTTCAGGGGAACTGGAAAACTGAATTGGGGTTAGGATATATGTTGAATATAAGGAAGTAATTTTTGAAACGTTTACCTATGTGTAGTAAAAGTTGGGTAACATGTTGATACCAAAACCATTTTAAATAGTTAAGGTACTAAATTTGGTGTTGGGTGTAGGAACAAAGCTGGGATTATATAATTTAAAAATACGCTATTTGTACAAAAAATACGAAATTGAAAAATATTTGTTATGAAGATCGCTCTAAAGTTCTGGGTTTGAAAAATTGTACTGAATATTGCCCCATTGATTTGATGTTAACGCCAAGGAGTTTCTAAATAATGTTTTTTGTTCTGACCGCTTTGGTATGTAAATTTGAAAACGTGGTAGGTATTTACCCCTGATATTAAAAAATCCTAAATTGAAATGCCTTCAAAAAATTGTCCGTTATATGCTGTTGACATACCGGTGCACATTAAGTACAATTTTTTGTAAAGAAGTTTTCTAACCTTTCATGCCACAAATTCCGAATTTCGATTGGAAAATGTGCAGAAGATCTTCAAAATACTCTAAATCCTCAAAATATCTCTTCTAATAAACGTGGATTGAAGTGGAGATTTTTTTAATTAAACTTCTATATCCTCTGAGTATTCAAGGTCCAAATTTAAAGAAAATTGGACAATATACATTTGTTCTTCTTTAAAAATACACTAAGTCGAGAGGTACCGTTATATGGGGATATACGAAAACGTGGCCGAAAATTTAACGGACCTATTCGGGTTCTGGGCGAAACCGCTAAAGCTAGAACCTTTAATTGTGAATGTGCGTGATTTTTGTTGTGAAGGGGTGAGATAAAGTTTAGTGTTTGGAAATTCGTACTGGAAGAGAATGCTGTGTTAGTGAAGGGGTAAAACCAGGAGTCAAATCTGAAATTTGCAATATGATACGTAGTTTTGGAAATTCGAAATAAAAAATATGGTAGCTGTGTAGGGATGCGATACGGCAATTTTTTTAAATTCTGACTACAATCAAAAAAATATTGGTAATAAAAATAGGTCTTAGTACAACAGAATCTCCAGTATTCACCATTCCCGTATTAAATATTGTTTATATATATTTCGTTTCCTTTCCGCATACGAAGTAGCGGGCATTTGCTAGTTTTTAATATTTTCATTAAAGACCAAAAGATCTTTATACAGAAGACAAGAGGTTAGTTTAATGGAAGACCAAACGCTATTTTTATAGAAGCTCAACAAGGTCTTTTCATATAAGGTCAAAATGTCTTCTCATAGAAGACTAAAAGGTCTTCTTATAGAAGATTAAAATTTCTTCTCAGAAGATCTTCTCATAGGAGATATCCAGAGAACACTATTAATTCTTCATGTAGAATGCCATTGGATTTTCATTTTAGAAGACCAATTGTTCGTCCAAACCAATAAATCTTCTTGTATAAAACCAATAGCATGTTTTATATATTACCAAATATTTAAATTAAGTTGATAGTGTCTTTCATTAAATATTATATAATTACAAAATCTTGAAATTATTTAATAATTTAGAAGTTGAAAATGAATTCATTTGCGTCCTTGTAAATAATTAAGGAATCAAAACGTGTTAAGTGAAAATGTTTGAAAGGCATTTTTGTATCAAATGTAATCTTATTAACTTAAAATCGTTTAGCCCACACACACCTACACAAGTACTAATACATACATAACACATACGATATTTTTCAATTTAATTAAATCAAGGACTAACGCCAACAAACTAAAGTTTGTGTATCTATATCTATGTATATATATGTATAACAAATGAGTTAGGTCATTTAGACATTGATTAATGGCTGGACATCGTACATACATATGTATATGTATGATGTACAGAACACAACTATGTTTATAACAATGTTGTAAGTTATGGCATTGACCACAAATTTCAAAAAGACCGCAAACGAACGCACAATGGTCAGTTGAAATGTATGTTTGTGTGATTGCTTTAAACAAATACTTACTAATAAGAAATATACATAAAAGAACTAATTCTTGTAGTGAACTTTTAAATTATTTATTTAAGTTATTTATTGTAAATCTTATCTAAAAATGTAGTTAAAATGCCAAGCAATCAACCAAGGCTTCTGACATGTTCTTAGCTTCTTCTTTTTTTGCAGTAATCCCACCTTCTATTTTACTTCCTTTTGCGTCTTGAAAAGTAATGAATTGTTTTTAAATCTTGTAAATCGATAACATTCATCCTTCTTCTCCGCCTTCCACATTTCAAACTACAACGCCAACACTATCCCCAGCACCATTGAATTGTTTATCTATGTTGGAGTTCTTGTAACAATTTCTATTAGAGCGTTTTTATACCCTACACCACTATGTGGAAAGGGTATTATAAGTTTGTTTTGGGAAAAATTCATGTAACACCGCGAAATATTCGTCGGAGACCCCCAATGTGGTATACCAATCTTCATATCTCGGCGAGATAAAGCGATTTTGAGATGTGTGTCCGTCCGTGTGTCCGTCTGTCCATTATAAATTGTAATCAAACTCCAGGCCGCAATTATGGACCGATCGTCACGAAATTTGGTATGGAGGTCGGTTTCACATCAGAATAGATCGCTATTTGAATTGGTGATGATCGTGAAATATTTAGCGGGTTAAATGGACCAAAAACATAACTTTTATCCGATTTTGTAGCTGCTCTGTAGGTCGCAATAATAGTTCGATCGCCTCGAAATTTTAAATAAGGTAAGAGTATATGACAAAGAAGATGCTTGCCATTTGAGATGGCGATCAGATAATATTTAGAGGGTGGTCCATTTACCACAACTTTTGTGTGAAAATTGTGAAAATTTTTAATATACAGCTTATATCATTGTTCCTGAAATTGCAATAGCATGTCCATACTTCCTCAGATTGCGGCCGAAAAGCTCCAAGAAACCCTGAAAAACAAACAATAAACCTAAATAAAATGGTTAGTCCGCAAGATAACTCTCAAAGGGATTTTCTGATTGGTCCAAACTTTGCACATCGTATTATTTCATTCAGTCATGTATCAGGTTGGAAAATGGACTATATCGGTCCCGTCCTTCCAGTACCTCCCACACAAAATTTGGGAAAAGTGCAGTTTGAGGACACGTATCGGATCTACATATTTGAATTTTTTGAAGGAGGGTCTTTTCGCGGTCCCTATTGCAACGGTACAATTTTTCCGGGGTAAGTCCATACTTCCTGAAATAATGGTCTAATGGAGGGACAAGGGAAGCTTCTCTTATATCAATGGATTCATATTATGTTTTTGATCTGTGACCTAGTTTTTATCGCCGAGTCCGAACGACGTGTCCTTAGTTGCCACATGTAGAGACTTTTTCATGGCTGAAATACTCAGGAAATATAGCCAACATTACTAAGGGGTATTTTGCCACCGTTGAAAATTTGATGTGGGCAGGCCTGGGAATCGAACCTGGAAATTCAGCGTCCAAGGCTGTTGAATATAGCTAGTTCCTAGAGGTTGTGGTGTAGGGTATCACATGGTCGGCCCGTCCGACTATAGCCTTTGCTTACTTGTTTTGTGCATAATAAAGCTTCGAATAAACAAATAGTCCAATTAAACAACAATCAAATTGAAAAAAAAAATGTAGAACTGCAATAACAACAAGAACAGAACAATAGAAGTAACAGCAACAACAACACCGACAACGATAACAATCAGAAGAAGTAAATATATTCAATTGTGTGCAATTGAATTTGGTTATGTCAACTTAAAGTTTTGTTAACGAAGGTAGCAGATAAACCGACAGACAGAAAAACAAAGCGTTGCAAATAGGATGATTTGTAGGCAGGATGAGGTAATTGAAATCATAGCTACGATTACTCCCCACGTTCGTTCATTCTTAAGGAATGAACAAAAAACTAACTTAAACGCACACATACATATATGCAGACAGACACAGCCAAACACATAAACATTCTATCATTCATCTATTCTTACCCTGATCCGTAGCAAACAAATGTTCCGATTAAATGCCAAGTAATAACAGACAGACAGGTATTGAATAACAAATAACCAAAATGCAAAATACACGAAAAGAAATTGAATTCAAAATGTTTGCAAAAAATTCCCGAATGAGGCTTTATTATTTATTATAGAAAGCCATGAGCGTTGATTTTTTTAATTGTTTAATAATTATTTTTCAAAGACCCTCACCCAACAATCGTTCAAAATTTTAAAGAATAAATGTGAATTTTTTGCATATATAAACGTGGTTTTTATATGCATTATTTTCAAGAAAGGAATAAAAGACAAATAAACGTGGATTTTTTAAAGAATATTTTTAAAGGACCAAAAGACAAATAAACGTGGATTTTTTAAACAATATTTTTAAAGGACCAAAAGATCAATAAACGTGGATTTTTTAAACAATATTTTTAAAGGACCAAAAGACCAATAAACATGGATTTTTTAAAGAATATTTTTCAAGGACCAAAAGACAAATAAACGGGGATTTTTTAAAGAATATTTTTAAAGGACCAAAAGACAAATAAACGTGGATTTTTTAAAGAATATTTTTCAAGGACCAAAAGACCAAGAAACGTGGATTTTTTAAAGAATATTTTTCAAGGACCAAAAGACCAAGAAACGTGGATTTTTTAAAGAATATTTTTCAAGGACCAAAAGACCAAGAAACGTGGATTTTTTAAAGAATATTTTTCAAGGACCAAAAGACCAAGAAACGTGGATTTTTTAAAGAATATTTTTCAAGGACCAAAAGACCAAGAAACGTGGATTTTTTAAAGAATATTTTTCAAGGACCAAAAGACCAAGAAACGTGGATTTTTTAAAGAATATTTTTCAAGGACCAAAAGACCAAGAAACGTGGATTTTTTAAAGAATATTTTTCAAGGACCAAAAGACCAAGAAACGTGGATTTTTTAAAGAATATTTTTCAAGGACCAAAAGACCAAGAAACGTGGATTTTTTAAAGAATATTTTTCAAGGACCAAAAGACCAAGAAACGTGGATTTTTTAAAGAATATTTTTCAAGGACCAAAAGACCAAGAAACGTGGATTTTTTAAAGAATATTTTTCAAGGACCAAAAGACCAAGAAACGTGGATTTTTTAAAGAATATTTTTCAAGGACCAAAAGACCAAGAAACGTGGATTTTTTAAAGAATATTTTTCAAGGACCAAAAGACCAAGAAACGTGGATTTTTTAAAGAATATTTTTCAAGGACCAAAAGACCAAGAAACGTGGATTTTTTAAAGAATATTTTTCAAGGACCAAAAGACCAAGAAACGTGGATTTTTTAAAGAATATTTTTCAAGGACCAAAAGACCAAGAAACGTGGATTTTTTAAAGAATATTTTTCAAGGACCAAAAGACCAAGAAACCTGGATTTTTTAAAGAATATTTTTCAAGGACCAAAAGACCAAGAAACGTGGATTTTTTAAAGAATATTTTTCAAGGACCAAAAGACCAAGAAACGTGGATTTTTTAAAGAATATTTTTCAAGGACCAAAAGACCAAGAAACCTGGATTTTTTAAAGAATATTTTTCAAGGACCAAAAGACCAAGAAACGTGGATTTTTTAAAGAATATTTTTCAAGGACCAAAAGACCAAGAAACCTGGATTTT
Organism: Musca autumnalis; assembly: GCF_047663935.1. Lineage (NCBI taxonomy): Eukaryota > Metazoa > Arthropoda > Insecta > Diptera > Muscidae > Musca > Musca autumnalis. The sequence continues at coordinate 36,091,875 of NW_027411644.1, forward strand.
TTAAAGAATATTTTTCAAGGACCAAAAGACCAAGAAACGTGGATTTTTTAAAGAATATTTTTCAAGGACCAAAAGACCAAGAAACCTGGATTTTTTAAAGAATATTTTTCAAGGACCAAAAGACCAAGAAACGTGGATTTTTTAAAGAATATTTTTCAAGGACCAAAAGACCAAGAAACCTGGATTTTTTAAAGAATATTTTTCAAGGACCAAAAGACCAAGAAACGTGGATTTTTAAAGAATATTTTTCAAGGACCAAAAGACCAAGAAACGTGGATTTTTTAAAGAATATTTTTCAAGGACCAAAAGACCAAGAAACGTGGATTTTTTAAAGAATATTTTTCAAGGACCAAAAGACCAAGAAACGTGGATTTTTTAAAGAATATTTTTCAAGGACCAAAAGACCAAGAAACGTGGATTTTTTAAAGAATATTTTTCAAGGACCAAAAGACCAAGAAACGTGGATTTTTTAAAGAATATTTTTCAAGGACCAAAAGACCAAGAAACGTGGATTTTTTAAAGAATATTTTTCAAGGACCAAAAGACCAAGAAACGTGGATTTTTTAAAGAATATTTTTCAAGGACCAAAAGACCAAGAAACGTGGATTTTTTAAAGAATATTTTTCAAGGACCAAAAGACCAAGAAACGTGGATTTTTTAAAGAATATTTTTCAAGGACCAAAAGACCAAGAAACGTGGATTTTTTAAAGAATATTTTTCAAGGACCAAAAGACCAAGAAACGTGGATTTTTTAAAGAATATTTTTCAAGGACCAAAAGACCAAGAAACGTGGATTTTTTAAAGAATATTTTTCAAGGACCAAAAGACCAAGAAACGTGGATTTTTTAAAGAATATTTTTCAAGGACCAAAAGACCAAGAAACGTGGATTTTTTAAAGAATATTTTTCAAGGACCAAAAGACCAAGAAACGTGGATTTTTTAAAGAATATTTTTCAAGGACCAAAAGACCAAGAAACGTGGATTTTTTAAAGAATATTTTTCAAGGACCAAAAGACCAAGAAACGTGGATTTTTTAAAGAATATTTTTCAAGGACCAAAAGACCAAGAAACGTGGATTTTTTAAAGAATATTTTTCAAGGACCAAAAGACCAAGAAACGTGGATTTTTTAAAGAATATTTTTCAAGGACCAAAAGACCAAGAAACGTGGATTTTTTAAAGAATATTTTTCAAGGACCAAAAGACCAAGAAACGTGGATTTTTTAAAGAATATTTTTCAAGGACCAAAAGACCAAGAAACGTGGATTTTTTAAAGAATATTTTTAAAGGACCAAAAGATCAATAAACGTGGATTTTTTAAACAATATTTTTAAAGGACCAAAAGACCAATAAACATGGATTTTTTAAAGAATATTTTTCAAGGACCAAAAGACCAAGAAACGTGGATTTTTTAAAGAATATTTTTCAAGGACCAAAAGACCAAGAAACGTGGATTTTTTAAAGAATATTTTTCAAGGACCAAAAGACCAAGAAACGTGGATTTTTTAAAGAATATTTTTCAAGGACCAAAAGACCAAGAAACCTGGATTTTTTAAAGAATATTTTTCGAGGACCAAAAGACCAAGAAACGTGGATTTTTTAAAGAATATTTTTCAAGGACCAAAAGACCAAGAAACGTGGATTTTTTAAAGAATATTTTTCAAGGACCAAAAGACCAAGAAACGTGGATTTTTTAAAGAATATTTTTCAAGGACCAAAAGACCAAGAAACGTGGATTTTTTAAAGAATATTTTTCAAGGACCAAAAGACCAAGAAACGTGGATTTTTTAAAGAATATTTTTCAAGGACCAAAAGACCAAGAAACCTGGATTTTTTAAAGAATATTTTTCAAGGACCAAAAGACCAAGAAACGTGGATTTTTTAAAGAATATTTTTCAAGGACCAAAAGACCAAGAAACGTGGATTTTTTAAAGAATATTTTTCAAGGACCAAAAGACCAAGAAACGTGGATTTTTTAAAGAATATTTTTCAAGGACCAAAAGGCCAAGAAACCTGGATTTTTTAAAGAATATTTTTCAAGGACCAAAAGACCAAGAAACCTGGATTTTTTAAAGAATATTTTTCAAGGACCAAAAGACCAAGAAACCTGGATTTTTTAAAGAATATTTTTCAAGGACCAAAAGACCAAGAAACGTGGATTTTTTAAAGAATATTTTTCAAGGACCAAAAGACCAAGAAACGTGGATTTTTTAAAGAATATTTTTCAAGGACCAAAAGACCAAGAAACGTGGATTTTTTAAAGAATATTTTTCAAGGACCAAAAGACCAAGAAACCTGGATTTTTTAAAGAATATTTTTCAAGGACCAAAAGACCAAGAAACGTGGATTTTTTAAAGAATATTTTTCAAGGACCAAAAGACCAAGAAACCTGGATTTTTTAAAGAATATTTTTCAAGGACCAAAAGACCAAGAAACCTGGATTTTTTAAAGAATATTTTTCAAGGACCAAAAGACCAAGAAACGTGGATTTTTTAAAGAATATTTTTCAAGGACCAAAAGACCAAGAAACGTGGATTTTTTAAAGAATATTTTTCAAGGACCAAAAGACCAAGAAACGTGGATTTTTTAAAGAATATTTTTCAAGGACCAAAAGACCAAGAAACGTGGATTTTTTAAAGAATATTTTTCAAGGACCAAAAGACCAAGAAACGTGGATTTTTTAAAGAATATTTTTCAAGGACCAAAAGACCAAGAAACGTGGATTTTTTAAAGAATATTTTTCAAGGACCAAAATACCAAGAAACGTGGATTTTTTAAAGAATATTTTTCAAGGACCAAAAGACCAAGAAACGTGGATTTTTTAAAGAATATTTTTCAAGGACCAAAAGACCAAGAAACGTGGATTTTTTAAAGAATATTTTTCAAGGACCAAAAGACCAAGAAACGTGGATTTTTTAAAGAATATTTTTCAAGGACCAAAAGACCAAGAAACGTGGATTTTTTAAAGAATATTTTTCAAGGACCAAAAGACCAAGAAACGTGGATTTTTTAAAGAATATTTTTTAAGGACCAAAAGACCAAGAAACGTGGATTTTTTAAAGAATATTTTTCAAGGACCAAAAGACCAAGAAACGTGGATTTTTTAAAGAATATTTTTCAAGGACCAAAAGACCAAGAAACGTGGATTTTTTAAAGAATATTTTTCAAGGACCAAAAGACCAAGAAACGTGGATTTTTTAAAGAATATTTTTCAAGGACCAAAAGACCAAGAAACGTGGATTTTTTAAAGAATATTTTTCAAGGACCAAAAGACCAAGAAACGTGGATTTTTTAAAGAATATTTTTCAAGGACCAAAAGACCAAGAAACGTGGATTTTTTAAAGAATATTTTTCAAGGACCAAAAGACCAAGAAACGTGGATTTTTTAAAGAATATTTTTCAAGGACCAAAAGACCAAGAAACGTGGATTTTTTAAAGAATATTTTTCAAGGACCAAAAGACCAAGAAACGTGGATTTTTTAAAGAATATTTTTCAAGGACCAAAAGACCAAGAAACGTGGATTTTTTAAAGAATATTTTTCAAGGACCAAAAGACCAAGAAACGTGGATTTTTTAAAGAATATTTTTCAAGGACCAAAAGACCAAGAAACGTGGATTTTTTAAAGAATATTTTTCAAGGACCAAAAGACCAAGAAACGTGGATTTTTTAAAGAATATTTTTCAAGGACCAAAAGACCAAGAAACGTGGATTTTTTAAAGAATATTTTTCAAGGACCAAAAGACCAAGAAACGTGGATTTTTTAAAGAATATTTTTCAAGGACCAAAAGACCAAGAAACGTGGATTTTTTAAAGAATATTTTTCAAGGACCAAAAGACCAAGAAACGTGGATTTTTTAAAGAATATTTTTCAAGGACCAAAAGACCAAGAAACGTGGATTTTTTAAAGAATATTTTTCAAGGACCAAAAGACCAAGAAACGTGGATTTTTTAAAGAATATTTTTCAAGGACCAAAAGACCAAGAAACGTGGATTTTTTAAAGAATATTTTTCAAGGACCAAAAGACCAAGAAACGTGGGTTTTTTAAAGAATATTTTTCAAGGACCAAAAGACCAAGAAACGTGGATTTTTTAAAGAATATTTTTCAAGGACCAAAAGACCAAGAAACGTGGATTTTTTAAAGAATATTTTTCAAGGACCAAAAGACCAAGAAACGTGGATTTTTTAAAGAATATTTTTCAAGGACCAAAAGACCAAGAAACGTGAATTTTTTAAAGAATATTTTTCAAGGACCAAAAGACCAAGAAACGTGGATTTTTTAAAGAATATTTTTCAAGGACCAAAAGACCAAGAAACGTGGATTTTTTAAAGAATATTTTTCAAGGACCAAAAGACCAAGAAACGTGGATTTTTTAAAGAATATTTTTCAAGGACCAAAAGACCAAGAAACGTGGATTTTTTAAAGAATATTTTTCAAGGACCAAAAGACCAAGAAACGTGGATTTTTTAAAGAATATTTTTCAAGGACCAAAAGACCAAGAAACGTGGATTTTTTAAAGAATATTTTTCAAGGACCAAAAGACCAAGAAACGTGGATTTTTTAAAGAATATTTTTCAAGGACCAAAAGACCAAGAAACGTGGATTTTTTAAAGAATATTTTTCAAGGACCAAAAGACCAAGAAACGTGGATTTTTTAAAGAATATTTTTCAAGGACCAAAAGACCAAGAAACGTGGATTTTTTAAAGAATATTTTTCAAGGACCAAAAGACCAAGAAACGTGGGTTTTTTAAAGAATATTTTTCAAGGACCAAAAGACCAAGAAACGTGGATTTTTTAAAGAATATTTTTCAAGGACCAAAAGACCAAGAAACGTGGATTTTTTAAAGAATATTTTTCAAGGACCAAAAGACCAAGAAACGTGGATTTTTTAAAGAATATTTTTCAAGGACCAAAAGACCAAGAAACGTGGATTTTTTAAAGAATATTTTTCAAGGACCAAAAGACCAAGAAACGTGGATTTTTTAAAGAATATTTTTCAAGGACCAAAAGACCAAGAAACGTGGATTTTTTAAAGAATATTTTTCAAGGACCAAAAGACCAAGAAACGTGGATTTTTTAAAGAATATTTTTCAAGGACCAAAAGACCAAGAAACGTGGATTTTTTAAAGAATATTTTTCAAGGACCAAAAGACCAAGAAACGTGGATTTTTTAAAGAATATTTTTCAAGGACCAAAAGACCAAGAAACGTGGATTTTTTAAAGAATATTTTTCAAGGACCAAAAGACCAAGAAACGTGGATTTTTTAAAGAATATTTTTCAAGGACCAAAAGACCAAGAAACGTGGATTTTTTAAAGAATATTTTTCAAGGACCAAAAGACCAAGAAACGTGGATTTTTTAAAGAATATTTTTCAAGGACCAAAAGACCAAGAAACGTGGATTTTTTAAAGAATATTTTTCAAGGACCAAAAGACCAAGAAACGTGGATTTTTTAAAGAATATTTTTCAAGGACCAAAAGACCAAGAAACGTGGATTTTTTAAAGAATATTTTTCAAGGACCAAAAGACCAAGAAACGTGGATTTTTTAAAGAATATTTTTCAAGGACCAAAAGACCAAGAAACGTGGATTTTTTAAAGAATATTTTTCAAGGACCAAAAGACCAAGAAACGTGGATTTTTTAAAGAATATTTTTCAAGGACCAAAAGACCAAGAAACGTGGATTTTTTAAAGAATATTTTTCAAGGACCAAAAGACCAAGAAACGTGGATTTTTTAAAGAATATTTTTCAAGGACCAAAAGACCAAGAAACGTGGATTTTTTAAAGAATATTTTTCAAGGACCAAAAGACCAAGAAACGTGGATTTTTTAAAGAATATTTTTTAAGGACCAAAAGACCAAGAAACGTGGATTTTTTAAAGTATATTTTTCAACGGCCAAACAAATTTTTGAAGAATATTTTTCAAGGACCAAGAAACCAAGTAACGTGGATTTTTTAAAGAATATTTTTCAAGGACCAAGAGAGCAATTAACGTGGATTTATTAAAGAATATTTTGCAGGAACCAAGAGACCAATTAACGTGGATTTTTCAAAAAATATTTTTCAAGGACCAAAAACCAATAAGCGTGGAGTTTTTAAGGACAAAAACCAATAAACTTCGATTTTTAAAGAATAGTTTTGAGGATTATGTTGAAGGTCCACAAGACCATTAAACGTGGATTTTATGTATTAAATTTCATTAGTGAATTACAAAAATTCTTAGTTTCCATTACAGGATAAACCTTTAATTGGAAAATATATTTCACATACACATTTAAATGCTTGGTTTGCATAACTTTATGTTGTGTAATTTCTACATTTTTTCTTTATCCAGTTGTTGGTTTATTGTTTTCTTACTCCTATTTCCATTTGCAGCAAGAAATTCAAGCAAATGTTATCCTTACGCATGACCAACTCATTAGCAGTAGTTGAAGATATTTTTCTGAATATCAATTTGGTAGACGGGCTGACTTGGCTCGACTGCGTGCTTAGTTTGTTGGTTGAACCCTTGGTTGGCTGGTTGGAAAATATGGCTGTTATTGACACAGTTTTCTTTTTCTTTCTTCCAAACTATATTTGCACGCATTCATGCAAACACCAGCCTCCTTGTGCAAATATGAATCTGAATACGAATCCGAATGCGTTTACAATTTCTACAAATGTTGCTTACCTTGCTGCCAATGTTCTTGGTCTACACTTCCATCGAAACGAAAAATCTGTAAAGCTTTGCACTGCACCATAATGGATGATGCGGATGATGATGTTGAAAAACTAAACCAACATAACTTGAATGCATTCAGTCAATGTTAACGAGGCTAATCAAGGACATGTGGCTTGGAACGTTTTTATAAAAACTCATAACGCACACTACAATTTTTTTTGATTCAACACACGAACAGACACACGTACACAAGCAACGCACATTTTCTTCGGCAGAATGTAGGAAATTATGTTAATAATTAAATATATAAGCGTGTGAAGGCATGCGTAACTAATAAGGATTATGTAAGCCACCAGCGCCAACCAGACACATAAATATCGGGCCACCCTCACGTACAATCACTTAGTGTGATAGTTGAATAAATAAATAAAAAACTCAAGAATTTATTTTTATTGGATTTGATGATAGCCGGGATGAAATGTTAAGATGAACAGGATAGTAGAAAATTGACATTGTCATCGCATAATTAGTTTACTGGATGATTTTAAAGATTTAAAGATCAAACGGCCTTAACATAACAATATCTAGAAAAGATGTTCATTTCACATTTAATGCTTCATTTCAACAAGATAGACCTCAGGGACCAAGAGACCAATAAATGTGGATTTTTAGAAAAATAATTTTCAAAGATCAAGAGACCAAATAAAGTGGATTTTTTAAATATAATTTTGAAAGACCAAGAGACCAATAAACACGAATTTAAAAAAAATAATTTCCAAGGACCAAGAAACCTATAAACGTGGCTTCTTTAAGGATTATTTTTTAAGGACCAAGAGACCAATAAACGTTAGTTTTCTAAAGAATATTGTTCATATACCAATTTGCCAATAAGGGTGGATTGTTTACAGATTATTTTTCAAGGACCAATTTACCAATAACCGTGGATTTTTCAAAGAATTATTTTGAGCAATGAACGTGGAATTTTTAAAAATATTTTTCAATTACCAAGAGACCAATTATCGTGGATGTTTAAGGAATATTTTTCAGGACCTAGAGACTAATTAACGTGGACCATCGAAGACCAATTTACTAATAACCGTGGATTTTTTGAAGAATATTTTTCAGGGATCAAGATACCAAAAAAGTCGATTTTGTAAGTATAATTTTAAAAGACCAAGAGACCAATAAACAGGGTTTTTTTTAAAAAATATTTTTCAGGAATCGGGAGACCAATTAACATGGATTTTTTAAAGAATATTTTTCAGGGACCAAGAGACCAATTAACGTAGATTTTTTAAAAAATATTTTTCAGAGACCAAAAACCATTTAACGTGGATTTTTTTAAAGAATAGTTTCAAGGATCAAAATTTTCTTAAAGATAATTTTTCAGGGACCAAGAGACCAATTAACGTGGATTTTTCAAGGAATATTTTTCAAGGGCCAAAAACCAATAAACGTGGATTTGTCAAAGAATATTTTTCAGGGACCAAGAGACCAATTAACGTGGATTTTTCAAAGAATATTTTTAAAGGTCCAAAAACCAATAAACGTGGATTTTTTAAAGTATACTTTCAAGGACCAAAAGAGTTTTTAAAGAATATTTTTCAGGGACCAAGAGACCAATTAACGCGGATTTTGAAGGAACATTTTTCAGGGACCAAGAGACTAATTAACGTGGATTTTTTAAAGAATATTTTTCAAGGACCAAAAGACCATTAAACGAGGATTTTGTAAAGAATATTAATTTAGTTAACGTGGGTGTTTTAAAGAATATTAATCCAATAAACGTGGACTTTTTAAAGTATATTTATCAACGACCAAAAGACCAATTAACGCCGATTTTTAAGTTATATTTTTCAGGGATTAAGACGCCAGTTAACGCGAATTTTTAAAGAATATTTTTCAGGGACCGAGAGACCAATTAACGTGGATTATTTTTAAGAATATTTTTCAGGGACCTAGAGACCAATTGACGTAGATTTTTTAAAGAATATATTTCAAGGACCATTTTACCAATAACCTTGGATTTTTTAAAGAATATTTTTCAAGGACCAAAAGACCAAGAAACGTGGATTTTTTAAAGAATATTTTTCAAGGACCAAAAGACCAAGAAACGTGGATTTTTTAAAGAATATTTTTCAAGGACCAAAAGACCAAGAAACGTGGATTTTTTAAAGAATATTTTTCAAGGACCAAAAGACCAAGAAACGTGGATTTTTTAAAGAATATTTTTCAAGGACCAAAAGACCAAGAAACGTGGATTTTTTAAAGAATATTTTTCAAGGACCAAAAGACCAAGAAACGTGGATTTTTTAAAGAATATTTTTCAAGGACCAAAAGACCAAGAAACGTGGATTTTTTAAAGAATATTTTTCAAGGACCAAAAGACCAAGAAACGTGGATTTTTTAAAGAATATTTTTCAAGGACCAAAAGACCAAGAAACGTGGATTTTTTAAAGAATATTTTTCAAGGACCAAAAGACCAAGAAACGTGGATTTTTTAAAGAATATTTTTCAAGGACCAAAAGACCAAGAAACGTGGATTTTTTAAAGAATATTTTTCAAGGACCAAAAGACCAAGAAACGTGGATTTTTTAAAGAATATTTTTCAAGGACCAAAAGACCAAGAAACGTGGATTTTTTAAAGAATATTTTTCAAGGACCAAAAGACCAAGAAACGTGGATTTTTTAAAGAATATTTTTCAAGGACCAAAAGACCAAGAAACGTGGATTTTTTAAAGAATATTTTTCAAGGACCAAAAGACCAAGAAACGTGGATTTTTTAAAGAATATTTTTCAAGGACCAAAAGACCAAGAAACGTGGATTTTTCAAGGAATATTTTTCAAGGGCCAAAAACCAATAAACGTGGATTTTTTAAAGAATATTTTTCAGGGACCAAAACAACTTAGGTAGCCTTCTATCCATAGAAGAACACATAAATGAGGCCGAACTTTCGGTGGTCAATGTGCCTGTGGTATTGGAGGGTTTATCCTTGGGAGCCAGGGAGTTTGTGGATGTGCTGCCGACATGGTGTTCTGTTTTCCTTATTACACCGCTAGAGAGGGTATCAGATTTACCCTTGACCTCCGACTTCTTGTCCGTGCTCTCGCCGCCACCCAAAGCATTGAGATTCTTGTTGGAGGAACTTTCATTTAGTTCCGTGGCAAAGTATATGGCCAAGGACACCAAAGCATCTGGCCCTGAGGATGGTGGTATATTCAAGCCCTGGTGATTACTGCCATTACCCGATGACTGTTTAATAAGTTCCACATCCTGTTTAATGACATCCATGGTCTTTAACATTTCATTGACATTGCGACTAACCTCGACATCAGTTGCGAGAGCAAACAACAAACTATCACCACTTGAGCCTTGGGATAGTTTAGAAGAGGAACTTGGCGAAGATTTGGGTAGATATGTAGGTCCTGTTGTGGCTGGAGTTGTGGTTTCCACAGTCTCAATGTCAGCTTCATAGTATTTGTGGTTACGTGGCAACTCCCCAAAGTCATGGCGCATACCAATCACAATGGAGCGTAGGGTTGTGGCTTCGCTAACTTGGCTAGTCTTAGAGTTCGTAATGGGTTTGACCTGGTCTTTCTTTTCTCCCTCCAAAAATAGGCTGGAACCTTGATTGCCCACACTGAAACGATAGGGTGAGGGAGTGGTGGCCGTGGCTTCCTTGGATTTGCCTTCATTATTGGTCTTGCCCTTCATGACTGGGGGTACTGTGGGTATGTAGAAGGGTGTTGTCCTGGTGGACTCAATGCATCGTATACCTATACCACATAGGTACCCGAAACATATGAAGGTGTGGGATGGGGCACTCCAGTGTCAACCACGAATTTCTCCTTTTTGTTCTCTCCAGCACCGGAATATTTCTGTTTCTTATTGGTCTTCTCATCGCTGTTGGTCTGGTCTTGACTAGTCTTGTCCTCACGATACCGCTGATTGCCTCTCGAACTACTGCGGGCCTTTTTCGTGGTTTCACTGTTCAAATTAACATAACCATGTCTTTGGGAGCCACGATCTCCAGAACCTCTGGAGTGTAATTCATCAGCTGACTTGCCTTGACTCTTCGAATCCTTGGCCGTAACTTGTTGAGTTTTCTTTTTTGTATCTCCACCATAAGAGTTACGATTGCGATAGCTGACAAAGGAAGCTGTCTCGGCGGTGATTTGTGATTCATCCTCATTGTCATTGCTGGTGATAACAGTAATTTCCGATTTCGATTTCCCACTTGAAAGATCCTCAAAGTCCACACTCTCTATTGAAGGCATTTCAGCGGAATCGATGCGTCTTTCGGGTTTGTTTATGCTGGGATATTCAAGGCTGGCACTGGTGCTGGCACCAAAATCTGTGCCGACACCCGATGTTTGGTATTTGTGGCTTGAGTGACCTCCAGGACCACTCAAATCAGAGGAGCTGCTGCCAACAGTTTTGCCATTTGAACCACTTGGAGATTGCTTGCTGCTGGGACCATTTTTACCAACCTTGTATTTAACACTACTTGGGCCACTGGGTCCATTACCTCCTGAGCGATAATTTTCATTACCGGGACCGTCTTTACCAGTTTTGTAGCTATCAGCATTGGGACCTGTACGATAATTTTCATTGCTGGGTCCATCTTTACCAGTTTTGTAACTATCACCGCTGGGGCCATTAGGACCCTTGCTGCCGGATCTATAGTTTTCATTTTCAGGATGATTATTGCCCACAAGATAACTGTCGCCACTGGGACCATTAGGACCCTTGCTACCGGATCTATAATTTTCATTTTCAGGACCATTATTGCCTTCACGATAGCTGTCACCACTGGGACCACTGCTGCCATCGCGATAATATTCATTGCTGCCATCAGGGACACGGTTACCGTCTCTATATTTTGTATTGCTGTCATCAGGACCACGGTTTTCATCTCTATATTTTTCATTACTGGCATCGGGACCACGATTGCCATCACAGTATTTGTCGTTACTGGTATCGGGACCACGGTTACCATCTCTGTATTTGGCATTACTGGTAACAGGACCTCTATTGCCATCCCGATATTTTTCATTACTGGCACTAGGACCTCTATTACCATCCCTATATTTATCATTACTGGCGGCGGGACCTCGTTTATTGTCTCCATAACTCTCACTGCTTGCAGGACCTTTACCACCACTGGAATACAAAGCATCACCACCATTGTTGCCAGCTGATCTTTGGTTTCCCGAAATCGTCTTTCCCTTGCCATAGGTAGCATCAGCATCTGCATAACCATTGTTACCACCTGATCTTGGGCTTCCCGTTGCTTTTCCCGTAACATAAGTTGCATCAGCAGAAGTTTTACGTTGTGGTCCTACAGATTTGGCATTACCCGAACCAATTGCACCACCCGCACCATTGCGACCAATCTTACCACCAAATACCACTTATTAGGGTCTTCTCTCCATAATGGACCAAGTCGATAAGTCTTCGATCCATACAAGACCACTTAGGTGGGCCTTGTGTCAAAAGATGACCACTTCTGTAGGTCTTCTAAACACACGAACCCATTTCTATCCTTAGAGGACCATTTAGTTGGCTCTTCTCTTAATTGAAGACCACTTAGGTGGGCCTTCTATCAAGAGAAGACCACTTAATTGTTTTTTCCCAAAAGACCACTTAGGTGGACTTCTATTCACAGAAAACCACTTAGGTGGGCCTTCTGTACATAGAAGACGACATAAGTTGGTCTTCTAGACCACTTATGTGGGACTTCTATCCACAGAAGACCATTTACCTGGGTCTTCTATACACAGAAGATCCCATAGTTAGGTTTTCAATCCACAAGAGCATTTAGTTGGCTCTTCTCTTAATTGAAGACCACTTAGGTGGGCCTTCTATCAATAGAAGACCACTTAACTGGTATTTTATCCCCAAAAGTCAACTTAGGTGGAGTTCTATTCCAGAAAACAACTTAGGTGGGCCTTCTATACATAGAAGGCGGGTCTTCTATCCACAGAAGACCACTTACCTGGGTCTTCTATCCACAGAAGATCCCATAGTTAGGTTTTCTATCCACAAAAGGCCACTTAGATGGGTCTTCGACTCATAGAAGATTAATGATTAATTAAGCCTGCATAAATTTTTACGTGTTAAATCAATATTAAAACACATTTATTCAAGTTACAGAATTTCTTATAATCATCCCCTTCGACAACCGAAATCAACATAAATATGGATTACTTAAAGATAAATTTTCCATCTTGCAGATATTGCCTGTATAAATTATCCTTTGTCGACACTTTAAACCAACATTTTGTAATTAAAATTTAATTATTATCCCCTGCTAAATATTATTATCGAACCCCTATAGTTTGTTATTGATTGCTGAAAAGTTGTTTGAACAACAGCAATAACAACAGCACGTAAAACTAACGAACACTTTAAAACCTACCAAGCAACCATCCACCCACCACACCCTCAATAATGATTGATACTGACAATTATAATTATGAATTACATTATCTGAAAAACGTTCAGCCAACTCTTGCAGTGCACGGTAATTGGACGATAAATTACAACAACTGCTTTACAAGAGCCATTATTACCCAGGAATCTATTAACAAATGACGGTGATCTGCTTGGCGTTTGGTGGCGGCAGAAATTTGTACCTTCTTTTTCTCCTCACTGACAACAACAATAACAAGAACGACAAGAATGATAACGACAACAACGCTGTCAAGTGATTACATGTTGACTAACGTTGCTATTAATTTTGTCTGAGTGCCTTACGTTACCGAATAGCAAAGAAGAGAAATGTGCCACTCACCACAACGCACCATCCGTTTCATCCATAACTGCTACTTTATCATGCAATGTGGTTGCACCACCAACACGTTATCTTGTCCCTCAGCTACTCTTAGCACTAGTGTCAACAAAAAAGTTTTCCATTTTCTTTATTTTCTTTGTGGGGTATTTTCTTCTTTGGTTAAATTCAAACGTCTTCCTAAATGTTTACACTAGCGAAAGAGAATGTTTTAGGAAGGATCAACGGTGCCATAAGCATGGATTTTTTAAAGATTAGGAACACGAGGTCATTAAGCGTTTGGAAGTGATTTTCTATTTATAGTAGACCTTTAAGAGGTCTTCTAGAGAACCAAGACACAGCAAACGTAAGTCTTTAAGGAACGGTTTTTAGACCATCTTCCGAAGATATACAATCGATCGTTCATAGAATAATACATAAGTCCTGTTTTCTTTCAGTGTCGCTGCTATCAGACCATTCGCCTATGCAAACACATACACACATTCATACTCCCTCTCCTTCAATCGTCTACATATTGCACTTTGTTTTAGAATACCCCGGTAATAAGAACATGACGCATCTTCTTCGCTCTATGTTGAAAAAGAGGATGTAGTTCGTTCATAAATAAAGTGTGTTTTGGTGTATGTATTTGAGTGCATGTTGGTAAGCAGATGAATGGGTGTATTGTCTAGGCTAGCTGTGATATATGTATGTGTGTTTGCTTGAATGGTTTGTTTGGCTATGGGTTGTTCTAGACAACCATTGTTTCGTTTTTCGTGAAAAATTTTAACAAATTAATTGCACACTATAAATCGTGGTAAATTTTCAACGAAATAACTGGATCAAGGAGCTTTTCGGCGAATGTATGTGTATGAGTATGTTAACAATGCTGCTTGCATACCGTAACACCACAACACAGCACACAAGGCTTTAACCCCACCTTTTCTTGAGGCTTTTATCACCAGGCAGAAAGAAGAAGGCTAAAGGCTGTGGTTGAGATTTAATGGGAGGCAGAATTGTAAAAAGGCCTAAGGTTCATGGTCGACAAAAATATTTACCAAAAAATCCACGCTTCAAAAATTATTTGGTAAAAAATTTACGCTTGAAAAAATATTTGGTAATCTACGCTTGAAAAAAAATTTGGTAAAAAATCCGAACTTAAAAAATATTTGGTAAAAAAATACACGCTTCAAACAATTTTTGGAAAAAATTAGTACAAAATCCACGCTTGAAAAAATTAGTACAAAATCCACGCTTGAAAAAATTAGTACAAAATCCACGCTTGAAAAAATTAGTACAAAATCCACGCTTGAAAAAATTAGTACAAAATCCACGCTTGAAAAAATTAGTACAAAATCCACGCTTGAAAAAATTAGTACAAAATCCACGCTTGAAAAAATTAGTACAAAATCCACGCTTGAAAAAATTAGTACAAAATCCACGCTTGAAAAAATTAGTACAAAATCCACGCTTGAAAAAATTAGTACAAAATCCACGCTTGAAAAAATATTTGGTAAAAAATCCACGCTTGAAAAAATTAGTACAAAATCCACGCTTGAAAAAATTAGTACAAAATCCACGCTTGAAAAAATATTTGGTAAAAAATCCACGCTTGAAAAAATTTGTACAAAATCCACGCTTGAAAAAATATTTGGTAAAAAATCCACGCTTGAAAAAATATTTGGTAAAAAATCCACGCTTAAAAAAATATTTGGTAAAAAATCCACGCTTGAAAAAATATTTGGTAAAAAATCCACGCTTGCAAAAATAGTTGGTAAAAATTCCACGCTTGAAAAAATACTTGATAAAAAATCCACGCTTGAAAAAATATTTGGTAAAAATCCACGCTTGAAAAAATAGTTGGTAAAAATTCCACGCTTGAAAAATATTTATACACTTGAAAAAATAGTTGGTAAAAAATCCACTCTTGAAAAAATATTTGGTAAAAAAATCCACGCTTGAAAAAATATTTGGTAAAAAATCCACGCTTAAAAAACATTTGGTAAAAAAATCCACGCTTGAAAAAATAGTTGGTAAAAAATCCACGCTTGAAAAAATAGTTGGTAAAAAATCCACGCTTTAAAAAAAATTGGTAAAAAATCCGCGATTGAAAAAATATGTTTTTTTTTTTTAAATCTGCGCTTGAAAAAGTACTTGGTAAAAAATCCACTCTTGAAAAAATATTTGATTAAAAATTCACGCTTGAAAAATATTTGGTATAAAAATCCACGCTTGAAAAAATTTTGGTTAAAAAATTCACGCTTGAAAAATATTTAGTAAAAAATCCACGCTTGAAAAAATAGTTAGTAAAAAATCCACGCTTGAAAAAATAGTTGGTAAAAACTCCACGCTTGAAAAAGTATTTGGTAAAAAGTCAACGATTGAAAAAATATTTTTTTAAAAAATCTACGCTTGAAAAATTATTTTGTAAAAAATCCACGCTTGAAAAAATATTTGATAAAAAATATATATAAAAATATATATAATATTTAATAAAACAGTCAGGCTTACAAAAATATTTATTAAAAAATCTACAATAAAAAAATATTTATTAAAAAATCTACAATAAAAAAATATTTATTTTAAAATCCACGCTTAAAAATATTTGTTAAAAAATCCACGTTGAAAAAATATTGTTTAAAAAATCCACTTTGAAAAAATATTGATTAAAAAATCCACGCTTAAAAAATATTGATTAAAAAATCCACGCTTAAAAAATATTTATTGAAAAATCCACGCTTAACAAAATTTATTGAAAAATCCACGCTTAAAAATATTTTTAAGAAAATCCATGTTAAAATATATTTTAAAAAAATCCACGAATAAAATTTTTTTGAGAAAATCTATGTTAAAATATATTTAAAAAAATCCACGCTTAAAAAATATTTAAAACAAGTTAAAAAGTATCAGTCGGCTTTGCCGACAGAGATATACCCTCAGCCTGTGCAAATTGAAACACTTTTTTCACAAGAAAAACTTATGTATTTAGGGGGTTTCAAAATTTTGAACCGACAAAAATGTTGATTAGGATTAAAGTTCAAAAATTTTGCGGAAAAGGTACTTAAAGGAATGGACCGACATAGACCATGGGGGTGCCATAGGGGGTTTTTACACCCTTCGGACTGTTTTCTCAAGAAATATGGACTTGCCCCTGAAACAACTTTTACCATCGTAATTGAGGCAGCGAATGTAAGTTGCTTCAACAAAAATCAAAGTGATTCAATAGCAGGTCTTAAAGTGAACTTATCCAAAATTTTGTGTGGGAGGTACGGGATGGAGTGGATATTTGTCCACTCCATATTCCATATTCGAACCTGATCTATATCTGGTAGATATTATGAGAATGTGTAAAGTATGGACCAAATCGGTCACTCCCATCAAGAGTTATCGTGCGCACAATTTTTCCGAATATTTTTGAACTTTTGTGGGGTAGGTACCTGAAGGAGTGGACCGATATGGCTTATCTACGAACTTAAACTAAGTTTGGAAACAATATTATGGATGCCAAATTTTGGCCGGAATCGGCATTTTCGTTCGAGAATTTTCTTGCGCTTCCACCCAAAAACATGCTGTCATAGGGTTTGTTTTTCAACTTTCAGGCTATTTTTCAGGAAGTATGGACTTGCCCCTAAGGAAACTTGTACCTTCGTATAGGGGACAGTGAATACAAAATGTTACAACAAAAACCAAGGCGATTCGAGAGCAGGTCCTAAACTGAACTTTTCCGAAATTTTGTGTGGGTGGTACTCGAAGGAGTTTACCGATTGAGTCCATATTGGAACCTCATCTAAGTCTGGTAGAAATTTCATAATGTGCAATGTATGGACCAAATCGGTTACTTCCTTCAAGAGTTATCGCACGCACAAATTTTCCGAACATTTTCGAACTTTTGTGGGGGAGGTACCGGAAGTTGCGGACCGATATAATCCATCTTCGAACTTGAACTAAGTTTGGACAAAATATAACGAAAGCCAAATTTTGGACCGAATCGGCAGGTCCGTTCGAGAGTTATCATGCGCTCCAACCACTACACACGGTGTCATAGGGCTTTTTGTAACTTTCACGCTATTTTCTAAGGAAGTATGGACTTGCCCCTAATGAAACTTACAGCGTCGTATAGAGGACAGCGAATACAACTTGAATAAACAAAAATCAAAGCGATTCGAGACCAGGTCCTAAACTGAACTTCTCCGAAATTTTGTGTGGGAGGTACCCGAAGGAGTGGACCGATTGAGTCCATATTGGAACCTCATCTAAGTTTGGTAGAAATTACACGATGTGCAAAGTATGGACCAAATCGGTTATTCCCTACAAGAGTTATCGTGCGCACAAATTTTGCGACAATTTTTGAACATTTGTGGGGGAGGTACCTGAAGGAGTGGACCTATATGGCCCATCTTCGAACTTAAATCGAATCTGGACAAAATATTTCGATACCCAAAATTTGAACCGAATCGATTGATCCGTTCGACAGTTATCGTGCGCACCAGCCAGCCAGACAGACAGACGGACAGACAGACAGACAGACAGACGGACGGACATTGCTAGATCTACTCAAAATTGTCTGAAACGGATATCGTACAAACATACTTGGGGTCTAAAACCATTATTTCGATGAGGCACATTTTTGGTCGTATCAAAGTGTAAATACCCTCTTTAGCCTAAAGGCTGAGGGTATAAAAATCCACTCTTTAAAAATATTTTTAAGAAAATCCATGTTAAAATATATTTTAAAAAAATCCACGATTAAAAATATTTATTAAAAAATCCATGCTTATAAAACATTTATTGGAAATTCCACGCTTAAAAATATTTTTAAAAAAATTCACGTTAAAAAATATTGTTGGCGTTTTTTATTGTTGGACTGCAGAATTTTACATCTTTGTGTTTATTTCAGCTTTAGTCCATATTTTGTTGTATTCAAGTATTTGAATAACAACAAAATGTTTTACAGTGGATATGAAATTGATTAGTTGCGGGCGGAGGGTAGGGAATACTATAGTTTCAGTTGTCACCAAATACCAAATACCAAATACAAATACTTGAATACAACAAAATATGGACTAAAGCTGAAATAAACACAAAGATGTAAAATTCTGCAGTCCAACAATAAAAAACGCCAACAACAATAATAGGCATCAGCACGGCCTTGTTGATCAATGCGTAATGCAAAAACAACAACTTTCTCGTTGTTTTACCCCCGCTTATTGAAGCAACACTCCTATGTTCGTATTCTTTGCAAAGCAAAGACGACATAAAAACAGTGGTGGATATAAAATTCTTTAGTTCGACTCAAATTGTAGGGTAATCAGTTTTAGGGCCATATAGCAAATTTCTCATTTTGTTTAATTTGCTGGATGGGCTTATTGACCTGTTTATCGATACAGAGTCGGCGGAAAAGGGAACTGATGAAGTTGTTTGGTGACAACTGAAACTATAGTATTCCCTACCCTCCGCCCGCAACTAATCAATTTCATATCCACTGTAAAACATTTTGTTGTTATTCAAATACTTGAATACAACAAAATATGGACTAAAGCTGAAATAAACACAAAGATGTTAAAAAATATTTTTAAAAAAATTCACGCTTAAAAATATTTTTAAAATAATCCACGCTTAAAAAATAAAATCCACACTTTAAAAAGTTTTTAAAAAGTCCACACTTAAAAAATATTTTTAAAAAAATTCACGCTTAAAAATATTTTTAAAATAATCCACGCTTAAAAAATAAAATCCACACTTTAAAAAATTTTTAAAAAGTCCACACTTAAAAAATATTTTTAAAAAAATCCACACTTAAAAAATATTTTTAAAAAAATCCACGCTTAAAAAATATTTTTAAAGAAATCCACGCTTAAAAAATATTTTTAAAAAAATCCAAGCTTAAAAAATATTTTTAAAAAATCCACGCTTAAAAAATATTTAAAAAAATCCACGTTAAAAATTTTTTTAAAAAAATCCACACTTAAAAAATCCACGCTTAAAAAATATTTAAAAAAATCCACGTTAAAAATTTTTTTAAAAAAATCCACACTTAAAAAATCCACGCTTAAAAAATATTTAAAAAAAAATCCACGCTTAAAAAATATTTAAAAAAAAATCCACGCTTAAATAATATTTTTAAAAAAATCCACGCTTAAAATATATTTTTTAAAAAAATCCACGCTTAAAAAATATTTTTAAAAAATCCACGCTTAAAAATATTTTTAAAAAAAATCCACGCTTAAAAATATTTTTAAAAAATCCACGCTTAAAAACATTTTTAAAAAAAATCCACGCTTAAAAAATATTTGTTGAAAAAATCCATGCTTTAAAAATATTTTTAGAAAAAATCCGCGCTTAAAAAATATTTTAAAAAAATCCACGCTTAAAAACTTTTTTTAAAAAATCCCGCTTAAAAATATTTGTAGAAAAAAATCCACGCTTTAAAAATATTTTTAGAAAAAATCCGCGCTTAAAAATATTTTTTAAAAAATCCAAGTTTAAAAAATTCTTAAAAGAATCCACGCTTTAAAATATGTAAAAAAAATACGCTTAAAAAATATTTAAAAACAAAAACGCATAAATAATATTTATTTAAAAATCCACTCTTAAAAAGATTTTTGTGAAAAATTCATGCTCAAAGAATAATTTTTTGAAAAAATCCACACTTAAAAATATTTATTGAAAAATTCACGCTTGAAATAATATTTTGTAAAAAATCCACGTTTGAAAAAAATATTTATTGTTAAATTCAAGCTTAAAAATAATTTTTGAAAAATGCAAGCTTGAAAAAAATTTGTAAAACAGCCAAGCTTGAAAAAAAATTCTAAAAGACCCACGCTTGTAAAAATATTTTTTTAAAAAATCTATGTTTGAAATACTCTTTGAAAAAATCCAACCTTTCAAAAATATTAAAAAAATACAACCCTAAAAACAAATTAAAAAAAATCCAATAAAACAAAGTCCATGCTGTGAAAATATATTAAGTAGAAAATATTTAAGAAATATCCAAGCTTTGAAAAAAAAAAATTTAAAAAAAATTGCGCCCTTCTATAATATCGACTCAAAATCAAGTGGCATTTTGGAGTAGTAAATGCATTGTGGTTTCTGGAACCGTTCTTGGCCTTATGGACTGGGTTCTCATTTGAATTGGGATAGCTTAGTGCCTTTGCTCTGAATGTCTTCATTAATATAGGTAAATTTTGTTGAAACGCATTTACGTGCATCGTCAGTACAACTCAAATAAAAAAATAGAAAAGTGGGATGTACGCCAACTATCAATAGGCTTCTTTCTCAGTGAGACGCCCATCAACCCCCAACATTTCGTGAGGATCCGATCAAACCTGTAGTGTGATTGCACAAAAAATGGAATAAGGGATGCATTACCGACTATTGCGATATCTCTGTTGTTTGACCACCTATGACAGACAACCTACTTCACATCGTTGTAAAGGTGATATTTTCTACTCTCCTTGCCAGATATCGATATACCTCTTACAGAAGAGAGATATTCGCTTTGAAATAAAACGTTGGCGTTTTCTCCAAATAACTTTTTTTCAAATTCCGACCCCTGAATAATATCCCACCATTACCAAAATTAATAGGTTTTTTCCTCTGTGGGACCCCCATTAACACCCAAAATTTCGTGACGATCCAATCAAAATTGCGACGTGTAGCGTGATTACAAAAAAATTAAAAAATGTGATGTATTACCAACTATTGCGATATCTCCGTTATTTGGCCACCTACACCAACCTGCTTTACATCATTGTAAAGATGGGATTTTCTAGTTTCATAGTCAGACTTTGCTGTTGGAAGGCCGACCATCACCAAAATTCTTCCCCTCTGGTACCTTCATCAACACCCAAAATTTGGTGACGATCGGATTTAAATTGCGACCTGTAGCGTGATTACAATGTTTAGATGGACAGGCGGACAGGCGGACGGACCGAAGATCGACTCAGCACGTCGAGACATTCATTTTGGTATATATGTATGGGTCTACGACCATTATTTCGATGCGTTACAAACTTTTTGGCCAAAACCAACTTATAATACCCTCCCCACGTAGTGGTGTAGGGTATAAAAATTTAATATATCCTCGCCTAAAGATCTGATAGGTTAATTAATAAGAAATTCTTTAAAAATCCACAAGACCAGGATTATTTCTCTGCTTTTGCTTTAAATTTATTCATCTTTTTTGTTTCATTTCCTTATTTAATTTGCATTAAAAGGAACTCATTAATTTTTCAAAGAACACACCAAACCCTTATCTACTGTGCATATCACACTGCTGACTAACAACAGCTGTCTTCACTACAATGTCGGATGTGTGGAGCTAGTTGGGGGAGTTGGTCGGTCGGCCGCTTGGGCTGACAACTAAAACACAACACATGACGGCGTGCGCTTTACCCCCCATTGTTATGCGTTGAGTGTTAAATAAGGAACTTGAGGAGGCGATGATAGGTACAATTTATAAATTTGTGTCTTCGCCTCCCCAGCTGTTTGGCTGTTGTTCGGCACCGCTGAGTTCTCAACTCAATTCAGTATCAGTGTTTTATAAGAATCTGCATGCAAAGTTTGCTTAAATCTTATATGAGTGTTATGTTGTTATTGGAAGACTGTCTGATTGTGGTGGTATGGGAGCAATGTGGTTTCGGTTAGATTGTAGTAAAAATTGTTAAAGACAAGTCATTTAAAGGCTGCCTGAGTATGTATCTGTGCGAAATCAATTGAATATGAGAAGTATGTAGGACCATTAAAACTTCAACAAAAACAGACCCACAAACAAATTCCCTGCAAGCAAAAGCTATCGGGGAAGTGACTTAGGCGTGTCGCCCAGGGCGATGGAAACAGTCGCGGCGATAGTCGCGGAAGGCACGCTGGAGTGCCCTCCGTTGTGAAGAAATGAACCAAGCCGGCGTGTCGTCTTGGAAGTCACTCCAGGGACACTTCTGGAAGATCGTTTCCGCGATAGTTCTTGAAATTAAAAAAAAATATTTTTTTTATTTTTTTTTTCAATTTATTTTTCTTTTATTTTTGTTTTTTATTAGGAGGATTGGCGGTTTTTATTTTTTTCGTTTTACTTATTTTTTTATTTTTAAGTACGCTCTTTTAGAGAAATTATTCTTTGGAATTTCCACCTACATTAATTTTGTTATTTTAAAAATGTGATGTATGCTGCCTGACTTGGGAAGCGAACCTGGACCTTCAGAGTGCAAAGCGAGTATGCTTACTACTGCACCACCGTCTCATTTAATACTCACATAGAAAATTTTCTATATTTGTTCAATGTGCTGGATCATGAAATAAATGTAAACAATCGCCTTAGAAGTCGCTCAGAAGTCACTCCGAAGTGTCGCCATACGCGAAAAAAGGTAATCACAAGAAGGCAATAGAAATTGTTTGTGTAATTCAACAACGATCTTCCTTGGCGTGTCTCCGGTGTGACTTCCTAGGCGAGGGAGTGAGTGAGTCACTTCCAAATGCTGGCAGGGTTAAGAAACATACATGTATTCTATGATATCATTCGCATGCCTGCTTTGTGTATTAGAGAGTTTGTAAATCTATGGACAAACTTCTGCTTACAATATATTTTAACTGACACCTGAAACTGATAATACAACCAACAAAAGTTTGCACATATGCAAGGGTTTACATCTAGGGACTTACTGACATAAACCCACACACATATACAAATACACTCTTATTTGGGTATTCTCAGAAACGAGTTATGTACACCAAGTGCCAATAATAAATGCCAATCACTGCTAAAATTTGTGTTTGTTGTTTTTCTTTTAAAGAAAATGGTTTGAGTTTTTTTTTTTTTGAGAATATTTTCATAAGATTTGAGCTAATGTTCAGTTGAAGGGAGAGGTATTGATTGGGGAGAGAGAGAGGGAAGTTATAAAATGAATATGAAGCTTTTTAATTCATGTAATATCAATGAATTTTTATGAGAAAGCTTAAATTTTCTTAAAAATATTTTTGTATGTTTGGATTTAAAAAGAAAATATGTATATTTTAATCAAATTTTTTCGAGCGTGGATAAAAAAATTTCAATAGTTAAAATTATTTCAAGAATGAATTTAAAAGAATGAATCTTTATTTAAAATTTAATTTTAATTTATTAAAAAATATTTTTTTTAAATATTAAAAAAAAATTCGTTATTGTTCAAGCGTGGATTTTTTAGAAAATAATCTTTCAAGCGTAGATTTTTTAGAAAATATTTTTTCAAGCATGGAGTTATTCGAAAATATTTTTTAAAGCGTGAATTTTTTAGAAAATATTTTTTCAAACATGGATTTTTTTAAAAAATATTTTTTCAAGTGAGCATTTTTTGAAAATATTTTTAAAGCATGAATTTTTTCGAAAATATTTTTTAAAGTGTGGATTTTTTCGAAAATATTTTTAAAGCGTGAATTTCTTAGAAAATATTTTTTCAAGCATGGATTTTTTACAAAATATTATTTCAAGAGTGGATTTTTTTGAAAATATTTTTGAAGCATGAATTTTTTCGAAAATAATTTTTAAAGTGTGGATTTTTTAAAAAACAGATTTTTAAGATTGAATATTTTAGAAAATATTTTTTCAACCGTGAATTTTTTACAAAACATTTTTTCAAGCGTGTATTTTTTCAACATATTTTTCAAGTGTGGATTTTTTAGAAAATATTTTTAAGCGTTGATTTATAAAGATGGTTTTTTAGAAAATATTTTTTCAAGAGTGGATTGTGTAGAGAAAATTTTTCAAATGTCGATTTTTTGGGAAAATATTTTTTCAAGCGTGAATTAAAAAAAGTTAAGGCTCTATTTTTGAGAAAATATTTTTTCCAGCGTGGCTTTTTTAGAAAATATTTTTTCAAACGTTGATTTTTTAGAAAATATTTTTTCTAGAGTGGGGTTTTTAGAAAATATTTTTGTACGCGTGGACTTACAAAAAAAAAAATATTTTTTAAGCGTGGATGTTTTACCAAATATTTTTTAAGTATGGATGTTTACGAAATATTTTTTCAAGCGTGTATGTTTTACGAAATATTTTCTTAAGCGTGGATGTTTTACGAAATATGTTTCAAGCGTGAATTTTTTACGAAATCTTTTTTCAAGCGTGGATGTTTTACGAAATATTTTTTCCAGCGTGGTTATTTTAGAATTTATTTTTTGAAGCGTGATTTTTTTTAATGGTATCTCAATCGCGGAAATTTTAGATAATATTTTTTCGATCGGAGTTTTAGAAAATATTTTTTCAATCGGAGTTTTTAGAAAATATTTTTTAAAGCATGGATTTTTAAGCGTGGATGTTTTACGAAATATTTTTCAAGCGTGGATGTTTTACGAATTATTTTTTAATTTTATTAGAATTTATTTTTTCCAGCGTGGATTTGTTAGAATTTATTTTTTCAAGCGTGTTTTTTTTTAAATATTTTCTCAAACGCGGAATTTTTAAATATTATTTTTTTTAAACAGAGTTTAAAACAAAATATTTTTTAAAGCGTGAATTTTTAAGAATTTATTTTTTAAATGCTGATTGTTTAGAAAATATTTTTTCAAGCGTCGATTTCTTGAGAAAATATTTTTTCAAGTGCAGATTTTTGAGAAAATATTTTTTCAAGCGTGAATTAAAAAATTAATAGTGGCTTTTTTAGAATTTTTTTTCATGCGTGAATTTTTTAGAATCTATTTTTTCATGAATGGAGTTTGTAGAAAATATTTTTTTAAGCGTTGATTTAAAAAAACAAAATTCAAGCGTGCATTTTTTACGAAATATTTTTTTAAGCGTGGATGGTTACGAAATATTTTTTCAAGCGTGGATGTTTAACGAAATATTATTTCAAGCGTGGATTTGTTAGAATTTATTTTTTAAGCGTGGATTTGTTAGAATTTATTTTTTCAAGCGTGTTTTTTTGTTGAAAATATTTTCACAAACACGGAATTTTTAGATATTTTTTTTTCAATCGGAATTTTAGAAAAATTTTTTTCAATCGGAGTTTTTAGAAAATATTTTTTAAAGCCTGAATTTTTACGAATTTGTTTTTCAAGTGTTTAGAAAATATTTTTTTCGAGCGTCGATTTGTTGAGAAAATATTTTTTCAAGCGTGAATTAAAAAAATTAAGCGTGGCTTTTTTAGAATTTTTTTCATGCGTGAATTTTGTAGAAAATATTTTTTCAAGAATGGAGTTTTTAGAAAATATTTGTATAAGCGTGGATTTTTTAAAAAAAATATTTTTTCAAGCGTGAATGTTTTACGAAATATTTTTTTAAGCGTGGATGTTTACGAAATATTTTTTCAAGCGTGGATGTTTTACGAAATATTTTTTCGAGCTCGGATGTTTAGCGAAATATTTTTTCAAGCTTTAATTTTTTACGAAATATTTTTTCAAGCTTCAATTTTTTACGAAATATTTTTTTAAGCGTGAATGGTTACGAAATATTTTTTAAGCGTGGATGTTTAGCGAAATATTTCTTCGAGCGTGGATGTTTGACGAAAGCGTGGATTTGCTAGAATTTATTTTTTAAGCGTGGATTTGTTAGAATTAATTTTTTAATGGTGGATTTGTTAGAATTTATTTTTAAGCGTGGATTTGCTAGAATATTTTCACAAACGCGGATTTTTTAGATAATTTTTTTAATCGGAATTTTAGAAAATATTTTTTAAAGCGTGGATTTTTAAGAATTTATTTTTCAAGTCTGGGTTGTTTAGAAAATATTTTTGCAAGCGTCGATTTGTTGAGAAAATATTTTAAGCGTCGATTATTGAGAAAATATTTTTCAAGCGTGAATTAAAAAAATTAAGCTTGACCTTTTTAGAATTTTTTTTTCATGCATGAATTTTTTAGAAGATATGTTTTCAAGAATGGAGATTTTAGAAAATATTTTTATAAGCGTGGATTTTTTAAAAAAAAATTTTTTCAAGCGTGAATGTTTTACGAAATATTTTTTCAAGCGTGACTGTTTTACGAAATATTTTTTCAAGCGTGAATGTTTTACGAAATATTTTTTCAAGCGTGAATGTTTTACGAAATATTAATTCAAGCGTGGATTTGTTAAAATTTATTTTTTCAAGCGTGATTTTAGAAAATATTTTTTGTGGCTTGGATTTTTTAGAATTTAATTTTCAAGTGTGGATTGTTTAGAAAAAATTTTTTCAAGCGTCGATTTTTGAGAAAATTTTTTTTCAATCGGAGTTTTTAGAAAATATTATTAAAAGCGTGGATTTTTAAAAATTTATTTTGTCAAGTGTGGATTGTTTAGAAAATATTTCTTGAAGCATCGATTTGTTAAAAAATATTTTTTCAAGCGTGAATTAAAAAAAATAAGCGTGGCAAAATAATATATTTTTTCATGCGTGAATTTTTTAGAAAATATTCTTTCAAGAGTGGAGTTTTTAGAAAATATTTCTATAAGCGTGGATTTAAAAAAATATATATTTTTTCAAGCGTGAATGTTTTACGAAATGTTTACGAAATATTTTTGGATTTTGTAGCTGCTCTGTTGGTCCCAATAATAGCCCGATCGCCTCGAAAATTAGAACAAGGTAACAGTATATGACAAAGAAGATGCTTGCAATTTGAGATGGTGATCGAATGATGTTTAGAGGGTTAAACGGACCATATCTTTTGTGTGAAAATTATGAAATTTTTTAATATACCGGTTATGTCTTTATTTCTGGAAGACACATTCCGCCCACGTAAATAATATTAGGAAAGTCAACTCTTGCCCTTTCCATTGATGCCAATTATGTTGATTTACGCGGTCAGAAAACAGAGTTACAGCCTAATATATCCAGTTTTGTAATCATTAGCACAATAGAGGCCGCAATTATAGCTCAATAGTCACGAAATTTTGCACGAGGTAAGGGTTAGGTCGAAGAAGATGCCTACAATGTTGGATGATGATCTGTATTATTTAGCGGGTGAGATGGACCATTACTTTTGTATGAAAAATAAAAAATAAAAAGATTATATGGAAAAATAATTACTGACCTTTCCTCTGATGAAAATTGCAATAATATGTGTGCTTGAAAACGGGCCTACTGCCTAATATATAATGAGTTTTGTGAAGAGAACCACCTCTTCCTCTAATGCAACAAATTGTCTTTATCATTACGGAGAAATTCCCAGTTTTTGCAAATTGCGTGGAGCCCTAGGATATTACTTGTCAAATTGTCCAAGAACTAAAGATGTAGCAGAAGGGGCTAAACAACGCCAATTTTCCAATTTAAGAACATTTATTAGAAATGTATAATATACATTTATATATATACGGACTCGGCGATAAACTGTAGGCCCCATATCATTGATGTAATATAAATCGTGGTGCTTTCCCTTCTGGGATGTTTGTGGAACAATTATTATATTGTTATTTAAACTTGATGTGATAAGGTAGCAGACTCCACAAGTTTTTTCTTACAATAAGTTTATTTGTCCTAAAGGAGTATTGAATTTTGATTTTTGAGCTAATTCGCAGTGTAGTGGGGTAGGGTATCGCATGGTTGGCCCTGTCCGACTATAGCCTTTGCTTACTTGTTTAATTGTTCAATTGAAAACAAAATGGCCAACAATAATTGTTCTTAATTGCTCCGCAAATGGGCATTTATCTAGCAAAAACAAGAACAACAATAACTGGGAGGATACAATGGGAGTTGAAATAACATGCAGATGCCAAAACGACAACTGTTTAATGGATAGTATTAGTAATAATATTGGATGCTAATAAATTTTATTTCAAAGGTATTTGTAAAAAATTGTATAAACTGACTCCTATAATTTTTGATGGTTCAAAACATTGCTAACAAGTAAAACCGTATCAGTCGACTTTGACAACATATATTTACCCTCAACCTGTGACATTCCTAAACAAAATCCATCTATCACCAAAAACGAATAGGTGTATTCCTCTCTGGAAACCCCATCTCCACACGACGCACAGTGTTGCCGCGTGGACAAAAATCAAAAAATGTGATGTTAACTTTTACATATGTTTATGTTTTTTCTGACGTAGGGGATGAATGATACCAAGCAACGGTCTTGACCGGCTTTAACATGGCAAAGCCCAGGATTTATCTTGGTCCCTCTTTCATCTCAAGTGGACATTGACCTCCCCGTGGTGTCACCTGGGGAACTGCCTTTAACACCCGTTAAAGGTAGTGAGCTAACATGTGCCGCGCGTTCACCCATAAGAACGTTAAAAACTTGGGTTTGGGCGTCGGGTTAGTAACCCTCCCCTAGAAAAAACATCCTACTATGAAAAAACGAAAGAAAAGAAAAACAACCCCTCTAAAGTTGACGAACCCCGCAAACGTTTTAAGGACCATGTTCTGCGAATCTGCACCTGGAATGTTCGCACTCTTTATAGAGAAGGTGCAGTCTTCGCATTGGCAGACGTACTTGAAAAGTACAAGGCCGATATTACTGCCATACAGGAAATACGATGGATTGGGAAAGGCGTCACAACAACACCTATAGGTGACGCACTGTATTATAGCTGCCATGACGTAAAGCATGAATTTGGTTGCGGATTCGTAGTTAGTCGGAGACTAAAACATCTGGTATCCAGCTTCACCCCAGTGAATGAAAGACTTGCTGCAATTCGAATAAAAGCTAAATTCTTCAACATCAGCTTTATTTGTGCTCATGCTCCCACTGAAGAAAGGACGAACAGACCAAAGATATATTTTACGAGCGAGATCTTAGAAGAAACATATGACCGTTGCCCTGCCCATGACATTAAAATCATTCTAGGCGATTTTAATGCCAAAATTGGAAAGGAGAATATCTTTGGCCCAACAGTCGGGAAATTCAGTCTCCACAGTGAAACATCTGACAATGGTATGAGGCTGATAGACTTTGCAGCTGCAAAAAACATGGTAGTTAGCAGTACCAGATTTAATCATCTCGATATTCATAAGGGCACCTGGCTGTCTCCAGATCAAAGAACAAGTAATCAAATTGATCATGTTGTAATAGATGGAAGACATTCATCCAGCGTGTTGGATGTACGATCGTTCCGAGGCGCAAACATTGATTCGGACCACTACCTTGTTGCAGAAAAGGTACGTACCCGTCTAAACGTTGCAAATAAAGCACGAACAGACTCAACGCGGAAGTTGGACATCGATAGGCTGCAAACACAACAGATAGCCACAGCATATTCCACTCAACTAGCCCAATTGCTTAACGCGAGCACTCCTTGTCCCGATAACATAACAACACAATGGCAACATATTGCCCACTCCATGCAAACAGCCGCAAAATCCATACTTGGATTCCAGAGACCTCCACAAAGGAATTCATGGTATGACCAGGAGTGTCGTGCTGCTACCGAAGAGAAAAATGCAGCATATAGAGCTACTTTAGAATCAGTAGCAACGCGTAGCGCACGAGAGAGATATCGGGAGAAAAGGAGAGAAGAGAAACGGCTTTTCCGCAAGAAAAAGAGAGAAATGGAAAAGCGGGAGTGTGAAAAAATCGAGATGTACAGGAGACAGAATGAAGTCCGAAAATTCTACCAAAGAGTGAAACATCAAACAGATGGCTTTGGTACAGGCACATCCTCCTGTAGAGACCAGCAAGGTAATCTGGTAACAGATACAGATAGCGTGCTCAGGATATGGAAGGAACATTTCTCCAATCTGCTGGTATCCAATAGTAGCGAAGACGATGATACCACAGATCCAATCCCAGAAGATGGTATAGAATGTATACCGCCCGGCCAAGATGAGGTAAAAACAGCAATCAACCGGCTGAAGAATAATAAAGCAGCAGGAGCCGATGGCTTACCAGCCGAGCTGTTTAAAACCGGAGGCGACGCGCTGATAAGGTGTATGCATCAGCTAGTTAGCACCATCTGGCAGGAAGAACGCTTACCCGACGATTGGAACCTGAGCATCCTATGTCCCGTCCACCAGAAAGGAGATAAGACTGTATGCTCAAACTATAGGGGCATAAGTCTTCTCCCTATTGCCTATAAGATAGTGTCAGGGATATTGTGCGAACGACTAAAGCCAATGGTCAACGAAATAATTGGACCATACCAATGTGGCTTTAGACCTGGCAAGTCCACCATTGACCAGATATTTACCCTGCGGCAAATCCTAGAGAAGACCCAAGAGACGCAGATCGACATATTTCACCTTTTTGTCGATTATAAAGCAGCATTCGACAGTCCCCTCCGATCAAAGGTATTCCACGCAATGTCTGAATTTGGTATCCCCGCAAAACTCATCCGGCTTTGTACGATGACTTTAACTGATACTAGGTCCTCAGTTAAAATTGGAAAGAACCTCTCCGAAGAATTTTGTACCAAAAGAGGTTTCAGACAAGGAGACAGCCTTTCGTGTGACCTATTCAACATTTTGCTGGAAAAGGTAATACGAGATGCAAATGTCAAAAGAAATGGCACAATTTACACCAATAGCCACATGTTACTTGCTTATGCTGATGACATAGACATCATGGGACGATCAGTAAAGGAAGTAACTGATACCTTTAGGAAGGTCGAAGCAGAATCTGCGAAAGTGGGTCTGGCGGTAAACGGCGAAAAGACCAAATTGATGGTGTCGACGCGCAAAGCGTCCATAGAGCTCGGACCAACTGTAGAAGTTGGTACCTACAATTTTGAGGTAGTTAAAGACTTCGTCTACCTCGGCACTGCCATAAACACAACAAACAACATCAGTTGTGAAATACGAAGAAGAAGAATTGTATTGGCCAACAGATGCTACTATGGTCTAAGTAAGCAATTTAAAAACAAAGCCACATCTCGTCAAACAAAAATAACACTATGCAAAACGCTGATACTACCCGTGCTAATGTATGGCTCCGAAGCATGGGTACTTGCGCAAGCAGATAAGGCAGTGCTTGGTGTGTTTGAGAGGAAAATTCTTCGAAAGATCTACGAGCTATATAAGCTATACAAAGACATGCATATAGTTAAACGTATCGAGATGCAACGATTGCGTTGGCTAGGCCATATCATGAGAATGAGCGATGCTGAACCCGCTAAAAAGGCGTATGAATACATGCCACATGGCGGTGCACGCAGAATCGGCAGGCCTAAGCTTCGATGGAGCAAACAAGTGGATGAAGAAATGGAAAGGCGCGGTATTCCAAAAAGTCAAGCGAAAAACAGAGAGGAATGGAGATCTTTTCTTAGTTCGGTGTATGGAACAAATGTTCTGTAATGGGCCTACTAAGTAAGTAAGTAAGTAAGTTATGTTTTTTTCTTACAGTAAACACATCCAATATAAAGAATCTGAAAGAATTTTGTCGATATGTGTATCCATAATGAAGTTATAGCTCTTTAAATATGAAACATATTTCCCAGGTAATCTAAGGAGATAATCATATGAAAATTAGACGTCATTTAAAATAACATTTTCTGAAAAATTTGTTGATAATACTAAAAGTTTTGGATGGGGATTTGATGATACAAAAAGTTGATATTACCTGCACATGGGCAATGTACCGTTATCAAGAAATCAAAATTTACATTTGATAAAAAAATTCAAAATTCTTAAAATTAAGTAGAGAAGATCTTTTGATTGCCACCTATTGCCACCTGACTTCTATTTTCCGTTAATTGGACATCTCTTCCAAATCAAAATGTGTAAAACATTCTGCCCATCCTTGCAACCTTTTGAGATATATCGGTTCAGATTTTATATAGCCCCCATATATATCTTTTCCCGATTTGGCTACAACTCGATCAATTTTAATCGAATAGCCTTCAAATTTAGTATGTGTTATTTTCTTAGGCCCCTGAGTAGCTACACCGATTTTTACAACAATCGGTTCAGATTCAGATATAGCCCCTATATATATCTTTCCCCGATTTTGCCATAATTCGCTCAATTTTTGATGAATGGCCTTCAAATTTAACATGGGATTCCTCAGGCCCCTGTTCAGTTTTACCGTTGACCTGGGTTGATGAATGTTTGCAAATGTACTTATGAGGACAAAGGCCTAAGAAAACATCCTATGTTAAATTTGAAGGTTATTTTTCAAAAATTGACCGATTTATAGCAAAATCGGTGAAATATATATATATGGAGGCTATATCCAAATCTGTACCGATTTTTGCAAAATCGGTAAAACTGAACAGTGGCCTGGGGAAATGTCCCATGTTTAATTTGAAGACTATTCATCAAAAATTGAGCGATTTATAACAAAATCGGGAAAGATATATCTATATAGGAGCTATATCCAAACCTGAACCGATTTTTACGAGAATTGGTGAAACTACTCAGGAGCCTAAGAAAATATCACATATTCGATTAAAATTGACCGAGTTATAGCAAAATCAGGAACAGATATATATGGGGGCTATATCCAAATCTGAACCGATATAGACCAAAGTTGATATTTTTCATTCCTGTGCCCTCATAAGTACTTGTGCAAAAATTCATCAACCTAGGTCAACGCCTTCTATTTTTGTCCACATTTGTATGGAAGCGGCAACACTGTGCGACGATCCAATCAAAATTGCCTGAACACAAGGTTTAGATGAACCACCAAACCAACGGAGCGTATACGCTCCGAATATATTGCGTATACGCTCAGTAACCGAATTGTATGAAATTTTGAATCTATTGCTTGGTCTACATTTACGAAATCCACTTGATTTCAACTGTCAATCCCTTTGCGTATACGTCAAATAGAAACTCATCTGAAATTCATTGGATTTCATTTGACATTTAAGCAAAGTAATTGACAGTTGAAATTGAGTGGATTTCGTAAATGTAAATTTACTATATTACTAATTGATTACGATTTAGTCCAAACTTTGCGTAGCTAAGTTTTTAAATCATACTTAGATCAAGTTTAAAGATATGTCTAGATCTGTAAATACTTTTACTAAATCCCTCCAAAAATTCAACGACTTTACGGCCACCAACGAAAAAGCCCGTGGAGCACAAAATCTGAACTGAGTACACAGATACATATTTTCCAAAATAATGACCCTTAAAACTCCCTCGAACCCTTTATCAACCAACCCATTCTTATAAATTCTTTTTAGGAGGGTGAGAGTACTGTGTTTTTCCTAGCAAAAATAACTTTCTCGTTGGAGTTGAGCTGAATAATCGACAATGATGTTTTTTAAATGAAAAGTCACTGCCAATCTATCAAACTTCCGAAATGAAGGAAAATCCCCTTCGATTTGTACAATGTATATTACGGGTTATAACTTTTTTGCAAATATCAAATATACCACCGCATAGCCGTGTAGAGCATGAGAAACTACTATAAAATACAGTCTCATTTTTTCTCTATCGCGAAAAAAGTTTCCGCACCAAATGCATTGAAGTTCAGTAATGCATTATTTAATTTTATTTGTTATAGTGACATATACACTTTTCGTAATAACTTATTATTAGTTTTAATGTAATTCAAAATCAATATCAAACCATTTTGCACCACTTTGTTATCAAATCGCGATATTTCAGAGCATTTAATGCTCCTTTGACGTTAGGGCAAATTTTTATTTTTCTTTATAAACTCGCGAATTTTATATTTATATTTGTTGTACCTATCAGACAAGAGAATATGTGATCATTTGCAACGAATTCGCGAATGATAGAGAGTGTTTTTAAGGACTTTGCCTGTGAGAATGTTTATTCAAACAAAGAAAATTAAAATTTTTAAATAGAAAAAATATTAAAACGGCTTTAGTAATCGCAGTCGGTGCGGAAACTTGTTTCACTGAATCGAACAGAAACACGTGCTTTCGTTATCACGACAATATTCCGCACATGGTACTGGCGTGGTATTTTTTTGGTTATAGCCCTAATGTACATGCGTATGTATTGAGAAATTATTCAAGACAGGACACTAGGTTGACTTGATAAGAAAAATGTTTCAAAAATACTTCATATCTGCAAATTTGCAATAATGTTTGTACAAGTAGAAGTTATCAAAATCAGCCATTGTCTTCTAGCCATTCACATCCGATATGCATGATGAGCTGAATTAAACCAGCAGCGAAACGATCGTAGCATATTGGTTGGGTGTGTGGCTTAGCTAGAATTTACTTTTTCAATACAAAACTCCATAGGTCATGTTAGCTCGATTAACTCAACACATAGGAAAACAAGTAAAAAAGTATCAGTAAGCTTTGCCGACAGAGATATACCCTCAGCCTGTGCGGATTGAAATACTTTTTTGTCAAAAAAAAAAAAAAAAAAAAAAAACCGACAAAAGTATGGATAGGATTAAACCTGAAAAATTTGCGGGGATATCGATAGATAGGGCTGTTTTATCACACTAGCCTGCGAAAAGCATAATATAGCTATATTCGGTAATATATTCGGTTCGAGCCCTCCAGCCACTACATATGGTGCCTTAGGGTTTTTTTTCAACTTTCGGGCTGTTTTCTCAAGTATGGACTTGCCCCTGAAACAGCTTTTACTGCCGTAATTGAGGCAGCGAATGCAAGTTGTTTCAGCAAAAATCAAAGTGATTCGAGAGCAGGTCTTAAAGTGAATTTATCCAAATTTTGTGTGGGAGGTACCCGAAGGAGTGGACAAATATAGTCCATATTCGAACCTGATCTGTATTTGGTAGATATTTTAGGATGTGTAAAGTAGGGACGAAATCGGTCACTCCCATCAAGAGTTATCGTGCGCACAATTCTTCCGAACATTTTTGAACTATTGGGGGAGAGGTACCTGAAGGAGTGGACCGATATGGCTTATCTTCGAACTTAAAATAAGTTTGAACAAAATATTACAACGACCAAATTGTGGACCGAATCGGCAGATCCGTTCGAGAGTTATCTTGCGCTCCAACCACTGCACACGGTGTTATAGGGATTTTTTGTAACTTTCAGGCTATTTTCTCAGGAAGTATGGACTTGCCCCTGATGAAGCTTATATCGATATATAGGGGGCAGTGAATGCAAGATGCTACAACAAAAATCAAAGTGATTCGTGAACAGGTCCTAAACTGAACATTTCCGAAATTTTGTGTGGGAGGTACCCGTAGGAATGGATCGATTGAGCCCCTATTGGAACCTCATCTAAGTCTGGTAGAAATTTCACGATGTGCAAAGTATGGACCAAATCGGTTACTTCCTTCAAGAGTTGTCGTGCGCACACATTTGCCGAATATTTCCGAACTTTTGTGGGGGAGGTACCGGAAGGAGTGGACCGATATAACCCATTTTCGAAACTTAAACTAAGTTTGGACAAAATATTGTGAAAGCCAAATTTTGGAACAAATCGGTTCATCCGTTCGAGAGTTATCGTTCGCACCAACCAGCCAGACAGACGGAGGGACATTGCTTAAACGACTCCAAATTGTCTGAAACACATTTCGTCCAAACGTACTTGAGGTCTAAAACCATTAGTTAGATGAGACACATTTTGGCCGTATGAAAGTGAATATACCCTCGTTAGCATAAATGCTGAGGGTATAATAAAAATCCGAAGAAATTCCCAGACAACTTGCAAATTACGTAGGTCATCAAGCGTATGTAAGATTTTATATAATCTTGTTTAAAAACTTATATGATGCAGGGATATGAGGTTGTAAAAAGGACATCACCATAATGGTGGTAGCAATAAGACGTGGTATTGTTCCAAAGTTTGTTATATTTTTCTGTTTTTGGTTGCTAGCCCATATTTCCTGAGATAGTGGTCCAAAAGCTATAAAAACCCACCCGGTACCAAATAAAATGTTGGTCCAAACTTGGTGCATCGCAATTTTTAATCGAAACTTACATCAAGGCCGAAGATGGAATACATCGGTCAACTTCTTCACGTACCTCGCCCAAAATGACTAAATTTAAATGACTAAATTTGCATATTACGTGCAGTTTAATGGCTGTTCGTGGATTGTTTTGAAATTTTTCTAATGGTTGTTTGTGGGAAAGTCCCTAACTCATGTGATAATGGTCCAAAAGCTCTAAAAAATTTTCTCGGCACATAAATGACGGATGACGATTATTTAAGAATTGATTATTCGATTTGGTTTAAATTTGAAAATCGTAATACTTGTTTTGCAAACGTAAATCAAATTATAAGAAGGTTTATATCGTATAACTAATTCAAAAATGTTCGCTTATACCAAGGTTGCTCGATAACGCGAATATTAACCTTCAAAATAGTTTTATTTTTTTCTTAAGTGGTCTCCTGCATGATCTATACACTTTTTCATGCGCTCAAACCAATTTTTGAAACATTTTTTCCACTAATACAAATGGCATATTGTAGTGTTGCATACGCAAGCAACTTATCTAGTAGCCTTCCTGCCTGCTTGGGTGTTATCGTCATAAGCATATAACGAGTGGTTTTATCGAGGGCTGAGGTCAGCTCAGCCGTTGCCAGGGTCGTCTTAAGGACCCACAAACCTTAAGGAAGGAAAACACTTAGTTAAATTTTAATGCTTTATTTATACAGTTACGAAGTATTCAGAATATTCAATGTTTCAGTATTAACAGTAGTGGTTGGTGGAATTGGGAACAGTCTCGGATTGTTCGCTGGTATTCGAGTTCGGTGTGCTGTCGGCTCGTTAGTCTTCGGATGGAGAGTTCGGCTCGGTGATATTCGGTTGGCTATTGGCTCGTTAGTCTTCGGATGTGGAGTTCAGCTCGGTGGTATTCAGTTGGTTGTCGGCTCGTTAGTCTTCGGATGTGGAGTTCGGCTAGGTGGTATTTGGTTGGCTGTCGGCTCGGCAAGCGTCGGCTCTGTGGTCTTCGGGTTGCTACTCTGTATACAGGGTTGTTAGACAATACAGCGAACGAATCGACAGGAGCAAACGAATCGACAGGAGCGAACGAATCGGCAGGAGCGAACGAATCGGCAGGAGCGAACGAATCGACAGGAGCGAACGAATCGGCAGGAGCGAACGAATCGACAGGAGCGAACGAATCTGCAGGAGCGAACGAATCGGCAGGAGCGAACGAATCGGCAGGAGCGAACGAATCGGCAAGAGCGAACGAATCGGCAGGAGCGATCGAATCGGCTGGAGCGAACGAATCGACAGGAGCGAACGAATCGGCAGGAGCGAACGAATCGGCAGGAGCGAACGAATCGGCAAGAGCGAACGAATCGGCAGGAGCGATCGAATCGGCAGGAGCGAACGAATCGACAGGAGCGAACGAATCGGCAGGAGCGAACGAATCGCAGGGCCGACGGCAGTTGCTAGGTTCGGTTCAAGTGACTGAGGACAATGCCACACGTCTTATCTTGTACTTCGTTTAACGCCAGCACTCGACAAATTCAGCGACGAAAACTAAACATCTTATCCATCTGGGTTTACGGAGTGAATGAGAACCAGGAAATACATTGAAGTTTGAATAATATTCGAATAGAGTAGTAATTATGCATGAAGTTGTTATTATGCATTCACTAATAAGGTAGTTTTGTATTGATACTGGATGTAATATCAGAGAGGCGGTTTTGCAATGTAACGGTCACGTTACAAGCATCCTGTCACAATCCTGTTTACGATTTGTAAGCGCAAACATTTTAATATTTTTTTCTCTCAAACCACGGAGAGCGTTCACTGTGCGTATAAGCAATATCGTAGACATTTATACAGATACGTAATGATGTCCATCAACAAAAAAACTTTGTTTCTGTCGGTCTGTTCTAAACTACATACATATGTGGAGAATTCATCCGTGGGTCCACTTTCAAACCTTAAAAGCCTGTGTGTCAATATAACAAAATATCACTTGACCTGATGGGGAATTGGCATAATTATTTTGACAAGTTTGTACAAATGATGTGTTTGGTTTTTTACCGGATTAGTCTTCTACAAAAATTTGAAAAACAAGTAAGAGTCGATTATTGTCGGACAGGGCAGACCATGTGATACTACACTACACCTGGACAGTATTTTCCAAGGAATTTATTTTGTTGCAATTGGGACATATTTTAGCCGTCCGGTCATACATACATAAGTTAATATATAGGGAAATAGTTTTGTGCCCAAAGAGATATACTGCATTGCCCTGCATATAAATTCTAGAAATTTACACGTAGGCCAACATAATTTTTTTAGTTGTTTCCGTTAAAAAAGTAAAAAAGTTGAAACGGAAGTGAATAACAAACAGCAAAACAAAAGGCAAAGCACAGAAAAACTATTCTGCCCAGGTGTATTGGAGTAGGGTATCACATGGTCGACTATAACCGCCTCTTACTTGTTTTTAACTACATAAGAATGGATGCCCTCCATGGAAACACACAGTGGATATAATCCCTAAACTTAGGGTCAGATAATCTTTAAATATACATATATATGTACATATAAATATAAGGTATTATTGATCTGAGGGTCCTTGAAAAATATTATTAAAAAATCCACGTTTATTGGTCTGAAGGTGATTGAAAAAATATTCTTAGAAAACCAAAACAATTATTGGTTTTATGGTTCTTAATTATTTTTTTTTTAAAAATGCAAGTTTATTGGTCTGAAGAGGATTAAAAAATTATTCTTATGGGTAATGGGTCCTTAAAAAATTAACGCTTATTAGTCTTAGGGTTATTGGTTTATTGGTCGAAAAGTCTTTAAGAAAATATTGTGTAAAAAATCCACGAGTATCCACCAGAAAGTGCTTGAAAAAAATATTCTTTAAAAATTCAAAAAATATTTTTAAAAAATCTACTTTGTTGGCATGAGGGTCCTTGAAAAAAATATTCTATAAAAATTCAACGTTTATTGGTCGGAAATTAATAAAAAATATTTTTTTTAATTCCACGTTTATTGAATTCCTAGAAGTAAAAACAATATTGTGAGCATGTATGTGTGTCTAATTAACACATTTCCTGTCATGCTTTGTTAGTAATGTGTCAGTGTCAAGAGTCAGTGTCCACGCACATAATATGAGAGCATCACATTCATTGCCAAAAGTTATGTGCCATCATTTCAGTTATGTGCCATTGTTGCTGTTGAAATTATTTTGTAATTCCTGTGCCATTGTTTTACTAATTTTCCGTTAGCATTTCTAAACCTCAACATTGAAATGCAATGCCGGAGGAATGCAGGGTGAAACAATAAGAATTCCTTTTGTTGAAATTCAAATGTGGAATAACGCTCTCTGACGCAACAGCAACAACGACAGGAATAGTGATGATGATGGTATTTAATATGATAAATGAATTTATGTCAAGTATCGGCATTCCCTTTAATCGCGAACAGGGAAAGATAGTTTCTCTCTCTTCATACACAATTCAACCCATTGAAAAACGATGCACTACACGAGGGTGAGGCAATGTGAGTTTCGTGAGCGTAAATTTAATCTCGCTCACAACTTGTGTAGACTCTGACTGGTGGTGAGCGAGAGTAAATTAACGCTCACGAAACCCACATTTCCTCACCCTGCACTACACAATGATACCCCCTAAAATATGCAATAGAAAAATATGATGCCGTTTACTACATGTTAATACAATAAATAAATAAAATAAATATGATGCCGACACCTGAATTATGTATAGGTGTGTGCTCCGTTTGTGTGAGTGTGTATGATTATTTTGTTATATGGATTTTCACGTCAACTTGCATTTGTATTGTTTGTAGAATAAAATGATATAAGTTGCATTTTACTATTGAGCCGATAAAAAAGATTTTAAGGAATATTTTTTCATGGACCATCACAGCAATAAATCTAAATTTGTAAAATAATATTTTTCAAGGACTGTCTGAGAGATTTTAAAGAATATTTTTTAAAGGCCCTCTGGCCAATGAATGTGGACTTTGAAAGGACTCTCAGAACACCAAACGCGGATTTTTAAAGAATATTTTTTCAAAGAACCTCAGATAAATAAACGCGAATTTCTTAAAGACTATTTTTTCAAGGACCTGTGAATCTTTTAAAGAATATTTTTTCTAGGACCTTTGAATTTTTTAAGGAATGTTTTTTCTAGAACCCAACAAGCGAGGACTTTAAAGAATATTTTTTCTAGGATTTTTTAAAGAATATTTTTTCTAGGATTTTTGAAAGAATATTTTTTTTAGGACCCGTGAATCTTTTAAAGAATATCTTTGCTAGCACCCAACAAGCGAGGGTTTTTAAAGAATAGTTTTTTAGGACCCGTGGATTTTTTAAAGAATATTTTTTCTATGACCCGTGAATCTTTTAAAGAATATTTTTTTAGGACCCGTGAATTTTTAAAGAATATTTTTTCTATGACCCAACCAGCGTGGGATTTTAAAGACTATTTTTCTAGAACCTCCGGGTTAAAAATTGTGGTGTTTTAAAGAATAATTTTTCTAGAACCACAAGGCCAACAAGCTTGGCTTGTCTAAGAAAATTCCTTTTTTGGACATACAGATCAGAAAGTTTGCATTTTAAAGAATCTTTTTACCTCCAGTCCAACAAGTGTGGGGTTTTAAACAATCAGGAAAATACGCATTTAAAAAAATATTTTTTCTAGGACCTCCAGGCCAGCAATCGTTGTGTTTTTAAATAATATTTTTGTAGGACCTCCAGGACAACAAGCGTGAGTTTTAAAGAATGTTTTCCTAGGACCTCCAGACCAACAAGCGTGGGGTTTTTAAAGAGGATTTTTTCAAGGTCCCTTAGACCAATAAACCTGGGTTTTTAAAGAATACTTTTTCAAGGACCCTTAGACCAATAAACGTGGGTTTTTAAAGAATACATTTCTAAGGACTCTCAGACCAATAAACGTGGGTTTTTAAAGAGTACATTTCTAAGGATTCTCAGACCAATAAACGTGGGTTTTTAAAGAATACTTTTTCAAGGACCCTTAGATCAATAAACGTGGGGTTTTAAAGAATACTTTTTCAAGGACCCTTAGACCAATAAACGTGGGTTTTTAAAGAATCCTTTTTAA
Source organism: Musca autumnalis (assembly GCF_047663935.1). Taxonomy (NCBI): domain Eukaryota; kingdom Metazoa; phylum Arthropoda; class Insecta; order Diptera; family Muscidae; genus Musca; species Musca autumnalis. The sequence goes on from NW_027411644.1 coordinate 36,133,090, forward strand.
GGACCCTTAGACCAATAAACGTGGGTTTTTAAAGAATACATTTCTAAGGACTCTCAGACGAATAAACGTGGGTTTTTAAAGAATACATTTCTAAGGACTCTCAGACCAATAAACGTGGGTTTTTAAAGAATACATTTCTAAGGACTGTCAGACCAATAAACGTGGGTTTTTAAAGAATACATTTCTAAGGACTCTCAGACCAATAAACGTGGTTTTTAAAGAATACATTTCTAAGGACTCTCAGACCAATAAACGTGGGTTTTTAAAGAATACCTTTTCAAGCACCCTTAGACCAATAAACGTGGGTTGTTAAAGAATATTTTTCATGGACCCTCAGAGCAGTAAACGTGGAGTTTTAAAAAACTTTTTCAAGGACCTTCAGAGCAATAAACGTGGAGTTTTAAAGAATACTTTTTCAAGAACCCTCAGACCAATAAACATGGGTTTTTAAAGAATACTTTTTCAAGGACCCTTAGAGCAATAAACGTGGGTTTTTAAAGAATAATTTTTCAAGAACCCTCAAACCAATAAACTTGGTTTTTTTCAAGAATACTTTTTCAAGTACTGTCAGACCAATAAACGTGGGTTTTAATGAATACACCTTATTCATAAATAACCTTATTTTCATTATTATGGATTTGTCCCAATAAAAATATTAAGCATACCAAATATATTTCACAAACATACATATACATCCACGCTCAGGGATAAAACACAACTCATACCGTTATTATTATTTTTCCATCGTATGATATTTTTGCGGAGCGGGTATTGTATGGCATTGCATCGTTAATACTGCAAATGACAGTTATGTAGAACAATACAATTGATTCATACATTGTTTATATACACAATGGCTTTATGAATGTGTGCGTATGTGTGCATTTTTGTGTGTGTCATATCATATAAATTATCTCTATATTAAGTACAAATGCATACATAGTCCCTCCATTGATAGATAGATTTTTATGCCATCCGCTCCCTCCCTCAACCTTCTCCTTATAATACGTTTGTCACTTTACAGGCGAGTAAGACATGAAACATTGCCGACAAAGAACCCTCTCTCTTATTCCCCACCTCAGTTAGGTCACTTTTTGACTAATGTGAATAACATGCCGACATACATACCGCATAGCGACATACATACGTGCATAGAAACATACATATGAATAAATATATACAGAGATAAGAAATTTTGTTTGAGCTCGTGTTGGCAAAAGACACACACACACTTGCACTCACACTCCGATAAAATAAATCCAAAATATATTATCACCAATATTGTTCTGTGCCGTTAAACCAGGACAAAGTTGTGGGGGTGCTAAATGTGGTTTTTATTTTGGCAAATATGTATACAAAAACTATCTCGGAAGTGACTTAGGCGTGTCGCCCAGGGCGATGAAAACAGTCGCGGCGATAGTTGCAGAAGTCACCCTGAAGTGACCTCCGTTGTGAAGAAATGAACGACGCCGCACAGTGTCACGACCGTGGCCAAAAATGGTAAAAACTAAATACTTCGTTGAACAAATTTATTGATGGGGAGTAATAGAAAACATATTAATTAAGAAGAATCTGAATTTTGGTACTGATACGTGAAGTAGTTTTTGCTATATCAGGATTTAAATCCGACAATTTTAGTTAATACGTATTTTTGTGTTTTTTTTTTTTTTAAATTAATAAATTATATTATGCGTTAATATTTAAAATTTAAAAGTAACGGTCGCAGCAAACATGGTTCCTAAGTTCTCTTGGGATGTAATAAACTTGGCTTCACTTTTGTTTGCATGTAAATATTAATCATATGGTGTTTACATTTACCCAAACATGTATTACTAAGTTTATTAATTTTCAGAAGCAAATTTTAAATTGAGTGGAGTGGGAAAAAAATTGTATAAAAGTGTATATCGATATTTTTTGCTGTATAAGTAGTAAAAAGTGAGTACTTCAAATATATAAAGGTCCCAGCTGCAGAGGTTTGCAGACGAATGTGTCATTTCTCTTTTTCAGCGACCACCTCACTGAGAGGATACCCCCTTTTTTAACAAATCGTTTTGTGGTGTTGGCTATAGCGCGAAAACGAATGAACCGATCATCATATATTTTTGTGGGCTTATTAAGTACCTAATAATCTTGCTTTAAAACGAGAGAATTTTAAAAATATCAATTTTTAAAAAAATTTTGAACAGCGAAAATCAATATTCGATTTTTTACAAAAAATTGACAGTTTTTTGACCACTAATCGGTAAAAAAAATTTTTAAAGGAAATTTCTCATATATAAAGACAAGAGTTTGATATATTCAATATGCTCACAAACAATATGAAGACTAAACACCAAATTTCAGTCATATCGGGTGGATATTGAGGTCACAACACTCAAAATACCGAAAATGAGGAGGCACGGTTCTATGGGGGCTATAGGAAGACGAGGACCTATACCGACATTCTTCTGGTGGAAGGTTATAAGTCCCCCAACGGAGACTTAATACCAACTTTCAGCCATTTCCGTGTGATAATCAGGCTAAAACTTCCAAAATACCGAAAATCGGGAGGTACCGTTCTATGGGGGCTATATGAAGGCGTGGACCTATACAGACAAATTTCAAGGTGAAGGTATAATGCCCCCTACGAAGACTAAATACCAAATTTCAGCAATTTCGGTGCAATAATAAGGCTAAAATCTTCAAAATACCGATAATCGGAAGGTACCGTTGTATGGGGGCTATATCAAAACGTGGACCTAAGCCCACAATTCTCTGTTGGATTGTTTGACAACTCTGCCGAAGACTAACCATAAAATTTGAATACTTTCGGTTGGTCATTGTGTCTAAAACATTCAAAATACCGAAAATCGGGAGGTACGGTTCTATGGGGGCTATATCAAAACGTGGACCGACCAACCCAATTTTTTGTCCTGAAGATTGTAAGTCAATAATAGGTACGTGTACCAAAATGGATGCACCTACGACAACTCCTTCTATTTTTGGCCACAGTTAATATGAACTCGCGACATTGTGCGCCGGCGTGTCGTCTTGGAAGTCACTCCAGCGACACTTCTAGAAGATCATTTCCGCGATAGTTCTAGAAATTAAAAAAAAATATTTTTTTCTATTTATTTTTATTTACATTTTTTATTTTTATTTATTTTTGTATTTTTATCTATTTTTTTAATTTTTTATCTTTATTTTTTTTATTTTTCTTCTCTTTTAGAGAAATTATTCTTTGCAATTTCCGCCTACATTAATTTTGTCATTTTAAAAATGTGATGATTTGATGCCTGACTTGGGAAGCGAACCCGGACCTTCAGAGTGCAAAGCGAGTATGCTTACAAATGCACCACCGCCTCATATAATCATCAGATAGAAAATGTTCTATATTTGTTCAAATGTGTTGAATCATTAAATAAAAGTAAACAATCGCCTTGGAAGTCACTCCGAAGTGTCGGCATACGCTATAAAACATAATCACAATAAGGCTATAGAAATTGGTTGTCTAATTCACCAACGATCTTCCTAGGCGTGTCTCCGGAGTGACCTTTTAGTCCCTCGCGAAACTCATTTTCAATTGCTGGATGAGTATAAAATAAACAATACATTGATGTACATATGTCAGTATGCCTGCCTGGCTGACTGCCTGCAACAATACAGTTAACCATATTAATTGGTTCTCTTTGGGCAATGACACGAACACACAGGGAGGAAGTTCATTATGGGTGCGTGTGTGGAAACGTTTTGTCGTTGTAAAAACCTTGCCATGCAAGCAAAAGCTATCGCGGAAGTGACTTAGGCGTGTCGCCCAGGGCGATGGAAACAGTCGCGGCGATAGTCGCGGAAGGCACCCTGGAGTGCCCTCCGTTGTGAAGAAATGAACCACGCCGGCGTGTCGTCTTGGAAGTCACTCCAGGGACACTTCTGGAAGATCGTTTCCGCGATAGTTCTTGAAATTAAAAAAAAATATTTTTTTTTTATTTTTTTTTTTCAATTTATTTTTCTTTTATTTTTGTTTTTTATTAGGAGGATTGGCGGTTTTTATTTTTTTTTTTTTTTCATTTTACTTATTTTTTTATTTTTAAGTACGCTCTTTTAGAGAAATTATTTTTTGGAATTTCCACCTACATTAATTTTGTTATTTTAAAAATGTGATGTTATGCTACCTGACTTGGGAAGCGAACCCGGACCTTCAGAGTGCAAAGCGAGTATGCTTACCACTGCACCACCGTCTCATTTAATACTCACATAGAAAATGTTCTATATTTATTCAATGTGCTGGATCATGAAATAAATGTAAACAATCGCCTTAGAAGTCGCTCAGAAGTCACTCCGAAGTGTCGCCATACGCGATAAAAGGTAATCACAAGAAGGCAATAGAAATTGTTTGTGTAATTCAACAACGATCTTCCTTGGCGTGTCTCCGGAGTGACTTCCTAGGCGAGGGAGTGAGTGAGTCACTTCCAAATGCTGGCAGGGTGTGGGCTCTTTATGGAAATCTCTGCTATAAACACGACTATAAACACAACTGTGATCGGCTATGCTAAATGACACATGAGTGGGTGTTTGTTGTTCTTGTTGTTGTTCAATTTCCACCTACTTTGCTGCTGTTTGTCGTAATTGTCGCCATCGTCACATTATATTGGCCAGTCTTATAAAATAAATGCTGACCAAATAAACCCGATGTTTACATAACAAACCCAAAACAACGAAGGGCTAACCTTTCGCCATGCGGCCGGTGGTATTTAATTGAAGGGTTGCCACCGTTTTAAAATATACTTGTTCAAGTACCACCGGACCTATTGGCGTCGAATTGCAAAACAATATATTTCAAGGAGCAAACGACCCATAATCCTGGAAATTCTAACAAATGTTTTTAGCAATAATACACATCTAAGCCTGGGTTTTAAACAAACATAAGCACGGATTTGTTAAAAAATAATTTTTCAACCATCAATAGACAGACCGCTTTTTCTGGATTTTGATTTTTTTTAAATATTTTTTGGAAAGTGGGTTTTTGAAAAGTGTTTTATATAAGGGTAAATATTAAAAATAAAAAAAATGTCTCAGTGCGTGTTTTTGAAATTGCTTTAAATAAGTGCGTTTTTTTAAAAGGGAAAAAATATTTTTTCAAGCGTGTTTTTTAAACTTTTTCAAGCGTGTTTTTTTTTAAACCTTTCAAGCGCGTTTTTTTTAAACTTGTTTTTAAAAATATATTTGTTAGACTTGTTTTTTAGTATTTGTTTTAAGCGTGTTTTTTGTATATATTTTTTAGCGTATTTTTCATATATGTTTATGAGTGGCTTTGTTAGTGTGGATGTTTTAAAAAATATTTTTTAAAGCGTCGATGTTTTAAAAATATTTTTTCAAGCGTGGTTTTTTTTTTATAAGTTTGGATGTTTTAAAAAATTTATAAACGTGCATTTTTTAAAGAATTTTAAAAGAATATTTGTTCAAAAGCTTGGATTTAACAGAATATTTTTTCAAAAGCTTGGATTAAAAAACATTTTTTCAAAAGCATGGATTTAAAGGAATATTAAAAAATATTTGTTCAAAAGCGTGGATTTAAAAGAATATTTTTTCAAAAGCATGGATTTAAAGGAATATTTTTTCAAAAGCGTGGATTAAAAATATATTTTTTCAAAAACGTGAATTTAAAAGAATATTTTTTCAAAAGCGTGTATTTAAAAGAACATTTTTTCAAAAGCGTAGGATTAAAAGAAATTTTTTTCAAAAGCTTGGATTTAAAGGAATATTAAAAGGATATTTTTTCAAAAGCGTGGATTTTTCAAAAGCGTAGATTTAAAAGAATATTTTTTCAAAAGCGTGGATTTAAAGGACGTTTTTTTCAATAGCGTAGATTTAAAAGGAATTTAAGGAATTTAAAAGGAAAAGGAATATTTTCAAAAGCGTGGATTTAAAAGAATATATTTTCAAAAGCGTGGAATTAAAAGAATATATTTTTCAAAAGCGTGGAATTAAAAGAATATATTTTTCAAAAGCGTGGAATTAAAAGGAATATTTTAAATGCGTATTTTTTAATAATATATATTATTAAATCCACGCTTTTGAAAAAATAGTTTTTTAAAAACTTAAAGCCGTGTATTTAAAATACATTTTTTAACTCCACGCTCTTAAATAATATACTTTTATTAAATACACCTTTGAGTATTTAAAAAATGTATTTTTCCAAAAGCGTGGATTTGAAAAATATATTTTTAAAAGCGTGGAGTTAAAAAATTTATTTTAAATACACGGCTTTGAGTATTTAAAAAAAGTGTTTTTGCTAAAGCGTGGATTTAAAAAATATTTTTCTTAAAAGCGTGGAGTTAAAAAATATATCAAAAGCGTGTGTTACATGACCTGTTGTAGGGGAGTCATTTTTACATGGGCACCGACTAGCTTTGTCGCCTCTCTGTGTGTGGTCCCAACCCATAAACCCCTACTCCTGACATGCAGCAATCATTTAATGAAGACTACACAACATATACACTTAACTGACACAAGATGCATCACCTCCTACAGTACCCCCAACTGTTGACCCATATATCGCCCGCCCAACCATGATCACTACCTCCTTTTTTCCACTTAGTGACCCCGCGTCCCGACCACATCACATCACTTACCTCGCCCTTTTGTCCCCTTCCAAAAACTTTAACACATCATCATTTTATATCCTTACACAAAAAAGATCAAATCATATTTATTTGTTTTTTAAAAAAAATCCTAATGCTAACATATATTTAAACACTAATACTAACGATAACAAGTCTCACAGTAATCATTATAAATCTTTCTAAATAATATAAATTTTGTTTATGATAAAAGGAATTATAATAAAGAAATTAAAAATTATTGTTTATATGTTTTTAATTATCCAGATTAGGAAATTTTAAACTTAACGCCTATTGGCCCTATGAAAAAAATAATATATTTCTTTAAAAATCAACGGCTATCTGCCGAATTAACTATAAAACGAAAGGTCTGTTGACCACAAACATATACCCACTGGGGTTTATTTTTGCCACTTTTTTAATGGACATCGACACATACGCATTAAATTAACACTCGCAAAGCGATATTATGACTCCACAATGATAGTGGTTATACCATATTTAAAACCTCAAATTTTCAAACCCACCCTAGTATCCTCAACAAAAGAGCTCTTTTACTAAGAAATTTGATGGGGAAAAACCAGGGTTTCGGAGTCGAGCCATTTTTCCTTCGACTCCGACTCCGACTCCAGGCCAGTTTTTTTTTCACGACTCCGACTCCGGAGTCGACTCCGAGGGTAATTTCCTATGCCACTAAAAATTAATAAAATTTGCTAAATTTTTCAACTTTTCCTATACTAGGACCCTATATGCTTATCTGTTCTTTTCTCTAAGACAATTTGTAATGCAATGCGATGTAAAATTGATGTTCCGTATTGAATCTGCTGTATCTTATATCAAAAAGAACAACAACAGCAGAAAGAATTTAGAAAGTTTCAGTAGATTTTGCCGAAATATATGTACGAGTATACCCCAGATTATCAATTTAAAATAAAAAGAAGTAAAAAAGTGTCAGTCGGCTTTGTCGACAGAGATATACCCTCAGCCTGTATATATTGAAATAATTTTTCCCAAAAAACGTATGCATTTAGGGGTTTTAAAAATATTGGGAATTTGAATCGACAAAAATGTTCATTAGGATTAGAGATCAAAAGTTTTGCGGGGGAGATACTAAAAGGAATGGATCTACATTGACCATTATGGAAGTGGATTTCCAGCCACTACATATGGTGCCATAGGGGGCTTTTACACCCTTCGGGATGTTTGCTCAAGAAGTATGGACTTGCCCTTGAAAAAACGTTTACGATCGTAATTGAGGCAGCGAATGCAAGTTGCTTCAACAAAAATCAAAGTGATTCGATAGCAGGTCTTAAAGTGAACTTATCCGAAATTTTCTGTGGGAGGTACCGGATGGAGTGGACAAATATAGTTCATATTTGAACTTGATCTATATCTAGTAGATACATTAGGATGCGTAAAGTATGGACCAATTCGGCCACTCCCTTCAAGAGTTACCGTATGAACAAATTTTCCAAACATTTTTGAACTTTTGTGGGGGAGGTACCTGAAGGAGTGGACCGATATGGCTTATCTTCAAACGTAAACTATCTTTGCACAAAATGTTACAAACGCCAAACTTTGGACCGAATCGGCAGATCCGTTCTACAGTTATCTTGCGCTCCAACCGCCTCACACGGTGTCATACTCGTTTTTCGCACCTTTCAGGCGATATTCTCAGGAAGTATGGACATGCCCCTAATAAAACTTGAACCGTTGTATGGAGGGCGGTGAATACAAGTTGTTACAACAAAAATCAGAGCGATTCGAGAGATGGCCCTAAACTGAGCTTTTCCCAAATTTTGTGTGGGAGGTACCCGAAGGATTGGGCCGATTGAGTCCATATTGAAACATTATATAAGTCTGGTGCACACTTTACGATGGGCAAAGTATGGACCAAATTGGTTACTCCCTTCAAGGGTTATCGTGCGCACAAATTTTCCGAACATTTTCGAACTTTTGTGGGGGAGGTACCGGAAGGAGTGGACCGATATAGCCCATCTTCGAACTTAAACTAAGTTTGGGCAAAATATTACGAAAGCCAAAATTTGAACCGAATCGGTTCATCCGTTCGAGAGTTATCGTGCGCTCCAGCCAGCCAGACAGACAGACGGACGGACATTTCTGAATCGACTCCAAACTGTCTGAAACACATTTAGTCCAAACATACTTGGGGTCTTAAACCATTATTTCGATGAGGCACATTTTGCCCGTATGAAAGTGTATATACCCTCGTTAGAATAAATGCTGAGGGTGTAACAAGTAGAACTGACGAGTTTGATTAATTTTTTTTTTGTACGTCACCGTCACATATCTTTTTCGTTTTATTTTGTCGAAATATGAAGATGGGTATGCCAACAGTAATTTGTTACTTACAGATTTTACGAAAGCGAACATTTTTTGCTGACTCATTTTAAAGTACATGTAGAATAGAATATGTCGAACGGATAAAAATTAGCTGAGATATGAGCGTTAGAAAGAGAAAATTCATTGTGATTTGTATGTAACATCGAAGTTTGAAACACGGTTTTCTCAAAATAGCATTTTGGGATTATTATACGTATAAAAAGATTGTACTTAAGCAAGAGACTTTAAAAAAAAAAATTTGACGGATTTACTCTCAACTTTTTTAGGTAAAATCGAAATTTTGACTTCTACAGTTCACATTTTTCTTAAATGCATATAGTACACGATTATTATGTTCTTAATGATCCCACAAAAACATATGCTGATCGGTTTATTCGTTTTCGAGCTACAGTGGTCACCGCAAACTGCTTTAGTAAAAACAGTGTTTCGTAGGTGGCCATTTGTCAGAAAACTGTGCAATATTTTTCAACAAAAAAAATTCTGAAAGTAGCTCAAGGTATTATAAATCAGATGAAAACAATATCTTTTGTAAAAAATTGGTAGATTACTTGTAAAAATTCATGAAAAATTCCATTTTTCGTGCACAATAAGTGACCATAACCCCTTAATTGTGGACAAAATAAACTATAATACTTTTTCCACATTATATTGTGAAGTATAAATATGTGAGATCTAAAACTAGTATTCCAGAGTGTATATAAGTTTTGTCATAAATGTGATGGTATATTAAGAAATCGATTCATATTGAAAGATGCAATTATAATTCTATTGTCATGGAACATTACTGAATATAATAAATCCTTTGCTTACAAGTTTACTCATAGATTTCCTATAAAATGAATAAACGATTTATCAAAATTTTAATAAAGTTAATCTCTCTATCATAAAAAATAAAAACTCTTTTGATAAATGTAGAAAAAAACATTTTGCCCGGAGTCGGAGTCGAGCTTTTTTTCACGACTCCAGACTCCGACTCCGACTCCAGCAAAATTTGCTAGACTCCGACTCCAGACTCCGACTCCGACTCCGAAGCCCTGGGAAAAACTATAAAATATTTCCAAAAGTTAAGCTTTGAGAATGCTAAAAAAATATTAAACATGCAATAAACAAATCTTATTTCTAAACAATAATAAATAAAATAGGTCAATAAAAATACTATGAATAATATGAAATAACATGCAAAAGTTAAAATAGGTTATAGTCAATAAAATATCTTAATAAAAAAAAGGTCGCGTTTGCAATTACTGGATTTTCTCCTTTCCCCGTATCTAAATTGTCGTTTCCAAGCTTTTCACGTCTTCTTCTAATCATTCGGTCGAAAATGTTCAGTATCACGGGATATTAGCATTGGTTAAATGGTTAAGATATTCTCGTTTGGAAACATCAATATTTCATTATAAGTAGTTTTTGGTTTCGAAGCACTGTGCCATAAATATATGGTATGTGGAATCTATGCAGTGTCTTCAGTTAATGGCAAATCTTTGTGGCGTTGAACTGGGAGATTTGTGCTGATCTTGACCGCGACTCATAGATGGCGGTCTGCAGAGATATTTTTGCATATAGGGAAATACAAATTTCCTACCTTATTAATAGTGGGGTGATGTCCGGGATGGTTTAGTTTCCTCGGTTTCCAACAGATACCACTATCTGTCGGTAACACAGTTTACAGAAAATTTGGCCGGCCTAACAAAATTTATCAAAATTAAATATCTTGCTTTTTCTTAATAATTTTCTGATTTTTCCATTACCTTTTATCTTTTGCCGATTTTCTTATCACATTGAAGATTCAGACTATGTCACCAAGGCTCTCTCGCACAAAATACACTCCGTTCACTACCTAATTTTAAATATTTTATTAACACTTTCTTATAACACTATACTTGTTGTGAAAGTTATTAACTACCTTTTTTAACTGTTATTAATGCTCCTTTTATAGTTTTTTTTCTTATTCTGTTTTATTTAACTTTTCACACAGAAAATAAACTTCGCTAGGCAATTAAAAGGTTATTTTGTTCAACGCCACTTTTAGAAACTAATAACCTCTCTTTAAATGCTACTCCCTTTTATAAACTCTTTTGTGCGCAAACGTAGACTTCCACTAAACGACATTTTGCAGACAGACATCATTTTAGAGTTCGGTTTCACTCAAAAAAGTGAGAACATAATTTTCTTCAAAAGTGCTATTTAAGAGAACACAGCTCTGTACCGATAACACCGTACCCTACTATTAGTTAATTTCATGGTTGGCAACGCTAGTCCCTTTCGTGTTATTAGTCTCCTGTGCATATCACCTATTTGACAGCCCGTCAGCTGATCTTTAGTTTTTGTTTGTCTCCACACATTTGTATCGTTCCGGGTTTTTTCTTTTTATTAAGTACAATTAATTAAACTTTACTAATCTATTTCTTTTTCTTTCTTTACAGGTATTATCCATGTGACGGCGAACTTCCCATGCAACATCGGTAAACTCACATATCCTTCCTCGGAATAATATGTGGATTTATCGATAGAGTATGGAATCTCGTGCATTCCGTCACATGGACAATTTTTGCTGGAAATTCGACAAAGCAAAAGTCCTGGCATAGCATACCCAGGCATAACAAATAACTTCGCCAACACCCCAACGATTTCCTCGAAACCAAACATTTGCCACCACGACTATGTGGCAAATGCAAACAAATTTTTGCCACCCCTAACACTAACAACACTAACATGGCATGGCTAACCTGCAACGTAGTAAAGGTTACCCCTAGCAAGTGCCTCATTAGAAAAATACTAACCCATTCACTAATAATTAGCTATCCCTAGCTCATCCATCTCTACCGGCAATCGGGGGCTAGGGATCTTTTAAATTTTTGACGTGGTTTTGAGACCGCCACGAAGGCAAAAAAGGTCTCCTCTAAGGTACCCCCACGCAAAATTTTTTTTTGCTGTCCAGGGCTGGACTTTGCATTTAAAGGGCCCCGCAACACGTGGATGTACAAAAAAAAATCTTAAAAGCGTGGAGTTAAAAAATATATCAAAAGCGTGGATGTACAAAAAAAATATTAAAAGCGTGGAGTTAAAAAATATATCAAAAGCGTGGATTTTTTAAATATTTTTCAAAGCGTGAATATTTTAAATATTTTTCAAAGCGTGAATATTTTAAATATTTTTAATTATTATAATTAATTAAATATTTTTAATGCGTAGATTTTTTAGCTATTTTTAATTTCTAGAATTAGAAGCATATTTTTAATGCGTAGATTTTTTTAAATAACATTTTTTTCAACTTTTAGGCTTTGATTTTATCTTAAATATTTTTTGAGCGTGGTTTTTTTTATTGTTTTTTTTATCGTGGATTTTATTGTAAAATATTTGCTTGAGCGTGGTTTTTACTTAATTATTTTTTATTTAAATATTTTTTAGCGTGGATATTTTTTAAACATTTCTTGAACTTAAGTTTTATTTTATATTTTTTTTGGTGAACGTGTTTTTATCTAAACATATTTTTTTGAGCACATACTTTATTTAAAAATATTTTTTGAGCGTAAGATCTTCTAAATATTGTTTGAACTTGAGTTTTATATTATAATATTTATACCCTCAGCATTTATGCTATCGAGGGTATATACACTTTCATACGGGCAAAATGTGCCTCATCGAAATAATGATTTTAGACCCCAAGTATGTTTGGACGAAATGTGTTTCAGACAATCTGGAGTCGATTGAGCAATGTCCGTCCGTCCGTCTGTCTGCCTGGCTGGGTGAAGCGCACGATAACTCTCGAACGGATAAACCGATCTGGTTCAAATTTTGGCTTTCGTAATATTTTGTCCAAACTTAGTTTAAGTTCGAAGATGGGCTATATCGGTCCGCCCCTTCCGGTACCTCCCCCACAAAAGTTCGAAAATGTTCGGAAAATTTGTGCGCACGATAACTCTTGAAGGGAGTAACCGATTTGGTCAATACTTTGCCCATCGTGAAATGTGTTCCAGACTTAGATAAGGTTTCAATATGGACTCAATCGGTGCACTCCTTCGGGTACCTCCCACACAAAATTTCGGAAAAGTTCAGTTTAGGACCTGCTCTCGAATCACCTTGGTTTTTGTTGTAGCATCTTGTATTCAGTGTCCCCTATACGACGGTACAAGTTTCCTCAGGGGCAAGTCCATGCTTCCTGAAAAAATAGCCTGAAAGTTGAAAAACAAACCCTATGACACCATGTTTATGGGTGGAAGCGCAAGATAACTCTCGAACGGATATGTCGATTCCGGCCAAAATTTCTTCCTAATATTGTTTCCAAACTTAGTTTAAGTTCGTAGATAAGCCACATCGGTCCACCCCTTCAGGTACCTACCCCACAAAAGTTCAAAAATATTCGGAAAAATTGTGTGCACGATAACTCTTGATGGGAGTGACCGATTTGGTCCATACTTTACGCATTCTCATAATATCTACCAGATATAGATCAGGTTCGAATATGGACTATATTTGTCCACTCCATCCTGTACCTCCCACACAACATTTTGGATAAGTTCACTTTAAGACCTGCTATTGAATCAGTTTGATTTTTGTTGAAGCAACTTACATTCGCTGCCTCAATTACGATGGTAAAAGTTGTTTCAGGGGCAAGTCCATACTTCTTGAGAACAGCCCGAAGGGTGTAAAAACCCCCTATGGCACCCCCATTGTCTATGTCGGTCCATTCCTTTAAGTACCTTTTCCGAAAAATTTTTGAACTTTAATCCTAATCAACATTTTTGTCGGTTCATACGACAAAAATTTTGAAACCCCCTAAATACATAAGTTTTTTGTGAAAAAGTGTTTCAATTTGCACAGGCTGAGGGTATATCTCTGTCGGCAAAGCCGACTGATACATTTTTACTTGTTTTAAAGTACTTTATTCAGCGTGTATTTTATTTTAAAATATTTTTGAGGGCGTGGATTTTAATTTTAAATATTTTATTCAGCGTAGATTTTATTTGAAAATATTTTTGTGAGCGCGGATTTTATTTTAAAATACTTTATTCAGCGTGTATTTAATTTTCAAATATTTTTTACCCTTATATTCTTGAGTTTGGATTTTATTTTAAAATATTTTTGAGCGTGTGTTGTCTTTTTCAGAGTAGTAAATGTATAGTGGTTTTTCTAACCGATCATGGCCTTATGGGCTAGGTTTTTATATGAGCATAAATAAATAAAAAAAAAATAAATAAAATATTTAAGAGCGTGGATTTTAGTATAAAATACTTTTTGAGCGTGAATTATATTTTAAAATACTTTTTGAATAAAATCCACTCTGAATAGATTTTATTTGAAAATATTTTTTTGAGCGTGGATTTTCAAATATTTTTACCCTTATATTTTTGAGTTTGGAATTTTTTTTTAAATATTTTTGAGCGTGTGTTTTGTTTTAAAATATTTAAGAGCGTGGATTTTAGTAAACAATACTTTTTGAGCGTGGATTTTATATTAGAATATTTTTATGAGAGTGCATTTTATTTTAAAATATTTTTTGAGCGTGAATTCTATTTTAAAATATTTTTATGAGTGTGGATTTTATTTTAGAATATTTTTATTAGCGTGGATTTTATTTTAAAATATTTTTTGAGCGGGAATTCTATTTTAAAATATTTTTTGAGCTTGGATTTTTTTTAAAGTCCTTTATAAGCGACGATTGTATTTTAAAATATGTTATACGTATCGATTATATTTCAAAATATATTATATGATTCGATTGTATTTTAAAATTTTTTATAAGCGTAGATTATATTTTAAAATATTTTATAAACGTGCATTTTATTTTAAAATATTTTTTCTGAAAGAATGTAAAATATTTTTAGAACTTGGATATATATTGTCCATAAAATCATCTCGCCAAGAACAGATAATACCGTTTTAAGAATTAAATATCTATTTTAAAATATTTAAAACGACAATCCTGTTCCATCCTCCTACTCAATCCTCGGCCTATAATGGCGGGGTCACCTCTCCATAAACACCACCAACACAAATAGCTAAGAATACCAACCACACGAACACAAGCATTTAAATGAACAAAGTTTAAGCAAAAAGGATGTCCGTGTGATACAGTTCAGCTAATGATGTTCAGCTAATGATGTTTTGTCACAAGGTGTTGCCTATGATGGACTAGAAGGAATGAAGAAATTGTCAACAATTTGGCGACCACGTTCTTTAAGTTGTTTATGCAATATTTACACAATTATTTAAATTTCGACAAGCCTTAAGGGTACGAAACGCTTTGCTCTCATTAAGGCTATTAAGAACTACCCACTGCTTGGGTGGCGTAGGATATGTTAAAAATGATATGGAAATGCCAAACAAACAGACAATAAGCCAATGTAACATTTGAATGGTAACGCTAATGCTCCACTTGCTACTTTAGCTTTGGGTAGACTAGCTTGACCTTGTGTTTTTCTAGAAATGATTTAAATGTGTGTTTTGAAATGTAAATCTGTCCCTATCCTCTACTGGTTTCCTCCCTGTACCGTCTTCATTACATTGTAATTAGTGTTGGATATTTAATTACGTTTACCTTAACCTATGTTGGGTAGCTAGTTCACTGTGTATGCATGTAGGCGGAGAAAAAAGGTTGAGCTTTTTATTTGTCCTCTCAGCTAGAGATTGTATTTACATATGGAAGTAGTCGAAAAGTGTTCTTCATTTGGATTTTTTCGTCGACAAACGAGCTATTTACAATTTCACTTAAGTTGGAAAATTTTTTACATTTTATTCAGTGCCGAAACATGAAGGACATTCATTTGAGCATTTTCTCGCTTTTGTGTGAGATTTGTTTTGTTTTATCCCCGGTAACACACTTACCCAAAGAGATTGTTGTATCTGAAGGTGGCAAATGGAGGCGTTACTTAGATTTCAGTGTCAGTGGAAAGAAATTGGGACAGTATTAAAGTGGACTTTTATCGGTTGGGATAAGAAAAGGACAACAAACTAATTGGATTTGTAATTAATTTTTGGTAACGAGTAAAAAAATAATCTTAAAATTATTGCGATTTTTAAATAATATTTTTTCAATGACCATCGCAGCAATAAACGTGGATTTTTAAATAATATTTTTCAAGGATCGTCAGAGCAATAAACGTGGATTTTAAATAATATTTTTGAAGGATCGTTACAGCAATAAACGTTGATTTTTAAATAATATTTTTTTAAGGATCGTCACAGCAATAAACGTGGATTTTTAAATATTTTTTTTTCAAGGATCGTCACAGCAATATACCCTCCACCATAGGATGGGGGTATATTAAGTTTGTCACTACGTTTGTAACTACTCGAAATAATCATTGTAGACCCCACAAAGTATATGTATATTCTTGCTCAGCGTGCAATTCTACATCGATATAGCCATGTCCGTCGGTCTGTCCGTCTGTCCGTCTGTCCGTCTGTGGAAATCACTCTAGCGTCCGAACGGATTGACGTAGGTTGATGAAATTTTGGGGAAATATGTTATATTTACGTAGGACTTTTGGTATTGAAAGCGGGCTATGTAGGTTCACGCTTTCGTATAGCCCCCATACAAAATGACGCGTGACGCGTCGTCGTTTTAAGGAATTTTTAAGATATTTGGCCCATTTTACCACCGAATTGGTTGTAATTTGGTACTTTGTGTCTCCAGAGGCCAAAAAATATTCCTACCAAAGTTGGGTTATATAGGTCCACGTTTTGGTATAGCCCCCATATAAGGCCCCATATAAAGTACGCGTCATTTTAATATATTTTGAATGTATTAGACCCATTTGACCACAGAATTGGTTGTAATTTGGTATTTTGTGTCTTCAGAGGCCAGAAAACATTCCTACCAAAGTTGGGTTATATAGGTCCACGTTTTGGTATAGTCCCCACATAAGACCCCTTATAAAATACCCGTCATTTTAATATATTTTGAATGTATTAGACCCATTTGACCAAAGATTCGGTTGTAACTTTGTATTTTGTGTTTCCAGAGGCTAAGAAACATTTCCACCATAAAATGTTTATATAGGTCCACGTGTTGATATAGCCCCATAATACAATATCTCCCGATTTTCGATATTTTGAACGTTTTAGCCTCATTATCACACCGATATGGCTGAAATTTGGTATTTAGTCTTCTTTAGGCGTATAAAACTTTCCCCCAGAAATTTGTAGGTATAGGTCCACGCCATCATATAGCCCCCATAGAACGGAACCTTCCGAATTTTGGTATTTTGAAGGTTGTGGCCACATTAATCCACCGAAATGGCTGAAATTTGTGGTGGAGGGCACCGACGTAGCCAGGGGGGGGGGGGGGGCGGGCCCTAAATGATTTTCGATCCCATAGGATATTAGCTTATGCTACACATTTTTTGTTAATTTTTGAATAAAATTTTAAAATGTTTTAAATTTTTCAAGAAATATGTAAAGTATTTGGAGGAAGTATTACAGAGAATTATTTAACTACATTGGTATACTTATTGTCCAACATATTTGAAAGTATAAAGACTAATGAACACGTTAGACTTTTTGAGAAATTTGTTAAGTTTAAAGGTGTTTAAGTGTTTATTCGTAATTTTAGGCTGACTGCAAGTGTTCTTCTGAACTCAGTAGAAACTGTATATTTATATTTGTTCATCTAGACAAAACATTTTTGCGATCTTTTGTTTTTGAAATTTTTGATAAGAGTAATTCAACAATTAAAGATACAATCGTTGCTTAATTTTGTGGTTTTACATTTTTGTATATAGTTTCTAACACGTTTTTGGAATGAACTATTTTGAACATCATAACAATTACAAATTCTGTATTATGTTTGAAATTTGCAAAAAAAAAAAACATATCAACCATTTTTTATACCCTCCACCATAGGATGGGGGTATATTAAGTTTGTCACTACGTTTGTAACTACTCGAAATAATCATTGTAGACCCCACAAAGTATATATATTCTTGATCAGCGTGCAATTCTACATCGATATAGCCATGTCCGTCCGTCTGTCCGTCTGTCCGTCTGTCCGTCTGTGGAAATCACTCTAGCGTCCGAACGGATTGACGTAGGTTGATGAAATTTTGGGAAAATATGTTATATTTACGTAGGACTTTTGGTATTGAAAGCGGGCTATGTAGGTCCACGCTTTCGTATAGCCCCCATACAAAATGACGCGTGACGCGTCGTCGTTTTAAGGAATTTTTAAGATATTTTGCCCATTTTACCACCGAATTGGTTGTAATTTGGTACTTTGTGTCTCCAGAGGCCAACAAATATTCCTACCAAAGTTGGGTTATATAGGTCCACGTTTTGGTATAGCCCCCATATAAGGCCCCATATAAAGTACGCGTCATTTTAATATATTTTGAATGTATTAGACCCATTTGACCACAGAATTGGTTGTAATTTGGTATTTTGTGTCTTCAGAGGCCAGAAAACATTCCTACCAAAGTTGGGTTATATAGGTCCACGTTTTGGTATAGCCCCCCCATAAGGCCCCTTATAAAGTACACGTCATTTTAATATATTTTGAATGTATTAGACCCATTTGAATAAAGAATCGGTAGTAACTTTGTATTTTGTGTTTCCAGAGGCTAAAAACATTTCTACCATAAAATGTTTATATAGGTCCACGTGTTGATATAGGCCCCATAATACAATATCTCCCGATTTTCGATATTTTGAACGTTTTAGCCTCATTATCACACCGATATGGCTGAAATTTGGTATTTAGTCTTCTTTAGGCGTATAAAACTTTCCCCCAGCAATTTGTAGGTATAGGTTCACGCCATCATATAGCCCCCATAGAACGGTACCTTCCGAATTTCGGTATTTTGAAGGTTGTGGCCACATTAATCCACCCAAATGGCGGAAATTTGTGGTGGAGGGTATAAAAAGTTCGGCCCGACCGAACTTAACGCTTTTCTTACTTGTTATGATATAATTCTGTTCCACCGCAGTGTCGCCCGTTGAGATTATTTGAAACTGGTCTCTTGCTACAAATTAGTAAATGCCTATTGTACAAAAAAAGGGTTATTCTGTCGTATTTTTATGTTTTGTTTGACCTTTTGAATGATAATAAAATGAAGATTATTGAGGTTAAAGTTTATATTTTACTAGCAAATGCCCGCTACTTCGTATGCGGAAAGGAAATATATATAAACAATATTTAATACGGGAATGGTGAATACTGGAGATTCTGTTGTACTAAGACCTATTTTTATTACCAAAATTTTTTCGATTGTAGTCTGAATTTAAAAAAAAGAATCTGCCGTGTCGCATCCCTTCACAGCTATCATATTTTTTATTTCGAATTTCCAAAACTACGTATCATATTGCAAATTTCAGAGTTGACTCCTGGTTTTACCCCTTCACTAACACAACATTCCCTTCCAGTACGAATTTCCAAACACTAAACTTTATCTCACCCATTCACAACAACGATCACGCACATTTACAATGCAATGTTCTAGCTTTAGCGGTTTCGCCCAGAACACGAATAGGTCCGTTAAATTTTCGGCATTCAAAATGGCCATAAAAATCCACGTTTTCGTATATCCCCATATAACTTCACCTCTCCACTAAGTGTATTTTAAAAGAAGAACAAATGTATATTTTCCAATTTTCTTTCAATTTGGACCTTGAATACTCAGAGGATATAAAAGTTTAATTTAAAAAATCTCCACTCCAATCCACGTTTATTAGAAGAGATATTTTGAAGATTTAGAGTATTTTGAAGATCTTCCGTACATTTTCCAACCGAAATTCGGAATTGTGGCATGAAAGGTTAGAAAACTTCTTTACAGAAAATTGTACTTAATGTGCACGGGTATGTCAACCGTATATAACGGAAAAATTTTTGAAGGCATTTCAATTTAGGATTTGTTAATATCAGGGGGTAAATACATTCTAGTTAACAAAATTGTCGCATTGGACCACGTTTTCAAATTTACATACCAAAGCGGTCAGAACAAAAAACATTGTTTGAAAAGATACTTCACGTTTGACTACTTAATTTCAGCACATTATTTATAAACTCCTTGGCGTTAACATCAAATCAATGGAACAATAGTCAGTATTTCCATTTCGTATTTTTTGTACAAATAGCGTATTTCCAAATTATATAATCCCAGTTTTGTTCCTACACCCAACACCAAATTTAGAACCTTAACTATTTAAAATAGTTTAGGCTGACAAAATTTGGCTCAAAACTTTCCTATGTCAATAGTATTAAAGGTATTGAAAATGGAGTCACTGGATCCATGTTAGGTATAGCCCCCATATAGCCGTAACTCCCGATTTAAGGTATTTTTTACCTATTAGCCCAATTTTATAATCATACTGACTGTAATTTGGTACAATGAGTTCCCAATATGTATAAAATAACCTATGTCAATTTGTTCGGCAGTTAAAGAGTTTTTACCCAAGGTTTGGGTAAATACTCGAAATCGGGGTACCCTTAAATGGCGGCTATTATTAAAATGGTTTTGGTACCAACATGTTACCCAACTTATCGTACACATAGGTAAACTTTTCAAAAATTACTTCCTTATATTCAACATATATCCTAACCCTAATTCACTTTTCCAATTTTACCAGTTCCCCTGAAACCCATTTGAGGACTATTTAGTAGTTTTTGTATAAATAAGTACGAATTGTCAAAATCTCCTCCCTACCTCCACTCTACACACCAATTGCTAATCTAATACCGAATTTCAAAATTCCAGTTCTATCCTTTATAAAATCACAAATTGTACAAAATTCTATAACATATAGCAAATACCAAAAGGTACCAAATTTTGTACCATTTAGCACTTTTCGTACACGATTTCCAATGTAGTTCCATTTAGCACTTTTCCATAAGTACGAATTTCCAAAACTACCTCAATCCTACACTCCAACAATAATCTGTTCACGCAAATACAAATTATAGCAAATTTCGTACCATTTAGTACTACTTCGTGCACATTAGTACGATTTTCCAAAGCTACCTCCATATCTCAATTCTATATTCCAACAGTAATCTTAATTCCAAATTTCAGGATTCCAGCTCTTCAAATCCAAATCATACTAAACTCATTACCATTTAGGACTTTTCGACCTTTGGTACATCTTTCTTACTCTTCATCAGTGACCCCCATTCCAAATTTCAGGATTCCGGCCCTATTCGTTGACCCATATCCAAATTGTACTATATTTAGTACCATTTAGTATTTTTCGTATACTTTTAATTCGAATTTCCGAAAACCTTTCTTTTTTACTAACCATCAGTGACCTTCATTCCAAATTTCAGGATTCCAGCTCTATTCGTTCACCAAATCCAAATTGTACTAAATTTAGTACCATTTAGTACTCTTCGTGCACTTATAGTTCAAATTTCTAAAAACCTTTCTTTGTTACTCTCCATCAGTGACCCTCATTACAAATTTCAGGATTCCAGCTCAATCCGTTCACCCAAATTCAAATTGTACTAAATTTAGTACCATTTAGAACTTTTCGTGCATTTATAGTTCGAATTTCCAAAAAACTTTCTTTGTTACTCTCCACCAGTGACCCTAATTTCAAATTTAAGGATTCTAGCTCCATCCGTTCACCCAAATCCAAATTGTACTAAATTTAGTACTATTTAGTACTTTTCGTACCCTTATAGTTCGAATTTACAAAAACCTTTCATTGTTACTCTTCATCAGTGACCCTCATTCCAAATGTCTGTATTCCAGCTCAATCCGTTCACCCAAATCAAAATTGTACTAAATTTAGTACTATTTAGTACTTTTCGTACCCTTGTAATTCGAATTTCCAAAAACCTTTCTTTTTTACTCTCCATCAGTGACCTTCATTCCAAATTTCAGGATTCCAGCTCTATTCGTTCACCCAAACCCAAATTGTACTAAATTTAGTACCATTTAGTACTTTTCGTGCACTTATGGTTCGAATTTCCAAAAACCTTTCTTTGTTACTCTCCACCAGTGACCCTAATTTTAAATTTCAGGATTCTAGCTCCATCCGTTCACCCAAATCCGAATTGTACTAAATTTAGTACCATTTAGTACTTTTCGTACCCCTATAGTTCGAATTTACAAAAACCTTTCATTGTTACTCTTCATCAGTGACCCTCGTTCCAAATGTCATTATTCCAGCTCAATCCGTTCACCCAAATCAAAATTGTACTAAATTTAGTACCATTTAGTACTTTTCGTACCCTTGTAGTTCGAATTTCCAAAAACCCTTTGGTACATCTTTCTAGCTCTCCATCAGTTACCCTCATTCCAAATTTCAGAATTCTAGCTCTTACCGTTTGCCTAATACAAAGGGTACCATATTTAGTACCTTTTAGTACTTTTCGTACACTTCTAGGTCGAATGTCCAAAAATCCAGCCTTATCTCACCCCTACACACCAACAGCAACCTACACCCAAAATTTCAACTTTCTAGCTTCAGCGGTTTCGTCTGGGCGTTGATGAATCAGTCAGTCAATCAGTCAGTCAGTCAGTCAGTCACTCACCTCACTACTCTTTTATATATATAGATTTATTGCATATTATTTCCAATATTTGGAAATTACATTGAATTTCATCTTCATTGTATTTTGGGAAGTACTTTCAATGGATATACATTCCTAGAAATGTTCCTTTTCCTTCTTCGGCAAAGGACTTTGTGACGACAAACGAAATAAAAAAAAAACTGGTCGGAAACATATTCTTCTTCGTCAAAATCTCAACAAGTATCAGTCGGCTTTGCGGACAGGAATATACCCTGAGCCTGTGTGAACTGAAACTTTCATCGAACAACGGCTACACAACCAAAATCCCTTAGCCCAAAGCTATGTATTAGGAGATTTTCAGAATTGTGTAGCCATTTGCGGACGTATGAACTTGTCAATAAAATATAGATTTTATCATTGATCACAAGTGTTGCGGAGAAGGTACCTGAAGAAATGGACCGGACCAACATAGTTTATTTTAGAAGTAGATATCATTTTGGGGGTCATTTCAGTTCTTCACCAAGGTTGTTCATTTTCGAGCTAAAACTAAGTTTGGACAAAATATTACCATATCCAAAGTTTGGTCCAAATCTGTGGCTCTATTCACGAAAAATCGCACATACCGCTTTAGCTAAAATTCTTGATATTTGAGGGAAAATTCCAGAAGGAGTAGACCGAAAATCACCATCTTTTTATAAGGCTCGAAGAAATATCGCGATAAAGTTGTCGTGCGCACCAACCACTACACATGATTGCCGTAGGTGTTCTTTACAGCTTTCTGACCATTTTCTCTCGAAGTATGGACTTGCCCCTGAAAAAACATGTACTGTAGTAATAGAAGACCCGAGAACGCTTGTTGCAAAACACCAAAGCGTTTCCCGAGAGGTATTTTTGTTTATTAATTTATTTATTTCATATTTTTACTTATAACTAAATTATTACCATAAAGGAAGTGAAGCCATACCCAGCAAAAAAAGTCCTCACAAAATCATGGGTTTCTTAAGGGATTTTTTGCAGCCGTAACTACTCTCAAACCCCCTTTCTTCTCCATTATTTTTACAAGGGCATGTCGCACTCAGTTTGTAGTTATTTTATGACCACTAGAATAACTAGTTATTCTGTGGCCACTAGAAGTTGAAAAGTAAGGTGAAAAAAATTCTATTTTTAGAACAGTTGAGGTGGAGAATTTGTTTTTAATTTCAACACACTTCTTACTTTTATTTTACTTTATTTTATTTCGCTGTCTGCCCGAATTGAACCCACGAACCCTCTGATTTCTAGCCAAAGACACCACACACTGTGCCACGCACACGAATATTAAGGGTTGCTTAAGAACTTCAATGTGCAGTGCACATGTGCACCACAAACTGTTATTTTTTAATTAAAAAAAACTCGCGTGCCGACGGTGAGCGTTGAACACACAACCCTAGGATTTATAGTCGGATACACATTCACTGTGCCACCGTCGTCATTACTTAGTGAGGAGTAAAGTAAGTAGGTTTACCTTGTAAATTTTTTAAGAAGTAACCCATTACATTTCAGATTACTTGTAATGCGAAAAGAAGCTTGTTTACATTACTTTGTAAAGGGTTACGTAATGACTACCGGATCCAAATTTTTGCTGGGTATTTACTAATTATCCAGAGAGGTCTTAAACTGCACATCCCTGAAAATTTTAGAAATACTCTGTGGAAGGATATTGAAAGAGTGGGCCGATATTGTCCATATTCGAAGTCGATCGAAATGTGACAAAATATAACGAAGGCCAAATTTTGGACAGAATCGGTTGATCTGTTCGAGAATTATCGTGTTCTCCAGGTATCCACCCAGATGGACGAACATAGCTAAGTGGACTCCAAATTTTCTGAACACATTTCTTATGAGAAGATCGACCATAGGAAACCGGAATTTCTGTAAGAGAAGTCCGACGATTGTCCCGCGATTGGGTGCTAGAATTTCATCATGGATAGACTCACTCTTGCTCAGCATTAGTTCTCTATCAAGAAAACCACCATGAGCCTTCAGAAATTCTTTGCGATAAAATCTGCGATTGGACACCAACATATACTTAGGAAAATAACTACAATAGGTTTCTTTATGACAATAACAACGATTGAATTTCCGAAATTGACCATATTTTCCTATTTTCCTTCCATAAATTGCTCAATAGAATTCGAGTGGAAAATTGAAGCCATGATTTTGAACTTTTGTGAAGTAGGAAACAAAGGAAAGGTCCTCAACATTCCATGTAAACAACAAAATTAAATGTTAAAATATTTCTAAGGTTTTCCGATTATATACTCTTTCTTTTGGTCTTACCGAAGTGATATCACTGAATTACATAACATTCACTGTAGTTGTGAGTTATTTGATAAATGATACATCCAAAAATATATGCTATTATTAATATATCCATTGTTTTGAACATATATTGACTTCGATATATTGTCAAAAAAAACAAGGGACATTGGCCAAGAAGTCTTACGTCATTTTAACTAAAATATAGTAATGAACAATATTTCATCAGTTATAAGTCTAAAATAAGGTTTACGTCTTTGCTAAATAAGAAATTTTCGCTAACATGAACTTTCAAAATTTTGGTCAGGTGGGCCCCCCCCGAAATGAAATCCTGGCTACGTCCCTGGTGGAGGGTATAAAAAGTTCGGCCCGACCAAACTTAACGCTTTTCTTACTTGTTAAATAACATATTTGCAAGGATCGTCACAGCAATAAACGTGGATTTTAAATATTTTTTTAAGGATCGTCACAGCTATAAACGTGGCTTTTTATTTTTAAATAATATTTTTTCGAGGATCGTCACAGCAATAAACGTGGATTTTTAAATAATATTTTTTCAAGGATCGTCACAGCAATAAACGTGGATTTTTAAATAATATTTTTTCAAGGATCGTCACAGCAATAAACGTGGATTTTTAAATAATATTTTTTCAAGGATCGTCACAGCAATAAACGTGGATTTTTAAATAATATTTTTTCAAGGATCGTCACAGCAATAAACGTGGATTTTTAAATAATATTTTTTCAAGGATCGTCACAGCAATAAACGTGGATTTTTAAATAATATTTTTTCAAGGATCGTCACAGCAGTAAACGTGGATTTTTAAATAATATTTTTTCAAGGATCGTCACAGCAATAAACGTGGATTTTTAAATAATATTTTTTCGAGGATCGTCACAGCAATAAACGTGGATTTTTAAATAATATTTTTTCAAGGATCGTCACAGCAATAAACGTGGATTTTTAAATAATATTTTTTCAAGGATCGTCACAGCAATAAACGTGGATTTTTAAATAATATTTTTTCAAGGATCGTCACAGCAGTAAACGTGGATTTTTAAATAATATTTTTTCAAGGATCGTCACAGCAATAAACGTGGATTTTTAAATAATATTTTTTCAAGGATCGTCACAGCAATAAACGTGGATTTTTAAATAATATTTTTTCAAGGATCGTCACAGCAATAAACGTGGATTTTTAAATAATATTTTTTCAAGGATCGTCACAGCAATAAACGTGGATTTTTAAATAATATTTTTTCAAGGATCGTCACAGCAATAAACGTGGATTTTTAAATAATATTTTTTCAAGGATCGTCACAGCAATAAACGTGGATTTTTAAATAATATTTTTTCAAGGATTGTCACAGCAATAAACGTGGATTTTTAAATAATATTTTTTCAAGGATCGTCACAACAATAAACGTGGATTTTTAAATAATATTTTTTCAAGGATCGTCACAGCAATAAACGTGGATTTTTAAATTATATATTTTTTCAGTGACAAGAAACGTGGATTTTTAAATAATATTTTTAAGGATCGTCACAGCAATAAACGTGCATTTTTAAATAATAGTTTTCAAGGATCGTAACAGCAATAAACTTAGATTTTTAAATAATATTTTTTCAAGGATCGTCACAGCAATAAACGTGGATTTTTAAATAATATTTTTTCAAGGATCGTCACAGCAATAAACGTGGATTTTTAAATAATATTTTATTAAGGATCGTCACAGCAATAAACGTGGATTTTTAAATAATATTTTTTCAAGGATCGTCACAGCAATAAACGTGGATTTTTAAATAATATTTTTTTAAGGATCGTCACAGTAATAAACGTGGTTTGTTAAATAATATTTTTTCAAGGATCGTCACAGCAATAAACGTGGATTTTTAAATTATATATTTTTTCAGTGACAAGAAACGTGGATTTTTAAATAATATTTTTAAGGATCGTCACAGCAATAAACGTGCATTTTTAAATAATATTTTTCAAGGATCGTAACAGCAATAAACTTGGATTTTTAAATAATATTTTTTCAAAGACCCTTAAAGCAATAAATGCAAATTTTTAAATGTAATTTTTTTCAAGGACCATTACAGCAATAAATGTGGATTTAACGTAATATTTGTTTAAGGACCATTACATTAATAAACGTGGATTTTTAAATAATATTTTTCCAAGGATCGTCACAGCAATAAAGGTCATCACAGCAATAAACCTGGATTTTTAAATAATATTTTTTCAAGGATCGTCACAGCAATAAACGTGGATTTTTAAATAATATTTTTTCAAGGATCGTCACAGCAATAAACGTGGATTTTTAAATAATATTTTTTTAAGGATCGTCACAGCAATAAACGTGGATTTTTAAATAATATTTTTTCAAGGATCGTCACAGCAATAAACGTGGATTTTTAAATAATATTTTTTCAAGGATCGTCACAGCAATAAACGTGGATTTTTAAATAATATTTTTTCAAGGATCGTCACAGCAATAAACGTGGATTTTTAAATAATATTTGTTCAAGGATCGTCACAGCAATAAACGTGGATTTTTAAATAATATTTTTTCAAGGATCGTCACAGCAATAAACGTGGATTTTTAAATAATATTTTTTCAAGGATCGTCACAGCAATAAACGTGGATTTTTAAATAATATTTTTTCAAGGATCGTCACAGCAATAAACGTGGATTTTTAAATAATATTTTTTCAAGGATCGTCACAGCAATAAACGTGGATTTTTAAATAATATTTTTTCAAGGATCGTCACAGCAATAAATGAGGATTTTTAAATAATATTTTTTCAAGGATCGTCCTTGCAATAAATGAGGATTTTTAAATAATATTTTTTTCAAGGATCGTCCTTGCAATAATTGAGGATTTTTAAATAATATTTTTTCAAGGATCGTCACAGCAATAAACGTGGATTTTTAAATAATATTTTTTCAAGGATCGTCACAGCAATAAATGAGAATTTTTAAATAATATTTTTTCAAGGATCGTCCTTGCAATAAATGAGGATTTTTAAATAATATTTTTTTAAGGATCGTCACAGCAATAATTGAGGATTTTTAAATAATATTTTTTCAAGGATCGTCACAGCAATAAACGTGGATTTTTAAATAATATTTTTTCAAGGATCGTCACAGCAATAGACGTGGATTTTTAAATAATATTTTTTCAGGGATCGCCACAGAAATAAACGTGGATTTTTAAAAAATATTTTTTCAAGTATCGTCACAGCAATAAACGTGGATTTTTAAATAATATTTTTTCAAGGATCGTCACGGCAATAAACGTGGATTTTTAAATAATATTTTTCAAGGATCGTCACAGCAATAAACGTGGATTTTTAAATAATATTTTTTCAAGGATCGTCACAGCAATAAACGTGGATTTTTAAATAATATTTTTCAAGGATCGTCACAGCAATAAATGAGGATTTTTAAATAATATTTTTTCAAGGATCGTCCTTGCAATAAATGAGGATTTTTAAATAATATTTTTTCAAGGATCGTCCTTGCAATAATTGAGGATTTTTAAATAATATTTTTTCAAGGATCGTCACAGCAATAAACGTGGATTATTAAATAATATTTTTTCAAGGATCGTCACAGCAATAGACGTGGATTTTTAAATAATATTTTTCAAGGATCGTCACAGCAATAAACGTGGATTTTTAAATAATATTTTTTCAAGGATCGTCACAGCAATAAACGTGGATTTTTAAATAATATTTTTCAAGGATCGTCACAGCAATAAACGTGGATTTTTAAATAATATTTTTTCAAGGATGGTCACAGCAATAAACGTGGATTTTTAAAAAATATTTTTCCAAGGATGGTCACAGCAATAAACGTGGATTTTTAAATAATATTTTTTCAAGGATCGTCACAGCAATAAACGTGGATTTTTAATTAATATTTTTTCAATGATCATCACAGCAATAAACGTGGATTTTTAAATAATATTTTTTCAAGGATCGTCACAGCAATAAACGTGGATTTTTAATTAATATTTTTTCAAGGATCATCACAGCAATAAACGTGGATTTTTAAATAATATTTTTTCAAGGATTGTCACAGCAATAAACGTTGATTTTTAATTAATATTTTTTCAAGGATCGTCACAGCAATAAACGTGGATTTTTAATTAATATTTTTTCAAGGATCATCACAGCAATAAACGTGGATTTTTAAATAATATTTTTTCAAGGATCGTCACTGCAATAAATGAGGATGTTTAAATAATATATTTTCAAGGATCGTCACTGCAATAAATGAGGATTTTTAAATAATATATTTTCAAGGATCGTCACTGCAATAAATGAGGATTTTTAAATAATATTTTTTTTAAGAATCGTCACTGCAATAAATGAGGATTTTTAAATAATATTTTTTCAAGAATCCTTACAGCAATAAATGTTAATTTGTAAATAATATTTTTTCAAGGATCGTCACAGCAATAAACGTGGATTTTTAGATAATATTTTTTCAAGAATCCTTACAGCAATAAACGTTAATTTGTAAATAATATTTTTTCAAGGATCGTCACAGCAATAAACGTGGATTTTTAGATAATATTTTTTCAAGAATCCTTACAGCAATAAACGTTAATTTGTAAATAATATTTTTTCAAGGATCGTCACAGCAATAAACGTGGATTTTTAAATAATATTTTTTCAAGGATTGTCACAGCAATAAATGTGGACTTTTAAATGATATTTTTTTAAGGATCGTCACAGCAATAAACGTGGATTTTTAAGTAATATCTTTTCAAAGATTGACGTTTGCATTTATATATTTGTATTTCCAATACATTTCCTTTAAATTTTGATGTTAAGTGTTGTTAAAATACAATTAATGCTTACAAAATGTTTCAATTACTTCACTTTACCAACAGAAGGACTCATTATTTTCTACGCCTCAACCATTCTGGCTCATAAATAAACGATGAATTCTGAGAAAGAATTTACCAAAGAAACGATTCAACAGATAATTGCAATTTGCATGACTCTTATCACGTTTGCAGTTCATTCATGCAAACAGTCATTTATTAAGTCAGTCAGTCAGCCAGGCAGTCACTCAGTCGCTTGCTCACTCACTTATTACTTTGTCAATGAAACAAACAACTGTTGGGTGCAAAAAGGTCACAAATGATTGCATGAAAATCACATTATTGCAAGTCTGCCTTCAAAGCGATGAAGGTGATTCCTTTGACAAAAACAAATAGGGATGTGATTTCAATGGATTACAATTATTAAATACATGAAAAACAGTAAATAAATTTCATGACAAATTGACTATTCACTTAGTCTGAATTAAGACTGAATGTTTTACTGGTCATGTGGATCATGGGATGAGTATTGTTTGTATTCCGTTTGGTTGGCTAGTTAACAAACTAACTTGCGGTCAGATATACATTTCTGGCTAACGCACAAAATGACCAAGTAATTCATCATTCGAAATTGACTTTGTAATCTGTGGTCTACGTGTTTGGAATTGTTTTCTGTAAAATCTCATAAATGCCACAATTTCCAAATGAATAGACAAAAATTAAAGAGAAATTGAGTTTGTTTGCAAATGGTTTTTAAATCTCACAAAGAAATACTTTGTGATTTACTTGAGACACAAGAAAAGATTAGAATATTTTTTAAATTTTCTTGATTTTGTTTTGTGTTGGTTGGTAAGCTGCAATTAAGTGAATACATTTTGAAATGTGGTATACCTCAGTTGCCACAACTCTAATCCAATTGATGTTCCTAAGAAGTTTAAAATATACTAAAAAATAAAATACAATGAAAAGCTAATATAATTTAAAAATCCCCGATAATAGAGAGGAAGATAGATTTGAATTTTTATACCCTCAGCATTTATGCTAACGAGGGTATATACACTTTCATACGGGCAAAATGTGACTCATCGAAATAATGGTTTTAGACCCCAAGTATGTTTGGACGAAATGTGTTTCAGACAATTTGGAGTTGATTTAGCCATGTCCGTGCGTATGTCTGTCTGGCTGATGCGCACAATAACTCTCGAACGGAGCAACCGATTCGGTTCAAAATTTGGCTTTCGTAATATTTTGCCCAAACTTAGTTTAAGTTCGAAGATGGGTTATATCGGTCCACTCCTTCCGGTACCTCCACCACAAAAATTCGAAAATGTTCGGAAAATTTGTGCGCACGATAACTCTTGAAGGGAGTCACCGATTTGGCCCACACTTTGTACATCGTGAAAGTTCTACCAGACTTAGATGAAGTTTAAATATGGACTCAATCGGTCCACTCCTTCGGGTACCTCCCACACAAAATTTCGCAAATGTTCAGTTTAGGATCTGCTCTCGAATCGCTTTGATTTTTGCTGTAGCAACTTGTATTCGCTGTCCTTCATACGACGGTATAAGTTTCATAAGGGGCAAGTCCATACTTCCTGAGAAAATAGCCTAAAAGGTGCAAAAAACCCCTATGACACCGTGTGTAGTGGTTGGATCGCAAGATAAATCTCGAACGAATCTGCCAATTCGGTCCAAAATTTGGTCTTCGTAATGTTTTGTCCAAACATACTTTAAGTTCGAAGATAAACCATGTCGGTCCACTCCTTCAGGTACCTCCCACACAAAATTTCGGATAAGTTCACTTTAAGACCTGCTCTCGAATCACTTCGATTTTTGTTGAAGCGATTTGCATTCGCTACCTCCATTACGACGGTAAAAGTTTTTTCAGGAGCAGGTCCATATTTCTTGGGAAAACATCCCGAAAGGTGTAAAAAGCCCCATGTCACCATACATATGTGGCTCTCAAACTGTTCTACCGATTTGGTGCAACATTTGGCCCTCGTCATATTTTATCCAAACTTAGTTTGATGGGCCAATACCGGTACCCAACTTCCGGTACTTCTCCCCAATATTTAAAAAAGGCACTAGAATGTTAGGACGATAGCACTTGAATGGTGCAACCAATTTGGTCCAAACTTTGGATCTCCTAATATTTTGTCAAAATACATTCGATCTGCCCGTAGATGAAAGTTTCACTTCACATTGGCTGAGGGTATATCTCTGTCGGCAAAGCCGACTGACACTTTTTTACTTGTTTTATTTCACTTTATTGAGCTGAATATTAAATACTTATTTGTATATGGGGATTTCTGAGTGAAATCGGAAAATTTTTCAAGATGCGGTTTTTAATTTCCTTTATTTTTTGCTGTGGTGATGCTGCTCATTAGCAAAATATTTTAGTGTATTTTCAAAATTTTTTGACTAACGGTTCCAGAGATATCGCGCTTTGAAAAAGTCATATTCTGTAATGACTATGTGCAAAGAAATACTCAAAACTTCTTTAATTTTGGTACAAATAGATAAAACATTTTTTGTATTTTTGTTGTTTTATCAGCTATCTAATGAAAAATAGAAAAAATGTTGCACAGAGGGCTTGGATGCAATTTTCGCGATTAAAAATTTAAAATAAATTTTACTCTTCGATTTTCTTGATTTTTTGTATTAAACTACGATTACTTACTAAAATGTTAAGACCTATTTGGTAGTGGGATTCAAATGATTACTATTTTTTCTTATTTTTGTTTTTAAATTGTCACTACAATTTTTCCTTTATACCAAACCTCATCTTGAAAAAGTGTTCGATTTCACTCAGAGATGCCCATATATTATTATTTTGCAAAAGTGCAATTGTCTAAATTCCATTTAACTTATTGAGAAGGTTTCATGGTATTCTATGAGAAGGACTCATAGTCTTCAATGAGAAGGACTCATAGTCCAATATGAGAAGACCTAACGTCTTTGATGAAAAGGCCCCACGGTCTTCGTAGGCTTCTATGGAAAGTCCTCATGGTCCACCTCCTCTGAGAACTGCTCATTGTTTACTATGAGAAGATCTCATGATTATACAGTCAGCATTAACACTCACGAGGGTATATACACTTTTATACGGGCAAAATGTGCCTCTTCAAAAGAATGGTTTTAGACCCCCCACAAAAATTCAAAACTATTTACTAAAGTGGTACACACGATAACTCTCGAAGGTAATAACCGATTTGGTCCATACTTTGTACATCGTTATATTTCGAGACATAGATCAGGTTCGAAAATCGTCTATATATGTCAACTCTTTCGGGTGCCTCTCACACAAGATTTCGGAAGGGTACAACTTTTTTCAGGGGGAATCCATACTTTCTGGGAGAATAGCCCGAAAGCTGTAAAAACGCTCGATATTGTGTTTTTCGTGGGCAAGCCTATGCTTTAAGACCAACTGCAATGACTGGTGGGCACAATATCTATCAAAAGGAATGACTCCCAAAATAAGATCCAAATTCAAAATGGACTATTCCGGTCTATTCCTTTAAGTACATCCTCCGCTACACTTGTGAGCTATAAACCAAATATATTTTTTTGTCGGCAAATTTCAAAAAGGGCCGCAAAATCCGTAATCCGTAGATTCGATATTGTCAATAGATGGACGTTTCAATTCACACAGGCTGAGGGTATATATAGGCCTAAATTTCCTTTAGCGGCACTCAAGGTAGGAAGAGCACATTTTCATCACAGGCAGCCCTTTCTATTCTGATTTCTGCGATATATAATTTTTGTCCTGGAAATGTATACTTCCCGAGATAAAGGCCTCGAAAATTCCGGAAACCCCTAAGGTGAGCTTAGGTTAAACATATTTATAAACACGAATAGTATACAAATAAGCATCTGAATCTTTGTCATTTACGAACCCATAATATAGGTGTTATTATAAAGCTTATAATAAATGCAATTTTGATCACATTCCCGAAATTTGCACCTGCCCATAGGAGAAAGCTTAAATCCCCGGCCGAAGGCCCTCAACTTAGAAAAAAATTTACAATTTCAAAGAAATTTTGTTTCCATTCCCAAGATTTGCACCTGTCCATAGGAGAAAGTCTTAAATCCCCGGCCAAAGGCCGTCTACTTAAAGAATAATTCACAATTTAAAAGAGGCCTATTTCTCGGGAAGTGTGGACTTTCCCCATACACATTGGACACTGGTGGGTTCGGAGGGACAAGACTTACCTGTAATAGCAAAATTTTCATACAGTTCGACTTTAGTAAATATGTGTAACATAAGCCCAAGTTAGGGTCTTTGCGGAAATTGCAAGGCCTTTATCTCGGGGAGTATACATTTCCGGGACAAAAGTTATATACCGTTGGAATCAGAACCGAAAGGACTACCTGTGGTGAAAATGTGGTCATCCTAACTTAGGTGCCGCTAAAGAAAATTTGTTTCGATCTCATGATTCTTGTTGAGAAGACCTCTTGGTCACCTATGGGAAGACTTCACGGTTTTCTGCAAGAAGTGCTCATGGTCCATGAGAAGACCTCATTTTCTTCATGGTATACTATAAGAAGAATTCATGGTCTTCTATGGAAGGAGCTCATGACATTCTATGGATAATCTATGAAAAGGCTTCATGATTTTCTGCGAATAGAACTCACAATCTTCTATGCGAAGACCTTATGTTCTTCTTGGAGAGGACCCCATGGTCTTCTATGGAAGACGTAGTGGTCTTTTATAAAAATACCTCATAGTCGCGTCGTCTGGGTGACGTTGGGGATGAAAGATACCAAAGAACGGTCCTGACCGGCTTTAACATGGCAAAACACAGGATCTATCTTGGTCCCTCTTTCATCTCAAGTGGACATTGACCTCCCCATGGTGTCACCTGGGGAGCTACCTTTAACACCCGTTAAAGGTAGTGAGCTAACATGTGCTGCGCTTTCACCCATAAGAACGTTAAAAACTTGTGTTTGAGCGTCTGGTTGACGACCCCCGCAAACGAATACGAATTGGAAAAAGATTCAAAATTGCCAGAATGCCGCCCTGTGAACTGCAACAGGGTGCCTGCTCAAGTCTTCAGTGGACCATCTACATGAGGAGGCAAAGATTCTTCCAGTAAAGCGGCACAATGAGATGCTTTCGTTGCAGTACTTTCTTGGATGTTACTGTGAGGGCCATCTCAATCACCATATGCTGGCTAGGCCCGACACATTCAGGCATATCAGGAAGGATATTCATGCTCTAGAGAGGGAGGTCCAACAATATAGAAGAGAACCCCTAGATCAACAGGCATATCAAGCAGGTTTAAATAGTATTCACACGGATGCAGTTGCTAAGGCCATCAGCAAATATAGTGTGAATAAAGTCCTCGAAATACATCCCCCATCTATCGCAGCTGAGGAGCATCGGCTGTCACGACAAACTAGAGTCGTTTTGGCTCAACTACGCTCGGGATATTGCAGTCGCCTAAATTCTCATTGGGCGGAAATCGACCGCGCCGTGCAAGACATCTGCCCAGTATGTGGCATGGGCCCGCACGACGCAAAACACCTTTTCAACTGCCCAGCCAAACCTACTCATCTAACTCCAGTGGATCTGTGGTTACATCCCATCGAAGCAGCCGCTTTCCTGGAACTGGAGATAGACCCAGAGCCAGATTGAACAGAAGAACGAACATACAAACAACAACCCCCGCAAATGTTTTAAGGACCATGATCTACGAATCTGCACCTGGAATGTTCGCACTCTTTATAGAGAAGGTGCAGTTTACGCATTGGCAGATGTACTTGAGAAGTACAAGGTCGACATTACGGCCACACAGGAAATACGATGGATTGGGAAAAGCGTCACAACATCATCGAAAAGTGACGCACTGTATTATAGCTGCCATGACGCAAAGCATGAGCTTGGTTGCTGATTTGTAGTTGGTCGGAGTTAAAACACCCGGTCTCCAGCTTCACACCAGTGAATGAACGACTTGCTACAATACGGATAAAAGCATAATTCTTCAACATTAGCTTTATCTGCGCTCATGCTCCGACCGAAGACAAAGACGAACAGACCAAAGATATATTTTACGAGCTCCTAGAAGAAACATACGACCGTTGTCCTGCCCATGACATTAAAATTATTCTAGGCGATTTTAATGCCAAAAATTGGAAAGGAAAATATCTTTGGCCAAACAGTCGGGAAATTCAGCCTCCACAGTGAAACATCTGACAACGGAATGAGGCTGATAGACTTTGCTGGGGCAAAAAACATGTTAGTTAGCAGCACCAGATTAAGCATCTCGACATTCATAAGCGCAACTGGCTGTCTCCAGATCAGAAAACAAGAAATCGAATTGATCACGTTGTGATAGATGAGAGACATTCACCGCGCGTGTTGGATGTACGTTCGTACCGAGGAGCAAACATAGACTTGGACCACTACCGTGTTGCAGCAAAGGTACGTACCCGGTTAAACGTAGCGAATAAAATACGAACAGAGACAACTCGAAAGTTAGACATCGGTAAGGTGCAATCACAACAGATAGCCACAGCATATTCCACTCAACTGGCCCAATTGCTAATCAAAGCATATCAGCATAGCCGATAACATATCAGAAAAATGGCAAAGTATTGCCCATTCCATGCAAACAGCCGCAAAATCCATACTTGGATACCAGAGACCTCCACCAAGGAATCCATGGTATGACCAGGAGTGTCGTGCTGCTACCGAAGAGAAAAATGCGGCATATAGGACTACTATACGAGTACAATCAGTAGCAACGTAGCGCACGAGAGAGATATCGGGAGAAAGGGAGAGCGGAGAAACGTCTTTTCCGCAGGAAAAAGAGAGAAATGGAAAGGCGAGAGTGTGAAAAAATCGAGATGCACAGGAGACAGAATCAAGTCCGAAAGTTCTACCAAAGGGTAACACATCTGACTGATGGCTTTGGTACAGGTACTCCTGCTGTAGAGACCAGCAAGGTAATTTGTTAACTGATACAGATAGTGTGCTCAGAATATGGAAAGAATATTTCTCCAAACTGTTGGTATCCGATAGTAGCGAAGACGGCGAAGATACCACAGATCCAATCCCAGAAGATGGTATAGAATGTATACCGCCCAGCCAAGAAGAGGTAAAGACAGCAATAAACCGGCTGAAGAATAATAAGGCAGCAGGAGCCGATGGCTTACCAGCCGAGCTGTTCAAAACCGGAGGCGACACGCTGATAAGGTGTATACATTAGCTAGTTAGCACCATTTGGCAGGAAGAACGTGTACCCGACGTTTGGAACCTGAGTATCCTGTGTCCCGTCCACAAGAAAGGAGATAAGACTGTATGCTCTAACTATAGCGACATAAGTCTTCTCCCTGTAGCCTATAAGATAGTGTCAGGGATATTATGCCAACGACATAAGCCTATGGTCAATAAAATAATTGCAAAATACCAATGCGGCTTTAGACCTGGCAAGTCCACCATTGACCAGATATTTACCCTGCGGCAAATACTGTAGAATACCCACGAGATGCAGATGGACACCTACCACCTTTTTGTCGATTATAAGGCTGCCTTTGACAGCTGCCCCTACGCCCAAAGGAATTCCAAGCTATGTCTGAATTTGGTATCCCCGCAAAGCTCATTCGGATTTGTAAGATGACTTTAACTGATACTAGGTCCTCACTTAAAATAGGAAGGAACCTCTCCGAACAATTCAATACCAAAAGAGGTTTCAGACAACCTTTCGTGTGACCTGTTCAACATCTTGCTGGAAAATGCTATACGAGATGCAAATGTCAAAAGAAATGACACAATATACAGCAAAAGTCACATGTTACTTGTTTATGCTGATGATATTGACATCATGGGACGATCAGTAAATGAGGTAACTGATACCTTTAACAAGGCCGAAGGAGAATCAGCAAAAGTGTGTCTGGCAGTAAACGGCGAAAAGACAAAGTTGATGGTGTCAACGCGCAATGCGTCCATAGAGCTAGGACCAACAGTGGAAGTTGGTTCGTATAATTTTGAGGTAGTAAAAAACTTCGTCTACCTTGGCACCGCCATAAACACAACAAACAACATCAGTTGTGAAATAAAGAGAAGAATTGTGGTGGCCAACAGATGCTACTTTGGCTTAAGTAAGCAGTTTAAAAACAAGGCCATATCTCGTCAAACAAAAACAACGCATTACAAAAAACTGATACTACCTGTCTAAAGTATGGTTCCGAAGTTTGGGTACTTGCGCAAGCAAATAATAAGTGCTTGGAGTGTTTGAGAGAAAAATTTTTCGAAAGATCTACGGACCAATCTGCGTTGACGGTGAATATCGACGTCGTATGAACCACGAGCTGTATCTGCTATAAAACGACATCAGTATAGATAAACGTATCGAGATGCAACGAAGGCGTTTAAATACGGGCCACATGGCGGTACACGCACAACTGGCAGGCCAAGGCTTCGATGGAGCAACCAAGTGGTAAAAGAGATGGAAAGACGAGGTATTTCAAAAAAGCGAAGAAAGAAACAGAAGGACATGGAGATCTTTTCTTAGTTCGGCTTATGGAAGAAATGTTCTGTAATGGGCCATCTAAGTAAGTAAGCAAGTAAGTAAGTAAGTAAGTAAGGAAGTAAGTAGTAAGTAAGTAGTAAGTAAGTAAGTAAATATGTAAGTTAGTAAGTAAGTAAGTAAATAAGTAAGTAGTAAGTAAGTGAATAGTAAGTAAGTAAGTAGTAAGTAAGTAAGTAAGTAAGTAAGTAAGTAAGTAAGTAAGTAAGTAAGTAAGTAAGTAAGTAAGTAAGTAAGTAAGTAAGTAAGTAAGTAAGTAAGTAAGTAAGTAAGTAAGTAAGTAAGTAAGTAAGTAAGTAAGTAAGTAAGTAAGTAAGTAAGTAAGTAAGTAAGTAAGTAAGTAAGTAAGTAAGTAAGTAAGTAAGTAAGTAAGTAAGTAAGTAAGTAAGTAAGTAAGTAAGTAAGTAAGTAAGTAAGTAAGTAAGTAAGTAAGTAAGTAAGTAAGTAAGTAAGTAAGTAAGTAAGTAAGTAAGTAAGTAAGTAAGTAAGTAAGTAAGTAAGTAAGTAAGTAAGTAAGTAAGTAAGTAAGTAAGTAAGTAAGTAAGTAAGTAAGTAAGTAAGTAAGTAAGTAAGCAAGCAAGTAAGTAAGTAAGTATATAAGTAAGTAAGTAAGTAAGTAAGTAAGTAAGTATATAAGTAAGTAAGTAAGTAAGTAAGTAAATAAGTAAGTAAATAAGTAAGTAAGTAAGTATATAAGTAAGTAAGTAAGTAAGTAAGTAAGTATATAAGTAAGTAAGTAAGTAAGTAAGTAAGTAAGTAAGTAAGTAAGTAAGTAAGTAAGTAAGTAAGTATATAAGTAAGTAAGTAAGTAAGTAAGTAAGTAAGTAAGTAAGTAAGTAAGTATATAAGTAAGTAAGTAAGTAAGTAAGTATATAAGTAAGTAAGTAAGCAAGTAAGTAAGTAAGTAAGTAAGTATATAAGTAAGTAAGTAAGTAAGCAAGTAAGTAAGTAAGTAAGTAAGTAAGTAAGTAAGTAAGTAAGTAAGTAAGTAAGTAAGTAAGTAAGTAAGTAAGTAAGTAAGTAAGTAAGTAAGTAAGTAAGTAAGTAAGTAAGTAAGTAAAAAAGTAAGTAAGTAAGTAAGTAAGTAAGTAAGTAAGTAAGTAAGTAAGTAAGCAAGTAAGTAAGTAAGCAAGTAAGTAAGTAAGTAAGTAAATAAGTAAGTAAGTATATAAGTAAGTAAGTAAGTAAGTAAGTTAGTAAGTTAGTAAGTAAGTAAGTAAGTCAGCAAGTAAGTAAGTAAGTACTACTTTGCCCGATCAAAGTTTAAATTCGAAGATGAACCATATCGGTCTACTCCTTTAGGTACCTCCCCCACAAAAGCTCAAAACTTTTCACTAAAGTAGTACACACGATAACTCTCGAAGGTAGTAACCGATTTGGTCCAGTCTTTGCACATCGTTATATTTCGAGACATAGATCAGGTTCGAAAATCGGCTATATATGTCTACTCCTTCGGGTACCTATCACACAAGATTTCGGAAAAATGCAGTTTAAGGCCTGCTGTCGAATCGCTTTGATCTTTTATTCGCTGCCATTACAAGGGTACAAGTTTTTTCAGGGGCAAGCCAATACTTTCTGAGAAAATATCCCGAAAGCTGTAAAAACGCTCGTGGGCATGCTTTCAGACCAACTGCAATGACTTGTGGGCACAATATCTATCAAAAGGAATGACTCCCAAAATAAGATCCACATCCAAAATGGACTATGTCGGTCTATTCCTTCAAGTACATCCTCCGCAACACTTGAGAACTTCAAACAAAATATGTATATCTTTTGTCGGTAAATTCCAAAAAGGGCCACAAAATCCGTAATCCGTAGATTCGATATTGTCAATAGATGGACGTTTCAATTCACACAGGCTGAGGGTATATCTCTGTTGGCATAGGTGACAGATAATTTTTTACTTGATTTCTATGACAGGATCCCATGTTCCTTCTTACGAAGACCTCATAATATTTCATGAGAAGTCCTCATGTTCTTGTATGAGAAGAATTCATGGACTACTATGAGAAGATTGCATGGTTCTCATTGAGAAGACCTCTAGGCCACATATGAGAAGACTTCATGGTTTTCTTCAATAAGTGCTTATAGTCTTCTATGAGAAGAGCCCATGGTCTTTTATGAGAAGAACTCATTATTTTCCATGAGCATAACTCATGGTCCTCTAGGAGAAGACCTCATTTTCTTCGATGAAATCACCTCATGGTCTTCGAAAGGAAGACCTTCTCCTTGAGAAAACTTCATAGTCTTCTATGAGAAGACCTCATGGTATTCTGTAAGAAGACCTCATGGACTACTATGAAATGACCTCATGGTCTTCATCGAGAAGACCTCATGGTCTTCTATGAAAAGACCTCATGGATGTCTGTGAGAAGACCGCATGGTATTCTGTTAGAAGTCCTCATGGACCACTAGTAGAAGACTTCAGGATATACTATTAGAAGAACTCATGGTCTTCTATGAAAGGAGCTCATGACATTCATCTATGAAAAGGCTTCATGATTTTCTGCGAGTAGAACTTACAATCTTCTATGAGAAGACCTCATGGTCTTCTATGAGAAGACGTAGTGGTTTTCTGTGTGAAGAACTCATGGTCTTCTGTGAGAAGGCCTCATGTTCTTCTATGAGCAGACGGTATGGTAATCTATGATAAGACCTCTGGCCCTCCTTGAGAAAAACTCATCGATGTGGATACCTCATGGTCGTCTAATAAAACTTCTATGAGAAGAATTCATGGTCTTCTGTGAGACGAACACATGATCGTCTTCGAGAAGACTTCATGGTCTTCATGATCCTCTTTGAGAGGATTTCATGGTACTCCGGGAGAATGATTTTCTATGAGAAGACGTCATTACATTATATGAGAGGACCACATTGCCTTCTATGAGAATACCTCATGGTCTTCTGTACGAAGAACTCATGGTCTCCTATTAGAAGACCTCATGCTATTCTGTGCGAAGAACTCATATTCTTCTATAAGACCTCATGGTCGTTTATGATAGGACTTAATGGCCTTCTATGAGAAGGCGAAGAACACATGGCCTTCTATTAGATAGCCTACTGGTCCTCCTTGGTTCTTATGCTCTTTTATTAGAAGAACTCATGATCTTCTATTAGAAGACCTCATGGTCTTCTGATAAGAGATGACCACATTGTC
Source organism: Musca autumnalis (assembly GCF_047663935.1). Classification (NCBI taxonomy): domain Eukaryota; kingdom Metazoa; phylum Arthropoda; class Insecta; order Diptera; family Muscidae; genus Musca; species Musca autumnalis. Next base: position 36,174,329 of record NW_027411644.1, read on the forward strand.
TTGCTTGAGAAGACCTTATGGTCTACTATGACTAGGCTATGAGAAGGTCATGTGGTTTCCCATGAGAAAGTCATGTGGTCCTCCATGAAAAGGCAATATTGCCTTCTATGAGAAGACCCCATGGTCCTCTTGGAGATTTCTTTGTCTTCTATGAGAAAACATCATGGTTTAAATAAGAAACCCTTGTGGTCTTCGATGAGAAGACTTCATGATCTTCTGTGAGAAGTCCTCATGGTTCCCCTTGTGAAGACCTCATAGTCTTCTCTGCGAATACTACAATCTCTTCTATGAGCAAATCTCATGGTCTTCGATGAAAAGTCCTCTTGGTTTTCTAAGAGAAGACCTCACTGTCCTCCTTGAGGTGATCTCATGGTCTTCAATAATAAGCCCTAATACCCCGGTTACACTTAACCGGATTTACCCAGTTGGTTTGGATTTCAAATGTCAATACCATAGCGCAAACGTCAAATAAATCCTCTCGAAGTGGGTTAACCAGGCAAAAAATTCTAGTGTAACCGTACTATAATTGTCTTACTTGAAAAGACTTCTTCTTATGATAAGAACTCAGTATCTTTGATGAGAAGAATTTATGGTCCTACTTGAGAAGACCTTATGGTGTTCTATGAGACTTCTCCTTGAGAAGGTCTCATGGTCTTTGATGGAAAGTTCCTATGGTATTCTATGAAAATATCTCATGGTCTTCTATTAGAGAAGACCTCATTGTCTTCCCGTGAAAATCTTAACCCCTAATAGACTTGTGTGCATAGTCCCCATCTCATGGTGAATATGATTATCAGACATGTCGCATCTGCCAGCGAAATCTGTTACACTAACCCCAAGTTTAACAAAACAAAAAACTTAAATTAAAATTAATTAATTATAGTTGCAAAACTATTTTAATCCCGAACAGTTAATCATCGGTGTTGTAGTCTGCCAAATACAAATTCGCCACAAGGCCCACATAGCGATAGAGCATAGAGAGTTCATTAACTTTTGAAGGTACAACGGCACAAAACGATACAAATGGATGTCTGTCTGTCAGCCAACCATAAAAACAAGCAGACAGTTATCTGATTAATTTAAACGTGTGACATCTTTCAGTTCCCCCCGCTCTCTCCACATACCAGCAATGTTTAGTTTGTTTTTGAAGTTTGAAATTTAGTCTAATAGCTTAGTTTGTCATTGCAAAAGCGATAAACGTGGGAAAGGATAAGGGAAATGAAGCGGGAAAGACGAAATGAGAGGGGAAGGGGAAGAGATGTTTAGAGTTAATTTGCTTTAACTTTTAACTTCATCACATCATTAAATGGAAAATTAAATGAAGTTTTAATCTATTAAATATTTGGCGATAATCTGTGAAAAGTACAAGGATAATCCAGTCTTATTAAAAACACAATAGAAACACAATCTGGTTCTTGAAATCTGTGCTTTGAGGTTTTGAAATTTTGATAGACCACCGCCATTAGTGTATCCCCAAATTTTGATTGATGACATCGCCCCCAACTGTACACAACCTCCGAAATGAGGTCTGTGATCACACTATATTTATCATTAACAAACAATTGGTATGGCAATAATTATCCTTTAAAAAGGAAAAAAAGCTTTCTACATAAATTTTCCCTCTTCGTTTCACTTCTATGCCGAATTCCATTAAAACAAAATGAAACGACAGCAAACATAACAACTGTTTCCATTGTGTTCGATTCAAACACAAAACTTCAATTGTATTTCTCTATTTCGGGTGACATGAGTTCCTTTTTCTAAGACACTTTTAAACTAAATTTCACACAAAATCACCCCTTCAGCCTGCTAGCGAAAGAACAAACAAAGAAGTGTTCCCTCAAACAGTAGCAGAAGACGTTATTTAAATATAAACGTTTGTCCACTGAAAACTTCTTTATCTTTAAAAACTTTTACCCACAAAACAAATGCCGGATACAGTTTAAGAAAAAGAAGAAAAAATGAAAAGTAAACTACTGTGCCATGAGGGCCATCATGACCTACTAAACATCTACTAGGTTTTTTTGTTTCGTTTCGTTTTGTTGCCCACATCTTCCTTAGCATCTTCTAAAATTCAATGGAAGTGTAATGACACTTTTAGGGATAACAATGGACTTTGTCATTGTAGTGGCAGTAGGTGGAGGTATGTTGCAGTACAAACTACTAACTGCAGAAGAAGTACAACCATTGTCAGCTAAACTTTGTTGAATTTGAAATACCAGGGCCGCACAACCATCACAAGCACCTAAAAATTTATTGAACTTGCAAAAAAATGAAGCAAAAATTACAAAAGATGTTTGATGGCGTAGAATGCCTTACCCACTACAAACTTGCTCGGTGACGGCGTGGTTTTATATAGAAGGCGTGGTTTTATATAGAAGGCGTGGTTTTATATAGAAGGCGTGGTTTTATATAGAAGGCGTGGTTTTATATAGAAGGCGTGGTTTTATATAGAAGGCGTGGTTTTATATAGAAGGCGTGGTTTTATATAGAAGGCGTGGTTTTATATAGAAGGCGTGGTTTTATATAGAAGGCGTGGTTTTATATAGAAGGCGTGGTTTTATATAGAAGGCGTGGTTTTATATAGAAGGCGTGGTTTTATATAGAAGGCGTGGTTTTATATAGAAGGCGTGGTTTTATATAGAAGGCGTGGTTTTATATAGAAGGCGTGGTTTTATATAGAAGGCGTGGTTTTATATAGAAGGCGTGGTTTTATATAGAAGGCGTGGTTTTATATAGAAGGCGTGGTTTTATATAGAAGGCGTGGTTTTATTTAGAAGGCGTGGTTTTATTTAGAAGGCGTGGTTTTATTTAGAAGGCGTGGTTTTATTTAGAAGGCGTGGTTTTATTTAGAAGGCGTGGTTTTATTTAGAAGGCGTGGTTTTATTTAGAAGGCGTGGTTTTATTTAGAAGGCGTGGTTTTATTTAGAAGGCGTGGTTTTATTTAGAAGGCGTGGTTTTATTTAGAAGGCGTGGTTTTATTTAGAAGGCGTGGTTTTATTTAGAAGGCGTGGTTTTATTTAGAAGGCGTGGTTTTATTTAGAAGGCGTGGTTTTATTTAGAAGGCGTGGTTTTATTTAGAAGGCGTGGTTTTATTTAGAAGGCGTGGTTTTATTTAGAAGGCGTGGTTTTATTTAGAAGGCGTGGTTTTATTTAGAAGGCGTGGTTTTATTTAGAAGGCGTGGTTTTATTTAGAAGGCGTGGTTTTATTTAGAAGGCGTGGTTTTATTTAGAAGGCGTGGTTTTATTTAGAAGGCGTGGTTTTATTTAGAAGGCGTGGTTTTATTTAGAAGGCGTGGTTTTATTTAGAAGGCGTGGTTTTATTTAGAAGGCGTGGTTTTATTTAGAAGGCGTGGTTTTATTTAGAAGGCGTGGTTTTATTTAGAAGGCGTGGTTTTATTTAGAAGGCGTGGTTTTATTTAGAAGGCGTGGTTTTATTTAGAAGGCGTGGTTTTATTTAGAAGGCGTGGTTTTATTTAGAAGGCGTGGTTTTATTTAGAAGGCGTGGTTTTATTTAGAAGGCGTGGTTTTATTTAGAAGGCACCTATTACGTTACAAGTCCCCTACCTCCGACTACGTACCCATCGGAGTAAGAAACAAATTATTCCAATGCTGTTTACATACAGTAGAAGAAGTACTTCTAGTTTTTAAGAGCAAAAGAGAAAAATATCTTCTAATAGTTGAAACATACCTCTTCATTGTAATGCTAGAATTCTATGTTAACGCTGGGTGTTCACCAGCAGTAATAGCAACAGCCGCAGCTGCATCTGCAGCTACTCTTGTTCGAGAAATATTGCTTTTGCTGGTGCGACTTGAATGGATACATTTTCAAATAATGAAGTGACATCTTCTTCGATGTGTGTGCCAACCGTAGAACATCTTTGGCGGCAAAACATTCCATGTCATAGGATGCCAATGCAATTGCGTTATACACTTTTCGAGGCTAACATTCTTCGACCGACACACAGTTATATTTACAAAGCTTTCATTTCTTCTTCCTCTTGCAATTCTTTTGTCCATGTCTTCCCAATGCTGGTGCTGCTGCATTACCGAATACATAAATAATCGAATTATGATGTGATAGTGATTCCATTGTGAAGTGGCGGAAATTCAAATAATTTCTCTTGAAAAGATTTGACAAATTTACTTGTGAAATTATTAAAATTGCTTTGGAGAAGCATAAGGACAAAGAGAGAATGCCAGAGATTGTAAATCATCGAAATTTATGTTCTGTATGAAATATGGAAATAACAAATTTAACAAAGAGCATAGGAAAGTTGTTGAAAAACTTATAAAACCATCCACACCATCAAATAGTAATGAAAAACAAGGAGAAACAAGTGACTTACATTTTGCCGTAAAACCTCCCTAAAAATACGTCGATGAAAGGAATAAAAAAACCAAAAGTTTTAAATATTCATTTGCTACCGTAGCTAGCAACAATTGAAATGAAAGTTGTAATTGTAATTCGAACACAAGTCTCAAGCAGGCAGCGAAGGAAGGCGGACAGAAAGCAGAATGAAACATCGTAGATTGCAATTGCAATTGAGATATTTCGTCATTACCATGGCATTTATTTCTATGTTGGGTAAATGACAGACAAAAGGTAATAAATATTTGTCTGAATTCTTGGTAAATGAAGAAGAGATGAAGTGGGGGGAGGAAGAGAGACAAACACACTTGCACAAGCATACGCTTCTAAGGATGATGAATAAATTCTTCTCTTCAACTTATGCTGGAAAATTAAGTGCTAAAGTGCTGAGAAATAGAAATGCAAATGCTAACAAAGATACCACTTTAGGTAATGCTGCATATTAAAATGCGGGAGGAGACTCTCTTTATAGATTATTTTTTGGAAAAAGTGATAAAATTCAACAACAGTTGGAAAAAGTAGTTTCAATATATGTATGTTAATTTCACTTTTTTAGGCTATGTAAGTAACTTAGTTCTTTTAGTAATGTTGACAAGTTATTTGATAAACGAGTGAAAAAAGACTGTGGTTTGACAGGACCATCAACATTATTAAATAATAATAAACAATTTATTCGTGAATAAGGATTTATATATGGACTTTAAAGTACAAATTTTGACATTTTGCTTCATATTATCCGATCATCATACAAAATGTTAGGCTTCTGTGTTCCAAACATCACCAAAAATAAGAGGTTTATATTCTGATTAGAACCGAACTCTATTCAACATTTGGGAATGGACTACGAGAAGTATACAGAGTTTTGGATTTTCTGCGAATTTCCGTCGAACACCGGCTAGTGTCGGTTTCGATCCCAAGTGCTTTTGGGCAATTTACGGCTTTCTAAACTTGATCCACCGATGACCCTCATAATCTTTGACGGAACTATTGAAGACAAGGTCGCCTTTTTAGATTGTGACAACTTACCGGAGTGGGGTTGGTTCCCTCCAAATTTTTCTCACGTTAAAATATGAAAATCGCTATATTAAACGGTGGTTCTATAACCAATATTTCGGGGTGTTATGAGATTGTTGAGCTAACCAAAATTAAAATATCTTCCCCACATTATGGTATAGGCGAAGAATACTTTCTTAAGGTCTTCTATGGAAAAATACCTTCAAAAGATCTTCAATGGTCTGAAGTCTTCGAATGGTATTCCATAGAAAGAAGACATTTTAAAAGTCACCTGTGGGAAAAATGTTTTCAAAGGTCTACATAGGAAGAAGACGTTCCATGCTGTTCCATGTGAAGAATTTTTTTTACAGTATTTTATTTTTTAACTTTATCATGAGAAGAATGGCTTCTAAAAGTCAAATATATCAAGAGGGTCTTCGAAGGGTCTGCAATGCGAAAAACTCCTTCTAAAGGTCTTCTAAAAGAATTGTAACGTCGTTGACTGGATTACGTCCAGTCGCGTCCAAGGTCGCCATAAGGAACTACTAAACTTTACAAATTAAAAATTAAGCAAGTAAAAAAGTATGAATCGGCTTTGCCGACAGAAATATACCCTCAGCCTGTGTGAATTGAAACATCCATCTATTGACAATATCGAATCTACGGATAACGGATTTTGTAGTCCTTTTTGAAATTTGCCGTTTGCGGAGAATGTACTTGAAGGACATAGGCATAGTCATTCGACATAGTCCATTGTGGAAGTGGATCTTATTTTGGGATTCATTCCTATGATGAATTTTGTGGCCACTAGTCAGTTGGTCGCCGTAAAACTTAGAGGTTTTAGGCCACGATGTCAGGAAGCATGCACTTGCCCACGAAAAACATAAAATCGCTTTAACAGAACCACAAAGAATAATTTTTCAAAGGAATAATTTTCCCATGGTTCTTCGAACAGATCATGAACTGCGCTTAAACAAAAATGTTGAACTTTTGTGGGGAAGGTATCCTAAGGAGAAGACCGCTTTCTGAAGTAAAACTACATTTGGAAAACATATTGGGAGATCCAAGGTTTGGACGGTTGCTCCGTTCAGCAGATATAGCGCGTACTATTTTTGTGAAATTTTTTAACTTTTGCCGAAGCCTTAAGTTGAAAAGACATTTTTCATCAAACTTATGAAACTACGAAACTTTTTTTTGTAGATTTTTTCTTAATTTCAAAAGTGTGGACAAATATAGTCCATATTCTCGAACCTGATCTATATCTGGTAGATATATTAGGATGTGTAAAGTATGGACCAAATCGGTCACTGTCTTCAAGAGCTATCATGCGCACAATATTTCCGAACATTTTTGAATTTTTGTGAGGAAGGTACCTGTAGGATTGGACCGATATGGCTTATCTTCGAACTTAAACCAAGTTTGAAAAAAATATTACCAAGGACAAATCTTGGACCGAATCGGCAGATCCGTTCGAGAGTTATCTTGCGCTCCAACCACTACACATGGTGAATTCGGGTTTTTTACACTTTTCAGGCTTTTTTCTCAGGAAGTATGGACTTGCCCCAAATAAAACTTGTACCTTGGTAATGGGGCCAGTGAATACAAGTTGCTACAACAAAAATCAAAACTAGCCAAGAGCAGGTCCTAAACTGAACTTTTCCGAAATTTTGTGTGGGAGGTACCAGAAGGAGTCGACCGTTAGAGTCCATATTGGAACCTCATATATGCCTAGTAGAAATTTCACGATGTGCAAAGTATGGAACAAGTCTGTTGCTCCTTTTAAGAGTTATCGTGCGCACAAATTTTCCCAAAATTTTCGAACTTTTGTGGGGGAGGTACCTGAAGGAGTGGACCGATACGGCCCATCTTCGAACTTAAACTAAGTTTGGACAAAATATGACGAAAGCCGAATTTTGGACTAATTCGGCTTTTCCGTTCGAGAGTTATCGTGCGCACCAGCCAGCCAGACAGATAGACGGACGGACATTGCTAAAATGACTCCAAATTGTCTGAAACAGATTTCGTTCAAACATACTTGGGGTCTAAAACCGTTATGAAACCGTATGAAAGTGTACGAGGGCTGCACGAAAAGTATCTGTCAATTGAAGAATTTTTTGACAGTTTTTAGCCTGTACGTACTCAGGACAGTTTGTCATACGACCTTGTGTTGTATTGTTGACAGTGACTTGAATAAAATCACTTTACAAAAAAAATGGAATTTACTTGTGAACATTTTCGTTCGATCATTTTTCACAACTTTCGACGTGGATAATCACGGTAAGAGTGCATCGATCAAATTAAATCTTTTCGTTTTGTCGTGGCCGACACTGGCCAAAAAACTAAGGCCGTGATTGTCACCCAAAATCAGGCTTTGTGCCAGAAAAAAATTAAGCCGTGCGTGAACGGATATTGCAAGATCACCAAGTTATACACCGTGAGATAGATGTATCCTTGGGCATTTCTTCCACATCTAAAATTTGATATTGCATGAAGATCTAGCCGCAAAAACGGATTTTTCTTATTAGATCCAGGAAAATTGGACAAACGCTCAAAACAAGGCTCTTATGGATTGGTACAAAGAAATTGTGAATAAAAACGATCGTTGTGCTTCAAACGACGTTTATAAGATCGTCAGAGACGAAAAATCTTGGATCTATGTTTAGTAACCCTAGACAAAACAGGAATCAACCGTTTAGGTCTTCGAAAGCAAGCCAAATCTAACGAAAGTTGTTCATGAAAGAAATGTTACACTACAATGTGTTTGCCTGAAGTCTCCTGAGAAATTCGAAAAACGAACAAGAGAAGACGAACCATTCTGAATCATGACAATGCGAGCTCTCACACATCGATTCAAACCAGCACCTGTGGAATTGATGGGTCTTTCACTTTGGTCCTGTAAGAACTCCATATGGAAAAGTTGGTGACTCAGACCACCTATTGTGGATTTGTCTGGTGTTAAGCACTTTGGAACAACGCACTACTTTCCAAATAATCAAGTGTACAATGGGCTGCGTCAACTCTGATTAACGGAGAAATCAAAAGTTATCCTCAGGTTATTTCGAACGTGATCCTGGATCTCCACCCTCTCAATATCCTGGTCCAGTTTCAGACTGCCAGGGTGGCTTTTAGGCTCCGAAAGTCAGGATCGTGGCGGATAGTCGGCTTGAATCAAGGTCGATTCACAGTCTGTAATTTTTCCAAGAAGGCACAATTAAGCCTCGCTCCTCTGGATGGTCTGGCAATGTACACAAATAGTTTCAAGATGGAGGAAGGCACTTAAGGCTATTGCGAAAATCCATTAATCAAACCCTCATTTAAGCTTTATCATAGCTACATATATCGTCTTGATTGTAGAAAGGCTCTGTTGATATACGAAGTCTCGTTTAACTTTGTTCTGGCTTCCAGAACCTAGTTATATAATGGAAAACGTATTAATGGCTGATCTAGTTCAGGGTTACTGTAAGTCGATTAATTTACCGTTTGATCAACCTGGTTAGACTATCAATGTGACACTACATCGGCGATAAATTTAAAAAGCGCTCCGGCGATTTTTAATTTTTTTATTTTTCTCATCTATGAACATTTTAGTTTCAGAATCCTTCCTTTCAAAACCTTCCTAGGGGTAAGCACCTTCCATTTAAAGTTGGTTCAGGCGCACCGAGAAATATACATATGTAAATGTGTTTTCCTTTATAGTTTGGTTTATTTATAAATAACTACGTTTATTTTCCATGCTACAAAATTTCGCAACCATGATAGAAAAGTATTAAAATCATGATAGAGGAAATCCCAGTTTTTTTTTTAAATTGATGCAATTTACGATTCTGTACGAAGTTTTCAAGATTTTTTTTGCTACCTTTGATTAGAAGTAATGTAATACCTCGATATATTGATCTATTTAATTGATAGAATCGTATAAAGTCACCAAAAGCTATTTCTAAATGCGTTTGGTATTTTTTCTTTCTTAGCACAATTTTTTAATTTTTGAATTTTTCAGGAGGAAGAAAAAACATTCCAGCGCTTTCTGTATTAAAGATTTTATTATAGACCCCCTCCCCTTGCCATTTTTTCATATCTTGATGAGATAAAGCGATCTAGCTATGTGTGTCCGTCTATCCATTAACAATTGTAATAAAGCTCCAGGCCTCAAATTTGGACCGATCGTCACGAAATTTTGTGGAGAGGTCGGGTTCCGACCAGAAGTGACCCCATTAGATGTTGGTTATGATCGAAAGGTGTGAAATGGACCAAACCCACAATTTTTACCCGACTTTGTAGCTGTCCTGTAGATCGCAGTAATATTCCGATCGGAATGATGAATGATTTCAGATTAAGACGAAGAATAAGCTTGCAATTTAACATGGCGATGAGATAATTATTAGCGGGTTTAATGGACCAAAACTTTTGTGTGAAATCTTATATATAACAGACAATGTGTGTATGTTTGTATGTTCCGCATAGACTCAAAAACGGCTGAACCGATTTTTTTGTTGAAAATTTCAGAGAATATGCAAGGAACAACCGAGGTGAAAATAGGCTTTATAGTTTTTGAATTTAGGAGGGGGCGGGGGCAGGCCCTATTTTTTAAAAAACGCTTTTTTGCAAAAGTTATGAAAGTATCGGTCAGAAAATTAATTTGCGAGGCAACGATTGCTGAATCTCCGACCCTAAGTTCCATGTAATTTTCAGATTATGCACAGGAATGTCCCTTGGTGGAAGTAGGCTATATATTTTGTTGAATTTCGGAGGAGCGGGTTAAAACGGTGCCCTATTTTTTAAATGCGCTATATATAAAACTTACGGACGATTCCGTTTTTCCCATCCTGGTTACATATTTTAGCAATAAGACCCGACCAGAGTAAAATTCAAAGTCGGTGTAAACCTGACCGTCTGTCCGTCTTTTGAAATTAAGAGTTTCTATTACTTCTTGGATGTTTGGTATTGACATCATCAGAGCTTTCAGAATCACCGTGAAAACCATAGGGAACTAGACCCATGACACCATCGTCTAATTCCATTTCAAATGCATACTGCTCTTTGTTAGCAAAAAACATGATGACTTCTTAGTTTAATAACATTTCAATCAGTTATTATTATAGAATCATTTAATAATATAAACATTGCACTTTCCCGTCCGTTAGAAGGTATTACTTTATTGAATTCAGAATACACACTAATCTCGTTATGTGAATGTCCTATGTCCTATGAATGTCCCTCGAGAAACCACAAATGACCAGTTGATAAAGTTAAGTAAGATATACGACAGTAAAAACAGTAAAATTTTTGATTTTTTTTTTTAATTTTCAATATATGAGGTATTTGAACACATACAGCATCCCAATTTGTATCAATGAAAAGGCCAGAAGTCCATCTTTCATAATCAGTTCGCTTATAGGGGAAAATAGATTTCAAATGTAAATTTTCGTTGCAATATAGAAATTATCACATTTTTGTTCAAAAGTTTGGTCCACAGGCTCCGCCGAATATCATCCGATTATCATCCAAAAGTGTAGGCTAGTTCTTTACATTGTACCCCAATCATGGATGACGTTAAACATTATATCTGAACTACGTTAGCTGTAGTATTCTTTTAAAGTATATATTTTCCAGTGGACTTACGACCTTTTCGTACTCAAATTTGTACGTTTTGTGGACCTACAACCTTTTCCGATAAGGGCAAAACATATAGAAAAACGCGACATACTACCATTTTCTTTGTATCATACGACGTGTTTTGACTTGTACTATCATCTTGTAACAAAAACACGATTTCCAAAAAAGTGGACTTACGACCTTTTCCGACGGAGCAGACGATATGTATGTAAAATATGTAGCCAAAATGTCCATTACGAAATAAATGAAAATAATGTATAACGTGGCGCAATCATACATACATACATATATTCGCAATCATATAAATAAATTCCGCGCAAAACTAGTGCCCAGGGGAAGTGGGGGAGGGTATCACATGGTCGGTTCCGTCCATCTATAGCAGGGACGCGCTTCTTTGCTTCTTTGTATAGTGAGGGCGCCCACTGAGTTGTTTTTGCATTTGCTTCTCTCTCTCACGTACTGTGTACGCGTACATAAACAAACGATGAACATCATGTGGTTGTTGTTTTTTTCACCCATGCATTCACACATGCTTTAGTATTGATGGAAATGTTATGGGCGACGCTGATCTATAGCCCACTTTTACTTGTTTAATATGTATTGAATGTTTAAAGGAGCGTATGCTTACTATCTACTATCCATACGCCACCATGAAAAATTCTTTAAAACCCATTGAAATCCATTTTCATCATTTCTAAATGAGGCGAGACTGGCTCGGAGCCGCCATCTACTTACGCCAAGGTGGCCAGGAAGAACTACAGGGACGAGAGGTGCTATGCAGTGATCGATACCAGTAGAGGGTCCGGCAGATTACCTAAAGAACACCAGCAGGCCATCGAAAATATGGTCAGCGATAAAATACTGGAACACATTCTAAAGAGTGGGCCAATAAAAATAGTCAGCAGCGAGCTCAAAGGGGACCTCTTAGTATACCACTTGGGACCGCACGCGAACCCGGCCGCTCTCGAGGAAGTCATCAACAGTGTGACAACTCCTTGGGAAGGCGGAAAATTGAAGCTGGTGAGGAAGGACGAGATACCTCATCTGACTAAAGCGACGGTTTACGTCAAAGGGTATGGCTGCAAGTTCGAGACAGAACGCATGCTCGAGGTCTTTGGCAAGCAAAATGAGACCTTGGAAGTGAAGAGGTGGGAAGTCTTCCACAGGGAGGAGAAAGAGGATGGCACTCTCCTTGTGGTTGGAATTGACGACCTCTCACTATCCAGTCTTACAAAGACAAAGGGTAAGGCGTACTACATCTGTAATGCAGTCACCTTTAAAGTTGGAAGGGCACGAGTCGGGGAAGAAGAAGAGGATGCCCACCAAACCAGCAAGGAGGACAAACCACCGAGCAATTCCGAAGAGGGGGTCGAAGCCATCAGCGACTCCCAAGAAGCACGCTTACTGGATGACTCATGATTGAGGTCATCCAGATAAACCTCCATCGGAGCGAAACGGCAACTCAAGCCCTGATGGATAAAATAAACAAAGGTAAAATACACATCGGTTTAATCCAGGAACCTTGGACCGTAAAGAACAAGGTTTCCGGACTAAACCACATTAATTACCAACTCTTTTACGCTAATACAGGAAACCGACCGAGGACCTGTATTATATGCCATAAAAACTTATGCTTTCTTTTCTCCCCAGAGTTGTCAACCTCGGACGCCACAGTGTTGAAGCAAGGGAATGGTAATATATACCTCGCATCAATCTACCTGCCGTTCGACTCGCCGACATTACCACCTTCGTCGGAGCTACAGCAACTGGTGAGGAAAATCAAGCAAACAGGTAACGAAGTACTAGTAGGTAGCGATGCTAACTCTCACCACATTTCGTGGGGTAGTACTAATACTAACAAGAGGGGTCAAGCCCTTCTAGAATTTTTGAATACTAACGACCTGATAACCCTTAACATAGGAAATACACCAACCTTTGTTAACAGAGTTAGGGAGGAAGTATTAGATGTAACAATATGTTCAGAAAATCTAATAAACGAGGTACATGAGTGGAGAGTTTCAAAGGAACACTCCTTCTCTGACCATAGGTATATTAGGTTTAAAATATCAATGCCACCGCCGAATCCGATAACTTTCCGAAATAAATCCAAAACTAATTGGGCTAAATTCGGAAAACAAGTTAAAGATAGACTAGGGCAAGAAGTTGAGGTTTGCCTAAGCAAAGAAGATATTGATAGGAATGTCAATAAACTAACAGAGGCTCTAGTAAGGTCTTTCGAAGAAAGTTGTCCACTTCGAGAGAGGAAATCTGCCTACGAAAAACCCTGGATGACAGGGGAAATTCGTAACAAAGGCAAAGAGGTCCGAAGACTTTACAATAGGGCAAAACGTAAAAAAGCAGCTGTATTCTGGGACAACTACCAAACAAAACTAAAAGAATACAACAAAATGACAAGAAACGCCAAACGGAACTCCTGGAAGCTTTTTTGTGAACAGGTAGATAGCGTGAATGACGTCTCTAAAATTAAAAAGTTTCTATCTAAAACTCACTCACAACCCGAGCTTCTGGTTGATGAGACGGGTAAAAAGATGGAAACAGCCGAGGAAACTCTAAGCCTTCTGATGAGAACGCACTTCCCGTCGAGTACTACGGCACATACAGTGTCACCGATGGAGATAGCTTATGCATCAGAAGAAGCACCAAAAATCAACAACTTGATGATTAAAGAAGCAATAATGAGCTTCTCACCATACAAAGCAGCGGGACCAGACCAGATTTTCCCAGCCTTACTTCAAAGGGAAGTGGACTATATTTCGTCCAATCTGGTCGAGATTTTCAATGCTTGCTTAAACTTTGCGTATACTCCATTGGCCTGGCAAGAGGCAAGGGTAGTATTCATTCCCAAGCCCGGCAAGTCAAGTTATGCAATACCAAAATCTTATCGTCCGATAAGTTTAACTTCATTCTTACTCAAAACAATGGAACGGACGGTCGACACCATGATAAAGAGTAACATCCCTAACGATATGCTCAAGTACAAACAACATGCATACGTAAAAGGTAGATCAGTGGAAACCGCATTACATGAGGTAGTACACCACATAGAGAGAACCTTCGAGATGAAATTGTATACTCTCGCAGTTTGCATCGACATCGAAGGAGCGTTCAACAACGTCAGCACCGAAACGCTAATCCACTCCTTAGACGAGTTTCAGGTAAACCGGGCCTTGAGGCACTGGATAGACCACATGCTAAGGAATAGATGGATAAGCTGCGCGCTACAAGACGTAACAAAAAGAGACAAAGTTGGTCAGGGGACGCCACAGGGAGGAATACTATCACCTCTCCTATGGGTTACCACCATAAATAGTCTACTAAGGAACTTAACCGACGAAGGATTTGAACCCATCTGCTATGCAGACGACGTTATAATACTTCTTAGGGGAAAGAATCCAAATATACTCTGTAGAAGGGCCGAAACGGCTCTAAAAATAGCATACAACTGGGCTAGACCGAGAGGTCTAAATGTCAACCCGGAAAAAACAGAATTATGTCTATTCACTAGGAAAACGAAAATAGGAGCTTACGAAGAACCCGTTTTCCTAGATAAGATGATAAACATTTCTCCAACAATTAAGTACCTGGGAGTAATTCTAGACAGGAAACTTAAATGGAGAGACCATATTCAGGAAAGGGCTAATAAAGCCCACAGATGTTGGTCAACCTGCAGAAGAGCTATAGGCTCAAAATGGGGTTTCAATCCTAGGATGACACACTGGTTATACAGAAGCGTAATTAGACCGATTCTAACTTACGCTTCTGTGGTATGGTGGACAGCTACGGACAAGAAATGCAACGTAAAAGTACTGCAAAAAGTCCAAAGAACGTGCTGCTTAAGTATTAGCGGGGCAATGAGGACTACACCAACTAGGGCTTTAGAGACAATTTTATTTGTCCACCCAATAGAAATTCAGGTAAGGTATGAGGCAGCCATCGCAGCTATAAGACTTAAGTCGATGAGCGAGTGGATCGTAAGAGACCACCAAACATACCACCAAAACATATTACAGGTTACAACGGGTGAGTCAATAGATCATATTGTATCAGACCGTATACCTGAAACAATTGAATCCGCCTTGTGTGAAATTTTAATACCAGACAGGGACATGTGGATCGATGGAACCCTAGAACGGATGCCAACTGGAAGCTGTGGGTTCACAGACGGGGCCGTTCTAGGGGGGAGAACGGGTCTGGGTCTATATATCGAAGACCAGGAAACTAGAATCTCCCTTCGACTGCCGGATCATAATACGATCCTACAGGCCGAAATCCGAGCGATCACAGAGTGTCTGAACTGGTTTAAAGCTAACACAAGGCCAATCACTGTAAACATCCTAACGGACAGTAAAGCAGCAATTAAAGCAATAACAAGCAAGACGGTGAAATCAAAAACTGTCCTGCAGTGTAAAAAATCAATCAACGACTACTCCCACCATGGTTCTGTTAACATTATATGGGTACCAGGACATAAAGGGATTAGGGGTAACGAGATAGCCAACTCCTTGGCAAGGCAAGCCAGAGAGCAAGCTACGATAAGCCTAGATAATGCTAAGCCTTTAAAAGCGGCGCGTCTAGAGTTAAAAGCATGGGCAGAAAACGCCCATACATCCCTCTGGAATACTGAAGAGAAAGGGAAAAATACAAAAATCCTCTGGGGAAACCCAGACCAGGATAAAACAAAGGAACTCCTTCAAATGAGTAAAAAAGACATTAGTAGACTGACAGGCATCTTTACAGGACACCTAGGGCTACAAGCACACCTGCACAAAATCGGTTGTGCAGAAAGCAGCGAATGCAGAGCATGCGGAGAGGACGACGAAACGTTGGAACACTATCTCTGTCATTGCCCAGCCTTCGCGACGCTAAGAAACCAATTTCTAGGAAATAACACTATACCAGAACTCCACCAAATTAGGGCAAGCGAGTTCAAAAACTTAAGAGATTATGTCAATGGCACAGAATTTCTTAACTGATAAATTTATTTTCTTTTCAATAAATTAAGCAATAAAAAATTTATTCCCCTTTAGGCTTCCGAAATTAGAGCGCACAACAGGCCTATACTGGCTTAAGTGTATGCCCCATACGGGCATGTGGCGATTCTTATATTCGCCCCTCTTTTCAACCTAACCTAACCTAACCTAACCTAAATGAGGGGATCAGCGCCAAAACGGCCTAACTCACATGCCCACCAAAATCAAGCTGACTGTAAAGATTTAATTGAAACCTTTTGAAATAGATTCTATTCTATCGCAGTTTATCATAATTTTCCATTTTTTGAAATATGATATTATGACTTTGGTGGTGGTTTGCAATTTTAATATAATATCGGATGCTAGCAAGTCCGAACATAAAATAGCTGTATCGTCAGCAAAGATTGACATTTGGCAATTATTGAATTTAGGTACATCTGCAGTATACAAATTATATAAGACGGGAGACAAACAGGATCCCTGTGGACAACCAGCAGTCATAAACATTGTGTTAGAACATTGTAAGCCTATATACCTTAATTGTTCGACCAGTCAGGAAATTTTGAATTATTTTAATTAATGTTATTGGTATATTAAATTCTAACATTTTATGAATAAGACCATCATGCCACACGGTTTTGATGCCCAAGATGACCATGCCTGTTGATTTATTTTGCTCAACATTTGAGCGAACAATATTTTTTATTCTAACAAGAGGATGAACCGTATTGTGCTGTCTCCTAAACCGAAATTGTTGTGGGGGAAGGATATTATTTTCTTCTATGAAATCATTAAGTTTATTTTTTTATGATTTTTTCTAAAATTTTACCTATCGATGAAAGTAGGCTAATTGGCCGATATGATAACGGCGAATCAGGAGGTTTATGAGGCTTGCTAATAGGAATTATTTTTGCCTCTTTGAATTCATTGGGAAAATAATTAAATTTTAAGCAGCCATGGATAATAGTGGTTAAGAAGTGTATACCGTTCCTTGGCAAGGCATTCAGATAAGAGGGGATAAGAGGGTATTCAATGAATTATTTCTAAATGTTTGGATTTCAGATTGTATTATTACATCCAGTGACTTCATATCATGAAAATCCTGGTACTGACGGTAACGTTGCCAGATACGTCTTGATCTGTTTCTAGATTTTATTAAATTTTTTATGTATAAAGGGAGTTGTTTTCCAGTGTGTTTAAGTGGTATTTGAGGAACGCTTAAAGATATGGCTCTTTTAATGGAATCTTTAAACATAGATATTAATAAGTCCACTTGTTCGGTGTTTACTATTTCGTTAATGTTAGGGGTAACTAGGCTTGAATTAATACTTCTAGAATAAGCCCTCCAGTTGGCTTTATTAAAATCATACTTTAAGAATTGTTTACATATAACACTATGATCTACTGTTATCTTAACAGGTAAATGATCTGAATTTAGATTATTTAGCGAGGGTTGACCTTTGCCTATTTCTATTAGGTGGTATGTACGTGTGGTCAGTTGGATAGATAATATTGGTATTGTATGTTGTTATTTTTTCACTAAGCACATTACCCCAAACATTAGCTCTTTGGCATCCCCAATCTTGGTGGCGGCAATTGAATTCTCCACCTAAAATATATTTATCGCCTCTTGTTAGCTTAAAAAGGTCATTTGCAAAAAGAATTTTCCTGTTAGTATCAGATCTCACTGCTCCACCCGGAAAATAACAGGCATAAATATCTGGGAGTAGAACTGGTAATAATTTGGATACCCACATTTTCAATTACTTGTGTGTTGACTATAGGTAGCAAACTATGTCTCACCGACGTTTTTACAATGACAGCTACTCCTCCGCCCCTAATAGTATCCCTATCATAGCGGTAAATACGAAATGCACTGTGCCTTATAGAAATGTTTGGTTTTAACCAGGTTTCAGACACTAAGCATACATGAATGTCATTGCTTAAAAGAAAATTAAAAAGTTCGATATTTTTATTGCGAATGCCTCTAGGCTTCCAAGTAATAATATTGATTTTATCCATTAAGAGACAATCTTGCAAGACAAATTGGTAATAACCACGAATTGGTCTGCCTTATTTTTACAGTTTTTCAGTTTAGTTATGAGATCTAGAGTTAGATTTCTAATTTCTTCCATTCAAAATAAATCATTGTTAGATACATTGTTGTTATTATATGAAGTGATGTTGTTGATTCCAGTTTGCCATGCGGGACCTGAAACAGTTTGCGGTTGCTGGAGTTTGTTTGGAAAATTACTATGGTTCATATTGAAATTGTTACTGGCAATAGGTTGTCTTCGAGATTGGTGACCGCCACCGCAATTTGCACATTTTATTACATTGTCCTTGCAATCAGACGTTTTATGGGCACCTGCACAGTTTGCACAAAATGTTTTGATGTTGCATCGGCTAGCTCCATGGCCAAACATTTGGCAATTGTAATATTGCGTTATTTGAGTTTTGTTTGAAATCTGATAATCCCATGTGACTTTGTTACGTTCAATATCAGTGTAATATTGCCTTAGCTGCTTCATTGTTATGGTTTTGCGTTGAAAATATACAACAAATATAATAAATTCTGGCAAACGAACTGCTTTCTTTACCACCAATTTTACATCAAGGCACTTCAGACCCATATCTATCAATTTTTTCATTACAATTTGAGGATCTTGTTTATCGAGTCCAAAAAGCAGATCTTTGTATGGTTTCTCATCCTTTGTTGCGTATGTAAAATACTAGTACTTGCTTTCCAAGCATTTACGAATCTTTTCAAAATCAGCCTTCAATTGACAGAATAACTTTACTCTGATACAAATTTTTCGTACCGAATAATTTTCAACATTGACAGATTTACAAATCTCATGAACTTCCACAGTTGTAACCTTTATGATAGTAATAGGAGAAACCTGGATTTTTGCAGGCTTTTTTTCAATGATAACTTCATCATCAACATCTGCGTTATCCACTGTTTGTAGTGGAGCATAATAATTATTTGATGTCATCATAAATGATGCTGGATTAGGCCTACTTTTCTTGTTCATATTTAAAACGCCCTGTGCGTTTTGATCATCGTGGCCATGTGCACGTTTTATTTTGTTTGTTTTGATCAATTAATTTATAGTATAATTGTTGTTGTAAGTAATAATTATACAAATCAACGTTATGCGTAGAAACACGTCTGTTACTGACGAGAGCAAGAGAGTTACTGATTGCATTATTTTAGAACGTAGTATTACCTAGTGTTTTTCAATGCAATATGGGATTTTTTTTAGTAGTTATTTCAAAAGATTCTGGTTAGATCTTTATAGTCTATTTGATTTTTTTGGACATGTGGGTTAGGCCGTTTTGGCGCTGAGTGCCTCAAATAAGCAACATGTCGCCACTATAACTTTAAAATTCATATTTAAACTGGCATCCGTTTTTTTGAATTTACATTACTTTTTAGCTGTTAACTTTTGTACTAATTTATTTACATTTTCAGTATGTGTGTTTGTTTTCTGACTAAGGGTCTTCTCTAGTCCCTTGTTAACGTTTTCATGAAATTTTTATTTGTTCATTAGCTTTTAAATTATGTCTTCTTCTGTTTTTTTTTTTTTAAGTAAAGTGATAATATTCTCACTAAATCTGTCTGTGCTATATTCACTCGCTTTATGCGAGCATACATAGCCACAACAAACACACCGTCGCACAGTCAGACACTATGCGCTGACTGGCAGCATAGCGCGTGTTAACATGAGCACAGGAAAATATACTTTAATTTAAAAAAATTCACACTGCTGCTGATATGTCTTTAGGTTATACCTCAATTTTCTCTCTGTTCAGTTCGCTGCACTATGCTGTGACGTGCCGTGCTGTTAAAGTGTTTCAAACAGCATCATTAATATAGTATATTTGTGTTTGCGCAAATGTGTGAACGTCGATGTGGGTGAGCCATAGTAAAGTTTGTGCGAAACTCCCTGATGGCATCACTGTATCGGTTGGAATACACTTCCCACAAAAATGGAAAAAAGTGAAAACCCAGAAAAAAAATAATTAATAAATTTAGGGAGACAACTTTGCAACAATTTCAAAAAGAAAAAAAAAAATAGTTGTTAGCTTAGATGAAAAGTTTGGATTTTTTAACAAAGTAGAAAAATGAGGAAAGGATATTCACGGTGCGCCTTAACTAATTTTAAAAAAACCTATATTTCAAAATCCCTCCATTGCTGTCTCAGAATCCGCAAAAACTTTCCAGGTGTAAGCGGTTTTCATTGAATGTTAGTTAAGGTACACCCTTCATGTCATTGCTTTATAAGGAGTCGATACAGTCAGTGCATTGTCCCAATTTGAGCTTCTATATCTTAAAAATGGTAAAACCTACGAAGATAACATTAAGGTCAATCTTGTAGAGAATTTTCACTGCTATAAGATTTGATTTCTGATCCCATTTCGATAGGGCTTGCGCCCTAAAAATTTAAACTTTGATCCCGATTTATTTGAAAATCCCTCCGGCGATTTTTTTCGTTTTTTTAATTTTTCTCATCTATGAACATTGTAGTTGCAGATTCCGCAAAAATCCCAAGTGTAAGCACCTTTCATTTAAAATTAGTTAAGGCGCACGGTGTATTATGAAGCGAAAGTTATTTTAAAAGAAACTTGAAACATAAAACTTATTCCCTATGCTCACACCAGAAAGAATACAGAGGAAAGGGATATATTTTAAAGAACACCATGAAGTCATTTTATAGATGACTATGAGGTCTTCTTTTAGAAACCATGATGCCTTCTTCTAGAAGACAATGAGGTTTCTTATAGAAGACCACGAGTCCTTCTACAAAAATATCATGAGGCCTCCTTCTAAAAGGTTATGAGGTATTTTTATAGAAAACCAAGGGGTATTTTTATAGAAATCATGAGGTCTTCTTATAGAAGACCATGGAATATTCTTATAAAACTAGGTGTGGTCTTTCAAGTTTCCTTCAGAAATCCACATTTTTGATCCACATGAATCTTCTCCAACTTTTCTCTCCGTGTATTACCATGAACTTCTTGCGAGTCCTGGTTTTAAAAAGTTTGTTTTGTTTATATTTAAGTTAGAGTCCGCCCACATGTATGGCTTTGGATTGTCTTGGCATAGTCCAGCTGGATCTATGTATGTATATGTATAAAAGTTTGTGTTTGGGCCTGGTTCTGGTATTTCCTCATGCTATGAGGTGTGAATAATATGAAAAACAAACAATTCCATTTTTAATTGATGGCATCCACAGAACACCAACTAAAACCATATTGCCCGTAACGATGGGTAAGTATTACAAATTTCCTTTGGCTGCAGCAGCGTGTGCTCATGCTGTGGCTGTGTGAAATAAGCTGTCATTGTTGCCGCTGTTGTTTTTTGACGCACGATGCTGGTGGTCTGCAACGGTAACAACAACAGCATTTTAGCTTGGTTTGTTTATTTTGACACTTCTTTGGGGCTCTTTGTGTATTCAGTTGTAGCTTTTTCTTCTTTCCTGACCTTGTGAAAAAGCAAGTGATTGCAGGATTCTGTGTTGGATGGCTTTGCTAGAGTCATTCGCTTCTTTGCTTATTCCATATATTCTTTTCGTTGTTTTCCATCATCCAACTTTGCTAATATTCTATGAAAGAAAATAAGATTTTGTGTTATTTTGGTAAGTTTTTTCTTCGTTTTCGTTTTCTGGTGTTTCTGTTAGAAAAGACAAATATTTTCAATGCAAGTTCAAACTGTAAAGTAGAACAAACGCCGAACCCAAGGCAAGGTATTTGCACACAATGTTTAGCAGGAAGACTTGAGTACAGAAGTACTGACAGACATTCAAAGATTCACTAATGGCAAACAGCTAACAAGAATAAATTCGCCAATTCACGTTGTTACCATTAGAATCTTCTTTTGGTGGGATGTACATTGGCATGATGGGTATGTTCGGTTTATGGTCACTGTTGGGGTTTTACACAACATTTCCTTAAAGATTCTCAGAGCAATAAATGTGGAATTTTATTTTTTTTTAATATTTTTTAACGATCCTTAGACGAACAAAAGTGATTTTTTAAAGAATATTTTTTTCAACGACCCTTAGACCAACAAACGTGGATTTTTTAAAGAATATTTTTTCAACGACCCTTAGACCAACAAACGTGGATTTTTTAAAGAATATTTTTTCAACGACCCTTAGACCAACAAACGTGGATTTTTTAAAAAACATTTTTTCAACGACCCTTAGACTAACAAACGTGGATTTTTTAAAGAATATTTTTATTTTTTCAGCGACCCTTAGAATATTTTAATTTTTTTTAGCGACCCTTAGACTAACAAACGTGGATTTTTTAAAGAATATTTTTTCAACGACCCTTAGACCAACAAACGTGGATTTTTTAAAGAATATTTTTTCAACGACCCTTAGACCAACAAACGTGGATTTTTTAAAGAATATTTTTTCAACGACCCTTAGACCAACAAACGTGGATTTTTTAAAGAATATTTTTATTTTTTCAGCGACCCTTAGACCAACAAACGTGGATTTTTTAAAAATATTTTTATTTTTTCAGTGACCCTTAGACTAACAAACGTGGATTTTTTAAAGAATATTTTTTCAACGACCCTTAGACCAACAAACGTGGATTTTTTAAAGAATATTTTTTCAACGACCCTTAGACCAACAAACGTGGATTTTTTAAAGAATATTTTTTCAACGACCCTTAGACCAACAAACGTGGATTTTTTAAAGAATATTTTTCAACGACCCTTAGACCAACAAACGTGGATTTTTTAAAGAATATTTTTTCAACGACCCTTAGACCAACAAACGTGGATTTTTTAAAGAATATTTTTTCAACGACCCTTAGACCAACAAACGTGGATTTTTTAAAGAATATTTTTTCAACGACCCTTAGACCAACAAACGTGGATTTTTTAAAGAATATTTTTTCAACGACCCTTAGACCAACAAACGTGGATTTTTTAAAGAATATTTTTTCAACGAACAACCAACAAACGTGGATTTTTTAAAGAATATTTTTTCAACGAACAACCAACAAACGTGGATTTTTTAAAGAATATTTTTTCAACGAACAACCAACAAACGTGGATTTTTAAAGAATATTTTTTCAAGGACCCTCAGACCAAGAAACGTGGAGTTTTTAAAGAATATTTTTTCAACGACAGTTAGACCAACAAACGTGGATTTTTTAAAGAATATTTTTTCAACGACCCTTAGACCAACAAACGTGGATTTTTTAAAGAATATTTTTTCAACGACCCTTAGACCAACAAACGTGGATTTTTTAAAGAATATTTTTTCAACGACCCTTAGACCAACAAACGTGGATTTTTTAAAGAATATTTTTATTTTTTCAGCGACCCTTAGACCAACAAACGTGGATTTTTTAAAGAATATTTTTTCAACGACCCTTAGACCAACAGACGTGGATTTTTTAAAGAATATTTTTTCAACGACCCTTAGACCAACAAAGGTGGATTTTTTAAAGAATATTTTTTCAACGACCCTTAGACCAACAAACGTGGATTTTTTAAAGAATATTTTTTCAACGACCCGTAGACCAACAAACGTGGATTTTTTAAAGAATATATTTATTTTTTCAGCGACCCTTAGACCAACAAACGTGGATTTTTTAAAGAATATTTTTATTTTTTCAGCGACCCTTAGACTAACAAACGTGGAATTTTTAAAGAATATTTTTTCAACGACCCTTAGACCAACAAACGTGGATTTTTTAAAGAATATTTTTTCAACGACCCTTAGACCAACAAACGTGGATTTTTTAAAGAATATTTTTTCAACGACCCTTAGACCAACAAACGTGGATTTTTTAAAGAATATTTTTTCAACGACCCTTAGACCAACAAACGTGGATTTTTTAAAGAATATTTTTTCAACGACCCTTAGACCAACAAACGTGGATTTTTTAAAGAATATTTTTTCAACGACCCTTAGACCAACAAACGTGGATTTTTTAAAGAATATTTTTTCAACGACCCTTAGACCAACAAACGTGGATTTTTTAAAGAATATTTTTTCAACGACCCTTAGACCAACAAACGTGGATTTTTTAAAGAATATTTTTTCAACGACCCTTAGACCAACAAACGTGGATTTTTTAAAGAATATTTTTTCAACGACCCTTAGGCCAACAAACGTGGATTTTTTAAAGAATATTTTTTCAACGACCCTTAGACCAACAAACGTGGATTTTTTAAAGAATATTTTTTCAACGACCCTTAGACCAACAAACGTGGATTTTTTAAAGAATATTTTTTCAACGACCCTTAGACCAACAAACGTGGATTTTTTAAAGAATATTTTTTCAACGACCCTTAGACCAACAAACGTGGATTTTTTAAAGAATATTTTTTCAACGACCCTTAGACCAACAAACGTGGATTTTTTAAAGAATATTTTTTCAACGAACAACCAACAAACGTGGATTTTTTAAAGAATATTTTTTCAACGAACAACCAACAAACGTGGATTTTTAAAGAATATTTTTTCAACGAACAACCAACAAACGTGGATTTTTTAAAGAATATTTTTTCAACGAACAACCAACAAACGTGGATTTTTTAAAGAATATTTTTTCAACGAACAACCAACAAACGTGGATTTTTTAAAGAATATTTTTTCAACGAACAACCAACAAACGTGGATTTTTTAAAGAATATTTTTTCAACGAACAACCAACAAACGTGGATTTTTTAAAGAATATTTTTTCAACGAACAACCAACAAACGTGGATTTTTAAAGAATATTTTTTCAAGGACCCTCAGACCAAGAAACGTGGAGTTTTTAAAGAATATTTTTTCAACGACAGTTAGACCAACAAACGTGGATTTTTTAATGAATATTTTTTCAACGACCCTTAGACCAACAAACGTGGATTTTTTAACGAATATTTTTTCAACGACCCTTAGACCAACAAACGTGGATTTTTTAACGAATATTTTTTCAACGACCCTTAGACCAACAAACGTGGATTTTTTAACGAATATTTTTTCAACGACCCTTAGACCAACAAACGTGGATTTTTTAACGAATATTTTTTCAACGACCCTTAGACCAACAAACGTGGATTTTTTAACGAATATTTTTTCAACGACCCTTATACCAACAAACGTGGATTTTTTAAAGAATATCTTTTCAACGACCCTTAGACCAACCAACGTGGATTTTTTAAACAATATTTTTTCAAGGACCCACAGACCAACAAACTTGGATTTTTAAAGAATATTTTTTCAAGGACCCACAGACCAAGAAACTTGGATTTTTAAAGAATATTTTTTCAAGGACCCACAGACCAAGAAACTTGGATTTTTAAATAATTTTTTTCAAGGACCCACAGACCAAGAAACTTGTATTTTTAAATAATTGTTTTTCAAGGACCCACAGACCAAGAATCGTGGATTTTTAAAGAATATTATTTCAAGGACCCACAGACCAAGAAAAGTGGATTTTTAAAGAATATTTTTTCAAGGACTCACAGACCAAGAAACGTGGATTTTTAAAGAATATTTTTTCAAGGACTCACAGACCAAGAAACGTGGTATTTTAAATTTTTTAAAGAATATTTTTTCAAGGACTCACAGACCAAGAAAAGTGGATTTTTAAAGAATATTTTTTCAAGGACCAACAGACCAAGAAACGTGAATTTTTTAAAGAATATTTTTTCGACTACCCTTAGACCAACAAGCGTGGATTTTTTAAAGAATATTTTTTCAACGACCCTTAGACCAAGAAACGTGGATTTTTAAAGAATATTTTTTCAAGGACCCACAGACCAAGAAACTTGGATTTTTAAATAATGTTTTTTTCAAGGACCCACAGACCAAGAAACGTGGATTTTTAAAGAATATTTTTTCAACGACCCTTAGACAAACAAGCGTGGATTTTTTAAAGAATATTTTTTCAACGACCCTTAGACCAAAAAGCGTGGATTTTTAAAGAATATTTTTTCAACGACCCTTAGACCAAGAAACGTGGAATTTTAAAGAATATTTTTTCAACGACCCTTAGACCAAGAAACGTGGATTTTTAAAGAATATTTTTTCAACGACCAACAGACCAAGAAACGTGGATTTTTAAAGAATATTTTTTCAAGGACCCACAGACCAAGAAACTTGGATTTTTTAAAGAATATTTTTTCAACGACCCTTAGACCAACAAACGTGGATTTTTTAAAGAATATTTTTTCAACGACCCTTAGACCAACAAACGTGGATTTTTTAAAGAATATTTTTTCAACGACCCTTAGACCAACAAACGTGGATTTTTTAAAGAATATTTTTTCAACGACCCTTAGACTAACAAACGTGGATTTTTTAAAGAATATTTTTTCAACGACCCTTAGACCAATAAACGTGGATTTTTTAAAGAATATTTTTCCAACGACCCTTAGACCAACAAACGTGGATTTTTTAATGAATATTTTTTCAACGACCCTTAGACCAACAAACGTGGATTTTTTAAAGAATATTTTTCAACGACCCTTAGACCAACAAACGTGGATTTTTTAAAGAATATTTTTTCAACGACCCTTAGACCAACAAACGTGGATTTTTTAAAGAATATTTTTTCAACGACCCTTAGACCAACAAACGTGGATTTTTTAAAGAATATTTTTTCAACGACCCTTAGACCAACAAACGTGGATTTTTTAAAGAATATTTTTTCAACGACCCTTAGACCAACAAACGTGGATTTTTTAAAGAATATTTTTTCAACGACCCTTAGACCAACAAACGTGGATTTTTTAAAGAATATTTTTTCAACGACCCTTAGGCCAACAAACGTGGATTTTTTAAAGAATATTTTTTCAACGACCCTTAGGCCAACAAACGTGGATTTTTTAAAGAATATTTTTTCAACGACCCTTAGACCAACAAACGTGGATTTTGTAAAGAATATTGTTTCAACGACTCTTAGACCAGCAAACGTGGATTTTTTAAAGAATATTTTTTCAACGACCCTTAGACCAACAAATGTGGATTTTTTAAAGAATATTTTTTCAACGACCCTTAGACCAACAAACGTGGATTTTTTAAAGAATATTTTTTCAACGACCCTTAGGCCAACAAACGTGGATTTTTTAAAGAATATTTTTTCAACGACCCTTAGACCAACAAACGTGGATTTTTTAAAGAATATTTTTTCAACGACCCTTAGACCAACAAATGTGGATTTTTTAAAGAATATTTTTTCAACGACCCTTAGACCAACAAATGTGGATTTTGTAAAGAATATTTTTTCAACGACCCTTAGACCAACAAACGTGGATTTTGTAAAGAATATTTTTTCAAGTACCCTCAGGCAAAGAAACGTGGATTTTTTAGAGAATATTTTTTCAAGGACCCTCAGACCAAGAATCGTGGATTTTTTAAAGAATATTTTTTCAACGACCCATAGACCAACAAACGTGGATTTTTTAAAGAATATTTTTTCAACGACCCTTAGACCAACAAACGTGGATTTTTTAAAGAATATTTTTTCAACGACCCTTAGACCAACAAACGTGGATTTTTTAAAGAATATTTTTTCAACGACCCTTAGACCAGCAAACGTGGATTTTTTAAAGAATATTTTTTCAACGACCCTTAGACCAACAAACGTGGATTTTTTAAAGAATATTTTTTCAACGACCCTTAGACCAACAAACGTGGATTTTTTAAAGAATATTTTTTCAACGACCCTTAGACCAACAAACGTGGATTTTTTAAAGAATATTTTTTCAACGACCCTTAGACCAACAAACGTGGATTTTTTAAAGAATATTTTTTCAACGACCCTTAGACCAACAAACGTGGATTTTTTAAAGAATATTTTTTCAACGACCCTTAGACCAACAAACGTGGATTTTTTAAAGAATATTTTTTCAACGACCCTTAGACCAACAAACGTGGATTTTTTAAAGAATATTTTTTCAACGACCCTTAGACCAACAAACGTGGATTTTTTAAAGAATATTTTTTCAACGACCCTTAGACCAGCAAACGTGGATTTTTTAAAGAATATTTTTTCAACGACCCTTAGACCAACAAACGTGGATTTTTTAAAGAATATTTTTTCAACGACCCTTAGACCAACAAACGTGGATTTTTTAAAGAATATTTTTTCAACGACCCTTAGACCAACAAACGTGGATTTTTTAAAGAATATTTTTTCAACGACTCTTAGACCAACAAACGTGGATTTTTTAAAGAATATTTTTTCAACGACCCTTAGACCAACAAACGTGGATTTTTTAAAGAATATTTTTTCAACGACCCTTAGACCAACAAACGTGGATTTTTTAAAGAATATTTTTTCAACGACCCTTAGACCAACAAACGTGGATTTTTTAAAGAATATTTTTTCAACGACCCTTAGACCAACAAACGTGGATTTTGTAAAGAATATTTTTTCAACGACCCTTAGACCAACAAACGTGGATTTTTTAAAGAATATTTTTTCAACGACCCTTAGACCAACAAACGTGGATTTTTTAAAGAATATTTTTTCAACGACCCTTAGACCAACAAACGTGGATTTTTTAAAGAATATTTTTTCAACGACCCTTAGGCCAACAAACGTGGATTTTTTAAAGAATATTTTTTCAACGACCCTTAGACCAACAAACGTGGATTTTTTAAAGAATATTTTTTCAACGACCCTTAGACCAACAAACGTGGATTTTGTAAAGAATATTGTTTCAACGACTCTTAGACCAGCAAACGTGGATTTTTTAAAGAATATTTTTTCAACGACCCTTAGACCAACAAAAGTGGATTTTTTAAAGAATATTTTTTCAACGACCCTTAGACCAAGAAACGTGGATTTTTTAAAGAATATTTTTTCAACGACTCTTAGACCAACAAACGTGGATTTTTTAAAGAATATTTTTTCAACGACCCTTAGACCAAAAAACGTGGATTTTTTAAAGAATATTTTTTCAACGACCCTTAGACCAACAAACGTGGATTTTTTAAAGAATATTTTTTCAACGACCCTTAGACCAACAAACGTGGATTTTTTAAAGAATATTTTTTCAACGACTCTTAGACCAACAAACGTGGATTTTTTAAAGAATATTTTTTCAACGACCCTTAGACCAACAAACGTGGATTTTTTAAAGAATATTTTTTCAACGACCCTTAGACCAACAAACGTGGATTTTTTAAAGAATATTTTTTCAACGACCCTTAGACCAACAAACGTGGATTTTTTAAAGAATATTTTTTCAACGACCCTTAGACCAACAAACGTGGATTTTTTAAAGAATATTTTTTCAACGACCCTTAGACCAACAAACGTGGATTTTTTAAAGAATATTTTTTCAACGACCCTTAGACCAACAAACGTGGATTTTTTAAAGAATATTTTTTCAACGACCCTTAGACCAACAAACGTGGATTTTTTAAAGAATATTTTTTCAACGACCGACAGACCAAGAAACGTGGATTATTTAAAGAATATTTTTTCAACGATCCTTAGTACAACAAACGTGGATTTTTTAAAGAATATTTTTTCAACGACCCTTAGACCAACAAACGTGGATTTTTTAAAGAATATTTTTTCAATGATCCTTAATACAACAAACGTGGATTTTTTAAAGAATATTTTTTCAACGACCCTTAGACCAACAAACGTGGATTTTTTAAAGAATATTTTTTCAACGATCCTTAGAACAACAAACGTGGATTTTTTAAAGAATATTTTTTTAAACGACCCTTAGACCAACAAACGTGGATTTTTTAGAGAATATTTTTTTAAACGACCCTTAGACCAACAAACGTGGATTTTTTAAAGAATATTTTTTCAATGATCCTTAGTACAACAAACGTGGATTTTTTAAAGAATATTTTTTCAATGATCCTTAGTACACCAAACGTGGATTTTTTAAAGAATATTTTTTCAATGATCCTTAGTACAACAAACGTGGATTTTTTAAAGAATATTTTTTCAACGACCCTTAGACCAACAAACGTAGATTTTTTAAAGAATATTTTTTAAACGACCCTTAGACCAACAAACGTGGATTTTTTAAAGAATATTTTTTCAACGACCCTTAGACCAACAAACGTAGATTTTTTAAAGAATATTTTTTAAACGACCCTTAGACCAACAAACGTGGATTTTTTAAAGAATATTTTTTCAACGACCCTTAGACCAACAAACGTGGATTTTTAAATAATTTTTTTTCAAGGACCCACAGACCAAGAAACCTGGATTTTTAAAGAATATTTTTTCAAGGACCCACACACCAAGAATCGTGGATTTTTAAAGAATATTTTTTCAAGGACCCACAGACCAAGAAACCTGGATTTTTAAAGAATATTTTTTCAAGGACCCACACACCAAGAATCGTGGATTTTTAAAGAATATTTTTTCAAGGACCCACAGACCAAGAAACGTGGATTTTTAAAGAATATTTTTTCAAGGACCCACAGATCAAGAAACGTGGATTTTACAAGAATATTTTTTCAAGGACCCACAGACCAAGAAACGTGGATTTTTAAAGATTTTTAAAGAATATTTTTTCAAGGACCACAGACCAAGAAACGTGGATTTTTAAAGAATATTTTTTCAAGGACCCGCAGACCAAGAAACGTGGATTTTTAAAGAATATTTTTTCAAGGACCCGCAGACCAAGAAACGTGGATTTTTAAAGAATATTTTTTCAAGGACCCACAGATCAAGAAACGTGGATTTTACAAGAATATTTTTTCAAGGACCCACAGACCAAGAAACGTGGATTTTTAAAGATTTTTAAAGAATATTTTTTCAAGGACCACAGACCAAGAAACGTGGATTTTTAAAGAATATTTTTTCAAGGACCCGCAGACCAAGAAACGTGGATTTTTAAAGAATATTTTTTCAAGGACCCACAGATCAAGAAACGTGGATTTTACAAGAATATTTTTTCAAGGACCCACAGACCAAGAAACGTGGATTTTTAAAGATTTTTAAAGAATATTTTTTCAAGGACCACAGACCAAGAAACGTGGATTTTTAAAGAATATTTTTTCAAGGACCCGCAGACCAAGAAACGTGGATTTTTAAAGAATATTTTTTCAAGGACCCGCAGACCAAGAAACGTGGATTTTTAAAGAATATTTTTTCAAGGACCCACAGATCAAGAAACGTGGATTTTACAAGAATATTTTTTCAAGGACCCACAGACCAAGAAACGTGGATTTTTAAAGATTTTTAAAGAATATTTTTTCAAGGACCACAGACCAAGAAACGTGGATTTTTAAAGAATATTTTTTCAAGGACCCGCAGACCAAGAAACGTGGATTTTTAAAGAATATTTTTTCAAGGACCCGCAGACCAAGAAACGTGGATTTTTAAAGAATATTTTTTCAAGGACCCACAGACCAAGAAACGTGGATTTTTAAAGAATATTTTTTCAAGGACCCACAGACCAAGAAGCTTGGATTTTTAAAGAATATTTTTTCAAGGACCCACAGACCAAGGAACGTGGATTTTTAAAGAATATTTTTTCAAGGACCCACAGACCAAGAAACGTGGATTTTTAAAGAATATTTTTTCAAGGACCCACAGACCAAGAAACGTGGATTTTTAAAGAATATTTTTTCAAGGACCCACAGGCCAAGAAACGTGGATTTTTAAAGAATATTTTTTCAAGGACCCACAGACCAAGAAACGTGGACTTTTAAAGAATATTTTTTCAAGGACCCACAGACCAAGAAGCGTGGATTTTTAAAGAATATTTTTTCAAGGACCCACAGACCAAGAATCGTGGATTTTCAAAGAATATTTTTTCAAGGACCCACAGACCAAGAAACGTGGATTTTTAAAGAATATTTTTTCAAGGACCCACAGACCAAGAAACGTGGATTTTTAAAGAATATTTTTTCAAGGACCCACAGACCAAGAAACGTGGATTTTTAAAGAATATTTTTTCAAGGACCCACAGACCAAGAAACGTGGATTTTTAAAAAATATTTTTTCAAGGACCCACAGACCAAGAAACGTGGATTTTTAAAGAATATTTTTTCAAGGACCCACAGACCAAGAAACGTGGATTTTTAAAGAATATTTTTTCAAGGACCCACAGACCAAGAAACGTGGATTTTTAAAGAATATTTTTTCAAGGACCCACAGACCAAGAAACGTGGATTTTTAAAGAATATTTTTTCAAGGACCCTTAGAGCAAAAAACATGGGTTTTTAAGGAATATTTTTCAACGGCGATTAGTAGAGCTGGCAAACTATCGATAATCCAACTATCGTTTTAATCGCCGTCCTAAAGCTTTCTTAATACCGAACTCCAAAACAATTTTTTGTTAAATATTTTGCGACAGATAACCCGAACCACATGTTTTGTTGGCCGACTTAACCATTGTTTTGCTACAGTAATCAAAACGATAGTCAGACCATCGATAGTTTGCCAGCTCTAACTCTTAGACCAACAAACGTGGATTTTTAAAGACTATTTTGCAACGACCTTTAGACCACAAAACTTGGATTTTGTAAATAATATTTTTTCAGGGATCCTCGGGCCAAGAAACGTGGATTTTGTAAAGAATATTTTTTTTAAAGGACCCTCAGACCAACAAACGTGGATTTTTTTAAGAATATTTATTAAAGAATATATTTTTTAGATTTTTTTCAATTAACTTTTATAATGTGGATTTTTTCAGAAAAATATTTCAAGGACACTTATACCAACAAACATGGACTTTTAAAGAATATTTTTTAAGAAACCTTTTTAATGTCTTCTTCCTTTAGAAAGACGTTAGAATTAGATTAGGCTTGTTGTAGGGTCTGTATAATCCGTTGAATTACACCATCTTTTGTTTGTTCCACTTAATGGTAAGTATGTTTTCATGACGGCGTTACATATTTCAATGAAACTTTAATGTTTTATCTACTTTGCTCTAGATTTTGTACTTTGTGTGTGTGTCTGTTTCTTACGTTTTATTCTTCTTTTTTGTTAAAGGTGCATAAAACTTAGCATTAGCAGGGAATAAAACATTCGCCTTTAGATTTCAATGTTCCCTTCATATCCTCGGGCTCGGGAGATCCAAGCGATGACGTTTCTCCCTTGTCTTTGTTTCGAAAAGTGTGTTTCATTTCGGGGATTTCTCCCACAACAAAGGCTGTCTCAATCCCTGTGGGGGTATGGCTTGAATTAGCGATTGAGACGAAAGAATGAACGAACAAATAAATGAACGTATGGATGACTGGTTGAATGGATGAATGCAAAGAACACAAAAAAAAAACAAAAGCAACAGGAGCAACAATCCCAACAATTAAAAAATACCAACACGTTCCTACACCCTCTTAAGTACACACCAATACTTATTCAGTTGCTTAATACATCGCACAAATATTGGAAAAGAAAAATTTCCGTAAGAAGTTAAAGTGTTACCCCAGGTATGCACCATTTATTCGTTCAGATGTTCGGTTGTTGGCTGCCTTGCACTTTCCTTAGTCTGTCCAAACTTAAAACAAGTTTTTACTGTTAATATTGGTGTTGCTGTTGCAATATCTGGTTATGTTGCTTACCATTTGTACAGGTGACATGAGCAGCTAATAGGGGGTAAGAATCGGCTCAGCTACGGAAACAACTCAGCTTGGGAAAGACAAAGCCAACAAAGGACAACTTAAACACACACACACACACTCATATACACACTATCAAGCACAAAAAATAATGCAAATAAAAGACAATAACATGAGAACACATATTGTGAAAGACGTAGTGGAAGAAAATGCAGGACGAGCAGAAACCTTAGTCGTAGAGCTAGTAAATTTTTTCTTGACTATGCACAAAATTCAATTATAGAATTTTTGACAGTGAAATATTAGAATTAACGATTTTATGTTATTATATTTGGAAGGTGGAGAAAAGTCGGCAAGGTGCCGGACAGTTAGGCATCTTAATTTAACACACCACTCATTCCTCCGGAGAAGCAAATCTTATCAAGTAAATCCACTAGCAAGCTTATAAAGGAAGCTTTGGGCGGATGTGTGTGAACAAATACAAAAGCACACATGCCGGACCACATACTAAGCAGAACATTTTGATTTTTCATTAGGCTATTTGCAGTGCTTGTTAAGATTTTAATAAAATCGGGTATGAGCAAATGCTCGTAAGGGTAACATTAGGGTAACATCACAGCAATAAACGTGGATTTTTTAAGAATATTTTTTAATGACCATCATTGCAATAAAAGTGGAGTTTTTAAAGAATATTTTTCAAGGATCATCACAACAATAAAAGCGGATTTTTTAAAGAATATTTTTTCAAAGACCATCCATCACAGCAATAAACATGGATTTTTTAAAGAATATTTTTTTAAGGACAATCACAGCAATAAACGTGGATTTTTTAAAGAATATTTTTTCAAGGACCATCACAGCAATAAACGTGGATTTTTTAAAGAATATTTTTTCAAGGACCATCCATCACAGCAGTAAACGTGGATTTTTAAAGAATATTTTTTCAAGGAACATCACAGCAATAAACTTGGATTTTTTAAAGAATATTTTTTCAAGGAACATCACAGTAATAAACTTGGATTTTTTAAAGAATTTTTTTTCAAGGACCATCACAGCAATAAACGTGGATTTTTTAAAGAATATTTTTTCAAGGACCATCACAGCAATTAACGTGGATTTTTTGAAGAATATTTTTTCAAGGACCATCACAGCAATAAACGTGGATTTTTTAAAGAATATTTTTTCAAGGACTATCACAGCAATTAACCTGGATTTTTTAAACAATATTTTTTCAAGGACCATCACAGCAACAAACGTGGATTTTTTATAGAATATTTTTTCAAAGACCATCACAGCAATAAACGTGGATTTTGTAAAGAATATGTTTTCAAGAATCATCCATCACAGCAATAAACGTGGATTTTTTAAAGATTATTTTTTCAAGGACCATCCATCACAGCAATAAACGTGGATTTTTTAAAGATTATTTTTTCAAGGACCATCCATCACAGCAATAAACGTGGATTTTTTAAAGAATATTTTTTCAAGGAACATCACAGCAATAAACGTGGATTTTTTAAAGAATATTTTTTCAAGGAACATCACAGCAATAAACGTGGATTTTTTAAAGAATATTTTTTCAAGGACCATCACAGCAATAAACGTGGATTTTTTAAAGAATATTTTTTCAAGGACCATCACAGCAATAAACGTGGATTTTTTAAAGAATATTTTTTCAAGGACCATCACAGCAATAAACTTGGTTTTTTTAAAGAATATTTTTCAAGGACCATCACAGCAATAAACGTGGATTTTTTTAAAGAATATATTTTCAAGGACCATCACAGCAATAAACGTGGATTTTTTTAAAGAATATTTTTTCAAGGACCATCACAGCAATAATCGTGGATTTTTTAAAGAATAATCTTTTTTTGGGTTTTTTAGAGAATATTTTTCAAGGACCATCACAGCAATAAACGTGGATTTTTTTAAAGAATATATTTTCAAGGACCATCACAGCAATAAACGTGGATTTTTTTAAAGAATATATTTTCAAGGACCATCACAGCAATAAACGTGGATTTTTTTAAAGAATATTTTTTCAAGGACCATCACAGCAATAAACGTGGATTTTTTAAAGAATAATCTTTTTTTGGGTTTTTTAGAGAATATTTTTTCAAGGACCATCACAGCAATAAACGTGGATTTTTTAAAGAATATTTTTTCAAGGACCATCACAGCAATAAACGTGGATTTTTTAAAGAATATTTTTTCAAGGACCATCACAGCAATAAACGTGGATTTTTTAAAGAATATTTTTCAAGGACCATCACAGCAATAAACGTGGATTTTTTAAAGAATATTTTTTCAAGGACCATCACAGCAATAAACGTGGATTTTTTAAAGAATATTTTTTCAAGGACCATCACAGCAATAAACGTGGATTTTTTAAAGAATATTTTTCAAGGACCATCACAGCAATAAACGTGGATTTTTTAAAGAATATTTTTTCAAGGACCATCACAGCAATAAACGTGGATTTTTTAAAAAATATTTTTTCAAGGACCATCACAGCAATAAACGTGGATTTTTTAAAGAATATTTTTTCAAGGACTGCCACAGCAATAAACGTGGATTTTTTAAAGAATATTTTTCAAGGACCTTCACAGCAATAAGCGTGGATTTTTTAAAGAATATTTTTTCAAGGACCTTCACAGCAATAAGCGTGGATTTTTTAAAAAATATTTTTTCAAGGACCATCACAGCAATAAACGTGGATTTTTTAAAGAATATTTTTTCAAGGACTGCCACAGCAATAAACGTGGATTTTTTAAAGAATATTTTTCAAGGACCTTCACAGCAATAAGCGTGGATTTTTTAAAGAATATTTTTTCAAGGACCTTCACAGCAATAAGCGTGGATTTTTTAAAAAATATTTTTCCAGGACCTACACAGCAATAAGCGTGGATTTTTTAAAAAATATTTTTCCAGGACCTTCAAAGCAATAAACGTCGATTTTTCTAAGAATATTTTTTCAGGACCTTCACAGCAATAAGCGTGGATTTTTTAAAAAATATTTTTCCAGGACCTTCACAGCAATAAGCGTGGATTTTTTTAAAAAATATTTTTCCAGGACCTTCACAGCAATAAGCGTAGATTTTTCTAAGAATATTTTTCCAGGACCTTCACAGCAATAAACGTGGATTTTTCTAAGAATATTTTTCCAGGACCTTCAAAGCAATAAACGTGGATTTTTCTAAGAATATTTTTCCAGGACCTTCAAAGCAATAAACGTGGATTTTTCTAAGAATATTTTTCCAGGACCTTCAAAGCAATAAACGTGGATTTTTCTAAGAATATTTTTCCAGGACCTTCAAAGCTATAAACGTGGATTTTTCTAAGAATATTTTTGCAGGACCTTCACAGTAATAAGCGTAGATTTTTCTAAGAATATTTTTCCAGGACATTCACAGCAATAAACGTGGATTTTTCTGAGAATATGTTTCCAGGACCTTCAAAGCAATAAACGTGGATTTTTCTAAGAATATTTTTCCAGGACCTTCAAAGCAATAAACGTGGATTTTTCAAAGAATATTTTTCCAGGACCTTCACAGCAATACGCGTGGATTTTTCAAAGAATATTTTTCCAGGACCTTCACAGCAATAAGCGTGGATTTTTCAAAGAATATTTTTCCAGGACCTTCACAGCAATACGCGTGGATTTTTCAAAGAATATTTTTCCAGGACCTTCACAGCAATACGCGTGGATTTTTCAAAGAATATTTTTCCAGGACCTTCACAGCAATACGCGTGGATTTTTCAAAGAATATTTTTCCAGGACCTTCACAGCAATAAGCGTGGATTTTTCAAAGAATATTTTTCCAGGACCTTCACAGCAATTAGCGTGGATTTTTCAAAGAATATTTTTCCAGGACCTTCACAGCAATAAGCGTGGATTTTTCAAAGAATATTTTTCCAGGACCTTCACAGCAATTAGCGTGGATTTTTCAAAGAATATTTTTCCGGGACCTTCACAGCAATACGCGTGGATTTTTCAAAGAATATTTTTCCAGGACCTTCACAGCAATAAGCGTGGATTTTTCAAAGAATATTTTTCCAGGACCTTCACAGCAATACGCGTGGATTTTTCAAAGAATATTTTTCCAGGGCCTTCACAGCAATAAGCGTGGATTTTTTAAAGAATATTTTTCCAGGACCTTCACAGCAATACGCGTGGATTTTTCAAAGAATATTTTTCCAGGACCTTCACAGCAATAAGCGTGGATTTTTCAAAGAATATTTTTTCAAGGACCATCACAGCAATAAACGTGGATTTTTCAAAGAATATTTTTCCAGGACCTTCACAGCAATAAGCGTGGATTTTTCAAATAATATTTTTCCAGGACCTTCACAGCAATACGCGTGGATTTTTCAAAAAATATTTTTCCAGGACCTTCACAGCAATAAGCGTGGATTTTTCAAAGAATATTTTTCCAGGACCTTCACAGCAATACGCGTGGATTTTTCAAAGAATATTTTTCCAGGACCTTCACAGCAATAAGCGTGAATTTTTCAAAGAATATTTTTTCAAGGACCATCACAGCAATAAACGTGGATTTTTCAAAGAATATTTTTCCAGGACCTTCACAGCAATAAGCGTGGATTTTTCAAAGAATATTTTTTCAAGGACCATCACAGCAATAAACGTGGATTTTTCAAAGAATATTTTTCCAGGACCTTCACAGCAACACGCGTGGATTTTTCAAAGAATATTTTTCCAGGACCTTCACAGCAATAAGCGTGGATTTTTCAAAGAATATTTTTCCAGGACCTTCACAGCAATAAGCGTGAATTTTTCAAAGAATATTTTTTCAAGGACCATCACAGCAATAAACGTGGATTTTTCAAAGAATATTTTTCCAGGACCTTCACAGCAATAAGCGTGGATTTTTCAAAGAATATTTTTTCAAGGACCATCACAGCAATAAACGTGGATTTTTCAAAGAATATTTTTCCAGGACCTTCACAGCAACACGCGTGGATTTTTCAAAGAATATTTTTCCAGGACCTTCACAGCAATAAGCGTGGATTTTTCAAAGAATATTTTTCCAGGACCTTCACAGCAATAAGCGTGGATTTTTCAAAGAATATTTTTCCAGGACCTTCACAGCAATACGCGTGGATTTTTCAAAGAATATTTTTCCAGGACCTTCACAGCAATAAGCGTGGATTTTTCAAAGAATATTTTTCCAGGACCCTCACAGCAATACGCGTGGATTTTTCAAAGAATATTTTTCTAGGACCTTCACAGCAATAAGCGTGGATTTTTCAAAGAATATTTTTCCAGGACCTTCACAGCAATACGCGTGGATTTTTCAAAGAATATTTTTCCAGGACCTTCACAGCAATAGGCGTGGATTTTTCAAAGAATATTTTTCCAGGACCTTCACAGCAATACGCGTGGATTTTTCAAAGAATATTTTTCCAGGACCTTCACAGCAATACGCGTGGATTTTTCAAAGAATATTTTTCCAGGACCTTCACAGCAATAAGCGTGGATTTTTCAAAGAATATTTTTCCAGGACCTTCACAGCAATACGCGTGGATTTTTCAAAGAATATTTTCCAGGACCTTCACAGCAATAAGCGTGGATTTTTCAAAGAATATTTTTCCAGGACCTTCACAGCA
This sequence comes from Musca autumnalis, assembly GCF_047663935.1. NCBI lineage: Eukaryota > Metazoa > Arthropoda > Insecta > Diptera > Muscidae > Musca > Musca autumnalis. The sequence continues at coordinate 36,213,438 of NW_027411644.1, forward strand.
ATAAGCGTGGATTTTTCAAAGAATATTTTTCCAGGACCTTCACAGCAATAAGCGTGGATTTTTCAAAGAATATTTTTTCAGGACCTTCACAGCAATAAGCGTGGATTTTTCAAAGAATATTTTTCCAGGACCTTCACAGCAATAAGCTTGGATTTTTCAAAGAATATTTTTCCAGGACCTTCACAGCAATAAGCGTGGATTTTTCAAAGAATATTTTTCCAGGACCTTCACAGCAATACGCGTGGATTTTTCAAAGAATATTTTTCCAGGACCTTCACAGCAATAAGCGTGGATTTTTCAAAGAATATTTTTCCAGGACCTTCACAGCAATAAGCGTGGATTTTTCAAAGAATATTTTTCCAGGACCTTCACAGCAATAAGCGTGGATTTTTCAAAGAATATTTTTCCAGGACCTTCACAGCAATACGCGTGGATTTTTCAAAGAATATTTTTCCAGGACCTTCACAGCAATAAGCGTGGATTTTTCAAAGAATATTTTTCCAGGACCTTCACAGCAATACGCGTGGATTTTTCAAAGAATATTTTTCCAGGACCTTCACAGCAATAAGCGTGGATTTTTCAAAGAATATTTTTCCAGGACCTTCACAGCAATACGCGTGGATTTTTCAAAGAATATTTTTCCAGGACCTTCACAGCAATAAGCGTGGATTTTTCAAAGAATATTTTTCCAGGACCTTCACAGCAATACGCGTGGATTTTTCAAAGAATATTTTTCCAGGACCTTCACAGCAATAAGCGTGGATTTTTCAAAGAATATTTTTCCAGGACCTTCACAGCAATACGCGTGGATTTTTCAAAGAATATTTTTCCAGGACCTTCACAGCAATAAGCGTGGATTTTTCAAAGAATATTTTTCCAGGACCTTCACAGCAATACGCGTGGATTTTTCAAGGAATATTTTTCCAGGACCTTCACAGCAATAAGCGTGGATTTTTCAAAGAATATTTTTCCAGGACCTTCACAGCAATACGCGTGGATTTTTCAAAGAATATTTTTCCAGGACCTTCACAGCAATAAGCGTGGATTTTTCAAAGAATATTTTTCCAGGACCTTCACAGCAATACGCGTGGATTTTTCAAGGAATATTTTTCCAGGACCTTCACAGCAATAAGCGTGGATTTTTCAAAGAATATTTTTCCAGGACCTTCACAGCAATACGCGTGGATTTTTCAAAGAATATTTTTCCAGGACCTTCACAGCAATAAGCGTGGATTTTTCAAAGAATATTTTTCCAGGACCTTCACAGCAATAAGCGTGGATTTTTCAAAGAATATTTTTCCAGGACCTTCACAGCAATACGCGTGGATTTTTCAAAGAATATTTTTCCAGGACCTTCACAGCAATAAGCGTGGATTTTTCAAAGAATATTTTTCCAGGACCTTCACAGCAATACGCGTGGATTTTTCAAAGAATATTTTTCCAGGACCTTCACAGCAATACGCGTGGATTTTTCAAAGAATATTTTTTCAAGGACCATCACAGCAATAAACCTGGATTTTTTAAATAATATTTTTCAAGGACCATCACAGCAATAAACGTGGATTTTTTAAATAATATTTTTCAATGACCATCACAGCAATAAGCGTGGATTTTTCTAAGAATATTTTTCCAGAACCTTCAAAGCAATAAACGTGGATTTTTCTAAGAATATTTTTCCAGGACCTTCACAGCAATAAGCGTAGATTTTTCTAAGAATATTTTTCCAGGACCTTCAAAGCAATAAACGTGGATTTTTCTAAGAATATTTTTCCAGGACCTATACAGTAATATTGTCGATTTTTCAAAGAATGTTTTCCGTGGACGAAAAAAACTAATAAACGTGGAGGTATTTTATTAAAATAGTATTCTGTATAAACCTCATGGAAAGTCAAGAAATGCACAATTCCACCCCATTATACTCCAGCAAAACTCCCACATGCATCCATTCTTCAAATCGAATGGCACACATTTAAACGGCAGACAAGTACGATGTGATAATCGGACATATTATGTAAATATCCTTTAAGCTAAATATACAAAATGACAGAATTACAAATGTTTGTCCGTTCTGGGGTTGCCAAAGAGATTGTCTAAAACTGATACGGGGGCGATATGGAGACTGCCACCACGGTGTTGATGATGACAACGATGATGGTTAAGTGACTGACAGAAATAAGTGAATGTGATAAAAGTACAACACATAGCGATGACAATAATATAAGCTTACGCATACATTTATAGTTAACACCACATGAATGATAAAATCGGATTAAAGTCTTTGATGATATCATTGGCCTGGTGTGAAGGCTGTTTTGCTAAAAATGTGGCTGACGACTGACCCCAACCTTAGAATTGTGTGAAATAAAAATAAAATTGAATTAATTCTTTGAAAGAAGGCGAAAGCAATACAAGAAAGCAAAGCTAAAATATAGTTTGGCACAGAGCAAAGACACAAAAAACAGAACAAAAAACACGAGTGATGATAAAAATGGCCACAAGTGTGTTTAAGCACAGTTGGTGTTGCTTTTTATTATTGGTTTCATGAATATATTAACATTTAATATTATCGTGGCTAACGTTGTTGTTAGTGTGTATATGTGTATGTATGATAATAGATCAGAAGATTTCATAAATTGAATTAAATGTGACTATTTTTGGTTTCGAAAAACAATTTAAATGAGAACAAGGAGAGGCACAACATTAGTTTTTAGTATACTTGGCATGTTTCGCACTTAACACTGTTTGAAAACATCAGTGTGGCCGACGTCACTTACAAAGGCTTCCGTGAGGTGAAGGTTGCAAACAAATTCAATAAATTTCGTCAGGCCTTAAGCGATTTTCGTATAAAATAATAATTAAACAGGACCTTCGGAGCATGAGCCAGAGCAATAAACGTGGATTAAAAAAAACCAAACAACCCTTGTTGCTCCTTTGGTCCTTCCTTATTCCTCAAAACACGCACGTTTGTGGGTATTTTTAATCTTCAAAAATGATTCTTTAAAAGACCAGCGTTTTTTTTTTATCTTTTGGTTCAAAGGTTGATCCGTTCGAAAGTTATCGTGCTCACCAACCAGATAGACGGACAAATTGTCTGAAACGAGTTTCGTCCAAACATACTTGGGGTCTAAAACCGTTATTTCGATGAGACACATTTTTGGTCGTATCAAAGTGTATATACCTGAGGGTATAAAAATCCACGTTTATTGTTGTGAGGGTGCTTGAGAAAATATTCTTTAAAAACCCATATTTTTTGTTCTGAGGTTCCCTGAGAATATAATCTTTAAAATTCTTTTTTGGTCTGATGGACCTTGAGAAAGTATTCTTTGAAGGATGTACGTTTTTTGTTGTTTTTTAGCTTTCAGAACAAACAGACAAAAACCATTTGTCTCCTGTTATAATTTCATTTATTAATCAATCAATTACTTCAAATCCCTTTCGAGAAATCTGACGGCCATTCCTTTTATTTGTTTTCACACAAAATAAAAAATACATTATGATATTTTCAAAAAGTCTGCATGTCTTATGTGTCTTGCAAACTTTTGGTCTTTCACCCAGATTAACTCTCTTAAAACTTCCAAAGTATTATGCCAAAATGGTAAAAAAGTTATTGCATCCTTTTGTAATCCCATAAAATAAATCATCTTTTTTGTCTTAACGAAAAATTTGTTTGGTATACATATATCTGGTTGCTCGTTTCAGGTTTTCATATGCCTACCCTGTCCCTATCCTCAATTTCGTGATGAACAACCAAAATGGGGAAAACACACACAGAAAATGGCATGAAATTTGATGGATAACCATTTTTTTACTCCTGAGAGACTCGTGTTAGTCGAACTCCATTTGAATATTTTTTTTCACCATTCACCGGTTATTTTTATGTAGCAATAGCATCGATATCATTAATATACCTCAGGATTCAGTTTGGTTAAAGCTGTTCAATTGACAATGCCTGTCAAATTGTTGGCAACAACAAATTAATTTCAAGAAAATAAAAAAGTAACGAATTTGCTTAACATCCAGCCAGGCCCAAAACACACCCAGTGCATTGTGAATGTGGATGATGATGTCAATGATGAATGACTGGATTGTTTTGTTAACAGACTCATCATTATTGGTTCTTGGTTCAAATGATTCATGAACTCTTCCAATACCCAACTTAACCTAACTAACAACCAAATCAACCTAAACGCAAAAGAAGCCCTTAAGTGGAAAATTCAAATGTTGTTAAATATGGAAATGGCAATTTTACCACTAACATGACACACTACACATACATGCATATACTACATGAATCTTTATACATATGCAGGTGCATTTGCAAAGATACATATGTAAATAACTACCTTAAGATGAGTTCATAATGAAATTAATTCATAAATTCGTATGTGTATGTATATTTATACTTGTGTGTGCTGGCGTCTGTGTAGAAGCCAGAATACACTATAGCAGTATCATCATCACAAAAGGAGTCTAAAGTGTTAGCATAAATCTTTCATTCATATAATAGTTTGTTGTTGTTGTTGTTTGGAAAATATACATTATCCAACTATGTCAACAGCAAATAGTACAGTGGTGGGTTGATGATGTTTGTCTGCCTGTGGCACAGTATATGTACATTAGAGTGACAAAAAAATGTTTTTTTGCAACTCCTAGCACTAAAATGTTGTCCATTTGATCCAAAACCCTTATATGTGAAGTATTATGGCGATCGGTTAAGGTTAACACGTGCCAACCTAGCGATCTTTGTTTCCATAATATTTTGTGGGATCAAAGGTGCATTTTCACGAAAGTTCTCTAAATGCCACAATTATGGTCCAATCGTTGAAAAACTTTACTAGTTCATTATTGCGGCTAAAAATTATTTCTACAAAAAATCGGATCGTATTTTGTTCTATAGAAATAAACCTTTGTGACAGAATCATATCATACCATCGCGATCATATCTAAGCAAACAGCGGAAATCAAAACACAGGCAATTAATAGTTCTTCTAGTGAAAGAAGAATTTCTGAAGGCAAGGGGAAAAAGGCTCCTATGGGAAGTACACCTATATGAAGAATGTCTAGGTCAACTTTGAGAAGAATACCATCTAAAGGCCTTCAATATTAAAATATATCTTACAGCTATTCTATGGGAAAAAGCTCTTTCATAGGAGGAATACCTGTTAAAGGCCTTAAGAGTGAAGGAGTCTTTCTTAAGCTCGTATAGATAAACGCATCGAGATGCAACGATTGCGCTGGCTAGGCCATGTCATAAGAATGAGCGATGATGAACCCGCTAAAAAGACGTATAAACACGTCCCACGACTTCAATGGAGCAAACAAGTGGAAGAAGGGATTCCAAAAAGCGAAGCAACAAATAGTGATAATTGGAACATATATTCTGTAATGGGCCAGCTAAGTAAGTAAGTATGTTACCATGTATTTTAACTTATGTATGTATAACCGGACGGCTAAAATATGTCGCAATTATATAAAAGAAATTTCTTGGAAAATAGTGTCCAGGTGTAGTGGAGTAGGGCATCACATGGTCGGCCCTGTTCGACTATAACCCTCTCTTACTTTTTTTATACAGAACAACTGGGTATTTGTTTCAAATCGTGCAAAGCAGTATTCCCTTAAACAATGCGATGTTTCCAATTCCTCAAGCTTTTTTTATTAAGTGGTAAAAGTCAATGCAGCTTTTTCGTTTTTTTCATCGCACCTCAAATCCAATCGCTGTGCAATTTGTTTTATGTCATCGTATTGTCATCGATCTATTTGATGTGTCGTCATTGTTGACTTTGTGTTAGTTGCTTCTTTATCGGCATCTATTGTTGTTGTGGTGGTGGCGGTAATGCGGCGGCTGATTGTTAGGCATTCTAGTGTTTAGTTTGTTTTGTTTTCGTCGTTGCTTCGCCTTTGATTTGGGACAAATTGAGTTTAGGCCTGATTACATTGAACTACTTTTTCGCGTCAAGCCTATGACGCTCTGGTTAATTTTTTGTGTCGCTTTTTCTGTTTCTGTTTTTGTTTTTATAGTGGTCGTTGTTTTTATTGTTGCTATATCAAAGAGAGACATAAAAAACTCAATATCAGGCTTAGTATATCAATTTATTTAAATCTCAGTGATTGTATGTTGGCTGAATCTGTGTGTGAGTACGTGTGTTGGTTTGTGTATACAACGCCACATATATACAAGTACTTTTTTATTGCCAGAGTAGTTATTGTTGTTTTTATGTTTTTGCATATCAAATCAAACAACTATTGACCACCATGCCACTTTACCGCCCGACAAAGCAAACACACAAGTTTCAAGCCAGGCAGCTAACCAGCCAGCCAATGTTGTTGCCTCTGGGGAAGTCTCATTTGCGCCAACACACACATGCGCCCACCCAATGTACAATGGCAATAAGAGTGCTACATTGTTTTTTGCTGTAATTTTGTTGTCTTTGTTGTTTGTTTAAATCGGCCATCGGCAGCGCCTTTACTCGAGAGCAAGCAAATGGAATTTCTTTCTCCACTCACACAATTTAACTCATAGAAAAACCATGCACTCACACAATGACAACTGTGTTTGCTCAATTTTTTGTTGTTGTATGCCGATTGCAGATTTAAGTCAACATTTATTACTTAAGACGTCTTCTTCTTTTTTATTTGAGGTATGCGAAAGACATTAAATTAGGTGCTTTGTTTTTTTGTTGCTTCTGATGCTGTTCTGAATTTGAAAAGATTTTTTCTTGTTTTTTGCATCCACTTTCCATTCTTATTCGAAAGAAAAATAAATCCTTTTATAAGGATAAAAATCGAGTGAGAGTGAATGGGTATGAAGATACTTGTGCAAACACACCTACATACCTGTAACCAACAAGATTATCACTTGATTTTCTACTGCAATAACTTTAAAACTTCTTTACTACAGAAAAGTGTTGTTAACTGTTTTCAAAATAAAATGTGGAGAAATACTTAAATTTACCAAGGTCGAAATTCGGATTGTGATGTGTAGTAAGGAAAATATTCAAGGACCCTCAGAGCTATAAAAGTGGAGTTTTTAAAGATTATTTTTTGGGCCTTCCGAGCCATAAACGTGGGTTTTTTAAATAATATTTTGTCAAAGACCCTCAGATAATGTGGATTTTTAAAGATTTTTTAAAGAATATTTTTTCAAGGACCCTTAGAGCGAAAAACCTGGATTTTTTTAAAGATTATGTTTTAGGACCCTCAGAGAAGTAAACTTGAATTTTTTAGAGAATATTTTTCAAAGACCCTTAGAGGAATAAAAGTGGATTTTTGAAGAATATTTTTGAAAGGGCCTTCAGAGCAATAAACGTGATTGTTTAAACAATATTGTGTAAACAATATGAGGTCATGTTTGCCATTTTAAACGTCTAACGAATATGTTATCAGTGAAAACACGAGGACCCCCAGAGCAAAAAACTTGGATTTTTTAGCGAATAATTTCTCAAAGACCATCAGAAAAACATACCTGGATTTTTTAAAGAATATTTTCTCATGGACTCTCAGAGCAATAAACGTGGATTTTTTAAACAATATTCCTCAAGGACACTCTGCACAATAAACGTGGATTTTTTAAATTATATTATTTCACGGACCCTCAGAGCAATAAACGTTGATTTTTTAATAAATATTTTTTTCAGGTACCCTCAGAGGAATAAAAGTGTATTTTTAAAAATTATTTTGGAAAGGACGCTATGTGGATTTTTGAAGGAACCTCAGAGCCATAAACGTGGATGTTTTTAAATAATATTTTATAAAAGATCCTCAGAGCAATAAATGAGGATTTTTTTAAGAATATTTTTTTCAAAACCCTTAAGAGGAATAAGCCAGGATTTTTATAGATTTTTTGAATGTCACTCAGAGCCATAAACATTGATTTTTTAAATAATATATTATCAAGGACCCTCAGAGCATTAAACGTGGATTTTTAAATAATATTTTATTAAGGACCCTCAGAGAAATATACGTAGATTTTTTAAAAAATATTTTATCAAGGACCCTCAGATCAATAAATGTAGATTTTTTAAAGAATATGTTTCTGCCATGAAAAACTTTCAAGGATCCTCAGAACTTTAAACCTGATTTTTTTAAAGATTATTTTTAGGACCCCCAGAGAAGTAAAATTGAATTTCTTAGAGAATATTTTATGTAGAATAAATGTGGATTTTTAAAAAAATATTTTGGAAAGGGCCCTCAGAGTAATATACGTGTATTTTTAAAGAACAGAAGAACGTGGATTTTTTAAATAATATTTTATAAAGGACCCTCAGAGCAATAAATGAGGATTTTTTAAAAAAATATTTGTTCAAGGGCCTTCAGAGCTATAAACCTGGATTTTTTAAAGATTATTTTTAGGACCCCCAGAGAAATAAACTTGGTTTTTTTAGAAAATATTTTTTTCAAAGACCCTTAGAGAAATAAAAGTGGATTTTAAAGAATATTTTTGAAAGGACTCTCAAAGCAATAAACGTGGATTTTTAAATAATATTTTATCAAGGTCCCTCAGAGCAATAAATGCGGATTTTTTAAAGAATATTTTTTCAAATACCATTAGAGCCATAAACATGGATTTTTTAAAGAATATTTTTCAAAGACCCTTAGAACAACAAACATGATTTTTTAAAGAACATTTCTCAAGGTCCCGCAGGCCAATAAACATGTTTTTTAAAGAAAAATTTTCAACGATCATCAGACCACTGGAGGAAGAAAACGAAACCTTGCTTGTGACAATGATATGGTCATGTTTGCCATATTAAACGTCTACGAATATGTTATCAATGAAAACTCAATTCTGTTCAGTTCAATGTTCGCTTTATTTCAATGCAAATTGTTAGCTTTTCGCTGTCTCTTATAAAAAAGATTTTGTCTTAGGTTGATTTGTTCTCATTTCCAATTAAATTTATTTTTAAAGTAAAAGTTCAGAAAAAAATGGCGGGTACAATGACACCTTTTTAATACCAGAGCACGAATCACAGAAAAACTGCGCCATACAGCCATTGTTGATTGTATGAATGCCAATTAATTGTTTCAGAATTTTTAATATTTCCATATGAGTTTCGATATTGCGAATGGTGAAAAGATTATCAATATTTAATTGAGCAGTTAATGTAAAAATTTACATTCATACATATGTCGGTAAGTGCTGATGAAAATAGTTTTAATCAATGTAAAAAAAATTATGCAAAATAAAATAAAAATATTAATTATCAGCAAAGAACAGCGGACAAAATAAATGAAACTGCTTTAATAGATGAAAGGTTATAGATCTACAAAAAAAAAAAACATAAAAAGGATTATTCGGCTTCGCATACAACTATATACCCGAGGTCTATAACTGTACACATACAAAACAATGCCTGGGAAGTGAATGTACCTTGAACAAATTCGACACAGTATATTTGATATTTTTTGCTGCTTGTAATAGGGGACACAAGACTTATAAACAAAAAAAATTTTCCAAATGATCGAAGAACAATCTTATATTGAATTTAAGAGTCAATTTTTTGGCAATTATTGGCGTGTGTTTCAACAGTGAAGCCAACTGTTCCACTGACAGATTGTAAAAACTCCAAATGAGTTTTGAGTCTATTATCCAATGAAGTATATAATTGCCCAATAATAAAATTATATCATTTTGGTAGGGAGCACAAGGACTATCTTTGGTTTAAATGTCAAAACTTTCCGATATTCTACCTGAAAATACACAACAAATGGAACCGTTTTGTAAGGCGGTATAAGGGGGAAATAATGCCCGAAATGTTGGGCAGCTGCTGCGCTAATTAATACGCATTTCCTTAAAATAAAAAAGAATTGGTCGACTTTGCCGACTAAGGACGATCCTAGACTAGGCTTGTATACCATCTGTCATTTATCACACAAACTCAACTGTTGATTTTTTTGGACGATTAAATTATACTGATGTAATAGGTATCGGGTGCCTCCATGATTCACTGATTAACATGCCCACCTTGTACGCTGAAGGGTTATTCGTCAGAAACTCAAGTGCTGCCCACCAATGCTTGAAGTCCTTGTACCAATGGCTTGCACGGATGACTTAAACATGCTATCGAATTTTACACCATCGTCCAATATGTTCATAGGGCCTTATTTCAATAGTCCAAAAGGTAGATCATTAAGATTAACAGTAGATTTAGCGATGACAATTTTCTCTCAGTGCTGCAGTCATCGTAGTGTAGTAGTCTTGCCTTCAAAAGGTCAGCCTTGCCCTCAAAAGGTCTGCCGTTCAATCTCTGACCTGAACATAAAAAATCTCGACGGTGGCAAATCCTCTCAGTGTACTGTAGATGTGACATTTCGTAAGTATTTCAGCCATGAAAAACTTTCTACAAGTGGTGTCAAGCGGTATCGGCGATAAAAAAGGAGGTCCCATATCATTCAGTCAATATGAATCGGTGTGCACTCATTGATATGAGAGAATTCTCCCTTGTCTCTTCGTCAGATCGAACAACCGCACTAATTGCCTGTTTCACTTAAAAGATTGCTATTCAAATTTCTTTACCTATTAGGGATAGGTAAGTCGACTTTCGGCTAATCGATTAATCGACCTTTTGCAGTCAAAAATATAAAAATCGTAGTCGACTTGTGATCGATTTTCGAGTTTGCCCATAGATTGTGGACTTGGCGGTTTTACAGTTTCAAAAGAAAACTCGAAAATCGACGAATAGTCGATTATAATCGATTTTCTGCGATTATGAAAAACTCGAAAGTAGAGTTTTAAGACAGCTGAAATAATCGCAAGACCGAAAAATTGCATTTTTAGTTTTAGACCAAAATCGAAAAGTCGAAAAATCGATTATTGCTTTCCATTACCTATCCCTATTACCTATCAGATATGTCATCAACGGTAAGACCGTACACCATAATAGTACAATCATGTTTTGTTTGCTCTCTCAGCTACCCGAGAATCTGAGGGACTAGACAGTTATCTGGCGGTGCAGGGTTATAAGGTCTGGTGGCTTGGCTACCATGATGTTTCACCGACTCATAAAGTCAAATACGATAATAATGACTTTGCGGCGAATTTGATGCGTTTTCGATGCGCTGAACAGCATCATATGATGTCGGGTGCTGAAATTGTGGCTTTTTTGGGTACCGGTGGGGTATCTCGTATCAAAAAAAAAAAAAAAAAAAAAAATAGATGTCACCGACGATAGTGAATCGACGAAGTTGGAGACTGTCTGGGAATATACCCGAATCTGGCAAATGGAATAGATACATGGCCCGGCATTTCTCCTTCCTGATATAATGACACAAAAGCTTTAAAAAACCATGTCGGTAGTTGTAATTTGACAGTCGAGGTTCCTAGTGATAACAAAGCATCTCCACCAAAAACTGTCAACATAGATCCATGTTTTGGTATAGCCCCCATATAACGGTACCTACCGATTTTCCGTATTTTGAGGATTTCAGCTACAATTTTTGATCGAAGTGTATGTAATTCGACATTTGAGGTTCCCAGTGGTCACAAAACTAGTGGGATAAATTAACCAAAACTTTTGTGTGAAAATTGTATAGTATAATCTTTTTTGCTGGAGCGCATGTTCCTCCCAAGTAAATTATATTTGAAAGTGGAACTCTTGACCTTTCCATTGATACAAACTATGTTGATGTGCGTCAGCCTATTTTATACAGGGATACCACAGTTTTAATTGTGTAGTGTAATAATAATAACGCTAAATGTCGCAGTTATAGCTCAATACTGAAACATTTTTTCACGAGGTAAGAGTTTTGGTGAAGGAGAATGCCAATCATCTTGGATAATAACAGGATAGTAGTTACGGGTGGAAATTGACCCTAATTCTCGTGGGAAAAAATATTCAAATTTTGGGGCATATTCCGACAAATTAGGAACGCGAAACTTGAAAACTAACTCTTGACCTATCCGTTGATGTAAATTGTAGCAATATACCGGTTAAATAACAAAACTACTATTGTCGAACATATAAGTGGGTTCCTTTATCGTTTTGCTTGGCTTGCAAGGAACTCTATTTATCGCATGCTAGAAAATGTGTCTGAAGTTTGTGTACCAACTTTGGTAAAAAGCAATGCAATACCTTATACACTTTCATTCGACCAAATATGGGCCTAATCGAAATAATGGTTTTAAACTCGAAGTATGTTTGACGAAAATTCGTTTCAGACAATTTGGAGTCGATTTAGCCCTGTCTGCCCGTCGGTCTGGCTGGTGCAATCAAATTTTGAAGTCGTAATTTTTTTCCGAAATTAGTTAAAGTTCGAAAATGGGCCATATCGACCCACTCCTTCTTCCCACACAAAAGTTCACAAATTTTCTATAAAATGGTGCGGACGATAACTCTTGAAGGAAGCAATCGATTTGGTTCCAACTTTGCACATCATATTATTCCTTCTAGACATACGGAGGGTTGGAATATGGACTATATCGGTCCACACCTTCGGCTACCTTTCACACAAAATTCGGTGAAAATGAAGTTTAAGAGCTCCTCTCGGATTATTTTGATCCTATTCAGAAGGTTGTCCTTGCGGCCTCCTTTACGACGGTACAAGTTAAGGTCATACTTCCTGAGATAATGGCCTAAAAGCATTAAGAAACCTTGACTACACCAACTAAAACAAATTCGCAAGTATCTGAATTGTGCAAACTTTGCACATTGTATTATTTTACCCAGTCGTGCATCAGGTTGGAATATGGACTATATAGTTCCCGACCTGCGGGTACCTATCACACAAAATTTGGAAAGAGTGCAGGGTGAGGACTCGTCTCGGATCTATTAAATTTTTTTGCAGAAGGTTGTTTTCACGCTCCCTGTTACAACGATACATTTTTTCCGGAGTAAGTCAATACTTCCTGAAATAGCCGAAAGCTCCAAAAAACCCTGCCGGAACGTACTAAATGTCTGATATGCAAGATAACTCTAAATTTTTATTTTTAAAAATTGCATCCAAACTTAGTTTAACGTAATTTAGTATTTAGTTGGGTGCCACCGTGGTGCAATGGTATGCACGCCCGCCTTGCACGCAGAAGGTCGGTGGTTCGATTCCGCGGCCAGGCAACACCAAACATTTTTCAACGGTGGCAAAATACCCCTCAGTAATGTTGGCGACATTTCCTGAGTATTTCAGCCTTGAAAATCTTCTCTACAAGTGGTGTCTTAGGACACGCCGTTCGGACTCGGCGATAAACAGTAGGTCCCATGTCATTGAGCTAAATATGAATCGGGGTGCACTCATTGATATGAGAGAAGTCTCCCTTGTCCCGTATGGGATGTTGTGGAACAATGTTTTTATTTTTGTAATTTAGTATTTAGAGTTCTCTGTGAACTAGAAGTTTGCTTACTAAAAATGTTTGGTACACCTCTGTGATTTGATATAGCCCACATTGTGGTACTACAGATTCACACGAATTTTGAAGTAAACTCGTGACACAAAATCAATATATTTTATATACTATAAAGTTATTGTTTTTGCTTCTTTTTTTGGTCAGACCTCAGACCTCTTCGCCAACACAGCTGACTGATGCTCTCTTACTTCTTCTTTGGTCAATTCGGTAAAAGTCAGCTAATGCTATTTTTAAACGCTTTTAGTCTCGTTCTTAATGCAAATTTTGAAACAAAATATAACGTGTCGCAATAATATAAAATAAATTACGTGGAAAACTAATGCTCAGGGCAAGTGGTGTAGGGTATCGCATGGTCGGCCCGTCCGACTATACCCAGCAAAATAAATTGGAAGTAGTGCAATGTGGACTAGTTCTTTCACGGCATGTTTTGATGCAGTTCAAACGGAGTCGTGAAAAAGGCACTCCAGTCCTCACATTTTAACCGCATTTGGATGCAATCCAAAGAATCACATCCAATTGTCACATTTTAACAACATCCGGATGCAGTTCAACGGAGTCGTGAAAAAGGCACTCCAATTCCTCACAATTTAACAGCATCCGGATGCAGTCCAAACGGAGTCGTGAAAAAGGCACTCCGTTCGCTACATTTTATTAGCAGTTGTTAGAGATCCCTACATGTACATAAATCAGTTTGTACATCTCTACAGGCACCGGAATACATTTCCAAAAGGAGATAATCGTGTTAACATTTCCAAACATTTGTTAATACAAACTAAATAATATTTAATTTGTGAACATTTTTCCGGTAACTCACGAGAAGAAAATTTCCCAATGGAGTGCTGTTGGAGTACATGTCGAAATCTTAACTGGTGATGCGAAGACAATATCAAACCCATTTAGCAGATGAAGCAAAAGCACTTAAGCTTGGATTAAATGAAAAGCGGAGGAAACACACATGTTTGCGATTGAATTCAATAGAGAAGTTTCATAATTTGTGTTAATTTAATAAAGTTATTAATATTTTTGTTTTACACAAATAATAAATGCATTTTATTTTGTTATTCAAAACACGTGCTCTGGACTGCCTCCTATTCTACCCCAAAGGGTCAGTTAAAATGCAATGCCAAAGGGTCAGTTAAAATGCAGTGCCAAAGGTTCAGTTAAAATGCAATGCCAAAGGGTCAGTTAAAATGCAGTGCCAAAGGTTCAGTTAAAATGCAATGCCAAAGGGTCAATTAAAATGCGGTGCAATGGAGTGCCTCTTTCAGTAGTCACTCCCTTGTAAAAATCATGAGTGAAAATGCATAATTTGATGCACTTCCAAATCACTTGTACATGTCATTTAACTGCCTCTTTGGAGGCAAACTTTTCGCTGGGTAGCGCTCTCTTACTTGTTTTCTTTATTAATACAAATTTTTAATTTTTTTAAGAAATATGTATATGTCGCCAAAATGGTCCATCTTTCCATTACGAAGTAATAAAAATAATATATAACGTGTCGCAATCATACATACATATATTCCCACAACATCCCTGAAGTAACAAAAGATACTTCGCAATCATATAAATAAAATGAAATTCCGTGCAAAACTATTGCCCAGAGAAAGTGGTGTAGGCTATCACATGGTCGGCCCTGTCCGCCTATAGTCCTCTTTTACTTGTTTAAATTTAAACTCTCTTTTTTCTTCGAATCTAAAATGAAATCAACAGTTCATAATTCCTTTCTCACATCCTTGTTAGTTGGTTTGCAGGTCATCGTCATTATATTGTTGTTGACGTAAAATACCACTTTTCAATAAATTTCCCAGAATTTAATCATCTAAATATACATTACTGTTCCACATGCAAATAGACACAAATACTCGGCTAAAGGACTCCCTTCAACTCCAACAGCAGCAACAAAGGCGAATAATATGATGCACACCAACACACACAAATATTCTCTTAGCAAACACACTTTCATCAGTTGCTCACTCCAAAACGTTTAGAGTTTGGTATGAATGTTGCAGCACAAAAAAACACACACACACTTAAACTCTTGCTTGCAACATATCTATGGATGTGTGGAGTACGCTACTGCACACACCATTTGAATAGAGTAGGGATTTTTTCTTTTGTTTACTTGGTTTTAAAGCTCCCTACTTTGACATGTTTGTAAAGTATGTTGTTTTAACTGTTATTGCTTTTGTTGGCATTTTCATAATATTTTTTACGTTATCATGGTTTTGTAGTTGTTTATTAAAATCTTACAGGATTTTAAGGTATTTTGTTATTCCCCATATATCTCTGGGTCTTTTATCAATCTCTTGTCTCTTTGTCCTCAAATGATGATGAGAAACTTGCCATGAGTTCTCTGCAGAATTTGTTGTCTCTGTTATTTGTTGTTGGAGTCTGGTTAAAATCATATCATATAATTCTGCAAGTCATTAAAAATGCGCAGGATCAAGGTATTTTGGATGAGTATAAAAACAGATTACTCTCTTTGTATGAAGAGCTTAAAGTGTGGCAACATAACAGTGAGTCGGCGTGTGTATGTGTGCAGTCATCTGTTAGAATGTAAGCGTTAATGTCTTATGTTAACAGTTGAACTACTTCCCTTCCACCCGCCCAATGTTCCATCAAACTGAAAAAAATAAACATTCATAAGAAATAGTTGTTTTTCGAGCAGAAACAAAACTTACATTGGTATTAGTAGAGTACTGTGAATGCTCGTGTTATATGGAAATGAATCATGTCGATGAAGATGATGACTAACAGGATTTGATGTTAATGTCGTAATTCCTCTATATGGAACAACAGCATTTCAATACCTGATGAAGATTATAACAATCTTAAGAAGGGACTTAGAACAGAATTTTCATTTGTGGTCTCTTATGCTTCGCAAGCACCACCACAACCATCGCCACTTTGGTTTATATAGAAACTGGTGACTAGCTGGAAAGCTATGGTTTGCCTTAAGTGAATGCAGGCATTTAAAAAACAATTCAGTTTAATAATCATCATCACTCCCCACAGCGTTCTTCGCCCCTTCCGCATCGCTCTTCATACACCAACAGGTAGTACAAGAAGTAATCCGAATGATTTCTCTATAAGGTGGGGCGGAGGAGGAGGCGGATGTGTGTATGCCGTTGAAGCATATAAAAAATAATATAATAATTTGAAATTACTTGATTAGTAATGCTGTGGTTGGTTTACTTCCACATAAAACTTTTTCAGAAAGAAATCAAGTCGAAAAGGAAATAAAGTTGGAGGAAGAAGAGAAACAACGGATTATTACTGGGATGTTTCCATTGGTAATAAAATGACAGGTGAATGCCTCGTTAAAAGTTTAATTGTAGTTTCATTCCAATGGATTATGTGTCAAGTGTTGTTGTAATCTTCAACACGTTTTAATTAAAAACAAGTAAAAGCGGGCTATATTTGGACGGGGTCGACCATGTGATACCCTACACCCCCTTTCCTGGGCACTAGTTTTCCGCGGAATTTATTTATATGATTTCGAAGTCTCCCTTGTTCCTTCGGGGATGTTGTGGGAAGATATGTATGTATGATTGCGGCACGTTATATATTATTTTCATTATTCGGTTCTACGACGAATATTTCGCGGTGTTACATGATTTTTTTGAAAAAAACAAACATTATGTTTTAGGGTATAACAAATAATGCAACCTTAAGAAATCGATATTATTTAAAACTCCCTTATATGTGAGAGCTATACGGAAAATTAAACCATTAACAACAATTCTAAATATTTTCTGGAAAATCGCCCTGACCCAAACTTAAAATTTTAACATATAGAAAATCGTACCAAAATCCGTGGCAAAATTTGGCAAAAAGTTCATCAAGAAATTGCATTTTTAAAACTATAAAAATTACCAAAAAATTGACAGAGCTTTTCCAGGGTTCGAACTAATCTTAAACGTGGATCTATTTTGTCAGATTGGAAGGACCAAATACCATCTTGCAATTTCAATCAATTTGAAAGATATTACTAATATTTTTAAATATCATAACTAAGGCTTAGCTTCGTTTAAATTTATCCGCAACCTTTACTTAAGCCTAAATGTGTAAACTTTTGTGAGGTTGGTACCAGAAAGAGTGCATCGTTAAAGTCCATCTTGGAGTTTGCTGTAAGATTGGAAGAATTATTATCATGGGATATATTTTAACCAATCGGGTTTCCCATTCGAGACTTATCTCGGGAACCAGACATTATTTGGTGACCATAGGTTTTGTAATTATTATGATAATTTTTTCAGGTAATCAGGAAATATGGATATGCTCCCTAGTAAATTATGCAATTGTAATGGGGGCCTATAGAACGATCTTTGTGCTGTCACTTTTGTGAATATTTTTTCAATTTTGTGGGAGGTTCTATGTTTATGAGCGAGACCGATATAGTTCAAAGACATATTAAGTTGTGCAAAGTTTTTACAGTTATTCAGAGTACCATATTAGCGAATAATTGTTAACTTTCGGGTGGGAGATAAACGAAGGAGCAAACCGATATGACGCACATTCTAATTTGATCTAAATTTAGGGAATATATTACGAAGACCGCATGTCCTTCTAAATGAAGTTCTCGTACTTTTCTCTAACAAGAACTTATGACATTCCAAAGAAAGGGCTAACGGTCTTCTATAACATGATTTCATGGTCTTCTATAAAAAAAACTCCATGTCATTTTATAAGACGACCGCATAATCTGCCCACGATCTTCAATAACAGTAGCTTATGGTCTCCTATAAGAAGTTCTCATGAAAGAAATCTCATAGTCTTCCATAAAAAGAGCTCATGGTCTTCTTTGAAAAAGACCTCAAGAGGGGTTTCTCTAAAGCATCCAATTTTATATGATAACCTTATGGTATTCTCTAAGAAGTCCTATGAAGAGAGTTCATGGCCTTCACATGGCCTGCTAGTCTTTTTCGGAATACCTTCTGGTCTTTTATAAAATACCTACAAAAAAATTTTCTTATGGTTTTCTATAAGACGATCTCCCGGTCTTCTCTGAATTTAACGCATTGTCTTCAAAGAGATTAGCTCTTGGTCTTCTATAAGAAAACTTCCTGGTCTACAATAAAAATACCTCATGGTCTTCTATACAAAAATCTCATGGACTTTAATAATAAGACCTCATGTAGTATAAAAAGACCTATCGTACTTTTCCTCATGGTCTTCCATAAGAAAAACACATTTTCTTCTATGAGAAGATCTCTTCTTGTGGTCTCTCCACAAGAGATCATGGCCGTCTATAAAAATATCTCATGTTCTTCTATATATTAGAAGACCTCATGACCATATTTATGGAGGCCTCATAGTCTTCTATAAGAAGGCCCCATGGTTTTCCATAAGAAGGCCTCTGGGTCTTCCATAAAAAGACCTCATGGTCTCCCATAAGAAGGCCTCTTGATCTTCTATAAAAAGACCTGATGTAACTTCTATTATAGAAGTCCCAATGATGTTCCAAATAGAGACATCCTATTCTTTTATAAAAAGACCTCATAGGCTTCTATGAGAAGAACTTCTATAAGATGAACTGATGATCTTCTAAACGAAGACCTCATGGTTTTCTCTAGAAGAACTTATACGTAATGGTCGTGGTCTTCTGGAGAAGACCTTGTGGTTTTCTCTAGCAGCTCTCATAGTCTTCTCTAAGAAGACTTAATTGTCAGCTCTGAGCAATCGTCGTGGCCTTCTATAAAGATATATCATGGTACACTGTAAGAAGACCATTATATAAAGACCTCATGGTCTTCAATAACACTGTGCAACAAAATTTAATTTTTTTCAAAATGACGCCTATATTTTCACTGGACCATAGCCGTAGACCTCTAATGTATTTTCGCATGCAATATAAGTAACCAATGGCTTATCCTAACTACGGAATTTAAGTTGAAAGTATTAAAAATACGCAATTTTAGCAGGTCCGATCTGGGTTTTTTTTATATTTTTCAAATATATATTCACCACAAATGTTTTTAAAGCTGTTTAAATTGAATGCACAACATATTCTGTATGAATTTATAACGAAAAACCATCAATAAGATATTTATATTTTTCAATCACAACGACAATCTGTATGAAAATTGGAAAATATATATCAAAAACAAGTGCTGCTAAGAATGTTATATGTTATGGTTACAGATTTCTTTTATTCAGAGACTCATAATGAAATTTTCTTTTTTTAACAATATTCCCAAAAAGTAAAGGATTTTGCTAGATTTTGAGTCCAAAGTTAAAACATATAATTTCACCCTAATATATATAAATTTGTAATCTAATTTTTTTAAGGAAGTAGTGTACATAGATTTATGGTTTATTTTGAAACTTACAGTGAAATTTTGTGTAGAATTTTTCATCCTTTGACACTTTTCACCTATAACCAAGTTTTATATTACTTCCATGTATCAACTATAAAAAAGAAGGAAAAATTTTTCATCAAAAAAATTGGGAAATACTTTCATGTTTTTTCAGCAAAATTGATACTGATATTTTCATGCTATAGAATGTAAATAGACATTTCATTTCTTTGGTTACCTATGGTGAAATTTGACGAAGAATATTTTTGTCTCTGACATCATCTCTCTAAAATTATGTTTTGTGGGACAATTTTGAATAAACTCAGATGAAGTCCGACTTTAACCCTAAAACGTGTTTTTCATTTTTAGAGATTCCTGGCGATTAGACAAGAGTTACAGATTCGGTGTATTCTGAGACCTATAGTAAAATTTTATGGCGAACAATTTTGTAGAGTATTCGGATTTGATACGATCACATTTTTAATTAGTTTTTGAAAGATTTTCGAAAAAAGGACAAAAAAGACCCCTTTGATGAACCGCATGAGGGTTAAAATTTTTAATAAAAATATTTCCCAAACCCTCCTAAGTAAAGTTGCCAAAGACACTATATACCTGAAATGCAAGGATTCCAAGATATCTAAACTCGAATATTTCGAAAAATTTTAAAATGGGCGGAACTTGCCCCGCCGATTTTGGTTACTTTCCGACGTAAACTTTAAAAACGCCGACACACGTGTCTCATATTTTTAGCTCTACTTTCATAATCTACTCGATTTTCCTTGTCATTTTTTTGTTGTCGCACAGTGTAATTAGACGTCACGGTCTTCTATAAGAAAACTTCACGGTCTTCTATAAGAAGACCTCTTTGTCTTTTATGAGAAGACATTTTTGTTTTCTCTAGAAAACAAAAAAAAAAAATGTATACAATTTCAATGAATAGAAGAGTATCATTGATAAAAATTGATTTTAACTATTATTTTTTTCTATTTTTATTAGATAGCTGACAAAAAGCTTTTATAGTTTTCGACTTTTTCAAAATGGGGTGGCAAAAAATCTGAAAATGTACTGAAATATTTTGCTGAGGAAATCAAACATCACTTATTTTCAAAGTGTCAGTTTTAACTCACAAATTCTGATATACACAAATTATTATTTCACAGAGCTACACTTTGTTAGAAAAGATTCTTTAAAAGAATAAACGTTTATAAAATAATCGACTTTTATGTAAAAAAAATCTTTAAAAAATCCACGTTTATAAAAAAATCTTCAAAATATTCATTGTTATTAAAAATCTTTAAAAATACAAGTTTTTAAATAAATTCTTTATAAAATCCACGCTTATTAAAAAGTTCTTTAAAAAGTCAACGTTTATTAACAAATCTTTAAAATCCTATACTCCTGACGCAAATATGGAGAGCCCCATACACACGGCTTTGGCATTTTCGTGACTCCGTACTATCTTGGTCAACTATCTCAGAGCGGAAAATTACGATTCAGCTGAATAGCAACATCGGCAAAATTTACATAGTCCAACGATGATCTAAACCGAACTTTACGACGCGTCGACGAAAAAGATATACTTATATTGATGGGCGATCTAAATGCACGCATTGGCAATAACAATTTCGAATTCATGAACATAATGGGCTAATGGAGAATTGTTTCTTGAAATATGTTCAAAATTCGACCACGCAATAGGCGGGTTCTTCGTCCCACATAAAAGTTGTGGCGATCGCGAAATACAGGTATCCCAGTAGAAAGTCAAATACATCATTTCTCCATTGCCAAAAAGAATTTTAGAATGCTGCAATGCCTATGTAGTGCCGACATCGCCTCAGATCATTTTCTTCTAATAGTTGAACTTAAAATCACGCTCTGAAGACAAACTCGCCAATCCGCAACCAGAGAACCGAAACGCCGCCCTTTTAATACCAACAAACTGCAAACTGAAGAAACAAACCGTAATTTTCTGTTCAGTTTCTCAAATAAATACCCGAAGATACCATTAACACAAACACCGAATCTTAACATAAAAGCTGAATGGACGGAAATTAAAACCGCATATCTGAGACCGCTGTCGAAACAGTAAACTTCCACAAAAAAGATCATAAAGAATGGTTATCCCAAGAACTTTGGAATCTAGTAGAGGAGAGATGTAAAGCCAATACAAAATTACTGTCGGAAAAAGATCCCCTCCGAAAATCACAATTTGAAGCTAAAATAGCTTATCAAAAAAGTAAAGAAACAAGCCAGAAATGATAAACGCAGTATTATAAATTCTATGGCTACCTAAGCCGAGGCAGAAGCAAGTCGTGGAGACTTAAAAATAGTTTTTAAAATAACCAGAAAACTTTCGGGGAAAAACCAAAATATACCGATTAAAGACACAGACGCCCAGCTCAAAAGATCACACTTCTGAACCAGTTATCGAGTTTAATAACGATGGAATACAAATACAATAAGTAAAATAAAAGAGGCAATAATACTATTAAACAAGTAAAAAAGTATCAGTTCTTTTTTGCTGACAGAGATATAGCGTCAGCCTGTGCGGATTGCCATACTTTTTTTTCCAAAAAAAAAACTTATGTATTTAGGGGGGTTTTCAAAATTTTGGGCCTATGAACCGCCAAAAGTATGGATAGGATTAACGCTCAAAAATTTGCGGGGATATCGATAGATATCGGTTGCTACTTCTTTGAGAAATCGGGCGTACCATTTTAGCGAATATTTTCGAATTTTTGTGGTGGAGGTACCTGAAGGAGTGGACCTATAAGCACCACCTTCGAATTTGATTTAATATTCGAAGAAATATTTTAATATGCAAGGTGTGGACGAACACAGTATTCGGTTCGAGCTCTCAAGCCACTACATATGGTGCCATAGGGGTTTTTCTCAAGAAGTGTGGACTTGCCCCTGAAAAAACTTTTACTGTCGTAATTGAGGCAGAGAATGCAAGTTGTTTCAACAAATATCAAAGTGATTAGAGAGCAGGTCGTAAAGTGAATTTATCCAAAATTTTGTGTGGGAGGTACGCGAAGGATTGGACAAATAAAGTCCATATTCGGACCTGATCTATATCTGGTGGATATATTAGGATGTGTAAAGTATGGACCAAATCGGTCACTACTTTTGATCGTGCAAACAATTTTGAGCTTTTGTGGGGGAGGTACCTGAAGGAGTGGACCGATATGGCTTATCTTCGAACTAAAACTAAGTTTGCACAAAATATTACGAAGCTCAAATTTTGGAGCACATCGGTTGATCCGTTCGAGAGTTATCTTGCGCTTCAACCACTTTTTGCATCTTTCAGACTATTTTCTCAGGAAGTATGGACTTGCCCCTAATGAGACATCTACCGGCGTAAGCGGGCAGTGAATATGAGTTACTAAACAAAAATCAAAGCGATTCGAGAGCAGGACCTAAACTGAACTTTTCCGAAATTTTGTGTCGGAGGTACCCGAAGGAGAGGACCGATTGAGTCCATAATAGAATCTCATCTAGAAATTTCATCTGGTAGAAATTTCACGATGTGCAAAGTGTGTACCAAATCGGTTTCTCCCTTCAAGATTTATAGGAAGGAGTGGACCAATATAACCCATATTCGAACTTGAACGAAGTTTGGACAAAATATTACGAAAGCCATATTTTGAACCAAATCGGTTCATCCGTTCGAGAGTTATCGTGCGCACCAGCCAGCCAGAGAGACAGACAGACGGACGGACACTGCTAAATCGACTCCAAATTGTCTGAAACGGATTTCGTCCAAACCATTATTTCGTTATCATAAATGCTGAGGGTATAAAAACTGGGAATTCCTCTATCATGATTTAATACTTTTCTATCATGGTTGCGAAATTTTGTAGCATGGAAGGTAAAAGTAGTTCTTTACAAACAAACTAAAATTATAAAGGAAAACACACTTACGTATATGTAGCGGTGCGCCTGAAGCAATTTTAAATATAAGGTTTTTGCCTATTTTGCCACCATTATGTTAGGCAGTAGTTCCTTTATCTAATTGCTACATTGATATAATTGGCATCATGTGAGAGGTCAAGAGTCGGTTTTCAGTTCTCATAAGTTGTCTGAATATGCCCCCAGAATTTAAATTAATGATTAAAAATTAAATTTGGATGTTTTTCGCACGAAAGTTATGGTCAATTTGACACGCTTAATACTATACGATCATTATCAACAATTATTGGCACTATCCTTGCCTAAAACTATTAGCTCGTGCAAGTTTGTCAGCATAGGACTATAACTGCGACCTCTAGCGTGATTACGGTTACACTACCCACAATTAAAACTGAGGGATCCTTGCATATACTAGACTGTAACTCTGTTATAAGAAGTTCTCATGAAAGAAAACTCATAGTCTTCCATAAAAGGAGCTCATGGTCTTCTTTGAAAAAGACCTCAAGACG
Organism: Musca autumnalis; assembly: GCF_047663935.1. Taxonomy (NCBI): domain Eukaryota; kingdom Metazoa; phylum Arthropoda; class Insecta; order Diptera; family Muscidae; genus Musca; species Musca autumnalis. The sequence continues at coordinate 36,237,491 of NW_027411644.1, forward strand.
GTGTCCCCTAAAGCATCCAATTTTATACCATGACCTTATGGCCTTTTATAAGAAGTGTTATGAAAAGGGTTCATTGTCTTCACATTCGCTACGGTCTTCTTTCAGGAGACCAAATGACAGAAGACCTGCTAATCTTTTTCGGAATACCTTATGTTTTTTTATAAAAGACCTCATGGTCTTCGCTAAGAAGTGACCTAGGTTTTCTATAAGAAAGCCCAATGGTTTTCTACAAAAAAATGTTCTTATGGTATTCTATAAGATGAACTTGCGGTCTTCTCTGAATTAAACACATTGTCTTCTCTTATATAAGAATACCTCTTCTACTTTAATAAGAAGACATCTATATTAGAATCTTCTATAAGAATGCCTCATGGTTTCCCAAAAGAAGGCCTCATGGTCTTCTTTAAAAAGTCCTCATTGTTTTCCAAAAGAAGGCCTCATGGTCTTCTATAAGCAGATCTTTTATTATAGAAGTCCTAATGATGTTCTATATGGAGACCTCCTCTCCTTTTAAACAAGTAAGAACAGCGTTATGTTTGGCCCGGCCGAACTTGTTATACCCTCCACCATGTGTTGTATTGAAGTAAAACTGAACAATTAATTTCCTTTCGTTTATGAACAAGACAAATACCAAACTCCAACAATTTCGGTAAAAAATGTGGCTAACTTTCAAAATACCGAAATTCGGGAGGCACCGATCTGTAGGCGTATATGAAGGCGTGGATATGTACGGACAAATTTCGGGGGAAAGTTTTATACTACCAACCAAATTTCAGCCATTTCGGTAGAATATTGCCGCCAAAACCATCAAAATACCGAAAATTGGGATGTACCGTTCTATAGGGGCTATATGAAGGCGTGGACTATAACGACAAATTTTGAGGGGAAAGTTGAATACCCCCAATGAAGACTAAATACCAAATTTGAGCCATTTCGGTGGAATAGTGAAGCCACAACCTTCAAAATACGAAAAATCGGGAGGCACACTTCTACGGGGGCAATATGAAGATGAGGACTTACACCTACATATTTAAGATGGGAAGTTTTGCACCCTCAACGAAGACTACATACAATTTCAGCCCTTTCGATGGAATATTGAGGCCACAAACGTCAAAATACCGAAAACTGCGATGTGCTGTTTTAGTGGGGCTATATGAAGGCGTGGACTTATACCGGCATATTTAGAGAGGAAAGTTGAATGCCCCCAACGAAGACTAAAAAATGTCAGCCATTTCGGAGGAATATTGAGGCCACAACCTTCAAACTACCGAAAATCGGGAGGTACGGTTCTATGGCGGTTATATGAAGGCATGGACTTATAACGACAAATTTCATGTGGAAATTTGTATACATCAAATGAAGACTAAATACCAAATTTCAGTCATTTCGGAGGAATATTGAGGCCACAACTTTCAAAATACCGCAAATCGAGAGGTACCGACAAAATTCTGGGGAAAAGTGTTATACTCTTAACGAAGACCAAACACCAAATGTTAGCCATTTTGGTGTGATATTAAAGCTAAAACCTGCAAAATACCGAAAATCGGGTCGTACCTTTCTATGGGGCCTTTATCAAAACGTGGACAGATATAGCCAATTTGCAATGCCAAACATACTAGAAATAATAGAATTACAAATTACAAAGCTCTATCTTAAAAATGTTTACCCTGATAAAGAATATATGTATATACTTTATAGGGTCTCCGATGAATATTTCGATGTGTCACTGTGCAACATTTTTATGGTAATCTTGTGCAAAAAATTTGAGCTGAGAATTTTTAGAAGTACACACCCAAACGACAAAACCCCTTGTTGGGTTTCGTTATGTCAGATCCAGCTTGGATTTTATGGCCCCATCTAAACATGGTTAAATATTGACTTTTTAAAGCAAATCTGGGCTATATCTCTAAAACCTATGTGAATCTTTATCTGATCTCTGAAGCAAATTTGTAGATAAGGGCAAGTATAAAACATTTGGAGTAAAAAGAACTCGAAAAACTACATTTATTGCCTCAAATTGTATAAAATATCGAAAATATCCATAATTTGTATACATTTCCCACCATATCTCTAAAACCGTTGATTTCCTCCTAATGTTTTCTTTTGGAAAAATATTTGCTGTAATGTAATACACAACTCTTCAGAACATGCCATTGTTGTAAAATGTCTCTATCGCCTAGTATTGAGTATATTTTGCAACGACGATTTAATAATTATTACAATAATGTGGTAAAATCCGAAATGCGAGAATAAACTGTTGCTCAGTGGATCCACCTGTATGGAGAAAGTGGCCAAAAATATTTAGAGTGTAAAAATCAAGCCAATGCGCCGATTACAGCTTTGTGCTGCTGCGAAGAGTGTTTTAAGAAACCACGAGCGTGACATTCTCCCCCCTTTCCCCTCTGGAGGGGGTATACGGTAAGAATTGTTTTATGATGTTAATACAAAACAAGTGAGCAAAGGCTATAGTCGGGACGGGGCCGACCATGTGATATCCTACACCACTACCCCTGTGCATAAGCTTTTCACTGGTACACATTTCTTTTAGGAAATATAATCCGACTACCACCAAAAGTAATATGCCTCTTTCTCTCTGGGACCCCCATAACCAACCAAAATTTCGTGACCATCCAATCAAAATTACGACCTGTAGCTTGATTGCAAAAAATGGAAGAATTGGATGCATTACCGACTATTGTGGTATCTCCCTTGTTTGACCACCTTCGCCAACCTGCTTTACACCAATGTAAAGGTAATATTTTCTTCTTCCATTGACAGGCTTTGCCGTTGGAATACCCCTACTAGAAGCCGATATATTCACAAAGAATAAAACTTTGAATTTGTCTCCAAATGAGTTTTTCCCCATTCCGACCCCTAAATATTATCCGACTATCACCAAAATCAATAGGCTTCTTATTCTGTGGAGCCCCCATCTACCCCAAAATTTCGTCACTATCCGATCAAAATTCCAACTTGTAGCGTGATTACAAAAAATGGAAAAATTGGGTATATTACTGAATTTTGCAATATCTCGGTTTGTTCACTTACGCCAACATACTTTGCATCAATATAAACGAGATCTTTTCTTCTTCCGTTGACGGGTATTCCCTTTGGAATACTCCAACCAGAAGCGGAGATATTCGCATAAGAAAAAACGTTGACTTTTCTCCACGCTTATTCCGACTCCTGAATATTATCCGACCATCACCAAACTAAATAGGCTTCTTCCTCTTTGGGACCCGTATCAACTCCCAAAAAATTCGTGACGATCCGATCAAAATTGCGACCTGTAGCGTGATTACAAACAAATCGGAAAATGGGATGCATTACCGACTATTGCGATATCGCTGTTGTTTGAACATCTACGACAACCTACTTTACATCGCTGGAAAGGTGATATTTTCTACTTTCCTTGCCAGGTATTGCTTTTGATATACCTCTTAAAGAAACAGAGATATTGGCTTTGCAATAAAACGTTGACCTTTCTCCAAATAAGTGTTTGCCCATTCCGACCCCTGAATATTATCCGACCATCAAATCTTTCCCTTTGGGACCCCCATTAACCCCCAAAATTTCGTGACGATCCGATCAAAATTGTAGCGTGATTACAAAAAAATCGGAAAATGGGATGCATTATCGACTATTGCCATATCTCTGCTATTTGACCACCTATGACAACCTGCTTTAAATCGCTGGAAAGGTGATATTTTCTACTTTCCTGGCCAGGTTTTGCTTTTGATAAACCTCTTAAAGAAACAGAGATATTGGCTTTGAAATAAAATGTTGACTTTTCTCCAAATAAGTGTTTGCCCATTCCGACCCCTAAATATTATCCGACCATCACCAAAATCAATAGGCTTCTTCATCTGTGAGACCCCCATTAACCCTCAAATTTTCGTGACGATCCCATCAAAATTGCGACCTGTAGCGTGATTTCCAAAAAAAATAGAAAAATGGGATGTATTACCGACTTTTGCGATATCTCCGTTATTTGGTTACCTACGCCGACCTTGTTTGCATCATTGTAAAGACGGGATCTTCTGCTTTCATATTCAGGCTTTGCTTTTGGAAAATTTTCAGCCAAAGCTGTGATATTCGTCAATATAATTAAAATCGCAAAAATTAAAATTGGGGTTTTATTTGCTACTATTGTGATATCTTCTTTGTTTGATCACCTACGAGCACCTACTTTACATCATTCGAAAGGTGATGTTTTCTGCTTTCATTGCCAGGTTTTGCTTTTGGTATACCCCATACAGAAGCTGAGATATTCGCTTTGGAAAAAAACGTTGTCTTTTTATCCACCTAAGTTTTTTGCCCTTTCCGACCTCTAAATATTATCCGACCATCACCAAAATCAATAGGCTTCTTCCCCTCCGGGACCCCCATGAACATCCAAAATTTCGTGACGATCCGATCAAAATTGCGACCTGTAACGTGATTACAAGGTTTAGATGGACAGACGGACAGACGGACGGACGGACGGACTGACGGACGGACACACATAGCCAGATCGACTCAGCTCGTCGAGACATTCATTTTGGTATATACAAATATGGGTCTACGACCATTATTTCGATGCGTTACAAACTTTTTGGCCAAAACCAACTTATAATACCCTCCCCACATAGTGGTGTAGGGTATAATGACATGAACAAAGGTCCTGATTATCTTATGATGCAAAAATAGGCTTGGGGAATCAAAACAATCTCGAAAATAACATAAAATCCAACCAATTTAGCGGATGAAAAAAAAACAAAATTTTTGTCTGAAAATTGGTAAAACTTTCAATATAGATCTTATAGCGTTCTTCCTGGAAGGCACGTACCGCCAACGTAAGACAAATTTGGAAGAAGATTTCTTCATCTTGCCATAGAAACCCTATTATAGGGCAGCGACCCACCATTTATAGTCTGGCACTAGATGGCAGCTGATTTTAATATTGAATATTCTTAAACCCATGACCTACTTTGAAAAATTATTCCCGCGGTGGGCACTGGTGGGCATCATGACTAAAACCTTAAGTCAAACAAATTTAAGTATATGATCGAATTGGCATTACAAAATACACTAAGAAAATATGCAGCTAACTAGAATTCCACAACACGCTAAAACACTATTTTTTAATGAAAATTAAGCTATTACCTCCTTCTTCAAAATCCACTATAATATTTTGCTATACGTATTAGTTTCGCGATATTTTGAATATACATATTTACTTGCACTTAAAATATAGGTTGTACTCACAACAAAAAATATTAGTCAAATGTTCCGACTTTTGAAGCTATTCTTAAAAAGATCGCGTTCGAATGAAACAAACATTAATATATTTTTAAAAAGGTCCATGTCATAGCTGTCAGATTTGCTAGATGTTGTACCAAAATTTTGACATTAATTTTTTATTTTTGGCCAATGGGTGGATCCACTGTGTGTTGGTGTGAACCGTGTTCGAAATACGTGTTGTAAATGATATGATGCAAAATACCGCTGAAACAACATGAAGTAAGAATTTTAGAGTTTCAGAATGTTCTAAAGAATTGAGGAGAACATTATTTGGAAGATTTTTGCAGAATGTTACTTGGTTCAACTCCTAATAGTTTAGCTGATACTGACCAGAATTTCAGCAATTATATAAAATGTTCTATATTTTATCGATTTTGATGTCTTAGACGTAGTTTTTCTTATGTGGTCGGGTCAATAGATAAGTTCTACTGGTTTAGGGATACAATATTGCCAAAGACTGCAAGTCCAAATTCCTGTGCGTTTCTGAGATAAAGGAACGATAAATGCAAAAAACTGTAGTTTTAGCCCGGTTAGATGAGGCTATAAAATCCGAACTGGATCTGACAGGACAAACCCTTTCTAGGGTTTTTGTAGTCTCAATATGTACTTTCAAAAAATGCTAACTAGAAGTTGTTTGCATTTTCAGTGTTGCATAGTGTGTGTTACAAACGGAATGACAAATTTAATTATACCCTCCATATTATGGTGAAGGGTATAAAAAAGACCTCCAGAAGACAACATGGCCCTCTCTAGAAGACCTCATGGTTTTCTCTACAAGACCTCATAATATTCTATAAAAAGAACTAATTGTCTTCATGGTACTCTATTAGAGGATTTCCTCGCTTTTTATAAGAAGACATCATTGTTGTCTCTACTAGACCTTATACCTAATAGTCATTGTCTTCTCGAGAAGACCTCATGGTTTTTATCTAGCAACTCTCATAGCCTTCTGTAAGAAGACCTAACTGTCAGCTCTGAGTTATCGTATGAGCTTCTATGGTACACTGTGAGAAGACTTTTATAGGAAAACTGCATAGTCTTCAATAAGCAGACCTCACGGTCTTATATAAGAAGACATCACGGTCTTCTATTAGAAGACCTCATTCTCTTTTATAAGATGGTCTAATGATCTTCCATTAGAAGACCTCATGGTCTTCCATAAATAGACTTCATGGTTCTATTAAAAAACAAGTAAAAAAGCATTAAGTTCGGCCGGGCCGAACTTTTCATACCCTCCACCATAAAATATTCTGAACTAAAATGGAATAATTACTTTTCATTCCTGTCCCCAACTTTAAGTGGGTACGTTAAAATGTCAGATAATGTTTATGTACATGTATGCTTCATTCGGGAGGCCCTTTTTTATGCTGCCTATATCTAACTATGTATGTTGACAATTTTTGGTGGGCTAGAAATTGGGAGGTACTGTTATATAGGGGTTATAATAAAACATGGGCCTATGTTGACAGTTTTTGATGGGAGCCTTTAATGTCAAATAACTCCTAATTCGGTTAAAAAATTTAGCTAGAATCTTCAAAATATCGAAAATCGGTACATAACGTGGGAACTTCAAATGTCATTAACAGCTAGTTCGGAGGTATCTGGGCTATACGAAAATATGAACTTAAATGAACCGTTATATGGGGGCTATACCAAAACGTGGACCTATGTCCACAAGTTTGTCATATTAGTTTATTGACATTTAAGAACTTTAAATGTCAAATTATAGCTACATCGGTCTGAAAATGTAGCTACAAACGTCAAAAGACCGCAAATCGGGGGTACCGTTATATGGAGGGTATACCGAAACGTGGACCTATGTCCACAACTTTTGTTATATAAGTTTATTGACATTTAAGAACCCTAAATGTCAAATTATAGCTACATCGGTCTGAAAATGTAGCTAAAAACGTCAAAATACCGCAAATCGGAGGGTACCGTTATATGGGGGCTATACCAAAACGTGGACCTATGTCCACAACTTTTGTTATATAAGTTTATTGACACTTAAGAACCCTAAATGTCACATTATAGCTATATCGGTCTGAAAATGTAGTTAAAAACATCAAAACACCGTAAATCGGGTGGCACCGTTATATGGGGGCTATACCAAAACGGGGACCTGTGTCCACAACTTTTGTTATATAAGTTTATTGACACTTAAGAACCCTAAATGTTAAATTATAGCTACATCGGTCTGAAAATGTAGCTAAAAACGTCAAAATACCGCAAATCGGAGGGTACCGTTATATGGGGGCTATACCAAAACGTGGACCTATGTCCACAACTTTTGTTATATATGTTTATTGACACTTAAGAACCCTAAATGTCAAATTATAGCTATATCGGTCTGAAAATGTAGCTAAAAACATCAAAACACCGTAAATCGGGGGGCACCGTTATATGGAGGCTATACCAAAACGGGGACCTATGTCCACAACTTTTGTTATATAAGTTTATTGACACTTAAGAACCCTAAATGTTAAATTATAGCTACATCGGTCTGAAAATGTAGCTAAAAACGTCAAAATACCGTAAATTGGGGGGTACCGTTATATGGGGGCTATACCAAAACGTGGACCTATGTCCACAACTTTTGTTATATAAGTTTATTGATACTTAAGAACCCTAAATGTCAAGTTATAGCTAAATCGGTCTGAAAATGTAGCTAAAAACGTCAAAATACCGCAAATCGGGGGGTACCGTTATATGGGGGCTATACCAAAACGTGGACATATGTCCACAAGTTTTGTTATATATGTTTATTGACACTTAAGAATCCTAAATGTCAAATTATAGCCAAATCGGTCTTAAAATGTAGCTGAAAACGTCAAAATACCGTAAATCGGGGGGTACCGTTATATGGGGGCTATACCAAAACGTGGACCGATATATCCCATCTTCGAACTTGATCTTCCGAGGGCAAAAAAAATAGTATTCCCCAATTTTCAGCGAAATCGGTCAACAAATGCGACCTGTATGTTGCGAACGGATGGACGGACGGACGGACGGACATGCATAAATCGACTCAGAAAGTGATTCTATGTATATCCCTAGAAGGAACTATGGGTCTATCTCGCTTCCTTTTGTATGTTACATACAAATGCACTAACACATAATACCCCTTACCACATAGTGGTGTAGGGTAGTTCCTGCCTGTTATATGAAGGGCTCTTTGTCTTTTATGAGAAGGACTTTTTGCCTTTTATAAAATGTCAATGAAATCGAAGAGTATCAAATTGGTTTTAAATATTATATCCCGAAAATTGCATCCAAGCCCACTGTGCAATTTTTTTCTATTTTTATTAGTCAATATTTACATTAGGAAATTTTCCTTGCGGCAATTGCCAGTTTGAAGGAGAGAGAGGTGAGACATATAGTAACCCTTTGCCTCTCAACACCCTCTCTCACCAACAAACTGACAACTGCCGCAAGGAAAATTGCCTAATGTAAATATGAACTTAGATAGCTGACAAAAGATACAAAAAAATATCTATTTGGACTAATAATAAATAAGTTATGAGTATTTCTTTGCCTATAGTTTTTTATAGAATTCGACTTTTTCAAAATACGGTGTCTCCACAACCCTTGCACAGTGGTTCAGAATCGTTTTTTCCTGGTAAAAATCCTCCAACAATTGGACGGATAAAGATATTTTCGTAAATCTTTTCTTGTTCGACAAATAACACTTTCAACTTTCCGATACATTAAAAGCCACCAAATTTGGTCCAGCCGTTGTAGAGGAATTCAAGGTCAAAATTAAAAATTGGAGTTTCCTTCATATTGTGCATCAAAATATGAGTGTTTTTGAGTTTTTCATATGTTCTAACTGTTTAAAAAAAGTCAAACCCTAATAAACAAAACATAAAAATAAAAAAATTAAAAAAAAAAAATAGAAAAAATTTTTAAATTTTTTTTTTCAAAAAACTTAATTTTCTTTCCAAAAGTGAAAAAATACTCCCTGGGTAAAACTAAAAATAAAACTCTTATAACTCTTATAAAAACTCATATATTAAAAAATGTCCATTTGTGTGAAAAAGCTAGAATTTGTATGGAAAACGGTATGGAAAAACACACATTTTTACCCACGTAATTTCAAAAAATTTAAAAAAGTGTTTAGCGGACGGAACGTGACAGGTACAAAAGTATATATGGACTGAAATAGAACACCCGGAAAACGGAAATTTGTACCAAGCTTTTACCTAACAGTTCTAGTCCACTAAACTTGGAATTTCATTAAAAGTTAGTACCTGAGGAAAAACTAAATAGCTCACTTCGTGTAAACGCTACGGTAATTTATTAACACGACTCTTAAAGGCAACAATCCTACCTACCTAACAAAAAATTAATGTACACAATATCTCTTATAGTTTCTGAGAAATATCTGTTTCTTTCTTCAGAAATTTGCAAAAATTACGTATTTTCCAAAATCGGGAAACATTTTTCGTCTTCAGGAGCAGGCCACGCCCACACCTTCCAATATTTTGTTCTATTTTTTTTGCTTTCCTTAGTTTCAATATGTTTACTGTCGAATCCCAGATAGAAATTAACAATCGGTTACAACTAAAAATGGGGGTTTTGGCCAGGAGAATCGATTTCTGAATCACTGTGCGTTGGCAAAAAAATCTGAAAATGTACTGAAATGTTCTGCTGAGGTAAGGAAAAATCACTTATTTCCAAGTGTTAGTTTTCACTCAGAAATTCTAATATACACAAGTGATTATATCAGAGCGCTACACTATGTTAGAAAGGATTCTTTAAAAAAATCAACGTTTATTAAAAAAATCCACTTTTATTTAAAAAATCCAAGTTTATTAAAAAAATCTTAAAAAATCCATATTTATTAAAAAAATCTTTAAAAATCCACGCTTATAAAAACAAGTAAGAAAGTATCAGTCAGCTGAGCCGACAGAGATATACCCTCAGCCACGTACCCGAAGAAAAAAAGTTAACACAATACTTCTGCAGGTTTTTTAGCTGTTTGGAAAATTTTCCAGGATGGAAAGGGCCGCAAAAAACTACATGTTGCAACAAAATTCAGAATGATCCAAGACGAGTGCATTTTTTCCAAACTTTGGGTAGGGTGTACCCATAGGAGTGATCCGATGTAGAACATATTCGGACCTAATACAAATCTGTAGGAAATATTTTTATTTTCTTTATTAGTCTATGGATATTTTCCTTACAGACTATATAATTAAATATATCTATATATATATAAAATTCTTCGAGACTTTCATGATGTTCGAAATTAAACTCCTCCGAAACGGCTGGACCGAATTCGATGAAATTTTGTATGTGGAGTTTTTAGGTCTGAGAATAGGTTTTTAGCTATTTTTTATACTGGTCAGTAGAGTGATCAGGGTACCTCCCCCACAAAATTTTTTAAGAAAACGTGAAATCAAAGATAATTTTGAACGTATTGTTTAAAAAATTATTGCAATACTATGGTAATAACTGTCTAGATCCTGAATGGTCATCTCGGAAGTGGAATATCGCGGTCAATTTTTTAAAAATGTATAATTATAGGTAATATCCTTAATTTTAGTAAGCGTGACTACAAAAACGCTAACACTGGCTTCAATAATTGGGAAAGCGCGATCAACCCCACATTTTGGAATACAGTACACACCAAATAATGTTAAATGTCCCTTGGCCGAAATTCCAAAAAATCGATTGAGAAATCAGGCAAGACATAATTTCAAAGATGGTTCAATAAGTAGAACGTCTAAAAAATGTGCATTGGTCACTAAAGCGATGGGCCAGCAATTCGGTGTATATATAACCTATATAAACGTATAAATATTAGAGATTATTAGACGTATTGGTAACCAATACAATTGCAATTGTGGCCTCTGCCATTAATGGGTGTTTAGAAGCAGAATACCGCGATTGCGTCCAATTTTTGAAAACTTTATTCTTACTGATTAGATTTACAAATTTAGTAAGTGGGACAGCAAACATAGCATGAATATTGACTTCAGTGCTTGGAATAACTGGAACACGTTTTTTTAATACAGCAAAGTCCAGATAAACCCAATAGCATTTTGCAGTAATTTTTAATGAATCACAGATGTTTTCATGTTTAGGAGTGCAAAATAATAACGTGTTCAATGAAACATCTCTCTGTTAACAAGAAGTAAAAACGACGTTAAGTTCGACCGGCCCCAACTTTTTTGCACACCACCATAAATTATATTGGAATCAGGTTTAAGCCATTCCGGTTGAATAATGTGGATAAAACATTCAAAATCCCCAAAAAATCGGTAGGTATCGTTTTATGAATGAAAACATGGATTTATACCGACAATTCTCTGCTAAAATATTTGATACCTCCAAATATAGCCATTTCTGTTGAATAATGCCGCTAAAATCTTGAAAATATTGAAAATAGGAAGGTATCGTTCAATGAAGGCTACATAATAAACTTCTTCGAATATTCTATGCGGGAATGATTTATAGCCACAATGAAGACAACACACCAAATTGCCATAGCCGTTTCGGTGGGATAATGAGACTAAAACCTCCAAATTATCGAAACTCGGGATTTACCGTCCTATATGCCGATAATTCTCTGCAGAAATGGTTTAGACTCCCAAGGAAAACTAAGTACCAATTATAGCCATTTCGTATGAATAATGTGGCTATAAACTTGAAAATACCGAAGATCGAGAGGTACCGTTCAATGAAGACTATTTAGAAACCTGAACCTGTACCTAATATTTTATGTTTTATACCCACACTTAATGCTAAATACCAAACTGCAGCCATTTCGGTGAGATAATGAGATTAAAACCTCGAAAATATCGACACTCGAGCGGTACCGTTCTAGGGTAGTTCTATCAAAACGTGGACCTATGCTGATAATCGTTTGCAAAAATGCGTTATGCCTCTAAGAGAGACTAAATACTAAAACATTGTCATTTCGGTAGAATAATGCGGCTAAAACCTTGAAAATTTGTTGCTATATCAAAATGTGGACTGATAATCCCAATTTTCAATACCAAACATGCTAAGAGAAAAAATAGAAACTTCTGTACCAAATTGAAAAGCTCTATGTAAAATATCGCGAACTGTATCTTGGTTTCAACAGATAGACGGACATCGTTATATTTACTTATTTTTATGTTGATCACGAATATATACTTTATAGGTTCTCCGAAGAATATTCCGATGTGTTACAAACAGAATCATAATGTTAATTAAACCCTTCATATTATGGTGGAGGCTATAATTAAAGTAATTTTCTATTTTACACCTGGAGATACCATTGCATGAGGGTTATAGCAAAACGTCGATTTATCGTCAATTCGGTTCGAATATCTAGAGGTATCAATATTAGATAGAAAAATTGTAGACAGATTACTAAGCCTTACACGGAAATCCAAAACGACGGGCCTGCAACGCGGAACCGGGTCAGCTAGTATATATATATAATTGTTCCACAAACATCCCATACGGGACAAGGGAGACTTCTCTCATATCAAAGAGTGCACCCCGATTCATATTAGCTCAATGATATGGGACCTACTGTTTATCGCCGAGTCCGAACGGCGTGTCTTAAGACACCACTTTGTAGAGAAGTTTTACATGGCTGAAATACTCAGGAAATGTCGCCAACATTACTGAGGGGTATTTTGCCACCGTTGAAAATTTTGATGTTGACTGGCCGGGGAATCGAACCCACGACCATTGCACCACGGTGGCACCCAAATATAATTAAATATGTATGTTGTACTTAATTTTCTGAATTTAAAAATATTACAATTTTACTTTTCAATTTACAAAGTTTGAGCTAAATCGATTTTTCTCTTTAGGGGTTATTTTACACATTAGCCAGTTTAGGTGGTGCCGGTAGGATTTTCTGTACCTTTTATTATCTCAGGAAGTATGGACTTTCCCACGAAAAAAAAGTACAACGTCGTAACAGGGGCCGCAAGTGCAACCAGCTGCGTCACAAATTAATAAGATCAGAGAGGAGTTGTTAAACTATACTTTTTCCAAATTTTGTGTGGGAGGTACTCAAATGAGTGGACCGATATAGTCCATATTAGAACTCGATCTATGCCTGAAAGTAATATTACCAATAGCAAAGTTTGGCTCAATTCGGTTATTCCCTCCTAGAGTTATCATGCCCACAATCTTGGCGAAAAATTTTGAACCTTTGTGGGGGAGGTACCGGAAGGAGTGGACCGATATGCTCTATCTTCGAATTTAAACTAAGTTTGGACAAAATATTGAAAGACCCAAAATTTTAACCAAATATGTTGATCCGTTCGAGATTTATCGTGCACTCCAACTACGAAGCATGGTATTATATGGGTTGTTTGCAGTTTTCGTGCTGATTTCTGAGGATATATGGACTTGCTCCTGAAAAAAATTATATCGTTGTAATGGGGGTAGTTAATACAAGTGGCTGCAACAAAAATCAAAGCGATTCGAGAGCAGGCCTTAAACTGCACTTAAGCAAAATTTTGTGTGGGAGGTACCCGAAAGAGTGAACCAATAGGGTCCATATTGGAACCTCAAATATGTCTGGTAGAAATGTCACGATGTGCAAAGTATGGACTAATTCGGTTACTCCCTTCAAGAGTTATCGTGCGGACAATTTTTCCGAACATTTTTGAAGTTTTGTGGGGGAAGTACCTGAAGGAGTGGACCGATATGGCCCATCTTCGAACTTAAATCAAATCTGGACAAAATATTTCGATACCCAAAATTTGAACCGAATCGATTGATCCGTTCGAGAGTTATCGTGCGCACCAGCCAGCCAGACAGACAGACGGACAGACGGACAGACGGACGGACATTGCTAGATCGACTCAAAATTGTCTGAAACGGATATCGTACAAACATACTTGGGGTCTAAAACCATTATTTCGATGAGGCACATTTTTGGCCGTATCAAAGTGTAAATACCCTCTTTAGCCTAAAGGCTGAGGGTATAAAAATCTTTAAATCACGGTTATTAAAAATTCTTTGAAAAATCCAAGTTTATTAATAAGTTCTTTATAAAATACACGCTTATTAAAAAAATTCTTTAAAAAATCATCGTTTATTAACAAATCTTTAAAATAAATTTTAGGAAGGTGTTTACAAAATACACGTTTTTATACCCTCAGCATTTATGCTAACGAGGGTATATACACTTTCATACGGGCAAAATGTGCCTCATCGAAATAATGGTTTTAGACCCCAAGTATGTTTGGACGAAATGTGTTTCCGACAATTTGGAGTCGATTGAGCAATGTCCGTCCGTCTGTCTGTCTGGCTGGAGCGCACGATAACTCTCGAATGGATCAACCGATTCGGTCCAAAATTTGGTTTTTCCTAATATTTTGTCTAAACTTAGTTTAAGTTCGAAGATGGGTTATATCGGTCCATTCCTTCTGGTACCTCCCCACAAAAGTTCGAAAATGTTCGGAAAATTTGTACGTACGATAACTCTTGAAGGAAGTAACCGATTCGGTCCATAATTTGCAACTCGTGAAATGCCTACCAGACTTAGATGAGGTTCCAATATGGACTCAACCGGTCCACTCCTTCGGGTACCTCCCACACAAAATTTCGGATAAGTTCAGTTTAGGATTTTTGTTTTAGCAACTTGTATTCACTGCCCCCCATACGACGGTACAAGTTTCATCAGGGGCAAGTCCATACTTCCTGAGAAAAATGTGAGGTGGTTAGAGCACAAGATAACTCTCGAACGGATCTGCCGATTGGCTCCAAAATTTGACCTTAGTAATATTTTGTCCAAACATGGTTTAAGTTCGAAGATAAGCCATATCGGTCCACTCCTTCAGGTACCTCTCCCACAAAATTTCAAAAATGTTCGGAAAAATTGTTCGTACGGTAACTTTTGAAGGGAGTGGCCGAATTGGTCCATACTTTACACATCCTAATATATCTACCAGATATAGATCAGTTTCAAATCTGGACTGTATTTTCCCACTCCGTCGGGTACCTCCCACACACATTTTTGGATAAGTTCACTTTAAGACCTGCTATCGAATCACTTTGATTTTTGTTGAAGCAACTCAATTACGATGGTAAAAGTTTTTTCATGGGCAAATCCACACTTCTTGAGCAAACAGCCCGAAGGGTGTAAAATCCCCCTATGGCACCATATGTTTTGGCTGGAGATCCACTTCCAGAGTGGTCATTGTCGATCCGTTCCAAATTTTTTAAAACCCTCTAATATACACAGGCTGAGGGTATATCTCGGTCGGCCAAGCCGACTGATACCTTTTTACTTGTTTTAAATAAAACAAATCTTAAAAAATTCACGTTTATCAAAAAATTGATGAATTATTTAAATAAATTCTTTAAAAATACAAGTTTTTTTTTTTTAATAATTGTTTAAAGTAATCTCGTGCATTAAAAAAATATTTTAAAATATTTACGTTTTAAACAAAATCTTTAAAAAATATATGTTTATTAAGAAATATTCTTCAAAAAACAAAAAAAAAAAACAAAAAAACACGTTTGGGATGAGTTTTAGGCTTGATCGATGTTAGTTGAGGAAATATCTCTTAAGTTCTTTAAAACTTATGTTGCATTCATAACACAAAAAAACTCTTATACTCGTACTAACCAACATAAGGAAAGCTCTCTCACTCCCTCTCTCTTCCTTGTATTTTAACAAAGGATTTTTTCTCAAAATACATTGTTGCCGTAAAACATTAAACCATGAGAGAATGGAAAGCATGAGCAAGAGACAAACACAAAATGTGTTGTTGTAGGTAAATGTTGTTGGATAAAAAAAACCAGAACATCTATGTGTACTTAAAGCTGAAGGATTACCGAGGTGTAATAGTCGCATGTAGAATATGACACAGTCAGCACGTCTACTACGGGTACACGACACGGATACGGGCAAACTAAATAAAAAGCTTTCATTACGAAGGCTGAGCGAAAGAAACGATGAAAACAAAAACATCAAAGTGACAAAAACACAAGTTAAAACACTGTAAATTACGCCGACACACACATGCATGACACGCACTAACACATTGTCACAATATTTATGTGCAGAATGAGAATAGGTGAAAATTAAGCAAAGTAAGGCAATGTTAAGCCTGTGAAAAGCAAAGCAACAAAAATATATATGAAAATCTCTGTAATAAAATAAAACGACAATATCAAACCATAGTCAGCAGAATCAGCTGCAGTACGACACATATACTAGTCAAGCAGTAATAAAAGTAATTGAAAACGGATTAAAGCAGGTAGCTGTCCTGGCAATGAACCAACCAAGCAACCAACCATCCATCCTTTCGTTTAAACTGTCATTGTAAGAAAGTTCTTGTCATAGTTGATGATTTTGAGGTTGATGAGAAAAATGATTGAGTTTTAAATGGAAAATAGATGAAGCACTCATCCACCACATTTCTCTACTGGATATGAGAAGGAAATTTGTGAAATTGTTCGTGTTAAATGTGTTACACTAGTGGCGAAACGAGATGTTCAAACGAACCAGTGTCGTGAACGAAACTAACAAACAGAAAACAACAAAAACCATTTTATTTAACTAACAAAGAAAAGAGTGCTAGAATTAAACAAATTAAAAAAAAAACAAATAAATATGCCCTAGAAAGTAATATAAACCTCAGAAACAAAATGAAAAATTCCTTTGTGTACCCAAATTATCCACACATGTGTATATTTACCAAAAAAACTTGTTAAACTAAGAAAAAAAAAAAATAAAATGAAAAATAAAATGATAATTTTCTTTGTTATTATTGTGGTGGTGGTGGTGGTGTATGTTTAGGTGTCATTCATTGAGAAATAAAATAAGAAAGAGAAATTTTAAATACGAGTATGAAACAGCAACAAGCAAAGGCAGAGCTTCGTCCCTTTACGTTAAAGTTTTACCAGTTTTACCATTTTTAAGCGTTCCTTAACCTCAAAAAGTAGTAAAACTTCAAGCAAAATTTAAGAGAGAGCGTGCAAAAATGGCTTTCTATTTTACTACTTTCTGCTCGACAAATTTCATGGCGTAAAAAGTGGAAAATCTGTCGAACTGTTGATTTGACATTTATTTGACGATTAAGGAAAAATAAACAATTAAGAACGGCGTTAAGTTCGGCCGGACCGAAATTGTTATACCCTCCACCACGAGTTGTATTGAAGTAAAATGGAATAATTAATTTCCTGTCGTTTATGAAGAAGACTAAACGCAAAATTTTAGCAATTTCGGTAAAACAATGTGGCTAAGCTTCAAAATACCGAAATTCGGAGGTACCGTCCTATGGCGGCTATACCAAAACGTCGATCTATACCGACAAATTTCTGGGCGGACATTTTTAAGATTCAAAAAAGACTAAATACCAAATTTCCTATATTTCGGTAAGATATTGTGGTTAAAACCTTCAAAATACTCGAGTTGGGCAATCTCGTTCAATTGAACGATCCGAATCACTATCCCATTCAATGGACACCGGTAATTTCTTTGAAAAACTGCGTATATTTAATTTCACACGTTGGTTTTTATGATGTTACTCATTCGTCTTTGACTGAGGACAGTGATACGGATCATTCAATTGAACGAGATTGCTCAACTCTACAAAATACCGAAAATCAAGAGGTACGCTTATATGGGGGATATAGGAAGACGTGGACCTATAATGATAATTCTCTTCTGAAATATTTTAAAACCCCATGGAAGACTAAATACTCACGAATTTCAGTCGGAACGATTTTTTGTTGTTGTGGCCACAACCTTAAAAATACCGAAAATCGGGAGGCTCTATGGGGGCTATATGAAGGCGTGGACCTGTACCGGCAAAGTTCTGATGGAAAGTTTTATACCCTCAACGAAGACTAAATACCAAATTCCAGCCATTTTGGTGTAGTATTGAGGCCACAACCTTCAAAATATCGAAAATCGGGAGGTACCATTCTATGGTGGCTATATGAGGAAGTCGACCTATACCGACAAGTTTTAGGTTGAAAACTTTACACCCCCAAAGAAGACTAAATACCAAATTTCAGCCTTTTTAGGGGTATATTGAGGCCACAACAAGCAAAATACCGAAAATCGGGAGGTACTGTTCTATGGGGGCTATATGAAGGCGTGGACCTATACCGATATATGTATTCAGGGAGGAAAGTTTAATACCCCCAACGAAGACTAAATACCAAATTTCAGCCATTTCGGTGGGTTATTGTGACCACAAGCTTTAAAATACAGAAAATCGGAAGGTACCGCTCTATGGTGGCTATTTGAAGGCGTGGACCTATACCGATATATTCAGGGAGTAAAATTTAATAACCAACGAAGTATAAATACCAAATTTCAGCCATTTCGGTGGGTTATTTTGGCTACAACCTTCAAAATAGTACCGCCCTATGGTGGCTATTTGAAGGCCTGGACCTGTACCGACAAATTTTTGGTGGAAAGTTTTATACCCTTAACGATGACTAAATACCAAATTTCAGTCATTTCAGAGGAATATTGAGGCCACAACGTTCAAAATACCGAATATCGGGAAGTTCCGCTCTATGAAAATGTAGGGTTCGAATCCCAAAAAGCCCAAAATTTATATCGCAAAAGTTAGTACGCACCGCAGCACCCTTGTGGAACTGTGTAAAAAGTTCTTGATAATTTTGAACAAAGTAGAACTAAACCTGTATTTTCAATTTACCCACTAAGCCTTTTTTATAAAATTTTTTTTCAATTTATCCACAAAGCGTGGATTTTTAAAAATATTTTTCAATTTATTCACAAAGCTTGGATTTTTTAAAAAATATTTTTTTTCAATTTATCGGCGAAGCGTCGATTTTTTAAGAAATATTTTTTAATTTATCCACAATGCGTGGATTTTTTAAAAAATATTTTTTAATTTATCCGCAAAGCATGGATTTTTTAAGAATTTCTTTTTTCAATTTATCCACAATGCGAGGATGTTTTTAAGAAATATTTTTCAATTTATCCACAATGCGTGGATTTTTAAAAAAATATTTTTTCAATTTATCCGCAAAGCATGGATTTTTTAAGAATTTCTTTTATCAAATTATCCACAATGCGAGGATTTTTTAAAAAATATTTTTTCAATTGATCCACAAAGCGTGGATTTTTTAAAAAATATTTTTTCAATTGATCCACAAAGCTTGGATTTTTTAAAAAATATTTTTTCAATTTATCCTATTAAAACGCGAGGATTCTTGAATTGAAGTTTATTGATAAATTAATTGAAAAATGTGTACTACAAAATTATGTGTGTATCGTGCAAAGGAAAAAGTATACAATGAAAAATTTTTCTTTCTACAACATATTCATACAAAAACCAAAGCCTTCTTTGTTTCATATAAGTAGTGGATTGCTTCGTTCCACAACACCTCCCCTCGAAGTAAATACACTACTGTTGATATTGCTGGTTCATCAAACCCAAATTAGTTGAACAAAAGTTGTGTTTATTTCTATTGAGTCCTTTGGTCAGCACATCAGCAGGCATATCTTCAGTTGATAGATATTCGAGGGATATATTGCCATTTCGAACACAGTCGCGTACAAAATGATGACGGATATCAATATGTTTCGTACGGGCACTGTATCCAAAGTTTTGTATAAGTTTTTGAGCGCTTTGACTATCATGATACAAAGTTATATTTTCGGTACTGAAACCCATGCTATTCAAAATTCCTTTCAGATAAATTGCTTCTTTAGTTGCTTCAGCTATTGCAATATATTCTGCTTCGGTACTGGAGAGTGAAACCGTTCTTTGTTTACGAGCTTCCCAACTTATCGCTCCTCCAGCCAATATAAATGCATAACCAGAATACGAACGACGATCTGAAATGTTTCCACCCTAATCAGCATCAACAACGCCAAATAAATTTTCATTGGTTTTCTTAAACAGTAAACCGTAATCGAGCGTTCCTTTCAAATATCTCAGAATTCTTTTTACTGCTTTCCAGTGTTCTTCAGTATAGTTGGAATTAAACTGACTCATGAAATTGACAGCATATGCAATATCGGGACGCGTTGTGACTGCTAAGTACATTAATGCACCTATTAATTTTTGATATGGATATCTGGACATTGCTTCTTCATCTTTTTCAGATGGTACTGCTAGCTTACAATTTGCTTCAATAGGTGTTGAGGAGGGTTTACAATCTGCCATTCCAAAACGGTCAAGTACCAATTCAGCGTACTTACGTTGAGATAAAAATACTTCATGTGCTTCGAGATTTTGTTCAAAGTGTATACCCAGACACTGCTTAACTTCACCAATATCCTTCATATCAAACGATTTCGATAGTGACATCTTAATGGAGTTTATCCATTCTGGTTCGTTTGATGCCAACAATAAGTCGTCAACATATATAGATATCAACAAAAGCTTATTGCCTTCCCTCTTCGAGAATAAACATGGATTTTGAGCAGTTGGTTTCAGGCCTAATTCCTTTAATTTCTCGGTTAGTTTGTAGTACCACATAAGACCAGATTGACGTAAACCATATAAGGCTTTATTGAGTTTGCACACAGGGGTTTTCTTCATTCTCAAATCCTTTAGCCATTTACTAGCAGTATCTTTGACCTCTTTGCTGTATTTCCCGTTCTTTTTGGTCGATTGTCCTAATTTGATGCTCGCAAGTATTGACTCTAATTCATCTGGAACTTGCATAAAAACATTTTCATCTAAATCGCCATTTAGATACGCCGTCACAACATCCATTTGATGTATCACCAGATCGAATTCTGCAGCCAAAGCTGCCAAAAGTCTAATCGACGATGATCTCGCAACAGGAGAATATGTTTCGTGAAAATCTTCACCAGGTCTCTGCGCATATCCCTTTGCTACTATTCGAGCTTTCTTCTTCCCATTTTCTTTGGTTCGGAACACCATTCGACTACCCACAGTAGCCCTTTCAGGAGGCTTTTCAACTATTTCCCAAGTATTATTTTTAATTTGGGACAAATATTCATCCTCTATAGCTTTCTTCCATTCTTTTGCATCTTGACTTTTCAAAGCTTCATCTATTGTCTTCGGATCATTTATAGTAGATAAGTATGCGTACTCACATTCTTCGAAGTTTTCCTCCTCGGTATTTTCAGATTGATCGCTGCTAACATCTTGAACTGTATGGAATATTTTTCTGGGTCTTCCCCGGTTTCCAAGTCTTTCAAGTTTCGGACGCCCTCTACCTCTTTTTTGAGTTGTCTCATTTTCTGAATGTTCAACCAAATTTTCAACTAACGTTTCATTTTCAGCATCACTATTTGATATACCTTCATTTAATGTTTCCGCTTCTCGCTCAGGTGACTTATCTTGACATTCAATCTCTATTTCATTGTGTATTTCGGATTCATAAAAGTCGTCGTAGGATTTTTCAAATCCACTTTCGTTAATAAATTTTACGTCTCTACTTATTAAAATTTCTCTTTTCCGTGGACACCACATACGGTACGCTTTCGATTCAGAAGAATAGCCCACAAAAACACATAATTCTGATCTGGACTCAAATTTAGATTTACGCTTCTTGTTTAAAACGTAACCTTTGGAACCAAATATTATATATATATGTCCGCGTTTTGTATGGTATCTCATCCGTTGCTGACGTTACACATCGATTTCGAATATAACACGCTGTATTTATAGCTTCAGCCCAAAAAGATGGTGGCGAACCGGCATGTTTCATCATACATCTTGCCATTTCTACAAGTGTTCTATTTTTACGTTCTGCCATACCATTTTGCTGTGGCGTATATGGAGTAGTTAGCCGACGTTTTATGCCACTTTTCTCTAAATATTTGTCGAATTCCCGATTACAGTATTCTTTTCCGTTGTCCGATTGAAGGTTTTTATACCCTCCACCATAGGATGGGGGTATATTAAGTTTGTCACTACGTTTGTAACTACTCGAAATAATCATTGTAGACCCCACAAAGTATATATATTCTTGATCAGCGTGCAATTCTACATCGATATAGCCATGTCCGTCCGTCTGTCCGTCTGTCTGTCTGTCCGTCTGTCCGTCTGTGGAAATCACTCTAGCGTCCGAACGGATTGACGTAGGTTGATGAAATTTTGGGAAAATATGTTATATTTACGAAGGACTTTTGGTATTGAAAGCGGGCTATGTAGGTCCAGGCTTTCGTATAGCCCCCATACAAAATGACGCGTGACGCGTCGTCGTTTTAAGGAATTTTTAAGATATTTGGCCCATTATACCACCGAATTGGTTGTAATTTGGTACTTTGTGTCTCCAGAGGCCAAACAATATTCCTACCAAAGTTGGGTTATATAGGTCCACGTTTTGATATAGCCCCCATATAAGGCCCCATATAAAGTACGCGTCGTTTTAAGGAATTTTTAAGATATTTGGCCCATTTTACCACCGAATTGGTTGTAATTTGGTACTTTGTGTCTCCAGAGGCCAAAAAATATTTCTACCAAAGTTGGGTTATATAGGTCCACGTTTTGGTATAGCCCCCATATAAGGCCCCATATAAAGTACGCGTCATTTTAACATATTTTGAATGTATTAGACCCATTTGACCACAGAATTGGTTGTAATTTGGTATTTTGTGTCTTCAGAGGCCAGAAAACATTCTTACCAAAGTTGGGTTATATAGGTCCACGTTTTGGTATAGTCCCCACATAAGACCCCTTATAAAGTACGCGTCATTTTAATATATTTTGAATGTATTAGACCCATTTGACCAAAGAATCGGTTGCAACTTTGTATTTTGTGTTTCCAGAGGCTAAGAAACATTTCTACCATAAAATGTTTATATAGGTCCACGTGTTTATATAGCCCCCATAATACAAATCTCCCGATTTTCGATATTTTGAACGTTTTAGCCTCATTATCACGCCGAGATGGCTGAAATTTGGTATTTAGTCTTCTTTAGGCGTATAAAACTTTCCCCCAGAAATTTGTAGGGATAGGTCCACGCCATCATATAGCCCCCATAGAACGGTACCTTCCGAATTTCGGTATTTTGAAGGTAGTGGCCACATTAATCCACCGAAACGGCTGAAATTTGTGGTGGAGGGTATAAAAAGTTCGGCCCGACCGAACTTAACGCTTTTCTTACTTGTTTATTTTGCGACCTGTCAAGTTTTCAGCATATGTTTTATATTTCTGAAAAGCTGAGAATACTTCCGACTTGTGTTTTAAAAAATATACTTCACACCACCAAGATTTTTCATCAATAAAAGTTACGAAGTATCTTGCCCCGCCATTTGATTGGCATCTCATTGGCCCACATACGTCACTGTGAACTATTTCAAGTAAATCTTTGCATGTATTGTGTTCTTTCTTTGGAAATTTTCCCCGAGTTTGTTTTTCACTGATGCACACCTCACATGTTGAAAGTTTGGAATCGTTTTTAAATTTTAAACCGTACACTTTGTCACTATTTGCCATTTTCTTCAAATCTTTTTCATTTAAGTGACCCATTTTAAAATGCCATGCATCAATTTCATTTTTAGGTTCTACAATATTTACAGAATATTAAAACGCGAGGATTCTTGAATTGAAGTTAATTGATAAATTAATTGAAAAATGTGTATTACAAAATTATGTGTGTATCGTGCAAAGGAAAAAGTATACAATGACAAATTTTTCTTTACTGGCACTCATATGTGACGTACAACCACTATCTAAACACCATTTAGATTTAACATCGGGACACAAATAAACTGTTTCTTTTGTCATTAATGACACATTCGAATTTTTATTTTCTTCCACTTTTTGTGTACTTTGAAAATGTTTACTGTTTTTAGATCTACAATTCCTCGCGAAATGTCCGATTTTACCGCACTTAAAACAACCACTGTTTTGTTTATTTTTCATTTGTTTTTCTTTTGGTTGATGTTTTTTAGCATATAGCGCATTTGTTGTGTCACTATTTTCTTTAGATTTTCTTGATTCAGATTCTTCCAAAATTTTAACACACAAAATTTCCGGTTTTGGTAGTTCATCGCGGGTTTCTAAAGCACACCGAAAAGTTTCGAACGAATCTGGGAGACTATACAACAGTAAAATCGCTAATAGCTCATCACCGATTTGAACACCGATTTCTTTTAGTTTTGCCACGGAATCGAAAAAATCATTTAAATGTTCACGGACTTTATCACTTTCACGCATTCGCGATAAAGCAACTCTTTTCAATAGTGTAGCCTTCCGCGCAGGCCCTTTCGATTGATACGTAGATTCCAGTCTCAGCCAAATATTCCTTGCACTTTCACATTCTGCAATCAAACCCAATTCTGAGGGACTCATAGCCAACATTATGTCGGCCGCTGCCTTTTGGTCTTGCTTTTTCCAAGCTGCTGCTGCATTTGCATCCGTCGGACATACATCAGTTCCGTCGACATATGCCCACAAATCATTTTTCACCAAAATAGCACGCATTTGCAGTTTCCATGTGTCATAGTTCTCCGCGTTTAGCGGTTCAATACGTACCACACCAGCCATTTTTCAATTGGACACCAAATTTTCCGTTTTGACTTCCAATTCTTAATTTTTCCTCTCAAAAATTATCACCGCTTATTGACTATTCGTTAATTCGCGGTTATTTTGCCTCTTCTGGGCCCATAACCTATTAAAACGCGAGGATTCTTGAATTGAAGTTTATTGATAAATTAATTGAAAAATGTGTATTACAAAATTATGTGTGTATCGTGCAAAGGAAAAAGTATACAATGACAAATTTTTCTTTCTACAACATATTCATACAAAAACCAAAGCCTTCTTTGTTTCATATAAGTAGTGGATTGCTTCGTTCCACAACATCCACTAAGCGTGGATTTTTTAAAAAAATATATTTTCAATTTATCCACTAAGCGTGGATTTTTTAAAAAAATATATTTTCAATTTATCCACTAAGCGTGGATTTTTTAAAAAATATTTTTTCAATTTATCCACTAAGCGTGGATTTATTAAAAAAATATTTTTTCAATTTATCCACAAAGCGTGGATTTTTTAAAAAATATTTTTTTAAATTAATCCACAAAGCGTGGATTTTTTAAAAAATATTTTTTAATTTTATCCACAAAGCGTGGATTTTTTAAAAAATATTTTTTCAATTTATCCACAAAGCGTGGATTTTTTAAAAAATATTTTTTCAATTTATCCACATAGCGTGGATTTTTTAAAAAATATTTTTTCAATTTATCCACAAAGCGTGGATTTTTTAAAAAAATATTTTTTTCAATTTATCCACTAAGCGTGGATTTTTTAAAAAAATATATTTTCAAATTATCCACTAAGCGTGGATTTTTTAAAAAAAATATATTTTCAATTTATCCACTAAGCGTGGATTTTTTAAAAAAATATATTTTCAATTTATCCACTAAGCGTGGATTTTTTAAAAAAATATTTTTTCAATTTATCCACAAAGCGTGGATTTTTTAAAAAATATTTTTTCAATTTATCCACAAAGCGTGGATTTTTTAAAAAAATATTTTTTCAATTTATTCGCAAAGCGTGGATTTTTTAAAAAATATTTTTTCAATTTATCCACAAAGCGTGGATTTTTTAAAAAATATTTTTTCAACTTATCCACAAAGCGTGGATTTTTTTAAAAAATATTTTTTCAACTTATCCACAAAGCGTGGATTTTTTTAAAAAATATATTTTTTTCAATTTATTCAAAAAGCGTGGATTTTTTTAAAAAAAAATATATTTTTTTCAATTTATTCACAAAGCGTGGATTTTTTAAAAAATATATATTTTTTCAATTTATTCACAAAGCGTGGATTTTTTAAAAAAAATATATTTTTTCAATTTATTCACAAAGCGTGGATTTTTTAAAAAAAATATCTTTTTTTCAATTTATTCAAAAAGCGTCGATTTTTAAAATTTTTTTTTTTCAATTTATCCACAAAGCATGGAGTTTTTAAAAAATATTTTTTCAATTTATCCACAAAGCGTGGATTTTTTAAAAAATATTTTTTCAATTTATCCACAAAGCGTGGAGTTTTTAAAAAATATTTTTTTCAATTTATCCACAAAGCGTGGATTTTTAAAAAATATTTTTTCAATTTATCCACAAAGCGTAGATTTTTTAAAAAATATTTTTTCAATTTATACACAAAGCGTGGATTTTTTAAAAAAATATTTTTTCAATTTATCCACAAAGCGTGGATTTTTTAAAAAATATTTTTTCAATTTATCCACAAAGCGTGGATTTTTTAAAAAATATTTTTTCAATTTATCCACAAAGCGTGGATTTTTTAAAAAATATTTTTTCAATTTATCCACAAAGCGTGGATTTTTTAAAAAATATTTTTTCAACTAATCCACAAAGCGTGGATTTTTTAAAAAATATTTTTTCAACTAATCCACAAAGCGTGGATTTTTTAAAAAAATATATTTTTTTCAATTTATTCACAAAGCGTGGATTTTTTAAAAAAAATATATTTTTTTCAATTTATTCACAAAGCGTGGATTTTTTAAAAAAAATATATTTTTTCAATTTATTCACAAAGCGTGGATTTTTTAAAAAAAATATATTTTTCAATTTATTTACAAAGCGTGGATTTTTAAAAAAAAAAATATCTTTTTTTCAATTTATTTACAAAGCGTGGATTTTAAAAAAAAAAAATATCTTTTTTTCAATTTATTCAAAAAGCGTGGATTTTTAAAAAAATTTTTTTTTCAATTTATCCACAAAGCGTGGATTTTTTAAAGAATATTTTTTTAACTTATCCACAAAGCGTGGATTTTTTAAAAAAATATTTTTTTTTCAATTTATCCACAACGCGTGGATTTTTTAAAAAATATTTTTTTCAATTTATCCACAAAGCGTGGATTTTTTAAAAAATATTTTTTCAATTTTTCCACAAAGCGTGGATTTTTTAAAAAATATTTTTTCAATTTATCCACAAAGCGTGGATTTTTTTAAAAAATATTTTTTCAATTTATCCACAAAGCGTGGATTTTTTAAAAAATATTTTTTCAATTTATCCACAAAGCGTGGATTTTTTAAAAAATATTTTTTCAATTTATCCACAAAGTGTGGATTTTTTAAAAAAATATTTTTTCAATTTATCCACATAGCGTGGATTTTTTAAAAAATATTTTTTCAATTTATCCACAAAGCGTGGATTTTTTAAATAATATTTTCTCAATTTATCCACAAAGCGTGGATTTTTTAAAAAATATTTTCCCAATTTATCCACAACGCGTGGATTTTTTAAAAAATATTTTCTCAATTTATCCACAAAGCGTGGATTTTTTAAAAAATATTTTTTCAATTTATCCACAAAGCGTGGATTTTTTAAAAAATATTTTTTCAATTTATCCACAAAGCGTGGATTTTTAAAAAATATTTTTTCAATTTATCCACAAAGCGTGGATTTTTTAAAAAATATTTTTTCAATTTATCCACAAAGCGTGGATTTTTTAAAAAATATTTTTTCAATTTATCGATAAAGCGTGGATTTTTTAAAAAATATTTTTTCAATTTATCGATAAAGCGTAAATTTTTAAAAATGCGTGGATTAAAAAAAACTATATTTTTTCAATTCATCGACAAAGCGTGGATTTAAAAAAAAATATTTTTTCAATTTATCAACAAAGCGTGGTTTTTAAAAATGCGTGGATTTAAAAAAAATATTTTTTTTAGTTTTTCTGGTGGTGGTGTAGAATAGAATAGACTTTTGCTACATTAAATAGACTTTTGCTACATTTAATATGAAATGTCCCACGACATGCCATTTTAAACAGTGGGATGGTAAATGTTCATGTGTTTGTTTCCTAGCGGACAGACAGCTAGAATCTAGATATGTGTACAAACAAAATTGCACAAAATTATCATAATATTTTACGCTGCTCAAACTTATGCTTTTTTAACTTTTGTCATTTTATTTCGTGTGGTTTTTGTTCTCCTATGCTATGTTCTTCTCCTCTAGAATTTTTATGTGGCTGACTCCCCCAACCACACGATAACAACTTTTACGGATGAAAAAACCAACTTCTCAAAAAAGATGTTTATTTGTTCAAAAAAATACAAATGTGTTGTGTTGGTGAGAGGCTAAATATTTTCTTTATGCTATTAATGTTATAGCTGTTGCCGATGATTTTATAAAAATGGAGAAAATATTATTTTGTTTTGACACGAGTGCCTTAGAAAAACACACACACGCAAAGGAAACAAAGCACCAAGATTGACAATGTAATAAAAGTAGACATAAAACAGAAGTCACAAGTCGCCACCGCCTGCACTCCAATTCCGCCCAACATTTATAACTCGGAAGACAGAACATGATAAATTGAATGGAAATTGAAAGCATACCCTATAGGGTCCCACTATTAAAGGTCGTCATTTATAACATTTACACGTTTAAATAAGTCATTTATGTTTGCATAAACGTGCAATTATATATTACCGCATGCTTACGCCATACATACATCATCCCATGTATTTTCTTTTCTTGCATGTAGGTATGTTCTTATACGTGTGATATGTGACGTAATGTGCGTGTTGCAAATAGAGCAACACCTCAATCAACGAGAGACGTAATCAGAGCAACATAAAATGGAGCAGCAGTGCGAAATTAATGTCACACAATTAGTTAAAAAAAATCACTGTGCAAATCTTCCTTAAAAGCTGTTTAAGTAGATTACCAGAATCCTCCTGCACGAGTCACTGATAGGAAACGATGGCATTATTTTACATGAAATCATTATTCGGAGAATTTCATATGTCGTAATTAGATGTTAGTGACATGTGAATGTTTGGGTAAATATGTACTATGTGTTGTTGTTGTTGTAGCAGCATGAAACCTACGTAGAAGCATAGGTTTAATGCTGGGTTGGCAGCCGCTGGCCGACACACTATGTTTTCGGGTCAATCCGGTACGTATGTACTATGTGTGTGCTTAGATGTTTGTGGCACAGTCAATGTTTCTTTTTGTTTCGAAAATTACGGCTTCATTCTGGGATACACATAATTAATAAAAGGGTTAACGACTCTCTAAAAAATCAAAAAGTGTGGAGACAGTGTATAGGACATTTTCCAATAAATTTTGTTATATGTCAGCACCAGTAATTTAAGGTGAAATAAAGACTTCGTAAGTTATGTACGGCAGGTCCTTTGTCATCCTCCACGTTGGTATGCATTTGCAAATATGATATGATAGCATAGCCATATCTGGTCAGCTGTCAATTTATTTAAAAAATCCACGCTTAGTGGATAAAATGAAAAACAAATATTTTTTTTTTCAAAATCCACGCTTAGTGCAAAAATTGAAAAAAATATTCTTAAAAAAATCCACGCTTAGTGCAAAAATTGAAAAAAATATTCTTAAAAAAATCCACGCTTGAAAAATTTAAAATAAAAAATTCTTAGTGGAAAAATTGAAAATAAAAAATTCTTAAAAAATTCACGCTTAGTGGAAAAATTGAAAAACAAATATTCTTTAAAAAAATCCACGTTTAGAGGAATAATTGAAAAAATGTCCTTAAAAAATTCAACGCTTAGTGGAGAAATTAAAAAAATACATTTCTATTTTGTTTTTCAAAATAGTCAGGCTTAATCCCATAGTCGTTGTTTTAATATTTTATTAAAACAACATTAATTTATTAGTGGGAAAAAATTGGCGATGTTTACCAAGGGGTAAGGCAGGGAATACTATAGTTTCAGATCTCGCCACAGATCTTCATCAGTTCCCTTATTTCTTGTTTTTCAACAAGAAACTTTTTATACCCAAGTGTCAATTGCTAGCTCAAATATATACGTGCGCAAAGAAACACTCTGATCGAGAATTTCTTTAATTTTTTTAGAAAATATTTTTCAAGCGTGTATTTTTTAGAAAATGTTTTTCAAGAGTGGAAAAATATTTTTTTAAGCGTGGAAAAATGTTTTTCAGTTGTGGACAAATATTTGTTTAAGGGTGAAGCAATCAACATTTTAGTAATTACAGTTTCAACGCCATCTATATATGAATAATAACACTTTTAAGCTTTTGTACATTTGTCATTTTGATTTAATAACTTTTCGTATTTCCTATTGTGATTTATTTTTAAATTTAAAGTTAAAAATACACCTCTGTAAAATATATTTAATACTACTAATACACTCCGGTTCATCTGAATAGAACCAACCAATATTTGTCTACAAATACCGTTATATCAGACGAATGGAGAGGAATTGTAAATTATAATTTTATGGACATGTAGAGTATATAGTAGCCGATATTTTCAATACCTAACATGTTTCACATATGCGTCATAACGGTACTTTTTACTCGCTTTATTAAAAAATGTCAAAATATTAGCATGTTTTAATGGTTCACCAGGATAGAACCACCCTAAGAATTTACACAAATCCTTTGTTAGATGTGGTAAACTTTAACAAAAAACTATTTATAATTATAAATAAATGCCGTTAGTGTTGATTGCCAACAAATACTGTGCAAATTTTTGTATTAGGGTCTTGAAATTTGATGAAAATCGATGCTTAGAGCTCCAAAAAATATTTTTATGAAGAAATCGGTAGAAATAATTTATAAAGTCAAAATTTTATACCGAATTATGTTCAAAATTTTCTATACTACAATAAAATTACAAAAAAGTCACATTTGATAGGTTTATGAGTCCGAAACAGAGGAAATATGGTAAAGATAATTCAAAATTCTACCTTTCCAATCCAAAATTTGATATTTTATCTCAGGAAAGTGAATGCAAATCGATGGGTTTCACCCAGTTTTGTCGGCTGTGGATATCTACAGGTCCAAAAAATAAAGATTATTCCACCGCCGAACGCTTCATGTCACCATCAAGTCCTTGGAATTTCAAAAGGTTCTAAGACATTTGATGTGAAGAAACAGCTTAGCGATAGGGGAAAACAGACGTTAATTTTTTCGAAAGGAAAGGGTTTAATTTTGATGGTTATGATGTTCACACATTTTTTACTCATAGTATAAGTACCGAAAAAATATTTCTGATCCGTTATTACACAAAAAAGATCGCCTTTGTTTCTGTGCTTTCCATGTCATGCGATATCTTCTAAATCAAAGCCCTTGATGTTGACATGAAGCGTTCGGCGGTGGAATTTTCTTTATTTTTTGGACCTGTAGATGTCCACAGACAACGAAACTGGGTGGAACCCATCGATTTGCATTCACTTTCCTGAGATAAAATATCAAATTTTGGATTGGAAAGGTAGAATTTTGAATTATCTTTACCATATTTCCTCTGTTTCGGACTCATAAACCTATCAAATGTGACTTTTTTTGTAATTTTATTGTAGTACTAGCTGAACCCGGTGCGCTCTGCTGCCCCGGTTACCATAAAATATAATGGAATGCCATAAATTTATTAACGTTTTTAATATTTTAAAGAATAATATGAAGGCGTTATATATCTGTTCAGGGTCGTTATGGAGCAACTATGGTATTTTGTATGTTTCAGGAGGTAACACTCCTCCGAAAGCCTTTCCGCCTATAAGTATTCCTAATGATTTAGATATATCATAATAAAACATAAATCTTCAGAAGTCTCTCAAAGATATGATACTTGATAGCTGTAGCCTTGGTCAATTCCTTCCCAAATATAAGTGATTGTGTAAATAATGATGACTTCTACTGACTGCCAAGTCTTCAACATTTCTTTGAAATTGAACATACGTACAAATACGTGAAATCGACCGCAAATATATATGGGAGCTATATTCCTATATGAACCGATCTCGATATAATTTGTCAAAATTATTTTTGACCAAATCCCGTCTCATATTCCAAATTTCATTGAAATTGAAAATACATAGCGTGTTTTGTTCATAAAATGAGAAAATCAGCCGAAAATATATATGGTAGCTATATTCAAACCTGAACCGATTTCGATATAATTTGTCCCATTTATTTTCTAGAACGAATTCCGAATCCCGTTATGCATTCCAAATATATAGCGAGTTTGGTGCATAAAATACAGGAAATCGGCCGAAAATATATATGGGAGCTACATCCAAATCTGAACCGATTTCGATATAATTTGGCACATGTATTTCTAGACCAAGTTCTGTCACACGATCCAAATTTTATTGAAATTGGATATAAATACCGCGTTTGGTGCCTCAAATACATTAAATCGGCAGAAAATATATATAGGAGCTATATCCAAATCTGAACCGATTTCGATATAAATTTGCACATACATTTCTAGGCCAATATCCATCACACATTTCAAATTTCAGCGCAATTGGATATATATAGCGTGCTTGGTGCATAAAATACAGGAAATCGGCTGAAAATATATATGGGAGCTATATTCAAATCTGAACCGATCTCGATATAATTTAGCACATTTATTTCTAGGACAAATTCCGTCAGACCCTCCAAATTTCAGCGAAATTGGACATACATAGCGTGTTTGGTGCATCAAATGTGGAAAATCGGCCGAAAATATATATTGGAGCTATATCCAAATCTGAACCGATTTCGATATAACTCGGCACATTTATGTCTAGACCAAATTCCGTTACACATTCCAAATTTCAGCGAAATTGGACATACATAGCGTGTTTGGTGCATCAAATGCGGAAAATCTGCCGAAAATATATATGGGAGCTATATCCAAATCTGAACCGATTTCGATATAATTTGGCACATTTATTTCTAGACAAAGTTCTGTAACACATTCCAAATTTCAGTGAATTTGGACATATATAGTGTGTTTGGTGCATCAAATACATGAAATCGGCAGAAAATATATATAGGAGCTATATCCAAATCTGAACCGATTTCAAAATAAATTGGCACATATATTTCTAGGCCAATATCCATCACACATTCTAAATTTCAGCGAAACTGCACATATATAGCGTGCTTGGTGCATAAAATAAGGAAATCGGCCGAAAATATATGTAGATGGGAGCTATATCCAAATCTGAACCAAACTCGATATAATTTGGCACATTTATTTCTAAAACAAATTCCGCCACACATTCCAAATTTTATTGAAATTGGACATAAATAGCATGTTTGGTACATAAAATAAGGAAATCGGCCGAAAATATATGTATGTGGGAGCTATATCCAAATCTGAACCGATTTGAATGTAATGTAGTAAATTTATTTCTACATCAAATTCCGTCACACATACAAAATTTGGAGATTGTATCTGTAATAGTTCTAAAGATATTTG
Organism: Musca autumnalis; assembly: GCF_047663935.1. Taxonomy (NCBI): domain Eukaryota; kingdom Metazoa; phylum Arthropoda; class Insecta; order Diptera; family Muscidae; genus Musca; species Musca autumnalis. The sequence goes on from NW_027411644.1 coordinate 36,270,878, forward strand.
CACACAAAATCTAAATTTGTTGGAGGTACCTCCGGTTTTGATGCTATATCTCCAGATCAACGCGAAATTTCAAAAAATGATATAGCCTATTTTCATTCCAGGCCATGTAGCAATGTACCCTTAACATTTCCGTAAGATCTGTTCAGCGGTTTTCGAGTCTATAAGGCACAAACAAACAAACAAACAAACAGACAAACAAATTTGAATTTTATATATAGATAGAAAATTTTGAACATAATTCAGTATAAAATTTTGACTTTATAAATTATTTCTACCGATTTCTTCATAAAAATATTTTTTGGAGCTCTAAGCCTCGATTTTCTTCAAATTTCAAGACCCTAATACAAATTTTTGCACAGTATTTGTTGGCAATCAACACTAACGGCATTTATTTATAATTAAAAATAGTTTTTTGTTAAAGTTTACCACATCCAACAAAGGATTTGTGTAAATTCTTAGGGTGGTTCTATCCTGGTGAACCATTAAAACATGCTAATATTTTGACATTTTTTAATAAAGCTAGTAAAAAGTACCGTTATGACGCATATGCGAAACATGTTAGGTATTGAAAATATCGGCTACTATATACTCTACATGTCCACAAAATTATAATTTACAATTCCTCTCCATTCGTCAGATATAACGGTATTTGTAGACAAATATTGGCTGGTTCTATTCAGATGAACCGGAGTGTATAAGCACCTACATACGTACTGCTAAATTCATCAAGCTAGATGACTAGATGACAATATCGCTTCTCACAAGTAGAAGCTAAACAGAATGAAAATCAATAAATTCGTTCATTCCTCTTGAGCAATTTGAAACCTGTACAGCAACCTCAGTATCAGTGAAGGTTAGCAGATCATCATCCGCAATACAGAGAGTGAATAAGTATTTTTTTAAAACCTTCACCAAGGGATCCATGGTAGGACCAGGAGTGTCGTGCTGCTACCGAAGAGAAAAATGCTGCATATAGGGCTACTTTACAATCCGTAGCAATGCGTAACGCAAGAGAGAGGTATCGGGAGAAAAGGAGAGAAGAGAAACGTCTTTTCCGCAGGAAAACGAGAGAAATGGAAAGGCGGGAGTGTGAGAAGTCGAGATGTACAGGAGCCAGAATGAAATCCGAAAGTGTTAACAAAGAGTGAAATATCAAACTGATGGCTTTGGTACAGACACATCCTCCTGTAGAGACCAGCAAGGTAATTTGGTAAATGATACAGATAGTTTGCTCAGGATATGGAAAGAACATTTCTCCAAACTGTTGGTATCCGATAGTAACGAAGACGGCGAAGATACCACAGATCCAATCCCAGAAGATGGTATTGAATGTATACTGCCCAGCCAAGATGAGGTAAAGACAGCAATAAACCAGCTGAAGAATAATAAGGCACCAGGAACCGATGGCTTACCAGCCGAGCTTTTCAAAACCGGAGGCGACACGCTGATAAGGTGTATTCATCAGCTAGTTAGCACCATCTGACAGAAAGAACGCGTACCCGACGATTGGAACCTGGGTATCCTGCATAAGTCTTCTCCCTATTGCATACAAGATAGTGTCAGGGATACTGTCCGAACAACTAAAGCCTACGAAATAATTGGGCCATACCAATGCGGCTTTAGACCTGGCAAATCCACCATTGAATAGATATTCACCCTACAGCAAATCCTGGAGAAGACCCAAGAGATGCAGATCGACACCTAACACCTCTTTGTCTATTGCAAAGCAGCCTTCGACAGCCCCCTACGTTCAAAGGTATTCCAGGCAATGTCTGAATTTGGTATCCCTGCCAAGCTCATTCGGCTTTATAGAACGACATTAACTGGTACTCGGTCCTCAGTTTAAATAGGAAATAATCTCTTCGAAGAGTTTAGTACCAAAAGAGGTTTCAGACAAGGAGACGGCCTCTCGTGTGACTTATTCATCATTCTGCTGGAAAAGGTTATACGAGATGCGAAGGTCAAAAAAGTGGAAAAATATATACAAACAGCCATATGTTACTTGCTTATGCCGATGACATTGACATCATGGGTTGATCGGAAGGAAGTAACTGACACCTTTGCAAAAGTCGATAGGGAATCTGCTAAAGTGGGTCTGGCGGTAAACGGCGAGAAGACCTGCTAATGCTAAGTTTTGTGAACCTTTAACAAACAAAAGAAGAATAAGATGTAAGAAACAGACCCACAAAATAAAAAATTATGCGTAGAGTAGATAAGGCATTAAAGTTTCGTTGAAATATATAACGACGTCATGAAAACATACTTACGAAGAAGTAGAACAAATGGTGTTGAGATAGGCAGACACACTATGAAGACCCTGCAACAAGCATAACCACAAGAAACCTTCTAAAGGTCATTGCAAAAATTATTCTATATAATAAGTTGGTATGAGATACGTTGACAAATTATTCTATAAAAATCCACGTTTATTGCCTTGAGGGTCCTTAAAAAATATTCTTGGAAAATCCACGTATATTGCTCTGAGGGTCCTTTAAAAAATGTTTCTTGGATAATTCACGTATATTGCTCTGAGGGTCCTTCAAAAAATATTCTATAAAAATCCAAATTTACTGCTCCGAGGATCCTTTAAAAAATCCACGTATATTGCTCTGAGGGTCCTTTAAAAAATGTTTCTTGGAAAATCCACGTATATTGCTCTAAGGGTCCTTGAAAACTTTTCTTTGAAAATCCTCGTTTATTTCTCTGAGGGTCCTTGAAAAAATATACTTTAAAAAATCCACGATTAATGCTCTGAGGGACCTTGTACAAATATTCTTTAAAAATCCGAGTTTATTGCTATGAGGGTCATTTAAAAAATGTTTCTTTGAAAATCCACGTATATTGCTCTAAAGGTCCTTGAAAATTTTTCTTTGAAAATCCACGTCCTTGAAAAAATATTCTTTAAAACCCACATTTATTGCTATAAGGGTCCTTGAATAAATATTCTTTAAAAATCAACGTTTATTTCTCTGAGGATCCTTGAAAAAATATACTTTAAAAATCCACATTTATTGCTTTGAGGACCCTTGAAAAAGTATTCTTTAAAAATCCGCTTTTATTGGTCTGAGAGTCCTTGAAAAAGTATTCTTAAAAGTCCACGTTTATTAGTCTGAGTGTCCTAGAAAAAATATTCTATAAAAACCAACGTTAATTGCTCCGAAGGTCCATGAAAAAATATTTTTTTTAAAATCTACGTTAATTGCTCCGAGGGTCCATGAAAAAATATTTTTTTTTAAATCCACGTTTATTGCTTGATGATGGTTGAAAAATATTCTTAAAGAAATCCACGTTTATTGCTCTGAGGGTCCTTGAAAAAATATTCTTTAAAAATCAATGTTAATTGCTCCGAGGGCCCTTGAAAAAGTATTCTTATTGGCATGAGAGTCCTTGAAAAAAATATTCTTTAAAAATCCACGTTTTTTAGTCTGAGTGTCCTTGAAAAAATATTCTTTAAAAATCAATGTTAATTGCTCCGAGGGCCCTTGAAAAAGTATTCTTTAAAAATCCACGCTTATTGGTCTGAGAGTCCTTGAAAAAATATTCTTTAAAAATCCACGTTTATTGGTCTGAGTGTCCTTAAAAAAATATTTTTTAAAAATCAAAGTTAATTGCTATGAGGGCCCTTGAACAAGTATTCTTAAAAAAATGTGGGTTGGTATGAGAGTCGCTAAAAAATTATTCTTTAAAATCCACTTTTGTTGGTATGAATGCCGTTGAAATATTATTCTTTAAAAATCCACGTTTATTGCTCTGATGGTCATTAAAGACATATTCTTTAAAATTCACATTTATTGCTCTGACGGTCCTTGTAAAAATATTCTTAAAAACCCACATTTATTGCTCTGAGGGTCATTGAAGAAATATCCTTTAAATATCAACGATTATTTCTCTTAGGGTCCTTGAAAAAATATACTTTAAAAATCCAAGTTTACCGCTCGCTCTGAGGGTGCTTTAAAATTTTTTTCTTTCAAAATCGACGTATATTGCTCTGACGCTCCTTGAAACATTTTTCTTTGAAAATCCACGTATATTGTACTAAGGGTCCTTGAAAATCGTCTTTGAAAATCCACGTTTATTGCTCTGAAGGTCCTTGAAAAAGTATTCTTATTGGCCTGAGAGTCCTTGAAAAAAATATTCTTTAAAAATTCACGTTTATTACTCTGTGGGTCCTTGAAAAATATTCTTTAAAAATTCACGTCTATTGCTCTGAGGGTCCTTGAAAAATATTCTTTAAAACTCCACGTTTATTAGTCTGAGGGTCCTTGAAAAATATTCTTTAAAATCCACATTTATTGCTCTGAGTTTCCCAGAAAAAGTATACTTTAAAAATCCACATTTATTGCTCTGAGGGTCCTTGAACAAATATTTTTTTAAAATCCACATTTATTGCTCTGAAGGCCCTTGAAAAAGTATTTTTTAAAATAATACTTTACCACGCCTTTGAAAAAAAAATATTCTTAAAAATCCACGTTTATTGTTCTGAGGTTCCTTGAAAAAATATTCTTTAAAAATCCACACTTATTGCTCCGATGGCCTATGAAAAAATATTTTTTACAAAATCCATGTTTATTGCTCTGATGGCCTTTGAAAAAATATATTCTTTAAAAAATCCACGTTTATTGCTGTGAGGGTCCGCGAAAAATATTCTTTAAAAAATCCACGTTTATTGCTGTGAGGTTCCGCGAAAAATATTCTTTAAAAAATCCACGTATAATGCTGTGATGGTCTTTGTCAAATCCACTATTATAGCTGTGTATATTATTTAAAAAATCCACGTTTATTGCTCTGAATGTACTTTTTTTACCAATTTGAGGATACACCTTACGCACCCAACCTCGAATGTTTATCCCCCTATAAGAAAAATATCCTGATGCCAAGAACGGTGAATTGACGAAATTTTTCTTGTTAGTTGGCATTAGTGAATCTTTGGCTGTCTGTCTGTCCATCTGCATTCTATTTTTTTTATTTGATTTTGTGTATAGTCATGGGCGCGCGAGTATATATGTATTTACCTTGCCTTGGGTTCTGCGTTTGCTCAACTTTTTGGTTTGAACTTGCATTGAAAATATTTTTCTCATAAGTTTTTCAACAGAAAGCAAATAAGAAAAAAATACAACTTAGCAGAATAACACAAAATCTTGTTTTCATTCTTAAGATATTGGCAAAGATGGAGGATGGAGGATGGAGGATTTGAAATAAGCACAAAAAAAAGAAGAAGAACCAGAATTGTACAAGAAGCAAAAAACGTGTACAGCAACAATGACAGTTTACCACACACATACCTTTCCAGTATACTTTGCTGCAGCCAAAGGAAATTTGTATTACTTACTCTTCGTTACGCGCAATATGGTTTTAGTTGGTGTTGTGTAAATGTCATCAATTAAAATGGCATTGTTTGTTTTTCATCTTATTTACACCCATAATATGCACACTAGGGTTATGACTTTTTGACATTTTTTCTCAAAAATGATTTCCTGTAGCAGGGATGAATGAACTTTTGCCTAATAATCACTACGCTATCGTTTATTCCATTGCCTAATAATCACTACGCTATCGTTTATTCCATTGAAATATAAAACAAGTAAAAAGTCGATAAGTTCGGCCGGGCCGAACTTTTTATACCCTCCACCATAAAATAGTCTTAATTATAATTGAATAATTAGGGTCCTTTCACAATTTTAGGTGGAACAATTCTTCGACAATGGATAGACTCCTACTGCCTCCCACTATAACGCTAATTCCTAATGGCCCACTCACGGCGGATCTCTCCTTCGGGGTTCATTATATACCCACCAAGCCTTTCTTCCCCTAGAGGAATTTTCTGTGCCCCAGACTTTCACCTCCATTTTGTTGCACAGTGTTATCTAATCTAATCTAAAAAAATGTGTTCAGCTAGGTGAAAGGTACCACCTACGGGGCTATATCAAAGAGTCAACCTATCTTTAAATTTTTTGGCGGAAAAGTTTTATAGCTGCAGGGAACTTCAAGAGTCAAATTGAGGGTAGTTTCATCAAAACAATGTAGACCCTCAAAAATGGACCCATGTTGACGAATTTTAGTGAAGAAATTTCGTGAACACTGAAAATTCCCGAAAATCGGGAGGTACAGTTTATGGGGGGATATACCAAAACATTGACGTATATTGACGATTATTTTTGAATAGAAAAAATTGTAGCTAAAATTCTCAAAATACCGATCATCAGTTAGTACGGTTAAAAATTGCAGCTAAAATTCTCAAAATACCGAAAATCGGGAGATACCGTTATATGGGGGCTATACCAAAACATGGACCTATGTTGACGATGTTTCGTTGGACATGTTTTATGACCACAGAGAACTTCAAATGTCAAATTACAGCTATTTCGGTTAAAACCTGTAGCTAAAATTCTCAAAATACCGAAAATCGGGAGATACCGTTATATGGGGTCTATACCAAAACATGGACCTATGTTGAGGATGTTTCGTTGGACATGTTTTATGACCACAGAGAACTTCAAATGTCAAATTACAGCTAGTTCGGTTAAAAATTGTAACTAAAATGCTCAAAATACCGAAAATCGGGAGGTACGGTTTAAGGGGGCCATACCAAAACATGGACCTATGTTGACGATGTTTGGTGGAGATGTTTAATGACCACTGAGAACCTCAAATGCCAAATTGCAGATAGTTCGGTTACAAATTGTGGCTAAAATTCTCAAAATACCGAAAATCGGGAGGTACCGTTATATGGGGGCTATACCAAAACATGGACCTATGTTGACGATGTTTGGTGGAGATATTTCATGACCACTGAGAACCTCAAATGGCAAACTACAGCTAGTTCGGTTAAAAATTGTAGCCAAAATACTCAAAATACCGAAAATCGGGAGGTACCGATATATGGGGGCTATACCAAAACATGGACCTATGTTGACGATGTTTCGTTGGACATGTGTTATGACCACAGAGAACTTCAAATGTCAAATTACAGCTATTTCGGTTAAAAACTGTAGCTAAAATTCTCAAAATACCGAAAATCGGGAGGTACCGTTATATGGGGGCTATACCAAAACATGGACCTATGTTGACGATGTTTAGTGGAGATGTTTCATGACCACTGAGAACCTCAAATGGCAAATTACAGCTAGTTCGGTTAAAAATTGTAGCTAAAATTCTCAAAATACCGAAAATCGGGAGGTACCGTTATATGGAGGCTATACCAAAACATAGACCTATGTTGACGATGTTTCGTGGAGATATTTCATGACCACTGAGAACCTCAAATGTCAAATTGCAGATAGTTCGGTTAAAAATTGTGGCTAAAATTCTCAAAATACCGAAAATCGGGAGGTACCGTTATATGAGGACTATACCAAAACATGGACATATTCCCATATCCTTTAGGATATAAGTTTATTGATCACTGGGAACCCTAAGTGCCAAATTATAGCTAATTCGGTCTGCAAATGTGGCGAAGAACGTCAAAATACCTCAAATCCGGAGGTACCGTTATATGGGGGCTATACCAAAGAGTGGACCGATATAGCCCATCTTCTTGAACTTGACCTGCCTATGGAAAAAATACCCTCGCGTGCAAAATTTCAGCACTCTATCTCAATTATTGTGGACGCTAGAGTGATTACAACAGACGGACAGACGGACGGACAGACGGACGGACAGACGGACAGACGGACATGGCTAGATCGTCTTAGAATTTTATCCTGATCAAGAATATATATACTTTATAGGGTCGCAAATGATTAGTTCAATGTGTTACAAACGGAATGACAAACTTAATATACCCTCCATACTATGGTGGAGGGTATAAAAAGTTCACGCACAAATCGATTTTAAAAATATAATTTTTTGAAAAAATGTATGAAATGAAAAAAATTTTTTTTTTCAAAAATTATTTTTTTGCGCAAATGAATAAATATAAGCCTACTAATAACTATAATAATGTTTATTTCATTCAAATATTGAAAAAGGTCATGCACAAACCACTTTGAAAAAAATTTAAATTTTTTGTTTTTTGTTAAAAAATTATATCTTTAAATAAAAGCGTTTACGACATTTTTACGATTCTCAGAATTGAAGAAAATTAGTGAGAAATAAATGTTATGTCAGTTTAATTATCTCATGTGACTCTAAAGTTTATTTTCAATTGTATATCTCCTTACAGTGACTTCAAAAAATTGTCCATAATTTTGATAAAATCATAACGCTAATGCACACCCATACGCGCACATGCACCAGAACCAGGCGTAACAAACACTCTTTTAACACGTACATACCTACACGCTTGATTTTGCCAGGACATTCCAAACCAAGCATCTGGACGGACTTTAACTTAAATATAAACAAAACAAACTTTGTAAAATTATTACTCTGAACAAGTGCATGACAATACACAGAGAGAAAAAAATTGGAGAAGATTCATGGTAACTATTGATTTTTTTTATGAATATTTCAAAGTTCGCAGCTATGCGAACTGGTCTTGTATTAGAAGACCTCATGGACTTCTACAAAAATACCCCTTGGTCTGCTATAAAAAGATCTCATGTTCTTTTAGAAGGAGACGTCATTAACTTTTATAAGACTTCATTATCTTCATGGTTTCTATAAGAACACCTCATGGTCATCTATAAAATATGTCCTTGCTCTCTATTCCTTCTGGTATGATCGTGGAAAATAAGTTTTATATTTTAAGTTTCCTTTAAAATAACTTTCGTGTCATAATTTCATTTCTTTCCTTTTTAATAATTCTCCATCTAATTCTAAATCATACTTCTTATCTAACAACTGAATTTATCTTAATTTTAAAATTATTTAAAAATTCTTATTTCATTTTTGTGGAAAGTGTATTTCAACCGATGCAATGATGCCTCCAGGGAGTTTTGCGCATATTTTGCGATGGCACACGCACGTTTACGTTCACACATTTGCACAGACCCAAACGTACTATATTAATGATGCTGTTTGAAACACTTTAAAAGCACGGCACAGCACAGTATATAACAGCGCACTGAGCAGAACCGAACAGAGAGAAAATTGAGGTATAACCTAAAGACACATTAGGAGCAGTGTGCGTTTGTATACCCTACACCACAATGTGGAAAGGGTTTGTTTTTTCTTATATACTTTTGACTATTAACGCCTAAAATAACATTCATTTAAAAATTTTTTATAAAAAAGGTTCCATTTTGTTTTTCAAAATAGTCAGGCTTAATCCCATAGTCGTTGTTTTAATATTTTATTAGTGGGAAAATAATTGGCAATGTTAACCAAGGGGACTAAGCCTGAATATTTTGAAAAACAAAATAGAAGTCGTCATCCCAAATAAAAAAGCCAACCCTCCTAATTGTGAGATCGGGAACCGTCGAAATGTTCTTTATTGCTGTAGTATGCAATACCAACAAATTAGTTATGTGTTGTTTCGACGAACGCATAGCAGTGGGAAAGATTTGGTTTTGTTTGCAAGTGAAGTTGCTCGAGTTTAGGTAGTGCCAAAGAAATTCTCGATCAGAGTGTTTCTTTGCGCACGTATCTATTTGAGCTAGCAATTGACACTTGGGTATAAAAAGTTTCTTGTTGAAAAACAAGAAATAAGGGAACTGATGAAGATCTGTGGCGAGATCTGAAACTATAGTATTCCCTGCCTTACCCCTTGGTAAACATCGCCAATTTTTTTCCCACTAATAAATTAAAGTTGTTTTAATAAAATATTAAAACAACGACTATGGGATTAAGCCTGACTATTTTGAAAAACAAAATAGAAGTCGTCATCCCAAACAAAAACACCAACCCTCCTAAAATACATTTCTTTTAAAATCCTTTGAACAAATATCCTTTAAAAAATCCATGCTTATTATAACAATTGAAGAAAATATTCCTTAAAAAGGCCACGATTAGTGGAAATTTAAAAAAAAAAAAAAATTCTTTAAAAAGTGCAAGGTTAGTGGAAATTTTTTAAAAAAAATATTCTTAAAAAAACACGCTTTGTGGTAAAATTGAAGAAAATATTCTTTAAAGAGTCTTTAATAAGTCCACGCTTAGTGGAAAAATTGAAAAACAAATATTCTTTAGAAAATCCTAGACTAGTGGAAAAATTAAAAAAACAAATATTCTTTAGACAATCCTAAACTTGTGGAAAAATTAAAAAATATTCTTTAAAAAATACACGCTTAGTGAAAAAAGTTTTCAAAAAAAAAAAAAAAAAAATATACAAAAAATATTCTTTAAAAAATCTTCGCTTAGTGAAAAAATTTAGAAAAATATTTTTTAAAAAGTCCACGCTTAGTGAAAAATTTAAAACAAATATTCTTTAAAAAGTCCACGCTTAGTGAAAAATTTAAAAAAAAAAATATTCTTTAAAAAATCAACGCTTAGTGGAAAAATTGAAAAAATATTTCTTTTAAAATCCATTGAAAAAAATATTCTTTAAAAAATCCACGCTTGGAGGAAAAATTGAAAAAATATTTCTTTTAAAATCCATTGAAAAAAATATTCTTTAAAAAATCAACGCTTAGTGGAAAAATTAAAAAAAATATTTCTTTTAAAATCCATTGAAAAAAATATTCTTTAAAAAATCCACGCTTGGAGGAAAAATTGAAAAAATATTTCTTTTAAAATCCATTGAAAAAAATATTCTTTAAAAAATCAACGCTTAGTGGAAAAATTAAAAAAAATATTTTTTTTAAAGTCCATTGAAAAAAATATTGTTTAAAAAATCCACGCTTAGTGGAAAAATTGAAAAAATATTTTTTTTAAAGTCCATTGAAAAAAATATTGTTTAAAAAATCCACGCTTAGTGGAAAAATTGAAAAAAATATTTTTTTTAAGATCCATTGAAAAAATATTGTTTAAAAAATCAACGCTTAGTGGAAAAATTGAAAAAAAATATTTTTTTTAAGATAAATTGAAAAAAATATTGTTTAAAAAATCCACGCTTAGTGGAAGAATTGAAAAAAAATATTTTTTTTAAGATAAATTGAAAAAAAATATTGTTTAAAAAATCCGCGCTTAGTGGAAAAATTGAAAAAAAAAATATTTTTTTAAGATAAATTGAAAAAAAATATTGTTTAAAAAATCCACGCTTAGTGGAAAAATTGAAGAAATATTTCTTTTAAAATCCATTAAAGAAAATATTCTTTAAAAAATCCACGCTTAGTGGAAAAATTGAAAAAATATTACTTTTAAAATCCATCGAAAAAAATATTCTTTAAAAAAACCACACTTAGTGGAAAAATTTAAATAATATTTCTATTAAAATCCATTGAAAAAATATTCTTTAAAAAATCCACGCTTATTATAAAAAAATAAAAAAAATATTCCATAAAAATTTCACGCTTAGTGGAAATTTTTCAAAAAAATATTGCTTAAAAAGTCCACACTTAGTGAAAATTTTTCAAAAAAAAAAATCTTAAAAAAATACACGCTTAGTGGAAAAATTGAAAAAAAAAATCTTTAAAAAGTCCACGCTAAGTGGAAAAATTGAAAAAAATATCTTTAAAAAATCCACGCTTAGTGGAAAAATTGAAAACAAATTTTTAAAAAATCCAAGCAAGTGAAAAAATTGAAAAAAATATTCTTTAAAAAGTCCACGCTTAGTGGAAAAATTAAAAAAAAAAATATTCTTTAAACAATTCACCATTCCCTCCATTCCAAAAATGGGAAAATATTCTTTAGAAAATCCACACTTAGTGGAAAAATTAAAAAAAAATATTCTTTATAAAGTCAAAGGGTATAGGCAAAATTTAAAAGAAATCGTTATTAAAATTCACGCTTAGTGGAAAAATATAATAAACTGTTCTTTAAAAATCCACTCTTAATATGAAAAATAAAAAAATATTAAAAAAAAAATATTCTTTAAAAAAAGTATAAGAATTGAAAAAAATCGTTTTACGCTTAAAAAAGATTTAAAAATCTACTCTTAGTTAAAAAGAAACAAATATTCTATGAAAATCCGTTCTTAGTTGAAAAAAAAAATTAAGAAATCCACGCTTATTGGAAATATTGTTTCAATAATACTCGCTGGTTGGAAAAATTAAAAAAAAATAAATGAATTATGAATAACAGATTACATGAAACTGATAATTGGCATTTAACATCAGTTAAGGGTAACATTAATGAAATATGAAACATGTTGCGTATGCTTAACACGTTAACAACTTAGTGATTCGTATACGCCCTAGTTCCCACTCAATTAGCTTTGGCATACATAAATTCGCATTTGGATGATGCACCTGTTGTGTTCCTAGTAGTATTATCATTACACCCTGTTTATATATATATATTTGGACGCAATGGAAAATGTTCAGCTGAAGATAATTACTCGTATGTATAATAGGATTAGTCATTTTTTTCAAATATCAAAAATCTGTGGAAATGGCATGTAGGGCAGGCAAAAATAATAAGAATTGCGTTTTTACTTTTTCGAAATTGTAAAAAAACTTTCCGCACAAAATGCAATTACTTTAGCTAAAAACAAACTTTTTTTTTAAATTTTTAAATTTGAAAATTTTTTTTCTGCAAAAGTTGTTCTTGGAAATAATTTTTTTAGTTGGTTTTAGTGCATCGATTTCAAATATGCAAATTGATCAAAAATCTGTCATATAGTTTTTAAGCTACATCGATTTTAAAATTTGCAACTCGGTTTCATTTCCCAGTTTTAAAAATTTTAAACGAGTTGCTCTAATAAAAGTTTGACAATACAGAAGTAATGTCATAATACATAATTTATATCGTTTTGAGTTTTAAATTATTTTTTCATAGTTTGTGTTCACATCGCCATGTCGTTTAAAAAAAGTTGCAAAAATGTCCAAAAAAACAGTGATAACTGGGTCAAAAATTTTAAAGCAAAAAGACCGAATGAAATAAATAAGCTGTTTTGCCGCTATACCATTTATACGAATTTCCGAAAGAAATCAATATAATTGAAAGATATAGAGGATTAGTGCTTGAGAAATCTAAAAAAAATTCTAATTATATCTGAAGAATTAAATAAGTTATGGATTAAGCTAAATCAAAAAGCGATGGAATTAAAGAACGTTGGAGGCAAGGTGCTTAAGTTGATAACTGATTATCAAATATTTTTAAAGCGGCGGCAAGACACCAATAAATTTGAAAAATTGTTTGATATCTCGTATAAAAAAGGTGTTATAAAAAAAGGAATTTTCAAAGCACACTGGAAGTACCACCGGGTTCATTTTGTGATTTAGACTTAATGTGCGATGATACAAAAGCATATCGTCGGTGTCATGCTTAAGTGTTCCATACTCCATTTTTGACTTTTTGAGATACAGGTGGTTTCTAGGGTTTTTCGATATGCTCTTTCTGAATTTCTAGTCGGCTTTCTCCTATCTGTTCTAGTTTCCGAGATATCCATGCATCGACGCGAAGGCTTAAATTTTGTTCAGTTATGAAATTAATATTTTAAAAACTTACTAGTTTAAAAACACATTTCAAAAATCAGAACGTGAATTTTCGTTTTAGAAGTATTTAATTTATTAAGGCAAAGATGGAAAAAATTTTTGTCACTTTGTTCCATGTGATTTACAATATTTCGCATTTGTGTCATAAGTGTGGATATGGAACAAATCGACAAAAATTCTTTTTTTAAAAAAATCTCTATAACTTTTATATTCCAATATATATTCCTCTATATTTTTGCAAATATGTTCTATATACTATTGTTAATATTTTAAGTCAAAAATATAAATATTTTCTTCAGTCAGCTCCACGCAGTTGTGACGCAAAACATTAAAATGCGATTATCTCAAAACGGGCAAATGGCGTATGGAACACTTAAGCATGACACCGACGATATGACAGAGATTACTATTCTACTGCAAGTAAACAGATACCCAAGTTGTCTTCAAACATAGGGACGTTTTTGGTAATTGATACGAATGTCAGTTCAAATAAAGCAGCTATGATATGCAAAAAAATGGCCATCGCAAAAAACCATTTACAGACACGTCATTAAGTTTGCTGAACAAAAGGTAGATACAAACAAAGAACATTTAAAACTTGAAAACTGGGCCCTACATTTTGATGGTAAAAAATTAATAAAAAAGAAATACAAATGATACGAAGGAAATAAAATTAGGAGTGCTTGTTCTTGAAAATGGAAAAGCTGTAACCATATTTAATGGCATTAGAGAAATGCTAGAAAAGTATAATTTATTTCACTCCATTAAAATGATTATATGTGATACAACGAGTGTTAATACTGGGAAAAAAGGCGGTGTTGTGTCATTGTTGCAAAATCACTGCAAACCTCTTTCACTGCCTCCACCGCAATATATTGGCTGCCAACACCATATACTTGATTTATTATTACAACATATTATGGATGAAGTTTTAGGTGGAAAAACAACTTCCCCTAATATCGAATATCCTTTTGTTTCCGAGATTATAAATAATTATGATCACCTAAGAAGTTGCTACATACAAAATAAAAAGGAAATAAATATTTACAAAATTATAATGGCGGGATGATATGAAATATTTGTACGAGCTGTGTGTGTCATTTCAATATTATTTGAAAAACCAAAAATTTCCTCGTATAACATTTAAGTCTATACCTCCAATAAGCAACGCTCGATGGAATTCTAGGGCAATTCTTGCTCTACTGGCATTTATACTAATTCTAAAATATCGGACGCAATTATATTCAATTTGTGAGTTTATATCTGGCACCTGGTTTGATATATGGTTTTCCGATCATTGTTTTAAAATCGATGACTATTCAAAATTAAATCTAGCCTTTCTTCCTTTCAAAAACGCTCACCTGTGCTTTCAAAGACATTGGGTTCAGGAAGAATCAGCAATTCCGAAGCAGCAGAGAAGTAACATATGTGCTGAAAGAGCCATAAAAGTAGTTCAATATATTTTTCCACTGTGCAAAACAACACATTCATTGAATTTAAAATTTATTACCCATAAATGCCCATTGTAATCTTGCTAAGATTTTATTTAAACTTATTAAAAAAATACTCTTTTGTTCTCATGTTTCTTTTTATATGTCTTGTTGACTTTAAGTAGTAGAAAATGCTACTGCATTTGAGTAATTTATTATAAATGTTATTATTCTAAGGCGTTACTTTAAATAAAATTTTAATCTTATTAACATTATTGCATAATATCTTCAATTTTATTAAAAAAATAGTATTGCATATTTTACAATCGATACATATATCTCGAAAAATAAATGACAGATTTTGGATCAAATTACATTTTATAAAAAATTTATCAATATTTATTAAAAAAAAAGTATAAAAAAAATTTAAAAAAAAAATATTATCAAATTTTAAAAATCACAAAAAAAAATTCAAATAAAAAAGTTGGTTTTGAGCTAAAGCAATTGCATTTTGTGCGGAACGTTTTTTCACAATTTCGAAAAAGTAAAAACGCAATTTTGCTTGATTTTGCCTGCCCTATATGCTATTTCCACAGATTTTGAATCTAAAAAAAATGACTAACCCTAATGTATAAGTCAACGTATATATGGGGATTTCTGAGTGAAATCGGACACTTTTTCAAAATGAGGTTTTCGATTTCCTTTATTTTTTGCTGTGGTGATGCTGCTCATCAGCAAAATATTTCAGTATATTTTAAATTTTTTTTAACAACGGCTCCAGAGATATCGCGCCTTGAAAAAGCCGAATTCTGTAAAAACTATACACAAAGAAATACTCAAAACTTTTTTAATATTGTTCCAATTTGAAAACATATTTTTTCTATGTTTTGTTGTTTTATCAGCTATTTAATAACAAATAGAAAAAAATGCACAGTTGGATTGGATACAATTTTCGCAATTTAATAATTAAAATCAATTCTTAACAATGATTGACCCCTTCGATTTTCTTTTTCCAAATAGGACTTAACATTTTTGTAATTAATCGAAGTTTAATAAAAAAAATCAAGAAAATAGAAGGGGTCAATCATTGTTGAAAATTGATTTTAAATATTAAAATTTTTCGCCAATTTTTTTAAAGAGCTGATTAAACTACAAAATATAAAAAAAAATTTAAATTGGGCCAATATTAAAGAAGTTATGAGTATGTCTTTGCATATAGTTTTTTACGTAATTCGACTTTTTCAAGACACGATATCACTGGCGCCGTTAGTCATTTTGAAAAGTGTCCGATTTCACTTAGAAATCACCGCATATATACTTTTTTATTTTTAAATTAAATATTTTGGTAGGCTCCTACTTAGTCTACTTAATTTAACATGTCACTTATAAATTGGATACACCAACGTACAATGTTTTAATTGGTAACTCATCTTTCATAACCTATTTCGTTTTTCTGCTAATTATAATCATCTGTAATCATCTTTATTGTGCATGTATATATGTACATTCATCTGTATATCGATTAAATTTTTTGCGTGGAAGTGTGCTGTGTATTGTGAATCTTTACAATTTATCTGTTCCTAAGTGATTTGTAAAATTTGGACCCATTTTTTCCAAGTATCTACTACTTCCTTTTGATGCAAATAATTTTAAAGATAGAAACGATTTTTTGTTGTGGTTAGTGCTTTTGCAAAACCTTTGTTCCTAGGTTTTGCAAAAGAAAGAACCATTAAAAATGTGAAGAAATTTTATGAGAGATGAAAATATTGTTAAGAACAGAAGGAAATAACTTCGTGAAAGAAGAGGTTGGATATGTGTTCGCACTTAAAAAAATCAAATATATTTTATTTAGTTTTCTTTGGTAATGCATTTTTAATTTTACTTTTTCAATTAATTACAATATATATGATCTAATATTTAATTTATAATTGATTTAACATATTAAATACAAATAAATTAAAATCAAAATCTTCAATGTATAACAATTAACCATAAACAAATTATTTTACTAACTCAGATACCAATAAAGGGAAAACGAAATCCTAATTATTACAAGTAACCACAAACAAATGATGTTATTTGCGGTTATGGCCACAAAATATTATAACAATTACAAAATATGTTTCCAAGAATTTTCTTTCGAATTTTGTGTAATATATTCAATTTAAATTTATTGAATCTTTTTTTAACATACACGTTTAAAACACACATAATATGAAAAACTTAAAGCTATTATTTTTATTTTTTGGGCTTTTTTGACCATTTTGTAATTTAATGAGAATAAAAACAAGCTTTATTTCATTTTCCCGACGTTTCGTTGGCTTTTTCCCAACTTTTTCAAGTGTGGTGTTTTATTTGGGGGGTATATTAATTAATTAATTCATTTAGTTTTCATTTACTTAATATATTAAAAAACGGAACATCACGCACAAAGATTAATATACAAAATAATGAAAAATATAATTGTACTAATAATTAAAAGTTAAACTATATCATAGAACTGGTTTCATTTAATTGCAATTAATGCTATTATGTGTGAAAAACTTCAGCATCTGGCTTGTCTTGTCGTGTTACATATATTGTTAATGTACAGTGTAAGTAAATCGTGTTTCCTCCGGCACTTCAGTATTTAGAGAGCTTCTCTCATTTGGTTTAAACTTAACCTAACCTAAACCTTATAAACTAAAAAGTTAATAAGAAATGTCGCCTCTCTGACGGGAATGTTCGTTACTGTAACAGAGGCTACATATTTGGTAAGTGCGGACATAAAAATCTGGACACATTAAATCAGCCAAACCATAGGTTAAATCAATTCCAAGAACTGAAATATAATTTGTTTTTGCCCGGGTTAAAATGGGTTAAACTTCAGATGTTTTTCGTATATAAAACTGTTAGAGTGCGGTTTATTGAAAGATGCGAAATTTTTTCCTATGCACATCCTAAATATTTTTCTTTCAAAAATGCCGACAGTTGGGGATATTGAAAACCAAAGGGAATGTATATGGCAGTGCGGGTCTAGCAATTGTTTTGTAGAATAGTAATTTAGATACATTTGGTAAACCATTGCTATTGAAGGGTCTCCCAAACGAATCTTTTATGCGAAATTTCCTTTTCAATTAGTTTCGTGCATTTTCATTAAATTTAAATAATTTAGGAGGGTTGGTGTTTATACCCTACACCACTATGTGGGGAGGGTATTATAAGTTGGTTTTGGCCAAAAAGTTTGTAACGCATCGAAATAATGGTCGTAGACCCATACTTATATATACCAAAATTAATGTCTCGACGAGCTGAGTCGATCTGGCTATGTGTGTCCGTCCGTCAGTCCGTCCGTCTGTCCATCTAAACCTTGTAATCACGCTACAGGTCGCAATTTTGATCGGATCGTCACGAACTTTTGGGTATTGATGGGGGTCCCGGAGGGGAAGAAGCCTATTGATTTTGGTGATGGTCGGATAATATTTAGGGGTCGGGAAGGGCAAAAAACTTAGGTGGATAAAAAGACAACGCTTTTTTCCAAAGCCAATATCTCAGCTTCTGTATGGGGTATACGAAAAGCAAAACCTGACAATGAAAGCAGAAAATATCACCTTTCTAATGATGTAAAGTGGGTGCTCGTAGGTGATCAAACAACGAAAATATCGCAATAGTAGCAAATAAAACCCCAATTTTCATTTTTGCGATTTTAATTATATTGACAAATATCACAGCTTTGGTTGAAAACTTTCCAAAAGCAAAGCCTGACTACGAAAGTAGAAGATCCCGTCTTTACAATGATGCAAACTAGGTCGGCGTAGGTAACCAAATAAAGGAGATATCGCAATAGTCAGTAATACATCCCATTTTTCTATTTTTTTGGAAATCACTCAACAGGTCGCAATATTAATCGGATCGTCATGAAAATTTCAGGGTTAATGGGGGTCTCACAGACGAAGAAGCATATTGATTTTGGTGATGGTCGGATAATATGCAGGGGTCGGAATGGGCAAACACTTATTTTGAGAAAGGTCAACGTTTTATTTCAAAGCCAATATCTCTGTTTCTTTAAGAGGTATATCAAAAGCAAAACCTGGCAAGGAAAGTAGAAAATATCACCTTTACAACGATGTAAAGTAGGTCGTCATAGGTGGTCAAATAGCAGAGATATGGCAATAGTCGATAATGCATCCGATTTCCGATTTTTTTGTAATCACGCCACAGGTCGCAATTTTGATCGGATCGTCAGAAAGTTTAGGGGTTAATGGCGGTCCCACAGAGGAAGAAGCCTACTGATTTTAATGATGGTCGGATAATATTCAAGGGTCGGAATGGGCAAAAACTTATTTGGAGAAAAGTTCTACGTTTTATTTCAAAGCCAATATGTCTTTAAGAGGTATATCAAAAGCAAAACCTGGCAAGGAAAGTAGAAAATATCACCTTTACAACGATGTAAAGTAGGTTGTCGTAGCTGCTCAAACAACAGAGATATCGTAATAGTCGGTAATGTATCCATTTTCCGATTTGTTTGTAATCACGCTACAGGTCGCAATTTTAATCGGATCGTCACGAATTCTTTTGGTCGGCCCCGTCCCGACTATAGCCTTTGATCATTTTTTTTTATTTGGGATGACGACTTCCATTTTGCTTTTCAAAATAGTAGGACTTACTCCCATAGTCGTTGTTTTAATATTTTATTAAAAAACTTAAATTTATTAGTGAAAAAATTGACAATGTTTACCAAGAGGTAAGACTATAGTTTCGGATCTCGCTACAGAACCTCATCAGTTCCTTTGTTTCTTGTTATACCCTACACCACTATGTGGAAAGGGTATTATAAGTTTGTTTTCGAAAACATTCATGTAACACCGCGAAATATTCGTCGGAGACCCCCAATGTGGTATACCCAATCTTCATATTTTGGCGAGATAAAGCGATTTTGAGATGTGTGTTCGTCCATCTGTCCATTATAAATTGTAATCAAACTCCAGGCCGCAATTATGGACGGATCGTCACGAAATTTTGCATGGAGATCGGGTTCAGACCAGAATAGACACCTATTCTTATTGGTGATGATCGTGAAATATTTAGCGGATGAAATGGACTAAAAACATAATTTTTATCCGATTTTGTAGCTGCTCTGTTGGTCGCAATTATAGCCCGATCGCCTCGAAAATTCAAACAAGGTATCAGTATATGACAAAGAAGATGCTTGCAATCTGATATGGCGATCGGATGATGTTTAAAGGGTTAAATGGACCACAACTTTTGTGTGAAAATTGCGAAAATTTTACATATACCGATTATATATTTATTCCTGGAAGACACATTCCGTCAACGGAAATAATATTTGGAAAGCCAACTCTTGCCCTTTCCATTGATGCCAATTATGTTGATTTACGCGGTCAGATAACAGAGTTATAGCCTAATATATCCAGTTCATTGCTTGTAGTGTAGTCATCAGCACACTAGAGGTCGCAATTATAACTCAATAGTCACGACATTTTGCATGAGGTAAGGGTTTAGGTCGAAGAAGATGTCTAAAATTTTGCATGATGATCTGATATTATTTGGAGGGTGAAATGGACCATTACTTTTGTATGAAAAATAGAAACATTTTATTTTTGGTCCATATTGGAATTCCTGGAGGGCATAAACCGGCAAAGTGGAAAAATAACTACTGACCTTTGCTCTGCTGAAAATTGCAATAATATACACCTCGATTAATATTAGCTCAATGATATGTAGACACGGAATTTTTTGCAACCCCTATTTTTGGGACTGGGCATATTTTTGGCTTCTGATTAAATTCCAATCAAAATATATCACATATGCAAAAATATGCAAAATGTATTAATTATGCATATGCAAATATTATTGTTTGCATATGCAAAATTTATTTATTTTAAATATTTTCGTATGCAATAAATATTTCAATAATATTTTCTAAAAGGTTAATGTGTACATTTTTTCTGTTTAAAATTCTCTTCAGACAAAAGTCGAAAATGTAGCCTAGACCTATATCGATAAATTTCAGGTGGAAAGTTTAGTACCCCCAATTAAGACTTAATACCAAATTTCAGCTATTTCGGAGGGATATGGAGACCATAACCTTCAAAATACAGAAAATCCGCAGGTACTGTTCTATGGGAGCCATATGAAGACGTATACCTATACCGACAAAGTTCAGGTGGAAAGTTTTATAACCCCAACGAAGACTTAATACAAAATGTCAGCCATTTCGGTGGGATATTAAGGCCACAACCTTCAAAATACCGGATATGGGAGCTATATGGGAGCTGTATAAGATTCCGCTGTCTATTAAAAATGTCACCCGCACCCTATTAGAAATGTCATAACATGGAAATTTTAAATATTCTGATTTTTAAAGAATAGACGTCCTGTACATTTAATATGATCAATACCAAAAAAATCATAAAGTATCTTCGTTTCTAATATTATTCCATATTTCAACTTCCTCAAATTTCCGTGGTAAAATTATTTACTGGTGACACCGTGGTACAATTGTATGCACACCCGACTTGCACGCTGAAGGTCTGGGGTTCTATTCCCGTCCAGCCAACATCAAATTTCCAACGATGGCAAAATACCCCTCAGTAATGTTTGCAACATTTCCTGAGTATTTCAGCCATGTAAAACTTCTCTACAAAAGTGGTGTCTTAGACACGCCTTTCGGACTCGGCGATAAACTGTAGGCCCCATATCATTGATGTAATATGAACCGTGGTGCACTCCCTGTCCCTTCTGGGATGTTTGTGGAACAATTATTATATTGTTATTTAAACTTGATGTGATAAGGTGGCAGACTCCTCTTACAATAACTGTATTTGTGCAAAAGGAATTTTGATTTGCTGAAAGCTAATTCGCAGGGTAGTGGTGTAGAGTATCGCATGGTCGGCCCTATCAGATTATAGCCTTTGCTTACTTGTTTTTTCTTACAACCGTTTTTTTTTTTAATTTGCTCAAAATATTTTTTTGTTTTTGCTATAATATTCGAACCCCTTAACAGATTTGTAAAGTTTTGGTTTTATTTGAATCTTCGCGATGTTTAGATCACGTATATATTTTTATACCCTCAGCCTTTAGACTAAAGAGGGTATTTACACTTTGATACGACCAAAAATGTGCTTCATCGAAATAATGGTTTTAGACACCAAGTATGTTTGTACGATATCCGTTTCAGACAATTTTGAGTAGATCTAGCAATGTCCGTCCGTCTGTCTGGCTGGCTGGTGCGCACGATAACTCTCGAACGGATCAATCGATTCGGTTCAAATTTTGGGTATCGAAATATTTTGTCCAGATTCGATTTAAGTTCGAAGATGGGCCATATAGGTCCACTCCTTCAGGTACCTCCCCCACAAATGTTCAAAAATTGTCGCAAAACTTGTGCGCACGATAACTCTTGTAGGGAATAACCGATTTGGTCCATACTTTGCACATCGTGTAATTTCTACCAAACTTAGATGAGGTTCCAATATGGACTCAATCGGTCCACTCCTTCAGGTACCTCCCTCACAAAAGTTCAAAAATGTTCGGAAAAATTGTTCGTACGGTAACTCTTGAAGGGAGTGGCCGAATTGGTCTATACTTTACACATCCTAATATATCTACCAGATATAAATCAGGTTCAAATATGGACTATATTTGTCCACTCCATCCGGTACCTCTCACACAAAATTTCGGATAAGTTCACTTTAAGACATGCTCTCGAATCACTTTAATTTTTTTTTTGAAGCAACTTGCATTCGCTGCCTCAATTGCGATGGTAAAAGTTTTTTTAGGGGCAAGTCCATACTTCTTGAGCAAACAGTCCGAAGAATGTAAAACCCCCATATGTCACCATATGTTGTGCCTGGAGATCTACTTCCATAACGGTCAATGTCGATCCATTCCTTTTAGTATATCTTTCGCAAAACTTTTGATCTTTAATCCTAATCAACAGTTTTGTCTTTTCAAACGCCCAAAATTTTTAAAAACAAAAAAATCGCCGGAGCGCTTTTTAAATAAATCGCGATTCAAGTTGACATGTTTTTAAGTTTTCACGATTTTGCTTGGAAAAAAATGTTGTAGCTATGAAAAGTCTCTACAAAATTGAGCATTATGATAATTCCGTAGGTTTTACCGTTATTGAGATATAGAAGTTCAAATTGGGACAATGCATTGACTGTATCGCTATAAAACAATGTCATACATGGTGCGCCTTAACTAACTTTAAGTGAAAACCGCTTACACCTGGGAAGTTTTTGCGGGTTTTGAAACAGCAATGTTCATAGGTGAGAAAAATCCAAAAACAAGAAAAAATCGCTAAAGGGATTTTTAAATAAATCGCGGTCAAAGTTCCTATTTTTTAGGTTTTTTTAGGTTTTCACGATTTTGCTTGGAAACCGCAAGTCCTATCGAAATGGGACTAAAGAAAATGTTGTAGGAGTTAAAATTCTCTACCAGATTTGCTTTTGTATCTTTTTCCTATGTTGTACCATTTTTGAGATGTGTAAGTTTAAGTTGGGAAATTGCAGTCATGACATTGTTTTGTAAGGAGACGATACAGTCAATGCATTGTCCCAATTTGAACTTCTATATCTCAAAAACGGTAAAACCTACGAAAATACCATATAGGTTAATCTTGTAGAGAATTTTCATAGCTACAACATTTTTTGTGTCCCATTTCGATAGTACTTGCGGTTTCCAAGCAAAGTCGTGACATCCTAAAAACCCCTTAAAAATGCCGACTTGAATAGCGATTTATCTAAAAAGCGCTCCGGCGATTTTTTTGTTTTTTGAATTTTTTCATCTATGTACATTGTAGTTTGGTAGGTTTAAGTACCTTCCATTTAAAGTTGCTTCAAGAGCACCGTCTTTTCTATTGAACAATTACACTATGCCACAAAGTGGAGGTGAAAATCTAGGGCAGAGATAATTCCTTTTGTGGATGAAAGCCCTTCGTGAGTATATTAAGAATCCCAAGGACAGATCCGACGTGAGTCGAACTTCCGAGTTATGGCGTGATGAAGTTTCTGCTGAAGACCCTGTAAGGCATCTGAAATTAGCGTTATATCTTTGTTAGCTATTGTTTTAGCTTATTTATGAGATGACATGTCTTCCGTCAAATCGATTGAGGATTAATTTCGTAGAACATTTGAAAGTCCCACATTATGACATTTTACAGCTTCGAAATGTCGCTCAAAAAATTTTAGGTACGACTCTCATTGACAACTAATCGTTTTTGTCGCGTTTTCATGGTCATTTACCCTGTTTTGGCTCAGAAAAATACTATATTTTATTTTGTTTTTTTTTTTGTATATTCGTTACAGAACATACAAAAACACAAAACACAGTTTTTTTCTGAGCAAACAGGTGTAAATGTCAAAAATGACTATGAAAACGCAACAAAATCGATTAGTTGTCAATGAGAGCCATACCTAAAATTTTCTGAGCGACATTTTTGCAGAACATTTCGAAGCTGAAAAACGTCATCTTGTGGTACTTTTATAGCGGCTCTTAAAATAAAGGACGAAGAGGATATTGAGGGAAGCGAGTTAGAAGGTCTACGAAAATAATCCTCATTTGATTTGACTAAAGACATGTCATCTCAAAAATAAGCTAAAACAACAGTGAACAAAGATATAACGCTAATTCCTTACAGGGTCTCTAGCAAAAACTTCATCACGCCATAACGCGGAAGTTCGACTCACGGCGGATCTGTCCTTCGGGGTTCTTAATATACTCACCAAGGGCTTTCATCTCCAAAAGGAATTATCTCTTCCCCAAAATTTTGTGTTCACAGTGTTATTTATAATTTTATAGCAAAATTATTTCAATGATTTTGTAGCGTATAGGTACTGGCAACGGTCATACACCCTTTCTTTTCTCTGAATATATTTACACAATAAATAACGCAATGAAAATATAAATATTCATGGCTTAGGGTTTCTTTGGAAATTGATTTATAATTGTTTAACAATACTCTTTTCAAATTATTCGCATTTATTTGCATCTTTTGTTCGTGGCTTATGTGGCGTATACGTATTGTCAGCGGTTAGACACCCCATTGGCCACCATTGTTTTTTAAATTTATTATCAGAATTTACCATTAAAATAAATATGCATTACAAATTTGTGCGTTTTTTTAGAGCTTTCAATAAAAATTCGCTGTTAATAAGACTTAATTAAAAATCATTTCCTTTTTTTGTGTATCTAAAAATAAAATGTTTATTGTGTTTTTTCATCTCATGGAAAAAAGGAACTTTAATTATGTCATTGGTAAATATTCCAGTTTTTGTTGTTGTACTATGTTACGATTGACGCTGTAATGTTATACCATTCTCTGTGACTAAAGGTTATAAAATTATTAGTGAATGTATAAACAAATACATATTTATATAGTCATTTAACCTTTCTATGTGAATATTTTTTGTCTTAACAACGAAATTTGACCTTTTCATGATAAATAGGCAAATCTCGACAATGTATACAAAAGGCTTCATTAATTTTTCTCTATGATAACTTTTTTTCTCTTCTGGGTAAATATAATGAACGTGACGTTATGTTTCCAAATTGAATACAGTTGTCATGTAACGTTGACAAAATTTAAAAAATACATACACAAAAACGAACGATTGCTGGTAGTCAGAAATAATTTCTGCTATAACTTTGCAATTTGTGTAACAGAAAAAAGTAATCCATAATGTTTGCCATCAAAAGAATGAATTGCCATTAATATTATATCCCGGCAAAATTGTTGCCACCAAAGATGCAGTTAAATCATATATACGAGTGATTTGGAAGTGAATCAAATTATGCATTTTCACTCATGATTTTTACAAGAGCGTGACTACTGAAAGATGCACTCCATTAGCACTGCAGTTTTACTAACCCTTTGGCATTGCATTTTAACTAATCCTTTGGCACTACATTTTAACTAACCCTTCGGCACTGCATTTTAACTATCCCTTTGGAATCGCATTTTAACTAACCCTTTTGGGTAGAATAGGATGCAGTCCAATTTGCATCCAAAGCACGTGTTACGATGCAGTGCTTTGGATGTAGTTTAAAAGCACTCTTCCGAATGTGTTTTTATGTAGTTCAAAGATGCAATAAAAATGCAGCCAGTGCAAAATATCCCATAATAAATAACAAGTAAAAAGTTGTTAAGTTCGGCCGGGCCGAACTTTTTATACCCTCCACCATAAAATAGTCTTAATTAAAATGGAATAATTAGGGTTCTTTCACAATTTTAGGTGGAACAACTTTTCGACAATGGATAGACTCCTACTGCCTCCCACTATTGCTTAAATTACACTGTGAACACAAATGTTGGGGCAGAGATAATTCCTTTTGGAGATGAAAGCCCTTGGTGT
Organism: Musca autumnalis; assembly: GCF_047663935.1. Classification (NCBI taxonomy): domain Eukaryota; kingdom Metazoa; phylum Arthropoda; class Insecta; order Diptera; family Muscidae; genus Musca; species Musca autumnalis. Next base: position 36,297,077 of record NW_027411644.1, read on the forward strand.
GTGTATATTAAAAACCCCGAAGGACAGATGCGCCGTGAGTCTATCTTCCGCTTTATATTATACTAGCAAAGTGCCCGCAACTTCGTATGCGGAAAGGATATAAAAAATATAAACAATATATAATATGGAAATTGCAAACACTGAAAATGTTGGTCCACTAATACCAATTTTAATCAATATTAATTTTAGTACTGTACGTACCCCTTTAGTTCGATTCTCAAAAAGGTCAACCGTATCTCACCCTTACACATTAACAGCGAGATCAACGTTGCACACCAATACTCACTTTTACTCCAAAAAATACAGATTCCAGCACTGTCCCTACACCCAAAAACAAACTAAGTACCATTAAGTACTTTAAGTAAAAAATAATTACAGTAATCGTAATTCTAAATATCAAGATTCCAGCTGTATCCGTTAGTCCAATTCCTAATTTTACCAAATATATTATTATTTGGCACTCTTCGTATCCACAAGTAAGATTTTCCAAAACTACCTCAATCCTTCACTTTAACAGTAATCTTAATTCCAAATTTCAGGATTCCAGCTCAATCCGTTAAACCAAATCCAAATTTTACCAAATTTGGAACAATTTAGAACTTTCGTACCCATAAGTACGAATTTTTTAAACTTCCTCAATGGAACAGGGATGCAATAATTATAATTTCAAATTGCAGGATTCCACCGCTATCCGTTCACCTAAATCCAAATAGTACCAAATTTAGTGCTTTTCGTAGCCATAAGTACGATTTTTCAAAACTACCTGAATCCTACTCTTCGACTGTAATCGAAATACCAATTTTCAAGATTCCAGCTCTATTAATTCACCCAAATCCAAGTTGTACCAAATTTAGTACCATTTAGTACTTTCATATCCATAAGTACGAATTTCCAAAACTACCTTAATCCTACACTCCAACAGCAATCTCATTTCGAAATTTCGGAATTCCAGCTCTATCCGTTCACCCAAATCCCCATTGTACCAAATTTAGTACCATTTATAACATTTCGTTCCCATAAGTACAATATTTCAAAACTACTTCAATCCTACACTCCAACAGAAATCTCAATTCCACATTTCAGGATTCCAGATTTATCCGTTCACCCAAATCCCCATTGTACCAAATTGAGTAACATTTAGTACCTTTCGTACACTCATAGTTTCCAAAAACCCTTTAGTACATCTCTCTTACTCTATCCATTCACCCAAATCTAAACTGTACTAAATTTAGTACTATTTAGTACTTTTCGTACCCATAAGTACGAATTTCCAAAACTTCCACAATCCTAAACTCCACCACTAATCTCAATTCCAAATTTCGAGATTCCAGCTCTATCCGTTTACCCAAATCCCCATTGCAACAAATTTAGTACCATTTAGTACTTTTTATATACATAAGTAAGAATTTTCCAAACTTCCGCAATCGTACACTCCAACAGTAATCTCAACTCCAAATTTCAGGATTTCAGCTCTATCCGTTCACCCAAATCAATATTGTACCAAATGTAGTACCATTTAGTACATAAGAGCAAATTTTCAAAACTACCTCAATCCTACACTCTACCAGTTATCCAAATTTCGAGATTCCAGCTCTTTCCGTTCACCCAAATCCCCCTTGTACCAAATTTAGTACCATTTAGTACTTTTCGTACACATAAGTATGAGTTTTCCCAACCATCTCCTTTCACCACTTTTCAACCTTGATTTCCATACCAAATTCTATGATTCTAGCTATATCCGTTCAAAATATACAATTGGTACTAAATTTTGTAAATTTTAGTACTTTTCGTACACTTAGTACACCCTATACCCTTACAGTAATCTTAATTCAAAACTTCAGGTTTCAAGCTCTATTCGTTCGCCCAAATCCAAATTGTACCAACTTTAGTACCAATTAGTCCTTTCCGTACCTATAAGTACGAATTTCTAACACTACCTCGATCATACACTTCAAAAGTAATCTTAATTCCAAATTTCAGTATTCCAGCTCTATCCGTTCACACAAATCCCCATTGTGCCAAATTAAGTACCATTTATAACTTTTCGTTCCCATAAGTACGATTTTCCAAAACTACTTCAATCCTACACTCCAACAGAAATCTCAATTCCACATTTCAGGATTCCAGCTTTATCCGTTCACCCAAATCCCCATTATACCAAATTGAGTACCATTTTGTACTTTTCGTACACTAATAGTTTCCAAAAACCCTTTAGTATATCTCTCTCTATCCATTCACCCAAATCCAAACTGTTCTAAATTTAGTACCATTTAGTACTTTTCGTACCCATGAGTATGAATTTCCAAAACTTCCACAATCCTAAACTGCACCAGTAATCCCAATTCCAAATTTGGAGATTCCAGCTCTATCAGTTTACCCAAATTTCCCTTGTACCAAATTTAGTACCATTTAGTACTTTTCATACACATAAGTACGATTTCCAAACTTCCCCAATCCTTCACTCCAACAGAAATCTCAATTCCACATTTCAGGATTCCAGCTCTATCCGTTCACCCAAATCCCCATTGTGCCAAATTTAGTACCATTTAGTACTTTTCGTACACTCACAGTTTCCAAAAACCCTTTAGTACATGTCTCTTACTCTTCATCAGTGACCCTCAGTCCAAATTTGAGGAATCGAGCTCTATCCGTTCACCCAAATCCAAACTGTACTAAATTTAGTACCATTTAGTACTTTTCGAACCCATAAGTACGAATTTCCAAAACTTCAACAATCCTAAACTCCACCAGTAATCTCAATTCCAAGTTTCGGGATTCCAGCTCTATCCGTTCACCGAAATCCCCATTGTACAAAATTTAGTACCACTTAGTACTTTTCATACACATAAGTACGAATTTTTAAACTTCCCCAATCATACACTCCAACAGTAATCTCAATTCCAAATTTCAGGATTCCAGCTCTATCCGTTCACCCAAATCCCTATTGTACCAAATTTAGTACCATTTAGTACTTTTCTTACACATAAGTACGAATTTACAAAACTACCCTCATATCTCAATTCTACACTTTAATAGTAATCTTAATTCCAAATTTCAGGTTTCCAGCTCTATCCGTTCACCCAAATCCAAATTGTACCAAATTTAGTACCATTTAGTACTTTTCGTTCCCATAAGTACGAATTTCCAAAACTACCTCAATCCTACACTCCACCAGTATTCTCAATTCCACATTTCGAGATCCCAGCTCTATCCGTTCACCAAATCCCCATTGTACCAAATTTAGTACCATTTAGTACTTTTCGTACACATTAGTATAAATTTTCCAAACCATCTCCTTTTTGAAGCACCACTTCTTAACCTTGATTTCCATACCAAATTCCATGATTCTAGCTATATGCGTTCAAAATATACAATTTGTACTAAATTTTTGTAAATTTTAGTACTTTTCGTACACTCATAGGTCGAATTTCCAAAAACCCTTTGGCACATCTTTCTAACTCTCAATCAATTACCTTCATTCCAAATTACAGAATTCTATCTCTTCCTGTTTGCCTAATTCAAAGGGTACCATATTTAGTACCTTTTAGTACTTTTCGTACCCTTCTAGGTTGAATTTCCAAAAACCCAGCCTTATCTCACGCCTACACACCAACAGCAACCCACACCCAAGATTTCAAGATTCTAGCTTCAGCGGTTTCGTCTGGGCGATGATATGTCAGTCACTCACTCACTCACTCACTCACTCACTCACTCACTGAGCTCTTTTATATATATAGATTATTTTTTGAAATTAAGGCTATCATTTATGTTAAAAATGCTCATTCAAAGTGTATTTTGGCTTATTTTTAAGTTGGTTTATATAAAATACAAAAACTGTATATAATGTTTTAAAGAAAATAAACAAATTTTACTAAAAGTGGAGCTTGTTTCCTACCTGACAAATGTCCGCTCAAAAAAAAAAAAAAAAAAAAAAAAAAAAACAAGTAAAAAGTCGTTAAGTTCGGCCGGGCCGAACTTTTTGTACCCTCCACCATAAAAAAGTCTTAATTAAAATGGAATTATTAGGGTCCTTTTACAATTTTAGGTGTAACAACTTTTCGACAATGGTGAGTATATTAAAAACCCCAAAGGACACCACGCCGTGGGTCGAACTTCCGCGTTATGGCGTGATGAAGTTTTTGCAATAAACCCTGTAAGCCATCATGAATTAGCATTATATATTTGTTTGTTGTTTTTGTAGAACACTTAAGCAACAGTGAACAAAGATATAACGCTAATTCCTGATGACCCACAGGGTCTCTAACAAAAATTTCATCACGCCATAACGCGGAGTTCGACTCACGGTGGATCTGTCCTTCGGGGTTCATAATATACTCACCAAGGCCTTTCTTGCACAAGAGGAATTTTCCGTGCCCCAGACTTTCACCTCCATTTTGTTGCACAGTGTTATCTAATCTAATCTAAACCAGTAAGGAAAGGATCAAAGTCGGGCGGGCCGACTATATGATACCCTACACCACTGTGAATATGTAAAATATAAATCGGAGCTATATCCAGATCTAAATCGATTTTGATATAATTTGGCACATTTATTTCTAGACCGAATTCAGTCACACATTCCAAATATCATTGAAATCCTACTTATATAGCGTGTTTGGAGCAGCAAATACGCGAAATCGGCCGAAAATATATATGGGTGCTATATCCAAATCTGAACCGATTTCGATATAATTTGGCACATTTATTTCTAGACTGAATTCAGTCACACAATCCAAATTTCATCGAAATCGGAAATATATAGCGTGTTTGGTACAGAAAATACGTGAAATCGGCCGAAAATATATATGGGAGCTATATCCAAATCTGAACCGATTTCGATATAATTTGGCAAACTTGTTTGTAGACCCAATTCAGTCAAACATTCCAAATTTCATTAAAATCGGACGTATATAGCGTGATTGGTACATCGCATACGTGAAATCGGGCGAACATATATATGGGAGCTATATCCAAATCTGAACCGATTTCGATATAATTTGGCACATTTATTTTTAGACCAAATTCAGTCACACATTCCAAATTTCATCGAAATCGGACACATATAGCGTGTGTGTTACAGAAAATACGTGAAATCGGCCGAAAATATATATGGGGGCTATACCAAAACTTGGACCGATATAGCCCATCTTCGAACTTGATCTTCCGACGGCTAAAAAATGGTATTCCCCAATTTTCAGCGAAATCGGTCAACAAATGCGACCTGTATGTTGCGAACGGACGGACGGACGGACGGACGGACGGACATGCATAAATCGACTCAGAAAGTGATTCTATGTATATCCCTAGAAGGAACTATGGGTCTATCTCGCTTCCTTTTGTATGTTACATACAAATGCACTAACACATAATACCCCTTACCACATAGTGGTGTAGGGTATAAAAATGTGTTCAGCTAGGTGAAAGGGGGCTATATCAAAGAGTCAAGCTATCTTTAAATTTTTTGGAGGAAAAGTTTTATAGCTGCAGGGAACTTCAAGAGTCAAATTGAGGGTAGTTTCATCAAAACAATGTAGACCCTCAAAAATGGGCCCATGTTGACGAATTTTAGTGAAGAAATTTCGTGACCAATGAAAATTCCCGAAAATCGGGAGGTAAATTTATATGGGGGGATATACCAAAACATGGACCTATATTGACGATTATTTTTAAATAGACAAAATTGTAGCTAAAATTCTCAAAATACCAATCATTACAGCTAGTTCGGTTAAAAATTGTGGATAAAATTCTCAAAATACCGAAAATCGGGAGGTACCGTTATATGGGGACTGTACCAAAACATGGACCTATGTTGATGATGTTTCGTTGGAGATGTTTTATGACCACTGAGAACTTCAAATGTCAAATTACAGCTATTTCGGTTAAAAACTGTAGCTAAAATGCTCAAAATACCAAAAATCGGGAGGTACCGTTATACGGGGGATATACCAAAACATGGACCTATGTTGACGATGTTTCGTTGGAGATGTTTTATGACCACTGAGAACCTCAAATGGCAAATTACAGGTAGTTCGGTTAAAAATTGTAGCTAAAATTCTCAAAATACCGAAAATCGGGAGGTACCGTTATATGGGCGATATACCAAAACATGGACCTATGTTGACGATGTTTGGTGGAAATGTTTCATGACCACTGAGAACCTCAAATGGCAAATTACAGATAGTTCGGTTAAAAATTGTAGCTAAAATTCTCAAAATATCGAAAATCGGGAGGTACCGTTATATGGGGGCAATACCAAAACATGGACCTATATTGACGATGTTTCGTGGAGATGTTTCATGACCTCTGAGAACCTTAAATGTCAAATTGCAGATAGTTCGGTTAAAAATTGTGGCTAAAATTCTCAAAATACCGAAAATCGGGAGGTACCGATATATGGGGGCTATACCAAAACATGGACCTATGTTGACGATGTTTGATGGAGATGTTTCATGACTACTGAGAACCTCTAATGGCAAATTACAGATAGTTCGGTTAAAAATTGGGGCTAAAATTCTCAAAATACCGAAAATCGGGAGGTACAGATATATGGGGGCTATACCAAAACATGGACCCATATTGACGATGTTTCGTGGAGATGTTTCATGACCTCTGAGAACCTAAAATGTCAAATTGCAGATAGTTCGGTTAAAAATTGTGGCTAAAATTCTCAAAATACCGAAAATCGGGAGGTACCGATATATGGGGGCTATACCAAAACATGGACCTATGTTGACGATGTTTGATGGAGATGTTTCATGACCACTGAGAACCTCTAATGGCAAATTACAGATAGTTCGGTTAAAAATTGTAGCTAAAATTCTCAAAATACCGAAAATCGGGAGGTACCGTTATATGGGGGCTTTACCAAAACATGGACCTATATTGACGATGTTTCGTGGAGATGTTTCATGACCTCTGCGAACCTTAAATGTAAAATTGCAGATAGTTCGGTTAAAAATTGTGGCTAAAATTCTCAAAATACCGAAAATCGGGAGGTACAGATATATGGGGGCTATACCAAAACATGGACCCATATTGACGATGTTTCGTGGAGTTGTTTCATGACCTCTGAGAACCTAAAATGTCAAATTGCAGATAGTTCGGTTAAAAATTGTGGCTAAAATTCTCAAAATCGCGAAAATCGGGAGGTACCAATATATGGGGGCTATACCAAAACATGGACCTATGTTGACAATGTTCCGTGGAGATGTTTCATGACCGCTGAGAACCTCCAATGTCAAATTGCAGATAGTTCGGTTAAAAATTGTGGATAAAATTCTCAAAATACCGAAAATCGGGAGGTACCGTTATATGGGGACTATACCAAAACATGGACCTATGCCCATATCCTTTGGGATATAAGTTTGTTGATCACTAGGAACCCTAAGTGCCAAATTATAGCTAATTCGGTTTACAAATGTGCCGAAGAACGTCAAAATACCTCAAATCCGGAGATACCGTTATATGGGGGCTATACCAAATAATCTTAATTATTGCGGATGCTAGAGTGATAACAACAGACGGACGGACAGACGGACATGGCTAGATCGTCTTAGAATTTTATCCTGATCAAGAATATATATATATATACTTTATAGGGTCGCAAATAATTAGTTCGATGTGTTACAAACGGAATGACAAACTTAATATACCCTCCATACTATGGTGGAAGGTATAAAAAGAATTTATTATTTGTGTAAAACAAAAATATTACGAACTTTATTACGTTAAAACAAATTATGAAATTTCTTCATTAAATTCAATCTCAATTGTTGTTGTTGTAACAGTGTTTTGTATTATATGTTTGTATGTTCTTTGTTCTACTTAGTCTGGCTCTGGGTCAATCTCCAGTTCCAGGAACGTGGCTGCTTCAATGAAATGTAACCACAGATCCACTAGAGTAAGTTGAGTAGGCTTGTCGGGGCAGTTGAAAAGGTGACGTGTGTTCTGCGGGCCTGTGCCGCATGTTGGGCAGATGTTTTGCACAGTCCTGTCGATCCTTGCCCAATAGTAATTCAGACGGCTGCACCATTCCGAGCGTAGTTGAGCCAAAACTACTGTGGTTTTTCGTGGCAGCTAACGCTCCTCAGCTGCGATGGATGATAGATGTTCTCCGAGGACAGCATTCAAACTGCAGCTGCTTATGCATCTGCAACTGCAACTGCTTATAGCATCTGCAACTGCAGCTGCTTATGGCATCTGCAACTGCAGCCGTATGATTACTATTCAAACGTGCTTGACATGCTTGTTTATCTAGAGGTTCTATCTTGTAACGCTGGTCCTTTTCTTCTAGATCATGAGGATTCTCCTTGATCTGCCTGAATGGGCGGGGCCTATCCACCATATGGAGATTGGGATGGCTCTCACGGTAAAACTCGAGCAAATACTGCTATGAAAGCATGTGATTGTGTCGCTGCACTGGAAGAATATTTGCTTCCTCATGTGGATGGTGCATTGGAGTCATGAGGTTGCCTTGCTTTCCTGCTGCATTTCTGACATAATAAAAATAAAAGAAGGCCGAGCAAATTTCGGACTGGGTTCCCTTTTTCTTTTTTATTCTTTTATCAGAAGCAATCAAGGTAAGCAGGCGAGGCAGCTTATGTACTCAGGCCTTTACTATTTCAGGGCGGCATTCGGAAGTTTTCATATGTTTGTACATATCGCAACTTATTTCCTCCGATCTCCATTTAATCCAAGCTGTATTGTTCTTGCTTAATATGTTAAGGTCGTTTTAATATTGTCTTCCCATCGCCAGTTAAGATTGCGACATGTTCTCCAACAGCACTCCATTAAAAAGTGTCTTCTCATAAATTACCGAAAAAATGTTCGCAAATTATTTTATACAAATTTTTTGGTAATGTCAACACGTTTTTCTGTTTTTGGAAAAATTGATGTCGACGCGCTTATAGGGTTGTACAAACTGACTTATGTACTTGTAGGGACCTCTAAAGGCCTGGGTACATAAGCTGCCTCGTCTGATAGCCTTGCTTTCCTGCTTCATTTCTGACATAATAAAAATAAAAGAATAAAGTAGGCCTAGCAAGTTTCGAACTGGTTTGCCCCTTTCTTTTTATTCTTTTATCAGAATCAAGCAAAGCAAGCAGGCGAGGTAGCTTATATGCTCATGCCTTTACAACTGCTAATAAAATGTAACGAACGAAGTGCCTTTTTCACGACTACGTTTGAACTGCATCCGGATGCAGTTAAAATGTGGGAAATGGATGTCAATCATTTGATTGCATCCGAATGCGTTTTAAATGTAAGGAATTGGAGTGTATTTTTCACAACTCTGATTGAACTGTTTCCGGATGGAGTTAAAATGTGAGAAGTAGATGTCATTCGTTGGATCGCATCCAAGTGTAAAAAAAGTAAGGAATGGAGTGCCTTTTTCACGACTCCGTTAGAAGTGCATCAAAACATGCCGTAAAAACATAGTCTACCTTGCACTACTTCCAAGGTCCGCGTGTCAATATTTATAATCTATCTACATATTTATCTATCTACACCTTTTTCAGATGATTTCGACTCATTTTAGTTGTAATTCAAAAATTCCATTTGTAATGCGTAACATTTTATTTGATACTAGCTGACCCGGTCCGCGTTGCTGGCCCGTTGTTTGGGTTCTCCGTGTAAACTTTAGTTATCTATCCAGCATTGATACAGCCATAATTAGGCATCCCTCTAGAAACTTCATAATATAAATCAATGTTTTGACATAAATTCCATGTAATGGTATCCCCCAAATTTAAGATATAAAATCTCTTTTATTATACACTTCACCATAAATTGACAGTTTAAAGCACTTTGTGACCCACATATAATGATCGGTGCACGTCAATTAACATTGCTATATATTGGATTGTTGGTCTCGGTTGGGGTTGTAATTATTACTGCAGAGAATTGTTAGTATAGGTCCACGTTTTGATATAGCTCTCATAGAACGGCACCGGCCGATTTTCGCTATTTTTGAGGATTTAACATCATTATCACACCGAAATGGCTAAAATTTGGTAATGTAATTTAAAGAGGAGAGCATAAATATTCGTATCGACCGAAAGACACGCCTTTTTATTTGCGCTCGGTATGCAACAGTTATAGGTTCACGTTTTGATATAGCTCCCATAAAGCAGTACCTCCCGATTTTCGATAGTTTGGAGATATAGTCACTTTTGGGGTCGCACAATGTCGCGAGTTCATATTAACTGTGGCCAAAAATAGAAGCTGTTGTCGTAAGTGCATCAATTTTGGTACACGTACCTATTATTGACTTACAATCTTCAGGACAAAAAATTGGGTTGGTCGGTCCACGTTTTGATATATCCCCCATAGAACCGTACCTCCCGATTTTCGGTATTTTGAATGTTTTAGACACAATGACCAACCGAAAGTATTCAAATTTTGTGGTTAATCTTCGGAAGAAGTATCAAATATTCCAACAGAGAATTGTGGGCTTAGGTCCACGTTTTGATATAGACCCCATACAACGGTACCTCCCGATTATCGGTATTTTGAAGATTTTAGCCTCATTATTACACCGAAATTGCTGAAAATTGGTATTTAGTCTCCGTTGAGGGACTTATAACCTTCCACCAGAAATATGTCGGTATAGGTCCTCGTCTTCATAGAACCGTGCCTCCTCATTTTCGGTATTTTCAGTATTGTGGCCTCAATATCCACCCGATATGACTGAAATTTGTTGTTTAGTCTTCATATTGTTTGTGAGCATATTGAATATATCAAACTCTTGTCTTTATATATGAGAAATTTCCTTTAAAATTTTTTTTGACCGATTAGTGGTCAAAAAAGGTATTTTTTTTGTAAAAAATCGAATTTTGATTTTCGCTGTTCACATTTTTTTTAAAAATTGATATTTTTAAAATTCTCTCGTTTTAGAGCAAGATTATTAGGTACTTAATAAGCCCACAAAAATATATGATGATCGGTTCATTCGTTTTCGCGCAATAGCCAACACCGCAAAACGATTTGTTTGGGGTATCCTCTCAGTGAGGTGGTCGCTGACAAAGAGAAATGACACATTCGTCTGCAAACCTCTGCAGCTGGGACCTTTATATATTTGAAGTACTCACTTTTTACTACTCATACAGCAGCAAATATCGATATACACTTTTATACCATTTTTTCCACTCCACTCAATTTAAAATTTGCTTCAAAAAATTAATAAACTGTAGCCAAGTTTATTACATCCCAACAGAACTTAGGAGCCATTTTTGCAGCGATCGTTACTTTTAAATTTTAAATATTAACGCATAATATAATTTATTAATTTTAGAAAAAAAACACACACACACAAAAATACGTATTAACTAAAATTGTCGGATTTAAATCCTCATATAGCAAAAACTACTTCACGTATCTGTACCAAAATTCAGATTCTTCTTAATTAATATGTTTTCTATCACTCCCCATCAATAAATTTGTTCAACGAAGTATTTAGTTTTTACCATTTTTGGCCACGGTCGTGACACTGTGGGTCGTAAACAGTCTTGCAGAGAATTTTCAGTATACGTCCTCGTTTTGATATAGCCCCCATAGAAGGGTGGCGCCTGATTTTCGCTATTTTTGGTGGATTTAACCTCTGGATAGTGACATCTCACGTTATCGGGATTTTACTGTATTCCAAAATGTGGAGTTGATCGCGCTATCCCACTTATTGTTTAGTGTTCAGCGTTTATAGCATTTTTTAGGCATGCAAAATTATGTATATTATCTGAAATAATAAATGTTTGAACATTTTGTGATGACCGCGATATTTCACTTCCGCAAAGCCCATTCAGGGTCAAGACGGTAATTACAGTAGTATTGCAAACAATCTGTAAACAATACGCTCAAAAATATCAGGGACTTAAAAAAAAATTGAAGGAGAACCTCCGGTCACTACACTTAGTCATATTAAAATAGCTCACGACCGCGCTATCCCACTTGTTCAAGCTAGTGTTCATATCATTTTTGTGTCACGCTTACTAAAATTATATATATTAATTGAAATAATAAATTTTTGAAATCTTTGTGATGACCGCGATCATTCAGGGAAAACAATCTGTAAACAATACGTTAAAAAATATCAAAGATTTCTGATTTTCTTAAAAACATTGTGGGGAGGACCACCGGTCACTATTCTTAGCAGTAAAAAACAGCCTACGACCGTTCTAATTAACTGAAATAATACATTTTTGAAAATTTTGGGATGAACGCGATATTTCACTTCCGCAACGACATTCAGGTAATTACCATAGCAATGCAAACAATTTGTAAACAATATATTAAAAAGTATCTTGAATTTCGCGGGTTTCTTAAACAATTTGTGGGGAGGACCACCGGTCACTACACTTAGCGGGATAAAAAAATAGATTACGACCTATTCTCAGACCTAAAAACTCCACATACAAAATTTCATAAGATTTCCCAATCGATTTTTCGGAATTTCTATATAGTGACATCTCATGTTATCAGGATTTTACTGTATTCCAAACTATGGCGTTGACCGCGTTATCCCACATATTGAAGCCAGTGTTATAGCGGTTCTGTAGTCACGCTTACTAAAATTATGTATATTATCTGAAATAATGCATTTTTGAATAATTTGGGATGACCGCGATATTTCACTTCCGCGTCGACCATTCAAAAAAAATATATAGCCTATTTTCACCACCGGTGTTCCCAGTACATTATCTGAAATTTTCAAGAAAATCTATTCAGCCGTTTTTGAGTCTGTTTATGTGAGAAACGCTAAAGTGACATCACTGTAGCTGTAACTGAACATACCTCACATAAACTTGGTTCCTCATTATCACTTCAATCTGTTTCTCTGTCTCTCGTTCTCTCTGTTGTGCTAAAACGAAAATTGATAGTTGGGGCCACAACAAGAGATTGACACAAGCAAAAGAATTCATTGCAAAAATAACCCCCGCAAGAGGCAGAACGAACAGAGAACGAGAGATCACTGCCAGAGTACAAGTTATTGCTTTCTTCTGTTTCGTACAAGAAATCACGGCAAAAAATAGAAGTTGTTGTTTTAATTTGTTTTCACATAAGAATGTGAATTTGGGCACGGGCCAACATAAACGTAATAAAAAGAAGTTGAATTGTAATAAAAACTATTAGAAATAATTAAATTAATGTAAACATTGGAACATTAAAATAAAAAATCTAAAAGTGATCGAAATCAAAATTGTCGATGCGTGTTCACTTGTGGGGAAAAGGTGTTTTGCCGTAAAAAAAGCTGTGTTGCCTCAGACGAGATTTGTTGCCTTAAAGAAGGAATTTGTAAGTTGGAGGTGGTCAGACTCCGTAACTCCCCGGAAGATAAAGTGCTGGCAAACCGGGCTGATCAGGGAAGAGGCTTCCGTGGTGGTCAGCCTTAGCAAGTTGGTGAGTGCCCCAAACAGAGTCTATTCGGAACATACAAACATACAAACATACAAACAAATAAACATACTAACATACACACATTGCCTTTTATATATTAGATTCCAGATTTTTAATTAGAATTTCGATTTTCGGTGTTTTTAAGGTCTTAGCTACATTATCCTACCGAAGTGACTTAAATTTGGTGTTTAGTGTTCGTTGGGGGTAAGTCCGCATAGAATGGTCGGTACAGGTCCATGGTAGTTCCCGGTTTTCGGAAAAAGGGTACTTCCCGGTACCCAGAAGTGTACCTCCCGGTTTTCGGCATTTTCAAGGGTTTTAGCTAAATTAATAACCCGAAATGGCGGTAATTCGGTATTATGTCCCACTTGGAGGCATAAAATATTTCTACACAGAATTATTGGTATAGTTCGATAGCTTCAACGTCTTTTTGCCTATGTTTATTCATTTACGCGGTCATAACTTCCACGCTTTGTTCAAAAGCATTTAATTTGATCCAGTAATAGTCATAGTTACTGATAAACTACAATAGTTCGCGTACTATAATAGTACAAACCTTGGCTTCATATAACCATTCTAGCCTAAAGGTTGAGGGTATTAAAATCTATTTGTAGAAGAACCATGGAAGAAACCCCATTTTGTCTAAAAGAGAGCACTTGAAGGCACTTCCATCTGTGGGATTCTTGTCAGGACTTCAGTATGTTGAAGTTGGTGGAAAAGCCTTCCGCCTTTAAGAAATCCTTGAAAAGTCCCTCGTTTATAAAATACTCTGGAATTGTCATACATCTATAGAAGAGCATTGGAACTTCTTCCTTCAATTAGAATTCCTTGACAATTTTACCGCCTATAGGAGACCATTTAAAGGTATTATATGTATTTATAAAGACCCGTGTTGGGTCTGCTATGTATATAAGCCCTTAAAAAAGGTGTTCTTACTTATGTACTCCTTTGTACTTCAAATTAGTTGTTTATTTTTCTGCAACGCTTTGTATTTTAACTACCTAAATCTGCACACAATAGCCATGTATTACAACTCGATTATTTACGAATTACAAATACCGAAATACTGAAGTGTTAAACGTTAGGCCAAATACATATTCTCTTCATTTATATTCAATTCCTGTGCTGTGTTTTGCAAAAAAAAAACACAAATCCTTTGAAGTGTAACTTTTGTACCATAAATCAGAATTTCGAATATCTAATTCACAGATTAAAACTTCAAATGCCTTTCATCCGGAGCTTTTTGTTGTATTTTTATTGTTTTACAAATTGCAGCGTTTACAACTAAAATTCATATTTCAATTTTTTAAATTAGAAATTTTTAGCAAGTGGCAGAAGCAGGGTGGTTAGGCAAAAAGAGAGCAACTACAACAATTCCATAAATATCAATTAAAGATTGAAAAATTTATTTCCTCTCAAATTAAAGATTGCTCCTATGGCTGCTGCAGCATTACATATTCATAGCTTCGGGGATTTATGAGGAATTTATTTAAATTTTTATATTTTATTAAATCATCTAAGGAATGTTTGTTTTACAGTGCTTTTGATATTAGGTTTTTCTTCTTGTTCTTTTGTCATGGATTTGTAGGGGATGTAAGGGACAGAAGCCTTCCTCCCTGGAATATTGCATGACAAGTTGTGATGTTTTTATTTCATTTTCATTTGTTTTTTATTAAATCTCCACAACTACAAGAAGTTGTTTATAAATTGATGCTGCTGCTGTTGTAGTAGCATTGTTTAAGAACTTTTAAAAGTGTTTTTATTTACAACGAAAACAATTACACAAACAACAACAACAGCAAAAAGATGTAAAGATTCAACTTAACTTTTTTATGTAAACTATAGAATTGAAAGTAAACGCTTTTACATGATTCTGCTTTCGATGATAAATAACAAACAATACAAACTTGTATGCATCCATGTGGATGCGTATGTGGTACTTGGGTAAGTGTGTGAAGGATATAACACACAAAGGTAGAAAAATATTGTTATTATTATACCCTACACCACTATGTGGAAAGGGAATTATAATTTTGTTTTGACAAAAATTCATGTAACACCGCGAAATATTAGTCCTAGACCCCCAATGTGTTATACCCATCTTCATATCTCGACGAGATAAATCGATTTTGAGATGTGTGTCCGTCCGTCCGTCCGTCCATCTGTCCATTATAAATTGTAATCAAACTCCAGGCCGCAATTATGGACCAATTGTCACGAAATTTTGCATGGAGTTTGGGTTCAGACACCTTTTGTTCTTGGTGATGATCGTGTAATATTTAGCGGGAGAAATGGACCAAAAACATATTTTTTATCCGATTTTGTCGTTGTTCTGTAGGTCGTAATAACAGTCGGATCGCCGCAAAATTTTAAATAAGGTTAGAGTATATGACAAAGAAGGAGCTTTCATTTTGAGTTGGTGATCAGATAATATTTAGAGGGTTAAATGGACCACAACTTTTGTGTGAAAATTGTGAACATTTTTAATATACAGCTTATATCCTTATTCCCGGAAGACACATTCCGCCCGTGTAAATAACATTTGGAAGACTAACTCTTGACCTTTCCATAGATGGCAATTATGTTGATTTACGCGGTCAAATAACAAAGTTACAGCCTAATATATACAGCCTAATATATAGCTCAATAGTCACGAAATTTTGCATGAGTTAAGAGTTTAAGTAGAAGAAGATGCCTATAATTTTGAATGATGATATGGTGTTATTTAGCAGGTGAAATGGACCATTACTTTTGTATGAAAAATGTAAAAATTTCATTTTTCGTGCATATTTGAATTCCTGGAAGGCATATACCGCCAAAGTAGTCTACATATCGAAAAAGAACTACTGACTTTTCCCCTGATGGAAAACCTAAGAGGGTCTTCCACAGATAGAAGACCTAACAAGGATTGTTTAGACAGACACTTTAAGGGCATCTATAGAAGACCTTTTTAGGGTCTTCTATTGACATAATAGGTCTTATTTGGATCAAAGAGCATTAAATGGACTCTTATAGAACTTTTCTAGTGTCTCTTTCGAACCTTTTAATGCTCTTCTGTAGACGGGAAACCTTTGAAGGAACTCATATTGACTAAACTTCGGCCGAACCGAACTTGTTATACCCTCCACCAAAAGTTGTATTGAAGTAAAATGGAATAATTAGTTTCCTTTCGTGTATGAAGAAGACTTAATACTAAATTTCAGCAATTTCGGTAAAACAATGTGAGTCACCGTTCTATGGTGGCTATTTCAAAACGGCGATCTATCCCGACAAATTTCTGACGGAAAGTTTTTAGAGTCAAAGAAGACTAAATACCAAATTTCCTATATTTCGGTAAGAGAATGTGGCTAAAACTTAAAAAATACCGAAAATCAAGAAGTACGCTTCTATATGGATATAGGAAGACGTGGACCTATACTGATAATATTCTTCTGGAATATTTTATAACACTTGGAAGACTATATAACGAATTTCAGCCATTTCGGTGGTATATTGACGTCACAGTCTTCGGTATTACGAAAATCGGGAAGTACCATTCTAAGGGGGCTATATCGAAACGTGGACCTATACCGACGAATTTTAGTCCGAAATGGGGCAATATGAAAGCGTGGACCTGTACAGACAAATTTCTGGCGAACAGTTTTATATCACATTGAAGACTAAATACCAAATTTCAGCCATTTCGGTGGAATATTGAGGCCACAACGTTCAAAATACCGAAAATCGGGACGTACCGTTTCCTGGGGGGCTATATGAAGGCATGGACCGATACCGACAAAGTTCTGGGGAAAAGTTTTATACCACCAACGTAGACTAAGTACCAAATTTCAGCCATTTCGGTGTGATAATAAACCTAAAATATTGAGGCCACAACGTTCAAAATACCCAAAATCGGGACTTACCGTTCTATGGGGGCTATATGAAGGCATGGACCGTTACCAACAAAGTTCTGGGGGAAAGTTTTATACCACCAACGTAGACTATGTACCAAATTTCAGCTATTTCGGTGTGATAATAAACCTAAAACCTTCAAAATACCGAAAAATCGGGAGGTACCGTTCTATGGGGGCTATATGAAGGCATGGACCGATACCGACAAAGTTCTGGGGAAAAGTTTTATACCACCAACGTAGACTAAGTACCAAATTTCAGCCATTTCGGTGTGATAATAAACCTAAAATATTGAGGCCACAACGTTCAAAATACCGAAAATCGGGACGTACCGTTCTATGGGGGCTATATGAAGGCATGGACCGATACCAACAAAGTTCTGGGGGAAAGTTTTATACCACCAACGTAGACTATGTACCAAATTTCAGCCATTTCGGTGTGATAATAAACCTAAAACCTTCAAAATACCGAAAAATCGGGAGGTACCGTTCCATGGGGGCTATATGAAGGCGTGGACCGATACCGACAAAATTCTAGGGGAAAGTTTTATACCCCTAAAGAAGACTTCGTACCAAATTTCAGCCATTTTTGTAGGATAATGAAGCTAAAACCTTAGAAATACTTAAAATCCGGAGGTACCGTTCTATGGGGGCTATATCAAAACGTGGACCGATATATCCCATTTTCAATACCAACCATCCTGCATGTAATGAAAACTACTTTACCAAATATTGACTCTCTATCTTTAAAATTGCGAGCTGTATCTTGATTTCAACAGACAGACGGACGGACGGACAGACGGACATGGTAAAATCGACATAGAATTTTGTGCTGTTCAATAATATATATAATTTATAGGGTCTCCGACGAATATTTCGATTTGTTACAATCTACAGATATAAGGCCTTTCAAGGATTTGCTATAGATATAAGACCTTTCATGTGTTTTATAGATAAAAGACCATTCAAAGGTCTTCCTAAGAAGAACAGAAGATCTTTCTAATATATATTCTATAGACAGTAAACTTTTCAGTTGCCTTCTTTATATAGAAGATCTTTCAAGAAGATCTCTAGAAGACTCCTATATATTGAAGGCCTCAAGAGGGTTTCCTCTGTTTGTAGAACGGTCCTCAATCTATAGAAGACATTAAAAAGTCTATAGTCTATAAAAAGTCTACCGCAGACTTCAATAAGTCTTCTGTCTAAATAAGACCTGAAAATGTCAACTATCAATACAAGCCATCAAGAGGTCTTCAGTCTACAGAATTCATTAAAAGGTATTGATTCTAAAGAAGGACCCAAGAGAGAGAGAGAGCGGGTCTTCTGTCTTCTATAGAAAACCTCAAGAGGTATTTTGTTTTTCGAACTCCTCTGTCTATAAAAGTTTTCAAAAGATCTTATGCCTGTAGAAGACCCCGATAGGACTTCTATCTATAGAGATCTCTGGAGATCTTCTCTCTATGGAAAACCTCAAGAGGACTTCTGTCTATAGAAGACCTCAAAAGCCCTTTGTCTTTCGAACACCTAGAGAAATATTTTGTCTGTCAATATTCTCAGTACGTCTTTTGTCTATAGAAGACCACAAGAGGTCTTCGTTTTTAGAAGACCTCAAGAAGTCCTCCGTCTACAGAAGACCTCAAAAGATTTTCTATAATGAATACCTCACGAGATCATCAGGAGGTGTTATGCTTGTAAAAGAACTCAAGAGTCGTACTGCGTACAGAAGGCGCTATCAGGAGCTCGCCTGTCTATAGATGACCTCAAGAGGTCTGATATTTTTAGAAGACTTCAAGAGATATTTTGTCTATGGACAACCTTAATATGTCCTCTGTGTATGGAACACCTCAAGATGTCTTCTTTCTAGAAAAAAAACCTCAAGAAGTCTTTTTTCTATTGAAGACCCCAAGAGGTCTTCTTTCTATTGGAGACCTCAAGAGGTATTCTGGGTTTTGAAGACCTCTGCCTATAGATAACCTCAAGTGGGCTTCTGTCTATGGAAAACCTCAAGAGGTCTTCCGTTAGTAGAAGACCTAAAGAGATCCTCCATCTATAAAAGACCTCAAGAGGTCTTCCGTTAGTAGAAGACCTAAAGAGATCCTCCATCTATAAAAGACCTCAAGAGGTCTTATGTCTAGAGGTTAAGAAATCTTCCGTCTATAGAAAACTTCAAGAGATCTTGTGTCTTTAGAAGACCTCAAGCCAATCTCTCTATAGAAGACTTCAACAAATTTTGTGTCTATAGAAGACCCCAAAAAATCGTCCGTCCATTGAAGACTTCAAAAGAAGACTGTCTATAGAAGACCTCTAGAGATCTTCTGATTATAGAAGAAAACAAAAGATCTTCTGCTTATAGAAGGCATCAAAAAATTATCCGTGTAAAAAAGGCATCAAAAAGTATATAGAAAACCTCAAGATAATTTCTTCCTTTAGAACACCTCAAGAGGTCTTCTGTCTTTAGAAGATCTGAAAAAGTATTCTGCCTTTTGAAGACCACAAGAGGTCTTCTGGTTTTTGAAAACCTGAAGAGGTGTTCTGTCTATAGAAGTTCTTACCAAGTCGTCTTTCTATAGAAGCCCTATAGAAGACCACAGCACGACGTTCTTCGTGTTGGTTCTATCAAATATTTTATTAGAAACAAATATCTCTTAGGTTTATCCTTTAAAAAATCGCTCAGGAGTATTTTATTAGAAAGAAGACTTTAAAGGTTTTTTGTAGCCACCTTAAGGCATTCTGGATGCAATGATTGACTCTATATGACCCTTTTAATTGCTTCATGATACCTCATCTTCGCCTCTTCCGTTTTGCCGCTCTCATTAACGTCAACTCTTAAGGTTTTAATCGGACACTGTTACACGCTTGCAACGGGCAGGCACGTGTCCGACATTTACTTATAATTGTACAATCAAGTGTTGTCGATGTCGAGTTTGAACTTGTCTGTTTGAGGGTTTTTGTTGCTGGTCCCTTTTCATGTTCAATACTTTCTCATAACGAGAATGAGGTTTAATTGAGTTTTTAATTGTTCTGAGCAAAAATTAATGACGAATTCAAGTGGCAAATCGTCCATTTCTTCAACAGGTTTCTTTTTCATAAATGTGCCGTACTTAGGGAAAGACTTTGGGGTATAAATATAAAGGCCTGCGTACATAAGCTGCTTTGCCTGATTGCCTTGCTTTCCTTCTTCATTTCGGACATAATAAAAATAAAAGAATAATGAAGGCCGAGCAAATTTCGAACTGAGTTGCCCTTTTTTATTCTTTTATCAGAAGCAAGCAAGGTAAGCAGGCAAGGCAGCTTATGTACTCAGCCCTTAAAAGCTCAGTTTATAATTCCTTTGATCCTTTTGCCACAAACTTGTTACAACGCTTAGCTTTCAATTGCATTTCAACTCACTGCTCCAACCATTTAAACATTGTCACCATTATCATCGATTATATGAACGCGTGTGTGTGTGAGAGCAGTTTTGAATGATGACCCTGTTTTATTGTCCAGGTGCTGCATGTTAAATGATTGGCTTTTATGGCTTCAAATTAATTGTATTTCCTTTACATGGTAAACACTTAATGACTTATATTTCTGCTCATTAAATCATGCCATTACTATGATTTATGGCATCCTTAGGAACAAGGATAATAACCATAGCCATATAGAGCTAAGAAAAAAAACAATGACCCTTTTTTCTAACAACAAAAATATTTAAATTTTTAACAGAATAAATTGAATAATATTGGGAACTGTTTCTCAACGGGGGTAAGTGCCTTTATGGTGGGATAAATAACTCCCATACAATATAATGATAAAACCTCTGCTTACAAGTCATAACCAGTGGCATTTGGCCTGCTTCTCCAACAGCCTTGGTCACTTAATTTCTTCAGTCATTGTATAATCCTCATAGGCACAGAGCCAATTTAATTGTAATTATTATTTCTTTACTTAAGACAGACAGCCCGGTTTCTTCTCTATCAATCAACATTATTTGTGGGAAAGGCAATTTTGCACATAAGAAAATTAGTAGAGAAATCTATTATTCGGATGAGTGAACAACCACACATGAGAATGACCATTGGCTTACAACTCTCCCTTCACTTGTCCCTTTAGAAGATATGAAACACCACATCTGACTCCTCAACAGCAGCTTTTGCTCCATTTAACGAGGTATAAACAACGACTTGATATATCTATGAACACAAAAGAAGACAAACATAAAACCAATCTTCAGTATTCCATTGCAATAACGTAACGACCTCTGTGATTTATTTATTTATTTAATTAATTATTTCTATTATAATATTAATTATGTGTTTTGGAGTCCAGTTTTTAATATTAATAATAATGAATAATTATGAAAAAAATAGTAATTTTAATAAAAAAGCTCTTAAAAGAGCTGGAAAAACGGCGAAACGTCGAGCAGATAATGAAATAAAATTCGTTTTATAGTCATCAAATTAGTCCGACCCAGGAAAGTCAAAGAAAAAAGGATAATTAACAAAATTTAAATTACATTGGTCAAAAAATAAAACAAACAAGTAAAAAGCCGTTAAGTTCGGCCGGGCCGAACTTTTTATACCCTCCACCATAAAATAGTCTTAATTAAAATGGAATAATTAGGGTCCTTTCACAATTTTAGGTGGAAGAACTTTTCGACAACGGATAGACACCTACTGCCTCCCACTATTGCTTAAATTACACTGTGAGCACAAATGTTGGGGCAGAGATATTTCCTTTTGGAGATGAAAGCCCTTGGTGTGTGTATATTGAAAACCCCGAAGGACAGATGCGCCGTGAGTCGAACTTCCGCGTTATGGCGTGATGAAGTTTTTGCACGAGACCCTGTAAGTCATCATGAATTAGCATTATATCTTTGTTTGTTGTTTTTGTAGAGCACTTAAACAACAGTGAACAAAGATATAACGCTAATTCCTGATGGCCCACAGGGTCTCTAACTAAAATTTTATCACGCCATAACGCGGAAGTTCGACTCAGGCGGATCTGTCCTTCGGGGTTCATAATATACTCACCAAAGCCTTTCTTCCCCAAGAGGAATTTTCCGTACCCCAGACTTTTACCTCCATTTTGTTGCACAGTGTTATCTAATCTAATCTAAAAATATGTGTTCAGCTAGGTGAAAGGTACCACCAACGGGGCTAAATCAAAGAGTCAACCTATCTTTAAATTTTTTTGGCGGAAAAGTTTTATAGCTGCAGGGAACTTCAAGAGTCAAATTGAGGGTAGTTTCATCAAAACAATGTAGACCCTCAAAAATGGACCCATATTGACGAATTTTAGTAAAGAAATTTCGTGACCACTGAAATTTCCCGAAAATCGGGAGGTACAGTTATATGGGGGGATATACCAAAACATGGACTTATATTGACGATTATTTTTGAATAGACAAAATTGTAGCTAAAATTCTCAAAATACCGATCATTACAGCTAGTTCGGTTAAAAATTGCAGCTAAAATTCTCAAAATACCGAAAATCGGGAGATACCGTTGTATGGGGGCTATACCAAAACATGGACCTATGCTGACGATGTTCCGTTGGAGATGTCTTATGACCACTGAGAACTTCAAATGTCAAATTACAGCTATTTCGGTTAAAAACTGTAGCTAAAATTCTCAAAATACCGAAAATTGGGAGGTACCGTTATATGGGGGCTATACCAAAATATTTCATGACCACTGAGAACCTCAAATGTCAAATTGCAGATAGTTCGGTTAAAAATTGTGGCTACAATTCTCAAAATACCGAAAATCGGGAGGTACCGTTATATGGGGCCTATACCAAAACATGGTCCTATGATCATATCCTTTGGGATATAAGTTTGTTGATCACTAGGAACCCTAAGTGCTAAATTATAGCTAATTCGGTCTGCAAATGTGGCGAAGAACGTCAAAATACCTCAAATCCGGAGGTACCGTTATATGGGGGCTATACCAAAGAGTGGACCGATATAGCCCATCTTCGAACTTGACCTGCCTATGGAAAAAATACTCTCGAGTGCAAAATTTCAGCACTCTATCTCAATTATTTATCGTCCGCAATAATTGAGATAGAGTGCTGATTGAGTGATTACAACAGACGGACAGATGGACAGACGGACATGGCTAGATCGTCTTAGAATTTTATCCTGATCAACAATATATATACTTTATAGGGTCGCAAATGATTAGTTCGATGTGTTACAAACGGAATGACAAACTTAATATACCCTCCATACTATGGTGGAGGGTATAAAAATAAGCTATAAGCTAAAAAAATATTTTCTATTTTTAGAACAGTTGAGGTGGAATTTGTTTACAATTTCGACACACTTTATATTTTTTTATTTCGCCCCTGCTGGATTTGATCTTGCGAACTTCTGATTTGTAGCCGAACGCACTACACACTAGACTACGCACACGAACATTAAGGGTTGCTTAACCGCTTACATGTGCACCACCAAATGTTCTTTGCTTTTTTTTAACAAAAAGTACCCGGCCGGAGGTGAGCGTTGAACACACACTCCTCTGATTTGTAGTCGGACACACAGCCTCTGTGGCACTGTACTCATAACATAGTAAGGAGTTATATAAGTACTTATTTTTGTTTACATGACTTTGTAATGAGTTACATAATAACTAAGGGATCCGAATTTTTGCTGGGTTTGAAAATATATTTTTAAAAATCTACGTTTAATGGTCTCAATATTGGTTTAAAAATATTTTTAAGCTGTTTTATTCATTTTAAGCTTATTTTATTATTTTAAGCTTATTTTATTTTAAAAATTGAGGGGAATTGTTTTCATAGTTTATGACTTCGAATCCTAGTGAGATCGTGTTGAAGCCTCAGTTTCCTAAAAGAAAATATTTTTAAAAAATCCACCAATACAGAGACCAGTATTGATTTGAAAATATTTTTAAAAAAATCCACGTTTAATGGTCCCAGTATTGATTTGAAAATATTTTTAAAAAAATCCACGTTTAATGGTCCCAGTATTGATTCGAAAATATTTTTAAAAAAATCCACGTTTAATGGTCTCAGTATTGGTGGGAAAATATTTATAAAAAATCCACGTTTAATGGTCTCAGTATTGATTTGAAAATATTTTTTAAAAAATCCACGTTTAATGGTCCCAGTATTGTTTTGAAAATATTTTTAAAAAATCCACATTTAATGGTCTCAGTTTTGGTTTGAAAATATTTTTTAAAAAATCCACGTTTAATGGTCTTAGTATTGGTGGGAAAATATTTATAAAAAATCCTCGTTTAAAGGTCTCACTATTGGTTTGAAAATATTTTTAAAAAATTTGATAATATTGATTTGAAAATATTTTTAAAGAATCCACGTTTAATGGTCTCACTATTGGTTTGAAAATATTTTTAAAAAATCCACGTTTAATGGTCTCACTATTGGTTTGAAAATATTTTTAAAAAATCCACGTTTAATGGTCTCACTATTGGTTTGAAAATATTTTTAAAAAATCCACGTTTAATGGTCTCACTATTGGTGTGAAAATATTTTTAAAAAATCCACATTTAATGGTCCCAGTATTGGTTTGAAAATACTTTTTAAAAATCCACGTTTAATGGTATTAGTAATAATTTAAAAAAAAATCCACGTTTAATGGTCTTAGTAATGTTTTCAAAATAATTTAAAAGATCCACGTTTAATGGTCTCAGTATTGGTTTGAAAATAATTTTAAAAAATCCACGTTTAATGGTCTCAGTATTGGTTTGAAAATAATTTTAAAAAATCCACGTTTAATGGTCTCAGTATTGGTTTGAAAATAATTTTAAAAAATCCACGTTTAATGGTCTCAGTATTGGGTTGAAAATAATTTTAAAAAATCCACGTATAATGGTCTCAATATTGGTTTAAAAATAATATAAAAAAAATCCTCGTTTATTGGTCTCAGTATTGGTTTGAAAATATTTTTAAAAAATACACGATTAATGGTCTCAGTATTGGTTTGAAAATATTTTTTAAAAAAATCCAAGTCTATTGGTATCTGTGTTGGTTTGAAAATATTTTAAAAAAAAAATCCAAGTTTATTGGTCTCTGTGTTGGTTTGAAAATATTTTAAAAAAAAATCACGTTTAATGGTCTCAGTATTGGTTTGAACATAATTTTAAAAAATTCACGTTTAATGGTCTCAGTATTGGTTTGAAAATAATTTAAAAAAATCCAGGTTTAATGGCCTCAGTATTGGTTTGAACATAATTTTAAAAAAATCCACGTTTAATGGTCTCAGTATTGGTTTGAAAATACTTTTAAAAAATCCACGTTTAATGGTCTCAGTATTGGGTTGAAAATAATTTAAAAAAAATCCACGTTTAATGGTCTCAGTATTGGTTTGAAAATAATTCTAAAAATTTAACGTTTAATGGTCTCAGTAGTGGTTTGAAAATACTTTTAAAAAAATGCACGTTTAGTGGTCTCAGTATGGGTGGGAAAATATTTATAAAAAATTCATTTTTACTGGTCTCAGTATTGGTTTGAATATATTTTTAAAAAATCCACGTTTAATGGTCTCAGTATTGGTTTGAAAATATCTTTAAACAATCCACGTTTAATGGTCTCTGTATTGGTTTGAAAATAATTTTGAAAAATCCACGTTTAAAGGTCTCAGTATTGGTTTGAACATAATTTTAAAAAATCCACGTTTAATGGTCTCAGTATTGGTTAGAAATAATTAATAAAATCCACTTTTATTGGTCTCAGTATTGGTTTGTCAATATTTTTAGAAAATCCAAGTTTAATGGTCTCAGTATTGGTTTGAAAATATTTTTAAAAAATCCACGTTTAATGGTCTCAGTATTGTTTTGAAAATCCTTTAAGAAAATGCACGTTTAATGGCCTCAGTATTGGTGGGAAAGTATTTATAAAAAATCCGCCTTTAATGGTCTCAGTATTGGTTTGAAAATATTTTTAAAAATCCACTTTAAATGGTCTCAGAATTGGTTTGACAATATTTTTAAAAAATCCACGTTTAATGGTCTCAGTATTGTTTTGAAAATACTTTTAGAAAAATGCACGTTTATTGGTCTCAGTTGTGACGACGTGTTTTCACTTTGAAGCTGGGGTAGTTCAGTGGGGGCCAGGGTCGTCACAAGAATTTATTTGTTGGGAGTGTTAGAGAGAGAGAGAGAAAACACAAGTTTAATTTTTTTCATAAACGTTATAATCTTTAATACAAAAACACTTCACACTACATTTCATTAAACACCTTATCGAAATCTTATTATTTGGTTTCGTACAGTTCCGGAGTCTTCGGCAGCACATTTGATCAATTAACTCAATAACTACACTACAGAGTTAAAAGATTGGTACTTATCATACCCCAGTTAACTCACCAGCGGTCAACAGACAACTGTCCCGAGTGACGGCCGGGCATCTCCTTTTATAGCGTGGCGGTGGTGGCTGCGCCAACCAACTGCAGCCAACTTCAGTTGGTATGCTGTTGTTTATTTATTTTACCGCTAGGGGTGACGCTGATGTGGTAGTACCATCTGTTGACATTAGAGGTCGTCGTTTGGCCGTTAATTTAAAATTCAAAAATCTTTTGAATTTAATTTATTTTTTATAACATTAATCTCATAGATTCTGTAACCAAAAACGAGAGATCCGAGATCACGACTTTTGGGGCGTTACACAGTATTGGTTTGAAAATGATTCTAAGAAATCCACGTTTTATGGTCTCAGATTTGGTTTGAAAATTATTTTAAAAAATCCACGTGTAAAAAATCCACGTTTAATGGTCTTAGTATTGGTTGGAAAATATTTTTTAAAAAATCCACTTTTAATGGTCTTATAATTGGTTGGTTTGAAAATATTTGTAAAAAATCATTTGTATGGCCTTAGCATTGGTTTCAAAATATTTTTTTAAAAATCCACGTTTAATGGTATCAGTATTGGTTTGAAATTATTTTAAGCTGTTTTATTCAAAATATTTTATTTTAAAAATTTAAAGGAATTGTTTTCATAGTTTATGACTTCGAATCCTAGCGATATCGAAGCCTCAATTTCTTAAAGAAAAAAAAGCTGTCACGATCTTGTTCTTGTAATACGATTCAGTGTTATCCTTTTTTCTTCCCTTTTTAGGCCTGATAATTTAAAGTGATTTGCTGATGTGTTTTCTGCTTTTGTTTTCTTCGTAGGCAAAGCATAGAAAATGGTCAGGGATTTGTTTAGTTCTAAATCAATTTGAATTTATATTTTAGAAAAACCTTTTTCTTTGAAACCTTTTTCTTCTGATATTTTAGTCCTGTCTGCAAATAGAAATTTGATATTTATCTACGTGTGTGTATGTGTGTAGATTTTCATTTTTCTAAACTTTTCAAATTATGTACTTAGCCAAGTGTTCAAATTGTGAATGTTGGTAAGCGTGTGTCTGTAAGTGTGCGTTTGGTTTATGTCCTTGTGTTGAGTTTGAAGAGGGACGTTATTCAATATGTTTTTGTAGTACTTAGACCCCATTTCAAAATTGAACAAATTTTGTGATTATGCATAAGTGATGAACGACAAAAGCGAGAAAGAGAACACGATCTGGCATGACAGAAGTGGGGCTGCTAAAACATGGTACTACTACAACGTATAGGGGCAGAGAGTACGTAGTTTAAGCCCCTAAATTTTTAGTTTTTAAGATTTATTTGTTATTCATTGGACAATGATGTTGTTCTTGTTGTTTTTTTATTTATTTTACAGCTAAGATGAACTTTGATTTACTACATCCAAAAATGCCTTTGTTGCCCTTCCTGCCTGTTTCTCTGGAATATATGTGAATGTGTTTGTTGGCGCATGTTTGGAAAATGTCGTTACAGTCATTCATCAAATCGTTATTGGAAAATGTTGCACACACCTACACATAGAGACAACGAAGTTATCTACCGACAGTCAATATTTTATGTTTCTATTTTCTCACATGAATGAATGACTGAAAGTCTCACTCACTGGTATTTGACAACCATCCATCTAACGAACATAAAAACCACTTGTTTCCAATGACAGGAGCCATACAGTGGGATTTTACTTTTTTGTTGTTGTTTTTGTTTGTCAAAGGCTTTTTCATTGAGAGGGCTTTAGTGTTATTTATGCAAAAAAAAAGCAATCATAAAATTTTTCAGAATGCATAAAGAATGGATGATTTTCCGATTTGTCTAAGAACAACCAAGCTGGCGATAAAAAGAAAATGAACAAAACACAATAACCTTACATAAGAATTTAAAAAGGAACTTTTAATAAAGTGCCAGACAGAATTCAATTGAATAACTAATCCAGGGGATTTTATCCTGAGGGGTAGATATTATGAAATCAATAAGAAAATATGAATTTTATTAATTGTATGTTGCCCATTAGAGTATATTGAAAATGATAAGAGTGTGAGAGGAATTCAACGTGTAAATTATAATCTAATCATTTCTTTTACAATATTTTAATAAAACGTGGAAAGGACTTGGAAAAAGTATTAAGAATATTTTCAAGCGAATATTAGAACAATAGGAATACTTTTTCGTTTTTTTTTTTTGGGCAACTACTGAAACCAATGGGCGTAATTTTTTAAAATATTTTCAAGCCAATACAGAGATCATTAAACGTGCATTTTTAATAAGTTTTTGAAGTCAATACTGGGTCTATTAAACTTTTTTTAATCTTTGAAGTCAATACCATTACACGGGGTTTGTTTACAATTTTTTCAAGCTAAGCTGAGCCTTTTGGGTTATGTAGGGGATGGAAGATACCAAGCAACGGTCCTGACCGGTTTTAACATGGCAAAGCCCAGGATTTATCTTGGTCCCTCTTTCATCTCAAGTGGACACTGACCTCCCCGTGGTGTCACCTGGGGAACTGCCTTTAACACCTGTTAAAGGTAGTGAGCTAACATGTGCCGCGCGTTCACCCATAAGAACGTTAAAAACTTGGGTTTGGGCGTCGGGTTAGTAACCCTCCCCTAGAAAAAGCAGCCTACCATGAAAAAACGAAAGAAAAGAAAAACAAACCCCTCTAAAGTTGACGAACCCCGCAAACGTTTTAAGGACCATGATCTGCTAATCTGCACCTGGAATGTTCGCACTCTTTATAGAGAAGGTACAGTCTTAACATTGGCAGACGTACTTGAAAAGTATAAGGCCGATATTACTGCCATACAGGAAATACGATGGATTGGGAAAGGCGTCACAACAACACCTAAAGGTGACGCACTGTATTATAGCTGTCATGAAGCAAAGCATGAGTTTGGTTGCGGATTCGTAGTTAGTAGGAGGCTAAAACATCTGGTGTCCAGCTTCACCCCAGTGAATGAAAGACTTGTTGCAATCCGAATAAAAGCTAAATTCTTCAACATCAGCTTTATTTGCGCTCATGCTCCCACTGAAGAAAAAAACGAACATACCAAAGATATATTTTACGAGCGCTTAGAAGATACATATGACCGTTGCCCTGCCCATGACAATTGAATCATTCTAGGCGATTTTAATGCCAAAATTGGAAAGGAGAATATCATTGGTCCAACAGTCGGGAAATTCAGTCTCCACAGTATAACATCCGACAGGTTCCGATTGGAACCTGAGCATCCTCTGCAATCTGAGCATTCTCTGTCCCTCCCACAAGAAAGGAGATATGACTGTATGCCCCAAATTCAGGGGCATACGTCTTCTACATATTACATACAATATAGTATCAGGGATATTATGCGAACGACTAAAGGCTATTGTCAACGAAATAATTGGGCCATACCAATGCGGCTTTAGACCTGGCAAGTCCACCATTGACCACATATTTACCCTCCGGGAAACACTGGAGAAGACACAAGAGATGCAGATCGACACCTACCACCTTTTTGTCGATTATAAAGCAGCCTTCAACGGCCCCCTAAAGGTATTCCAAGCCATGTCGGAATTTGGTATCCCCATAAATCTCATACGGCTTTATAAAATGACTTTAACTGACACAAGATCTTCAGTTAAAATAGGGAAGAACCTCTCCGAAGAGTTTTGTACCAAAATGGGTTTCATGCAAGAAGACAGCCTTTCTCTTCAACATACTGCTGGAAAAGGTCATACAAGAGGCAAACATTAAAAGAAATGGCTCAATCTACACCAAACGCCACATGTTACATGCTTATGCTGACGATAAAGACATCATACGACGATCAGTAAAAGAAGTAGCTGATACATTTGCGAAGATCGAAGGAGAATCTGTTAAAATGGGTCTTGCAGTAAACGGTGAGAAGACCAAGTTGATGGTGTCGACGCGCAATGTTTTATGGACGCATTGCGCGTCGACGCTGTTGCTCGGACCAACTGTTGAAGTTGGCTTCTATAATTTTGAGGTAGTAAAAGACTTCGTATACCTCGGTACCACCGTAAACAAAACAAACAACATCAGTTGTGAAATAAAAAGAAGAATTATATTGGCTAACAGATGCTACTTTGGCTTAAGTACGTAGTTTAAAAACAAAGCAAGATCTCGTCAAAAAAGTAACACTTTACAAAACACTGATACTACCCATGCTGATGTATGGCTCCGAAGCATGGGTACTTGCATAGATCTTCGAAAGATCTATGAACCAATATGCGTTGATGGTGAATATCGACGTCCTATGAACCACGAGCTGTATCTTCTATACAACGACATCAGTATAGATAAACGTATCAAGACACAACGATTGCGTTGGCTAGGCCTTGTCATAAGAATGAGCGATGACGAACTCGCTAAAAAGGCGTATAAATTCGGGCCACATGGCGGTACACGCAGAACTGGCAAGCCAAACAAGCGGAAGAAGAGATGATAAAGCGCTGTATTCCAGAGAGCGAAGCAACAAATAGAGAGAATTAGAGATCTTTTCTTAGTTTGGCTTATAGAACAAATGTTCTGTAAAGGGCCAGCTAAGTAAGTAGGTACAACGTACAAAGCTTAAAAAATATTGTTAAAAATTCTGATTATATTTTTGTCGACCTTTAATCTTTTTATATTGTTGTAGTTTGTTCGGCTGTAGGTCTCTATTTAATAAAACAGCGTTACATTTGTTTTATTTTGTTTCCAATATTTCGGCCGTCTTCGACGGTCATCATCAGGGATTTTTTGGTATTATTCAACTAGCAAACAACTTTCATCCTTTGTCACTGGTGAACTCAGTTCAACACCACCAGTGACAAAGGATGAAAGTTGTTTGCTAGTTGAATAATACCAAAAAATCCCTGATGATGACCGTCGAAGACGGCCGAAATATTGGAAACAAAATAAAACAAATGTAACGCTGTTTTATTAAATAGAGACCTACAGCCGAACAAACTACAACAATATATTGTTAAAAATTTTTAAAATAGTTGTAAAAATTCAGGCTTCATTGAAAAAAAAAACTTATAAAAAACAAAAGGTATTTTAAAAACATTAAAGATATTATGAAAAAGTTTAATATATTTTTTTATATTATTTTTAAAAAATGCACTTTGCAACAAATATAAAAAAAATTTATACTGTTTCAAAAAAATATTTTTCAAAAATTTTTTACAAAAATTAAATAAATATAATATTAAATAATACCAATTAAGAAATATATATTCTTAAAGAATTCAGACGAAAAATGTAAAAGAATTTACAGACGTATAGCCAAACTGATCCTGGTTGCTGCCTATTCCTTATACGTTTTATGTATCTTAGATTATCCACGAATAAAATTTTATTCAAGTAAAACAAATTAAATTTCGAAAGGCTCCTTGAACAAATCATCCATCCATTATCCTTTGAAATTAAAATACAACACTCCTATAAATTACTCTAATAAAGTCAAACTAATTGAATTTAAAAAATCGAATTAAATTATAATAATGCTAATTGAAATCTGTCAAACTTGCTCTTTGGGAACTGAGAATTATATTACCGCAAAAAAAAAAACAGTGAAGAAACCAAATAAATGAATTTTTGATTTTTTTGATTCCTGATGTTATCCCTTAAAAATATCTTAATCCATGACCATTTCAATCTTTGCAAAAGAAAAAATTTTATAAACAATATTTGCATTGTTATTGGTTTCAATTTGTTTCTCCTATAACAAAAGCAGAAAAACAGCCAGGCTCAGTAGGTAGTTTCGCAGTTGTAACACACACACACTGATACATCTACTAATCTGCCTTTATTACAGTACTATGCTACATTGTCCATAAACCTCAATTGCTGTCGATTGGGGTGCTTTAGTCTAAAATTCCCCATCGCCCACCCATTATAGCAATCACTGACTCCATCTCGTCCTTTTTCTCTTACTCAATCCATGAGACATTAGTTAAAATTATAAAACTGTTTTTGTGTCGTGTAGTCACAAATAGAGGAGAAGACAAAAAAACAAGGTCCAACTAAAAAAGTAAGACAAAAAAAAAAGAAATCACTTTAGCAAAGTGCCTGAATTTCCGTTTCTCCATAAACAGGTGACATTTAGAAATGGTCATTTTCTAATAAATGAAAATGCTGTTACGTTTCGTTACTTTTTTCTCTTCTTTTTCGTTCCTATAATAGGAGACATTTGAGTTTCATACAACTTAAGTATAATCCCCGTACATTTTATTTTATTCTGCTTTTAGATTCATCGCGTACACATCGTTTCAATGTTAAATGCTGCTGCATCAATTAAGAGTCAAAATCGATTAGAATGTCGATATTTTATTATAAGCGAAACCAAATTGAAATGGTGTTCGGACATTTCGTAAATAGGAGCAAATAGGAGATCAGATGGATAGACGACCTTCCAAAAGTCTTTTATGGACGGAAAACATTATATAAGCCATCTATCTATAAAGACCTTTCAAGGATCTTATAAACATAGAAGGCCTTTCCAAGGTCTTCGAATATATAGATCTTTCAAAGATCTTCAGTCTGAAAGAGACAGCAAGAAGCCTTCAGTTGATCGAAGACTTCAAGAGTTAATAAAATATATCAGTAGGGAGGTTTTTGACAATAGATGAGATCAAGAGGTGTTCTGTCTGTACAAGACCTCAAGAGGTATTCTGTTGAAAGAATGCTTCAAGAAGTCTTCAGTCTAAAGAATATATCAAGTGGTCTTCATTGTAAAAAAGAGCCTAAGGGGATGCCATAGAAAATGTCAAGAAGTTAATGCCTATACAAGTCACAAACCCCTTCTGTCTATAGAAAATCTCAGAAGGTCTTCTTTTGTCTATATAAGAACTAAGAGCTCTTCTTCCTACAGAAAAGTCCGAAAAGTCTTCTGGCTATAGAAGTTCTCAAGAAATCTTCTGTATATAGATGACCTCAAGAGTTCTAATTCTGTTTATAGAATACCTTCATGAGGTCTTCTTTTGCCTATAGAATCCAAAAAGAGGTCTTTCAAAAGTCTTTAGTCTATAGAAGATCTCAATAGGTCTCCAGTCTATAGAAGATTCCATGGGTATTTCATTCTGTCTAAAGAAGACCTCAACACCTCCTTTTGTTTATGGAATAGGCCTTCTTCTGTTTATAGAATATGTTTTCATTTGTTTATAGAATACTTTAATACGTCTTCTTCTGTTTAACGAAGACCTTCGCGAAGACCTTAAGAGAAGTATAAACAGAATATATCTTGAGGTTTTCTGTTTTCTTTAAAAGACTTCAATAGAATACCTAAAGAAATCTTCTATCTGCAGAAATCCTCAGGTGATATTCAGCCCATAGAAAACCCCAAAAGTTATTCAGTCTATGGTCTTCTTCAGCTTATAAGAGACCTCAAGAGGTCTTCTTTAATATATAAGACTTCAAGAGGTAAACGGTGCTCTTGAACCAACTTTAAATGAAAGAAGCTTACACCTGGGAAGTTTTTGCGGATTCTGAAACTACAATGTTTATATATGAGAAAACTCCAAAAAGAAGAAATAATCGCTAGAGGGATTTTTAAATAAATCGTGTTCAAATTTCATATTTTTAGGCTTATTTTAGCTTTTCGCGATTTTGTTTGGAAACCGCAAGTCCTATGGAAATGGGATTAGAGAAAATATTGTAGCTTTGAAAGTTATCTACAAGATTGTCCACTATTAAGTTCATGTCACATTTTTACGTTAGGTGTTAGTTTTTCACGATTTTCTTGAAAACTGTAAGTCTTATCGAAATGGGACTGAAGAAAATCTTATAGCTGTGAAAATTCTCTACAAGATTGGCTTAGTTTTAGTTTTTCCTAGGTTGTACCGTTTTTGAAATATATAAGTTTATGTTCGGAAATTGCAGTCATGACATTGCTTTATATGGAGACCATACAGTCCGTGAATTGTTCCAATTCGAACTTCTATATCTCAAAAATGGTAAAACCTACGAAAATATCATAAAGGACAATCTTGTAGAGAATTTTCACTGCTACAACATTTTCTTTAGTTTCATTTTGATAGACATTGATAAAAACGCTCCGGCGATTTTTTTAAAATTTTTTTTAATCTATGAACATTTTAGTTTCGATATTCGCAGATACTTCCCAGGTGTAAGCTCTTTTCATTTAAACTTGGTGTAAGAGCACCGTGGGTATTCTTTTGTTTAAAGAGGACCTCAAGGGAGCTTCATCTATTTATAGAAGACCGAAAAAGTTTTCTTCTGTCTATAGAAGACCTCAAGGGGGACTTTTTCAAGGATCTTCTCTATATAAGGATCTTCAATAGACGGAAGAGCTGTCCAAACATATGGACTATAACGAAGGATTTTTATTATGTTTTATTTAAGTGCGAAATAATATTTTCTATTTTAAAGTCCCATTTGTTTACCCTCAGCCATTGGGCTAAAGAGGGTCCCGCTTTCTGGCTGGTGCGCATGATAACTTTCGAACGAAGCCACCGATCAGGTCAAAAATTTGGCATTCGAGATTTTTTTTTCAAACTTAAATTAAGTTCGAAGATGGGCCATATCGGTAATCCACTACTTCCGGTACCTCCCCCACAAAAGTTCAACAATCATCGCTAAAATGGTGCGCACGATAACTCTCGAAGGGTTATTCCCTCAGTCATAATTTTGCATATGGTAATATAAGTTGCAGGCATAGAACCGGTTCCACACAAAATTCGGAAAAAGTAAAGTTTTAAAGTTCCTCTCGGATCGATTTGAAATTTGTTCAGCAATTTGTCTTTACGGTCCCCTTTACGACGGTACAAATTTTGTCGGGGGCAAGTCTATACTTCCTGAGATAATGTCTTAAAAGCTCCAAGAAACCTTTACGGCAACAACTAAAATGGAAAATTGGCAAGATTACTCCCGCAGGAAGTTTCTGATTGGTCTAAACTTTGCATACCGTATTATTCAATATGGTCATGTATTAGGTTGGAATATGGACTATATCGGTCCAGCCCTTCGAGTACCTCCAACACAAAATTTAGAAAATTGTAGTTTAACAGCTCATCTCGAATCGTTTTGCAACTCTTTCCAAAAAGTTCTACTTGATTCCCTTGTTACGACGGCGCAACTTTTGTTGGGAGGGCAAGTCCACTCTTCCCGAGGTAAAGGCACAAAATCTGAAAAAAACCTGCCGATACTAACTACATTGGGTAGTACGTAAGATAACCGTCGAAGGGAGAAATCTCCCAAGCTCTCTCTTTTAAAAGTTTGGCAGTTAAAAGTTTGTATTGTGTGCGGCCCTAGTTAAAACGCTACAATTTTTTTTCGTGGCAAATCCATACTTCCTAAGAAATTGGGTCAAAAACTCAAAAAAGCCCCTAAAAACGTCGGAAGTATTGTTTCTGCTTCTTTTCTTTAGGTCCGAGGCTGAGGGTATATCTCAGTCGGCACTGATACTTTCTTACTTGTCTCAAGCAAACTTAAGCATAAGAATAAAACATACGATTTTCGAGGTCCATTAAATTGGAATTTCTGATCAATAACTTCATTGTTTGAGCCAAATCACTTTCCATAGAGCAAGTTCATTAACTTTGAATAATGGAAATGGTCAGTGTGGGCAAAATCCGGCAACAGGGTGCATTTTTCCATATTTTTTCGTTTTTAATCGATAGAGCGAAAACGTGTCATCCATTTTTGAGCCCGCAACTCTTTAAAAATGTTGTATTTCCTATAAGTTAAAGATAAAAAAATCACGAAAATATTGATCCACTCTCGTATTTTAAAATTTGCCGGGAAATCCCGCATTCCCGGGAATGGCGATTTTTTGATTCCCATTTCCCGGGAATGACAAAAACCGGGAAAACCCAAAACCCAGAAACTTTCCAGAGGGTTTCAGTGGGCAGAATACCTTCTAACAGTTTTTATGGATAGAAAAACTTCTAAAATCTTTTATGGATATAACACCTTTTATAGGTCTTCTATGGACAGAAGACTTTCTAAAGGTCTTATAGGGGCAAAAAAACACCTAAAAGTCTTCTATGGTCAGAAGACCTCCTGGAATTCTTTCATGGACAGCAGACCTTCTAAAAGTCTTCTATGGACAAAAGTCTTTCTAAATGTATCTTCTGGACATCAAGATATTCTATGAACAAAACACCCTCTAAAGGTTTTTTACAGACAAAAGGTTTTTAAAGGTCTTTCTATGGAAAGAAGACCTTCTAAGGGTGTTCTACGGACAAAATACCCTCCAAAGGTCTTCAATGTGCAGAAGGCCTTCAAATGGTGTTCTATGAAAGAAGACCTTCGAAAGGTCTTCTATGGAAAGAAGATCTACCAAAGGTAATCTATGCACAAAATACCTTCTAAAGGTCATCTTTGGACATAAAACCTTCTAAAGGTCTTCAATGAATATAGGACCATTTAAAGGTCTTCTATGGACATAAGACCTTCTAAAAATCTTCCATGAACATAAGACCTTCTATAGGTCTTCTACGGACAAAAGAAGTTCTGAAGGTCTGCTATTGATGGGAGACCTTTTATAGGTCTTCGATGAACAGAAGACATTCTAAAGGTCTTCTTTAGGCAGAACACCTTATAACGGACTTCTATGTACAGAAGACCTCCTTAAGGCCTTTTATGAACAGAAAGACATTTTAAAGGTCTTCTGTGGACAGAAGACCTTTTAAGGGTCTTTAATGGACCGAAGACCATCAGAACAGAAGAGCTTATGGAGGTATTTTTGGTGGTAGTGAGACCTGCTAAAGGTTCCCATCCTTTGTTGATTTTTTTCAATCGAATTTTTTCCCAAAAGAAAAATGATATGATTTTAAATTCCATTATCCTGTAAATGGCATTAAATTAAATGTCCAATGGATTGTGTTCGCATTTTAACAAGAAATACCTGGTTATCAAATGCAAACCCTTATCATATTGAAACTAATGAATCCTTTCTTCTGTTTCCTTTATTCGATGAAAGACAGAGAATAATTTATTACGATTGATTTATAAATAAAATATTAGGTTTTTATTATCGTAATATTAGATAGAGAAGAATAGAAATACAAAAGGACCGGGATGTGAAATGGTACTAAGGTTGAAATAAGTAAAATCATTTTGAGCCATTATAGCAATTCAATGTGTTGTTGGATAGGTGAAGGTGAATTGTTTTTTATGACAAACAATGGGTTGATAGGGTAGGTCTATTTTAAAGGCAATAAAAAGTTTTGATATTGAGTTGCTGCTTAAAAAATTTGTTAAATATTATATTATGTACAATGGAAGTCAACTTGACCATTTTAAAGCAAGGATGTTCTCCACCTATTCTATGCTTCAAAAACTAAAATCAATGTGCTCCCTTCACTTTAGGAGCAAAAATGGTACATTTTATTTTCCTTGTAGTTATGAATTCTGCTGTGAATAACATTGCATCACGGGAGAGAAGTCTCCCTTGTCCCGTATGGGATGTTTGGGGAACAATCATATAAGGAGGGCCTGCAGAAACGTTATTTGTTTCCACAACAACAAATTAAAAAGTTCAGAGGATTTTATTATGAAACAAAACTAACTGAACGTCAATAGAAATTAAAAAAAAATATATATTAAGCAAAGACAACAAGAACGAACACAAAACAAGGTATCTGTCAATAACAAAATTTCAAACCAATTTGCCTAGTGGCCTAGTTTCATTATAAAAATGTTTCGTTTGACGAAACAATTGTTAAGCTAAATTATGCAAAGCACACCCTGACAAGTCGCTGAGTGAATGACTGACTGGTTGGAACAACTAACTGCCTGAGTGAAGAGCTGACAGTACAGGACCTCAACTTTTACAAAAATTCAAATTCGAAAGAAAAACGAACAAATCAAGTCATAAATTATATGACCATGATAGCAATGAAATAACAATTTAATAACAAAAATTGATGGTTTTAAATTAGATCTAACACATACATATCGCTCATTTACTCAAAGAGTGGCATAACTCAAAAAATGCGATTTCTGAGTTAGCAATTTCTATTTTTTCTACAACTTCTACTTTATCTTGTGTCAACTTTTCATGCTGATATCTCTAAAACTCAACGAGTTACAGCTCATTTACTACGAGCTTCGCATAATTCAACACAACAGTTTTTTGAGTTTATGAAGCACTAAAACAATTCAAATCATGCTTGATCTTGCACAGAAATTTAGCACTGATATCTGGCTAGATGTTTGCAAAATATGGTCCAAGTAGTTATTTAGTTTTTGTGTAATAATCTTTTTAAGTTAGGAAGTCAAATTCCAATCGCGAACTTAAAACGCATTTTTCTCGAAACTGTTTTTTTTTAAGTGTTACTCTTTGAGTAAATGAGCTGCAGTTGGAGATGGCAAACATGTCATCATTGCTCAGATTACAATGTGGTAAGTAGTGAAAACTTCGGATTAAGTGAAATTTACAACTGAACAGTTTTTTCAAGGACTCCCAAGCCATTCAAAGTGAATTTATAATGAATATTTTTCCAATGATCCGTAGAACACAAAACGTGGATTTTAAAGAATATTTTTTCAAGGATCCTTAGACCACAAAACGTGGAATTTTTTGAAAATATTTTCTTAGCACTCTTAGACCAGAAAACGTAGACGTTTGTAAAATATTTTTCCTAGAACTCTTAAAGCAGAAAACGCAGATTTTTGACAAATATTTTTCCTAGAACTCTTAAACCAGAAAACGTAGATTTTTGAAAATTTTTTTCCCAGAACTCTTAAACCACAAAACGTAGATTTTTGAAAAATATTTTTCCTAGAACTCTTAAACCAAAAAACGTGGATTAAAAAAAACATTTTAAAAATCTGCCTTTATGGAAATAAATAACCATCTGCTTGAATAGTAAGTCCCGCCCCATTGTTGCTAGTTATAACCTTCTATTTTCCAAGAAACAATTCAGAAATGATAAATTTTTATACCCTCAGCCTTTAGGTATTTACACTTTGACACCACCAAAAATGTGCCTCATCGAAATAATGGTTTTAGACCCCAAGTATGTTTGTACGATATCCGTTTCAGACAATTTTGAGTAGATTTAGCAATGTCCGTCCATCTGTCTGTCTATCTGGCTGGCTGGTGCGCACGATAACTCTCGAAGGGAGTAACCGAATTGAACCAAATTTTGCATATGGTAATACTACCTCTTGGCATACATCAGGTTCGAATATGGATTATATCGGTCCACTCCTTCAGGTACCTCCCAAACAAAATTTGAAATAAGTGCAGTTTAGTGACACCTCACGAGTCGTTATGAATTTTTTTTGTAGCAGGATGTTCGTGCGCCCCCCTTTACGTCATTGTAATTTTTTTCGAGGGCAAGTCCATAGATCCCGAGATAATGACGCATAACCTCAAAAAAGCGCTGCACTATGTCGCGAGTTCAAATAAACGGTGGCCAAATATAAAAGGAGTTGGCGTTGGCAGATGAATTTTGGTATAAATACTTATAGTTCACTGACAATGTCGAGAGCAAAAAATTGGGAAGGTCGGTCCACGTTTTGGGATAGTCCCCATGCAACGGTACTTCTTAATGTTTCGGTATTTTGAATATTTTAGCTAAACTTATGAACCAATTGAACCAATTGAATTTTGAGATGCGGGGTTTTCACTTTACAAAAAACTTTTCCGATACAAATTATGGACATAGGCCCACGTTTTGATATAGACCTCCCTATTTCGGAATTTTGAAGATTTTACATACGTTTCACGCCCAAATACGCCGAAAATTTGCATTGAGGGTTCCCAATGGACCAAAATACATTTCTGATAAAAAGTATGAACATAGGTCCAGGTTTTGATATAGCTCCAATAGAATGGTATAGCCCGATTTTCGGTATTTTTCTAGGTTTTAGCCACATAATGAATGTAGCTGATATTTGGTATTTAGTCTTCGCCAGGTCTTGCGAAATATTTTTACAGAGAATTGTTGGTATTAGTTCACGTTTTGATATAACCCCCGTGGAACGGTACCGCCCAATTTTCGGGTTTTTAAGGTTTTAGCCACATTATCCACCCAAAATTACAGAAATTTGGTGTTCAGTCTTCATATATTTTTATGAGTTTATTGAATACATCAAAATTTTGTCTTCAAATAAGAGAATTTTTATTAAAATTTTTTTGACCGATTAATGGTCAATAAAGGGCAAATTTTTTGCTAAAAATCGAAATTTTGACTTTGTATTCTTTTTCTTGACGGTGTATTCTTTTTCGGGGACAAGTCCATACTTTTTGCGATAATGGCCCTCCAAAAAATCAGCCGGCACTAACTAAACTTTGTTGTGCCTCACATAACACTCGCGTACATACTTGGATTACGTCCAAATATGGAACGTACATCGTACCACTCCTTAGGGTATCTCCCACACAAAATTTTGAACATGTAAAGTTTAAGGTTTTTTTTTTATACCCTCAGCATTTATGCCTACGAGGGTATATGGTAATATTCAAAAAAGTTTTACAATCGTTGAAGTTGAGGTTCACCATTTAATAAGTCGCGAACTGTTAATATATTTTATAAAATATGAATACATTTATATATATTGAAGTGTTTTAGCTACGATCTCATAATATGGACCATAACAAATAATTTTCGTGGAAGCTGCGCTGGTGGTAATATAAAAAAATGGGAAAAATGTGTTGAAGTTTACAAGTTTTTTTGTGTTCTTTCTTGATTTCTGGTCAAACCACGGAAAATTCAAACCTATGCTCAAAAAAAGAACTAAAGAATACCCCTTAGGCAATATGGTTCTAGTGTATGACTTTTCGATATATACACTGTATCCCCCTAAAATCGATGCTGACATTTTGAAGTTTTGATTTCAGTGTTTTTCGAATTTTTCTTATAATTAGATGGTGCAACTAGATAATAATCGAAACTAGTTTATAGGATTGTAGAACTCGCGATTCCACGTCGTTCGATGTATATCTCATGAGTGTGCTCCGTACAGCTTCCTAGTAATAGAAGTCCAAAGGCGAAAATTTGGTCCGTAAATTTTCTGAAAAAACCTATTTTTTGGCTTTAAAATTTACAACTGTCGTACAGGTACCCCTGAACCCCGCGTGATTTTAGTTTTTTTACGTGCCGGATCTAATGAGCTCTTCCGCGGTCAAATCCATCCACTAAAACGCCGGATATAGATACCTTGAAAGTAGGAAAATCTGCAAAAATATATTTTGACAATTCCGCGAATTGAACCGCGATTTTCTTTGATTATTTTTACATAAATGTAATCCTTTATACGCGATTATTATATTTGCCAAAAAAGTGTGTCACAAATTACAAAGATTCGGGAGTAATATCCCTATTTATCCCAAAATAGAATGTGGTGGCACATCCGCAGTTCTTGACGAATCTGTCTAAAATAATTTATATTGACGTATTTTTAATAGGGGGTCATTGAAATCGGATGCACCTTATAATCATATGCACATCGCGTAATTTTTGCCCACTTGAAGGTTTTTTGAATAGTAAGATGCAACTGATGGCACACTTTGGCCGCTGAATGAAACATGGGAAAATCCATGCATATTGATAGACATGGACTCCCTGTATCCGAAAAGCACATGCACCCCAACTGATTTCAACGGATTCTCGAATTACACGCCTTTTAATTTTTGTGTTTTTTCTTTGGTTGTAATTTCAATATTACTCTCTACTTCTTATTTCTATAGCTTATCACAGAAAGCAAATATACTTTCACGATGACTAATTACTTTTCTCGTAGAAGTTTAAGCAAAATACTTCATGATTTGGATCGAAATTTAGCGAAATAATAGAATAACTCCCAACATTTATTTTTCAAATTTTTCGTATTTAACCAAAAATATATTTTTGAAATAATTTCCAACAATAAGTTTCCGTTCTTTGTTGTTGCTGTAATATGCAAGTTATAAACGCGATCTTTATAATTTTGGTCTCACATTTTTCTACGCGTTGTCTAGATTCTGTACGTATTTTTAAATTATTTTTTTAGAGATTTTTTGGACTTTGATTTAGAATAAATAAAATTTATTCCAAGATTTCTTCAACATTTTTTGATTTACCGCGAAAATAAAAATAAATTTAGCAACTATTTTAGCATCTACGGATAGATATCACATTCTGCAAACGATTCATATATACATGTTCTTATTACAACTCAATAGGAATTTTTAAATATTTTTTCTTTACAAGAGAGTAAAACCGCATATAACTTTTGAGTGCAGCATCCAATTTTGTGAACGCGAACAGATTTGAAACCACGATTTTTTTCTTAACCCATGTACCAAAAATGGCGAATGTGCTCGCCAAAAAAGTTTTTAATTTTTTTTCTATGTAATTGTAAAGGAAATTTGAAATTTAC
This sequence comes from Musca autumnalis, assembly GCF_047663935.1. Classification (NCBI taxonomy): domain Eukaryota; kingdom Metazoa; phylum Arthropoda; class Insecta; order Diptera; family Muscidae; genus Musca; species Musca autumnalis. Next base: position 36,339,988 of record NW_027411644.1, read on the forward strand.
CATATACACTTTCATACGGGCAAAATGTGCCTCATCCAAATAATGGTTTTATACCCCGTGTATGTTTGGACGAAATGTGTTTTAGACAATTTGGAGTCGATTTAGCAATGTCCGTCCGTCTGTCTGTCTGGTGCGCACGATAACTCTCGAACGGATGAACCGAAAAGTTGGCTATCGCAATATCATTATAGGACCTGCTCTCGAATCGTTTTGATTTTTGATGAAGCCACTTGCATTCACGACCCTCCATACAACGGTACAAGTTTCATCAGGGGCAAGCCCATACTTCTTGACAAAATAGCCTGAAAGTTGCAAAAAACCCATATGACACCATGTGTAGTTGTTGGAGCGCAGCATAACTCTCCGACGGATCTGCCGATTCGGTCCAACATTCGGCCTTCGCAATATTTTGTGCAAACTTAGTTTAAGTTCGAAGATAAGCCATATCGGTCCACTCCTTCAGATACCTCCTCCACAAAAGTTCAAAAATGTTCGGAAAAATTGTGCGTACGACAACTCTTGAAGGGAGTGACCGATTTAGTCCATACTTTACACATCCTAATATATCTGCCAGGTTTAGATCAGGTTCTAATATGGACTATATTTGTCCACTCCTTCGGGTACCTCCCATATAAAATTTCGGATAAGTTCACTCTAAGACCTGCTCTCGAATCACTTTTAGTTTTGTTGAAGCAACTTCTATTCACTGACCCACTTACTATGGTACAATTTTTTAGGGGCAAGTAAATACATTCTGAGAAAATAGCACGAAAGTTGTAAAAATCCCTATGACACCATGTGTAGTGGCTGGAGCGCACTATAGCACTCGAAGTGGTCAACGGATTTGTTCCAAAATTTGGCTCACAGTTTCACTTCACATAGGCTGAAGGTACAGTTGCGTTCAAAATAATAGGAGCGCCCATACAAAAAAAGAAAATTGTCAAAAAATATGGTTAAACTTACCCATTTTGGTTTATTTTGAATTTGTTTAACATTGTTGACATCCCAACAGTTAATTCATCAGCAGAAATGTGGCAATCTGTTTTAAATTATTTACTGTTTACACCAACATTATAAATCGTGTTTAAAGTTTTTGTTCAAAAAAAATAGGAGTGTGGAAGAAAAAGGACGATAAAAATAGCTTTAGTTGAATTTAGGATCAAAATTGACAATATTTTAGTTAACAGTAGTAAATCCAATAGATTTTATGAGATTTGATTGCTGTTTGAAAACAAAAATCCTTTGGAGGTAGCCAAGAAACAGGCGATTGTCCTTGCAGAAATTGTTTCCATAAATTGAGCACTTATTGGGCAGCTCAATGGATTTTGTAGACAAAAGCTTTAACGATTAGATTTGTTTGATGCTATGGATGTTATCTCTAACAATATATAATGATTGGTATCCCATAAATTTGTGTATTTTGATCCTTGAGCCAAGTTTAAGGACAGTTTACATTAGCCCTTAAGGCAAGGATCGTCCAAAAAATCGTATCTATAAGGAATTTATTCCCATAACCAAATAATATTTAAAAGTCCTTAGGATGCTAACCTTGTATATGCAATCAGTTTCGCTTCTATTCAAAAAATGTTTAAAATGTGAACGGTTGAAATGTACTTTGAACCATTTAGTGATAGGCAGGCTGGGATTGCACTAAGGTTGGTATACGCCGTAATATATTTTTCAATATAAACTTACGTTTTTCACTCAAAAATACTTCATTTAGGTTATTTTCATTAGAAAACTGTTTATTATACGATGCAAAACCTAATAAAAATAATTTTAGGCCAACTTCAAAAGTTTGTCTTTAAAGTTTCCTTCTCAACAAAGCGTTTTGAAAAATGTCTCATATGTGCCAATCATCCAATTATTTAAAAATGAACCATATAATGAATTCTGCGTGCAGTAAGATGCTAAGGACCTCAAAACATCACTTGATTGAGAAATTAATGCCTTATAGATACGCTTTTTTTAACCGATCCTTACGTAAAGAGGTAACGGAAACCGGCTTTAACTTGGCTCAAGGATCAAAATACACAAATTTCTGAGATACCGATCATTATATATTGTTCGAGATAACAGTCAGAGCATCAAAAAACTCTAATCACTAAAGTTCTGTCTACAAAATCCATTGAGTTACCCAATAAGTGCTCAATTTATGGAAAAAATCGCTGCAAGGACAATCACCTGTTTTTAGGCTACCTCCAAAAGAACTTTTGTTTTCCAAAAACACCCTTCAAATCTCATAAAATATATTGTATTCACTACTGTCAACTAAAATATAGGCACTTTTGATCTTAAACTCAACTAAAAATATTTTTATTGTCCTTTTTCTTCCGCACTCCTATTTTTTTGAACAACAAATTTGAAGGCGATTTATAATGTTGGTGTAAACAGTAAATAATTTAAAACAGATTACCACATTTCTGCTGATGAATTAACTGTTGGGATGTCAACAATGTTAAACAAATTCAAAATAAACCAAACTGGGTAAGTTTAACCATGTTTATTCGACCATTCCCTTGGTGTGAATGAGCACTCCTATTATTTTGAACACAGCTGTATATCTCTGTCGGCAAAGCCGACTGATACTTTTTTACTTGTTTCTTCTGTTGAAGGGTCTGTTAATGAAATGTGTAAACCATTCGTGCATAGTTATGTATATAATCACCACCATCATCGACGTTATTCGTCCTACCATTGCTATTCCCATCCAAATACAGTTAATTAATAATTTCAAAATTTTAATTGAAAACAAATTTAGACAGTTCGATGGGTAAATGTTAACGAAACTACATAAAGTGGAAGAGAGAAACAAAACCAGCAACAACAATTTAAATAAAACGCTAACCTGAAACGAGCATAAGGAGGAGAAATATGAAAGCTTAGGGAAAATACGACGTTCTTTTGGAGTGGTTCATTTCGACAAAAAAAAAAAAAAAGAAACAAGTAAAAAGTCGTTAAGTTCGGCCGGGCCGAACTTTTTATACCCTCCACCATAAAATAGTCTTAATTAAAATGGAATAATTAGGGTCCTTTTACAATTTTAGGTGGAACAACTTTTCTACAATGGATAGACTCCTACTGTCTCCCACTATTGCTTAAATTACACTGTGAACACAAATGTTGGGGCAGAGATAATTCCTTTTGGAGATGAAAGCCCTTGGTGTGTGTATTTTAAACCCCGAAGGACAGATGCGCCGTGAGTCGAACTTCCGCGTTATGGCGTGATGAAGTTTTTTCAAGAGACCCTGTAAGCCATCATGAATTAGCATTATATCTTTGTTTGTTGTTTTTGTAGAGCACTTAAGCAACAGTGAACAAAGATATAACGCTAATTCCTGATGGCCCACAGGGTCTCTAACAAAAATTTGTCCTTCGGGGTTCATAATATACTCACCAAGGCCTTTCTTTCCCTAGAGGAATTTTCCGTGCCCCAGACTTTCACCTCCATTTTGTTGCACAGTGTTATCTAATCTAATCTAAAAAATGTGTTCAGCTAGGTGAAAGGTACCACCTACGGGGCTATATCAAAGAGTCAACCTATCTTATATGTTTTTGGCGGAAAAGTTTTATAGCTGCAGGGAACTTCAAGAGTCAAATTGAAGGTAGTTTCATCAAAACAATGTAGAGCCTCAAAAATGGACCCATGTTGACGAATTTTAGTGAAGAAATTTCGTGACCACTGAGAATTCCCGAAAATCGGGAGGTACAGTTATATGGGGGGTATACCAAAACATGGACCTATATTGAGGATGTTTCGTTGGAGATGTTTTATGACCAATGAGAACCTCAAGCGGCAAATTACAGGTAGTTCGGTTAAAAATTGTAGCTAAAATTCTCAAAATACCGAAAATCGGGAGGTACCAATATATGGGGGCTATACTAAAACATGGACCTATGTTGGCGATGTTTCGTGGAGATGTTTCATAACCACTCAGAACCTCAAATGTCGAATGACAGCTAGTTCGGTTAAAAATTGTAACTAAAATGCTCAAAATACCGAAAATCGGGAGGTACGGTTATAAGGGGGTCATACCAAAACATGAACCTATATTGAGGATGTTTCGTTGGAGATGTTTCATGACTATTGAGAAACTCAAATGTCAAATTGCAGATAGTTCGGTTACAAATGGTGGCAAAAATTCTCAAAATATCGAAAATCGGGAGGTACCATTATATACCAAAACATGGACCTATGTTGAAGATGTTTGGTGGAGATATTTCATGACCACTGAGAACCTCAAATGGCAAATTACAGCTAGTTTGGTTAAAAATTGTAGCTAAAATTCTCAAAACATCGAAAATCGGCAGGTACGGTTATAAGGGGGTCATACCAAAACATTGACCTATGTTGACGATGTTTGGTGGAGATATTTCATGACCACTGAGAACCTCAAATGGCAAATTACAGCTAGTTTGGTTAAAAATTGTAGCTAAAATTCTCAAAACATCGAAAATCGGGAGTTACAGTTATATGGGGACTATACCAAAACATGGACCTATGATCACTAGGAACTCTAAGTGCCAAATTATAGCTAATTCGGTATGCAAATGTGGCGAAGAACGTCAAAATACCTCAAATCCGGAGGTACCGTTATATGGTGGTTATACCAAAGAGTGGACCGATATAGCCCATCTTCGAACTTGACCTGCCTATGGAAAAAAGACCCTCGGGTGCAAAATTTCAGCATCTATCTCAATTATTGCGGACGCTAGAGTGATTACAACAGACGGACAGACAGACAGACGGACATGGCTAGATCGTCTTAGAATTTTATCCTGATCAAGAATATATATACTTTATAGGGTCGCAAATGATTAGTTCGATGTGTTACAAACGGAATGACAAACATAATATACCCTCCATACTATGGTTGAGGGTATAAAAAATACCGCAACTAAAGTCGGTTTTTTGTAGTTAAGAATTTATCGGTTCACAAAGAAGAAATACTCTGTCGGTCACTTCCCAGCAAAACAATCGTACCGACATTGTAACGAAATCGGAACAAAGTACGTTCGATGTCGGATCCGAAATTGTAGCGCTATCTTAACGAAGGTTATATGAAGTGGTTGACATAATTTCTGATCGATATGTCGGAGCGATATCGGAAGGAAATACTTGGGAAAATCGGAAGAGGAATTTTTTCTTCCGAATCTTCGTACAGATTTCTGAACGATTTCGGAATAATGTCGGAACGATTTCGGAATGTAGAAATCGGAACGAAATCTGTACGATTTTGCTTCCGAAATTGTTCAGATGTGTCGGACATCCGACATTTGGTTTGCTGGGTTATTAAGAAAATGTAAGTGTGCCTACGTCATTGTGTGCGTGTGTCGATTGTGTGTGAAGCAAAAAGAAAAAAAAGTAGGAATGATGAAGAATATTCTCCTCTATATAAGTACATAATTTCATATAACAAGTCCTTTTAAGAACTATAATTACTGAAAAAACCTTAAAGAAATGGCCATGAGCGGCGGAATACTTAGCCTTGCCAGGTCAATTCAAAGTACCACAATTGGCAGATGACAAACATACAGTTATATTGTCAGTAACATTTATTGAAAGAACCTGCACATCAAATCTTCTTGAGAGAATACACCTTAACTTGCTTGTACTGAAGGCTGTGACAGTTACAACCGTAACAGACGGCATCTGTATGTCATGGTTGTCATAATGTCCAGAAACATCGAAATACACACAGACACTTACTTGCTTGGTCGCCCAAAGATAGTGTCACAATTTTAAGTGACCTATAATTTTGATTGATTTTTGGTGAGATTTTATTTGCCATAAGGCCGTTATTAATGATCATTATGAACTATAATTATTCACGTACACACACCCACACGGGATAATACTGAATTACACATACATTAAATGGAATAGCAATGAGATTATCAGTAGACTGTAGATGAAATTGAATGGAAAATTTTAATTGGAAATTATTTCTGTGTTTTTGTTTTCCAATAAAGGAATTTAGCCTTCGTTCACAAAAGAAGAGAACAAAACCGAACCGAACGGAACGGAAGCCAAATCATTGAAATTAACCTTATACAAGTGACAGATTAAATGAAAGGTTTCGATAATAAATTGTCACAGAGAGCGGAGATATGGTGAGGTGAAAAAGAAAACGTTGCAAAATATGTCATGCTATTGATACAAATCTGTTGATTAATTGACAAATTGTCAGACATTTCCTGCAATTTAATTAACCTCGGCCATCATGCTGGTACAACAAGATACATATTTCAGAATTCTCAAAAAGGTCATATTGATTACAAACAATAAACTAAGCAGAGGTTTTTCGAAGAATTCAATGAAAACGAGAGCGTGTTGGAAATTAATGAAACTTTCCTTTGCTATATGAGAATTTATTTGAGATTGTTTGTTAATAGAATTATTAGAAGTGGAATTTGAAAACTAATTTAGGAGTGGTAAGGAGTTGAGTGTATTTTGTGGTCATTAAAGGCATATTTAGATGCGAAAGATGATTCTAAATAGAAAATATAGAACATTGCTGGAAACGTACGACGTTTTCCCTTATTTTATAATGGACAGTCGGACAGTTTTGGCTACATATACATGCATGTTTCTTTAAAAAAAATAAAGTGTGCATTAACCGTTAAATTAGTGAATAGTTACCTGGGAACGTATTTTAATTTTCAAACTCAAATTACTCAAGTATGTCCAGCCTCCATATTCCTATATATACTTGGCTGTAACTCTGTTATGTCACAATGTACATCAATATGATGGACACCAACGGAAAGGTCGAGTGTTCCTTCTCCAAATATTACTAACGTGGGTAAAATGTGTCTTCCAGGAATAAAGATATAGTCATAATATTAACAATTACCAAATTTCAAACAAAAGTGTTGGTCCATTTTTCCTGCTAGATATTATTTGATGGTAAATTTCAAGCTTCTTCCTTGTCGTAAACTCAAACCTTTACGACCAACAGAGCCGCTACAAAATCGGATAAAAATTTTGTTTTGGTCCATTTCAACCCCTTAATATTTTGCGTTCATCATCAAAAACTAAACGGGTCTACACATCTCAAAATCGCTTTATTTCGTCGAGATGTTAATTTTGGTATACCACATGTGAGGTCTACGACGAACATTTCGCGGTATTTTCGGAAAACACACTTATAATAGCCTTTCCACATTGTGGTGTAGGGTATAGGAAGTTAGTTTACCAAGGGACTCTCGACGAGTTTGTCTCTCAAAGTTGAGATGTGGCTTTGCTTTTTGCATTTTGTTACTAGAAAAACAAGTAAAAAGTCGTTAAGTTCGGCTGGGCCGAACTTTTTATACCCTCCACCATAAAATAGTCTTAATTAAAATGGAATAATTAGGGTCCTTTTACAATTTTTGGTGGAACAACTTTTCGACAATGGATAGATTCCTACTGCCTCCCACTATTGCTTAAATTACACTGTGAACACAAATGTTGGGGCAGAGATAATTCCTTTTGGAGATGAAAGCCCTTGCTGTGTGTATATTAAAAACCCCGAAGGACAGATGCGCCGTGAGTGGAACTTCCGCGTTATGGCGTGATGAAGTTTTTGCAAGAGACCCTGTAAGCCATCACGAATTAGCATTATATCTTTGTTTGTTGTTTTTGTAGAGCACTTAAGCAACAGTGAACAAAGATATAAAGTTAATTCTTGATGGCCCACAGGGTCTCTAACAAAAATTTCATCACGCCATAACGCGGAAGTTCGACTCACGGCGGATCTGTCCTTCGGGGTTCATAATATACTCACCAAGGCCTTTCTTTCCCAAGAGGAATTTTCCGTGCCCCAGACTTTCACCTCCATTTTGTTGCACAGTGTTATCTAATCTAATCTAAAAAAATGTGTTCAGCTAGGTGAAAGGTACCACCTACGGCGCTATATAAAAGAGTCAACCTATCTTTAAATTTTTTGGCGGAAAAGTTTTATAGCTGCAGGGAACTTCAAGAGTCAAATTGAGGGTAGTTTCATCAAAACAATGTAGACCCTCAAACATTTTTTTTAGTGAAGAAATTTCGTGACCACTGAAAATTCCCGAAAATCGGGAGGTACAGTTATATGGGGGGATATACCAAAACATGGACCTTTATTGACGATTATTTTTGAATAGACAAAATTGTAGCTAAAATTCTCAAAATACCGCTCATTACAGCTAGTTCGGTTAAAAATTGCAGCTAAAATTCTCAAAATACCGAAAATCGGGAGATACCGTTATATGGGGGCTATACCAAAACATGGACCTATGTTGACTATGCTTCGTTGGAGATGTTTTATGACCACTGAGAACCTCAAATGTCAAATTGCAGATAGTTCGGTTACAAATTGTGGCTAAAATTCTCAAAATACCGAAAATCGGGAGGTACCGTTATATGGGTGCTGTCCCATAACATGGACCTATGTTGACGATGTTTGGTGGAATCATTTCATGACCACTGAGAACCTCAAATGGCAAATTACAGCTAGTTCGGTTAAAAATTGTAGCTAAAGGTCTCAAAATACCGAAAATCGGGAGGTACCGATATATGGGGGCTATACCAAAACATGGACCTATGTTAACGATGTTTCGTGGAGATGTTTTATGACCACTGAGAACCTCAAATGTCAAATTGCAGATAGTTCGGTTAGAAATTGTGGATAAAATTCTCAAAATACCGAAAATCGGGAGGTACCGTTATATGGGGACTATACCAAAACATGGACCTATGCCCATATCCTTTGGGATATAAGTTTGTTGATCGCTAGGAACCCTAAGTGTCAAATTATAGCTAATTCGGTCTGCAAATGTGGCGAAGAACGTCAAAATACCTCAAATCCGGAGGTACCGTTATATGGGGGCTATACCAAAGAGTGGACCGAACTTGACCTGCCTATGGAAAAAAGAACCTCGGGTGCAAAATTTCAGCACTCTATCTCAATTATTGCGGACGCTAGAGTGATTACAACAGACGGACAGACGGATATGGCTAGATCGTCTTAGAATTTTATCCTGATCAAGAATATATATACTTTATAGGGTCCCAAATGATTAGTTCGATGTGTTACAAACGGAATGACAAACTTAATATACCCTCCATACTATGGTGGAGGGTATAATAATGGCACGCCACATATATATAGAGATAAAATACATTTCAGACAGTTTGCTATCAGGTGGCGTGTACATGCTTCCACAAATCATACGTCACATGGTGTCTAAGAAGACATCATACTGATTACAGATAATTTATGGAACTCTAAGGCAGCCAATATACGACTCTAAGATATATAGCAAACCTGCGGCCCTGCAAATGGCTAACATTATTTCACGAAAATCCATGCCATAAATGTTCATATTTGCACCATTAGCCTATAGGTGTCTATACTTTGATACAACCGCAAATGTTCTTCATTAAAATAAAGGTTATAGTTCTCACAATTGGTGGCGTATACATGCTGTCGTCAGTCATACGCGACATGGTGTACAAAAAACACTTCACAATGTTTATAGACAATTTATAAGGGCCACTAATCTGCCTGTAAACATATTATGGGCTTATGGAGGCCTAACTAACTAATTATTTGTGTAGACCATCTATGGATCTATGTAGGGCTAAGGAGTTGCATAAAACCCATGCCATGATTTTTTTAACATTCAGCTTTAGGGCTGTGCTATGGTAAATACACTTGGATAGAACCCAATAACAAATCCCTTTGTTGTCGATCCAGTCATGTCAGTTGGTGGTGTATACGTTCAATCATACATCTCATGCTGTCCAAAAAGGCACTAAATTACTTCTAGACAGTTTACGGTCATATAATTACGGTAAATAATTTATCGGTAGACACTCTATTGTTCTATGAAGTGCAAAAAAATGGTGTATAACCAACCATTGGGTTTCCTTGAGGCAGAGGGGCACTTTGGTGACTTTCTGTGAGACATGAACTAATAAAGCCACTGAACCGGTCTGAGTCCTCGTAGAAGGTCATTGAACAGGAGAACACTTTTTCAACAAAGGCCAGAGGTTTATAGTTCTGTTTAAGCAGATTGATATCTCTATGTTTTGCACAGTCTAAGAAAAGCCCCCTATCAGAATTAGCGGAGAGTGTCATAGTTCGCCAACCCGTCATTTCTCTTGAACCAGACCATCTTCACATAATTGTCTCGATAGGCAGAACGCCCGATTTCACTACCTCTAAACACCGCACTTTCATAAATCATGAGAAAGCTAATTGGCCTAGTTTCAAGGATTTCACTAATCACCACTTCCGGAATCTGTCCAACCCTTGTAATTTTCGGGTAACAGAAAGGTCATTCCGAGACATCATCGTTGTTGCAGGCGACGTGATTAGCTAATGATCGAGATGAGCTACACTGACAGATCCGAAGAGTGAGGAATAATTTGAATCGATAGTATGTCGAACACTCCGGTAGAGACAGGGAGTGTGAAAGAAGGAGGGAGTGACGAGAAGGGTAAATCGTCGCATCAGATCTTCCTGCCGAGGATGAACCAGAACAATTTATAATGGATTATGTTGCTCATGTCATCAGGAAAGACTTTATATGATGCAGAAACCCACTTCAACGAAATTCTATGATGTAAAACAACACATATGTGACAGCAGACCTTCTGTGAGGCCGAAGACGCTTTCAGTGCCCTTGCAAAAGTCAGCATAGTGGACAGAAGACCACTTAAATGACATCCAGTCGTATGGGATTTTCTTCATAAGATGGCAAAGCAAATATCGGTATTTTAAAATCTTTGTTTTTATACCCTCCACCATAGTATGGAGGGTATATTAAGTTTGTCATTCCGTTTGTAACACATCGAACTAATCATTTGCGATAATTGAGATAGAGTGCTGAAATTTTGCACGTGACGGTCTTTTTTCCATAGGCAGGTCAAGTTCGAAGATGGGCTATATCGGTCAACTCTTTGGTATAGCATCCCATATAACGGTACCTCCGGATTTGAGGTATTTTGACGTTCTTCGCCACATTTGCAGACCGAATTAGCTATAATTTGGCACTTAGGGTTCCTAGTGATCAACAAACTTATATCCCAAAGGATATGGGCATAGGTCCATGTTTTGGTATAGTCCCCATATAACGGTACCTCCCGATTTTCGGTATTTTGAGAATTTTAGTCACAATTTTTAACCGAACTATCTGCAATTTGACATTTGAGGTTCTCAGTGGTCATGAAAGATCTCCACCAAACATCGTCAACATAGGTCCATGTTTTGGTATAGCCCCCATATAACGGTACCTCCAGATTTTCGGTATTTTGAGAATTTTAGCCACCATTTGTAACCGAACTAACTGCAATTTGACATTTGAGGTTCTCAGTGGTCATGAAACATCTCCACCAAACATCGTCAACATAGGTCCATGTTTTGGTATAGCCCCCATATAACGGTACCTTCCGATTTTCGGTATTTTGAGAATTTTAGTTACAATTTTTACCGAACAAGCTCTATTTTGCCATTTAAGGTTCTCAGTGGTCATGAAACATCCCCACCAAACATCGTCAACATAGGTCCATGTTTTGGTATAGCCCCCATATAACGGTACCTCCCAATTTTCGGTATTTTGAGAATTTTAGCTACAGTTTTTAACCGAAATAGCTGTAATTTGACATTTGAAGTTCTCAGTGGTCATAAAACATCTCCAACGAAACATCGTCAACATAGGTCCATGTTTTGGTATAGCGCCCATATAACGGTATCTCCCGATTTTCGGTATTTTGAGAATTTTAGCTGCAATTTTTAACCGAACTAGCTGTAATGATCGGTATTTTGAGAATTTTAGCTACAATTTTGTCTATTCAAAAATAATCGTCAATATAGGTCCATGTTTTGGTATATCCCCCCATATATGTAACTGTACCTCCCAATTTTCGGGAATTTTCAGTGGTCACGTAATTTCTTCACTAAAGTTCGTCAACATTGGTCCATTTTTGAGGGTCTACTTTGTTTTGATGAAACTACCCTCAATTTGACTCTTGAAGTTTCCTGTAGCTATAAAACTTTTCCGCCAAAAAATTTAAAGATAGGTTGACTCTTTAATATAGACCCATAGGTGGTACCTTTCACCTAGCTTTACACATTTTTTAGATTAGATTAGATAACACTGTGCAACAAAATGGAGGTGAAAGTCTGGGGCACGGAAAATTCCTCTTGGGGAAGAAAGGCCTTGGTGAGTATATTATGAACCCCGAAGGACAGATCCGCCGTGCGTCGAACTTCCGTGTTATGGCGTGATGAAATTTTTGTTAGAGACCCTGTGGGCCATCAGGAATTAGCTTTATATCTTTGTTCACTGTTGCTTAAGTGCTCTACAAAAACAACAAACAAAGATATAATGCTAATTCATGATGGCTTACAGGGTCTCTTGCAAAAACTTCATCACGCCATAACGCGGAAGTTCGACTCACGGCGCATCTGTCCTTCGGGGTTTTTAATATACACACACCAAGGGCTTTCATCTCCAAAAGGAATTATCTCTGCCCCAAAATTTGTGTTCACAGTGTAATTTAAGCAATAGTGGGAGACAGTAGGAGTCTATCCATTGTCGGAAAGTTGTTCCACCTAAAATTGTAAAAGGACCCTAATTATTCCATTAAAATTAAGACTATTTTATGGTGGAGGGTATAAAAAGTTCGGCCCGGCCAAACTTAACGACTTTTTACTTGTTTGTTGTTTCATTGGTTTTGTTTTATTGGTAGAAAATAGAAAATTACTTAACCGCACATACCAAAGTGCTCTGTTTCTATTTAATTTTTTTTGGCTCACAATTGCGGTTAGTTTTTGACCATGTGCTGAATTCATCACTCGCATATGAGGCGATCAGTGGCAAAACGGCCTAACCCTCATGTCCAAAAAATTCAAACTGAGTATAAAGATCAAAGTGGAACCTTTTGAAATAAATACTACGGGTAGATGCCCGTCGATTAAACTGGAAAAATATGTACCCACAATTGTCTATTTAAATTTAATTAGCTCCTGGTCGTATAAGTATGGATATCACTCATACGCAGCCTATTTTCAAATGGTCTATGAAAAGACGTGTCGGGACCAATTTTCGACTTCGTTACTATGTATTACATTTTCGAAATAAATTAATTTTAAAAATACGTACGAAGTTCTGTAAATTTTTCTTTGTTCTCATACTTTTTCAGCATTAACTGTCGCAAGTTTAAGGACAGTCAAGTCCGCGGGAAGTTGTTTTGGTCCTATTACAAAGATATAATTTTATTCCCTAAGATGCCGTGACGTGAAAACTACTTTAGTGGCCTTCTATGGAGCATAAGATCACTTTAGTGGCCTTTATCAGGTAGAAGATCACTTAACAGAGGACTTCTGCCTCTTAAGTGATATTCCGAGGTTTTCCATGAGGCATATTGACACTTCAGTGGCCATAAAAAAGGCAGAAGACCACAAGAAAAACATTCTATGAGACAGGATACTACTTAACAGTATTTCTATAGAGCTGAAGACAATCTCGGAAGCCTTCTATACCTTTTTATACCCTCAGCATTTATGCTAACGAGGGTATATACACTTTCATACGGGCAAAATGTGCCTCATCGAAATAATGGTTTTAGACCCCAAGTAAGTTGGGTCGAAATGTGTTTCAGACAATTTGGAGTTGATTAAGCCATGTCCGTCTGGCTGGCTGGAGCGCACGATAACTCTCGAACGGATCAACCGATTCGGTCCAAAATTTGGGTTTCATAATATTTTGTCCAAACTTAGTTTAAGTTCGAAGATGGGTTATATCGGTCCTCCCCTTCCAAAATATTCGGAAAATTTGTGCACACAATAACTCTTGAAGAGAGTAACCGATTTGGTCCATACTTTGCACATCGTGTAATTTCTACCAGCCTTAGACGAGGTTCAATCGGTCCACTCCTTCGGGTACCTCCCACACAAAATTTCCGAAAAGTTCAGTTTAGGACCTGCCTTCGAATCGCGTTGATTTTTGTTGCAGTCTCTGCCCACCATACGACGGTATAAGTTTTAGCAGACGCAAGTCCATACTTCCTGAGAAAATAGCCTCAAAGGTACAAAAAACCCCTATGACACCGTGTGTGGTGATTGGAGCGCAAGATAACTCTCGAACGGATTTGACGATTCGGTCCAAAATGTGGCCTTCGTAATATTTTGTGCAAACTTAGTTTAAGTTCGAAGATAAGCCATATCGGTCCACTCCTAGAGGTACCTCCCCCACAAAAGCTCAAAAAAGTTCGGAAAAATTGTGCGCACGATAACTCTTGATGGGAGTGAGCGATTTGGTCCATACTTTACACATCCTAATATATGTACCAGATATAGACTAGGTTCGAATATTGACTATATTCGTCTACTCCTGTTGGTACCTCCCACACAAATTTGTGGATAAATTCACTTTAAGACCTGCTCTTGAATCACATTGATTTTTGTTGAAGCAACTTGCATTCGCTGCCTCAATTACGACAGTAAAAGTTTTTTCAGGGGCAATCCATAATCTAGAGAAAACAGCCCGAAAGTTGTAAAAAACCCCTATGACACCATATGTAGTGGCTGGAGAGCTCAAACCGAATATTATGTTCGTCCACACTTTGGATATTACAATATTTTTTGCGAATATTATATGAAATTCGAAGGTAGTGCTTATAGGTCCTCCTCCACTCCTTCCGGTACCCCCCTCATAAAAGTTCGAAAATATTCGCTAAAATGTTACGCGCGATTTCTCATAGACGTAGAACCGATTTGGTCCAAACTTTGGATCTCTAAATATTGTCGAAACTTAGTTTATGTTTAAATTTGGGCCCTATCTCTCCAATCTTTGTGGTACCACCCACACAAATGTTCAAAAATTTTGTGTTGTTTAGGGTCTGTGCGAGGATCCTTTGGTCATTTTTACCGAAGGTTTTCATAGTGGCCCTGTTTACAGCGATATTATGGTTTACGTAGGCTAGTGTAATAAAAAAGCCCTATCTATCGTTATCCCCGCAAATTTTTGAACTTTAATCCTATCCATACTTTTGTCGGTTCATACGCCCAAAATTTTGAAAACCCCCTAAATACATAAGTTTTTTTGGGAAAAACGTATTTCAGTTCACACCGGCTGATGGTATATCTCTGTCGGCAAAGTCGACTAATACTTTTTTACTTGTTCCGATGTAATTGGAATTATTTTAATTGTAATTCGATAATTCTATTTGTAATTGGTAACATTTCAACGGAAATTCCAATTATTCCCTTTGTAATACGAATTATTCAAGTTGTAATTCGAAATATTCCATCTGTTATTCGAATTATTCCATTTGAAATTCGAGTTATTCTATTTGTAATTAGAATAATTTTATTTGTAATCCGAAAAACCAGGTATAAAATCAATACTCCTATGAGGAAAAATACCAATTCACTGGACTTCTATGAGGCAGAAGTGTTTCTATGAGGTACAAGAAAACTTCAGAGACAACTTTAGATGCCTTCTATGTAGGAGGACACCACTTCAGAGGTTATCTATGAGGCTGACGACCACTTCAAAAGCCTTTTATGGGGCAGAAGATCACTTCAGTGGTCTTCTATGAGCCAAAACACCACTCCACTGGACTTCTATGAAGCAGACGATAATTTCTAGAGCTATGAGGTACAATGCAACATTGGAGGTCTCCATGAGGCAGAATAACAATGCAGACAACTTCTATGAGACTAAAGACAACTTCCGAGACAATCTTCTTCTATGAAGCCCAAGACAATTTCAGGACCTATGAGGTAGAATACAACTTTGGATGCCTCTATGACGGAGAACACCAATTCAGACAACTTCTATGAGACTAAAGACAACCTCCGAGGCCATTTTTAAGGCAATAGACAACATCAGAGGTCCTCTAAGTGACAGAACATCGCTTCAGAGGCCTTCTATGATGCTGAGGACCACATTAATGAAGCAGTAGACCTTTATGAAGCATGATTACCTTATATGAAGCAGTAGACCTTTCTAGATGTCTTCTATGACTCAGAACACCACTTCGGCGGCCTTCTATAAAGCAGAAGTCAACTTCAGAGGCCACTCCACAGGCCTTCACTGAGGCGTAAAACCATATTAGACGCCTTTTACGAAGCAGGATACCATTTCTATGGCATTCTACGAAGTGGGGTCTTCTACCTTCAGTGGCAGAAGGTCACTTCAAAAGTCTTATAGCAAAGGACCACTTCAGTGCACTTTTATGAGGCAGAAGACCACATCAATGACCTTGAGGGCTCTTTCAGGTTGTTGAATATTTGGCAGCAGAACTTACAAAAAATGTTCAAGTGAAATGAAAAAGCAACCGAGATAAAGTCTGCATAGTATCTACAAATTTCTTTTCCTATCTTAATATCCATTATCCACCCCACATCATGCCAACACGAATAATGTTAATTAATCAACTTGTATGTCATAAAAAAGCCATGCTGTTGCGTACATACATACATTTATTAATTAATATGTTATAATCTCACTTGCTAAACGTTAACAACAAACCGATTACATTTTACCCCCGAAAAAATATTTCCCTATTTAAGTTTTTATTTACCACAATTCGTTAGGAAAATTCTTGTTTAGAACAAAATAATAATCCCCCTCATACACAGAAATTTTAAATGCAGTTTTGTTGTGTGAGAGCGAATGAATGTCATTGATTATACATGACTGCTTATCTGGAAAAAACTAATTATCCGACTATTAAGCCTGACACTAATTTTCACCAACAACACGCAATGCAGATGACCTTCAGACACAAAACGACTGTTTCGTAAAATGGAGAAGGTGTAGGAGCGGGGGCGATATGATTTGGTAACAAGGGTGAAAGGATATAGGTCAATATTTGTAATAAGCGTTAAAAACCAACAAACCACCAACAGGGACAATCCTCTATTCATGACACTCACATACACAGAGAAACACAAACACAGCAACACAATACAGCGACTGCTGACAATAAGTGGCTTTAAGTTAATTTACATATCCCATACTCGATTCAATCCAATCCATTTCAGAGAGATGAGAGAAAGGGCACTACAAAAGCCATGTTTACACTGAGATACGAAACAGTAGAATTATCGTTATTCCAGCTGCTTTGCCAATCTTTAGTCGGTTTTTGCACTAAACAATTGAGGTTTAATGACATTTGAGGTGCGGGAGCGGATATAAGTAAATAACACTGTATACATGAAGCGAACATGAGTATGAACACAATACGTACGAGTACATGCACTTGTTAACCCTTGCTCTTCCTCCCTATTTCATAAATTAAGTTATTTTTTCGTATTGCTACCATTGCACACTGGTCCCCACCTGCGACAAAAATTTGATATCAGCAAATCTCTGCGACAATTCAGCAAATTGTCTCTAGACATATTATATTTTAATATTCCAGCGCTGGTTTTGTAATTTATAACGGTATTTAACAAAACAGAACAGAAGAAGTTGACATTTTCGTAAGATTTCTTAAAAACTTTAAAAACATCAGTAAGGTTGTGACTTCTTACAAGGCAAGTAACTCAAAATTGAAAGGATAAAATTAAATTTTTTCGAAATGGAAGTTTTAGTACAAGGTTTTCTAATTATTTTACATAAATATTTTTACACAGTATTTGCATAAAATGTGCTGGAAATCACATTTTTATACCCTCCACCATAGTATGGAGGGTATATTAAGTATGTCATTCCGTTTGTAACACATCGAACTAATCATTCGCGACCATATAAAGTATATATATTCTTGATCAGGATAAAATTCTAAGACGATCTAGCCATGTCCGTCTGTCCGTCCGTCCGTCTGTCCGTCTGTCCGTCTGTTGTAATCACTCTAGCGTCCGCAATAATTGAGATAGAGTGCTGAAATTTTGCACCCGAGGGTCTTTCTTCCATAGGAAGGTCAAGTTCGAAGATGGGCTGTATCGGTCCACTCTATGGTATAGCCCCCATATAACGGTACCTCCGGATTTGAGGTATTTTGACCTTCTTCGCCACATTTGCATACCGAATTAGCTATAATTTGGCACTTAGAGTTCCTAGTGATCAACAAACTTATATCTCAAAGGATATGGACATAGGTCCATGTTTTGGCATAGTCCCCATATAACGGTACCTCCCGATTTTCGGTATTTTGAGAATTGTAGCCACAATTTTTAACCGAACTATCTGCAATTTGACATTTGAGGTTCTCAGTGGTCATGAAACATCTCCACGAAACATCGTCAACATAGGTCCATGTTTTGGTATAGCCCCCATATACCGGTACCTCCCGATTTTCGGTATTTTGAATATTTTAGCTACAATTTTTAACCGAACTATCTGCAATTTGACATTTGAGGTTCCCAATAGTCATGAAACATCTCCACCAAACATCGTCAACATAGGTCCATGTTTTGGTATGGCCCACATCTAACCGTAACTCCCGATTTTCGGTATTTTGAGAATTTTAGCTACAATTTTTAACCGAACTGGCTGTAATTTGCCATTTGAGGTTCTCAGTGGTCATAAAATATCTTCACTAAACATCGTCAAGATAGGTCCATGTTTTGGTATAGCCCCCATATAACGGTACCTCCCAATTTTCGGTATTTTGAGAATTTTAGCCACAATTTGTAACCGAACTATCTGCAATTTGACATTTGAGGTTCTCAGTGGTCATGAAACATCTCCACCAAACATCGTCAACATAGGTCCATGTTTTCGTATAGCCCCCATATAACGGTACCTCCCAATTTTCGGTATTTTGAGAATTTTAGCTACAGTTTTTAACCGAAATAGCTGTAATTTGACATTTGAAGTTCTCAGTTGTCATAAAACATCTCCAACGAAACATCGTCAACATAGGTCCATGTTTTGGTATAGCCCCCATATAACGGTGTCTCTCGATTTTCGGCATTTTGAGAATTTTAGCTGCAATTTTTAACCAAACTAGCTACAATTTTGTCTATTCAAAAATAATCGTCAATATAGGTCCATGTTTTGGTATATCAACCAATATAACTGCACCTCCCGATTTTCGGGAATTTGCAGTGGTCACGAAATTTCTTCACTAAAATTCGTCAACATGGGTCCATTTTTGAGGGTCTACATTGTTTTGATGAAACTACCCTCAATTTTACTCTTGAAGTTCCCTGCAGCTATAAAACTTTTCCGCCAAAAAATTTAAAGATAGGTTGACTCTATGATATAGCCCCATAGGTGGTACCTTTCACCCAGCTGAACACATTTTTTATACCCTCCACCATACTATGGAGGGTATATTAAGTTTGTTTTTCCGTTTGTAACGCATTGAAATACTCATTTGCGACCCTATAAAGTATATATATTCTTGATCAGGCTAAAATTCTGAGTCGATCTGTGCACGTCCGTCCGTCCGTCCGTCCGTCTGTGGTAATCACTCTAGCATACACAAAAATGGAGATAGGACGCTGAAATTTTGGGAATATGCGTCTTTTGTTTGCAGGCAGGTCAAGTTCGATGATGGGCTATATCGGTCCACGTTTTGGTATAGCCCCCATATAACGGTATTTACGGTATTTTGACGTTTTTAGCTACATTTTCAGACCGATTTAGCTATAATTTGACATTTGGGGTTCTTAAGTGTCAATAAACTTATATAACAAAAGTTGTGGACATAGGTCCACGTTTTGGTGTAGCCCCCATATAACGGTACCCCCGATTTGCGGTATTTTGACGCTTTTAGCTACATTTTCAGTCCGATGTAGCTATAATTTGACATTTAGAGTTCTTAAGTGTCAATAAACTTATATAACAAAAGTTGTGGACATAGGTCCACGTTTTGGTATAGCCCCCATATAACGGTACCCCCCGATTTACGGTATTTTGCCGTTTTTAGCTGCATATATTCAGACCGATTTAGCTATAATTTGACACTTAGGGTTCTTAAGTGTCAATAAACTTATATAACAAAAGTTGTGGACATAGGTCCACGTTTTGGTATAGCCCCCACATAACGGTACCCCCCGATTTACGGTATTTTGCCGTTTTTAGCTACATTTTCAGACCGATTTAGCTATAATTTGACATTTAGGGCTCTTAAGCGTCACTAAACTTATATAACAAAACTTGTGGAAATAGGTCCACGTTTTGGTATAGCCCCCATATAACGGTACCCCCGATTTGCGGTATTTTGACGTTTTTAGCAAAATTTTCAGACCGATGTAGCTATAATTTGACATTTTGGGTTCTTAAGTGTCAATAAACCTATATAACAAAAGTTGTGGACATAGGTCCACGTTTTGGTATAGCCCCCATTTAACGTTTCCCCCCGATTTACGGTATTTTGCCGTTTTTAGCTACATTTTCAGACCGATTTAGCTATAATTTCACATTTAGGGCTCTTAAACTTCACTAAACTTATATAACAAAACTTGTGGACATAGGTCCACGTTTTGGTATAGCCCACATATAACGGTATCCCCGATTTATGGCATTTTGACGTTTTTAGTTTCATTTTCAGACCGATTTAGCTATAAATTGACATTTAGGGTTCTTAAATGTCAATAAACTTATATAAGTAGTGGACATAGGTAAATGTTTTGGAATAGCCCCCCATATAACGTTACCGACCAATTTCAGGTATTTTGACGTTTAAATTCACATTTCTAGACCGAATTAGCTATAATTTGATATTTAGGTTTCTTAGTGACCAAAAAACTTATATTCGAAATAATTATGAACGTAGGTCCATGTTTTGGTATAGCCCATATAACGGTACCTCGGTATAACTGATTTCGGTATCCCCATATAAGGGATTTTCGGTATTTTGAGAATTTTAACTACAAATTTTAACCGAATTATCTGTAATTTGAACATTTGACATTTGAATTTCTTAGTGGTCACCACACCTTTCTACCAAAAATTGTCAAGAAAGGTCGATGTATTGATAAAGCTCCCATATAAAATACCTCCCGATTTTCAGTAATTTGATGATTTTAGCTCCAATATTTAACCGAACTAGCAGTAATTTGACATTTGAAGTTCTTAGTGGTCACAACACCTCTCCATAAAAAAAATTGTCAACATAGGTCCATGTTCGGATATAGCTCCCATAGAACGGTACCTCCCAATTTTCAGTAATTGGCAATTTTAGCTACAATTTTTAACCGAACTAACTGTAATTTGACATTTGAAGGTTGTAGTGGTCACCACACATCTGCATCAACAATTTTCGACATAGCCCCAATATAACGATACTTCCCGATTTTCGGTACTTTGAGCATTTTACTTAAAATGTTTAACCACGTTTTGGTATAGCCCCAAAAGGCAAGTAACTCAAAATTGAAAGAATAAAATTACTTTTTTCGAAATGGAAGTTTTAGTACAAGGTTTTCTAATTATTTTACATAAAAATTTTTACACATTATTTGCATAAAATATGCTGGAAATCACATTTTTTATAATAGTTTTTTGTGGATTTTTTTCCAAGTCCCAAAAATTGAAGTTGAGTTTTACTAACATCGCCATCCTTCGCCACTTTCCAAATTTTTTGAAGAATGTTCGAAATAGTGTCAATTTTACAATAAATATGGTTACAGCTGCATATATTTGCATTTCCGTGTGTGACGTTAAAAATACTGACGATGCCTCTGGTCGTTTCTGTGAATATGCCGTAAAACTCAGTTTCTTCTTTTGTTTGTGTTTTAATTGTTTGTTTTGTTTTTTTTTTCTTTAAAGATTTAGACATTTTTGTTTTGGGATTTACTTATGAGTGTATTTTTTACATTTGTATATTTTTGATATATGTCTGATGCAACATATAATATGAAAAACAAGTAAAAATGTAAAGTTCGGTTGCACGGATCTTTATTATATCCCCTACCATGAAATACTCTGACCTCAAATTAAATAATTTGTTTCCTTTTCCTGTCCACGATACCAGTCGGAGACGTTTTTTGACCACTAAGAACTCCAAATAGCAAATTACAACCAATTCGAACCGAAAATGTAGAGAAAAATCTCAAAATAACTGAAATAGCGAGGTACCGTAATATAAGGGCTATACCGAAACCTGGACCTAATACCACAATTTTTGGCGCAGAAGGTTCTTTACCATTGGGAACCCCAAATACCAAAGTACAGCCAATTCGGGCCGAAAATGTTGATAAAATCTTCAAAACACCTGAAATCGGGAGGTATCGTAATATGAGAGCTATACCGAAATCTGTACCTAATACCACAATTTTTGGCGCAGATGGTTTTTGACCATTGGGAATCCCAAATACCAAAGTACAGCCAATTAGGGCCGAAAATGTAGATAAATGCTTCAAAATACCCGAAATTGGGTGGTACCGCTACATGGGGCTTTAGGAAAAACTGGACCCATATTGATGATTTTTTGGCTAAAGTATTTTTTAATTATTTTCAGCATATACTTAAAAAATCAGATTGATCCGACGCTTATAAATATTTTTGTCGCACCTCCCCATATATGTGGGACCACTGTGCATTGTTGCTATTGCCAACAGCTCTGAGCAAATATAAACTATTTATAACTATTATAATAAATCAAAAATTAATAATGTGGAAGATTTAAGTAAATAAGTAACAAGTAAAAAAGTATCAGTCGGCTTTGCCGAAAGAGATATACCCTCAGCCTGTGCAAATTGAAACACTTTTTTCCCAAAAAACGTATTTAGGGGGTCGTATGAACCGACAAAAATGTTGATTAGGATTAAAGTTCAAAAATTTTGCGGAAAAGATACTTAAAGGAATGGACCGACATAGACCATGGGGGTGCCATTGGGGGTTTTTACACCCTTCGGGCTGTTTTCTCAAGAAGTATGGACTTGCCCCTGAAACAACTTTTACCATCGTAATTGAGGCAGCGAATGTAAGTTGCTTCAACAAAAATCAAAGTGATTCAATAGCAGGTCTTAAAGTGAACTTATCCAAAATTTTGTGTGGGAGGTACGGAATGGAGTGGACAAATATAGTCCATATTCGAACCTGATCTATATCTGGTAGATATTATGAGAATGTACAAAGTATGGACCAAATCGGTCACTCCCATCAAGAGTTATCGTGCGCACAATTTTTCCGAATATTTTTGAACTTTTGTGGGGTAGGTACCTGAAGGAGTGGACCGATATGACTTATCTATGAACTTAAAGTAAGTTTGGAAACAATATTACGAAGGCCAAATTTTCCGTTCGAGAATTATCTTGCCCTTCCACCCATAAACATGGTGTCATAGGGTTTGTTTTTCAACTTTCAGGCTATTTTTTCAGGAAGTATGGACTTGCCCCTGAGGAAACTTGTACCTTCGTGTAGTGGACATTGAATACAAGATGTTACAACAAAAACCAACCAAGGCGATTCGATAGCAGGTCCTAAACTGAACTTTCCGAAATTTTGTGTGGGGGGTACTCGAAGGAGTTTACCGATTGAGTACATATTGGAACCTAATCTAAGTCTGGTAGAAATTTCCTAATGTGCAAAGTATGGACCAAATCGGTTACTCTCTTCAAGCGTTTTGTGGGGGAGGTACCGGAAGGAGTGGACCATCTTTGAACTTGAACTAAGTTTGGACAAAATATTACGAAAGCCAAATTTTGGACCGAATCGGCAGATCCGTTCGAGAGTTATCTTGCGCTCTAACAACTACACACGGTGTCATAGGGTTTTTTGTAACTTTCTGGCTATTTTCTCAGGAATTATGGACTTGCCCCTAATCAAACTTACAGCGTCGTATAGAGGACAGCGAATACAACTTGTGTAAACAAAAATCAAAGCGATTCGAGACCAGGTCCTAAACTGAACTTTTCCGAAATTTTGTGTGGGAGGTACCCGAAGGAGTGGACCGATTGAGTCCATATTGGAACCTCAACTAAGTTTAGTAGAAATTATACGATGTGCAAAGTATGGACCAAATCGGTTATTCCCTCGTGCGCACAAGTTTTGCGGCAATTTTTGAACATTTGTGGGGAAGGTACCTGAAGGAGTGGACCTATATGGCCCATCTTCGAACTTAAATCGAATCTGGACAAAATATTTCGATACCCAAAATTTGAATCGATTGATCCGTTCGAGAGTTATCGTGCGCACCAGCCTGCCAGACAGACAGACAGACAGACGGACGGACATTGCTAGATCTACTCAAAATTGTCTGAAACGGATATCGTACGAACATACTTGGGGTCTAAAACCATTATTTCGATGAGGCACATTTTTGGTCGTATCAAAGTGTAAATACCCTCTTTAGCCTAATGGCTGAGGGTATAAAAAAGTATCAGTCGGCTTTGTCGACAGCGATATAGCCTCAGCCTATGTAAATTGAAACTTTCATCTGCGGTCAAAACGAATGTTCAAAAGTCTTGCAGAGGAGGTACTTAAATAGTCCATTATGGAAGTGGATCTTATTTTGGGATATATCGCCCTCTAGTCATTTCAGTGGGTCATCGTATAATTTATGGACCAGTATGCCAGAAAGCATGGACTTGTCCACGGAAAACATAATACCGTTGTAAGCAGGACAACAACGAACGGCATTTTAGAAGTGAAACTAAATTTGGACAAAATATTAGGAGATGCAAACTTTGGACCAAATTTGTTCAAGAGATATCGTGCATACCATTTAAGTGACATTTTTTTTTAAATATTCGGGGGAACTACCGCAAGTTGTGGGCCGGTATTGCCTATCTTCGAACTGAAAGTATGACAAAATATCAGGAAGGCCAAATTTTGGACCAAATCGGTTAATTCCAGAGTTATCTTGCTCTCCAGCCACTACATGTGGTGCCATAGGGTTTTTTTACACCTTTCTGGCTGTTTTCTAAAGAAGTATGGACTTGCCCCTGAAAAAACTTTTACCGTCGTAATTGAGGCAGCGAATGCAAGTTGCTTCAAAAAAATCAAAGTGATTTGAGTGCAGGTCTTAAAGTGAACTTATCCGTAATTTTGTGTGATAAGTACCCGAAGAAGTGGACAAACATAGTCCATATTTGAACTTGATCTATATCTGGTAGACATATTAGGATGTGTAAAGTATGGACCAAATCGGCCACTCTCTTCAGATTTTGGACCAAATCGGTTGATCCATTCGAGAGCTGTCTTGCGCTTTAACCACTACACACGGTGTCATAGGAGTTTTTGCATCTTTCAGGCTATTTTCTCAGGAAGTATGGACATGCCCTTATTGAGACATGTACAGCCGTAAGCCGGGCAGAGAATACAAGTTGCTACAACAAAAATCAAAGAGATTTGAGAACAGGTCCGAAACTGAACTTTTCCGAAATTTTGTGTGGGAGGTACCCGAAGGAGTGGACCGAATGGGTCCATACTAGAACCTCATCTAATTCTGGTAGAAATATCACGATGTGCAAAGTATGGACCTAATCGGTTACTCCCTTCAAGAGTTATATTGCGCACAAATTTTACGAACATTTCCGAACTTTTGTGGGGGAGGTACCGGAAGGAGTGGACCGATATAACCCATCTTCGAACTTAAACTAAGTTTGGTCAAAATATTAAGAAAGCCAAATTTTGGACCAAATCGGTTCATCCGTTCGAGAGTTATCGTGCGCACCAGCCAGCCAGACAGACAGACGAACGGACATTGCTAAATCGTCTCCAAATTGTCTGAAACACATTTCGTCCAAACATACTTGGGGTCTAAAACCATTATATCGATGAGGCACATTTTTCCGTACCTTAGCTTTATTTTTGGACGAACTTTCCGTAATTTGAAATTTAAAAGCCAACAAAAATTCTGCAACAAAAATTATTCATTTAAGTTCATATTTTCATATAGCCCACATACTTCCGAACTATGTAGCTGATAATGACAATGTTAATGACAAGTTCCCACGTTATGTACCGAATTTCGGTATTTTGAGGATTCTAGCTACAATTTTTAACCGAATTAGGAGTTATTTGACATTAAAGGCTCCCATCAAAAACTGTCAAAATAGGTCCATGTTTTATTATAACCCCTATATAACGGTACCTCCCAATTTCTAGCCCACCAAAAATTGTCAACATATGTACATAGTTAGATATAGGCACCATAAAAAAGGGCCTCCGGAATGAAGCATTTTATGTACATTATCTGACATTTTAACGTGCCCACTTAAAGTTGGGGACAAGAATGAAAACTAATTATTTCATTTTAGTTCAGAATATTTTATGGTGGAGGGTATGAAAAGTTCGGCCCGGCCGAACTTAACGCTTTTTTACTTGTTTTAATTCTTTCCTAATTTCCGCGAAAATGTACAACCTTTCCACTTAAGTTATGGGACCTCAGTAAACATATATCATGTAGGAAGCCATAAATTAACAATGTTTCTCGATATCATGAATAGCGTTTTTATAAGATTTTTTCTAATAATCAGAATTGAAACCGCCATAACTTTTGCGCGCAATATCCAAAATTAGTATCTTTAACAGATTTGAGAATGGGAATTTTTTCTCAATCCATGTACTAAAAATCGTTCACGTAGCGTCAAAATAAAATTTAAATTTTTTTTAAATGGAATATTAAACAAGTAAGAAAAGTCTATAGTCGGACGGAGCCGACTATGGGATACCCTATACCACTATCTCTGGACAATCGCTCTCCACGGAACTTCTTTTCAATGATTGTGAAAATTTAATTATCAAATATCAGAGATGTAATGTATAATACTTATGACCAAAACCAAAAAGTTATCTAGCATGACAAAGACATTTTTGTAGCAGGCAAGCAAAATTTAGTTCACACAAAATAAAATGTAACGAAACCCATTTATGTAGTACTATTACTTCCGTTGTTTAACCGATACGTTATTGAAATTTTTACCAATTTCACACAAAAGTTTCAGTCCATTTAACCCGCTAAGTATTATCTGATCTTCACGTTGGTTTGTACGCTCCTTCTTCATCATAAACTCAAACTTTGTTTAAAATTTTGCAGGTTATTATTTTGACGTATAGAACCGCTACAAAATTGGTTAAAATTTTGTTTTTGGTCCATTCAATTCCCTGAACATTTCACGATCATCAGCAAAAACTAACCATTTCTATTCTGTCCCGAACTCAACCTTCTTAAACAATTCGTTACAATCGGTCCATAATTGCGGCCTTAAGCTTGTTTACAATTTTTAATGGACGGACACACATCGCTAAATCGATTTATCTCGTCGAGATATGAATTTTGGCATACCAAATAAGGGGACTAGGACGAATATTTCATGGTGTTACATAAACTTTTGGAGAGACAATATGTAGCATGGGATAAAAATTTGGTTCTCTACACAGAACCCATTATATATTAGGCAGTAGGCCCGTTATCTAGCAAACACTTTATTGCAATTTACATCAGAGGAAAGGTCAGTAGTTTTTTTTTTTCATATGTAGGCTACTTTGCGAAATATATATGTCCTCAAGGAATTAAAATATCGACCAAAAATAAAATTTTTATATTTTTCATACAAAAGTAATGGTCCATTTCACCCGCTAAAGAATATCAGATCATCATTCAAAATTGTAGGCATCTTTTTCGACCTATACTCTTACCCGGTGCAAAATTTCGTGACTATTGATGTATAATTGGGTGCCCGGACATAACTCCCACGGACATAACTCCCAAAATGATTTTGGGCGTTATGTCCGCTGCGGTTTGCGGACATAACTCCCAAAATTCGTTGGGAGTTATGTCCGTGAGGCAAAGCGGACATAACACCCAAAAAAATTGCGGACATAACTCCCAACGATTTTTTCTTAATTTATAAATTATTTTTTGCTTAATTTTGAAATTTATAGTTATACATTTTTTTTAAATTTTAGAGTAGAAGTTAGAATGTAAGCGGAATTATACATTTGTAAAGGCCAACCAATACCGAAGTATCCACAAAATCCTCCTGATTTCATAAAATTAGTTAAAAACGAAATTATGCCCAAAATTATGTAAGTAGCAGTTAGGAGAAGTTTTAAATTGTAAAAATATTTGTTATGAAAATCGCGCTATTTATTCAAAAATATTTTCGTTTTTCAGAAAGTATTTGAATATTTGTACAAACACTTGTTATCTTATTAAATTGTGAACATATTTTTCTAAAAAATCGCGCGATTTTTTTCAAAAATATTTTCGACATTTTATCTCTTTAAATTGTGAAAACATTTTTGAATACTTTTACAAAAACTTTTTATTTTCTTAAATTGTGAAAATATTTTTGTAAAAAATCGCTAATATTTTTACAAAAACTTTTTATCTTCTTAAATTGTGAAACAATTTTTGTAAAAAATCGCGCGATTTTTTCAATATTTTTTCCTGCGGCGCTTTTCGTTTTTCAGAAAGTTTTTGAATATTTGTACAAAAACTTTTTATTTTCTTAAATTGTGAAAATATTTTTGTAAAAAATCGCGCGATTTTTTTAAAAATATTTTCGCCTGCGGCGCTTTTCAGAAAGTGTTTGAATATTTTTACAAAAACTTTTTATTTTTTTAAATTGTGAAAATATTTTTGTAAAAAATCGCGCGATTTTTTTCAAAAATATTTTCGCCTGCGGCTATTTTTGTTTTTCAGAATGTATTTCAATATTTTTTACAAAAACTTTTTATCTTCTTAAACTGTGAAAATATTTTTGTAAAAAATCGCGCGATTTTTTCAAAAATATTTTCGCCTGTGGCGCTTTTCCTTTTTCAGAAAGTGTTTGAATATTTTTACAAAAACTTTTTATTTTCTTAAATTGTGAAAAAATTTTTGTAAAAAATCGCGCGATTATTTTCAAAAATATTTTTGCCTGCGGCGCTTTTCGTTTTTCAGAATGTATTTGAATATTTTTTACAAAAACTTTTTATCTTAAACTGTGAAAATATTTTTGTAAAAAATAGCGCGATTTTTTTAAAATATTTTCGCCAGCGGCGCATATCTTTTTTCAACAAGTATCTGCGAATTTTAACAAAAACTTTTTATTTTCCTGTAGGCAGCATTTTTCGTTTAGGTTTGAAGGTGGCTACAACTTATTTTGTACTTAATTTTCTTAAAAATTTTAAATCAATTATAAATTATTTTATGAAATAACAAGTAAAAAAGCATTAAGTTCGGCCGGGCCGAACTTTTCATACCCTCCACCATAAAATATTCATTCCTGTACCCAACATTAAGTGAGTACGTTAAAATGTCAGATAATGTACATAAAATGCTTTATTCGGGAGGCCCTTTTTTATGGTGCCTATATCTAACTGTTGACAATTTTTGGTGGGCTAGAAATTGGGAGGTACTGTTATATAGGGGTTATAATAAAACATGGGCCTATGTTGACAGTTTTTGATGGGAGCCTTTAATGTCAAATAACTCCTAATTCGGTTAAAAAATTTAGCTAGAATCCTCAAAATATCGAAAATCGGTACATAACGTGGGAACTTCAAATATCATTAACAGCTAGTTCGGAGGTATCTGGGCTATAAGAAAATATGAACTTAAATGAACAATTTTTGTTGACTTTTAAATTTCAAATTACAGAAAGTTCGTCCAAAAAATAAAGCTAAGGTACGGAAAATCGGGAGGTTTGTTTTGGGGCTATACAAAAACATGGACCTACGTTCCGTTAAATATTTTAAGTAAAATCCTCAAAGTACCGAAAATCGGGAAGTATCGTTGGGCTATGTTGAAAATTGTTGATGCAGATGTGTGGTGACCACTACAACCTTCAAATGTCAAATTTCAGTTAGTTCTGTTAAAAATTGTAGCTAAAATTGCCAAATTACTGAAAATTGGGAGGTACCGTTACATGGGAGCTATATCCGAACATAGACCTATGTTGACAATTTTTGATAGAGAGGTGTTGTGACCACTAAGAACTTCAAATGTCAAATTACTGCTAGTTCGGTTTAATATTGTAGCTAAAATCATCAAATTACTGAAAATCGGGAGGTACCGTTATATGGGGCCTTTCTTGACAATTTTTGGTGGAGAGGTGTGGTGACCACTAAGAATTTCAAATGTCAAATGTTCAAATTACAGATAATTCGGTTAAAACTTGTTGGTAAAATTCTCAAAATACCTGAAATCGGCCGGTAAGGTTATATGGGGGCTATTCCAAAACATGGACCTATGTCCACTAGTTATATAAGTTTATTGACATTTAAGAACCCCAAATGTCAGTTGATAGCTAAATCGGTCTGAAAATGTAGATAAAAACGTCAAAATGCCGTAAATCGGGGGTACTGTTATATGGGGGCTATACCAAAACGTGGACCTAGGTCCCCAACTTTTGTTATATAAGTTTAGTTACACTTAAGAACCCTAAATGTCAAATTATAGCTATATCGGTCTGAAAATGTAGCTAAAAACGTCAAAATACCGTAAATCGGGGGTACCGTTATATGGGGGCTATACCAAAACGTGGACCTATATCCACAACTTTTGTTATATAAGTTTATTGATACTTAAGAACCCTAAATGTCAAATTATAGCTAAATCGGTCTGAAAATTTAGCTAAAACAGTCAAAATACCGTAAATCGGGGGGTACCGTTATATGGGGGCTAAACCAAAACGTGGACCTATGTCCACAACTTTCGTTATATAAGTTTATTGACATTTAGGAACCCTAAATGTCAAATTATAGCTACATCGGTCTGAAAATGTAGCTAAAAACGTCAAAATACCGTAAATCGGGGGGTACCGTTATATGGGGGCTATACCAAAACGTGGACCTATGTCCACAACTTTTGTTATTTATGTTTATTGATACCTAAGAACCCTAAATGTCAAATTATAGCTAAATCGGTCTAAAAATGTAGATAAAAACGTCAAAATACCGCAAATCGGTGGGTACCGTTATATGGGGGCTATACCAAAACGTGGACCTATGTCCACAACTTTTGTTATTTATGTTTATTGATACCTAAGAACCCTAAATGTCAAATTATAGCTAAATCGGTCTAAAAATGTAGATAAAAACGTCAAAATACCGCAAATCGGGGGGTACCGTTATATGGGAGCTATACCAAAACGTGGACCTATGTCCACAAGTTTTGTTATATGAGTTTATTAACACTTAAGAACCCTAAATGTTAAATTATAGCCAAATCGGTATGAAAATGTAGCTAAAACCGTCAAAATGCCGTAAATCGGGGGGTACCGTTATATGGGGGCTATACCAAAACGTGGACCTATGTCCACAAGTTTTGTTATATATGTTTATTAACACTTAAGAACCCTAAATGTTAAATTATAGCCAAATTGGTATGAAAATGTAGCTAAAACCGTCAAAATACCGTAAATCGGGGGGTACCGTTATATGGGGGCTATACCAAAACGTGGACCTATGTCCACGACTTTTGTTATATAAGTTTCTTGACATGTAAGAACCCTAACTGTCAAATTATAGCTACATCGGTCTGAAAATGTAGCAAAAAACGTCAAAATACCGCACATCGGGGGGTACCGTTATATGGGGGCTATACCAAAACGTGGACCTATGTCCACAACTTCTAATATATAGATTTACTAACACTTAAGAACCCTAAGTGTCAAATTATAGCTAAATCGGTCTAAAAATGTAGCTAAAAACGTCAAAATACCGCAAATCGGGGGGTACCGTTATATGGGGGCTATACCAAAACGTGGACCTATGTCCACAAGTTTTGTTATATATGTTTACTGACACTTAAGAACCCTAAATGTCAAATTATAGCTAAATCGGTCTGAAAATGTAGCTAAAAACGTCAAAATACCGTAAATCGGGGGGTACCGTTATATGGGGGCTATACCAAAACGTGGACCGATATAGCCCATCATCAAACTTGACCTGCCTGCAAACAAAAGACGCATTTTCCTAAAATTTCAGCGTCCTATCTCCATTTTTGTGGATGCTAGAGTGATTACCACAGACGGACGGACGGACGGACGTGCTCAGATCGACTTAGAATTTTACCCTGATCAAGAATATATATACTTTATAGGGTCGCAAATGAGTATTTCAATGCGTTACAAACGGAAAAACAAACTTAATATACCCTCCATACTATGGTGGAGGGTATAAAAAAATGCATATGAACTTAAAGTTAATTATACCCTCAGCCTTTAGGCTAAAGAGGGTATTTACACTTTGATACGACCAAAAATGTGCCTCATCGAAATAATGGTTTTAGACCCCAAGTATGTTTGTACGATATCCGTTTCAGACAATTTTGAGTAGATCTAGCAATGTCCGTCCGTCTGTCTGTCTGTCTGTCTGTCCGTCTGTCTGGCTGGCTGGTGCGCACGATAACTCTCGAATGGATCAATCGATTCGGTTAAATTTTGGGTATCGAAATATTTTGTCCAGATTCGATTTAAGTTCGAAGATGAGCCATATAGGTCCACTCCTTCAGGTACCTCCCCCACAAATGTTCAAAAATTGTCGCAAAACTTGTGCGCACGATAACTCTTGTAGGGAATAACCGATTTGGTCCATAGTTTGCATATCGTGTAATTTCTACCAAACTTAGATGAGGTTCCAATATGGACTTAATCGGTCCACTCCTTCGGGTACCTCCCACACAAAATTTCGGAAAAGTTCAGTTTAGGACCTGGTCTCGCATCGCTTTGATTTTTGTTTACTCATTTTGTATTCGCTGTCCTCTATACGACGCTGTAAGTTTCATTAGCGGCAAGTCCATACTTCCTCAGAAAATAGCCTGAAAGTTACAAAAAACCCTATGACACCGTGTGTAGTGGTTGGAGCGCATGATAACTCTCGAACGGACCTGCCGATTCGGTCCAAAATTTGGCTTTCGTAATATTTTGTCCAAACTTAGTTCAAGTTCAAAGATGGGTAATATCGGTCCACTCCTTCCGGTACCTCCCCCACAAAAGTTCGAAAATGTTCGGAAGATTTGTGCGTGCGATAACTCTTGAAGGAAGTAACCGATTTGGTCCATATATTGCACATTATGAAACTTCTACCAGACTTAGATGAGGTTCCAATATGGACTCAATCGGTAAACTCCTTCGAGTACCTCCCACACAAAATTTCGGAAAAGTTCAGTTTAGGACCTGCTCTCGAATCGCCTTGGTTTGATGATGGGAGTGACCGATTTGGTCCATACTTTACACATTCTCATAATATCTACCAGATATAGATCAGGTTCGAATATGGAATATGGAGTGGACAAATATCCACTCCATCCCGTACCTCCCACACAAAATTTTGGATAAGTTCACTTTAAGACCTGCTATTAAATCACTTTGATTTTTGTTGAAGCAACTTACATTCAATTACGATGGTAAAAGTAGTTTCAGGGGCAAGTCCATACTTCTTGAGAAAACAGTCCAAAGGGTGTAAAAAACCCCTATGGCACCCCCATGGTCTATGTCGGTCCATTCCTTTAAGTACCTTTTCCGCAAAATTTTTGAACTTTAATCCTAATCAACATTTTTGTCGGTTCATACGACCAAAAATTTTAAACCCCCTAAATACATAAGTTTTTTTTGTGAAAAAAGTGTTTCAATTTGCACAGGCTGAGGGTATATCTCTGTCGGCAAAGTCGATTGATACTTTTTAACTTGTTTTTTTATACATTTGAAATAAAAATTGTATTTAAATAAAAATCACTTAAATTTTAAAAACGGACATAACTCCCATTGGGACTTATGTCCGCTAAGGGGAGTCGGACATAGCACCCAAAAAATTTGGGAGTTATGTCTGCAAACCAAGTCGGACATAACTCCCAAAATCGTTTTGGGAGTTATGTCCGTTGGGAGTTAAGTCACGGCACCGTATAATTGCCACTTCTAGCGAATTTATTATTACAATACAAACAAATAACGGAATATATTAGGCTGTAACTCTGTTATCTGATCATGCACACCAACATAATTGGCATCAATTGAAAGGTCAAGCGTTCCACTTTCAAGTATATCTCACTTGTCCGGAATGTCACTTCCATGAATTAAGATATAAGCTGTATATTAAAAATTTTCACAATTTTCACACAAAAGTTTTGGTCCATTTAGAGGGTTAATATTATCCGATCGCCATCTCAAATTGCAAGCTTCTCCTTTGTGATATACTCTTACCTTATTTAAAATTACGCGTTGATCGGACTATTATTGAGACCTACAGAGCCGCTAGAAAATTGGATAAATATTATGTTTTTGGTCCATTTCACCCGCTAAATATTTCACGATCATCACCAATAAGAATAGGGATCTATTCTGATCTGAACCCGACCTCCATACAAAATTTCGTGACGATCGGTCCATAATTGCGGCCTGGAGCGTGTTTACAATTTATAATTGACAGACGGACGGACACACATCTCAAAATCGCTTTATGTCGTCGAGATATGAAGATTGGTATACCACATTGGGGGTCTCCGACGAATATTTCGCGGTGTTACATGAATTTTTACCAAAACAAACTTATAACTTCCACATTGTGGTATAGGGTATAAAAAGTATCAGTCGGCTTTGTCGACAGAGATATAGCCTCAGCCTATGTAAATTGAAACTTTCATCTACGGTCAAAACGAATGTTCAAAAGTCTTGCAGAGGAGGTACTTAAAGGAAGGGACCGGCATAGTCCATTATGGAAGTGGATCTTATTTTGGGATATATCGCCCTCTAGTAATTTCAGTGGGTCATCGTATAACTTATGGACCAGTATGCCAGAAAGCATGGACTTGTCCACGGAAAACATAATACGGTTGTAAGCAGGACAACAACGAACGGCATTTTAGAAGTGAAACTAAATTTGGACAAAATATTAGGAGATCCAAACTTTGGACCAAAATTGGTCAAGAGATATCGTGCATACCATTTAAGTGACATTTTTTTTTAAATATTCGGGGAAACTACCGCAAGTTGTGGGCCGGTATTGCCTATCTTCGAACTGAAAGTATGACAAAATATCAGGAAGGCCATATTTTGAACCAAATCTGTTAGTTCTAGAGTTATCTTGCCCTCCAGCCACCACATGTGGTGCCATAGGGTTTTTTTACACCTTTCTGGCTGTTTCCTCAAGAAGTATGGACTTGCCCCTGAAAAAACTTTTACCGTCGTAATTGAGGCAGCGAATGCAAGTTGCTTAAAAAAATCAAAGTGATTTGAGTGCAGGTCTTAAAGTGAACTTATCCGGAATTTTGTGTGATAAGTACCCGAAGGAGTGGACAAACATAGTCCATATTCGAACCTGTTCTATATCTGGTAGACATATTAGGATGTGTAAAGTATGGACTAAATCGGTCACTCCCTTCAAGAGTTATCGTGCGAACAACTTTTCCGAACATTTTGGAACTTTTGTGGGGGAGGTACCTGAAGGAGTGGACCGATATGGCTTAAACTATGTTTGGACAAAATATTACGAAGGCCAAATTTTGAACCAAATCGGTTGATCCGTTCGAGAGCTGTTTTGCGCTCCAACCACTACACACGGTGTCATAGGGGTTTTTGCATCATTCAGGCTATTTTCTCAGGAAGTATGAACTTGCCCCTGATGAGACATGTACAGCTGTAAGCCGGGCAGAGAATACTCGTACCGATTGGGTCCATACTAGAACCTCATCTAATTCTGGTAGAAATTTTACGATGTGCAAAGTATGGACCTAATCGGTTACTCCCTTCAAGAGTTATTTTACGAACATTTCCGAACTTTTGTGGGGGAGGTACCGGAAGGAGTGGACCAATATAACCCATCTTTGAACTTAAACTAAATTTGGTCAAAATATTAAGAAAGTTACATTTTGGACCAAATCGGTTCATCCGTTCGAGAGTTATCGTGCGCTCCAGCCAGACAGACGGACGGAAATGGATAAATCAACTCCAAATTGTCTGAAACACATTTCGTCCAAACTTAATTGGGGTCTAAACCCATTATTTCGATGAGGCACATTTTGCCCGTATGAAAGTGTATACCCTCGTTAGCATAAATGCTGAGGGTATAAAAAGAACCAGTCGTGAAAAGACTACTTCATTGGGCTTTTAAAAGGCAGAAGGTAAGAAGGTGCTATCTCTCCCATTACCTTCTTTGGGGCAGAATATCAATTCAATAGCCTTCTATGAGATAGAACACCAATATGAGGCAAATTAACACATTAATGGTCTTCTAAGTGGCTGAAAACCATTTGAATAACCTGCTATGCGGCAAAAAACCACTTCAACGGCCTTTCGTGAGGCAAGAGGCAATTAGCTTCTAAGGGGCAGAAAACCCACCACTCAGTGGGCTTCTACGAACTAGAAAACTCCTACATTTGCCTCCTACGATGCAGAAGAGCTCTTCAATTGTCCTCTAAAAGGCAGGAGAAAGAAGACCAATTCAATGTGCTCCTATCAGTGGCCTCCTAAGAGGCAAAATACCTATTCAATGGCATTCTATTAAGCAGAAGATCACTTCAGAGGCCTTCTGTGAGGCAGAAGACCACTTCAATGGCCTTCTATATGGAAGAAGACCTCTTCAATGACCTTCTGTAAAGCAGAATACCTCTTCTGTGAGCTTCTATGAAATATATGATTACTTGAAAGGCCTTACATCAGCCAGAAGACTACTTCAGTTGCCTTCTACGAGACAGAAAGCTACTTCAGATACTTTCTGTAATGCTAAATACTACTTAAGAGGCCTTTTATAAGATAAAAGACAATTTCAGAGGCCATCTAAGTGTCGGAATACTACGTCAGCGACATTCTAGGAGCCTGGCGACCACTTCGAAGGCCTTCTATGGAGCAGAAGACCACTTAAGATATCTTCGTTGAGGCAGAATACCACTTCACTGGATTTATATGATGCAGAAGAAAATTTCAGGGGCCTTCTATTAGGCAGAAGACATCATCAAAGGCCTTCTAAATTGAAGAAGATCACTCATAGCA
The DNA here is from genome assembly GCF_047663935.1 of Musca autumnalis. Taxonomy (NCBI): domain Eukaryota; kingdom Metazoa; phylum Arthropoda; class Insecta; order Diptera; family Muscidae; genus Musca; species Musca autumnalis. The sequence continues at coordinate 36,376,782 of NW_027411644.1, forward strand.
TTTTATTAGGCTGACGACCACTTGAAAGACGTTCTACGAGACAGAAGACCACTACACTGGACTTTTCTGAGGTAGAAGACAATTTTAGATATCTTCTCTGAAGTAGGACGCCACACACAGACCTTATATGAGGACAGCATCCCTGGAATTCTGCGGGGCAGAAGACAACTTCTTCTATGGGGTCAAATACAACTTTAGACGGCTTCCATAAGATAGAATATAACGTCATATGCCTCCTATAAGGCAGATGACCACTTCTGAGAGCTTCTATGAAGCAAAAGACTACTTAAGATGTCTTCTATGAGGCAGAACACCACTTTAGATGCTTTCTATAAGGCCAAAGACAACTTCAGGCAACTTCCATAAAGCAGAAGGCAACTTAATATGCAGCAGGGGACAACTTCTAGGACCTTCTATGAACCTAAAGACAAATGCAGATGCCTTCTATGAGGCAGACGACCAGTTCAGAGGTCTTTTATGTGACAGATGACAATTTAGAGGCCTTTTGTGAGAGAAAACATCACTTCGGAGGCATTCTATGAAACAGAAGGCAATTTTATGAGACAGAAGATCCCTTTAATGACAGAAGACCAATTCGGCTCCTAAGTGGCCGAAGACCACTGCTTTGCCCTTCTATGAGACAGAAGACGACTTCAATGGCCTTATGAGGGAGAAGACTTCTTCAATGGTCTTCCATGAGATAGAATGTCACTTCAAAGGAATTCTGACAGCCAGAAGACCACTTCAGTGGATTTCTATGAGACAGAAGAACAATTTAGTAGCCCTCTAAAAGGAAGAAGACCACTTCAGTGACCTTCTACTAGGCAAGGCAACACTTCAATGGGCTTCTCTAAGGGAGAAGCCTCTTAGAGGCAGAACACCACTTTAAAGGCCTTCTGATAGCCAGGAGACCACTTCAATGGCCCTCTAAGAGACAAAAGACCACATCAGTTGCTGTGGGGTAGAAGACTACTTCAGTAACCTTCTGTGAGGCAGAATACTAGTTCAAAAGCATTCAATAAAGAAGAACACCACTTCAGAGGACTTCTATGAAACAGAAGTTCACTTCAGAGGCATTCTATGAGGCAGACGACCACTGCACTGGTTTTCTATGAGGTAGAATATCTCTCCACTGGTTTTCAAAGAGGCAGAAGATCGCTTCAATGGCTTTTATGAGATAGGAGACCATTTCAATTGCCTTCCATGAAGAACAAATTTTTGTACTTAGAACTTTACGAGAGTGGTACCCGGAGTAGTTGTCTGATATAAACAATTTTCGAACTTCAAGCAAGTTTGAGAGACATTATTGCTAAATCGACTCCAAATTGTCTGAAACGGATTTCGTCCAAACATACTTGGGGTCTAAAGTCATTATTTCGATGAGGCATATTTTGCCCTTATGAAAGTGTATATAGCCTCGTTAGCATAAAAAAGCCTTGGTTAGTAGTGTGATGGTTGTCACCCAATGTGCTTACCGTCTGTTACCTTGCGTTATGTCATTTCAGTTGTATGTCATATTTATTTTCCACATTTGAATTATTTCAATGTTTTATCAATCAAAATTTTATGAATTCCATTCCAGCTATATTATCTCATATTTCCTTTCTCTGGAACTGCCAACATGTGTAATGTCAGCCCCATTTCCCTTTTGCGGTTCCCTTTCATTTCATTTAATAAATATACAAACAAAAAACCTTCTACGTCACAACATAACCATAGGGCCATATTGCTTGGTTGGTGTTATTTGCTGATTCTGCGGAAACAGTCGTAGATGGTGGAAACATATTTCTCCGATGGCGCGTACTTTTCTCTCTCTCTGTGTGTTTTAATATTTATGGTCCAAGTTAATTTGAAATGTTTCGCAACGAATGCCTAGTCCTCCATATCCACAGTCTGTGTTAGTTAATTACTTGAACACTGGTCGTTTCATGGATTCCTCAATGTACTAAAAACTCAATCTCCTTGGGAAGAGGGGAGAAGAGATTTCCGCAGTTATATTTTCCTTTTTTCAATAATAAAATCCCAGCCTTTATTGGCCACGTATTTGTGGTAAAAGATAATTGTGATTTGACACCTGTGTTTTGTATTCGTTTTATTTTTATATGTATGTGTCGGCATATGTGTGTCTGTAGTGGTGGTATTGGTGTTGGTGCTGGTAGTAAGGTTAAGTAGGTTTAAGAACAAAAAAGAAGAAGGCATGTTGTCCAGTAAACCAACTGCCACGTGCCACTCTACAAACTGGCATTTATGCAGGCAAAACGACATCATGTCAAGTTCCAACACCGTCACCAGCACCACTGAGACAAGGACAACAGTTATTGAAATGAATTGTGTGATTGTCCTGGAATTATTTCGCAATAAATTTCTTCGATTGCAACGATTTACCCACAAAGATAATGTCATCCCTGGAGAGGGCAACTTAAATATTACCATACAAAGCATTTGACAAGTGATTGTTGGTTGAATGCTAAGCAGAAGGTTGTATTTAGCCATTTAGTCTAGTTGTGTGGAATTGAGTTACCATTCATACATACGAACATTCGTACTCACATTCGTACATAATGTAACAAACGTCATTCAAACTCGAGAGTATTTTGTAAGCAATCAACAACACTGTGCCACGCATCTTAAATTCAATAATGAAGAGGACAAGCGGAAACAACAACCGAACGAAAGAAAATAATCATTTTCTGACTCACGATTCCCATCACGATATTGAAAATTGCTTGAGAGCGCGTCCACGTAATTTTTTCTTTCAAGCAAAAATCTGTTGGAATTTAAGGTAGTGATTTAAGGAGAGACAGACAATCACAGCAATTAACTTTGATTTTAGATAATGGATTCTTTCAATGACTATCAGGCCAATCGGCGTCGTCTACGGGAATTAACAAAATTTATATATCACTAACCGGAACTTGCAAAGTATAATTTTTGCAAACACCAATAGCCCACCGATATTTGTTTTTGAAGGAATATTTTTTATGACTTAAAAACACCCCAAGCGCTGAATTTGTTTCATATATTATTTATGTTTTGACATTTTTTCAAGCGTAGATTTAAAAATATTTTTTAAAATATGATGTTCAAGTGTGAATTTAAAAAAAAAATATTTTTTAAAACTTGGATAAACAAATGTATTTTTAAATATATTGTTCAAGTACGGATTTAAAAAGAATGGTTACAACCATGGATTTTTAAAGATACTATTTAAAGTGAGGGTTTTCAGAAAAAATTCTTCAGTTGTTGATTTTTTAAAAATATTTCCTCAACCGTGGATTAAAAAAATGTTTTTTTGAAAATGTGCAATGGATGGACTTTTAAAAAATATGTGTTTCAGAAAGCTTTTTTTCAATATTTTTAAGCGTGGATTTTAAAAAAATAATTTTTTTATTTTTGAAAATAGCATTTTTCAAAAATTTTGAAACGTTGATTAAAACAAAATTTATTTTTTTAAACGAAAATTTATAAGAAATATTTTTTAAGACAGTCTCAAGCAATGTTAAAGCAAAAAAAAATATTTCTTTAATTTCAATTGAGGATTTTTAAAAATGTTACTTTAATCGTCGATTATTAAAAAAAATATTTCTCAAACCGTGAATTTTTAGAACATTTTTGCAAGAGAGAGATTTACAGAAATGCTTTTTTACGCGTGAATTTTTCAAAGATATTTTAAGTACGAATTAAAAAAAAAAATATTTTAATTAATTCTCATTCGAGTTGAGCTGTTATGATCTAAGATAGTTTTTCAATATTGTTTCGTTCGAGGATTTTTTCAAATTATATCTTCAAGCGTGAATTTTTCAAACATGTTTTTAAGTAGGAATTTTTAGAAACATAGTCTTTCAGTTTTTGTTACTCAAAAATATTTTTTATATATTTCAAAAGGAGATTAAACATTTTTTCAATTTTTTTAAAGAGTGGATTTTTTAAATAAATATTTTTTCAAAATTTTCAGGCTTCGTTTTTTAAAAAATATTTTTCAGGGTTCAATTTTAAAATTTTTTAAAAAAAATTTTTCTAAGCGTGTATTTTGAAAAAATATTTTTTTTCAATATATTTTCAAGCATGGATTTTTGTAAAATATTATTTCATTATATTTTCTGGCCTGGATTTTTGAAACAATATTTTTTTTTAATATATTTTCAAGCGTGGATTTTTAAAAAAAATATTTTTTTCAATATATTTTCAAGCATGGATTTTTGAAAAATATAATTTCATTATATTTTCTGGCGTGGATTATTGAAAATATTTTTTTTCAATATATTTTCAAGCATGGATTTTTGTAAAATATTATTTCATTATATTTTCTGGCCTGGATTTTTGAAACAATATTTTTTTAATATATTTTCAAGCGTGGATTTTAAAAAAAAATATTTTTTTTCAATATATTTTCAAGCATGGATTTTTGTAAAATATTATTTCATTATATTTTCTGGCCTGGATTTTAAAAAAAAAAAATTTTTTTCTATATTTTTTCAAGCGCGGATTTTTAAAAAATATTTTTTTCTATATATTTCCAAGCGCGGATTTTTAAAAAATATTTTTTTCTATATATTTTGAAGCGCGGTTTTAAAAAAAAATATTTTTTTCTATATATTTTCAATCGCGGATTTTTAAAAAAATATATTTTTCTATATATTTTCAAGCGCGGCATTTTTATATTTTTTTCAATATATTTTCAAGCGCGGATTTTTCAAAATATTTTTTTAAATTTTCAGGCTTCGCTTTGTTAGTATTTTCTCAATAAATTTTCAAGCAAGGATTTTTAAAAAATATTTGTTCATTATTTTTCAAAGCGTTAATTTTTCAAAAATATTTCTTCATTATTTTTCAAGGCGTTAATTATTCAAAAATATTTTTTCATTATTCGATTGCTTGAGTGGCTCAACTTCATTTTATTACCCTCTATTGCAGAGAGTAATGTTTTTCAAAACGAACTGACAGTGTTGCAAAATTTTACTGATCGCTACCAATATCATGATTTCATCCCGGCGATTTCAAAAAAGCGTAGATTTAAAAAAATATTTTTTTTTTTTACTATTTTTCCAAGCGTGGATTTAAAAAATTTTTCAATCGTGAATTTTTATACCCTCAGCATTTATGCTAACGAGGGTATATACACTTTCATACGGGCAAAATGTGCCTCATCGAAATAATGGTTTTAGACCCCAGGTATGTTTGGACGAAATGTGTTTCAGACAATTTGGAGTCGATTGAGCATTGTCCGTCCGTGTGTCTGTCTGCCTGTCTGGCTGGCTGGAGCGCACGATAACTCTCGAACGGATGAACCGATTCGGTTCAAATTTTGGCTTTCGTAATATTTTGCCCAAACTTAGTATAAGTTCGAAGATGGGCTATATCGGTCCACTCCTTCCGGTACCTCCCACACAAAAGTTCGAAAATGTTCGGAAAATTTGTGCGCACGATAACTCCTGAAGTGAGTAGCCGATTTGGTCCATACTTTGCACATCCTGAAATGTGTACCAGACTAAGATAAGGTTTCAATATGGACTCAATCGGTCCACTCCTTCGGGTACCTCCCACACAAAATTTTGGAAAAGTTCAGTTTAGGGCCATCTCTAGAATCGCTTTGATTTTTGTTTTAGCAACTTGTATTCACTGCCCCCCATACGACGGTACAAGTTTTATTAGGGGCAAGTCCGTACTTCTTGAGAAAATAGCATGAAAGTTGCAAAAAACCCCTATGACACCGTGTGAGGTAGTTGGAGCGCAAGATAACTCTAGAGCCGATCTGCCGATGCGGTCCAACATTTGGCCTTAGTAATATTTTGTCCAAACATAGTTTAAGTTCGAAGATAAGCCATATCGGTCCACTCCTTCAGGTACCTCCCCCACAAAAGGTCAAAAATGTTCGGAACAATTGTTCGTACGGTAACTCTTGAAGGGAGTTGCCGAATTGGTCCATACTTTACACATCCTAATATATCTACCAGATATAGATCAGGTCCAAATATGGACTATATTTGTCCACTCCATCCGGTACCTCCAACACAAAATTTCGGATAAGTTCACTTTAAGACCTGATATCGAATCACTTTGATTTTTGTTAAAGCAACTTGTATTCGCTGCCTCAATTACTATGGTAAACGTTTTTTTCAGGAGCAAGTCCATACTTCTTGAGCAAACAGCCCGAAAGGTGTAAAATCCCCATAGGCACCATATGTATTGGCTGGAGATCCACTTCCATAATGGTCAATGTCGATCCATTATTTTTAGTATCTCCTACGCAAAACTTTTGATCTTTAATCCTAATCAACATTTTTGTCGGTTCAAACGCCCAAAATTTTTAAAACCCCCCTAAATACATACGTTTTATTGTTTCAATATACACAGGCTGAGGGTATATCTCTGTCGGCAAAGCCGACTGATACTTTTTTACTTGTTAAAAAAATATTTTGTCATTATTTTTAATAAATATTTTTTAAGCAGGAATTTTGGAAAAAAATTTCAATCGTGAATTCTTAAAAAAATATTTTTTCAATCGAGAATTTTTTAAAAAAAATTTTAATCGTGATTTCTTAAAAAAAACCTTGCTGAAAAAAACTTGTGGCCTTCTCTAAAAATACCTTGTGGTCTTTAGTAAGCAAGCGTTTTGGTCTTCTACAATAAGATGCCCTGTTCTTTGTTAAGAAGACCATGTGATCTGCTTTTACAATAAGACCATATGGTCTACTATTAGAAGTCTTACTGCCATCTATTAGAAGAACCCCTGTTCTTCTTTAAGAAGACCTATTGGTCATTTATAAAATACATTGAATGCATGATTTACATAATTATTTTTTCCACTAGTTTTTTAAGGTCTACACAATTCCGTATGATTGCCTAAGCCAACATGGCTTATGAGAAATCCCAAACCGGTTGATACCAAATAAATGTCTTTAAAGGCAACGGATGAGTTTTTGGCCATCACATTACGATTTTTTAGGAGCAGTCAGCTACTAAATATGGATTTCTGTGTAAAAACATGAAAATCTCTATTGAACTTTAACTTTCTTTCCTTGCTTTGACAATAAACATTTTGGGTTTGATGGCATGTTTGCTTTAAGTCTATCCCAAAAGAATGGGACTTAAAATATGAAGAATTCTTTTGAGAGATCCTTTATAATAAATAAGATTCCTACATTTCAAATGTAACCACAGACAGACACACACATAAATATTAAACAATAAATTCCGGTATTTATTCACTTTCATTTCTATTTATATAGTGACATTTAATGGAAACTCTTGTTAAGTAGTGTATAGAATACGAAAGTGTGTAGGTAGGTGGTTTTGCAGGTAGTTGTAATCTTTTTGGTATTCGTTTTCTGTGATCTGCACAAAATTCACACAAAATTCCTTGATATGAAGTTAAAAGCATTTAACGTAGAAGTTTCCAGGTGGATGTGGTGATGGGGGTGTGTACGTGAGTTGCGGTCTGGGTTTTCCCAGCAAAATTCGGATTCGTTAGTCAATTTGTAACCCTTTAACAAGTAATGTAGGCAAAACTACTACGTAATGAGTACGGTGGCACAGAAGTCTTTTGAAATTGAAAACAAATTCCACCTCAACTCTTCTAAAAATATAATTTTTTTAGCTGATTTTTCAACTTCTAATGGCCACAGAATAACTAGTTATTCTAGTCTGGTAAATTAGTGCGACATGTCCTTGTTAAAATAATGGGTTAGTAGAGTGTTTTGTAAGTAATTACGACTACCAAAAACTAGTATGAAAACCCATTATTTAGTAAGTATTTTTTTGCTGGGTTAAAATGGACGCTGCACAATGGTTCAGGAATCGATTTTCCTGGCCAAAAATCAAAATTTAGTTTTGTCAAAGATATTTGATTTCTATAGGGGAATCAATAGTAAACACATTGAAGCTAAGGAAACCAAAAAATTAGGTCAAAATATTGGAAGTTGTGGGCGTGTTGTGCCCCTAAAATACGAACATTTTCCCCATTTTTGGGAAATACGTAATTTTTGCAAATTTCTGAAGAAAGACGTAGCTATTTCCCGGAAATTATAACAGATATTGTGTTCATTGTTTTTTTTGTAAGGTAGGTAAGATTGCGGCCTTTCAAAATTCCAAATTTAGGGGACTAGAACTTTTGTGGAACAACATGGAACAAAGTTTTCTTTTCACAGAAAGGTGCCCAAGAGCCTCCTCTTTCTTTTCTCTTATTCTCTTTATTTTCTTTGTCTAATATTTGGCATTTTGGTTTCTAAATCCCGCAGAGAATTGCTTTCGAAATATTTTCTATAATTCGAGGCTATTAGCATAATTATTAAAAATATCGTGTGTAATATGGATTTTGGAAATCCTTTACGTGCAAGATGTGGTGAAAAAATAGCATTCGGGAATATGTCGAATAGAGATATACAGTGTTTATACCCTCAGCTATTAGGCTAGAGGGTATATACACTTTGATACGACCAAAAATGTGCCTCATCGAAATAATGATTTTAGACCCCAAGTATGTTTGTACGATATCCGTTTCAGACAATTTTGAGTAGATCTAGCAATGTCCGCCCGTCTGTCTGGCTGGCTGGTGCGCACGATAACTCTCGAACGGATCAATCGATTCGGTTCAAATTTTGGTTATCGAAATATTTTGTCCAGATTTGATATGGTTTATATCGGTCAACTCCTTCAGGTACCTCCCACACAAAATTTGAAATAAGTGTAGTTTAGTGACACCTCACGTTTTTGTAACAGGATGTTCGTGCGGCCCCCGTTACGTCATTGTCATTTTTTTCAAGGGCAAGTCCAGAGTTCCCGAGATAATGGCGCATAACCTCAAAAAAACTCTGCACGGTGGCCAAATATAAAATGAGTTGGCGTTGGCAGATGAATTTTGGTATAAATACTTATAGTTCACTGACAATGTCGAGAGCAAAAAATTGGGAAGGTCGGTCCACGTTTTGGGATAGTCCCCATGCAACGGTACTTCTTAATGTTTCGGTATTTTGAATATTTTAGCTAAACTTATCAACCAAATTGGTTGAATTTTGAGATGCGGAGTTTTCACTTTAAAAACAACTTTTCCGATAAAAATTACGGACATAGGTCAACGTTTTGATATAGACCCCATATAACGGTACCTCCCGATTTTCGGAGTTTTGAAGATTTTACATATGTTTCACGCCCAAATACGCCGAAAATTTGCATTGAGGGTTCCCAATGGACCAAAAAACTTTTCTGATAAAAATTACTTACATAGGTCCACGTTTTGATAAAGCTCGAATAGAACGGTATCGCCCAATTTTCGGTATTTACAAGGTTTTAGCCACATTAAACAACCAATCTAGCTGATATTTGGTATTTAGTCTTCGCCAGGTCTTGCGAAATATTTTAACAGAGAATGGTTGGTATTGGTTCACGTTTTCATATATCCCCCGTGGAACGGTACCGTCCAATTTTCGGGGTTTTAAGGTTTTATCCACATTATCCACCCAAAATTACAGAAATTTGGGGTTCAGTCTTCATATATTTTTGTGAGTTTATTGAATACATCAAAATTTTGTCTTCAAATAAGAGAATTTTCCTTAAAATTTTTTTGACCGATTAATGGTCAAAAAACTGCAAATTTTTTGATAAAAATCGAAATTTTGACTTTGTATTATTTTCCTTTACGGTGTATTCTTTTTCGGGGACAAGTCCATACTTTTTGAGACAATGGCCCTGGAGCTCCAAAAAATCTGCCGGCACTAACTAAACTTGGTTGTGCCTAACATAACACTCGCGTACATACTTGGATTACGTCCAAATATGGAACGTACATCGTACCACTCCTTAGGGTATCTCCCACACAAAATTTGGAACATATAAAGTTTAAGGTTTTTTTATACCCTCAGCATTTATGCTAACGAGGGTATATACACTTTAATACGGGCAAAATGTGCCTCATCGAAGTAATGGTTTTATATCCCAGACAATTCAGACAATTTGGAGTTGATTTAGCAATATTTTGTCCGAACTTATTTTATGTTCGAAGATGGGTTATATCGATCCACTCCTTCCGGTACCTCCCCCACAAAAGTTCGAAAATGTTCGGAAAAATTGTGCGCACCATAACTCTTGAAGGGAGTAACCGACCTGGTCCATACTTTGCACATAGTGAAATTTCTACAAAACTTAGATGAGGTTGCAATATGGACTTCATCGGCCCACGCCTTCGGGTTCCTCCCACACAAAATTTGGGAAAAGTTCAGTTTAGGACTTGCTCACGACTTGTTTTGATTTTTTGATGTAGCCACTTGTATTCCCGGCCCTCCATACGACGGTACAAGTTTCATCAGGGGCAATTCCATACTTCTTCACAAAATAGCCTGAAAGGTGCAAAAAACCCATATGACACCGTGTATAGTTGTTGGAGTGCAGCATAACTCTCCGAGGGATCTGCCGATTCGGTCCAACATTTGGCCTTCGAAATATTTTGTGCAAACTTAGTTTAAGTTCGAAGTTAAGCAATATCGGTCCACTCCTTCAGGTACCTCCTCCACAAAAGTTCAAAAATGTTCGGGAAAATTGTGCGTACGACAACTCTTGACCGATTTAGTCCATACTTTACACATCCTAATATATCTGCCAGGTATAGATCAGGTTCAAATATGGACTGTATTGGTCCACTCCTTCGGGTACCTCCCACACAAAATTTCGGATAAGTTCACTTTAAGACCTGCTCTCGAATAACTTTGAGTTTTGTTGAAACAACTTCCATTCACTGACCCACTTACGATGGTAGATTTTTTCAGGGGCAAGTAAATACTTTCTGAGAAAATATCCCGAAAGTTGCAAAAACCCCTATGACACCATGTGTAGTGGCTGGAAAGCACTATAGCACTCAAGGTGGTCAACGGATTTGGTCCAAAATTTGGCTCACAGTTTCAATTCACATAGGCTAAGGGTATATCTCTGTCGGCAAAGCCGACTGATACTTTTTTACTTGTTAGAGGAACATAACGCATTTTATTTTTTAAAGTACAGATGCAGATATAACACACTAACTTCAGTCCCATTGAAAGAGTTTTATATTATTGTAAGAAAATAATATTCTTTAATGTCATAAAAACACCAAAACCTTACTATTTTACCAGAAGTGATAGAGTCCGTGAAAATCAACTAAAAGTTCAGAAAATTACATTAAGAAAAAAAGAAAACATTTTATCGGGAGTCGGGCGATACGAACTACGAATCCAACTCGAAAAATATCTCTAAATAAGCTCGGTAACATTTTAGCTTAGTCCTGAAAAAAAGGTTAAGTCGAAAAAACTCCATCTGATATCTCAATGGTTGTTGTTGCCGCTTATTTCTATCTTATTTGTACGAGTAGAATTTTATGGACTCTATGACATTATGCGTATGTTGTGCTGATAAATTTGACTTCGATAAAAGGCCAAAAGTTTAGCACTATTGTACAGAAGATACCTGAAAAATCGATATAGTCCATTTTGGAAGTAGATCTCATTTTGGAAGTCATTCGTTTTTATAGTTATGGTGTCAAGCCGTCCTTTTAGTTGGTCACCGTAAGATTTTGGACCATTCCTGGCATAACCATGGACTTCCCCTCGACAGCAAGACCACAAGGAGTACCCTTTACCAAAATGTTTGAACTTATGTTGAAATTTGTGAGGGATTTATCCGAATATGTTTTCCCAAATAGACCCTCTTGGTACTTGATATATGTATGTACGTCTGGAAGTAATTTTAGGATATTCAAAGTTTCGGTCAAATCGGATAATTGCAATTTTGTGTTGGATGTACCTGAAGGAGTGAATCGATATAATCCGTATTTGAACCTAATATTTGTCTCGAAAAAATCGATTTGGACTTTCGAGAGTTATGGTGCGCAAGATTTTAGGGAAACATTTTGAAGCCTTGTGGAGAAGTGCCCAAAGTAGTGGATCGATATGACTTAAAGTTTGGACAAAATATTGCGAGTTCCAAAATTTGGACAAAATCTGTTGATCTGTTCGAGAGATATAATGCGCTCCAGCCAGACAGACGGACGGAATGGTCTAAATCGACTCCAGCAGATTTTAATACCATATAACCAATGTTTGAGGATTAATTTCGCCTACGGTTGTTTTTAGGCACAAATTTATTACTGATAGGAAAAAATTCAGACGGGTATGCTGTTTATAGGAAACTAGCAGACCAGGTCCACGTAGCTGGCCCTTGAAACACTTTTATGTTACCCTTTCTTAGATCAATTATATATTTCTTGCATCTTAATATTTGTATGTAAGTCGAGCTTTATCTCATATTTGTTGTGGGTTGTAGTTAAAATTGATTACTTTTGGGGATGGCAGAGAAGACTAGTTTCGTCCAACGCCACTTGGACTCATCATTGGACTCATTTTTGCATCTCTAATTAGTCGGGTTGCAGATCCCGACTATAAATAAAAATAAAACAAATGAGCCAAGGCTATAGTCGGGTCGGGGCCGACTATGTGATACCCTACACCACTACCCCTGTTCATAAGCTTTTGACTAATAAAATTCAAAATATTAAAATTGGCATAGCTTGGCGTCTTTGCTCTGAATGTCTTCTCTGTTGTTTGACCACCTATGACAACCTACTTCACATCGTTGTAAAGGTGATATTTTCTACTTTCCTTGCCAGGCTTTGCTTTCGATATACCTCCTACAGAAGGGTGATATTAACTTTGAAATAAAACGTTGGTCTTTTTTTCAAATATTTTTTTTTTTCACATTCCGACCCCTGAATAATATCCGACCATTATCAAAAATCAAAAGGTTTTTTCCTCTGTGAGACTCCAATAACACCCAAAATTTCGAGACGATCCAATTAAAATTGCGACCTGTAGCGTGATTTCCAAAAAAGTTGAAAAATGGGATGTATTACCGACTATTTCGATATCTCCGTTATTTGGATACCTACGGATTACATCATTGTAATGATGGGATTTTTTACTATCATCGTCAGACTTTGCTTTTGGATGGTCCCGTTCGACAACCTACGACAACCTACGTAACATCGTTGCAAAGGTGATATTTTCTACTTTCATTAGCAGGTTTTGCTTTTGATATGCCCGTTTTAGAAGCGGAGATATTCGCTTTGAAATAAAACGTTGACTTTTTCTCCAAATACGTTTTTTGCACATTCCGTCCCCTGAATATTATCCTACCATCACCAGAATCAATAGGCTTCTTTCTCTGTAGGATCCCCATTAGCCCCCAAAATTTCGTGATGATCCGATAAGAATTGCGACCTGTAGCGTGATTACAAAAAAATGAAAAAATGGGATGTGTTGCCGACTATTGTGATATCTCCGTTATGTGGCCACCTACGCCAACCTACTTTGCAGCACTATAAAGATGGGATTTTCTACTTTCACAGTCGGACTTTGTTTATGGAAGATCCCCAACCGAAGCTGTGATATTCGTCATAATTATTAAAATCGCAAAAATAAAAAGTTGGTTTCTATTAGCGGCTATTGCGATATATTGGTTGTTTGATCACCTACGAGAATCTACTTTACATCATTAGAAAGGCGATATTTTCTACTTTCATGGGATATTCGCTTTGGAAAAAAACGTTGTCTTTTTATCCACATACGTTTTTTGCCCATTCCGACCCCTAAATATTATCCGACCATCACCAAAATCAATAGGTTTCTTCCCTCCGGGACCCCCATCAACATTCAAAATTTCGTGAAGATCCGATCAAAATTGCGACCTGTAGCGTGATTACAAGGTTTAGATGGACAGACGGACAGACGGACGGACGGACGGACGGACACACATAGCCAGATCGACTCAGCTCGTCGAGACATTCATTTTGGTATATATAAGTATGGGTCTACGACCATTATTTCGATGCGTTACAAACTTTTTGGCCAAAACCAACTTATAATACCCTCCCCACATAGTGGTGTAGGGTATAAAAATCTTCAGAAATGTTGGTGTCGATATGCAATACCGTCAACATACCGTTAAAGAGCTGATGACTTGAGGAATGAATTTATTTTATCTGCTGCAATAGCAGATACTATTAAATCCTTCTAGAATCGTTCTAAAGTTTCTAGGGAATTTTTATGTGGCATCGTATATTCGTTCCAGATGATAACTTCTATTTAATATTGCATGTATGCCCTTCGTTAGAATGAAAACTTTAGGGCCAATTGTGCCGCCGGGCCCCAACCTTGTGTACGTCCCTGGTTATGAGTGGTGGTGCTGGTTATCTAGTGAAAGAAACAGGTTCATTAAAAGCTCGAAAATCCATTATAGTTTGTCAAAAATTTCTTCTCATCATCCTCCTTCAGTGCTTCTGCTTTCTGTCTATTATTCTATGGCAACAATTAACAATTAGCACTCAAAGTAAATCTCTGCTATCTATAATTGCAATAGATGAACATTTAATGGAAACTAAAGTTTATTAAGTGTACATGTAAATGCGAGTGTATGTGTACGTTCGTGTTTGTTTGCCTTTTTGTGTCCATGAGAACTTCCTTTAAATTCCAAATATTTACCAATATTTTGTGCCATTTTAAAACCGAAATTGACCACAAAGTAATGGATATTATTTGGAATTCATTGCTTGGTTGGGTATCCGTACGACACACTGCATTATTGAAGTTTTGATTTAAACCATCATCATCAACAACAACTACAACAATCATCATTGATGAGAATGCTTGTTTGGTTGGTTCGATGGTTGCCTGGTCGGTTGGTCACTCCATTACCAGCTATTAAGTTGGATTGAAATCTGTGGATTTTTTGGTTTGGTTTTTAAATTCTCATAGAAATATTTGTAAATATACATAGATATGTATGTATATATGTGTGTAAATATGTTTGTGTGGTTTGTGACTTGTATATTCCTAGTAACATTGTGGTCCACACCACAGGTGTGTGTGTTTAATTGAACATTTAATTGTTGTTAAATGTCACGAATGAAACAAAATGTTTTAAAACAAATAACGGCGCGATGAGAAAAATAAAAAATTGCCGGAGCGCTTTTTAAATAAATCACAGTTCACATTTAAGGGTTTCTTAGGTTTTCACGATTTTGCTTGAAAACCGCTGGCCCCATGAAAACGGGACTAAAGAAAATGTTGTAGTAGTGAAAATTCTCTACAAGATTGACCTTCATGATATTCTCGTAGGTTTTACTGTTTTTGAGATATAGAAGTTCAGATTGGGACAATGCACTGACTGTATCGACTCCCTGTAAAATAATGTCATGCACGATGTGCCTTAACTAAATTTAATAAAGTGACAGCAATGTTCATAGATGAGAAAAATACAAAAATAGGAAAAAAATCGCTGGAAGGATTTTTAAATAAATCGCGGTCAAAGTGCACATTTTTAGTGTTTTTAGTTTTTCAGAATTTTGCTTGGAAGCGGCAAGTCCTATCGAAATGGGCTAAAGGAAATGTTGTAGTAAGTTTTCACTGCTACAACTTTTTCCCATAGGGTGTTCTTCTATGAGGCAGGAGGCCTCTTTAACAGCCTTTTATGAGACAGATTCCTTTAATGTTCTTCTATGAGGCAAAATACCACTTTAATTGACTTCTTTAACGAAGAAGACTACTTTAGTGGATTTTTATGAAGCAGAAGACCGCTTCAATGGCTGTCTGTGAGACAGAAGAACACTTCATCTCCCTTAAATGAGGCAGAATACCAATTCGGAGGCCTTCTATTAGCCAACGGACCACTTTAATGGCCTTCTATGGGACAGGAGGCCACTCCATGTTTGGAGCAAGAGACCACTTTAAATGACCATTTTGAGGAAGAAGACTACTTCAGTGGTCTTCTATGAGACTGAAAACCAATTCAGCGGCCTTCTATGAGACAGAATACCAATTCAGAGGCCTTCTATCAGGCAGGAGGCCATTTCAGAGAGGCAGGAGGCCATTTCATGAGACAGAAGAGTCCTTTAATGACTCTCTTCAGTGTTCTTCTATGAAGCAGGAGACCACTTTAATTGATTCCTTTAATGAAGAAGACTACTTTAGTGGATTTTTATGAGGCAGAAGACCGCTTCAATGGCTTTCTATGAGACAGAAGAACACTTCAGCGTCCTTCAAAGAGGCAGAATACCAATTCGGAGGCCTTCTATGAGCCAAAAGACCACTTTAATGGCCTTCTATGGGACAGAAGGCCACTTTAATGGCCTTCTACTAGGCCACCGGTGCCACCGTGGTGCAATGGTATGCACACCCGCCTTGCATGCTGAAGGTCGTGGGTTCGTTTCCCCGGCCAGTCAACATCAAAATCTTCAACAGTGGCAAAATACCCCTCAGTAATGTTGGCGACATTTCCTGAGTATTTCAGCCATGTAAAACTTCTCTACAAAGTGGTGTCTTCAGACACGCCGTTCGGACTCGGCGATAAACACTAGGTCCCATATCATTGAGCTAATATGAATCGGGGTGCACTCATCGATATGAGAGAAGTCTCCCTAGTCCCGTATGGGATGTTTGTGGAACAATTATTATTATATTATATCACTAGGCAGAAGACCACTCCATGGTTGAAGCAAGAGACCATTTTAATTGACTTCTTTAATGAAGACTACTTCAGTGGCCTTCTATGAGACCGAAGATTTATTCAACGGTCTTCTATGAGACAGTATACCACTTCGTTGCCATCTTGGATGCAGAAGACTTCTTTAGCGGCCTACTGTGAGGCCGAAGACTAATTCAGCGGCCTTCTGTGAGACAGAAGACCAATTCAGAGGTGTTATATTGGGCCATTTCAGTGGCCTTCTATGAGACAGAAGAGTCCTTTAATGACCCTCTTCAAAGGACACGATTACTTCAGTGTTCTTCTATGAAGCAGGAGGCCACTTCAACGGCCTTCTATGAGACAGAAGATTCCTTTAATGACCCTCTTCAAAGGATACGACTACTTCAGTGTTCTTCTATGAGGCAAACCACCACTTTAGTAGACTTCTTTAATGAAGAAGTCTACTTTAG
Organism: Musca autumnalis; assembly: GCF_047663935.1. Taxonomy (NCBI): domain Eukaryota; kingdom Metazoa; phylum Arthropoda; class Insecta; order Diptera; family Muscidae; genus Musca; species Musca autumnalis. The sequence continues at coordinate 36,393,731 of NW_027411644.1, forward strand.
TGGATTTTTATGAGGCAGAAGACCGCTTCAATGGCTTTCTATGAGACAGAAGAACACTTCAGCGTCCTTCAATGAGGCAGAATACCAATTCGGAGGCCTTCTATGAGCCAAAAGACCACTTTAATGGCCTTCTATGGGACAGAAGGCCACTTTAATGGCCTTCTACTAGGCCACCGGTGCCACCGTGGTGCAATAGTATGCACACCCGCCTTGCATGCTGAAGGTCGTGGGTTCGATTCCCCGGCCAGTCAACATCAAAATCTTCAACAGTGGCAAAATACCCCTCAGTAATGTCGGCGACATTTCCTGAGTATTTCAGCCATTTAAAACTTCTCTACAAAGTGGTGTCTTCAGACACGCCGTTCGGACTCGGCGATAAACACTAGGTCCCATATCATTGAGCTAATATGAATCGGGGTGCACTCATTGATATGAGGGAAGTCTCCCTTGTCCCGTATGGGAAGTTTGTGGAACAATTATTATTATATTATATTACTAGGCAGAAGACCACTCCATGGTTGAAGCAAGAGACCATTTTAATTGACTTCTTTAATGAAGACTACTTCAGTGGCCTTCTATGAGACCGAAGATTCATTCAGCGGTCTTCTATGAGACAGTATACCACTTCGTTGGCTATCTTGGATGCAGAAGACTACCTTAGCGGCCTACTGTGAGGCCGAAGACTAATTCAGCGGCCTTCTGTGAGACAGAAGACCAATTCAGAGGTGTTATATTGGGCCACTTCAACGGCCTTCTATGACACAGAAGATTCCTTTAATAGCCCTCTTCAAAGGAGACGACTAATTCAGTTTTCTTCTTCGAGGCAAAATACCACTTTAATTGACTTCTTTAATGAAGAGGACTACTTTAGTGGATTTCTATGAGGCAGAAGACCGCTTCAATGGTTTTCTGTGAGACAAATGAACACTTCAGTGCCCTTCTAAGAAGCAGAATACAAATTCGGATGCCTTCTATGAGCCAATAGACCACTTTAATGACCTTCTATTAGGCAGGAGACCACTTCAATGGCCTATACTCCAGGCAGAAGACCACTCCGGTGGCCTTCTGTGAGGCAAAAGACTATTTCAGTGGCCTTTTGTGATGCAGAAGATTATTCAATGGACTTATAAGAGGCCGAAACCCACTTTAGTGATCTTCTATGAGCCAAATTCCACTTCATTGCCTTTCTGTGAGGTAAAAGACCACTCTGAAATGATCACTTCAGGAAGCAGAAGATCTTCTATGTGACAGCAGATCACACAATTTCCTCTATCCGGTTGCATTGCTTTAGTTGGTCCAACTAATATTTCCGCTTATGCTCGCCCAGTAGCCTGTTGAATTCTAGAGATGAGCTTCGTCGTATCAACCATTACGACTAACTTGTGGGTCTTAAGCTCATCGCGCTCATTTGATAGTTCCGTCGGCTATGCTGGGATATTTGGTATAATTTTGGGTATTCGACCAACATGTTTTTATCAAACTGCTGTTGTGAAGATGTCCCGGAAAATTCTCTCAGCAGCCCGAGGATCTAAGGGAATGGGCAACTCACTGAAGCGGTGATTGGCAAATTCTCTGAAACCTTGTCAATTATTTATTCATGGATCAGATGTTCTAAAGTCGAGTGATCTGTTAACGAAGGCGATGATATAAAGATGGTCTGAGCCAAGCAAAATCACGTGTTGTCAGGAAACGCCATTTAGCAGAAAGGGTGCTACAATGGTGATATCTGGCGAACTATGTGAATCTCTTTTATACCTATGGGATCGTCTTTGTTTACCGTGCAAAATGTGAAGCTATCAATTTGCTCGGCTAGCGCTGTACCCTTCTTGTCTAGGGCGGAATGCCACAGTTCATGATGAACATTGAATTCCGCCTAGCACCAGACGGTTTCTGCTCTCAAGAGCGAACTACTATCAGATAATGCAGCGTACAAACTTTCAACGGTGGTATATACACATTTAGCAACTCTACTTCGACAATCCCACATTTTACTGCTTCCTTAATACATTACATGCCGAGCGCGATAGGTCTGTACTGGTGCATATGGAGGGCAAGATGTCATACATATGTTCCCACAACATCCCTGAAGGGACAAGGGAAACTCCTGTCATGAGTGCACGCCGATTCATATTGGCTCAATGATATTATTTTTGTATGATCATTTCGCAAAACGTTGTAACGTTGCAAGCTACAGGCAACGTTGAGCTATGTTTGTCCGAATGGAGGCGAGCTATGCTCCGACTGCGGGAATTACCGGAAAATGCCTTTTCGGGGCGCTGAAAAAGAACACGGCGTGTCACATTATGCGTCTGTGGCTGTGGGTGACTGCGGTGTCTTCTGTTGCTCCGACGATGAAAAAATTGGAGGCACGCACGAATATGTTCTGGGACAGCAACATAACTCATATTGTATCCATTCCCTACATCAATTACATCTCTGCTATATTGGCACGCGGTGGATGGGGATCAGGCAAACGAAATAGATCTATGATCGGGGCTTCCACTCTATCTCGGCATGGATCAAAAGAGCTCGAAGCAGGTGTTTCGGGATATATTTCCACTCTCGTTGTAAAGAAATACATACAATTGTTGCGGATGGGACCAGTGACCGTTTGTAGTTATCCAAGATTGCAGTCCTTCACGTTTGTTATATAATTGGGATCCTCCCATTTTTTTTAAATTTCTCATACGTGCTACGCTTCGATTGCTCTTCAAAATTCTCCTATAATTTCAAATCACCCCAAGCCACAAGAAATAAAATGCTGCTGATTGTCCTATGCACTCACATATTATATAGTAAATAGCAACAACAACAATAACAATAGTCAAAAAACTAAACTGGCACTTTTATCTATTAGCCATAACAAAACAAATATCATTTTTGTTGAAAGAGCAAAGAAAATTGAAGAAAAAATGGAAATTAGCTTTAGGGCACAAAAAACAACAGGAGTATGCAGTGGACTAGTTAAAATCCCAGATGTCGTAGATTTTATATTAGTTGTGGCTGGCACCCTTCTTAAAGCCTGGACTTATTCACTATCTACAACTGTAGCCACAAAAAAGGAAAGAAATCAGGCAATGCTAACAAAAGCAAACACACACGCATACACATTAAATGACTTTTGATATTCTTTAGATTGAATATCAAAGTTGTCTATGGTCTTGTCTTGCGCGGTCTATTTGTGTCTTTTTGTATAACCCATAAGCATGCTTGCCTAGCTGGCTAGGCCTGTTAGAAATTTTATTAAACATCCTTTTTATGATTATTTGTAACCAATGAAAAATAAATGCTGGGGAATGAAATGCTATAACAGCACACACAACTCGATGACGGCATCGAAGAAGAAGTGGCATAATATGAAGAAGAACACACATACCAGGACAGACACACATGGTCATATAAAAACACCAGCAACATAAACATTCTGCACAATAATAACAGCAGCAGCAACACGACAACAAGTACCACATATATAAAGAATATAAAGATTAATATGCCCGGGTCCATGAACACACACACATACACACCACACTTTATGTTGCAATTAGACAGCTAGAATCACCCTGAGCACTAAAATCAATAGAAGCAGCAACGGCAGCAGTAAGAGGTGGAGGAGACTGGAGGAATCTGCAGCAGCAAACACAAATAAGAAATGAAGCAAAGCAGTACAAAAAAGAAGGAAAATTTTATAAACAGAAAAGGAATTTTACACAATCACAGAAAAAATATCTTCAATGAAGAAGAAACTCAAGACAATATGGAAGTAAAAGTCATGACGTAAACTGGAAAGGACGATGGAGGGGAAGAAAAATGCTAAATGAATAAGGAGCCTAGATACCTGCCACTGCTGCTGCTCGCTGCCTCATTTTACCATAAAAATGTGTAAATATAAAAAATTCGTTCAATAAACTTTTGTATGGTCAGTTCATGTTGTACCTCCCCACCCATTTCCCATCACCTGTGCATTTATTTCTTGGCATTGGTACTTCTAACTACAAGTTTTTGTCAATGGTTTTATAACTAAGTGCGTAACCACGTGTTCGCTATACAGTATGTATGGCAATGGAGAATATATGCGTTACCCACATCCATAAACATTTCTTATAGTTTAATGTGGTTAGAGTTCGGAGTTCAATGCGACGTCGTCCATGCAAATGTTTATCGCCACCATCGATTCTACCTAGAATACCCAATTACTTTAACATAACGAAACAATAAAAAGATTTTTCTTTAAATATCGCATTTTTCTTTGTTCTTTTTTACCATGGGTTTTTTCCACTCCTCGTTACACTCACTAAATATTGCGTTTTGTAAGCATTACTCTTTATAATAGAGAGTTATGATTAAGTTAAGCGAATGGGGGAATACTGCAGACATACAGGAATAACTTGCACCAACTTAAATAATAAGAAAGACATTTGACTCATCCATTTCATTTTCCAGGAAGAAACACGTTTAGCTCAAAAGGCCGAACTAAGAAAATGTCTCCAATTCTCCCTATTTGTTGCTTCGCACTCTGGAATATCGCGCCTTTTCATATCTTCATCCACTTGTTTGCGCCATCTTTTCCGTGGCCTGCCAATTCAGACTGCACCCCCAAGCGGTTCGTATTTATACGCCTTTTTTCATCTTCGCCCATTCTTATGATATGGCCTAGCCAACTCAATCGCTGCATCTCGATACGTTTAACTATATTGATGTCGTTGTATAGCAGATACAGTTCGTGGTTCATGCAACGTCGATATTCACCGTCAACGCAGCTTGGTCCGTAGATCTTTCGAAGAATTTTTCTCTCAAACACACCAAGCACTGTCTGCTTGCGCAAGTACCCAGGCTTCGGAGCCATACATCAGCATGGGCAGTATCAGTGTTTTGTAGAGCGTTATTTTTGTTTGACGAGATGTGACTTTGTTTTTTAAACTGCTTACTTCTTTTTATTTCACAACTGATGTTTGTTGTGTTTACGGAGGTGTCGAGGTAGACGAAGTCTTTTACTACCTCAAAATTATAGGAACCAACTTCCACAGTTGGTCCGAGCTCAATGGACGCATTTCGCATCAACACCATCAGCGTGGTCTTCTCACCGTTTACCGCCAGACCCACTTTAGCAGATTCTCCTTCGACTTTCATAAAGGTATTGGTTACTTATTTTACTGATCTCCCATGATGTCTATATCATAAGCAAGTAACATGTGGCTATTGGTGTAGATTGTGCCACTTCTTTTGACGTTTGCCCCTCGTATAACCTTTTCCAGCAGAATGTTGAAGAAATCACACGAAAGGCTGTCTCCATGTCTGAAACCTCTTTTGGTGAAAAACTCTTCGGAGAGGTTCTTTCCTATTTTAACTGAGGATGTCGTGTCAGTTAAAGTAATTTTACAAAGCCGGATGAGCTTTGCGGGGATACCACATTCAGACATGGCTTGGAATACCTTTGAACGCAGCCGGCTGTCGAAGGCTGCTTTATAATCGACAAAAAGGTAGTAGGTGTCGATCTGCATCTCTTGGGTCTTCTCCAGGATTAGCCGCAGGGTAAATATCTGGTCAATGATGGACTTGCCAGATCTAAAGCCGCATTGGTATGGTCCAATTATTTCGTTGACCATAGGCTTTAGTCGTTCGCACAATATCCTTGACACTATCTTGTAGGCAATAGGGAGTAGACTTATGCCCCTATAGTTAGAGCACCCAGTCTTATTTCCTTTCTTGTGGACGGGACACAGGATACTCAGGTTCCAATCGTCGGGTACTCGTTGGTCCTGCCAGATGGTGGTAACTGGCTGATGCATACACCTTATCAGCGCGTCGCCTCCGGTTTTGAACAGCTCGGCTGGTAAGCCATCAGCTCCTGCTGCCTTATTATTCTTCAGTCGATTTATTGCTGTCTTTACCTCATCTTGGCTGGGCGGTATACATTCAATACCATCTTCTGGGATTGGGTCTGTGGTATCTTCGTCGTCTTCGCTGCTGTTGGATACCAACAGTTTTGAAAAATTTTCTTTCTATATCCTGAGCACACTATCTGTATCAGTTACCAAATTACTTTGCTGGTCTCTACAGGAGGATGTGCCTGTACCAAAGCCATCAGTTTGATGCTTGACTCTTTGGTAGAATATTCGGACTTCATTCTGGTTCCTGTACATCTCGATTTTTTTCACACTCCCGTTTTTCCATCTCCCTCTTTTTCCTGCGGAAAAGACGTTTCTCCTCCCTCCATTTCCCCCGATATCTCTCTCGTGCTCTATGCGTTGCTTCGGGTTGTAAAGTAGCCCTATATGCCGCATTTTTGTCTTCGGTAGCAGCACAACACTCCTGATCATACAATGGATTCCTTGGTGGAGGTCTCTGGTATCCAAGTATGGATTTTGCGGCTTTTTGCATGGAGTGGGCAATACTTTGCCATTGCGATGATATGTTATCGGGATGAGGAGTGCTTTGATTAAGCAATTGGGCCACTTGATTGGAATATGCTGTAGCTATCTGTTGTGATTGCAGCATACCGAAGTCTAACTTTCGTGTTATGTCTATTCGTACTTTGTTTGCTACGTTTAACCGGGTGCGTACTTTGCTGCAACAATGTAGTGGTCTGGGTCTATGTTTGCTCCATGGAACGAACGCACATCCATCTATCACAACGTGATCAATTTGATTTCTTGTTTTCTGATCAGGAGACAGCCATGTGCCCTTATGGATGTCGAGATGTTGAAATCTGGTGATGGTAACTACCATGCTTTTTACCGCTGCGAAGTCTATCAGCCTCATACCATTGTCAGATGTTTCACTGTGGAGACTGAATTTTCCGACTGTTGGCCCAGAGATATTTTCCTTTACAATTTTGGCATTAAAATCGCCTAGAATAATTTTAATGTCATGGGCATAAAATATATCTTTGGTCAGTTCGACCTCCCACAGTTCGTACAGTGGGAGCATGAGCGCAAATAAAGTTTATGTTGAAGAATTTTGTTTTTATTCGAATTGTAGCAAGTCTTTCATTCACTGGTGTGAAGCTGGAGACCAGGTGTTTTAATCTCCGACCAACTACAAATCCGCAACCAAACTCATGCTTTACGTCATGGCAGCTATAAAACAGTGCGTCACCTTTAGGTGTTGTTGTGACGCCTTTCCCAATCCATCGTATTTCCTGTATGGCAGTAATATCGGCTTGTACTTTTCAAGTACGTCGCCAATGCGAAGACTGCATCTTCTCTATAAAGAGTGCGAACATTCCAGGTGCAGATCATGGTCCTTAAAACGTTTGCGGGGTTCGTCAACTTTAGAGGGGTTTGTTTTTCTTTTCTTTCGTTTTTTCATAGTAGGCTGCTTTTTCTAGGGGAGGGTTGCTAACCCTGCTCCCAAACCCAAGCTTTTAACGTTCTTTTGGGTGAACGCCCGGCACATTTTAGCTCACTACCTTTAACGGGTGTTAAAGGCAGCTACCCTAGGTGACACCACGGAAGGTCAGTGTCCACATGAGATGAAAGAGGGACCAAGATAAATCCTGGACTTTGTCATGTTAAAGCCGGCCGTTCCTTGGTATCTGTCATCCCCTACGTCACCCAAGATAAATATTACCATATTCAAAAGTATAATGTAAATGTTGTGTTCAATTTTGAACTGAAACGTATGAGTAATAAAGTCAATTATGTACATATACGCAGCTTTGTTCAAATAATGTTATGCGGCGTATGCTTGATGTAAATTGATAGTTATTACTCATACGTTTAGGAACTAGGACAGTGAACTAGAAAATATGTAAAAAGCGTTTAACTGGAGGTATGTAGGTAATGGCGTGAACCGATATAGTCCATCTTTAAACTTGATATCTATATGATAAAAATATTACTATGTGCAAAGTTTAAATAAACTACTCCATTAAAGACTTTTTGTGGTCTCTAACCATTTTAGTAGACTCCCCTTAGTTACGTTCATATATATCGCCATGATAAGGACCAGAAATACAGGCACTGGTAAAATGTTAAAAGGATCCCTGAAAGGTCGCTGAATTTCATTCACATGCATTTTTTTTTTACTTTTTGTGGGAGGTACTAGATTTTATCCATCTCTGAACTCGAGGGTTCTTTTTTTCGAACGTTCCCACGCGTACACATCATGATCCGGAGCTTGGTAGGCAAAAGTAAGAATTGAGTAGTAATATTAGTAGCAATATTAGGCACTAGCCCGTCGTTTTGGTTTTTAATGGCAACTTTTTATACTTTACAAGTCAAAAATAGGTATTTTCTACCTCATCTCTTTGAGTCCATTGTCAAACCGAGTTATACATTGAGGATTTTTAATTTATCAACAGATTTTTTATGTAATCTTTTCTCTCTCTAACGGACTTTGTCAGATTTTTCCACCCAATGCAGAGAGGTCGCTGCCATTGGCCAAAATAAAAAAAATTAAAGTCTAATTATTGGTACCAAATGTGTTCATATCTACTCCTAACATGTTAAATTTCTCTAAAATAAATTTGTTATGGATTACTTCTTACTGTACTCTTTGAGAATAGCATTAAAAGGGAGAAAATTTAACATGTTGCAAAATATAGGTGAAAGTAAAATATTAATATCGAACTAAATAAACTCTATATTGATCAAACTTATTTCGAATATTGAAAAACAATGTATTTACTTAATTTTTATGCAGTTTTGTGTTTGTTATTTTTTTGGATTCATTGTTGAATACGTGTGTCGACTGAAAGACTTTTGTAATGTCATTTCTTCAGTATAATTAAATTTCATGTAAAGTTTTAGTTATATTCCCCCTTTTTCCTCCAAACAATTTTTTGAAAGATTAGTAGTAGTCTATAGATTTTATTTTCAAAATATCACCTGCATCTTTCCGCATCTTTGGAACTTGTTCCCAAAATACTAAGGATACCTTTCAAGGAGTTTTCAGCTTTTTAAATATATAGAAGAGACATACAGTTATATGAAGGATACGTCAAAATGTAAATGTAAAATTTGGAAAATTCAGCCATTTTGATTGATTATTGCGGCTAGAACGCTAAAAATACTGAATATTGGGAGGTATCGATTTATGGGGACAACATCAAAGGGTTGATCTACACTAATCGAAAATTTTCTGGTGATAGCCTACCTTCAGGAAAGATTAAGTGGCATTTCGGCCATTTTGAATAAATAATTTATATAAAACCTTCAAAATTCCAAAAATCGGGCAGTACCATTATATGGGGACACTAACAAAACGTGGACCCAATTAAAATTTTTTTGCAAGAAGGTTTTCTAACACTAAGGAATATCGATAGCCAAATTTAAGCTAATTTCATTTAATATTGTAGTCAAGACCCCCCAATTGCTAGAAATCAGAAACAGAAACAGTACCCCCTGTTCTATGGGAGCTATACATAAAGTTGGAACTATGTTGATTTTTTTGCATTTTTTCATTTGTGTTGCTTAACTAACTTTTAATGAAAATTTCGTATTGATATCTGCACAGGTAGTATTTTTGGCCGTTTTTCCCATACTAGTTCGACCACTGGGCAATGGTGTTGTTTAGGATTGATAACACTGGTCAACAGGACTTTTGTTTCAACCGAAGTTGCAGTTGTTTCTAGATGAAATCGGCGAGTTATTTTCAAATCCGGCCCCGGTTTTTCTCCATCAGCTCTTGTTTCTGAGATATAGCTCAAAATCCGTTTTTACGAGTTTAACCCAGACTTTCGTTATTTTCGGATACAAACAAATATTTTTTTTTGTGGGTTTTTCGACATTAATATATTAAGGAGATGTTGTACGCTTGATAAAAATCGTTTTTGAAATAGTTATGGTGAGTATATATCAAAAAAATATAGAAAATATACGACGGACCTTGTAAAAATTGCTTATTTTGAGTACTTTAAGCTGTAATTACGTCATCGGGGGAAGTCATAGGATCTTCATATGGTACTCCGGATATGCTTAGGGTGTCTACTATATAGTCCAGTATTCAAATTTATAATATAAAGTTCATAGCGCCCATGATTCGGCCATAACCTAAAAATCGCCATGAAGAGTGCTAAAGGGAAATAATTTACCAGTGATATCATTACCACATAAGCCATTTACTTTTCAATGGCAGTCTTCATGATGATTTGTAGGTTATGGCCGAATCATGGGCGATATGAACTTTATATTATAAATTTGAATACTGGACTATATAGTAGACACCCTAAGCATATCCGCATTGCCATATGGAGATCCTATGACTTCCCCCGATGACGTAATTACAGCTTAAAGTACTCAAAATAAGCAATTTTTGCAAGGTCCGTCGTATATTTTCTATATTTTTTTGATATATACTCACCATAACTATTTCAAAAACGATTTTTATCAAGCGTACAACATCTCCTTAATATATTAATGTCGAAAAACCCACAAAAAAATATTTGTTTGTATCCGAAAATAACGAAAGTCTGGGTTAAACTCGTAAAAACCGATTTTGAGCTATATCTCAAAAACAAGAGCTGATGGAGAAAAACCGGGCCGGATTTGAAAATAACTCGCCGATTTCATCTAGAAACAACTGCAACTTCGTCTGAAACATTCAACTTTTTCAATTTTGTTGAGCAGTGTAATTGTTTTTGTTCCCTAACTTTATCTTAACGCGATCCATTCATTAAAGTGTTTAAATAAGTCGAATTCATCCGCTTATTGACACATATATGTTTTTAGATGTTCAATGCTGATGGGTAGATCTACGCTTTTCGCACCGTTGAACCACACCATTTAAGGCATTTTGTAAATATATCGTTTTCATTAATTGGGGCCATACCGCGCCACATCCGAAGTTCATGCCTTCGGGTACCACGGCACATTTGAGAAAAAAATATCTAAATTTCGAGATATATCATATTTAAAACTACCGTTGTCTCGCAAATTAATTTGCTAGTCTGAAAATTTCATGAAATTAGGTTGAGTACTTTTGGAGAAATAATGTATTGAAAATTGTGGGCATCAGTTTTCAAGGTATGGTATATGTAAAAAGTGGGTGTGGTCCGGTATTTTGGCTCAAAATATGTACCTAGGGTCGGAGACACAACCTCAGTGTCTTCCAAAATTATTGCTGCAACTGATATGGTCATATGTTCGGCATATACAAAGCGTTTAAAAAAAGCCGTGGGGAAGGTACCTCATCTCCTCCGAAATTCATAAAGTATACATTACCACGGCAAATCTTGAGCATTTTTTGCAAATTTCATTGAAATCGGTTCAGTAGTTTTGGAGATATAACGTATTTATAAAAGTAGGTGTGGTCGGGTCTTTATGTTCCATAGAAGTACCTCGATTCTACATTAATTCGTGAATTTTCAAACCGATGCATACGTAATTTTTGCAAATATAGCGTTTTTTTAAATATCGCAAAGGGCAGGAACCCCGCCCCCTCCGAAATTCAATAAAATATGAAGCCTACATTCGCCGGCGGAAATCCCTTTACATTCCCTGAAAATTTTAGGAAAATAGGTTCATTATTTTTGTAAATACAACATATTCCGGGGATCCGATTCTGGTTCCTCAAAATCTCAACAAGTAAAAACTTATCAGTCGGGTTTGCCGAGCCGGGTAAGGCTGTATCGCCCTAAACAGGGAGTACCTTCTGTAAAAAATTCCAAAGGATCCTCGAACAGACTGCACTTAAAAAAATATGTTGAACTTTAGCGGGGGAGTTACCCTAAGGAGCGCCCCGATATGGCGAGCTTAAAATGATTTTTCACAAAATATTACTAAGTCCAAAGCTTGGACCAAATCTGTTGTTCCGTTTAAGAAATATCGTGCCTACCATTTTAGCGAAAAAGTTTGAACTTTTATGGTGAAGGTGCCGAATGTAGTGGATCATCTGCGAACTTTTTCCAAGACTCGCTGAAACATTACAAAGTTGGACCAACGCAGAATCCATCTCAAAAATTGTCGTGCACAACAGCCACTCCACATTGTGGCGGTAGCGGTTTCTTACAGCTTCCACGCAGTTTTCTCAGGAAGTATGGACTTGCCCCTGAATAAAATATAATGTCGTAAAAGGGGACCCAAACACAACCTGTTTAAAAAAAAAAAATAAATGCTTTGAGAGCAGGTCCTAAACTGCACTTTTCGAAAAAAAAATTAAAATCTTATGTGGGGGGTACCCGAAATTTATCTACTTTTGTACAAAATATTATGAGGGCCAAATTTTGGACTCAATCGGTTGATCCGATCCGGACGAACTCCAAATTGTCTGAGTCTGATTAAAAATACACTTGGGGACTAAGAAATTGATTTGGATGAGGCACATTTTGGTCGTATGAAAGTGTGCCTAGAGGCTGAGGGAATAAAAATGCAGATTGGGAAAATTGTGTTCATTGATTTTTTGTAAAAAGAAGAATTCTTTACGCGGCTTAAGAGTTTTTGTATAGAGTTTTGTAAATAATAACACTGTGCGTAATTTTTGGGTCATGGAAAATTGAGCATATTCTGACACCGCAGCGTAATTAAAGACCAACAAAGAGGACATGCGTCTCGGCGTTTTTCCCATCAGAAAAAAAGAAAAAAATACATGTGGATGACGCCATGATGTTCTAACGTTCCCTCTGCATGGATCAATTATCATCTAATCACATCTTCTAATAAATTATTAAAAAAAATTAGAGTGAAGAATTGAAGCTGTAATTTTGAACTTTTGTTCAAAGGAAAGGATCTAAAGACCTGGATACATAAGAAGCCTCGTCGCCTGGCTTCCTTGCCTTTCTTTATTTCTGACATACTAAAAATAAAAGAATATAGAAGAAAAGGGCAACCAAGTTCGAATTTGGCTCGACCTTTTTTATTCTTTTATTTTTATTATGTCAAAAATAAAGCACGGCAAGGAAGTCAAGCGACGATGCCTTAAACATTCCATGGACACATGTCCGTGGCTTTTTAGTAAATTATTTCGGGAAGATTGGATTTCCTAAAAAATGTTATAGTTTTAGTATCCACAGCGCTACAACCGCTTTGGCTTTATTCTCTGTGCTGCAATAAATATGTATTTGTAAACAAAGAAAACAATATTTTTAAAATATTTTCTTATATTTTCTAAGGTTTTCCGACTGCATTCGCTTTCTTTTGTCATTTAACTACGTTGGTCTTACCGAAGTGATATCACTGAATTTAATGATACTTATATACAATTGTGGGGTTTTGAAGCGAAATGAAATCCTGGCTACGTCCCTGATCTATAATATTTTCTATAGAACATAATGTTGTTGAAAATATTTGCTCTAGAAACTATTGTTACCGACAAAACGTTCACTAGAAAATATTGTTATCGACACGATATTCTCTCAAATATACTGTTATCGACAGTATTTGCTCTCAAATACATCATAATCGGCAAAATTTTCTCTGAAAATATTGTTATCGAATGTATTTTCTCTATGACATAATGGTATAAACAATATTGTCTCTAAAAATTATTATTAACGAAAATACTGTTATCGGAAATATTTTCTGCAGAAAATAAAGACAATATTTTCTCTAGAAAAATGTAAATATCAATAATATTTTCTTTAGAACATAATGTTATAGATAATATGTGCTCTAGAAAATATTGTTATTTATGATGGGTTTACATTTATGAAATCCACTCGATTTCAACTGTCGACTCCATTGCTTAAATGTCAAATGAAATCCAATGGATTTCAGATGAGCTTTCATTGACGTATACGTTAAGGAATTGACAGTTTAATTCCACTCGATTTCGTAAATGTAAACGTACTATTATCATATTTTATTTATAATATTTTATTTATAATATTTTCTAGATCAGATATTGTCGTCGACTAAGTTTCCTTTAGAATGTTTTGTTATCGACAACATTTTCTTAAAGGGAAGTACACACTAACAGTCAAAACTGACAGTCAACGTACTTTTAGGACAATTTTCCGGCAAATAACAACTTTTATTTAGCTAAAAACGTTTGAAATACAATATTTACCGTATTATTTAGAGATTACAAAAGAAATTTTTCAGTTAGGCTTTGATATTCACGAAATAGACCTCGATGACTGTCAGTTTTGCTTGTCAATGCGTACTATACTTAAGAAAGTTTTGTAATCGACAACTTTTCTTTTAGAAAATATAGTTTTCAACCACATTTCGGCAAAATTCTTGTAAAAATGTTTTTATCTACTGCATTTTTTAAACTCTTAATCTTAATTACATTTCGCTTCTCCGATAATTATATTGAATCGATTTGTTCATTACCATTAAAAATTTCCCTTAAAGACCATAATTTATCAATTGAATATCCACATTATCGATTGGAAAAATAACCAATTCCATTAAGAGCAACATAAATCTGTTTACATAACTCAATCTACTTAATACACATTGAATGAAGAACCTAAATTTATGTTGCACTCAAATAAGTCAATTTTAAATATTACTTTAAATTCGATTACATTTATTTAATTGTTATAAGTGCATGCGAAAGAAAAAACTTATGTCCACAATATCTTATACATAGTCTGTTCGAAAGATGTGTCTGTGAATACTAAAGATGCAAAAACGCCTTTGGCAACTTTTTCTTTTAAGTTATGAGAAAGAAAAACTTTTTTAACCTCAATCTACTTATGTATTTGCTCCAAAACATGTTTGCATGCATTTCTTTATTCTCTTTTTTGCTCTCCTCTTTCTCTCACACACAGGACGACATCAGAACATCAATTTATGTACCAGATATAGATAAGAAAAAAGGCAGAAAAAAAACAAAATCATAATAGTAAAAGGAAAACAACTTGAAGATAAAGCAGAACAATAAACTCTAATAGATGTTCAGAATATGAAGCCAATTATTGTAAATAATTGTCAATTTAAGTATGCAAAATATCATCATCAACAGGAACAGAAGCAGCAGCAGTATCACCATCAGCATCAATTAAATACCGACAACGTCCAGCAAAGACATCTAAAAATATAAAACAAAAAAAAAAACAAAAAAGGAAAGGGACAATTGTTCTCATATCCCTTGGAGCAAGAACACAATCAAAACAAGTGTCCAAGCAACAATAAAATCATTTAAACACAAACAACAGAAAAAAGAAGAACAAGAACAGAAGAACAATACGAACAGGCGGCCTGTTCATTAAGAACGGCCATTGTCACCATCACCAACAGCAACATCCTCTTCCTCTTACATAGTAGCAATAGTAACTAAGGCAGCAGCTGTAGCTGCAACTTAGTGTTAGTAAGAGATGTTATTGGCTACCCTAAATTTCCATCGAATGGGATGTTTGATTAATATGCAGTTAATTTTCCTCATCCTATTAGGTAAGTTAAGAGAACAAAAAGACGAAGAATCACATTTGACTTATAAACTATAGGGAATTTTTTATATAAATTTAGGAAAACACTTGAAGATAGTTTCTATTATAAATAATGTTTCCTAGAGAAAATATTGATTTCGGAAACATTTCCTGTAGTTATCGCCAATATTGTCTGTAGAAACTGTTCTTATCGAAAACATTGCTATAGCATATATTGTCATCGAAAACATTTTGTATAGAAAGTCTTGTTTTCGATTATATTTCTTATTCGATAATATTTCGTTCCTTCCGATAATATTTATTTTTATAATATTGTTATCGGAAATATATTTTTTATAGGAAATATTGTTATCGACAAAATTTTCCTACAGAAAATACAGTTATCGATAATATTTCCTACAGAAAATATAGTTTTCGATAATAATTCATATAGAAAATGTTGTTATCGACAATATTTCCTATAGAAAATATTGTAATCGACAATATTTCCTACAGAAAATTTAGTTATCGATAATATTTGCTACAGAAAATATGGTTTTCGATAATATTTCATATAGAAAATGTTCTTATTGACAATATTTAACACAGAAAATATTGTTATCGACAATAACATGCATAGAAAATATTGTTATCAACAATATTTTCTATAGAAAGTGTTCCATGCTTAAGTGTTCCATACGCCATTTTTGACTTGTTGAGATATAGGTGGGGGTGACGTAGGGGATGAATGATACCAAGCAACGGTCTTGACCGGCTTTAACATGGCAAAGCCCAGGATTTATCTTGGTCCCTCTTTCATCTCAAGTGGACACTGACCTACCCGTGGTGTCACCTGGGGAACTGCCTTTAACACCCGTTAAAGGTAGTGAGCTAACATGTGCGTTCACCCATAAGAACGTTAAAAACTTGGGTTTGGGCATCGGGTTAGTAACCCTCCCCTAGAAAAAACATCCTACTATGAAAAAACGAAAGAAAAGAAAAACAAACCCCTCTAAAGTTGACGAACCCCGCAAACGTTTTAAGGACCATGATCTGCGAATCTGCACCTGGAATGTTCGCACTCTTTATAGAGAATGTGCAGTCTTCGCATTGGCAGACGTACTTGAAAAGTACAAGGCCGATATTACTGCCATACAGGAAATACGAAGGATTGGGAAAGGCGTCACAACAACAGCTAAAGGTGACGCACTGTATTATAGCTGCCATGACGTAAAACATGAGTTTGGTTGCGGATTCGTAGTTAGTCGGAGACTAAAACATCTAGTTTCCAGCTTCAACCCAGTGAATGAAAGACTTGCTGCAATTCGAATAAAAGCTAAATTCTTCAACATCAGCTTTATTTGCGCTCATGCTCCCACTGAAGAAAAGGACGAACAGACCAAAGATATATTTTACGAGCGCTTAGAAGAAACATATGACCGTTGCCCTGCCCATGATATTAAAATCATTCTAGGCAATTTTAATGCCAAAATTGGAAAGGAGAATATCTTTGGCCCAACAGTCGGGAAATTCAGTCTCCACAGTGAAACATCTGTCAATGGTATGAGGCTGATAGACTTTGCAGCTGCAAAAAACATGGTAGTTAGCAGTACCTGATTTAATCATCTCGATATTCATAAGGGCACCTGGCTGTCTCCAGATCAAAGAACAAGTAATCAAATTGATCATGTTGTGATAGATGGAAGACATTCATCCAGCGTGTTGGATGTACGATCGTTCCGAGGCGCAAACATTGATTCGGACCACTACCTTGTTGCAGCAAAGGTACGTACCCGTGTAAACGTTGCAAATAAAGCACGAACAGACTCAACGCGGAAGTTGGACATCGATAGGCTGCAAACACAACAGATAGCCACAGCATATTCCACTCAACTAGCCCAATTGCTTAACGCGAGCACTCCTTGTCCCGATAACATAACAACACAATGGCAACATATTGCCCACTCCATGCAAACAGCCGCAAAATCCATACTTGGATTCCAGAGACCTCCACAAAGGAATTCATGGTATGACCAGGAGTGTCGTGCTGCTACCGAAGAGAAAAATGCGGCATATAGAGCTACTTTGCAATCAGTAGCAACGCATAGCGCGCGAGAGAGATATCGGGAGAAAAGGAGAGAAGAGAAACGTCTTTTCCGCAAGAAAAAGAGAGAAATGGAAAAGCTGGAGTGTGAAAAAATCGAGATGTACAGGAGCCAGAATGAAGTCCGAAAATTCTACCAAAGAGTGAAACATCAAACAGATGGCTTTGGTACAGGCACATCCTCCTGTAGAGACCAGCAAGGTAATCTGGTAACAGATACAGATAGCGTGCTCAGGATATGGAGGGAACATTTCTCCAATCTGCTGGTATCCAATAGTAGCGAAGACGATGATACCACAGATCCAATCCCAGAAGATGATATAGAATGTATACCGCCCGGCCAAGATGAGGTAAAAACAGCAATCAACCGGCTGAAGAATAATAAAGCAGCAGGATCCGATGGCTTACCAGCCGAGCTGTTTAAAACCGGAGGCGACGCGCTGATCTGGCAGGAAGAACGCGTACCCGACAATTGGAACCTGAGCATCCTATGTCCCGTCCACAAGAAAGGAGATAAGACTGTATGCTCAAACTATAGGGGCTTAAGTCTTCTCCCTATTGCCTATAAGATAGTGTCAGGGATATTGCGCGAACAACTAAAGCCAATGGTCAACGAAATAATTGGACCATACCAATGTGGCTTTAGACCTGGCAAGTCCACCATTGACCAGATATTTACCCTGCGGCAAATCCTAGAGAAGACCCAAGAGATGCAGATCGACATATTTCACCTTTTGTACCAAAAGAGGTTTCAGACAAGGAGACAGCCTTTCGTGTGACCTATTCAACATTTTGCTGGAAAAGGTAATACGAGATGCAAATGTCAAAAGAAATGGCACAATTTACACCAATAGCCACATGTTACTTGCCTATGCTCATGACATAGACATCATGGGACGATCAGTAAAGGAAGTAACTGATACCTTTAGGAAGGTCGAAGCAGAATCTGCGAAAGTGGGTCTGGCGGTAAACGGCGAAAAGACCAAATTGATGGTGTCGACGCGCAAAGCGTCCATAGAGCTCGGACCAACTGTGGAAGTTGGTACCTACAATTTTGAGGTAGTTAAAGACTTTGTCTACCTCGGCACTGCCATAAACACAACAAACAACATCAGTTGTGAAATAAGAAGAAGAATTGTATTGGCCAACAGATGCTACTATGGTCTAAGTAAGCAATTTAAAAACAAAGCCACATCTCGTCAAACAAAAATAACACTATACAAAACGCTGATACTACCCGTGCTAATGTATGGCTCCGAAGCATGGGTACTTGCGCAAGCAGATAAGGCAGTGCTTGGTGTGTTTGAGAGGAAAATTCTTCGAAAGATCTACGGGCCGATTTGCGTTGACGGTGAATATCGACGTCGTATGAACCACGAGCTATATAAGCTATACAAAGACATGAATATAGTTAAACGTATCGAGATGCAACGATTGCGTTGGCTAGGCCATATCATGAGAATGAGCGATGATGGACCCGCTAAAAAGGCGTATGAATACATGCCCCATGGCGGTGCACGCAGATTCGGCAGGCCTAAGCTTCGATGGAGCAAACAAGTGGATGAAGAAATGGAAAGGCGCGGTATTCCAAAAAGTCAAGCGAAAAACAGAGAGGAATGGAGATCTTTTCTTAGTTCGGTCTATGGAACAAATGTTCTGTAATGGGCCAACTAACTAAGTAAGAGATATAGGTGGTCTCTGGGGACTGCTTGTAGGCTCTTCCTGTATTTTAATTGGAATTAATATTTAAATAACTTACAAGTTCCAAAGCATATTTAAACATGTAAAAATGTATCAGTCGGCTTTGCCGACAGAGATATACGCTCAGCCTGTGTAGATTGAAATAATTTTTTATCAAAAAAAAAAAAAATTATTTATTTAGGGGGGTTTTTAAAATTTTGGACGTATGAGCCGACAAAAGTATGAGTAGGATTAAAGCTCAAAAATTTGCAGGGGTATCGATAGATAGGGCTTTTTACCACACCCTGTAAACAGGGCCACTAGGAAAACCTTCGGTAAAAATTGTCCAAAGGATCCTCGAACAGACTCCTAACCACACAAAAATGTTGAACATTTGTGTGGGTGGTACCACAAGGATTGGACAGGTAGGTCCAAAATTTGAACATAAACTAAGTTTCGACAATATTTAGAGATCCAAAGATTGGACCAAATCGGTTGCGGTTAGCGAATATTTTCGAGCTTCTGTGGGGGAAGTACCGGAAGGTGTGGACCTATAAGCACCACCTTCGAATTTCATCACGAGGAAAAACAACAAGATATTGACAAATTGGTACCAAAAACCCACGGCTTCGGGGAGATTAGTTAACTTCCACTCGAAACACCCTAAAACAATAATAATGAATACCGCAGCTAATTTTATTAGTCGCGTTCTAAATATTAGCGACATTGAATTTCACGAAGAAAATAAAAAGAAAATTAGATCAATATTAAAACAAAATAGTTTCCCTTCGAATGTCATAAATATTTTAATAAAACAATACTACAATAAAAGTCAACAAAAAACGGAAAAGCCCATTAAAAATTATAAATCGGTGACATATATACCCGGTCTTTCGGAACGCTTCACTAAATCTAAATGCTATGAAAATTTAAAACATGCAATAGCACCAAAAACATCCAATACATTACAAAAATTGTTTACACAGTTAAAATCAAAAATAGACATTATGGACAAATCTAATTTAATATACAAAATAAAATGCAATGGTAATGAAAAAGAAAACTGCAAAAAATATTATATCGGGACAACCAAAAACAAATTAAAAACGCGGTTATCAGGACATAAATCAGACATTAAAAATCGATCAATCACCACAATAAATAACACTGCACTTTCCACCCACTGTGCCACCGAACAACACCATCCAGAATTGGAGAAAGTGAGAGTACTGCAGTGTGAGAACAACTACCAAAAGAGACTTATGTTGGAAACTCTCCACATCATGAACACTCCAACATCACAACGTATAAATTACAAAACAGATACAGAAAATTTGGCACATAGTTATAGACATCTTATTAGAAAAATAAACAGAATACAATAAGAGGAGAACACTTCTGTGACGAAACAGATGGCAGCGACACTAGATCGACGCTTTGCAAAAATATTGTTATTGTTGTAATAGCTTTAAATATTATTTGTAAGTGAAACAACAACATGTTAATGCATACAAAAAGTAACCAAAATGTTTTTCATATGTAGATCCTGATGATGTCTTTCGAAGAAAGACGAAATATTGAATAAAATAATAAATAAATAAAAACAACAACATCAAGACCTCGAGCTCGTTTTAATTAATATAATTAGAATATTTAAAATAAAGGTCGAAGTAAATAATCAAAAATCGTAAATTCGAAGAAACATTACAATATCCAAGTGTGGACGAACGCAGTATTAGGTTCGAGCTCTCCAGCCACTACATATGGTGCCATGGGGTTTTTTTTTACAACTTTCGGACTGTTTTCTCAAGAAGTATTGACCCGTGCAAAAACTTTTACTGTCGTAATTGAGGCAGCGAATGCAAGCTGCTCCAACAAAAATCAAAGTGATTCGAGAGCAGGTCTTAAAAGTGAATTTATCCAAAATATTGTGTGGGAGGTACCCGAAGGAGTGGGCAAATATAGTCCATATTCTAACCTGATCTATATCTGGTAGATATATTGGGTATGAACCAATCGGTCACTCCCATCAAGAGTTATCGTGCGCACAATTTTTCCGAACATTTTTGAACTTTTGTTGGGGAGGTACCTGAAGAAGTGGACCGATATGGCTTATCTTCGAACTAAAACTAAGTTGGCACAAAATATTACGAAGGCCACACTTAGGACCGAATCGGCAGATCCGTTCCACTACCACTACACACGGTGTCATAGGGGTTTTTGTGCCTTTCAGGCTATCTTCTCAAGAAGTATGGACTTGCCCCTGATGAAACTTGTACCGTCATATGGGTGGCAGTGAATACAAGTTGTTACAACAAAAATCAAAGCGATTCGAGAGCAGGTCCTAAACTGAACTTTTCCGAAATTTTGTGTGGGATGTACCCGAAGGAGTGGACCGATTGAGTCCATATTGTAACCTCATCTAAGTCTGGTAGAAATTTCACGATGTGCAATGTATTGACAAAATCGGTTACTTCCTTAAAAATTTATCGTGCGCACAAATTTTCCGAACATTTCCGAACTTTTGTGTGGGAGTTATCGGAAGGAGTGGACCGATATAACCCACCTTCGAACTTAATCTAAGTTTGAACGAAATATTACGAAAGTCAAATGTTGGACCGAATCGGTTAATCCGTTCGAGAGTTGTCGTGCGCTCTAGCCAGCCAGCCAGACAGACGGACGGACATGGCTAAATCAACTCCAAATTGTCTGAAACATATTTCGTCCAAACATACTTGGGGTCTAAAACTATTATTTCGATAAGACACATTTTGCCCGTATGAAAGTGTATATACCCTCGTTAGCATAAATCCTGAGGGTATAAAAATCGGAACTTTAATTTTCGATTTAGAAATGTTGAATTTATTTAGGCAAAGAGAGAACATTTTTTGGTCACTTTGTTCCATGTGATTTACAAAATTTTGCATTTGTGTCATAAGTGCGGATATGGAACCAAACGAAAATAAGTTTATTTATAAAAAAGTTTTCTATAACTTTTATATTCTGACTGATATCCCTCTATATTTTTGCAAATATATTCTATATACTATTATTAATAATTCAAGTCAAAAATATGAATATTTTATTCAGTCAACTTCACGCTGTTTGAAGCAAACATTAAAATGCAATTATCTAAAAAACGGGAAAATGACATATGGAACACTTAAGCATGACACCGACGATATGTTATCGAGAACATTTTCGTTACAAAATAATTTGATCTACTACTTTTTCTATACAAATAATTGTTTTCGACAAAATTTTCTATAGACAACATTTTTTATAAAAATATTTGTTATCGAAAAAATAACAATACTTCTTATAGCAAATATTGTTATCGAAAATATTTCCTATAGAAAAACACGTATTGCTTATAGCTAACATAATTATCGACATTATTTCCTATAAAACGTATCCAAAACATTGTTATCGACAAGATTTTCTATCCAAAAGGTTGCTTTCGGAAAAGGTTCTATCAAAAATATTGTTATCGATAATATTTACTATCACAAATATTGCTATCGACAAGATTTTCTATAGAAATTGTTGTCCATGACAATATTGTTAGAAAATACTCTTGTCGACAATATTCCCTTTTTATTGTTGTAATTAACAATTTCCTATAGCAATTTTTTGTTTGCCGTATACATTTCCTATAGAAAATATTGTTTTCGACTAATTCCCCATAAAAGAACAATTTCGATAATTTTTTCTACAGAAAACAATGTTATCGATATTATTTCCTCTCAAAAATATTGTTGTCGACATAGTTTTCGTTAGTGCCATATTTTTCTTTTAGAAAATATTCTTATCGACAATATTTCCTCTAGAAAATACTGTTGCCGACAATAGTTCCTTTCTAAAATATTGTTATCGACAATATTGTCTATCAAAAAATTGTTATCGGCAACACTTTCTATATAAATTGTTGCTTTCGACAATATTTTCTATAGAAATTTTTGTCATTGACTTCATTTTCTACAGAAAATAGTGTTGTCGATAACGTATTCTAAAGAAAATATTGCTACCGATAACATTTTCTGAAGAAAGTTTTGTTATCGATAACATTTTCTATTTTCTATATTGTTATCCACAACATTGTAGATAGAAAATATTGTTAACAACAAACAAATGACATCATTCATTATCGGATTTCTTGATGAATTATCCAAATATTAAGCGGGGTACACACGATGAAAAATCTACTGTCAAAACTGATCGTGTGTACCCCGCTTTAAACCGTTTCGCCTCTATACATAAAAACATTTGGAGTTGTTGTCAGTACCATATGTATGATATTTCTAAATGTCTTACATTTAGACACACATTTATCTAGCCATCCATCGGCCCACTTTCTATTCATCGTTGCGTCAAACATTTCATTTATAAAATCCCTAATTTGGTTAATTTATCATTCAGTATCTAATGGCATCATAAGAATTGGTCAATGACTTGTCGTTTCTATTCCAATTGCTTGGTAAATTATGAATCACTTCCAACACCATCATGGAAACCTAACGACCAACAACAACACATCTCCTACATATTGCAACAAATGACTAGTCATTTTTGGCAAAGAGTTGTTGAGGTTACCATTTTTAGCATTTGTTACCATTTTCAAGCTGCAAAGCGTTCCTTAACCCCAACAAGTGGTAAAACTGGCAGCAATTTTTAAGAGAGTGAGAGAGGAGAGAGAGCACATATGCCTTTCTCTTCTACCACAGGCTACCAGCAAAATTTCTGCAGGTAAAAAATGGTAGAACTGATTTTTCGACTTTTGTTTGACGATTATTTCACAATGAAGAAAAACAGAAGAAAACGTCGCACGCTAACAAAACAAAATAAAAACTGTGAAATAAAAGACGCAAATTTTTTATGTTTCTTTTTGACATTGCTACCAGATCTACCATTTTTCCGTTCCTTTACCTTTCTGGTAAAATGTTCATGAGAGAAAAATTTTTAGCAATTTTGACAATTTTCTCTTTTACCACTTTTACCATTAAAGAAGTAAAGGAACAAAGCTACAATTGGTAATGGCAAGACAACTACCACCTGCCTGACTTGTTGTTGTTGTTGCTGCTGATGGTTTGGTTGGCCCCAAAAATTGAGCCAACCTTAAAAGGATAAGTGTTTTGGCCACCACAAGTCATTGATGAAAAGGAAATATGTGCGAGAACTTGTTTGGCTTTTTAAAGACGAGGTGGTCAATGTTGTGTTTGGTTGTGTGTAAATTGTTTGGCCCATTTACGTTTTAACGCCTATTGAGTAATACTCATCAACATCAACTTCATCCTTTGGCCAAAAGATGGTCAGTCAACTATACTGCCAGGTAGCTGCTCTCGCCACCTGGGTAATGATGGTGGTGAAAATGATGGGAGTATTTTATACGCCTGATGGCCTCTCAAAAAGAAAGAGGGAAGAGAAATGTCAAAAAGAATTTACAACAATTTCATCAAATTATATCGAGGTCGTACATGTGTGACGAAGCAGCAAGATGATTGCAAAAAGACACGTACTTTAAAACTGAATGAGCAAATACACTCGTTCTTTGTGTGTCTGTCTCCTTGGAAAAAATGTAATGGTGTCTAAAGCTAGATGAGCAGAGATGGAAAACACCAAACTTAAAACTGTTTCCAACTACCCAAAGTCACAAAG
The DNA here is from genome assembly GCF_047663935.1 of Musca autumnalis. Classification (NCBI taxonomy): domain Eukaryota; kingdom Metazoa; phylum Arthropoda; class Insecta; order Diptera; family Muscidae; genus Musca; species Musca autumnalis. The sequence continues at coordinate 36,418,426 of NW_027411644.1, forward strand.
CGTGGATTTTTAAAGAAATGTTTGTCAGGCCATCAAAGACCACAAAACGCGGATTTAAAAAATTTCAGGCCATTAAGGAACACAAATCGTGGATTTTTTAAGATTTTTTTGACCATCACTTACAAAAAATTCTTTAAAAACCAACGTAACAAAAAATGTTTCAACTACCCAAAGACCACAAAGCGTGAATTTTTTTTCAGGCCATCAAATACCTTGGATTTTTAAAGAATTTTTTTGCAGGCCATCAACGTACAGAACACAAAGCTTGGATTTTAAAGAATTTTTTCAGGCCATCAAAGAACACAAAGCTTGGACTTCTAAAGAAAAAAATTTTTTTTCAGGCAAACAAAGACCACTAATTGTGGATTTTTAAAGAATTTTTTCTTCAGGCCATGAAAGACCACAAAGCGTGGATTTTTAAAGATCTTTTTCAGGCCATCAAAGACCACAAAACGCGGATTTAAAAGAAAATCTGGCCTTTAAGGAACACAAAGTGTGGATTTTTAAAGATTTTTTTAGGTCATCAAAGACCACAAAACGCGGATTTAAAAGAAAATCTGGCCTATAAGGAACACAAAGTGTGGATTTTTAAAGATTTTTTTAGGTCATCAAAGACCACAAATCATGGATTTTTAAAGATTTTTTTTGGTTGGCCCCAAAAATTGAGCCAACCTTAAAAGGATAAGTGTTTTGGCCACCACAAGTCATTGATGAAAAGGAAATATGTGCGAGAACTTGTTTGGCTTTTTAAAGACGAGGTGGTCAATGTTGTGTTTGGTTGTGTGTAAATTGTTTGGCCCATTTACGTTTTAACGCCTATTGAGTAATACTCATCAACATCAACTTCATCCTTTGGCCAAAAGATGGTCAGTCAACTATACTGCCAGGTAGCTGCTCTCGCCACCTGGGTAATGATGGTGGTGAAAATGATGGGAGTATTTTATACGCCTGATGGCCTCTCAAAAAGAAAGAGGGAAGAGAAATGTCAAAAAGAATTTACAACAATTTCATCAAATTATATCGAGGTCGTACATGTGTGACGAAGCAGCAAGATGATTGCAAAAAGACACGTACTTTAAAACTGAATGAGCAAATACACTCGTTCTTTGTGTGTCTGTCTCCTTGGAAAAAATGTAATGGTGTCTAAAGCTAGATGAGCAGAGATGGAAAACACCAAACTTAAAACTGTTTCCAACTACCCAAAGTCACAAAGCGTGGATTTTTAAAGAAATGTTTGTCAGGCCATCAAAGACCACAAAACGCGGATTTAAAAAATTTCAGGCCATTAAGGAACACAAATCGTGGATTTTTTAAGATTTTTTTGACCATCACTTACAAAAAATTCTTTAAAAACCAACGTAACAAAAAATGTTTCAACTACCCAAAGACCACAAAGCGTGAATTTTTTTTCAGGCCATCAAATACCTTGGATTTTTAAAGAATTTTTTTGCAGGCCATCAACGTACAGAACACAAAGCTTGGATTTTAAAGAATTTTTTCAGGCCATCAAAGAACACAAAGCTTGGACTTCTAAAGAAAAAAATTTTTTTTCAGGCAAACAAAGACCACTAATTGTGGATTTTTAAAGAATTTTTTCTTCAGGCCATGAAAGACCACAAAGCGTGGATTTTTAAAGATCTTTTTCAGGCCATCAAAGACCACAAAACGCGGATTTAAAAGAAAATCTGGCCTTTAAGGAACACAAAGTGTGGATTTTTAAAGATTTTTTTAGGTCATCAAAGACCACAAAACGCGGATTTAAAAGAAAATCTGGCCTATAAGGAACACAAAGTGTGGATTTTTAAAGATTTTTTTAGGTCATCAAAGACCACAAATCATGGATTTTTAAAGATTTTTTTCAGGCCAGTAAAGAAAACAAATAGTGGATTTTTAAACAAAATTTTCAAGTCGTCAAAGACCACAAAGCGTTGATTTTTAAACAATTTTCAGGTCATTAAAGACCACAAAGCGTTGATTTTTAAAGATTTGTTCAGCCCATCGAAGACCACAAAGCATAGATTTTTACGATTTTTTCAGTCCATCATAGACCACAATGCGTGGATTTTTAAAGAAATTTATTATAGGCCACCAAATGCTACATAGCCTGGATTTGTAAAGAAAAATTCCTTAAACAAACAAAGACCACCAAGCTTCGAGTTTTAAAGAAATTTATTACAGGCCATCAAAGGCTTCAAAGCCTGGATTTTAAAGAATAATTTCTGAGGCACCAACGATCACCATACGTAGATTTTTAAAGAAAAAGTTCTCGGGCAACCAAAGACCATCATGCGAGGATTTTTGAGGAAAATTTCTTAGCCAAGCAAAGGCCACCTTGCGTGGATTTTTAAAGAAAATAGTTTCGATTTTTAAAGAAAAAATTCTCAGGCAACCAAAATCCACCCTGTTTGGATTTTTAAAAAAAAATTTCGAAAAAATATTCGATTTTTAAGGAAAATTTTTTCAGACAACCACAGACCACCCAGTGTGGATTTTTATACCCTCAGCATTTATGCTAACGAGGGTATATACTCTTTCATACGGGCAAAATGTGCCTCATCGAAATAGTGGTTTTAGACCCCAAATATATTTAAACGAAATGTGTTTCATACAATTTGGAGTCGATTTAGCAATGTCCGTCCGTCCAATGACCGATTTGGTCCAAGATTTTGTCCAAACTTAGTTTAAGTTCGAAGATGGGTTATATCGGTCCACTCCTTCCGATACCTCCCACACAAAAGTTCGAAAATGTTCAGAAAATTTGTGCGCACGATAACTCTTGAAGGAAGTAGCCGATTTGGTCCATACTTTGCACATCGTAAAATATCTACCAGACTTAGATGAGGTTCCAATTTCGACTCAATTGGTCCACTCCTTCGGGTACCTCCCACACAAAATTTCGGAAAAGTTCAGTTTAGGACCTGCTCTCGATCGCTTTGATTTTTGTTGTAACTACTTGTATTCACCTCTCTCCATACGATGGTACAAGTTTCATCAGGAGCAAGTCCATACTTCCTGAGAAAATAGCCTGAAAGGTGCAAAAACCACTATGACACCGTGTGTATTGGTTGGATCGCAAGATACCTCTCAAACGGATCTGCCGATTCGGTCCAAAATTTTACCTTCTTAATATTTTGTCCAAACATAGTTTAAGTTCGAACAGAAGCCATATCGGTCCACTCCTTCAGGTACCTCCCCCACAAAAGTTCTAAAATATTCGGAAAAATTGTTTACTTTACATATCCTAATATATCTACCAGATATAGATCAGGTTCGAATCACACAAAATTACGGATAAGTTCACTTTAAGACCTGCACTCGAAACACTTTGATTTTTGTTGAAGCAACTTGCATTCGTTGCATCAATTACGACGGTAAAAGTTTTTTTTCATGGGCTAGTCCATACTTCTTGAGAAAACAGCCCGAAAGATGAAACAACCCCTACAGGTATCTCCCCACAAAAGTTCAACATTTGTGTCGAAGTGCAGTTTAAGGTCTGTTCGCCTCTGCAACACTTTTGAATTTTTATCCTAATAAATATTTTCGTCGGAAAGTTCAAAAAAGGCCTCAAAATTCTGAAAAGAGCATAAATACATTCGATATGTCCGAAAATGACAGTTTCAAATTCACATAGGCTGAGGGTATATCCCTGTCGCCAAAGCCGGCTGATACTTTTTTACTTGTTAAAGAACAAATTTTCGATTTTTAAGGAAAAATTTCTCAGACAACCACAGACCACCCACTGTGGATTTTTTAAGAACAAATTTTCGAATTTTAAGGAAAACATTTTAAGACAACCACAGACCACCCTGTGTGGATTTTTAAGGAAAAATACTCAGCCAAGCAAAAACCACCATGCGTAAATTTTTAAAGAACAAATTTCCGATTTTTAAGGAAAAACTTCTCAGACAACCACTGACCACTGTGGGGATTTTTAAAGAAAAATTTCTCAGCCAAGCAAAGACCACCCTGTGTGGATTTTTAAAGAAAAATTTCTCAGCCAAGCAAAGACCACCATGCGTGGATTTTTAAAGAACAAATTTTCGATTTTTAAGGAAAAATTTCTCAGTCAACCACATACCAACCTGTGTGGATTTTTAAAGAAACAAATTTTAACAGGCAACTAAAAACAACCATGAGTGGATTTTTAAAGAAAAATTTCTGAGGCAACCAAAGATCACCATGCGTGGATTTTTAAAAAAAAAATCTCAGGCAACCAAAGGCCGCCATGCGAGAATTTTTAAAGAAAAATTTCTAAGGCAAGCAAAGACCACCATGCGTGGATTTTTAAAGAACCAATTTTCGATTTTTACACCCAGTGTGGATTTTTAAAGGAAAATTTCTCAGCCAAGCAAAGACCACCATGCGTGGATTTTTAAAGAACAAATTTTCGACTTTTAAGGAATAATTTCTCAACCAACCACAGAAAAAACTTTTCACAGACAACTAAAGACCACCATGAGTGGATTTTAAAGAAAAATTTCGGAGGCAACCAAAGATCATCATGCGTGGATTTTTAAAGACAAAAATCTCAGGCAACCAAATACCACCATGCGTGGATTTTTAAAGAAAAATTTTCGATTTTTAAAGAAAAAATTCTCAGGCAACCCAAGACCTCGCTGTTTGGATTTTTTAAAGAAAAATTCTGAGACAACCAAAGACCACCATGCGTGGATTTTTAAAGAAACAATTTTCGATTTTCAAGAAAAAATTTCTCAGACGACCACAGACCACCCTGTGTGGATTTTTAAAGAAACAATTTTCGATTTTCAAGAAAAAATTTCTCAGACGACCACAGACCACCCTGTGTGGATTTTTAAAGAAAAATTTCTCAGCCAAGCAAAGACGACCATGCGTGGATTTAAAAAAAAAAATGTGAAATTGTATTTTCCCATCTCTGACTATTATGAAGCCCATCAACACCAACTAAGATTGCTCTTTTAAGGTTACCATGTCCGTTTTGTATGATAATTTTATTATCATTTTTATACCCTCCACCATAGTATGGAGGGTATATTAAGTTTGTTTTTCCGTTTGTAACGCATTGAAATACTCATTTGCGACCCTATAAAGTATATATATTCTTGATCAGGGTAAAATTCTGAGTCGATATGTGCACGTCCGTCCGTCGTCCGTCCGTCTGTGGTAATCACTCTAGCATCCACAAAAATGGAGATAGAACGCTGAAATTTTGGGAAAATGCGTCTTTTGTTTGCAGGCAGGTCAAGTTCGATGATGGGCTATATCGGTCCAAGTTTTGGTATAGCCCCCATATAACGGTACCCCCCGATTTACGGTATTTTGCCGTTTTTAGAAAAAAATTTCAGACCGATTTAGCTATAATTTGACATTTAGGGCCCTTAAGAGTCACTAAACTTATATAAAAAACTTGCGGACATAGGTCCACGTTTTGGTATAGCCCCTATATAACGGTACCCCCGATTTATGGCATTTTGAAGTTTTTAGTTAAATGTTCAGACCGATTTAGCTATAAATTGACATTTAGGGTTTTTAAATGTCAATAAACTTATATAACTAGTGGACATAGGTCCATGTTTTTGAATAGCCCCCATATAACGTTACCGCACGATTTCAGGTATTTTGACGTTTAAATTCACATTTCTAGACCGAATTAGCTATAATTTGATATTTAGGGTTTTTAGTGACCAAAAAACTTATATTCGAAATAATTATGAACGTACATAGGTCCATGTTTTGGTATAGCTCCATATAACGGTACCTCGGTATAACGGATTTCGGTATCCCCATATAACGGATTTTCGGTATTTTGAGAATTTTACCTACAAGTTTTAACCGAATTATCTGTAATTTGAACATTTGACATTTGAAATTTTTAGTGGTCACCACACCTCTCCACCAAAATTTTCAAGAAAGGTCGATGTATTGATAAAGCTTCCATATAAAAGTACCTCCCGATTTTCAGTAATTTGATGATTTTAGCTACAATATTAAACCGAACTAGCAGTAATTTGACATTTGAAGTTCTTAGTGGTCACAACACCTCTCCATAAAAAATTGTCAACATAGGTCCATGTTCGGATATAGCTCCCATATAACGGTACCTCCCAATTATCTGTTATTGGCAATTTTAGCTACAATTTTTAACCGAACTAACTGTAATTTGACATTTGAAGGTTGTAGTGGTCACCACACATCTGCATCAACAATTTTCAACATAGCCCCAATATAACGATACTTCCCGATTTTCGGTACTTTGAGGATTTTACTTAAAATGTTTAACCACGTAGGTCCATGTTTTGGTATAGCCCCAAAACAAACCTCCCGATTTTCCGTACCTTAGCTTTATTTTTTGGACGAACTTTCTGTAATTTGAAATTTAAAAGCCAACAAAAATTCTGCAACAAAAATTGTTCATTTTAGTTCATATTTTCGTATAGCTCACATACCTCCGAACTAGCTGTTAATGACATTTGAAGTTCCCAAGTTATGTACCGATTTTCGGTATTTTGAGGATTCTAGCTACAATTTTTAACCGAATTAGGAGTTACCTATATAACGGTACCTCCTAATTTCTCGCCCACCAAAAATGTCAACATACATAGGTACCATAAAAAAGGGCCTCCCGAATGAAGCATTTTATGTACATTATCTGACATTTTAACGTACCCACTTAAAGTTGGGGACAGGAATGAAAACTAATTATTCCATTTTAGTTCAGAATATTTTATGGTGGAGGGTATGAAAAGTTCGGCCCGGCCGAACTTAACGTTTTTTTACTTGTTGTATTTTGATTTTTGTGTATGATTTGCTTTTCCTTTGTCATTCCTGATTGTTTAAACAAAAGGACCAACCACCCATCATTTAGGTTCAAAACCAAATGATTTGTTTGTTTTGAGAACGACGAAAACAACTTAAACAACAACATTGACACAGATAGACAAATAAATTGTCAATCATTTGAAGTATTTTGACAGATACAGATTTTTTATTACAAAGATATGCTATATTTGGTCTAAATAAAATTTGTGTTTGTTGTTCTCAGATTATTTGTCACGATAGACATGTTCGTCTGTGCTCTCTATAAACCGCATAGTTGTGGTCTGAAATGATAGACAAATGTGGTAATGGCAAATTTTATCATAGATGGAAATAAATCACTTCTATTCGTCTACGGCATTTATAGAGATAGGGATAAAGACATACATCGCATTTTATGGAGATTCTTTATAGAGTTTTTATTTACTTAGATTTATACTATTTTGCTAAGCAAAATACATGGCAGTCATAAAATTAGATATTCCCAACCTTAAAAATGTTCGATATTTTATTTTAAAACAACAACATTAATTTGGAAATGAAAGTCGCGGAAATGTCTTTGCTTTTGTTGGCATTTTGCACCATTACTTATCACAAATATAAATGAGAAAAAAAACACTACTTTTATTTAATAAAAATACACAAAAATACAATTCACTTTTCTGAACAATTTTTACGTGTGACTACGGACTTATTTTCTTACATCTACGAAACCGAAAATCCGCGTAATTGCTATTAATTTCAATAGATTTTAGGATAGGAAATTTTAAATTAGGGAATTTTAAATTTATATATCGATATTGAATTTTTAAAAAATAATCTATACTATCGATAGCGCCATCGATTTTTTGCGAGCTCTACATAAAATGAACTGGAAAACTAATCTCTAAAAAATTCAGAAAAAAAAATATAATTCAACGCCTTGAGTACTATGATTGCCTGAAGAACTTTCTTTAAAAAAATTCGTGCTCAATGGTCCCTTGGTGGTTGAAAAAAGTTCCTTTGAAAATCCACGCTAAAGGTCTCTAGGTGGTTAAAGATATACATTTTAAAAAAGCCAAGATCAGAGGAATCTTGCTGATTGAACAAAGCCGTCCTCACTAAACACCAACTATGTGGTTTTGTTTATAATTAATGACATATCTCAGTATAAAATGTTAATTGTTTTCATGGCGTTTTTCCCCAAATAGGGAAAACAATTAAACATTTACAGTCTGTTTCTGTATGTCGAAACGAAAATGTGTGCGAATAAAACACACCCAAACTTTAGTTTTTGAAATATAATTACCTTTGCTTTTGCTTCACAACAAAAACAAACTTGAAAACACATACACGAGTTTGGTAGTGTCTCATTCGCACACATTTTCGTTTCGACATAGAGAAACAGGGTGTTATTCTATTTGTTCGAAATTTATAAATAATAAAAACAACAGAATTTAAAACAAGAGAGCAAGGGCTATAGTCGGGACGGGGCCGACCATGTGTTACCCTACACCACTATCCCTGTGCATAAGCTTTTCACTGGTAAACATTTCTTTTAGGGAATATAATCCGAATACCATCAAACATAATATGCCTCTTTCTCGGGACCCCCATAAGCAACCAACAATTCGTGGACATCCGATCAAAATTGCGACCTGTAGCGTGATTGCAAAAAATGGAAGAATTGGATGCATTGTGGTATCTCCCTTGTTTGGCCACCTTCGCCAACCTACTTTACACAAATTTAAAGGTAATATTTTCTTCTTCTATTGACAGGCTTTGCCATTGGAATACCCCTACTTGAAGCCGATATATTCACAAAGAATAAAACTTTGAATTTGTCTCCACATGAGTTTTTCCCATTCCGACCCCTAAATATTATCCGACTATCACTACAATCAATAGGCTTCTTCCTCTGTGGGGCCCGCATCTACCCCCAAAATCTAGTGACTATCCGATCAAAATTCCAACCGGTAGCGTGATTACAAAAAATGAAAAAAATGGATATATTACTGACTTTTGCGATATCTCGGTTGTTTGCTCACTTACGCCAACATACTTTGCATCAATATAAAGGAGATCTTTTCTTCTACCATTGGCGGGCTTTCTTGTTGGAACACTCCCACCAGAAGTAGAGATATTCGCATAAGAAAAAAACTTTGACTTTTCTCCACATAAGCTTTTTGCTTATTCCGACTCCTGAATATTATCCGACTATCACCCAACTTAATAGGCTTCTTCCTCTGTGGGACTCGCATCAACTCCCAAAAAATTCGTGACCATCCGATCAAAATTGCGACTTGTAGCGTGATTACCAAAAAATCGGAAAATGGGATGCATTACCGACTATTGCGATATCTCTATTGTTTGACCACCTACGACAGCCTACTGTACATCGTCGCAAAGGTGATATTTTCTACATTCCATGCCAGGTTTTGCTTTTGATATACCTCTTAAAGAAACAGAGATATTGGCTTTGAAATAAAACGTTGACCTTTTCTCCAAATAAGTTATTGACCATGTCGACCCCTGAATATTATCCGACCATCACCAAAATCAATAGGCTTCTTCCTCTGTGGGACCCCTATTAACTCCCAAAATTTCGTGACGATCCGATCGCAATTGTGACCTGTAGCGCGATTTTGAAAAAATTGTAAAATGGTATGTATTACCGACTATTGCTATATCTCCGTTATTTGGCCACATACGCCAACCTGCTTTGAATCATTGTAAAGGTGGGATATTCTTCTTTCATAGTCAGGCTTTGCTTTTGGAAGATCCCCAACCAAATCTGTGATATTCGTCATTATAACTCAAATCGCAAAAACTAAAAGATGGGTTGTATAAGCGACTATTGCGATTTCTTCTTTGTTTGACCACCTACGACAACCTACTATACATCGTTGTAAAGGTGATATTTTCTAGTTTCATTAGCAGGTTTTGCTTTTAATATACCCATTATAGATGCGGAGATATTAGCTTTGAAATAAAACGTTGACTTTTTTCCCAAATAAGTTTTTTGCCCATTCCGACCCCTGAATATTATCCGACCATCACCAAAATGAATAGGCTTCTTCCCCTCCGGGACCCTCATCAACACCCAAAATTTGGTGACGCTCCGATCAAAATTGCGACCTGTAGCGTGATTACAAGGTTTAGATGGACAGACGGACAGACGGACGGACACACATAGCCAGATCGACTCAGCTCGTCGAGACATTCATTTTGGTATATATAAGTATGGGTCTACGACCATTATTTCGATGCGTTACAAACTTTTTGGCCAAAACCAACTTATAATACCCTCCCCACATAGTGGTGTAGGGTATAATTAAAACAACAGCACACACATTTCAACCCAAAAACATGCAGTTATCCAAATTGCTAATAATCATAAATTATAATAAAGTACATTATATAAGTACACTAGCTAAACCCGGTGCGCTTTGCTGCCCCGACTACGATAAAATATAATGGAATGCCATAATTATATTAACGTTTTTAATATTTTAACGAATAAATATAGGAGATATGAAGGCGTTATATACCTATTCAGGGTTGTTATGGAGCTACTATGGTATTTTTGTATGTTTCAGGAGGTAACACTCCTCCGAAAGCCTTTCCGCCTATAAGTATTCCTACTGATTTAGATATATCATAATAAAACATAAATGTTAAGAAGTCTCTCAAAGATATGATATTTAATAGCTGTAGCCTTGGTCAATTCCTTCCCAACTATAAGTACTTGTGTAAATAATGATGACTTCTACTTCTACTAAGTCTTCAAAATTTCATTGAAATTGAACATACATACGTAACAAAAACATGAAATCGACCGAAAATATATATGGGAGCTATATTCCTATATGAACCGATCTCGATATAATTTGTCAAATTTATTTTTAGACCAAATCCCGTCTCACATTCCAAATTTCATTGAAATTGAACATACATAGCGTGGTTTGTACATAAGATACAGAAAATCAGCCGAAAATATATATGGGTGCTATATCCAAATCTAAACCGATTTCGATATAATTTGTCCCATTTATTTCTAGAACGATTTCCGTCAAGCTTTCCAAATTTCAGTGAAATTGGACATATATAGTGGGTCCAAATCTGAACCGGTCTCGATATAATTTGGCACATTTATTTTTGGAAGAAATTCCGTCACACATCCCAAATTTCAGCGACATTGGACACATATAGGGTGTTTGATGCATCAAATACAGAAAATCTGCCGAAAATATATATAGGAGCAATATCCAAATCTGAACCGATGTCGATATAATTTGGCACATTTATGTCTAGACCAAATCCCGTTACGCATTCCAAATTTCAGCGAAATTGGACATATATAGCGAGTTTGGTGCATAAAATACAGGAAATCGGCTGAAAATATATATGGGAGCTACATCCAAATCTGAACCGATTTCGATATAATTTGGCACATTTATTTTTAGACCAAGTTCTGTAACACATTCGAAATTTCAGCGAAATTTGACATATATGGCGTGTTTGTTGCATAAAGTACAGGAAATCGCCCGAAAATATATATGGGAGCGGGAAATGGGCCGAAAATATATATGGGAGCTACATCCAAATCTGAACCGATTTTGATATAATTTGGCACTTTTATTTCCAGACCAAGTTCCGTCACACATTCCAAATTTCATTGAAATTTGACATAAATAGCATGTTTGGTACATAAAATAAGGAAATTGGTCGAAAATATATGTATGTGGGAGCTATATCCAAATCTGAACCGATTTGAATATAATTTTATAAATTTATTTCTACATCAAATTCCGTTACACATACAAAATTTGGAGATTGTATCTGTAATAGTTCTAAAGATATTTGCATACAAAATTTATTTTTTTTGGAGGTACCTCCGGTTTTGATGCTATATCTCCAGATCAACGCTAAATTTCAAAAAATCATATAGCCTATTTTCATTCCAGGCGATGTAGCAATGTACCCTAAAAATTTCGGGAAGATCTATTCAGCGGTTTTTGAGTCTATAAGACACAAACAAACAAACAAACAAACAAACAAACAAACAAACAAACAAACAAACGTACAAACAAATTTCTATTTTATATATATAGATTATACAGGGTTAGGAGTTTAGGAATGTCAACGAACCAAATATTATGAAAATATATTGTGTTTTCGGAGGTGTTCTTAAAAATGAAAATTTATAACTTATCCTATTTTTCGAATTTAACTTTAAAATATTTTTAAATTATGTTTGTAAAACTCCATTTAATCAGAGCTTCGTGCAGGTTAACCTTCTTTATAAATCAATCTCTGTAAAAAGATGGATAACATGAGAACCAACAATATTTTGTAAACAAAATCCCCCACATACTTACCAAGATAATTTATGAAAAAATTCGAAATAAAGTTTATAATTTAATTCTTGTTTTTTTAATGGTAATTTGACACACATACATTCATAAATTTTTATGTACCTACATACGTATCTACGTATAAAAAGACAGATATCCATTCATCCTCACACATTTGAAATTTGATAAATTGTTTAGTTTTATTCTTTAATAGATGTCGTGATATGAACATTAAAAGTGATTAATGAGACTGGCCTTATAGCCAAAGCCATGATGGAGCCACATCGACAACCAACCGTATTGACCTATCGACGGTTGGACGAACATTTACTTTTTATGATGACATTTTAGATTACAGAAAAATAATGTACTTCCGAATAAAAACTCTAACCTAATTCAACTTTAAACACACAAACGCTCGCACACATACTCATAGCAACGAAAACAAATGCAAAGAAAGAAAAAATTATGCCCGTGGATTTTTATGTTGACCTAAAATGAACAAATTTAAAAAAAAATTAAAATTTGGTGGAAACCACACAAGTTGTAGATTTTATATGATTGTAGATAATATATCTCTGTAAATGAAGTCCTTCTAAAGGTATTCAATAAAAAAATATTATAGAGATCTTACATACACTTCGGTTCATCTGAATAGAACCAACCAATTTTTCATACAATCTAACGATAGAAGAGGAATTGAAAATTATATTTTTGTGTACATGTAGGGTATATAGTAGCCGATATTTTCAATACCTATGAAAAAAGTAAAAAACATGCATGTTTTAATAGTTCACCAGAATAGAACCACCATAATAATTTGCACAAATCCTTTGTCAGATGTGGAAAACGTTTACAAACTTTTACGTCAGTGTCCATTGCCAACAAATATGGGACAAAAAAAAAGTATTAGGGTGATGAAACCAAATTGGTTGGTTCTATTCAGATGGTTCTATTCAGATGGAGTGTACATAATGGAAAAAACTTTCTATAGAAATCCATGTTTAATGGTCAAATGGGACTTTGGAAAATCTTCTTTAAAACACCACGCTTAATGATCAGACAAGGTTTGAAAAAAACTCCTTTAAAACTCTTTGCTTAATAATTAAACAGGGCCTGAACAAATTTTCTTCAAAAACAAGTAAGCAAAGGCTATAGTCGGACAGGGCCGACCATGTGATACCCTACACCACTACCCTGCGAATTAGCTTTCAGCAAATCAAAATTCCTTTTGGACAAATAAAGTTATTATACCCTACACCACTATGTGGGGAGGGTATTATAAGTTGGTTTTGGCCAAAAAGTTTGTAAAGCATCGAAATAATGGTCGTAGACCCATACTTATATATACCAAAATGAATGACTCGACGAGCTGAGTCGATCTGGCTATGTGTGTCCGTCCGTCTGTCCATCTAAACCTTGTAATCACGTTACAGGTCGCAATTTTGATCGGATCGTCACCAAATTTTGGGAGTTGATGACGGTCCTAGAGGGGAAGAAGCATATTGATTTTGGTGAAGGTCGGATAATATTCAAGGGTCGGAATGGGCAAAAAACTTATTTGGGGAAAAAGTCAACGTTTTATTTCAAAGCGAATATCTCCACATCTATAAAAGGTACATCACAAGCAAAACCTGCCAATAAAAGTAGAAAATATCACCTTTACAACGATGTATAGTAGGTTGTCGTAGGTCAAACAACAAAGAAATCGCAATAGTCGCTAATACAACCCAACTTTTTATTTTTGCGATTTGAGTTATAATGACGAATATCACAGCTTTGGTTGAGGATCTTCCAAAAGCAAAGTCTGACTATGAAAGAAGAATATCTCACCTTTACAATGATTCAAAGCAGGTTGGCGTAGGTGGCCAAATAACGGAGATATAGCAATAGTTGGTAATACATCCCATTTTTAATTTTTTTTCAAAATCGCGCTACAGGTCGCAATTTCGATCGGATCGTCATGAAATTTAGGGAGTTAATGGGGGTCCCACAGAGCAAGAAGCCTATTGATTTTGATGATGGTCGGATAATTTTCAGGGTTCGGAATGGGCAAAATCTTATTTGGTGAAAAGGTCAACGTTTTATTTCAAAGCCAATAGCTCTGTTTCTTTAAGAGGTATATCAAATGCAAAACCTGGCAAGGAAAGTAGAAAATATCACCTTTACAACGATGTACAGTAGGCTGTCGTAGGTGGTCAAACAACAGAGATATCGCAATAGTCGGCGATGCATCCCATTTTCCGATTTTTTGTAATCACTCTACAGGTCGCAATTTTGATCGGATCGTCACGATTATTTTGGGAGTTGATGCGAGTCCCACAGAGGAAGAAGCCTATTAAGTTTGGTGATGGTCGGATAATATTCAGGAGTTGGCATAAGCAAAAAGCTTATATGGAGAAAAATCAACGTTTTTTTCTTATGCGAATATCTCCGCTTCTGGTAGAAGTATTCCAACAAGAAAGCCCGGCAATTGTAGAAGAAAAGATCCCCTTTATATTGATGCAAAGTATGTTGGCTAAGTGGGCAAACAACCGAGATATCGCAAAAGTCAACAATACATCCAATTTAAAATTCCGTGTCTACATATCATTGAGCTAATATTAATCGGGGTGCATTCATTGATATGACAGAAGGCTCCCTTGTCCCTACTGGGATGTTTGTGGAACAATTATATATTATACATTTGTAATAAATATTCTTAAATTGGAAAATTGGCGTTGTTTAGCCCCTTCTGCTACATCTTTAAATTTTGGACAATTGGACAAGTAATACGCTAGGGCTCCAACCATTTTGCAAAAACTGGGAATTTCTCTGTCATGATAGGGACAATTTGTAGCATGCGAAGAAGATGTGGTTCTCTTCACAAAACGCATATTATAGCAATTTTCATCAGAGGAAAGGTCAGTTGTTATTTTTCCACATATAAGCGACTTTGCGTTTATGCCCTCCTGGAATTAAAATATGGACCTGAAATAAAATGTTTTTATTTTTCATACAAAAGTAATGGTCCATTTCACCCGTTAAATAATATGAGATCATCATACAAAATTTTAGGCATCTTCTTCGACCTAAACCCTTACCTCATGCAATATTTCGTGACTATTGAGCTATAATTGCGACCTCTAGTGTGCTTATGATTACACTACAAGCATAAAACTGGATATATTAGGCTGTAACTCTGTTATCCGACCGTGTAAATCAACATAATTGGCGTCAATAGAAAGGGCAAGAATTGGCCTTCCAAATATTATTTACGTGTGCGGAATGTGTCTTCCAGGAATAAAGATACAACCAGTATATTAAAAATGTTCACAATGTTTTTCAAAACGAACTGACAGTGTTGCAAAATTTTACTGATCGCAATCGAAATGAGATTGAATCTTCAACAACAAACAAAACAAGCAAAAAACAGCCGAGGCACGGGCGAATGGAGCTTTGTTAAAAACAAAATTCCAATAACAACCTCACAGGCAACTGTGGTGATGTTATTTTCAACTCACAGAATTCGACGAATTCTTAGTTGATACGTGCTGACATGTTGCAGAATATTTTGATTTTGGTATTTCTTTGGAAAATCCGAAAAGTGAGTGTGATTCTCATTCATTTGGGAATACTAGACACTTAAAGAGTTCGGTTTTTCACTAAAAAGGCATCATTTCAAAAACTGAGAAGCCAATTGATAATTCCCTTCGCCGGGATGAAATCATAATATTGGTAGCGATCAGTAAAATTTTGCAACACTGTCAGTTCGTTTTGAAAACATTACACTCTGTAATAAAGGGTAATAAATGAAGTTGAGCCAATGGGGGAATACTCCACTCAAGCAATCGAAATGAGATTGAATCTTCAATAACAAACAAAACAAACAGAAAAAATTTTCTTTAAAACTCCACACTTAGTGGTCAGATGGTGTTGAAAAATTTTTTCTTTATAACTCCACGCTTAGTGATCAGATGGTGTTGAAAAAATTATCGTTAAAACTCCAAAATACGGCTTGAAAAATTTCTTCTTTAAAATTCCACGCTTAGTGGTCAGATGGTGTTGAAAAAATTTTTCTTTATAACTCCACGCTTAGTGATCAGATGGTGTTGAAAAAATTATCGTTAAAACTCCAAAATACGGCTTGGAAAATTTCTTCTTTAAAACTCCACGCTTAATTGTCAGATGGATGGTCGAAAAAAATCTTCTCTAAAACTTCACGCTTGATGGTCAGATGGTGTTGGAAAAAAATTTCTTTATATTGGAGTTATTGGTTTTGTTTGACACCCTCTTGCAACACACAACACAACTATCATGTAATTGCATGCGATGTGTTCGCATAGTGTGACACACACACAAATGTACATAAATAACCCTAGCATAAGTTTTCACTCTTAGCATGTAAGCTAGAATTATTATGATTGAATTCACTCTCAATAAAGCAACCACCACGAACAGAAGTGTGTCTTCTTATTTTATCCGTCGGCAGCAATCAAAGAACAATAAATTAAATACTTACAACACTTTAAAAATCCACGTTTAATGATCAGATGATGTTGAAAAAATCTTCTTTAAAACTCCTAGATGCGGCTTGAAAATTATTTTCAGATGGTGTTGGAAAAAATCTTCTTTAAAATTCCATCTTTTTTAAAATTCCACGCTTAATAGTCAAATGGTGTTGGAAAAAATCTTCTTTAAAACTCCACGCTTAATGGTCCGAAAGTGTTGAAAAAAATCTTCGTTAAAACTAAAAGGTGGGGCTTGAAAAATCTCTTCTTTAAAACTTCACCCTTAATGGTCAGATGGTGCTTGAAAACCTTCCCTTTGGGTGAGATTTCCACAAAAATCTTTGAATTCTAGAGGTCCGATTTAAAATCTAAAAAAAAAATCTTTAAAAAAATGCACGTCTTGGATTATAGAGGTCAGATTAAAAATTTTTCAAAAAATCCAAGTCTTGGCTTCTAAAGGTCCGATTAAAAATTGTTGAAAAAAAACTTTGACCAAAATCCACGTCTTGTCTTTTAAATGTCCTAAGTTTTCTTTAAAACTCCACCCTTAATGGTTAGATTGTGCCTTAAAACCTCCTCTTTGGGTGAGATTTCCAGAAAAATCTTGAGAAAAACTATTTTAAGAAATGCAAGTCTTGGATTCTAGAGGTCAGATTAAAATTTTTTGAAAAACGTCTTTAAAAAAAGTTCACAACTTGGCTTCTAAAGGTCTGATTAAATTTTTTGAAAAAAATCGTTAAAAATCCACTCTTTAAAGTTTCTATAAAAGTTATTTTAACAAATCCACGGCCTGGCTTCTGGAGGTCTGATTAACAATTTGTGAAAAAAAAAATTTGAAAAACTTCTCGCCGTGGCTCTAAAGGTCTGATAAAAAAGTTGTAAAAATAAATTATGAAAAATACCACGCCTTGGCCTCTCGAAGTCTGATTAAAATTTTTAAAATAAGAAATCTTTTAAAAATTTCCGACTTGGTTTCTGGAGCTCTGATGAACAATTATTTAAAAAAGTCCAAGATTTGGTTCCTGCTGCCATGATTAAAAATTTGTGAAAAAATATATTTTTATTAAAAAAACCAATATTTTTGAAAAAAACCTTCCAAAAAATTTACGCCCATGCTTCTAGAGGTCTGATTGAAAAATGTGTATGAATAAATCCGAAAATATACGTCTTGTCTAGGGTTTTGGGTTTTCCCGGTTTTTAGCATTCCCGGGAAACGGGAATAACAAAATCGCCATTCCCGGGAATCCGGGATTTCCCGGGAAATTTTAAAATACGAGAGTAGATCAATATTTCCGTGATTCGAAAATCGTATGTTTTATTTTTATGATTAAGATTGCTAGAAACAAGTAGGATAGTCAGCTGTGCCGACTGAGATATACCCTCAGCCTCGGATCTAAAGAAAAGAAGCAAACACAATACTTCTAACATTTCTATATGGTGTTTGAGTTTTTGAGCCAATTTCGTTTTAACTAAGGCCGCCCACAAAACATGTTGCCAAACATATAAAAGAGATAGTGTGGGAGATTTTTTTTTATCTTCCTTACTACCCAATGTAGTTGGTATCGGCAGCCTTTTTTGAGATTTTGTGCCTTTCCCTCAGGAAGAGTGGACTTGCCCTCCCAACAAAAGTTGCGCCGTCATAACATGGCCTTCAAGTAGAACTTCTTGAAAAGAATTTCAAAACTATTCGAGATGAGCTGTTAAACTGCACTTTTCCTAAATTTTGTGCTGGACGTACTCGAAGAGCTGGACTGATATAGTCATTCCAACCTGATACATGACTAGATGAAATAATACGATATGCAAAGTTAGGACCAATCAGAAACATCCTGCGGGAGTTATCTAGCCAATTTTCTGTTTTAGTTGTTGCCGTCAAGGTTTCTTGGAGCTTTTAAGACATTATCACAGGAAGTATGGACTTGCCCTCGACAAAATTTGTACAGTCGTAAAGGGGGCCGAAAAGACAAATTTCTGAAAAAATTTCAAATCGATCCGAGAGGAGCTCTAAAACTTCGCTTTTTCCGAATTTTGTGTGGAATTCGTTCTATTCCTGGAAATAATATTACCATATGCAAAATTATGACCAATTCGGTTATTCCCTTCGAGAGTTATCGTGCGCAACATTTTAGCAATAATTGTTGAATTTTTGTGGGGAAGGTACCGATAAGATGGACCATATCGGTACCTTCCCCAAACTAACCTTCCTTAAACTAAGTTTGAAAAAAATTTCGAATGCCAAATTTTTGACCTGATCGGTGGCTTCGTTCGAAGGTTATAGTGCGCACCAGCCAGCAAGCCGGACCCTCTTTAGCCCAATGGCTGAGAGTATAAAAATGGGACTTTAAAATAGAAAATATTTTTTTGCACTTAAATAAAACAGAATAAAAATCCGTCGTTATAGTCCATGTTTTTGGTGCGGCTCTTATAACTTTTTTCCTGAAAACACTTTTGTAGGTTAAAGTTATTTCCAAATATTTTCTAATTTATTGATATTGTAAAATCTAATCGAATTCTGATTCTATGGTATAAAAGTGACTGGCATAGTTTATTCGTTAATTCAATATTAGTTGTGATAAATGTAAAAAGATATTTCCCGATTTTCCGGGAAATATGATTTTGTTTCCCGGGAAAATCCCGTAACCAAAAAAACGAGAATTCCCGGGAATTCTCGGTGCGGGATTTCCCTACCCAAAACCCTAGTCTTGTCTTCTAAAGGTCCGATTAAAAATTGTTGAAAAAATGCTCGTCTTTGCTTCTTAGGTCCGATTAAATTTTTTAAAAAACAACATCTTTGAAAAAGTCCAAGTCTTGGCTTCTAAAGGTCCGATTAAATGTTTTTGAAAAAATCCACGTCTTGGCTTTTAGAGGTCCTATAACAATTTTGAACAAATCCACGACCTGGCTATTGGAGGTCTGATTAATAATTTTTGAAAATATTCTCGCCTTGCCTTCTGGAGTACTGATAAAAAATTGTAAACAAATCTTTTAATACCACGCCTTGGCTTCTCGAAGTTTTTTTTTAATTTTTTTACATAAAAAAATCTTTGAAAAATTCACGACTTGGCTTCTGGAGCTCTGATGAAAAATTATAGAATAAATCCAAGCTTTGGTTCCTGCTGGCCTGATTAAAACTTTGTGAAAAAATTTAAAAAATTCAAAATTTAAAAAATTCAAAAATTCAAAAATTTAACATTTTTGAAAAACATCTTTAAAAAATGTCACGCATTGGCTCCTCGAAGTCTAATTAAAAATGTTTTAAATAAAAAATATTTGAAAAAATTCACGACATGGCCTCTGGACCTCTAATAAAAAATTATTGAAAAAGTCCTCGCCTTGGTTTATGTTGGCCTGATTACCATTTTTTAAAAAAATCCAACATTTTTCAAAAAAATCTTCCAAAAATCCAACCCTTTGATTCTAGAGGTCTGATTAAAAAATGTCCAAAAAATAGTTTCAAAAAATGAATCAATCAAATCCGAATTTTTTGAAATAAAATCGTTGAAAAAAATCCAACATTTTTGGAAAAAAATCTTCGAAAAAATTCAAAATTTTTAAAAAAACCTGACATTTTTGAACAAAAAATCTAGGCTTCTGATGGTATGATTGAAAATTAAAATATTTTATAAAAATCCAACATTTTTAAAGAATATTTTTGAAGAAATCCACCCTTTGGCTTCTGCAGTTATGATGGCAATTTTTTTAAAACACATCTTTAAAAATTCCCCGTTTTGGCATTTGAAGATATGATTAAAAATTAAATTGTTTTGTTTTTTAATCCAAAAATTTTTGAGAAATCCACGCCTTGGTTGCTGATGAACATATTTTGAAAAAAAAAGTCTTTGAATAATACCGAATTTTTTACCGAAATCCAAGCCTTGTATTCTAGAATATAATTAAAAATTAAAAAAAAAACACTCTTTGGCTTCTTTAGGTCAAATAAAAAGATGTTTAACCAAATCTTTGAAGAAATTCACGCCTCGCATTCTAGAGATATGATTAAAAAATAAAAAACACTCTTTGGCTTATTTAGGTCGATAAAAAATGTTTGAAAAAATGTATGAAAGAATCCTCGCTTTGGCTTTCGTATAATAAAATAAATAAAATTAAAATATTTATTGGACAAATATATAAAATTTAAAAAAAAAAAATCTTTGAAAAATGCCAAACATTTTCTTCTGGAGGACCGATTAAATTTTTTTTGAAAAAAAAAATCTTTGAAAGTCTGGTCCGTTGCTACACCGTTGTTGTAGGTCTGATTCAAATTATTAAAAAAAAAATCTTAGAAAAAGACTTTGATTTGGAGGTCTGATTAAAATTTAAAAAAAAGATCGTTGAACCACGGTCGACCATTACCCTGTATCATCATGTTCTATTTCCCACCCAGATTCAAATTAACAAAGAATATTGAAAGTGATTTTAAAGTAATATCTTGGTGAGCTTAACACCAGTGTAGTAACAATATGTACTCAATTAAGCACAAATTTGATTTCCTCGAATTGTTTATTATTCAATAATGTTCTGGTTTCATTACCAAGAAACAACAACAAAAAAAAAAATCCCTGTTATGTACGAAGAATAAACTTAAAATAGTACAAAGCAATGAGAGACCATGTCATTTATATTGTTTTTAATTAAGAATACAACGGCAATAACTATGTACATATATCCCGATGACTTACATCATCAGGTAGCTGGTCCGAGCTGAGTGGTGGCTAATTGTGTTAATAATAACACAATGACCATTGACAATGAATAAGGTCGTTAAAATCTCACTTTACTTTTCTCTCTCTCTCGCACACAATCTCACACCCCTCCCATTTTCATTTTTTGTAAACAATTAATATCTCTCCATTAACATTAACCACAGCACATTAATTGTTTCCCCGGCCCATTGCAAATAAGGACTGGATTTTAAATGGATAAGTGTATGGCCAAGGTTGATGGCATAAAGGCCACTTTTATAGTTTGTAGAAAAAACAGCAAAAAAATACATTACAAAGGCAAGAGAAGGTAATGCGTTTTTGTGGTAATGTGTTTTTCAAGTGGCCTTTTTTAGGGAGTTTTTGTTTTTATTTTTACACCGCACTGACCGTTCAGATACACCAAGGTAGAAGAACCGGTATGAGTGGCCAAGTGTTGAGATAATGGTTAGTTGGTCAATGGATCAACCATTTGTTGGTGGTTTATTCACTTTTAACACCCATTGAGGCTTGTTTTTGCTCAACATGGCTCAATAAACTTAAAAAAACCAACACAAGCTAAAGTAGAGATGAAGGCAAGGCCGAATAAACGAACGAAAAAAATAACTTGTGAGGTCATGTTTTTCCAATATTTAGACTTTATTTTATATATTTTGTGTGTGAGCATTTTGTTTGTGTGTGTGTTTTTTTTTTGACATGATGTTTACACTTTGAGTTGCTTGCAGTGCATGGTTGGTTATTTACAATGAATGCAACCTTCATCCATCCACTCGACCGACCAACCAACCAGCCAACCATTTATCCATCTATAACATCTAGAACACTTGAAAAGTGGACAATCGTCTACAGTTCTTATGGGGTTTATTTTCTTCTTCAATAGCTTTTCCTTTCTTAAAGTGGAGCAAATTTGTTTGATGACACCTCACAAGGAACAAGATAAAAACCAACCAAGACGATCAGACACACCAATATATGTCATATTGAGTAACTGAATAAAGAAAAAAAAATAAAAAGAAAAATTTACAAACCAAACCGCCAAAGGCAAATAAAACTGAGTTAAAAAAGGCGAGAAGAAGAAGACAAGACATTTATGAAGATGGCACTGACACAATATTAAAGCCATTGCTAACGACAATTCCAGCACTACCTTAACATTTATTTAAAAACGACAAACAGAATGAAGTACAGAATTGAAGCTCTCCCTCCATCCATAAAATAATACAAATGGAATATTAGATGATCTTGATGATGGGTACGTATGATTAATAGTCATTTTAATGATATTACTCATACGCTATGCTGTAAAAACACATTACCATTGCACATTACTTTGTATCAACATGTCGAAATGGTAATGCGAATGGATAATCAAGTGCAATGGGAAGACACACATTTGGCGGGTTCCTTCCCAAGAATTTTCAATACCCTCAACTGAATACTACAAAGTGTGAAATTTAAATGAAATAAGTATATAATTAAAAAAAATTAAGTAACAGTGTTTTATTTATAAATGCACTTAAAAGTAGAAAATAATTTTTCATGATAGAATCTCTCAAATAAAACGCTTGCCGTTCAATATTGTCACAATTTTTAATTCAAATGCAAGCGTTTTATTTGAGAGATTCTATCATGAAAAATTATTTTCTACTTTTAAGTGCATTTATAAATAAAACACTGTTACTTAATTTTTTTTAATTATATACTTATTTTCTAGTTTTTAGTGCATTTAAAAATATAACACTGGAACTTATTAATTTTATAATTATTTTTAATTTTTTTGTAAATACATTTTTAAGATTTTCAATTTTATTTGTATATACTTGAGATTGAGCTAAAGGAAACAAGTAAAAAGTCGTTAAGTTCGGCCGGGCCGAACTTTTTATACCCTCCACCATAAAATAGTCTTAAGGTAAGGTCACATTAGGCAAATATTTGCTCCAGCGACCGGCATTGTGCGCGTACTGAGATCAAGAGAGTGTTAATAATACATTGAATTTATGCTAACTTGCTCTCAGTAAGCGCACACTGCCGGTCGCTGGAGCAAATATTTGCCTAAAATGGAATAATTAGGGTCCTTTCACAATTTTAGAAGTTATTGAAAAAAAAACTGATGAGATCCTGTGTCCGAGTCCGAACGGCGTTCCTTAAGACACCACTTTTGTAGAGAAGTCTTACAAGGCTGAAATACTCAGGAAATGTCACCAACATTACATTGTGAACACAAATATTGGGGCAGAGATAATTGCTTTTGGAGATGAAAGCACTTGGTTTGTGTATATTAAAAACCCCAAAGGACAGATGCGCCGTGAGTCGAACTTCTGCGTTACGACGTGATGAAGTTTTTGCAAGAGACCCTGTAAGCCATCACGAATGAGCATTATATCTTTGTTTGTTGTTTTTGTAGAACACTTAAGCAACAGTGAACAAAGATATAACGCTAATTCCTGATGGCCCACAGGGTCTCTAACAAAAATTTCAACACGCCATAACGCGGAAGTTCGACTCACGGCGGATCTGTCCTTCGGGGTTCATAATATACTCACCAAGGCCTTTCTTCCCCAGACTTTCACCTCCATTTTGTTGCACAGTGTTATCTAATCTAATCTAAAAAATGTGTTCAGCTAGGTGAAAGGTACCACTTACGGGGCTATATGAAAGAGTCCACCTATTTTTAAATTTTTTGGGGGAAAAGCTTTATAGCTGCGGGGAAATTTAAGAGTCAAATTGAGGTTAGTTTCATCAAAACAATGTAGACCCTCAAAAATGGACCCATGTTGACGAATTTTAGTGAAGAAATTTCGTGACCACTGAAAATTCCCGAAAATCGGGAGGTACAGTTATATGGGGGGATATACCAAAACATGGACCTATATTGAATAGACAAAATGGTAGCTAAAATTCTCAAAATACCGATCATTACAGCTAGTTCCGTTAACAATTGCAGCTAAAATTCTCAAAATACCGAAAATCGGGAGATACCGATATATGGGGGCTATACTAAAATATGGACCTATGTTGACGATGTTTGGTGGAGATGTTTCATGACCACTGAGAACCTCAAATGTCAAATTGGAGATATTTCGGTTACAAATTGTGGCTAAAATTCTCAAAATACCGAAAATCGGGAGGTACCGTTATATGGGGGCTATACCAAACATGGACCTATGTTGACGATGTTTAGTGGAGATGTTTCATGACCACTGAGAACCTCAAATGGCAAATTACAGCTAGTTCGGTTAAAAATTGTAGCTAAAATTCTCAAAATACCGAAAATCGGGAGGTACCGTTATATGGGGGCTATACCAAAACATGGACCTCAAACCTCAAATGTCAAATTGCAGACAGTTCGGTTGAAAATTGTGGCTAAAATTCTCAAAATACCGAAAATCGGGAGGTACCGTTATATGGAGACTATACCAAAACATGGACCTATGCCCATATCCTTTGGGATATAAGTTTGTTGATCACTAGGAACCCTAAGTGCTAAATTATAGCTAATTCGGTCTGCAATTGTGGCGAAGAACGTCAAAATACCTCAAATCTGGAGGTACCGTTATATGGGGGCTATACCAAAAAGTGGACCGATATAGCCCATCTTCGAACTTGACCTGCCTATGGAAAAAAGACCCTCGGGTGCAAAATTTCAGCACTCTATCTCAATTATTGCGGACGCTAGAGTGATTACATCAGACGGACAGACGGACCGACAGACGGACAGACGGACATGGCTAGATCGTCTTAGAATTTTATCCTGATCAAGAATATATATACTTTATAGGGTCGCAAATGATTACTTCGATGTGTTACAAACAGAATGACAAACTTAATATACCCTCCATACTATGGTACTTACTTACTTACTTAGCTGGCCCATTACAGAACATTTGTTCTATAGGCCGAACTAAGAAGAGATCTCCATTCCTCTCTATTTGTTGCTTTGCTCTCTGGAATACCGCGCCTTTTCATCTCAACATCCACTTGTTTGCGCCATCTATTCCTTGGCCTGCCAATTCTGCGTGCACCGCCATGTGGCATGTATTCATACGCCTTTTTAGCGGGTTCATCATCGCTCATTCTTATGATATGGCCTAGCCAACGCAATCGCTGCATCTCGATACGTTTAACAATATTCATGTCGTTGTATAGCAGATACAGCTCGTGGTTCATGCGACGTCGATATTCACCGTCAACGCAGATTGGTCCGTAGATCTTTCGAAGAATTTTTCTCTCAAACACACCAAGCACTGCCATGTCTGCTTGCGCAAGTACCCAGGCTTCGGAGCCATACATCAGCACGGGTAGTATCAGTGTTTTGTAGAGCGTTATTTTTGTTTGACGAGATGTGGCTTTGTTTTTAAACTGCTTACTTAATCCAAAGTAGCATCTGTTGGCCAATACAATTCTTCTTTTTATTTCACAACTGATGTCGTTTGTTGTGTTGACGGAGGTGCCGAGGTAGACGAAGTCTTTTACTACCTCAATATTATAGGAACCAACTTCCACAGTCGGTCCGAGCTCAATGGACGCATTGCGCGTCGACACCATCAACTTGGTCTTCTCACCGTTTACCGCCAGACCCACTTTAGCAGATTCTCCTTCGACCTTTATAAAGGTATCAGTTACTTCTTTTACTGATCGACCCATGATGTCTATATCATCAGCATAAGCAAGTAACATGTGACTATTGGTGTAGATTGTGCCACTTCTTTTGACGTTTGCCTCTCGTATAACCTTTTCTAGCAGGATGTTGAAGAGGTCACACGAAAGGCTGTCTCCTTGTCTGAAACCTCTTTTGGTACCAAATTCTTCGGAGAGGTTCTTTCCTATTTTAACTGAGGACCTCGTGTCAGTTAAAGTCATTTTACAAAGCCGGATGAGCTTTGCGGGAATACCAAATTCAGACATGGCTTGGAATACCTTTGAGCGCAGCGGACTGTCGAAGGCTGCTTTATAATCGACAAAAAGGTGGTAGGTGTCGATCTGCATCTCTTGGGTCTTCTCCAGGATTTGCCGCAGGGTAAATATCTGGTCAATGGTGGACTTGCCAGGTCTAAAGCCGCATTGGTATGGTCCAATAATCTCGTTGACCATTGGCTTTAGTCGTTCGCACAATATCCCTGACACGATCTTGTAGGCAATAGGGAGTAGACTTATGCCCCTATAGTTAGAGCATACAGTCTTATCTCCCTTCTTGTGGACGGGGCACAGGATACTCAGGTTCCAATCGTCGGGTACTCGTTCTTCCTGCCAGATGGTGCCAACTAGCCGATGAATACACCTTATCAGCGTGTCGCCTCCGGTTTTGAACAGCTCGGCTGGTAAGCCATCGGCCCCTGCTGCCTTATTATTCTTCAGCCGATTTATTGCTGTCTTTACCTCATCTTGGCTGGGCAGTATACATTCAATACCATCTTCTGGGATTGGGACTGTGGTATCTTCGTCTTCTTCGCTGCTATTGGATACCAACAGATTTGAAAAATGTTCTTTCCATATCCTGAGTATACTATCTGTATCAGTTACCAAATTACCTTGCTGGTCTCTACAGGAGGATGTGCCTGTACCAAAGCCATCAGTTTGATGCTTGACTCTTTGGTAGAATTTTCGGACTTCATTCTGGCTCCTGTACATCTCGATTTTTTCACACTCCCGCTTTTCCATCTCTCTCTTTTTCCTGCGGAAAAGACGCTTCTCCTCTCTCCTTTTCTCCCTGTATCTCTCTCGTGCGCTACGCGTTGCTACGGATTGTAAAGCAGCCCTATATGCCGCATTTTTCTCTTCGGTGGCAGCACGACACTCCTCATCATACCATGGATTCCTTGGTGGAGGTCTCTGGTATCCAAGTATGGATTTTGCGGCTGTTTGCATGGAGTGGGCAATGCTTTGCCATTGCGCTGATATGTTATCGGGATGAGGAGGGCTTTGATTAAGCAATTGGGCTAGTTGAGTGGAATATGCTGTGGCTATCTGTTGTGATTGCAGCTTACCGATGTCTAACTTTCGTGTTGTGTCTGCTCGTACTTTGTTTGCTACGTTTAAGCGGGTGCGTACCTTTGCTGCAACAAGGTAGTGGTCCGAATCAATGTTTGCGCCTCGGAACGATCGTACATCCAACACGCTCGATGAATGTCTTCCATCTATCACAACATGATCAATTTGGTTTCTTGTTTTCTGATCTGGAGACAGCCAGGTGCCCTTATGAATGTCGAGATGATTAAATCTGGTACTGCTAACTACCATGTTTTTTGCAGCTGCAAAGTCTATCAGTCTCATACCATTGTCAGATGTTTCACTGTGGAGACTGAATTTCCCGACTGTTGGGCCAAAGATATTCTCCTTTCCAATTTTGGCATTAAAATCGCCTAGAATGATTTTAATGTCATGGGCAGGGCAACGGTCATATGTTTCTTCTAAGCACTCGTAAAATATATCTTTGGTCTGTTCGTCCTTTTCTTCAGTGGGAGCATGAGCGCAAATAAAGCTGATGTTGAAGAATTTAGCTTTTATTCGAATTGCAGCAAGTCTTTCATTCACTGGAGTGAAGCTGGATACAAGATGTTTTAGTCTCCGACTAACTACGAATCCACAACCAAACTCATGCTTTACGTCATGGCAGCTATAATACAGTGCGTCACCTTTAGGTGTTGTTGTGACGCCTTTCCCAATCCATCGTATTTCCTGTATGGCAGTAATATCGGTCTTGTACTTTTCAAGTACGTCTGCCAATGCGAAGACTGCACCTTCTCTATAAAGAGTGCGAACATTCCAGGTGCAGATTCGCAGATCATGGTCCTTAAAACGTTTGCGGGGTTCGTCAACTTTAGAGGGGTTTGTTTTTCTTTTCTTTCGTTTTTTCATAGTAGGCTGTTTTTTCTAGGGGAGGGTTACTAACCCGACGCCCAAACCCAAGTTTTTAACGTTCTTATGGGTGAACGCGCGGCACATGTTAGCTCACTACCTTTAACGGGTGTTAAAGGCAGTTCCCCAGGTGACACCACGGGGAGGTCAGTGTCCACTTGGGATGAAAGAGGGACCAAGATAAATCCTGGGCTTTGCCATGTTAAAACCGGTCAGGACCGTTCCTTGGTATCTTCCATCCCCTACCCTCCATACTATGGTGGAGGGTATAAAAATGGACCCATATTGGTTTTGGTTTCATATTCATGTATTGTCATCTAAATCTGAAAAGTGTACAAAATTTTAGTTCGATTGGTCAACTACAACTGTGTGAAAAATGAGTTACCAGATTTGAAAAGCAAATTAGATAAAAAACTGTAAAGCAGTGTAAAAATGGACCAATATTGGTTTTGATTTCATATTCATGTATTGTCATCCATATCTTAAAAGTGTTCAAAGTTTTAGTTCGCTTGGTCTATTACAACTGTGTTAAAAATGAGTTATGGGGTTTGAAAAGCATGTAAAATTTAACACTGTACAACACTGTAAAAATGGACCAATATTGGTTTTGATTTCATATTCACGTATTGTCATCCAAATTTGAAAAGTTTGCAAAGCTTTAGTTCGATTGATCAACTGCAACTGTGTGAAAAATGAGTTACCAGATTTGAAAAGCAAAATACCGGAAATCGGGTGGTACCGTTATATGGGGGCTATAGGAAAAAATGGACCCATATTGATTTTGGTTTCATATTCACGTATTGTCATCTAAATCTGAAAAGTGTGCAAAGTTTTACTTCGATTGGTCAACTGCAACCGTTTTAAAAATCAGTTACCAGATTTGAAAAGGGGGTTAAGTTAGACACCGTAAAAACACTGTAAGAATGGACCAATATTGATTTTGATTTCATATTCATGTATTGTCATCCAAATCTGAAATGTATGCAAATTTTAAGTTCGATTGGTCACCTGCAACTGTGTGAAAAATTAGTTCCGGGATTTGAAAAGCAAATTAGATAAAACACTGTAGAACTGTGTAAAAATGGACCAATATTGGTTTTGATTTCATATTCGTGTATTGTCATCCAAATCTGAAAAGCGTGCAAAGTTTTAGTTCGATTGATCAACTGCAACAGTGTTAAAAATTAGTTACCAGATTTGAACTAAACACACACCAAAGCAAGTTAAATAAAACACTGTAAAAAAAAAATTCCAACACCGAAAAATTGGATTTTTATAGAATATTTTTTACAGGGTCCCTAAGAACACAAAACGTGGATTTTTAATAATATTCTTTCAACCACCCAAAGAACCCAAAACGTGGATTTTAAAAAAATATTTTTCATGCACCTTAAAACTCAAAACTCAGGAATCCTTTCAACATAAAACGTGGGTTTTTAAATAATATTTTCATGGATCTTACAAGACAAGACGTGGATTTTGGAGGAATAATTTTTCATGGACTCTTAGACCACAAAATATGGAACCTTTCTGGAATGCTGATGGGTACTTACTTACTTAGCTGGCCCATTACAGAACATTTGTTCTATAGGCCGAACAAAGAAGAGATCTCCATTCCTCTCTATTTGTTGCTTCGCACTCTGGAATACCGCGCCTTTTCATCTCATCATCCACTTGTTTGCGCCATCTATTCTTTGGCCTGCCAATTCTGCGTGCACCGCCATGTGGCATGTATTCATACGCCTTTTTAGCGGGTTCATCATCGCTCATTCTTATGATATGGCCTAGTCAACACAATCGCTGCATCTCGATACGTTTAACTATATTGATGTCGTTGTATAGCAGATACAGCTCGTGGTTCATGCGATGTCGATATTCACCGTTAACGCAGATTCGTCCGTAGATCTTTCGAAGAATTTTTCTCTCAAACACACCAAGCACTGCCATGTCTGCTTGCGCAAGTACCCAGGCTTCGGAGCCATACATCAGCACGGGTAGTATCAGTGTTTTGTAGAGCGTTATTTTTGTTTGACGAGATGTGGCTTTGTTTTTAAACTGCTTACTTAAACCAAAGTAGCATCTGTTGGCCAATATAATTCTTCTTTTTATTTCACAACTGATGTCGTTTGTTGTGTTTACGGAGGTGCCGAGGTAGACGAAGTCTTTTACTACCTCAATATTATAGGAACCAACATCCACTGTCGGTCCGAGCTCAATGGATGCATTGCGCGTCGACACCATCAACTTGGTCTTCTCACCGTTTACCGTCAGACCCGTTTTAGCAGATTCTCCTTCGACCTTTATAAAGGTATCATTTACTTCTTTTACTGATCGGCCCATGATGTCTATATCATCAGCATAAGCAAGTAACATGTGACTATTGGTGTAGATTGTGCCACTTCTTTTGACGTTTGCCTCTCGTATAACCTTTTCTAGCAGGATGTTGAAGAGGTCACACGAAAGGCTGTCTCCTTGTCTGAAACCTCTTTTGGTACCAAACTCTTCGGAGAGGTTCTTTCCTATTTTAACTGAGGACCTCGTGTCAGTTAAAGTCATTTTACAAAGCCGGACGAGCTTTGCGGGGATACCAAATTCATACATGGCTTGGAATACCTTTGAACGCAGCGGGCTGTCGAAGGCTGCTTTATAATCGACAAAAAGGTGGTAGGTGTCGATCTGCATCTCTTGGGTCTTCTCCAGGATTTGCCGCAGGGTAAATATCTGGTCAATGGTGGACTTGCCAGGTCTAAAGCCGCATTGGTATGGTCCAATTATCTCGTTGACCATAGGCTTTAGTCGTTCGCACAATATCCCTGACACGATCTTGTAGGCAATAGGGAGTAGACTTATGCCCCTATAGTTAGAGCATACAGTCTTATCTCCCTTCTTGTGGACGGGGCACAGGATACTCAGGTTCCAATCGTCGGGTACTCGTTCTTCCTGCCAGATGGTGCTAACTAGCTGATGAATACACCTTATCAGCGTGTCGCCTCCGGTTTTGAACAGCTCGGCTGGTAAGCCATCGGCCCTTGCTGCCTTATTATTCTTCAGCCGATTTATTGCTGTCTTTACCTCATCTTGGCTGGGCGGTATACATTCAATACCATCATCTGCGATTGGGACTGTGGTATCTTCGTCTTCTTCGCTGCTATTGGATACCAACAGACTTGAAAAATGTTCTTTCCATATCCTGAGTACAGTATCTGTATCAGTTACCAAATTACCTTGCTGGTCTCTACAGGAGGATGTGCCTGTACCAAAGCCATCAGTTTGATGTTTGACTCTTTGGTAGAATTTTCGGACTTCATTCTGGCTCCTGTACATCTCGATTTTTTCACACTCCCTCTTTTCCATCTCTCTCTTTTTCCTGCGGAAAAGACGTTTCTCCTCTCTCCTTTTCTCCCTGTATCTCTCTCGTGCGCTACGCGTTGCTACGGATTGTAAAGTAGTCCTATATGCCGCATTTTTCTCTTCGGTGGCAGCACGACACTCCTCATCATACCATGGTTTTCTTGGTGGAGGTCTCTGGTATCCAAGTATGGATTTTGCGGCTGTTTGCATGGAGTGGGCAATGCTTTGCCATTGCGCTGATATGTTATCGGGATGAGGAGTGCTTTGATTAAGCAATTGGGCTAGTTGAGTGGAATATGCTGTGGCTATCTGTTGTGATTGCAGCTTACCGATGTCTAACTTTCGTGTTGTGTCTGTTCGTACTTTGTTTGCTACGTTTAAGCGGGTGCGGGTCCTTTGCTGCAACAAGGTAGTGGTCCAAATCAATGTTTGCGCCTCGGAACGATCGTACATCCAACACGCTCGATGAATGTCTTCCATCTATCACAACATGATCAATTTGGTTTCTTGTTTTCTGATCTGGAGACAGCCAGGTGCCCTTATAAATATCGAGATGATTAAATCTGGTACTGCTAACTACCATGTTCTTTGCAGCTGCACAGTCTATCAGCCTCATACCATTGTCAGATGTTTCACTGTGGAGACTGAATTTCCCGACTGTTGGGCCAAAGATATTCTCCTTTCCAATTTTGGCATTAAAATCGCCTAGAATGATTTTAATGTCATGGGCAGGGCAACGGTCATATGTTTCTTCTAAGCGCTCGTAAAATATATCTTTGGTCTGTTCGTCCTTTTCTTCAGTGGGAGCATGAGCGCAGATAAAGCTGATGTTGAAGAATTTAGCTTTTATTCGAATTGCAGCAAGTCTTTCATTCACTGGGGTGAAGCTGGATACCAGATGTTTTAATCTCCGACTAACTACGAATCCACAACCAAACTCATGCTTTACGTCATGGCAGCTATAATACAGTGCGTCACATTTAGGTGTTGTTGTGACGCCTTTCACAGTCCATCGTATTTCCTGTATGGCAGTAATATCGGTCTTGTACTTTTCAAGTACGTCTGCCAATGCGAAGACTGCACCTTCTCTATTAAGAGTGCGAACATTCCAGGTGCAGATTCGCAGATCATGGTCCTTAAAACGTTTGCGGGGTTCGTCAACTTTAGAGGGGTTTGTTTTTCTTTTCTTTCGTTTTTTCATAGTAGGCTGTTTTTTCTAGGGGAGGGTTACTAACCCGACGCCCAAACCCAAGTTTTTAACGTTCTTATGGGTGAACGCGCGGCATATGTTAGCTCACTACCTTTAACGGGTGTTAAAGGCAGTTCCCCAGGTGACACCACGGGGAGGTCAGTGTCCACTTGGGATGAAAGAGGGACCATGATAAATCATGGGCTTTGCCATGTTAAAACCGGTCAGGACCGTTGCTTGGTATCTTCCATCCCCTACATCATGCTGATGGGTACTAATTTCTAATTATTTTCATCTACCATAGTAAAACCCAAACCATTGTGCAAAAAAAAAAAAAATTATATAAACTGCCAACACCTCACAACATCATCACCCAATATGGCGGTGGTGTTTTTGTCGTGTTCATAGTAGTAGCTCATAAATTTATAAAAATTCATTTGCAATTTTATATGGTTGGCTGTTTTTGCCTGCCGCAACACCACCACAATTAAGAATTTTAATTGCCATTTTAATTAACCGCCAACCCGGGGCAAAAGCTAAAGGAACTCACCTTACATTGCTCTTACCTTCTGCTCGCAATCAGCAGAACAGACAAACCAGCAAGAATTACAAAGCATTCGCTGTTGTTATAAACAAATATCCAACAACTTGCACTGGGATAACCTTTTATCCATTCTTCAATGCTATTCAATTGAATGTTTTCTATACAGGAGACTTTATTTTGTTCGCCCTTTCCAACTAACTTTTCTTGCCACAAAAGTCAAGTAAGCTAGTTTTCTTGGAAAAAAGATTTGTGCTTTGTTGATTCCAAGCATTTGCCAATCAGACACATTCCCCAATAGTCCCAGTTTGATTAAATGCATCAAATTTCTTCTGCTGAAAAAGCATTTCGCGCCAATATATAAAACATACAAAGTTCAAATCAAAACTAAATTCATTCCAAGATGTATATGGCGAACCCAAAAATCCATTGCCCACAATCTTTTTGCATATTTAGAAATTTTTGGGAACATCGAAATATCAAAGTTTAAATTGATTTTTTTCTCGGGCTATAGACTATTTTCCATTTCCAAAGCTTTAGTTAAAAACGGTGTGGGATAGGGAAAGAATTGGGTTGGGTGAAAGGAGGAGGAGGGGGATTAGTAAAGGGTTTTGTATTTTTTTTCTTTTTGATGGTTTTTCTTAATTTATCGATGCCAAAAATAAACACCTTTTTATTGGTGATGATCGTGAAATATTTAGTGGGTGAAATTAACCAAAAACATAATTTTTATCCCATTTTTCGCAATAATAGTCAGATCGCCTCGAAATTTTGAATAAGGTAAGAGTAATATGCAGCTCAAATCTTTATTTCTGGAAGACACATTCCGGATAAGTAAGTTGTACTGGGAAAAGGAACTCTTGACCTTTCCATCCATGCCGATTGTGTTGGTGTACATGGTCAGTTAACCGAGTTATAGCCTAATATATCCAGTTATTTGTTTGTAGTGTAATCATAAACACACAATTTTAGCGCAATAGTCACGAAATTTTGCATGAGGTAAGCGTTTAGGTAGAAGAAGATGGATGATGATATAATATTATTTAGCGGGTGAAATGTACCTTTACTTTTGTATGAAAAATATAAAAAATGTATTTTTCGTCAATATTTAAATTCTTGGAGGGTAAAGAAGACTACATATGGAAAAAGAACTACTGACTTTTCCCCTGATGCAAATTGCAATAATATGTCTCCTAGACAACGGGCCTACTGCTTAATATATAATGGGTTTTTGTAGAGAACCTCATTTTCCTCCCATGCTGCAAAATGACACTATGAGGACAGACAAAGTCCAGTTTTTGCATTATTGCAAATTACTTGAAGCCATAGCGTATTAATTGTCCAAATTGATTTTTTGATACACATATTGCAGCATAGAGTCGCTCCGACACCAATTTTTTTACAAAATCTTCTCGATTTTGCTACCGCTAAAATTTTTTTTAAGTATTAATTTTGGTAAAGACAAAGGAACCAATTTTAAGCCACCAATTTTAATAAAATCTATCAAGAACCGTGGATTTACAATCACAACCAATATTTGGAATAAATCGGATACAGCTTCCGCAAAAACGCGAGTTGTGTGTCGGTTTCTTAACTCAAAAAGAAACGATCCGCAGAAAATGCGAAATAATCCTTGATATTAAAAAAAAAACAAAAAATCGCATTTTTTTTAATTTTTGCAGTAGCTGTGTCCACCGTTCTGGTGGATGGATTTTCACGATCTATGATTTATATGATCCGCACCAGCACACTTAAAACAATACTGTAAATACTGTACCCAAAAATGTTTTTTTTTTTTAAATATTGTACTAAATGTTGGCTTTGGCAATAAATTACTGTGATGCTGTGTGGACTACATAGCCAGTATACATATCAAATTATGCGTCATCGCGAGTACTTTAATCCCATTATTGGTTGTTTGTAATACCCGAATGCGCGTCCAAGTTAAATCAAAAATAGGAAAAACAAGTAACCAAAGGCCATAGTCGGACGGGGCCGATCATGTGATACCCTTCACCACAACCACTGGGAATTAGCTATGTGCAACCGCCTTGCACGCTGAATGCCCGGGTTCGATTCCCAGGCTAGGCCACATCAAATTTTCAACGGTGGCAAAATACCCTTAGTAATGTTGGTGATATTTCCTGAGTATTTCTGCCATGAAAAACGTCTCTACAAGTGGCACCTTAGGTCACGCCGCACAGTGTTGCCGCGTGGACAAAAATCAAAAAATGTGATTATAACTTTTACATATGTTTATGTTTTTTCTTTCAGTAAACACATCCGATACAACGATTCTAAAAGAATTTTGTCGATATGTGCAGCCAAAACGAAGTTATACTTTCTTAAATATGAAAAATATTTCCCTGGTAATCTAAAGCGATAATTATATGAAAATTAGACGACATTTAAAATAATATTTTCAGAAAACCTTGTTAATAATATTAAAAGTTTTGGATGGGGATTTGATGGGTGGGCTACAAGTAAAAAATTTTAGGACAAAAAGTTGACATCAACTGCACATGGGCAATGTACCGTTATCAAGAATTAAAAATTTAAATTTGAAAAAAAAAATATAAATTCTTAATATTTCGTAGAGTATATCTTTTGATTGCCTCCTATTGCCACCTTGGCTCTTGATTTCCGTTAATTGGACATCTCTTCCGAAGCGAAGTGTGTAAAAAACATTCTGCTCATCCCTGTAACCTTCTGAGTTATATCGGTTTAGATTTTATATAGCCCCCATATATATCTCTTCCCGATTTTGCTACAACTTGTTCAATTTTGATCGAATAGCCTTCAAATTTAATATGTGTTATTTTCTTAGGCCCCTGAATAGCTACACCGATTTTCACAGAAATCGGTTCAGATTTGGATATAGCCCCCATTTATATCTTCCCCCGATTTTGCTATAAATCGCTCAATTTTTGAAGAATAGCCTTCAAACATGGGATGTTCCTCAAGCCCCTGTTCAGTTTTACGTTGACCTAGGTTGATGAATGTTTGCACAAGTACTTAGGAGGGCACAGGAATGAAAAATATCAACTTTGGTCCATATCGGTTCAGGTTTGATAATTACGGATTATTACGCCATATTTTCCTAATTAAATCAATATCTCACATACATTGCGTGTTTAGTACATCGAACACCTTAAATCGGGCGAAAATATATATGAGAGCTATATCCAAATCTAAGCCGATTTTTGTAAAAATCGGGGAAACTGAATAAGGGCTTAAGTAAACATTCCAAGTTAAATTTGAAGGCTATTTTTCAAAAATTGACCGATTTATAGCAAAACCGGTGAAAGATATATGGAGGCTATATCCAAATCTGTACCGATTTTTGCGAAATCAAATCAAAATCCGTAAAATCGGTATAAGTCAGCTGCGCTAACGGTGATATACTCTCAGTCTCTGACCAAAAAAAGAAACGAACACAATAATTATGCCGTAAAAAAATATGTTGATATTGTATCACGAGTTTGCTTCAAAATACGAGGAATCTGTAGGCATCGTAATGTGGGGCTATACCAAATCAATTTTATTAAGCTAACTTCTGATTTTTCAAAAAGTTTGAGAATTATTTTTCGGATTTGTAATTTTAGTTGGAGCCGACAGGGGTTTTTGAAACATTATCTTAGGAAGTATGAATTCACCCCGGAAAAAATGTACCGTTGCAATAGGGACCGTGAAATGAACCTTCTTTAAAAAAAATTCAAATGGATCCGATACGAGTCCTCAAACTGCACTTTTTCCCAAATTTTGTGTAGAAGGTACTCGAATGACGATATAGTCAATATTCCAACCTGATGCATGACCGGATGAAATAATGCGATGTGCAAAGTTTTAACCAATCAGAAAATCCCCTTGAGAGTTATTTTGCGGATTTGCCATTTTATTTTGGTTTCTTGTTTGTTTTTTCAGGGTTTCTTGGAGGTTTTCGGCCATAACCTCAGAAGTATGGACTTGCCATTGCAATTGTACCATCGTAAAGGGGACCGCAAGGACAATCTGCTGAAAAAATTCAAAACGATTCGAGAGGACTCTTAAATTTCACTTTTCCGAATTTTGTGTGGGACGTACCCGAAGGTGTAGACCGATATAGTCTTACCCGATCAATCGATCGATTGCTCACTTCGAAAAAAATGGGAGGTGTGGACCTATATAGCCTATATTCGAACTTAAACTTAGTTTGGGCAGGTTTTGTGCGCACCAGCCAGCTAGACAGTAAGAGGAGAGATGAACGGTCAGGGCTAAATCGACTCCAAATTGTCTGAAACGAAACAAACTTGGGGTCTAAAACCATTATTTCGATGAGACACATCTTTGATCTATTTTGTATGTATCCCCTTTACTGTAAATCCTGAGGTATAAAATAGGTGGCGAGGCGACCCCATGCTGCAATATTTGTATAAAACATCCAATTGGATTACACAACTGAAAACTTTTCTGTCATGATAGATACAATTTGTAGCATGGGAGGAAATGTTGGTTCTCTACACTAAACCCATTAAATATTAGTCAGTAGGCCCGTTATTTAGCAGACACATTATTGCAATTTGCATCAGGGGAAAGGTCAAAAGTTATTTTTCCATATCTAGGCTAATTTGCCGGTATATGCCCTCCAGCAATTAAAATATGGACCAAAAATAAAATGTGTGTATTTTTCATACAAAAGTAATGGTCTATGTCACCCACTAAATAATATCAGATCGTCATGCACAATTATAGGCATTTTCTTCAACCTAAACTCTACCTTGTGCAAAATTTCGTGACTACTGAGCTATAATTGCGACCTAAAGCGTGTTTATGATTACACTACAAACAAAAAAATGGATATATTAGGCTGTAACTCTGTCATCTGATCACGTACATCAACATAATTGACATCAATGGAAAGTTCAAGAGATCGTCTTCCAAATTTACATACATTCCAAATTTTATTGAAATCGGGCATATATAACGTGTTTGGTGCATCAAATGCTTGAAATCGGACGAAAAAATATATGGGAGCTATATCCAAATCTGAAGCGATTTCGATATATTTTGGCACATTTAGTTATAGGCCAAATTCCGTCACACATTCTAAATTTCTTGGAATCGGACGAAAATATATTTGTGAGCTATATCCAAATCTGAACCGATTTCGATATATTTTGCCAAATTCCGTCACACATTCCAAATTTTATCGAAATGAGAGAAGAGAATTTGTTCCTTAAAGGAATTTGGATTTGTTGAAAGTAAATTCGCAGGGGTAGTGGCGTAGGGTATCACATAGTCGGTCCGACTGTAGCCTTTGTTTGCTTGTTTTTTTTTTCGTTTCCAAGGTCCCTGGCTCCGATGTTGAAACTCTCCAGATGATTGTGTCACTTATTTTACTTCAAAGTTATTGAAGTTTGTTTTTTTTTTAATCGTTCAAACGTCTACAGCATTGGAAGGAAGTCGATAACCAAAGTACAAAAATATAAACTGTTGATAAGAATTTTTAGATCTTACAGTGGTGGCAAATTTAAAACAGAAATATTCGAATTGAAACGAATTTTTTGAATGAAGAAATCGAACGTTAGATATAATAATTCAAATTACAAACGGTATTTACAATTACAATATAAATGTTTGGAATTACAATTGAACTCCTCGAATTACAAATGAAATGTTGCAAATTACAACTTAAATGATTAGAATTACATTTGACAGTGTACAGTTCGGAATATTTCTTGGACCAAATTTGGGTCTAATCGCTACTAAATTAAATCCAGCACTGATTTAAGACTTATTCGATTTTGTCCCCAAACTCAGTCAAATTTTAATATAAATGTTCACTGGGCGTATTGAAAGGCAACCATAGACTCTTATATATAATCTTGGCGTTACTTTTCCTCAAAAATATTCTATGAAATTGAGAACTTATATTTTTTAAAACCCGTTAGATGTAAATGCGGATAAATACTTGGACAATTTAACCTTGCTATTTAGTTAGGTATCATAGATAGTTCAGAAATAAAAAATTATTTGTTAAAATTATATAATTTCGGTACCTTAACACATTTTAAATAATTGATTTTTTTCTCGTCTTTTAATTACAGGTGCGTTCTATTCTTGAGCAAACTTCTGGGAACACTAAACAATCAAAAAACGGCATCATCACAATAAAATTAGAGAATAAACAAAAACCTGGCGTCTTCTATACCTCAATTTAATATTAAAGCTCCTCACAAAAGAATTAAAAGCTAGCTTAGTGACGAACACTTTAAATAAAAGAAAAACATAAAATACAAATGTTTGAACACATCCACACCTATTGTTTTACACTTACGATTGTTGTCCACAAAATAAATAAAAACTAGATTTTCAAGTCTTTAAAAAAATACATGTTTTATTGTTTAGGTTACACGTATGGATTGCCACCACTTTTTAAATTAAAACAAGTAACACGGTGCTCTTGAATCAAATTGAAATGGATTCTTACACCTGGGAAGTTTTTGCGGATTCTGAAACTACAATGTTTATAGATGAAAAAATTAAAAAAAACTAAAAAAATCGCCGGATCGCTCTTTAATTAAATCGCGATTCAAGTTGGCAATTTTAAGGGGTTTTCAACTTTTCACGATTTTGCTTGGAAACCGCAAGTCCTATTGAAATGGGACTAAAGAAAATGTTGTAGCTATTTTACCGTTATTGAGATATAGAAGTTCAAATTATGACAATGGATTGACTATATCGCCTCCTAATAAAACAACTTTAAATCAAGCATGGTCACATTTGGCACGGCGGTGCCGATAAATTTCGGCAATTTACACGCACGCGACCCGAATGCACAGAAAGAGCGTACAGAAAAGAACAAATGTTTTGATTTGTTTGTTTATAGCTTGTGTGAATACAAACTTACTAACACACTGTTATAAGTTGCCAATATTTTGAATACATTCACACTTTCTCTGTTCTCTTTTTGGTCATGCCCTCTTTAAATGAAAACCGGTTAACTAACTTTAAATGAAAACCGCTTACACCAGGGAAGTTTTTGCGGATTCTGAAACAGCAATGTTTATTGATGAGATAAATCTAAAAACAAGAAAAAACCCTGGATGGATTTTTTAATAAATCGCGATCAAAGTTCACATTTTTTTAGGCTTTCACGATTTTGCTTGGAAACTGCAAGTCCTATTGAAATGGGACTAAAGAAAATCTTGTAGCAGTAAAAATTCTGTACAAGATTGACTGATTGATATTTTCCTAGGTCTTACCATTTTTGAATTATTGAGATTCAGATCAAACTTTCAGATTTTTTCATAGGTCTTCAGGATTTAGCTTGAAAACTGCAAATCCTTTTGAAATGGGAGTGAAGAATATGTTATTGCTGTTAAAATTCTCTACAAGATTGGCTTTCACATTTTTTTCCTGGGTTGTACCGTTTTTGAGATATATAGGTTTAAGTTGGGAAATTGCAGTCATGACATTTTTTTATAAGGAGGCGATACAGTCAATCCATTGCACTATAGGTAATTTGCCCAGTGGATGTATAACACAAAATGTCTCTCTCCTTTCAATCTAATCTAACCTATTTTCTAACATACATAATATGTACATATGTATGCCAATTAATCTCAGATAGAAAAAATACATTTCCAAACGAAAGCCTTTTACTTGTTTCTGTTAAATGATTTGCAATATTGATTTTTATTTACAAATTATCCCACAAAAAAAAAAAAAAAAAAAAAAAACAAATATAAACATAGGGCTGACTATCAACACAGTCATAAAATATTAATGCACTGGCGCTTTATTAAAATAATTCAATGGATCCATGTCTCACAAACTAATCACGTGATTTAATTACATAATTAATTATTCATAAATGTCTGCTTTTGCCACTATTTAATTTTTCATTCATATCATATCATACATATATTGAAGGAGGGAGAGTAAGTGAGAGGTGGCAGCAGTGATGTCTCCTTGTAGCATATATACCAGTCTGTATTTTACATTCAGTTTTCAACAACATTTGTTTATCTTGTTCACGTGTGGCTGTGTGCATTGGAAGGACGAGAACGGCACATCAGAAAAACACCAACATTGACACAGTGACAAGGACATGGACAGCTACACGGATACAGAATATTTTAATGTATTGAATAATAATTGTAACTAATGACTGCAAAAAGAAAAAGGAGAGAATCACGTAAAACTTAATTTCTTCGAAATATAATTAATTTCTCAATGGTGTGACCCAATCATAAATCTGTCTGTTGTTTACACCACATGCCTTTGTTGTAAAGTGTTCGAGGACACAACACAATTAATAACATGGTCATTTAGGCCTAATGAACAATACTTAGAATAGAAGTTCAAGAAGAAATATAAAAGGAGACAGCGGAACGGAAGAGAAGCACGAGTTTCAGTAACATAAATTACCAGGTATAATGGATATAATTGTAAATGAGTTAGGGCACAAACACACACAGTGGGAATTTGTGATGGATTTTAAAGAATATTTTTCAAGGACCTGCATAACAATAAGTGTGGATTTTTAAATATTTTTTCATGGAACTGCAGAACAAAAAGCGTATATTTTAAATTTGTTCAAGAATCCACAGTACAACAAAGAAGGATTCAAAGACCACATCATGAAAAGAAGTGGATTC
Source organism: Musca autumnalis (assembly GCF_047663935.1). NCBI lineage: Eukaryota > Metazoa > Arthropoda > Insecta > Diptera > Muscidae > Musca > Musca autumnalis. The sequence continues at coordinate 36,460,325 of NW_027411644.1, forward strand.
TTCTTCTTTTGGATTTTTGCCAAATACCACCTGACGTTATGCGTGGATTTTTGAAGAATTTTCCTCAAAGACCAAAAAAAAATTGTCAAAAACCAACTGATGAAAATACGTGGATTTAAAGAAAAATCAAAGACCACCTGACGAAAAGACGTGGATTTTTCAAAATTTATTTAAAACAAATAAGAAAAGGCTATAGTCGGACGGAGCCGACCATGGGATACCCTATACCACTATCCCTGGACAATCGCTTTCCACGGAACTTCTTTTCAATGATTGTGAAAATTTAATTATCAAATATCGGAGATGTAATGTATAATACTTATGACCAAAACCAATAGTTATCTAGCATGACAAAGACATTTTTATAGCTGGAAAGGAAAATTTAGTTCACACAAACTAAAATGTAATGAAACCCACTTATGTAGTACTACTACTTCCGTTGTTTAACCGCTACGTTATTGAAATTTTTACCAATTTCACACCAAAGTTTTAGCCATTTAACCCGCTAAGTATTATCTGATCTTCGCGTTGGTTTGTACGCTTCTTCTTCATCATAAACTCAAACTTTGTTTAAGATTTTGCGGGTTATTATGTTGACCTACAGAGCCGCTAAAAAAATTAAAATTTTGTTAAAATTTTGTTTTTGGACCATTTCATTCCCTGAACATTTCTCGATCATCAGGAAAAACTAATCATTTCTATTCTGACCCAAACCAAACCTCCTTAAAAAATTCGTTACAATCGGTCCATAATTGCGGCCTTAAGCTTGTTTACAATTTTTAAATAAGCGGTCTAGGACGAATATTTCGTGGTATTACATAAACTTTTGGAGAGATACAAATGCATGGGATACAAATGTGGTTCTCTACACAGAACCCATTATATATTAGGCAGTAGGCCCGTTATCTAGCAAACACTTTATTGCAATTTACATCAGAGGAAAGGTCAGTAGTTTTTTTTCCATATGTAGGCTACTTTGCGAAATATATATGTCCTCAAGGACAAGTTAGAAGAAACATATGACCGTTGCCCTGCCCATGACATTAAAATCATTCTAGGCGATTTTAATGCCAAAATTGGAAAGGAGAATATCTTTGGCCCAACAGTCGGGAAATTCAGTCTCCACAGTCAAACATCTGACAATGGTATGAGGCTGATAGACTTTGCAGCTGCAAAAAACATGGTAGTTAGCAGTACCAGATTTAATCATCTCGATATTCATAAGGGCACCTGGCTGTCCCCAGATTAAAGAACAAGTAATCAAATTGATCATGTTGTGATAGATGGAAGACATTCATCCAGCGTGTTGGATGTACGATCGTTCTGAGGCGCAAACATTGATTCGGACCACTATCTTGTTGCAGCAAAGGTACGTACCCGTCTAAACGTTGCAAATAAAGCACGAACAGACACAACGCGGAAGTTGGACATCGATAGGCTGCAAACACAACAGATAGCCACAGCATATTCCACTCAACTAGCCCAATTGCTTAACGCGAGCACTCCTTGTCCCGATAACATAACAACACAATGGCAAAATATTGCCCACTCCATGCAAACAGCCGCAAAATCCATACTTGGATTCCAGAGACCTCCACAAAGGAATTCATGGTATGACCAGGAGTGTCGTGCTGCTACCGAAGATAAAAATGCGGCATATAGAGCTACTTTACAATCAGTAGCAACGCGTAGCGCACGAGAGAGATATCGGGAGAAAAGGAGAGAAGAGAAACGTCTTTTCCGCAAGAAAAAGAGAGAAATGGAAAAGCGGGAGTGTGAAAAAATCGAGATGTACAGGAGCCAGAATGAAGTCCGAAAATTCTACCAAAGAGTGAAACATCAAACAGATGGCTTTGGTACAGGCACATCCTCCTGTAGAGACCAGCAAGGTAATCTGGTAACAGATACAGATAGCGTGCTCAGGATATGGAAGGAACATTTCTCCAATCTGCTGGTATCCAATAGTAGCGAAGACGATGATACCACAGATCCAATCCCAGAAGATGGTATAGAATTTATACCGCCCGGCCAAGATGAGGTAAAAACAGCAATCAACCGGCTGAAGAATAATAAAGCAACAGGAGCCGATGGCTTACCAGCCGAGCTGTTTAAAACCGGAGGCGACGCACTGATAAGATGTATGCATCAGCTAGTTAGCACCATCTGGCAGGAAGAACGCGTACCCGACGAATGGAACCTGAGCATCCTATGTCCCGTCCACAAGAAAGGAGATAAGACTGTATGCTCCAACTATAGGGGCTTAAGTCTTCTCCCTATTGCCTATAAGATAGTGTCAGGGATATTGTGCGAACGACTAAAGCCAATGGTCAACGAGATAATTGGACCATACCAATGTGGCTTTAGACCTGGCAAGTCCACCATTGACTAGATATTTACCCTGCGGCAAATCCTAGAGAAGACCCAAGAGATGCAGATCGACACATTTCACCTTTTTGTCGATTATAAAGCAGCATTCGACGGTCCCCTCCGATCAAAGGTATTCCATGCAATGTCTGAATTTGGTATTCCCGCAAAGCTCATCCGGCTTTGTAAGATGACTCTAACTGATACTAGGTCCTCAGTTAAAATTGGAAAGAACCTCTCCGAAGAATTTTGTACCAAAAGAGGTTTCAGACAAGGAGACAGCCTTTCGTGTGACGTGTTCAACATTTTGCTGGAAAAGGTAATACGAGATGCAAATGTCAAAAGAAATGGCACAATTTACACCAATAGCCACATGTTACTTGCCTATGCTGATGACATAGACATCATGGGACGATCAGTAAAGGAAGTAACTGATACCTTTAGGAAGGTCGAAGCAGAATCTGCGAAAGTGGGTCTGGCGGTAAACGGCGAAAAGACCAAATTGATGGTGTCGACGCGCAAAGCGTCCATAGAGCTCGGACCAACCGTAGAAGTTGGTACCTACAATTTTGAGGTAGTTAAAGACTTCGTCTACCTCGGCACTGCCATAAACACAACAAACAACATCAGTTGTGAAATAAGAAGAAGAATTGTATTGGCCAACAGATGCTACTATGGATTAAGTAAGCAATTTAAAAACAAAGCCACATCTCGTCAAACAAAAATAACACTATACAAAACGCTGATACTACCCGTGCTAATGTATGGCTCCGAAGCATGGGTACTTGCGCAAGCAGATAAGGCAGTGCTTGGTGTGTTTGAGAGGAAAATTCTTCGAAAGATCTACGGGCCGATTTGCGTTGACGGTGAATATCGACGTCGTATGAACCACGAGCTATATAAGCTATACAAAGACATGCATATAGTTAAACGTATCAAGATGCAACGATTGCGTTGGCTAGGCCATATCATGAGAATGAGCGATGATGAACCCGCTAAAAAGGCGTATGAATACATGCCACATGGCGGTGCACGCAGAATCGGCAGGCCTAAGCTTCGATGGAGCACACAAGTGGATGAAGAAATGGAAAGGCGCGGTATTCCAAAAAGTCAAGCGAAAAACAGAGAGGAATGGAGATCTTTTCTTAGTTCGGACTATGGAACAAATGTTCTGTAATGGGCCAACTAAGTAAGTAAGTATATGTCCTCAAGGAATTAAAATATCGACCAAAAATAAAATTTTTATATTTTTCATACAAAAGTAATGGTCCATTTCACCCGCTAAAGAATATCAGATCATCATTCAAAATTTTAGGCATCTGCAAAATTTCGTGACTATTGATGTATAATTGCGACTTCTAGCGTGTTTATTATTACACTACAAACAAATAACGGAATATATTAGGCTGTAACTCTGTTATCTGATCATGCACACCAACATAATTGGCATCAATTGAAAGATCAAGCGTTCCACTTTCAAGTATATCTCACTTGTCCGGATTGTCATTTCCAGGAATTAAGATGTAAGCTGTATATTAAAAATTTTCACAATTTTCACACAAAAGTTTTGGTCCATTTAACCCTCTAAAATTACGCGTTGATCGGACTATTATTGAGACCTACAGAGCCGCTAGAAAATTGGATAAATATTATGTTTTTGGTCCATTTCACCCGCTAAATATTTCACGATCATCACCAATAAAAATAGGGATCTATTCTGATCTGAACCCGACCTCCATACAAAATTTCGTGACGATCGTTCCATAATTGCGGTCTGGAGCGTGTTTACAATTTATAATGGACAGACGGACGGACGGACGGACACACATCTCAAAATCGCTTTATATCGTCGAGATATGAAGATTGGTATACCACATTGGGGGCCTCCGACGAATATTTCGCGGTGTTACATGAATTTTTACCAAAACAAACTTATAATACCCTTTTCCACATTCTGGTATAGGGTATAACATTTGTCAAAAACCACCAGACCAAAAGAAGAGGATTTTTCAAAGTTTTATTTTGCCAAAAACCACCAGACGAAAAGACGCAGATTTTTTCTGTTAAAGTCCATCTGAAGAAAAGACGTGGATTTTTTAAAAATTTTTTGTCAAATGCCACCTGACAAAAATTCGTGAATTTTTCAAGAAGTTTTTTTCATAGACAACCTGATGAAAAGGCGTGGATTTTTTTTAGGAATTTTTTGTCAAAAACCAACTGAAAAACGACGTGGATTTTAAAGAATTTTTTTGTCAAAGTCCACCTGACGAAAAGTTGTGGATTTTTTAAGATTTTGTTTGTCTAGGACCAACTGACCAAAAAGCGTGGATTTTTTAAGAATTGTTTGTCAAAGACAACCTGACGAAAAGACGTGGATTTTTTAATTTTTTTTTTTGTCCAGGACACACTGACCAAAAGACGTAGAATTTTTAAGAAGTTTTTGTCAAAGACCGCCTGACGAAAATACATAGATTTTTTAAGAATTTTTTTTCACAGACCACCTGGCGAAAATTAGTGGATTTTTTAAGAATTTTTTGTCAAAGACCACTTGACGAAAAGACGTGGATTTTTTAAGAATTTTTTGTCAAAGACCACCTGACGAAAAGACGTGGATTTTTTATGAATTTCTTGTCACCTGACGAAAAGGCGTGGATTTTTTTAAGAATTTTTTGTCACCTGATGAAAAGACGTGGATTTTCTAAGAATTTTTTGTCAAAGGCCACCTGACGAAAAGACGACGAATAAATGTGGATTTTTTAAGAATTGTTTGTCAAAGACCGCCTGACGAAGAGACGTGGATTTTGTAAGAATTTTTTGTCAAAGACCACCTGACGAAAGGACGTGGATTTTTAAGAATTTTTTGTCAAAGACTATCTGATGAAAGGACGTGGATTTGTTAAGATATTTTTTCAAAGACTAACAAACTCAAATACGTGGATCTTTTAAGTATTTTCTTCAAAGACCATCTGACGAATAAAAAAGACGAATAAAAGATTTTTTGGTCAAAGACAACATGATGAAAATACGTGGATTTTTTTAAGAATTGTTTGTCAAAGACCAACTGACGAAAATACGTGGATTTTTTAAGAATTTTTTGTCAAAGACCAACTGACGAAAAGACGTGGAATTTTTAAGAATTTTTTGTCAAAGACCAACTGACGAAAAGACGTGGAATTTTTAAGAATTTTTTGTCAAAGACCACCTGACGTGGATTTTTTTAAAAATTTTTTGTCACCTGACGAAAATACGTGGGTTTTTTACGTAGTGTAATGGTTGGGTGCGTGGGACTTCGGTAGACTCCTAATTTTTCAATGTATCTCTAAAGGCCTAACAGCTCAACTCGAAAGAGAATTTATTAAATATCACTATAAATGGCCTTCGCCTTAATAAGGCAAAAAATAAAAAATAATTTCAGCATGAGCCAGGCTGGGATTCGAACCTGGGTCTCCGACAACTGAGTGTCAAGGTTGCCGGCGTCTTAGCGTTCTAAGCCACCATCAACTTGTCAAAATTTTAGTAGACAATAATTGATTATCAAATCAAAAATAAAATCTTCTGATATAGAAGAGCAATTACTAAAGATGTAGGAATAAAACTTACCATAGTATTTGTGAACATTGAAAAATGGGATTACCAAGAAGGACTATATGAAAAGTTTGGAGTTTCAATTAACTGACATAATTTCGCATATACATTTATCTAACGAAGTGCGATATATATACTAGTTTCCAAGCTTTGCCTTCGTCTGCCAAAAAACAACACCCTAATACACCTGAAGATCGGCTTTACCACCCGTGAAACGTAGTGTAATGGTTGGATGCGTGGGACTTCGGTAGACTCCTAATTTTTCAATGTATCTCTAAAGGCCTAACAGCCCAACTCGAAAGAGAATTAATTAAAGAAAATACGTGGATTTTTTTAAGAGTTTTTTTCTCAAAGACCACTTGACTCAAAGACGTGGATTTTTAAGAATTTTTTGTCAATGTCAACATGATGAAACGACGTAGATTTTTTAAGAATTTGTTGTCAAAGACCACCCGACGAAAAAACGTGGATTTTTAAAGAATTTTTTTGTCAAAGACCACCTGACGAAAAGAAGTGGATTCTTTAAGAATTTTTTGTCAAAGTCTACCTGACGAAATACGTGGATTTTCTAAGAATTTTTTGTCAAAGACCACCTGACGAAAAGACGTGGATTTTTTATGAATTTTTTGTCAAAGACTACCTGACGAAAATATGGGAATTTTTTGTCAAAGACCACCTGACGAAAGGACATGGATTTTTATGACGAAAATATGGGAATTTTTTGTCAAAGACCACCTGACGAAAGGACATGGATTTTTAAGAATTTTTTTCAAAGACCACCTGACGAAAAGATGGGAATTTTTAAAGAATTTTTTGTCAAAGACCACCTGATGAAAAGACGTGAATTTTTTAAGATTTTTTTGTCAAAGACCACCAGACGAAATTACGTGGAATTTCTAAGAATTTTTTGTCATAGACCACCTGATGAAAAGGCGTGGATTTTTTAAGAATTTTTTGTCACAGGCACTTGACGAAAAGACGTGGATTTTTTATGAATTTTTGGTCAAAGACCACTTGACGAAAACACGTGGAGTTTTTAAACATTTTTTGTCATAGAACACCTGACGAAAAGACTTGTATTTTTTAAGAATTTTTGGTCAAAGACCACCTGACGAAAAGACGTGGATTTTTAGGGGTTTTTTATCAAAGACCACCTGACGAAAAGACGTAGACGTTTTAAGCACTTTTTGTTAAATACCACCTGAAAAAAACGTGGATTTTTAGGAATTTTTTGTCAAAGAACACATGACGAAAAGACGTAGATTTTTAAAACATTTTTTGTCAAAGATCACCTGACGAAAAGACGTGGATTTTTTATGAAATTTTTGCCAAAGACCTCCTGACGAAAATATGGGAATTTTTTAAGAATTTTTTGTCAAAGACCACCTGACGAAAAGACGTGGATTTTTAAGAATTTTTTTCAAAGACCACCTGACGAAAAATGGTAATTTTTTAAGAATTTTTTGTCAAAGACCACCTGACGAAAATTCGTGTATTTTTTAAGAACTTTTTGTCAAAGACCACCTGAGGAAAAGACGTGGATTTTTTAAGAATTTTTTGTCAAAGACCACCAGACGAAATTACATGGAATTTCTAAGAATTTTTTGTCAAAGACCACCTGATGAAAATACGTGAATTTTTTAAACATTTTTTGTCAAAGACCACCTGACCAAAAGAGGTGGATTTTTCGTCAGGTGGGCTGTGAACAGAAAGAATCTTAAAGCATCCACAACTTTTGGCCTGCTCGTACTTGAATACCAATATCCATTTCAAACCACTGTGGGTTTTTTATATGTCAAAAACAAATGAGCAAAATAGCGACGCAATGCCATGGCATGGTATGCCACAACTGTTTACGTGTTCAAATGCTTATCGCTTTGTTATTGTTGTCACCAGCTTCGTTCTTGTCCTCGTCATGTACATATTTGTAATATTTAATAATAAAATACCACCATTATTAATTAGCTATGGAAATTGTTGCAAAACTCGACTACACATAAAATAACTGAGTTGAGCCGAATGGAGATGACTGTGCTGGTCGGTCGGTTGGGTGGTACGTTTGATAAGGCCGTTTATGACCTGTGTCAGGGATGTAGGAACTAAATTAACATTATGTGCACATAAACGCAATGATGCATAACAGTTTATGCGGAGACATACATACTAGGGATGTATGTGTGTATATACATACATCGTTATATAGTTAGCCACATAATTCAGTAGCAATTATGAACAGGCAAATATAATTGGTAATTTACGGAGGGTAGTATGGGAAAATCGGTGAACGACTCTTTAAAGGGTGGGGAAAAGGAAGATGGTTTAAAGTTAAGAGGGATATCAGTTGCTTTAAAGTGCGACCATGAATATGTTTGTGTCATATTATCTTATAAGGTAGGACCGTAGGTGAGGATGGATCCTTACGACTTTAAAGAACTTTGATTAATTTAAGCAAAATCTATATTGGTAACATAATTTGAGAATTAGAAATAAAAGGAAAGAAAGAGACATATGCATACATCACAATCAGATCTGTTGAAGATCCAGGTCTTAAGGCGGAAGAAAATTAAACGTCCTCAGGTTATTCTAGATTCCACGAATCGTGCTGTAAGCTAGCATTTGTATGTTTCCGAAACAAAGCGTTCTCCTAAAATAACATGTTTTTTCAAACATTTGATAAAAATCTTTCCTGCAAATCGTAACCATCCCAAAAACTATGCTGCATCTCTCCCAAGTAATTACCCAATTCAATTTATTTAAAAAACCTACCGAACAAAAATATATTCAATATATTGTTGGTTACATAATTTTATGAATACCGTAGAGATTTGATTATCAATTTAATTGAAAGGAGAGAAAAAAATTATATCTGAACAAACACCAATATCGAGCTTTATTACAAAATGCAGCAACGCCCTGCGGTTGGCAGACTTTTGGTTTGGATATAGACATACCTCGTGTTTGAAGTACATGGTAGAATTGAACACGCACAGCACACAATCTTCTGTAAATATTAACACACACTCAGATCTACATAATTATTAACATATAAAAATACACACACATACATATACACATCTTATACACAAACATACATGCAAACATGTATATGTATGTGTATATTATAAATTATTTTATCTGTAATGGATTCAATACCATTTCATATACTGTTCAGTTATAGATAGACTCTTTTTATATACTTCCCTCTTGTTGGTAATAGAAATAACAATCAATTTTTTCGTCTGTATGTATGCGTATGTGTAATACGTATACGTAACTATGCAAATATGAGTATGTATGTTTGAGTATGACTTTGTTTATTGATAGGTTACAGTAGGCAAACTTGGTTCTTATAGGTTCTTGACAAAAATATTGAAAAAAATCCACGCATGTTGATCTACTGGCACTTAAAAAATATTCTTAAAAAATCCTCGCATGTTGGTCTGCTGGCTCTTGAAAAATATTCTTAACAAATTTACGCATGTTGGTGGGTTCGCCATTAAAAAAATATTATTAAAACATTTACGCATGTTGTTGGTCTGCTGGCCATTGTAAAATATTCTTAAAAAATCAACGCATGTTGGTCTGCTGGCTCTTGAAAAAATATTCTTAAAAAATGCAGGCATTTTTCTTAAAAATCCACATATGTTGGTCTGCTGGCACTTGAAAAAATTTTCTTAAAATATAACCGCATGTTGGTCTGCTGGCCTTGGAAAAATATTCTTAAAATATCCACGCATGTTGGTCTGCTGGGGCATGAAAAATATTCTTAAAAAAATCCACGCATGTAGGTCTGCTAATGTTGAAAATATTCTTAAAAAATCCACGCATGTTGGTCTGCTGACCCTTGAAAAAATATTCTCAAAAAATCCACGGATGTTGGTCTGCTGGCCCTTGAAAAAATATTCTTAAAAAATCCAAGCATGTTGGTCTGCTGGCCCTTGAAAAAATATTCTTAAAAAATCCACGCATGTTGGTCTGCTGACCCTTGAAAAAATATTCTTAACAAATACACGCACGTTGGTCTGCTGGCCTTTAAAGAAATATTCCTCAAATATCCACGCATGTTGGTCTGCTGGCCCTTGAAAAAATATTCTCAAAAAATCCACGCATGTTGGTCTGCTGGCCCTTGAAAAAATATTCTTAAACAAGTGAGCCAAGGCTATGGTCGGGTCGGGGCCGACTATGTGATACCCTACACCACTACCCCTGTTCATAAGCTTTTGACTAATAAAATTCAAAATATTAAAATTGGGATAGCTTAGCGTCTTTGCCATGAATGTCTTCATTAACAAATTTCACTTCAATTTTTTTGAAACTCATTAAGTGCATCGACAATACACCCAAATAAAAAATGGAAAAGTGGGATGTATGCCAACCATCAATAGGCTTCTTTCTCTCTTAGACCCCCATCAACCCCCAAAATGTCGTGAGGATCCGATCAAAATTTCGTAGTGTGATTGCACAAAAATGGAAAAAGGGATGCATTACCGACTATTGCGATATCTCTGTTGTTTGACCACCTATGACAACCTACTTCACATCGTTGTAAAGGTGATATTTTCTACTTTCCTTGCCAGGTTTTGCTTTCGATATACCTCCTACAGAAGGGAGACATTAACTTTGAAGTAAAACGTAGGTCTTTTTTCCAAATATTTTTTTCACATTCCGACCCCTGAATAATATCCGACCATTACCAAAAATCAAAAGGTTTTTTCCTCTGTGGGACCCCCAATAACACCCAAAATTTCGTGACGATCTAATTAAAATTGGGACCTGTAGCGTGATTTCCAAAAAAGTGGAAAAATGGGATGTATTACCGACTATTGCGATATCTCCTTTATTTGGATATCTACGCCAACCTACTTTGCATCACTGTAAAGATGGGATGTTCTACTTTCATAGTCAGACGATCCCCAACCGAAGCTGTGATATTCGTCATTATTATTAAAATCGCAAAAATAAAATGTTGGGTTCTATTAGCGGCTATTACGATATATTCGTTGTTTGATCACCTACGAGAACATCATTAGAAAGGCGATATTTTCTACTTTCATGGCCAGGTTCTGCTTTTAGTATACCTTATATTGAAGCTGAGATATTCGCTTAGGAAAAAAACGTTGTCTTTTTCTCCAAATAAGTTTTTTGCCCTTTACGACCCCTAAATATTATCCGACCATCACCATCAATAGGCTTCTTCATCTGTGAGACCCCCATTAACCCTCAAAATTTCATGACGATCCGATCAAAATTGCGACCTGTAGCGTGATTTCCAAAAAAATGGAAAAATGGGATGTATTACCGACTATTGCGATATCTCCGTTATTTGGTCACCTACGCCGACCTAGTTTACATCATTGTAAAGATGGGATCTTCTACTTTCATAGCCAGGCTTTGCTTTTGGAAAGTACCCAACCAAAGCTGTGATATTCGTCATTATAATTAAAATCGCAAAAATGAAAATTTGGGTTTTATTTGCGACTATTGTGATATCTTCGTTGTTTGATCACCTACGAGAACCTACTTTACACCATTAGAAAGGCGATATTTTCTACTTTTATTGTCAGGTTTTGCTTTTGGTATACCCCGCATAGAAGCTGAAAAAAACGCTTTGGAAAAAAACGTTGTCTTTTTATCCACATAAGTTTTTTGCCCATTCCGACCCCTAAATATTATCCGACCATCACCAAAATCAATAGGCTTCTTCCCCACCGGGACCACCATCAACATCCAAAATTTCGTAACGATCCGATCAAAATTGCGACCTGTAGCGTGATTACAAGGTTTAGATGGACAGACGGACAGACGGACGGACGGACGGACTGACGGACGGACACACATAGCCAGATCGACTCAGCTCGTCGAGACATTCATTTTGGTATATATAAGTATGGGTCTACGACCATTATTTCGATGCGTTACAAACTATTTGGGCAAAACCAACTTATAATACCAACTTAAAATCCACGCATGTTGGTCTGCTGACCCTTGAAAAAATATTCTTAAAAAATCCACGCAGGTTGGTCTGCTGGCCCTTGAAAAAATATTCTTAAAAAATCCACGCAGGTTGGTCTGCTGGCCCTTGAAAAAATATTCTTTAAAAATTCACGCATGTTAGTCTACAGGCTCTTGAAAAAATATTCTTAAAAAATCTACGCATATTGGTCTGCTGGCCCTTGAAAAAATATTCTTAAAAAATCTACGCATGTTGGTCTGCTGGCCCTTGAAAAAATATTCTTAAAAAATTCATGCATGTTAGTCCACAGGCTCTTGAAAAAATATTCTTAAAAAATCCACGCATGTTGGTCTGCTGGCCCTTGAAAAAATATTGTTAAAAAATTCACGCATCTTGGACTGCTGGCCCTTGAAAAACTATTCTAAAAATATCCACGCATGTTGGTCTGCGGGTCCTTAAAAAAATATTCTTAAAAAATCCACGCATTATGGTCCTTGAAAAAATATTCTTTACAATTCACGCAGGTTGGTCTGCTGGCCCTTGAAAAAATATTCTTAAAATATCCAGCATGTTGGTCTGCTGGCCCTTAAAAAATATTCTTAAAAAATCCGCGCATTATGGTCTGCTGGCCCTTGAAAAAATATTCTTTAAAATTCACGCAGGTTGGTCTGCTGGCCCTTGAAAAACTATTCTTAAAATATCCACGCATCTTGGTCTGCTGGCCCTTGAAAAACTATTCTTAAAATATCCACGCATCTTGGTCTACTGGCCCTTGAAAAACTATTCTTAAAATATCCACGCATCTTGGTCTGCTGGCCCTTGAAAAAATATTCTTAAAAAATCCACGCATCTTGGTCTGCTGGCCCTTGAAAAAATATTCTTAAAAAATCCACGCAGGTTGGTCTGGTGGCCCTTGAAAAAATATTCTTACATAAATTCACGCATGTTGGTCTGCTGGCCCTTGAAAAAATATTCTTAAAAAATCCACGCATGTTGGTCTGCTGACCCTTGAAAAAATATTCTTAACAAATCCACAGATGTTGGTCTGCTGGCACTTGAAAAAATATTCTTAAAAAATCCACGCATGTTGGTCTGCTGGCCCTTGAAAAAATATTCTTAAAAAATCCACGCATGTTGGTCTGCTGGCCATTGAAAAAATATTCTTAAAGAATCCACGCATGTTGGTCTGCTGACCCTTGAAAAAATATTCTTAACAAATCCACGCACGTTGGTCTGCTGGCCTTTGAAAAAATATTCTTAAAAAATCCACGCATTATGGTCTGCTGGCCCTTGAAAATATTCTTAAAATATCCACGCATGTTGGTCTGCTGACCCTTGAAAAAATATTCTTAAAAAATCCACGCAGGTTGGTCTGCAGGTCCTTGAAAAAATATTCTTAAACAAGTGAGCAAAGGCTATAGTCGGGACGGGGCCGACCATGTGATACGCTACACCTCTACCCCTGTGCATAAGCTTTTCACTGGTAAACATTTCTTTTAGGGAATATAATCCGACTACCACCAAAAATAATATGCCTCTTTCTCTCTGGGACCCCCCTAAGCAACCAAACTTTCGTGACAATCCGATCAAAATTACGACCTGTACCTTGATTGCAAAAAAATAGAAGAATTGGATGCATTACCGACTATTGTGGTATCTCCCTTGTTTGACCACCTTCGCCAACCCGCTTTACACCAATGTAAAGGTAATATTTTCTTCTTCCATTGACAGGTTTTGCCGTTGGAATACCCCTGCTAGAAGCCAATATATTCACAAAGAATAAAACTTTGAATTTGTCTCCAAATGAATTTTTCCCCATTCCGACCCCTAAATATTATCCGACTATCATAAAAATCAATAGGCTTCTTCCTGTGTGGGACCCGCATCAACTCCCAAAAAATTCGTGACGATCCGCTCAAAATTGCGAACTGTAGCGTGATTACAAAATAATCAGAAAATGGGATGCATTATCGACTATTGCCATATCTCTGCTATTTGACCACCTACGACAACCTAATTTACATCGCTGGAAGGGTGATATTTTCTACTTTCCCTGCCAGGTTTTGCTTTTGATATACCTCTTAAAGAAACATAGATATTGGCTTTGCAATAAAACGTTGACCTTTCTCCAAATAAGTGTTTGCCCATTCCGACCCCTGAATATTATCCGACCATCATCAAAATCAATAGGCTTCTTTCTCTTTGGGACCCCCATTAACCCCCAAAATTTCGTGACGATCCGATCAAAATTGCGACCTGTAGCGTGATTACAAAAAAAAATCGGAAAATGGGATGCATTATCGACTATTGCCATATCTCTGCTATTTGACCACCTACGACAACCTACTTTACATCTTTGTAAAGGTGATACTTTCTACTTTCCTGGCTAGGTTTTGCTTTTGATATACCTCTTAAAGAAACAGAGATATTGGCTTTGAAATAAAATGTTGACTTTTCTCCAAATAAGTGTTTGCGCATTCCGACCTCTAAATATTATCCGACCATCACCAAAATCAATAGGCTTCTTCATCTGTGAGACCCCCATTAACCCTCAAATTTTCGTGACGATCCGATCAAAATTGCGACCTGTAGCGTGATTTCCAAAAAAATAGAAAAATGGGATGCATTACCGACTATTGCGATATCTCCGTTATTTGGTTACCTAAGCCGACCTAGTTTGCATCATTGTAAAGATGGGATTTTCTACTTTCATAGTCAGGCTTTGCTTTTTGAAAATTTTCAACCAAAGCTGTGATATTCGTCAATATAATTAAAATCGCAAAAGTGAAAATTGGGGTTTTATTTGCAACTATTGTGATATCTTCGTTGCTTGATCACCTACGAGCACCTACTTTAAATCATTAGAAAGGTGATATTTTCTGCTTTCATTGTCAGGTTTTGCTTTTGGTATACCCCATATAGAAGCTGAGATATTCGCTTTGGAAAAAAAACGTTGTCTTTTTATCCACCTAAGTTTTTTGCCCTTTCCGACCCCTAAATATTATCCGACCATCACCAAAATCAATAGGCTTCTTCCCCTCCGAGACCCCCATCAACATCCAAAATTTCGTGACGATCCGATCAAAATTGCGACCTGTAGCGTGATTACAAGGTTTAGATGGACAGACGGACAGACGGACGGACGGACGGACGGACTGACGGACGGACACACATAGCCAGATCGACTCAGCTCGTCGAGACATTCATTTTGGTATATATAAGTATGGGTCTACGACCATTATTTCGATGCGTTACAAACTTTTTGGCCAAAACCAACTTATAATACCCTCCCCACATAGTGGTGTAGGGTATAAAAATCCACGCATGTTGGTCTGCTGGCCCTTGAAAAAATATTCTTAAAAAATCCACGCATGTTGGTCTGCTGACCCTTGAAAAAATATTCTTAAAAAATCCACGCAGGTTGGTCTGCTGGCCCTTGAAAAAATATTCTTAAAAAATTCAAGCATGTTGGTCTGCTGGCCCTTGAAAAAATAGTCTTAAAAAATTCACGCATGTTGGTCTGCTGGCCCTTGAAAAAATATTCTTAAAAAAATCCACGCATGTTGGTCTGCTGGCCCTTGAAAAAATATTCTTAAAAAATTCACGCATGTTAGTCTACAGGCTCTTGAAAAAATATTCTTAAAAAATTCACGCATGTTGGTCCGCTTGCCCTTGAAAAAATATTCATAAAAAATCCACGAATGTTGGTCTGCTGGCCCTTGAAAAAACATTCTTAAAAAATCCAGGCATGTTGGTCTGCTGGCCCTTGAAAAAAATATTCTTAAAAAATCCAGGTATGTTGGTCTGCTGGCCCTTGAAAAAATATTCTTAAAAAATCCAGGCATGTTGGTCTGCTGGCTCTTGAAAAAATATTCTTAAAAAATCCAGGCATGTTGGTCTGCTGGCCCTTGAAAAAATAATTCTTAAAAAATCCACGCATGTTGGTCTGCTGGCTCTTGAAAAAATATTCTTAAAAAATCCACGCATGTTGTTCTGTTGGCCCTGGAAAAAATATTCTTAAAAAATCCAAGCACGTTTGGTCTGCTGGCCCTTGAAAAAATATTCTTAAAAAATCCACGCATTTTGGTCTGCTGGCCCTTGAAAAAATATTCTTAAAAAATCCAAGCATGTTAGTCTGCTGGCCCTTGAAAAAATATTCTTAAAAAATCCACGCATGTTGGTCTGCTGGCCCTTGAAAAAAATAGACTTAAAATATCCACTCATGTTTGTCTGCTGGCCATTGAAAAATATTCTTAAAAAACCCCGCATGTTGGTCTGCTGGCCCTTAAAAAAATCTTCTTAAAAAATCCACGCATGTTGGTCTGCTGGCCCTTGAAAAAATATTCCTAAAAAACTCGCATGCTGGTCTGCTGGTCCTTGAAAAATATTCCTAAAAAAATCCACTAATTTTGGTCTACTGGCCCTTGAAAAAATAGTGTTAAATATCCAGGCATGTTGGTCTGCTTGCCCTTGAAAAAATAGTGTTAAAATATGCAGGCATGTTGGTCTGCTGGCCCTTAAAAAATGCTCATAAAAATCTACGCATTTTGTTCTGCTGGTCCTTGAAAAAATATTCTTAAAAAATTCACGCATTATGGTCAAGCATGTTGGTCTGCGGTCCCTTGAAAAAAATATTCTTTAAAAATCCATGCAAGTTGGTCTGCTGAAAAATATTCTTAAAAAAATTCACGTATGTTGATTCGCTGGCACTTGAAAAAAATATTCTTAAAAATCCAATAATTTGGGTCTACTGGCCCTTAAAAAAATATTCCTCACATAAATTCACGCATGTTTGTCTGCTGGCCTTTGAAACAATATTCTTAAAAAATCCAGGCATGTTGGTCTGCTGGCCCTTGAAAAATATTCTTAAAAAAATCCAATAATTTCGCTCTACTGGCCCTTGAAAAAATAGTGTTAAAATATCCACGCATTTTGGTCTGCTGGCCCTTGAAAAAATATTCCTAAAAAATCCACTCATTGAAAAAAAAATGTCTTAAAAATCCGCGCTTTCAGGTCTGCTAGCCTTTAAAATAATATTGCTAATAATTTGACGCATGTTGGTCTGATGGCCCTTGAAAGAGTATTCTCAAAAAATTCATGAATGTTGGTCTGCAGGCCCTTAAAAAATAGTTTTTAAAAATCCACGCCTGTTGGTCTGCAGACCATGATAAATATTAAAAAAAAAATCCACGACTTTTATGTTTGTCCTTAAAAAATATTCTTAAAAATCCACGCCTGTTGGTCTTTTGACTATGATAAATATTTCAACAAAATCCACGACTCTTGGTCTGTTTGTACTTGAAAAATATATTCTTAAAAAATCCACGCCACTTGGACTGCTAGTTCTAGAAAATATTCTTTAAAAATCCACGTTTAACTTCTCTTTAATAGTTCCAAAAGTTATTTAAAGTACCCATGTTTATAGTTCTCTTTAGTAGTTCCAAAAATTCTTAAATAAATGCACGTTTATAGTATTCTTTGATAACTCCAAATATTATTTAAAGATTTCTATTTTAAGTTCTCTTTGGCAAATCCAACAAAATTTTAAAAATCCTTAATTTTAGTCCCCTTTGGTTTAAAGGCTTTCAGTGTTTCCTCCTAAAAATCTAAAAAAACTAGTTTATGTGGCTCCTAAAAATCCTCAATAATCCACTGTTCAACAAGATTAAATTGTAATCACACTATACCATTATAATATATCTGGGTGAGCATGCTAGCCCATCGTATGGTTTTGCTCTGATTATGCACGATTTTATATTACGTCAAAGCAGTGGCAGCGGCAATCGGGAAGTCCAATAGAAAGCAGTCAAGCAACAAAAGGACAGAAAAAGACGAAAGAAATTAAATTAAATTCGAATAGATTAGAGCGAATGCAAAAAAGTAAGACTGATACACACCAGGACAATGCTGGAAATATGCGAAAAAGGGCAACAAAAGAAGCAAGCAATCGTTTAATATTAACTTTAATCTGTTTTGTTTGGTCTTAATGTAATTAAAGGTTCATTACTGTTATAAATGCGATGATAGTACGATGATTGCTGTTGTTGGTGGAGGTGTTGTTACTACTGTATGGTTGCAATAACAGCACAACACAACAACGTTGCTTGTCGGATATGTATAAAAGTGGCAGGTTGATGTTCTTCTGGTGTCATCAAGCATTGCCCAACGTGACCAACAGCACAAACCAACAGATGGAGGAAGGAATAAATGCAATGCAATTGTTGTTAAACACCATGTAAAGAAAAAACGCAACAACAATAACAGGAACCATTTTACCTGGGAGAACCCCCCGGAGAGACTCAGGTCAAAGCTTTGCCAGAGTTTCAAGTCTCAGCAAAAATATTGAAAATTAAATTAAGATACTAAAAATTGTTTTTGTTTTCCATGAAGGACTGTTTCTTAAGAAAACAAAATGTTAACTCCTGATGAAGGATTGTAAAAGCTCTTAAAAACACCCAGCATCAAGCTTGGGCAAATTTTGGCCAAAAACTACCAAAATTGCAATGTAGCTTTCCACACACACCCCAACCCCCTTGAGACCTAGATCAAAAAAACTTTAGTCTGGACGTTTATGCTTAACACCCGTAAATCTCCAATTTTAACTAGCATTCCAGACATGGCCGACCACACAACAAAAGAAGGAAGAAGCAGTAGGAATCATTTATTTATTGCTGTTTTCCTTGCATTTCCCTACCAGGAGACGGGTTTTAAAACACTTCTATATATCATCACCCAAAGTATCACTGTGTGTTCTATTTAGGAGTCAGCATGAGCTTTCCTAAATGGTCTCTATTGGTGGTGGTCTGACATGCTGGCTACCTGCTTGGTGGCTGCCCAACAGCCTGTCTGTCTGCCTGATTATGGCCGGCTGTTTGCAGGTAAAAATGAAGCATACAATTTTCCATTTGTTTGCGTGAGTTCTTCTAATTAACAGCTGGAAAAATGGCAACAACTTGGAAAACAGCAACAACAACAACATCACCAAGAACCTTGTGATTTAATTTCATGTTGTTGACGTAGCTTTACATTTTACTTCCGTTTGTAGTCGTAATAGCCGGCCATTGAAGTGCGTACTGCATTTGCTGAAGAAGAAGATGAAGTAGAGGAAAATCTGAACCACAACAGCAAGCTAAAAAAGCGAATAAAACATTAAGGAACAAAATATTTGAGATTTATATTCCACCACATTGAAAAAAGGCATGATGTACAACGACTATAAAGGATAACATTAGTAAACCTAACAAACGGCAATGATCACAGGACCCGGTTGGTCAACATTCTCAACTCGCTAACTATTTGACAGAGGCACAGTGGGCAATACACATCTAAAGGTGTTTTTTTTTGTTATTGATTACCTCTATCAATCTTACATTTAAAAATTTTAAAATTTTTATAAATATAACAAAATTTTTGAGATTTTAATTATAAATATTGCAGCAAATAAAAGTATTTTATGTTTCAATTTACAAACTATTTCAAATAATGATTTTCAACAATTTAAGGTAAAAGATAGGAGAAAACCCTTTTGAAAAACAAAACAAATACTGATAGACAACAGTTTAATATTATGATAATATTATTGTAGAGTTCGAAGCAATCTGAACGTAGAAGTTCTATTTCGTGACTCAAATCTTTCATTTATGTTTTCCATGAATGTCGAAATCATTTTCTCATTGAACCGTTGGTGGAGTTGAGATGTCGAATACCGCATGTTTAGACCAAATATATTTTTAAGATTTTTATTTTGAATAACTTGAAGTTTTTTCAGATGTGTTTTAGCACAAATATTCGACCAAATTTGACAGCCGTATGTCATTATTGGCCTTAAACACATTTTGTATATGAGCAGCTTATTTTTAATGTTTAACATTGATTTCCTGTTCAATAAAGGAAATAGAGCTCGGCCACATTTTGTTGCTTTGTCAGCTGCATTTAGTACTTGTTCTTTAAAGTTCAAAGACTTGTCGAGTGTAATTCCAAGATATTTTATGGACGTTTGTATACGGATATTACATCCCGACACTATTAAATTAACACTGGGAATTCTTTTTGGGGATTTGTTAAAAGGGAAAATAATGGCTTGCGTTTTTCCTTCATTTATTTTTATTTTCCATTTCTCGAAGTATTTACCCAGATGTACTAAGGAGTTCTTCATCCTTCTTATGATGGCATTTGACACCTTTCCTGAGGTTATTAATGCAGTATCATCGGCATACAGCGCAATTGATTCGTTTTTTAATATTTTTATATCTGAAGTAAAAATAGAATATAAAAATGGAGAAAGTATTGACCCTTGTGGTACACCAGCTTTTATGTTTCTCGAAGTAGATTTTGAGTCCTGAATGTAAACATTAAAACTCCGTTCAGATAAAAAACATTGAATCATTTTTTGCAAATATAGTGGATAACCAAAATTATTTAGTTTGTAGATCAGGCCATCGTGCCATATAGAGTCAAATGCCTTTTCTATGTCCAAAACAATGACTCCAGTACTTTTACGTTGGGCTTTGTTTTCTCTGATTATGTTTACCATCCGTTTCACTTGATGAACTGTGGAGTGTTGCTTCCTGAATCCAAATTGTTCTTCTTTTAAAATTGAATTCGTTTCAGTAAATTCATTAAGCCTTTGCAAAATAATGTTTTCAAAAACTTTATCCAGGGAGTTAAGCATACTGATAGGCCTATAACTATTGGCCTGCTTGGAACTTTTTCCACTTTTCAACACTGGTACTACTTTGGCAGCCCTGAACGTTTTCGGGAAATAGCAATTCTTTAAACACCAGTTAAATATCTTTGTAATCAATGCAAAAACAGAATCAGGCATTTTCTTCAATAAAACAGGTTTTATACCATCTAAACCATGAGCTTTTGAATTGTTTAACTTCTTGGTAAACCACTTAACTTCCTCAATGGTTGTTGGTTCATATTCGCTTTCATGAATCACAATTTGATTTCTCAGCCATTCAATATGGCGTGCTACTTTCCTATCCTGCGAAGAAGTAAGATTTGAAGTTAAATTATGAGCGTTTTCGAAAACGTTAGCAATAATATTTGCTTTTTCAACATTGTTATAGACTTCAGCGCCATCTACAGTTAAAGTTCCGATCTTAGGTTTCGATTGACGAATAGCTTTTGTTAGCATCCAGAATTTCTTTTTTCCGGGTGGCAACGACGTCAAAAATTTGTTCCAGCTGATGTTTCTATCACTGTTCACGTGGTGCTCAATCAGCTGGTTCAGTTGTTTGAGAATAGCAATGAGAGTTATTCTTTGTGCTGTATCATTGGATCTCTGTAACTTACGACGAAATCGTTTCGTTGGCCAATTAGGTACTGAGTTAAAGAGGAGAGTCTTTTTTTGCCAAACATTTCTCTCAGCAACGGGAATTTTTTCATCAGCAAGTTGTATTATTTTTGTAATTTTTGACAGCACGTCTTCTATATTCATTTGCGTTATTATTATGTTCTCCAAATTCGTGTTTTGAATATGATCATTTACGTGTTGCTGAATTAAACGCCAATTAGCTTTGTGATAAAGCTTTAATTGTTGAAGTTTCGCTTTTATTGTTCCGAAAATGCGGCATGAAATTGGTACATGATCTGAATTTAAGACCTTTGGGAAAGTCTGCAAATCAGAAAATTGAAGTCCAGAGTTTGTGAGCATCAGATCAATTACAGATGGAATTTGTTGATTTTGGCGTTGTGAATATCTGGTGTACTCGTTTGTGCTGTGTATATAAAAGTTGGACTGCATTTGGAGATTATACAATCTACTACCGGCTGAATTATTTCGATGGCAATTCCAAGATGTGTGCTGAGCATTAAAATCGCCAAATATAAAATATTCATCTGAAGTGCTTGTTATTTTTTTGATGTCATTAATAAAATTGTTGGTGTATTTAGGACAGTAGGCTGACGTTAGCCTTATTGGTCTTTTATTTATGTGAATTTCAATGGAAATATTTTCAATTGTTGACGTTTGGATCTTTAGAATTCTTTGGTGTGGGATTCCATTCTTAATTGCAATAAGAACTCCTCCTCCATGTGTCAATCTGTCCTCTCTATACACGGTATAAATTCTCAATTTCAATTTGTGTTTCGGCTTCAAAAAGGTCTCATTCATGAGAACAATATCAATATTATTTTCATTAAGTACATGTTCCATTTCAATAATAAAAGAACCATTTGTTATGCCTTGTACATTATAGTGCATAACATGAATTTCATTGAGGTTATGTTGCTTATATGACATATTTGAGCATCATACCGAGCACTCTCATTTTGTCATATTTGTTTTTACACTGTTGGAATGCATCAATTGCATCAAAATAAATTTGTAAAATTTGTTCATTTGAGATGTTGTCATCATCTCCACTCGAATTAGTTTTCATATTTGACGCATAGGATTTTTTGCTGTCTACAAATCTAGATGGTCCACTGGGGATGTCACTACTATAAATGGGTTGTGTGTCATTCTCACGGACATTTACTGGAGGTATGAAACTCTTACGTACGCTTCTCGAGCGATTTCCACTTGAAACTTTTGCTCGGATTTCTAAATACTCATTTCGTTGAGGGCAACTCTTATCATCCGCTCTGTGGTTCACATTACTTAAACCCTTTTTTTAAACAGTTGTGGCATTTGTATATAACAGGTCCATTTGTTGTTGTTGTTTTGCTCAATTGTCATGTAGAATAGTCATGTTGACCACCACATAATAAGCATATGTTTTTACGATGGCAATTGGATGATCCATGGCCATACATTGCGCATTTAGAACACTGTGTTGGTCCTTTTTTCTTTCTTAGTGGGTTCCTCCAATGAACCCCTATGTCGCAAAAATACTTTATTTTTTGAACTTCTTTCTTGCTAACCCGGTTTTTGTCAAACTCAATCATATAAATCGCATCGTTTGGATTACTTCTTTTGGTTGGAATCTCCTTTACACTTAAGGGTTCTATATTGAAACCACTCTTAAATTCTTCTTTGATTGTGTCCACTGTAATTCTAGGTAGCCCAAACAAAACTTGCTTGAATCTCTTTTCGTCAACCAATGCATGAGTAAAGAAATCAAACTCACTGCCGCTCAGCTTCTTTACAGCTTCTTCAAAGTCTGCCACGGTGTTTGGAATAACTTTCGTCCCAATTGACATCCTCTTATACTTACAATTATGACCAAGAAAGGTAATAATTTTAGTTAGATTGTGACATGAGTCAACTATTATGCATGGAACCTTTGCTTTACGCAGAGAAATTTCACCACTTTCGACACTGGCATCATCATCTGAATCAGACAGGCTTTGGAATCGATTAAAACTGATGGTATCCCCAGCTTTTTGTTGTTTAAATTTTGGGGTATTTCCCCAGGACTTTTTCCTCTTCTTCGTCATTATAACAGAGTTATAATAATGATTTTTTTACGCGCACTACAAGTGGCAATTAACAGATTATAATTAACACGTCTTTATGCTTTCAATGACAGCAATCGACTGAAAAAAAAAACATCTAAAGGATTTACAGGAACGAAATCGCACATATTTTTGAATATTTTTTTCAGGGACTTTCGAGGCCGTAACTTTAGACATGTACAAGTAATGCCTATAATCTTAGTCTTTTAAATAAGACATTTTTATACCCTCAGCGTTTAGGCTAACGAGGGTACATACGTAAAATGTGTCTTGTCGAAATATTGGAACCCAGTATGTTTGAATGAAATCCGTTTCAGAAACATTGCTGTATATTTAGTCCTTTGCGTTCTCTTTTTTGGTCTGGCTGAATCGTACGCTCGACGGGATCCTACCATTGCACCTCGTCATATTTTTGTACAAATCTAGATCAAGTTTGATGGGAGTAACCGGTTTGCATATTGTAATATTTCTTCTGATACCTCTGCGGAAACCACCTAAACTGACTAATGAACACTATAACTTACGATTTGAGTATCCGATTTGGCCGAATTTATAAAATTCTTTCCAAAAGCGTCTATTCTTCTCGCACCTCCCTCAGAAAAATTCAAAATTGTCGCTTAAATTGGAAATTGTCACCCAAATAACTTCTTGTGCTCGGAGTAAAAATCTTCCACGAGAGGAATTTCCTTCCCTCTGCGAGAACACCTACTCGTCCTCTGTAGAAAGACGTACTGGTCCTCTATAAGAAGCCCTACTGATACTCTATGAGAAGATATTCTGGTCCTCTATAAGATAATCTACTGCTCTTTTGTGGGATGAGATATTGGCCCTAAATTGGAAGACCTACTGTTCCTCTGTGAAAAGACCCACTGGTCCTCTATGCGAAAACATACTGATCTTCTGTGAGAATATCGTCTGGTCCTGTATGAGAAGACCTAATGATCTTCTGTAATAATATCCACTAGTTCTCTACTAAAAGACCTACTGATCTTCTGCGAGAAGACCCACTGGTTCTCTTTGAAAAGATCTACTTTTCCTCTATGAGAGGACCTACAGATCTTCTGAAATAAGACCCATTGGTCCTCTAGGAGAATGCCAACAAGTCTTCTATGAGAAGACCTACTGGTCCTCTATGAGAAGACTTACTGGTCTCGTGGTCTTCTGTGAGAATACCCCCTGGTCCTCCATGAGAAGACCTACTGGCATTCTCTGAGAAGACCAATGGTAATCTACGAGAAGACATGTTGTCCTTCTGTGAAAAGACATATTGTCCTTCTGTGAGATGACCCACTGATCCTCTATGAGAAGACTAACTGATGTTCTGTTAGACCCACTGATCCAACACTGGTTATTCTGTGAGAATAACTAGTGTTCACCTGTGGGAAGACCCACTGGTGGTCTATGTGAAGACCTACTGATTCTCTTGTCTTCTTTGAGAAGACTACATGGTTTCCTAAAAGAAGACCTACCGATCTCTTATAAGAAGACCTCCTGGTCCATTATGAGAACAAACACTTGTCTTCTATGAGAAGACCTACAAGCCTTCGGTGGGAAGACCTACTGGTCCTCTATGGTCCTTTATACGAAGATCTATTGGCCTTCTGTAATAAGACCCAGTGGTCCTTCATGAGAAAATCTACTGGCCTACGGTCCTCTGTGATAACACCTGAGATACACGCGTCCTCAATTAGAAGACCGACTGGTCTTCTATGAGAAGACCTATAAGCCTTCGGTGGGAAGACCTACTGGTGCTCTATGAAAAGAACTACTGGTATTCTGTGAGAACACCTGGTGGACTTCTGTGAGAGAAGGTCCTGTATGAGAAGGCCTGTTGGCCTTCGTTGAAAAGACCCACTTGTCCTCTATTAGAAAACCTACTGGTCTTCTGTGAGAAGACCCACTGTCTTCTATGAGAAATCCTACTGATCTTTTGTCAGAAGACCCTATGAGAAGACATACTGAACTTCTGTGAGAATATCCATTGGTCTTCTATAAGACGAATTAGTGACTTTCTGTGAGGAGTCCTACAGGTCCTCTATAAAAAGACTTACTTGCCCTTTTGTAAGAAGACCGACTATGAAAGGCCTGCTAATTCTCTATGAGAAGACCTACTGGTCTTGTGAGAGAAGACCCACTTGCCCCGATGAGAAGACCCACTGATCTTCTGTGAGAAGATCCGTTGGTCCTCTATGAATAAACCTTCAAGCCTTCTGTGAGAAGGCCCACTGGTTCCCGATGAGAAAACCTACTGGTATTCTGTGAGAAGATCCATTGGTCCTCTATGAATAGACCTGGAAGCCTTTTGTGAGGAGAACCAATGAACCTCTTTGAGAAGACCTCTGATCCTCTGTGAAAAGCCCCAATGGACTTCTATGAAAGTACCTACTGCTCCTCTATGACAAGACCTACTTCCTCTATAAGAAAACCCCCTGGTCCTCTACGGGTAGACCTACTGGTCTTCTGAGAGAGAACCTACTGGTGTTCTGTGAGAAGAACCACATGTTCTCTATGAGAATACCTATTGATCTTCTGCCCTAGGCCCTGTATGAGACGACCTAACAATCGTCTGTGAAATGATAGACTGGACGTCTATAGGAAGACCCACTGTTTATTCTCTTATTGATCTCTATGAGATGACCTACTGGTCTTCCGTGAGAAGACCGACTGTTCTTAGGAGAGAAGGCACACTGGTCCTCTATGAGAAGACGTACTGGTCTTGTATTACAAGATCTTTTGGCCTTCCATCGTCTATAAGAATGTCTTCTGTGAGAAGTTCTTCTAGCCGTTTTAGTGCTTCTGGTTTTTAATTAGAAAGCTTTTTGGTAGACTACTATCTTCGACTGTTTCATACATGGTGCACCCTTGGTTTGTAAGTCTATTGTGTGTCTTGTGAGTTATTATATTCTTATTTTTTTCCGCTTTCTCAGCTGTTTTTGCCAGAAGTCCTAGGAAGTTTCGGGATCATAAATACATACTTATTTTTTTTAGGAATAACGTAATAAAGTTTATCAGAATTTTCAAAATGGTTTCCTGTTGACAATTTTATTTTTTGTTTTCATCCACTCCCAGCCCATTGTGCATAATACCGGGATTTTAATTATTACATTCCATGGTTTGGTGTTGTTTGCAATCTTCAATTTTCTTATGAGACAATTGTGCAAAGCGGAAACAAACGTACTGAATGGAAGAGAAAACACAAGAAACACAATAAAGAATGCAGAAACCATTTTAATTGTGTTTTCATAAAAAATAGTTGAAGAAATACAAAGGCCCGGCACTCTTTCGCACTCTCGCATTAGCACACACACATTAAAAAGTGTTCTTAAATAAAATGAAATATATAGTACACCCTCAAGAAACTCACTGCTATTTAGCAGTGCCGCTGTTATCCTCCGTTTACCCTCTTAAAGCAACCAGGCTAAACCATGCAAAAGGGGGAAGTCAACATCTATCACCAGAAGACCCCTTGAGGCTTACACTTAAGATGTATGAAGGGATATCCTTCCCCATTCTTCTTCTTCTTGGGTGGCTGGCTGTGTTATCGAATTGCCACACTGCCTGAGGTTTTCTGAGTGGATTATTTCGAGTTGTTGTAATTTCCACCCCTCGTTGCACTCTTTGTTGTCATCGCACTAAATACAAACTAATATTTTCAATAGTTTCTAGCTCTTTAATAGAAATGTAAATCCCTAAGGGTTGCGACATTATTTGAGACAACAATATCCCTCTTTTTCGAAAACAGACTAGACCCAACGTCCTCGTTGACTGCAACCAATGCAACCAACTATAAAATTTGAAATGTGAGAAGAAGAAGAAAAAAAATATGAAAACGGGGAGAGGTAGATAGTCCCATTGCTTGAGGTGTTTATGATGACCACCAGCAAGCAACATCATCAATGGCAACCATTAACTTATTGCTGAAGTCATCCTCCGACCCAGTAGTGCTAAATGAAGGGAAAAGAAAAGATAATAAGATTTCTCATTGAAATCAATGCAAATCCACAAGAACAGCAGCAAAAAGACGACTCAAACTCAAATGAAATCGTTACAAGTGATTGAACTGATATGACCAAGCAACCCACCGACAGACCAACCACAATATTGGGTCATCATGACCACTTTTCTGATTTTCTGTTTTATCGGTGGTTTGTTTGTTCACGCCATGAAACTGATTCTGCTTAGATAACTGGAAGATAAATACGGTAATTTGTGATGATGTTCTTCTACTAGTTGTTGTTGTCTTCTTTACTAGGAATTTCAATTTTGATGACTGTAATGGGGTGAGAGGCAATGACCACCCGGTGGTTTTCCAAAGAACTACCCTACATGAATGTGGAGCAATATGAATGCCATGCACACGATTTACTTATGACCATGGTGATAGACAGAAGAATGTCTGCCAGTCTGACTGGTTTTATTTTCTTCGTAAATCATTTATTGAATGGCTTAGGCACCAAAAAACTCTAAATCTATATAAATAAAAATCAAATGCCGTTCGTTGGTAATGGCATCAATTGAGAACGGATAATTCTTCTTATGAAATGTTCGTCACAACCCAACTTAGGTTTTTATGCAAAGAACATTTGACGACGCCTACTTTTTTCAATTCTACTGAACTGATTTTCCTGAATTTACAGGGATGGCACCCGGTAAAAATGGGATGTATAATTTCTTGAATTTCAAAGGGGGTAGGGTTACTTACTTCCCTTTGCCATATTTAAAAAAACGCTATATGTTTATGCATAAAAATCAATTGCCGTCGTAACCCAACATAGGTTTTTATCGAAATAAAATTTTACCACGCCCACTTTTTTCAATTTTAAATTTAATTTTTTTCTTCAAAAACTGATTTCCATTAAAGCTTTGTTCCTTTACATTTTTAATAGTAACAAGTAGAAAGTCGTTAAGTTCGGCCGGGCCGAACTTTTTATACCCTCCACCATAAAATAGTCTTAATTAAAATTGAATAATTAGGGTCCTTTTACAATTTTTGGTGGAACAACTTTTCGACAATGGATAGACTCCTACTGCCTTCCACAATTGCTTAAATTACACTGTGAACACAAATGTTGGGGCAGAGATAATTCCTTTTGGAGATGAAAGCCCTTGCTGTGTGTATATTAAAAACCCCGAAGGACAGATGCGCCGTGAGTCGAACTTTCGTATTATGGCGTGATGAAATTTTTGCAAGAGACCCTGTAAGCCATCATGAATTAGCATTATATCTTTGTTTGTTGTTTTTGTAGAGCACTTAAGCAACAGTGAACAAAGATATAAAGCTAATTCCTGATGGCCCACAGGGTCTCTAACAAAAATTTCATCACGCCATAACGCGGAAGTTCGACTCACGGCGGATCTGTCCTTCGGGGTTCATAATATACTCACCAAGGCCTTTCTTCCCCAAGAGGAATTTTCCGTGCCCCAGACTTTCACCTCCATTTTGTTGCACAGTGTTATGTAATCTAATCTAAAAAAATGTGTTCAGCTAGGTGAAAGGTACCACCTACGGCGCTATATCAAAGAGTCAACCTATCTTTAAATTTTTGGCGGAAAAGTTTTATAGCTGCAGGGAACTTCAAGAGTCAAATTGAGGGTAGTTTCATCAAAACAATGTAGACCCTCGAAATTTTTTTTAGTGAAGAAATTTCGTGACCACTGAAAATTCCCGAAAATCGGGAGGTACAGTTGTATGGGGGGATTACCCAAACATGGACCTTTATTGACGATTATTTTTGCATAGACAAAATTGTAGCTAAAATTCACAAAATACCGCTCATTACAGCTAGTTCGGTTAAAAATTGCAGCTAAAATTCTCAAAATACCGAAAATCGGGAGATACCGTTATATGGGGGTTATACCAAAACATGGACCTATGTTGAAGATGCTTCGTTGGAGATGTTTTATAACCACTGAGAACTTCAAATGTCAAATTACAGATATTTCGGTTAAAAACTGTAGCTAAAATTCTCAAAATACCGAACATTGGGAGGTACCCTTATATGGGGGCTATACCAAAACATGGACCTATGTTGACGATGTTCGGTGGGGATGTTTCATGACCACTGAGAACCTCAAATGGCAAATTGCAGATAGTTCGGTTACAAATTGTGGCTAAAATTCTCAAAATACCGAAAATCGGGAGGTACCGTTATATGGGGGCTATACCAAAACATGGACCTATGTTGACGATGCTTGGTGGAGATATTTCATGACCACTGATGATCTCAAATGGCAAATTGCAGATAGTTCGGTTACAAATTGTGGCTAAAATTCTCAAAATACCGAAAATCGGGAGATACCGTTATATGGGGGCTATACCAAAACATGGACCTATGTTGACGATGCCTCGTTTGAGATGTTTTATAACCACTGAGAACTTCAAATGTCAAATTACAGATATTTCGGTTGAAAACTATAGCTAAAATTCTTAAAATACCGAAAATTGGGAGGTACCGTTATATGGATGCTTTACCAAAACATGGACCTATGTTGACGATGTTCGGTGGGGATGTTTCATGACCACTGAGAACCTCAAATGGCAAATTGCAGATAGTTCGGTTAAAAATTGTAACTAAAATGCTCAAAATACCGAAAATCGGGAGGTACCGTTATATGGGGGCTATACCAAAACATGGACCTATGTTGACGATGTTTGGTGGAGATGTTTCATGACCACTGTGAACCTCAAATGACAAATTGCAGATAGTTGGGTTACAAATTGTGGCTAAAATTCTCAAAATACCGAAAATCGGGAGGTACCGTTATATGGTGGCTATACCAAAACATGGACCTATGTTGACGATGTTCGGTGGAGATGTTTCATGACCACTGAGAACCTCAAATGGCAAATTGCAGATAGTTCGGTTACAAATTGTGGCTAAAATTCTCAAAATACCGAAAATCGGGAGGTACCGTTATATGGGGACTATACCAACACATGGACCTATGCCCATATTCTTTGGGATATAAGTTTGTTGATCACTAGGAACCCTAAGTGCCAAATTATAGCTAACTCGGTCTGCAAATGTGGCGAAGAACGTCAAAATACCTCAAATTCGGAGGTACCGTTATATGGGGGCTATACCAAAGAGTGGACCGATATAGCCCATCCTCGAACTTGACCTGCCTATGGAAAAAAGACCCTCGCGTGCAAAATTTCAGCACTCTATCTCAATTATTGCGGACGCTAGAGTGATTAGAACAGACGGACAGACGGACAGACGGACATGGCTAGATCGTCTTAGAATTTTATCTTGATCAAGAATATATATACTTTATAGGGTCGCAAATGATTAGTTCAATGTGTTACAAACAGAATGACAAACTTAATATACCCTCCATACTATGGTGGAGGGTATAAAAATGGTAAAAGAGAAAACGGTCAAAATTGATCTTTCATGAACAGTTTTACCAGAAAAGTAAAGGAACGAAAAAATGGTAGATATGGTAGCAATGTCAAAAAGAAACAAAAAAATTCAGTTTTCTTCTTTTATTTCACAGTTTTTAATTTTGTTTTGTCAGCGTTCGCCTTTTTCTTCTGTTTTTTGTTCATTTTTGTCTTCATTGTCAACAAATTGCCAAAAAATATCAAAAAAACAGTTCTGGTAGCCTGTGGTAGAAGAGAAAGGCATTTTTGCTCTCTCTTCTCTCTCACTTTCTTAAAAATTGCTTCTAGTTTTACCACTTTTTTGGGTCAAGGAACGCTTTACAGGTTAAAAATGGTAAAAATGATAACCTCAGGTAAGTAAAGGAACACAGCTTAAATTTGCTGCAAAAGCTCACTGTTTGCTGTTGTTATGAATATTTTACGAATTTCGGAGGATATGGGGTACCTTCCCCACGCCTTTCTTGTAAACGATATGTATATATGCCAAACTATCGGTTTCAGCATAAATTTTGGGAGGCAGTGGGGTTGTGTGTGCCGTAGGTACATGTTTGGAGCCAAAATACTGGACCACAACTTATTTAAATATGTTACATCTTTTCAAAACATTCTTTTACCAAAACTGCTGAACCTAATTTCACTCAATTTTCAGAAAGTGTTCAGGAATGTCCCTTGGTCCAAATGCTATACGTTTGTAGACGCATTTCGGGGGCCTATTGTTTTATAACACTGTGAACATAAATTTTGGGGCAGAGATAATTCCTTTTGGATATTAAAGCCCTTGGTGAGTATATTAAGAACCCCGAAGGACAGATCCGCTGTGAGTCGAACTTCCGCGTTACGGCGTGATGAAAATTTTGCTTGAGACCCTGTAAGCCATCAGGAATTAGCGTTATATCGTTGTTCACTGTTGCTTTAGCGTATTTTTGAGATGACATGTCTTCAGTCAAATCGAATGAGGATTATTTGTAGAGCACTTCGACCTTCTAACTCGCTTCCTTCAATGTCCTTTTCGTCCTTTATTTTAAGAGCCGCTATAAAAGTACCGCAAGATGACGTTTTTCAGCTTCGAAAGGTTCTGCAAAAATGTCGCTCAGAAAATTTTATGTAGGGCTCTCATTGACAACTAATCGCTGTTGTCGCGTTTTTATAACGGGTGTTAAAGGTAGTTACCCCAGGTGACACCACGGGGAGGTCAGTGTCCACTTGAGATGAGAGAGGGACCAAGATAAATCCTGGACTTTGCCATGTTAAAGCCGGTCAGGACCGTTCCTTGGTATCTTTCATCCCCTACGTCCCCTGTAATAAAAATAAAAGCTTTGAAAGTCTTACAAAAAAACAGCTTTTGTTGCTGAAACCCCTTTGCTAAAGGTTTGCTGATAAATTTAATAAAATCTGTGATACCCACAAGGCTTTTCCTTTACCCTTTCTATTCTAATCCCAACAAATTATTTCCTATCTATTCGCATTGCGCTGAACAAAGCAACAACAACTGCTCATTTGCTGTGTGTCAACGCTGCGTTTCCACTTTAATTGGGTATTTAAATAAACGGTAATCGGAGATTATGGTGTTCATGCCATTTAAAGCTTTGCTTAATTTCGTCGTTTATTCGTGCTATGTAATCCCTAATGCGAATCACAGCAAATTATTCTAAGCGTTACGATAGCAATGTGTAAGCATAAGCCTAAGCGTGGATGTACGTTTGACAGTTTATATATTTTTTTCGTTGTTGTTAGTAGGAAGGACATGTGCTTTGTATTATGTTGAGTATTATTGTTTTAGTTTATTCGCTTGTTATCTTGCACGTATCCCTTTCCCTCTCTCACCGACTGAGTGTTCCCTTTAAGTATTGTTTTCCAGTGCGTTAAAAGTCTAAACAATACAGCAAAAGACAAATGACCTTTTGGGCTGGCCAGCAAGAAACATATTTATAAGCAGCAGCAAGATGAGATATGTGTAATCCAAACAAGCTATGCGACTCATCAAAACAAACAGCTCAACCAAACACCAACCGTCACAGTTGCCAACATCAACGACGAGAAGGAAGTCATCAGTGGATACAAGGGAAAGTATTTGTGTGCGTATAACTAAACGTAAACTGTGTGTATGTCGTTATGTGTGTTAGTTCCGAGTGAGCAAAATAATATTTATGACACATTTATCCTGTAGGCAATAAACATAAAACGTATACAAATCAGTACGACGGCAACGGCGACCAAACCATCTGTCCGTCAGTAGTTCTGCCTGTCCATTTAACCCTCGGCATTACAGTTCTCCATTCATGTGTCTTTGTTGTTATCCCAGCAAAATTTTAAGGAATGGGTTCCATGCGATGACGTGATTTCATGGCATCTTTTGCATTGGTTCAAACGAAGTCGTGAAAGATCCGATTTTTTCATTAGCATTTGAACCAATGCAAAGGAAGTCGTGAAAGATCCTATCTTTTCATCAGCATTTGCACCCATGCAAAGGAAGTCGTGAAAGATCCGATATTTTCATCAACCCATTCCATCGATCCAATAGAGATGAATTGTGTGTTTTTATTTATACCCATTTTTCTAAATATATAAGATTAATTATTTACAATAGGCTTGATGTTTTCGGAGACTCGAAATCACAACCAACGTTGTTAAAACTCTCGTCGTAATGATAATATCATTGCAAAGGGTTGGTGAAAATGACATGCCAAAGCATTGGTGGAAATGACATGCCGAAGCATTGGTGAAAATGACATGTTAAAGCATTGGTGTAAATTACATGCTTTGGATCCAAATATGAATAGCATCTTTTGGGGTCCACGCTCATATAAAATTCATCGATGAAAATGCTAAAAATATGACATGCTTGATCACTTTCACCCATGATTGAATGGCATCTTTGGCATCGAACATTTTGCTGGGATTGTAATATCTGCATTTGGCTGCTGTGTCAGAATAAAATCCCAATTGCGACATATGGTTCTACTACTGTTGACATATCACAGATGAATCCTCCAACGCTGTAGGGATTTTTCAGATGGCATATCTCATCAGTAACAGAGACGTCATAGTTATCGCTTTAGTCATCGTCAGGACAAATACGGTAGTCATCGTGATAGTGATTATGGCCATGTTAACTTTAAAATCAATGATGCATGAAATTAAAAGTGAATGCAAATAGTTGAGTGAAACCGCTAATTTAAATTGATTTCTCCAGTTGTTTCGTTGTGCCGTCAATAGCGCTGCCGCTGCTGTTGCTCACCACTATCGCTTTTGCTAGCATTCACTTACAACACACTTTAGATTTCATGATTTTTAAACGATTTCCAATTATTTATTGAAAACTGATCATGTAATATATGTAGTTTTATAAGAAGAGGACTCCTACTGAATTTTGACAGATGTTAACAAAATCAAGCAAGCTTTAAACTGATTTTTTCAAACACACTGTAGTAAGAATGGATTTTAAGCAATATTTTTTCAAGGAGCAACACCATAATACGCGTGAATTTTCGAAACGTATTTTTTAAGGGCCAAACAGCAAGAGGTTTTTTATAAATATTTTTTTCAAGAACCAACACATCCATAAGTTTGGATTACACTGTGTGTAATTTTTTGAGTCATGTTTTATTAACCATATTCTGACACCGCAGTGTTATAGAACACCAAAAATGAGAAGACACGTGTCTCGCCGTTTTTCACTATCTCATCAACTTTCGCGGTTATAGGCCTCCAAAGGTTTGAGGCTTTGATGTAAAAAGGGTCATTTAGTCAGGACTATATCTTCCAAACCGTTAGGAAATTTGAATTTATTTCAGAGGCAAAGTTGTAGCTCTTGTCTTAAAGAACAAACATTGTGAACACATATAACCCATCAAACTTCATCTGCAAGGTCAAAATCGCCATTGTCAAATTTCTTTTAAAGTTTTTGTTAAGTTTTGTTATACAGCTATCAAACCGATTAAATTTGAACCAAACAACCAACTACAAAAATGTACCTCAGATCTCAGTAAACATCTTTCTAGAATATACGAATCCTGACGGAACAGGTCTTAATGGTCAAAATAGCAAAACAATTGCGATTTTTATCCTCTTTTCTCGGCTTCTGCTCCATAGATATTAAACCGTTCAAAATTCAAGAATACAATCACCACAATAGTGTAGCAACGGCTTCAATAAACAACTTTCTGGAATATGCAAAATGTCTATGAACGGTTCTTAATGGTAAAAATAGCAAAAATATTTTGAAAATATCCAATTTTTATTTTATTTTTCTCCGACTCTGGTCCAAAGATACGCAACCACCCAAAAATTAAGGATACAGTCAACTACAAAAATGTACCTTAGATTTCAACAAACAAGTTTCTAGAACAAATGAAGATTCTAGGAACGATTTTTCAAGCTCAAAATTCGATTATTTTAGATCATTCTTTCCTGTGCAGGTCCGTAAATAACAAACCTTTCAAATTTCCTTGAGTTTTAAACAGTTTGTTATTTCCAAACCTGAGCAGGAGGAATGTTAAAAAAATGTCGTGAATTTCAGCCCTAAGAATCATTCCTAGAATCTTCATATGTTCTAAAAAGTTGTTTATTGAAATCGTAGGTACATTTTTGTGGTTGACGGTATCCTATCTTTGGACCAGAGTTGGAGAAAAAAGTATAAAAATTGGATATTTTCAAAAGATTTTTGTTATTTTTACCATTAAGAACCGTTCATAGACATTTCGCATATTTCAGAAAGTTGTTTATTGATGCCTTTGCTACACTATTGTGGTTGATTGTTTTCTTGAATTTTGAACGGTTTAATATCTATGGAGCAGAAGCCGAGAAAAGAGGATAACAATCGCAATTGTTCTGCTATTTTGACCATTAAGACCTGTTCCTTTAGGGTTCGTATATTCCAGAAAGATGTTTATTGAGATCTGAGGTACATTTTTGTAGTTGGTTGTTTGGTTCAAATTTGATCGGTTTGATAGCTGTATAACAAAACTTGAGAAAAATTTTAAAAGAAATTTGACCATGGCGATTTTGACCTTGCAGATGAAGTTTGATGGGTTATATGTGTTCACAATTTTTGTTCTTTAAGACAAGAGGTACAACTTTGCATCTGAGATAAATGAAAATTTCCTAACGGTTTGGAAGATATAGTCCTGACTAAATGACCCTTTTTACATCAAAGCCTCAAACCTTTGGGGGCCTATAACCGCGAAATTTGATGAGATAGGGAAAAACGCCGTGACACGTATCTTCTCATTTTTGGTGTTCTATCACACTGCGGTGTCAGAATATGGTTAATAATTTTCGTGTTGCACAGTGTTATTAAACAAATTTCTCAAGGACCAACACAGCAAAAAACTTGGATTTTTAAGAATATTTTTTCAACGACCACCTCACCAATAAGCGCTGAGTTTAAATAATATTTTTCCAAGGACCACCTCACCAATAAGCGCTGAGTTTAAATAATATTTTTCCAAGGACCAACGCAGCATAAGGGTGGATTTTAGCAACATTTTTCAAGGACAAACACAGTAATAAACGTGGGTTTTTGTAACAATAATTTCTCAAGAAAAACACAGCTATAAACGTGGATTTAAAAAAAAAAAAAAAAATATTTCAAGGATCAAAACAGCAATAAACGTGGACTTTTTAAAAATATTTTTCAAGGACCAAGAATATTTTTTATACCCTCAGCATTTATGCTAACGAGGGTATATACACTTTCATACGGTCAAAATGTGCCTCATCAAAATAATGGTTTTAGACCCCAAGTATGTTTGGACGAAATGTGTTTCAGACAATTTTGAGTTGGTCTAGCCATTCCGTCCGTCTGTCTGTTTGGCTGGCTGGAGCGCACGATAACTCTCGAACGGATAAACCGATTCGGTTCAAATTTTGGCTTTCGTAATATTTTACCCAAACTTAGTTTAAGTTCGAAGGTGGGCTATATCGGTCCACTACTTCCGGTACCTCCCACACAAAAGTTCGAAAATGTTCGGAAAATTTGTGCGCACCATAACTCTTTAAGGCATTAACCGATTTGGTCCATACTTTACCCATCGTAAAATGTGTGCCAGATTTAAATAAAGTTTCAATATGGACTCAATCGGTCCACTCTTTCGGGTACCTCCTACACAAAATTTCGGAAAAGTTCAGTTTAGGGCCATCTCTCGAATTGCTTTAATTTTTGTTTTAGCAACTTGTATTCATTGCCCTCCATACGACGGACAGGGGCAAGTCCATACTTCCTGAGAAAATAGCCTGAAAGATGCAAAAAGCCCCTATGACACCGTGTGTAGTGGTTGGAGCGCAAGATAATTCTCGAAGGGATCTGCCGATTCGGTCCAACATTTGGCCTTCGTAATTTTTTGTCCAAACATAGTTTAAATTCAAAGATATGCCATATCGGTCCACTCCTTCAGGTACCTCCCCCACAAAAGTTCAAAAATGTGCGCACGATAACTCTTGAAGGGAGTGACCGACGTAATCCATACTTTGCACATCCTAATATATCTACCAGATATAGATCACGTTCGAATATGTCCTATATTTGTCTACTCCCTCTGGTACCTCTCACACAAAATTTTTTGATAAGTTCACTTTACGACCTGCTCTCGAATCACTTTGATTTTTGTTGAAGCGATTTGCATCCGCTACCTCTATTACGAGGGTAAAAGTTTTTTCAGGGGCAAGTCCATATTTCTTGGGAAAACAATCCGAAAGGTGTAAAAAGCCCCTATGTCATTATATGTGGCAGTCGGAAAGAACGATAACTCTCGAACTGTTCAACCGATTTGGTCCAACATTGGATCTTCGTCATATTACATCCAAACTTAGTTTCATGGGGCAATACCGGTCCACAACTTTCGGTACTTCTCCCCAATATTTAAAAAAATTCAACTAAAGTACTATGACGATATCACCAACCAATTTGGTTCAAACTTTGGATCTCCTTATATTTTTTTCAAAATTTAGTTTAACTTCTAAAATGGTCCTCCCTAAGGGTACCTCACCCACAAAAGTTCAACATTTGTGTCTTAGTGCAGTTAATTTCTAATCCAGATTTTTGTTGGCAAGTTCAAATGTCCAAAGGGGCCCCACAATTCTGAAGAGACCTTAAATACATTCGATCTGTCTGTAGGTGAAAGTTTCACTTCCAGCTATGTAATCCTTTGGGGTTCTTAATATTGTCAGTGGCTTTCATTCCGAAAGAGAATTTTCCACCCCAGACATTCCTTGACTTCCATTTTGTGACACATGGTATTCAGTACATTTCGCATAGAGATCACAATGTCTGTAATAAAATACAAGGATGACTTTTCATACAAACAATATCAGAAGTCCAGTGGACCTTTTGTTTGCAAAAATTTAAAGTGTCAATCGGATCAACAAAACAGGGATGAATAGAGTAGACTTCAGAGGATATTAAATATCCTGTGAATTGTCCTTTAACTTAGTATAATATACCGTTTGTATGTATGTTTTCTTATAGCATTCTTTTAAAATAAATAATGATTTTTGAAAAAAATGTTGGTGTGCCGAATTGAATGTCATATTTCTATAACGTAGAAAAAAAAATTAGCCCGGAGTCGGAGTCGAGATATTTTTTTTGGACTCCGATTCCAGTATAATTGCTCGACTCCGACTCGTAGACTCCGACTCCGACTCCAAACCCTGGAATTTTGACAGATGTCATTTAAATAAAATTTAGTGGAAATGTTAACAAAATTAAACAAACTTTAAAACGTTTATTTCAAACACACAGTAATAAGAAGGGATTTTATGCAATATTTTTTCAAAGAACAACACAATAAAATAAAATCCTCATAGAATTGTTTAAATTTGAATATTTGGCGTTTTTAAACTCCATCCTAAGAATTTTTCATTCGTGTAACCTAATTGATAAAATGACGTATTTGCCTTCTCCCCGGTCGGCAACTTAAAATTAGCAAGTATTTATCTACCAATGCTCTTCATAAAAATTCAAATTATGCTGCGTGTTGGCAACAACCCTCGTATCTTCATCAGAAAATAAGCATCTTTACGTTTAATAACTTCCATAGATTTAAACGCACACAGATAAAAACAATAGCAACGTCGTTACACAAATGACCAAGTTTGCACTTAATAAAATATACTCCCACTAAGTTTATTACAACAATAATAACAAAAAAGCAACAACTAAAATTTAAAACTAACGAACATCGTAATGTCAAAAAAACAACAAGTAAACTGTAGGGGAAGAAGGAAGCTTGGTAACAGTGTTGGTTGTCTACTAATCGAGTAATCTAATGCGAATGACTTGGTCGCAGGGTCGACAAAAAGGTTACGACATTTATTTGCTCATGCATGACCGATAGCAGAAAGTCTTCGTTAACATGACCAAGATACCACTTCTTTAATACTCCGTTAT
The DNA here is from genome assembly GCF_047663935.1 of Musca autumnalis. Classification (NCBI taxonomy): domain Eukaryota; kingdom Metazoa; phylum Arthropoda; class Insecta; order Diptera; family Muscidae; genus Musca; species Musca autumnalis. The sequence goes on from NW_027411644.1 coordinate 36,499,406, forward strand.
AGCGTTATACTCCGTGTTTGACTGGGATCATGGTTTGGTCTATTTAACCTGTAATCTTTATATATAAAACTCAATTGTCGTTTGTTGGTAATTGAATCAGTTGAAAACGGCTTGAGCGATTTGGATAATTTTTTGTGGAAATGTTAGTCATAGTCCAGTTTAGGTTTTTATGCAAAGAAAAATTGGCCACGCCCACTTTTCCGCCCACTTTTATAAATATGTTATATCTACGAAACTACTCAACAGATTTTCCTGAAATTTTCAGGGAACGTAGAGTGATGGCCCCCGGTTGAAATAGGCTACATATTTGTTTGAATTTCGGATCGGGCGGGGTACCTCCCCTATGCCCTATTTTTGTAAAAATGCAATATTTGCAACAATTACAAATGTATCGCTTTGAAAATTAATTTCCGAGTCAATGGCGATTGTGTCTCCGACAGTGTTGCCGATTTTGACGATTTATCGTCATTTTGACGATTTTTAGGCCCAAAATCGAAAAATGACGATTTGACGATTTTGTGGTCTAAAATGAAGATTTTTCACGTAAACCAAAATTGCATGAAATAACACATGATAACTATATTTTGACCAAAATTTCACCAAAGTCTTTATGGAAAACAATTTTGCAAACTCGATTTTATGAGCATTTTTTAATGTTCTAAGCAATTTCCAACGAAATTGGCTATGTTAAGGTACATTCTGGTATACAGGTATTTTGATGGTTTTTGTCTCACCTTCTAATTATATCAGATAAAAATGTTCGTTTAGGATTGTTAATGGATGAAAACCTCCCATGAAAAGTTTTCTAGGTAAAATGGGAATTATATCCATCCATGGGAATTATATCCACCCAGCATTATTAACGGCGTTCAGAAATAAGGCCCCATGAAAAAACACCCCAAACGGAACTACTTTTAAAAAAATCGCGCGATTTTTTTACAAAAATATTTTCACAGTCTTACTTAATACAATTTTTTTCTAAAAAAATTGCAAATAATTTTATAGAACAGAAAAACGCCGCATGCGAAAATATATTTGAAAAACTCGTGGGATTTTTTACAAAAATATTTTTTGCTTTTTTTAAAAAATACAGACTTTTTTGTAAAAAATGCAACACATAAAAATTTCCCGATTTAATTTTTTTTTCAATTTAAATAATTAATATACTCTGTATACGAAATACCTTCATCGAATACCTTAGTCTGGTAACATTTCTCCGAACTGCTACTGACAAATTCAAATATAATTTCATTTTTAAGTACTTTCATGAAATCTGGAAGATTTTGTGGATACTTCGATATTGGTTGGCAATTCCTTTAATATTCTAATTTCTTCTCTAAAATTTACAACAGTTCTTTCATCAACAGAAAATAATTTCGAAAAGCAAAAAAAGTAACTTTGACATTAAAAATAATCGATGGGAGTTATGTCAGCGTTTTTTTTAGTTTTTTTTTTGTCGATTTGCTTCACGGACATAACTCCCAACGAATTTTGGAAGTTATGTCCGTGCACCGTTTTTTTTTTTTTTTTTTTTTTTTTTTTTTTTGTTTAAACAATTTTATGAAATTACACCCTAATTTTTGTTGGTTATCTTCATAATAACTTTCGAACCCAATTTATTTTTTCTGTTAAACACTGGATTGTATTTGGGCCCTAAACATGTGCAAAAAGGTCTCAATGAAAAATGCAATTAGACCCCAATATTATTTAGACCCCAATTTGATTTTCAAATTTTCGATTTACTTGTTGTGAAGACAAATTGGCCCCAACAGCTGAATGAAAAAAGGTCCCAAAAAGACGAAAATAGGTCCCAAAAGTTTTGTTGTTGTTTTCCATATATCTGTTTGGGGCCTATTTCCACTTTCAATTTGGGGTCTTATTTCATGCGACCTTATTTCTGTACGCCTTATTAACATCCTACTTATGCCCCCTTTAATCGGTCAGTCAGTTATTCAAAATGTAAAATGTATGTGGATGATCGACAACAAAACTGGCAATTGGAACCCATCTGGTGATAGCTGCTGTTTATAGCGGAATTTAAGTGAGATTGGGTTAGATTTATTGCTGTGGGTTGTAAAGCTAATGTTGTTAGTCTCATAGCCATTACTATCAGCGAAAAAATTGCACTAAACGGTAATCAAATGTAGTTTTGGAACATGGTGACGATTTTTGACGATTTTCCAAATTTTATTGACGATTTGACGATTTTTTTGACGATTTCCGATCAAAAGCTGTCGGCAACACTGGTCTCCGACCTTACGTGCTTATTTGGGGCATTAAGACTGGACAACGCCCACTTTTTTAAATATGTTATATCTACGAAACTACTGAATCGATTTTCTTAAAACTTTCTGCGAATGTACAGGGTTGGTCCCCAATAAAAATAGGCTACATATTTTTTGACTTTCGGATCGGGCGGGTACCTCCCCTGTGCCCTATTTTTTGTAAAAATGCAATGTTCGCAACAAATACGAATGTATCGGTTTGGGAATTTATTTGCGAGTCAATGACGATTGTGTCTCCAACCTTACGTACTTATTTTGTGACTTAAATCCGACCACGTTCACTTTCTAATTAGGTAATATCTACAAAACTACTGAAGGGATTTTTAAGAAAATCGCGATTTGTCTAAACTTTTAAATGTTTTAATAGTATACAAAAGTTGTTTAACATACAGAAAAATTGTCCACGTCCACTTTTATTGCACTGTTGGGTAATTTCATTTTCGAGATTAAAAGAAAAGTGTTTATTGTTTTAAAGAAGTTTTGAATTTTGACAGTTTTCAAAACTGTTAATTTTTGTTTGCACTTTATATCAATGAACACAAACAAATGATATGATCCAGTACCAATCACACAAAGTCATAAACTGTTCAACTATCAAATTGTGGATTATTTTAATCGTGCGACGAAAAATAAAAGAAGATTAATTGTAAATTTAATACAATTGTGAATTTCAAAAAAAAAAAAAAAAAATAAATAAATAAATAAATATTTTTTAAACGGTTTTTTGTAATTAGAATTCCATTGTAAGTACATTGCAATCGTTTCGTGAATTGAAATAAGTTACATGGCTTTATATCAACAAAATATATAGATTAACCTGTGGGTTTTGAAGTTATTAACGGTTGCAAGATAAGAACAAAATGAATAAATTCACTCGCGTTGTAATGCCGCCAATAAGAAGGAGCAATTTAGGTCGCAGAACTCGCAATCCTTCAAACCAACAATATTTTCGATCTACTCAAACTGCGGAGCAACTCCAAGAGCGAAATGAAATTGAACGAAATCGGTTATCACAAACACGTTCAGTACGTACACATGAAGGTGTCAACGAAGCAGATATGCATCGAATGAACCACGATAGTTCAATAGAATCGATCCGAGTGCTAATAAGTTCAAATGTTTGTACAAGAAGACAAACAAATGTTGCGTTCAATACTCATCGAGCTGCATTCCATTACAATAGGACAATTGATTACAGTGCTGACCAATTAGTTGCTATTGGTTCGATGAACATTGTATGTCCACATTGTAACGCATTGAAATATAGGAATGAAACTCCTGGTATGTGTTGCGCAAGTGGCAAAGTGAAATTGGCACCGTTGATGCCACCACCAAAGCCATTGCGCTTATTGCCGTCTGGAACAGGAGCACAGTCCAAACACTTCCTGACACAAATCTAAAACAATTGTTTCCAAATGACTTCATTTGGCGCAACAAATGTTGTTCAGGATAATTTTATGCCTACTTTCAAGGTAATTTCAATACAATCACAGTATTTCATTTTGTTAGTGTAAATTAAAAACTACAGATTCAAGGCCAAATATATCATCGAGCAGGTTCACTTTTGCCAGTTCCGGGTGCTGACCATAAATTTCTGCAGATTTACTTCATGGGCAATGCACCACAAGAAGTAGATCAGCGTTGTGCATATAACAGTTCGGTACAGAGACCAATTGTTGAACAACTGCAACATTTTTTTCATCAACATAATCAATTGATTGCATTGTTCAAAACCACAATAGACCGCATGCCCTCTGACAATCACAAAAATTTTATTAGAGCCGATAAGACTCCTGCGGGAGAAGACTCAAGGCGTTTCAATGCATCAACAATTGACGATGTTGCTATTGTCGTAGTTGGTGAAACTTTCGAATCCCGTGATATTGTTCTACATCGACGAAACAGTCAGCTACAGCATGTGCACGAAACCCACCGATCATATGATGCGTTACAATATCCCATCATATTTTGGTTACGATTTCTCGATCAAAATGATAAATCCGCTTACAGGTGAATGAATAGCAAATCTATATTTTCTCTAATATAAAATTCATTCATTTTGACACTACATTTAATTTACAGGCGCTGAAACCAAGAAGAAAGTAAGTTCAATGAACTATCTTCTTATATATAAAAGAAAATGTGTTTATGTTAGTATGTTCCATATAGACTCAAAAACGGCTGAACCGATTTCCTTGAATTTCGGAGGGGGCGGGATACCTCCCCCATGCGCTTCTTACTTACTTACTCTGTTTTAGCACGTCCACTTTTTAAATATGTTATATATCCAAAACTACAGAACCGGTTTTCTTGAAAATTTCAGAGAATGTACAGGGACGTCCCGTGGTGAAAACATATTTGTTAAATTTCGAGGGGGCGGGGTACCTCCGCTATGCCCGATTTTTTCAAAAACGCTGTCTTGATTAAACTGAAACGAACGATTTAATTAATTCTTCCGAACTTCCACCCTACAAACCAAACCCCCTCAGAACTTCCACACTCTGAACCACCCCGCTATGAAATTTCACCCTCCGAACCATACTGCTGCGAACTTCAACCCTCCGATCCACCTCGCTCCAAACTTCCACCTTCCGAACCACTCTGCTCCGAACCGATTTTCCTACAAATTTCAGAGAATGTACCGGGATAATCCTGGTGAAAAGAGGCTGCATATATGTCCCCTGGTGAACATATGCTACATATATTTTTTGTGGGATTTCTATAGACAATGGTGGTCCCCGACCCGAGGTAGTTATTTTTGGCTTTAAGACCCGACCACGTCCACCTTTTTGAAATATGTTATATCTCCAAAACTTCTAAACCGTTTTCCATGTCCTTTTCAGATGATGTACAGGGATGGTCCTTGAAGAAAAAAGGCAATACATATATTTTGTTAAATTTCGGAGGTGCGGGTTATACCCTGTGCCCTATTTTTTTTAAATGCGCTATATATTTAAAATTTACAAACCATAAGACCCGACCACTACCACTTTCTTAAATATGTTACAAATCAATGGAAATACCAGATGTTATGCATAACGAAGCTTTGGTCTTATTGGAAAGCAATGCAACATATCGATAACTATAGCTTCATCAGGTATATAAGATATATGTACATTATAAGAAGGTGCAAGGACGACACAGTTGGCCCTTAAGTTGCCACTGGACATTCATTTGAATGAAGGGCACATATTCAATATTAAATAAGTTATCATCTGGTACGAATGTACGGTGCCACATATTTATAGACACTTGCAGATCCCGATTAATTAGCGATGCAAAAATATATAATTGATGACTTAAGAAAAGATAACATAAAACTGTTTCAGGGGCAGCAACACGGACCGGGTCGGCTAGTTTAACAATAAATGTCAATTAGGGAGATCTCTTCAACCATTGTGACCAGCATGAAGAACACTTTTTGTGATTCGTGGCTCCTTGTATTAATTATAGAAGGCATCTTTGATACCCTACATACATATATACAGCCATGCCGAATAGTGGTTTTCCTATTGGAAACTCTATTCAGACAGGCTGAATTGTAATTTTGACAATGGAAAGCTCTATTCAGTTTGTGTTCAATCATGCTGAATTCTATCAATTGATGAGAGTAGAGTAAACACACCTCGTAACCGCCAATTAAAGCAAATTTTTATTAGTTTTTCTTGTCTTTTATTTGTCTCTTATTTATTCTTGCTTCGAAGTAGAATATAAAAAGAAGCGTTCCCTTCCACACCTTGTAATTATCACCATTACCATCGCCAGCGACATTATTACCATTATCTTTCCTGGACAAAACAATTCAAGCAAAAAGAAAAGGCGCTAACAACACCAGCACGTGATATTGGTCGTCTAAACCATGGAGGCTGACTTGTGGGCAGGCAGGCAATCAAGTAATTCGTCCGTCCATCTTCATTCTAACTGTGACAGTCTTGTCGTCAACTTTGATGATGGATAATAATATGGCTATAACAATATTATGCGACTTTGAGGAGCAGAACTGAATAACTGTCGCAATACCAATTTAAGTAAAGGCATTACTTTGGCCAACATGCAGTTGGCTGAGACAGGTGGCCTATGTGCAAGCCGGCCAAGGGGACAAACAGACCTTTTGTTTGACAAACTTCAAGCGCCAGCAAAGCAGGCAGTTGACTTGCAGGGTGCGAGTAGTAAGCCAGCATGCCGCCACAAATACCCTGCCATGTTTTTGGTAATACCACTTTACCGTTCATCGCCACCACATCTACAAAATTATAATGGCCGGAAATTATTATGTCTGCGTTAATTTTTTTACTTTTTTACAATACATAGTCTCAAACATAAAGACCAAACGCAGAACAAAAAGTTTTTTTTTCTCTACGAGGTAAAGCGCTCATGGCGCTGCAACGTGAAGCCATTGAAGATGACGATGAGTGCGGTAGGCCAAAGCTGAATATGGTCGGAAGATTAGTTGGCAAGAAATTTATGTAGCTTGGCATGTTCTACCTACTTTCCCCAATGAGTTTCTTGGAAAGAAGAAATAACGAAGGAAAATATAAAACGTAGCCTCATTACCAGCTGGAATATGGCAATTTTTCTTATCGTCCTTGCGAAAACATAGCTGCAGGCATAGAAATTGTTTTTATGCAGCTCTCTTATTTAAGTCTACTAATAACATAATTTGCCAAGTACCAAGGCCGTGTAACCTTTGTTGTCGTTGATGCCGCCCCGCAGCTTTTATGGAACTGTATTTTTAAATTGAGCATTTCCTGTAACCGCAACATCCGCTTTCATATACGCTCGAAGGCTCTCTCATGAAAAGCCCGAAAACCTAAAAGCACCCAAATGTATTTCTAGCGTATAATTTTATTTCGTAGACATCCGTGGGGTTTCAAATCGAAATTTTCTTTTTTCCTCGAAAAATAATAAATGGGCTAAAGTGAGAAAAGCAATTAAAACACAAATGGAAAATATGTAAAACAGGGAAAATATGAAATTCACTGTCATCGCGAAGGAAACAAACTTCCTGAATTCATAAGAAGGAATTCAATAGATTTTCATAAAAGAAGCAAATATTGTAACGTGACAAAATGATTACATACAACAACACACAATAACAACCATCCAATAAGCGACATACACTACACACTACCCGCCCTTATTGGGATAATTTCTTAAATTAGTGCGAATTCTATTTTAATGTATTTTAACAGTAGTCATTACTACCTATGACAAACGATTCTCAGTCACTTTAATCTCAGGTCACTTAAGTATTTCGGAAAATATTGTTCTAGGCGAGCTTACAACTCCAGGGAGTTAGCTACACGGGGTTGAGACAGAAGCTTTGCTACATCCGCCAATGGTGTCATCACGTTGGGAATTCTGTTTTGAGGAATTAATATGTATGTTGTGATGCACGATGCATAAAATGGACCTTAGGGTCAGCAGTTCAACTTGACCTTGGTGTCACTTATCTACTGTGCATTCGGGTCGGCCGTTCCCCAGGGCCTTCGTGTCACTCTTCGTATTTCACTGGGTCTCAGAGTCAGCAGATCCTCAGCGAATTCGTGTCATTATTACCCAAGGACTTCGAGTAATTGTTCCACGAAAACATAGTTTCACTGTTCTACAAGGATTTCGTGTCAGCCGTTACAAACGTTTCACAGGGACTTCGGTTCACTGTTCCGTATAAAGAAATCAGTAGCACATGCTAGAGATGAGACTGTAGCCTTAGACTACCAGCTCACGAACCTCTACACCCGAAAGCCATATTCATTGTGTTCCCGAACACCGAATACATCGTTTTTTCGAGCATCTACCACCGAACGTCAAGTACGACGTTGTTAAAGTATTCTCATAGAAGACCAGGGTCTTCTGATAAAGGCCAGGAGGTCTTAACATAGAAGACCATTACGTAATCTTATAGAACAGAAACATCGTTTTACTGTTCTACTAGGATTTCGTGTCAGCCGTTACAAACGTTCCACAGGGACTTCGGTTCACTGTTCCGTATAAAGAAATCAGTAGCGCATGCTACGAGTAGATATAAGACTGTAGCCTTAGACTACCACCTCACGAATCTCTACACGCGAAGGCCATACGAACACCGAATACATCGTTTTTTCGAGTATCTACCTCCGAACGTCGAATACGACGTTGTTAAGGTCTTCTCATAGAAAACCAAGAGGACATCTGATAGAAGGCCAGGTGGTCTTAACATAGAAGACCATTACGTCATCTAATAGAAGAGCAGGACGTCACTTACAGAAGACATCGTGTTCTCGAACATATACGTACATTCGAACAGCGAATACGTCGTGTTGCCGAACATCTACACCCGAACACAGAATACATCGTTTTTTTCGATCTTCTCATAGAAGTCCAGGAGGTCTTCCGATAGAAGGCCAGGCGGTCTTAACATAAAAGACTAATAGGACATCTAATAGAAAAGCAGGACGTCGTTTAGAGAAGACCAAGATGTTATCTTATAGAAGAAGTAGAGGTATTTTTAGAGAAGATCAGGGAATTCTTCCCATAGAAGATCAGGAGTTCTTTTAATAGATGACCACGAGGTCATCTTATAGACAAATTGGTGGACCACTTAGAGAAGGCCAGGTTTATATCAGGTGATTACAGAAGATCAGTAAATCGTCTTTTAAAATATCAGTTACTCCGATTATCTACCATCAAAAGTTGAATACGTCCATGTTAAGGTCTTCTCATAGAAGAACAATAGATCTGCTGATAGAAGACCAGGAGATCTTCTCAAAGAAGACCAGAAGGTCATCTCATAGAAGAGCAAGAGTTCACTCAGAGAAGGTCAGGATATCATCTTATATAAGAAGTAGAGGTATTTTTAGATAAGGCCAGGAAGTCTTCCCATAAAAAATCAGGAGTCATCTTATAGAAAACTAGGAGGACTACTTAGAGAAGGCCAGAAGTTCTGGTTATAGAATATCGTTAAGAAGATCAGGAAGTCTTCTAGTTGAAGACCAGAAGATCATAGAAAAAACAGAAGAGAAGAGCAGAAAGTCTTCTTTTAAAAAACTAGGTGGTTTTCCCATAAGAGACTAGGAGATATTCTCTTAAATTACCATTAGGTTTTCTTATATAAGACCTGTAGTGGGATTCTGTAACTCATTTTTGCTGTTACCGACAAAAATCGGTAAAATTAAATCACAAAATTATGCCTAAAAACATAAAGAAAAGTTGGCATCACTGTTTGTGTCGGTAGAGGCTAGCGACTACTTTTTATCCATCGTTAACTTACCGAAAAATTTCGTTAATTATCGAAACTATAAGCATTTTAATTTTACCGACAATTATCGATAACAGCAAAAATGGGTTACAGAATCCCACTACTGGAGGTCTTCTGACACAAACAAGGATGCCTTGTCATAGAAGATCAGAAAGTCCTCTCATAGATGATTAAGATGTCTACCTATAGAAGTCAAGGATGACTTCCCATGGAAGACCAGGTGGTCTTTCCATGGAATACAAAGAGTTTTTCCTATAGGAAACAAGCAAGTGTACTTATAGAAGACTGAGGAACAATTTTTATGGGACATCTACCACTGAACGTCGAATATGTCGATGTTAAGGTCTCCTCATAGAAGGCCAGGCTATCTTCCTATAGAAGGCCAGAAACGGACATCTACCCCCGAATACATCGTTTCTCCAATCATCTACCACCGAACGTCGAATACATTAATGTTAAGGTATTCTCATAGAAGGCCAAGAGATCTTCTCATAAAAGACCAGCAGGTCATCTCATAGAAGAGCAGGATGTCACTTAAAGAAGACCAGCAGGTCATCTTATAAAGGATGACCAGGAGATCTTTTAAAGAAGACCAGGAGGTCTTTTCATAGAAGACCAGGAAGTCATCGTATAGAAAAACGGAAGAACAATTTAGAGAAGAGCAAGAGGTCTTATTATAGAAGATCAGTAAGTTTTCTTTAAGAATAGCAGAAGTTCATCATATCGAAGACGAGGAGGTCTTCTTATTGAAGAGCCGGAAGTCTTCTTATATAAAACACGGAGGTCTGATTAGACCAGGAGGTCTACGAGCAGGAGCTCTTCTGTTAATATATCAGGTTGTTTTCCTCATATAGAAGACCAGAAGGTCTTCTTATAGAAGACCAGGAGGTCTTTTTATAGAAGCCCAGGAGGTATTCCTATAGAAGAGGTATTCTTATCGAAGACCAGGAGGTATTTTTTTTTTGTTCCACAAAATAACTTTTTAGTTTTACTTTGTACATAGTAAATTTTAGTATTACTGTTCTCTTTCGCAAAGTTTTTATGCTCTCTTGCTTCATTTTTCCGCCATCTTGCTAAGCCTCTCCGGTCTCTTGCAATGTGTGGATGATATTTGTCCCACAGAACATTTGATTATCTTTGCATTATTTTCTACTTGGTAATGATAAATAAGACACGTAAAAATGGGACGAGAGAACAAAAAAGAAAAGAAACTGGTATTATTAAAAATTAGTAATAAAAAAATAATATAAAATAAAATAAAATAAAACGAAACAAAATAAAATAAAACATGAAAATAAAATAAAATAAAAAAATAAATGAAAATAAAATAAAAATAAAGTAAAATAAAATAAAATAAAAATAAAATAAAATGAAAATAAAAGTAAAAATAAAAATAAAAAAAATTAAAATAAAATAAAAAATGAAATTACAATAAAAATAAAATAAAATAAAATAAAAATAAAAATACAAATAAAAAATAAAAATTAAAATTAAAATAAATGAAAATAAAAATAAAATAAATTAAAATAAAATAAAAATAAACTACAAATAAAATAATATAAAAATATTATAAAAAGAAAAGAAAAGAAAAGAAAAGAAAAAAAAGAAAAGAAAAGAAAAGAAAAGAAAAGAAAAGAAAAGAAAAGAAAAGAAAAGAAAAGAAAAGAAAAGAAAAGAAAAGAAAAGTAAAGAAAAGTAAAGAAAAGAAAAGGACGTTTATGGAACAGAAATCAAAAAGAAAGCAATAATTTTTTTAAAACTTAGCAAACTCAACTTATCTTTAGCAACTTATCACTTATCAAATATAAGGGTTCTGTGGAACGCAAAAATTTGCGAATTGTCAAAAATATTGCTAAGTGCAAAATGTAAAGTTAGTAAGGAGAACCTCTTATTATGAACCAGGAGGTCTTCTCATAAAAGGGCAGATCGTTTTTCCCGTAGAAGTCTAGAAAGTTATCACATAAAAGAAGCAGTGTATTCCCATAGAGAACCATGATGTTTTTTCGAAGAAGACCAAGATGTCTTCTGTTAGAAGACAGATTTTTTCTCATACAGAACTTGGAGGTCTTTTCATTAAGACCAGGATTTCTTCTCATAAAAGACCAGTAGCTCCTCTCATAGAAGACCAAAATGTATTCTCATAAAACTTACTTACTTAGATGGCTTTTATACTAAACAGAACGTCTGGTTCCATAAGCCGAACTAAGAACAGATTTTCAAATGCACCGATCTTTTACCTTACTTCTCCAATTTTGGACGCCATGTTTTGTGATATCTTCTTCAACTTGGTTTTTCCATCGGAGTTTTGGCCTTCCCTTGGGGCGTATACCGTCGAGTGGCTCGTATTCAAATGCCTTTTTGGCGGGCATCTTTATCCATCCTGCTGACATGGCCAAGACAACGCAATCGTTTTAGTTCGATACATTTTACTATATCGATGTCGGTCGGCTGGTATAGCTCGTGGTTCATACGACGTCGGTATTCACCTTCAACGCATATTGGTTCATAAATCTTTCGAAGAATTTTTCTCTCAAACACACCAAGTTCTGCCTCATCTGCTTTCGCAAGTACCCATGCTTCAGATCCATACATAAGAACGGGTAGTATCAGTGTCCGGTAATGTGTAAGTTTTGTTTGACGAGAGGTGGTTTTGCTTTTAAACTGTTTATTTAGACCAAAGTAGCATCTGTTGGCCAATATTATTCTTCTCTTTATTTCAAGGCTTATATTGTTGGTTTTATTTATGGCGGTGCCGAGGTAGATAAAGTCATTTACTATCTCAAATTTATAATTATCAACATCCACAGTTGGTCCGAGTCTACTGGACGACTTGCGTGTTGATAGCATAAACTTCGTCTTATCGCCGTTGACTGCCAGACCCACTTTGGCAGACTCTTTTTCAATTTTCGCAAAGGTGGCTGTTACGGCTCGTGCTGATCTACCTATTATGTCTGTGTCATCTGCGTATGCAAGCAACATTACATCTTTATTGTATATCGTGCTGTTTTTGTCTCTGGCCGTAAATGTATTCGCATCTTGTATGACCTTTTGCAGTAGGATATTAAATAGGTCACACGATAGACTGTCACCTTGTCTGAAACCTCGTTTTGTGTTGAAAGGCTCGGAGAGGTTCTTTCCTATTTTAACCGCTGATCTTGTGCCAGCCAATGTCATCGTGCATAGTCAAATTAGTTTTGCAGGGATGCCATACTCAGACATGGCTTGAAACACCTTTGCTCTAATTGGACTGTCGAACGCGGCCTTATAGTCGACGGGTAGGTGGCATGTGTCGAACTGTCTTTTGTGAGTCTTCTCCAATATTTGGCGCAGTGTGAAGATTTGGTCAATTGTCGTCTTACCAGGTCTAAAACCGCATTGCTATGACCCGATTATTTCATTGACCATGGGTTTTAACCGTTCACACAGTATGCTCAACAACACCTTATATGCGATTGGAAGGACTCTTATACTTCAGTTATTTGCACAAACCGTTTTGTCTCCTTTCTTATGTACGGGACATAGTAGGCTGAGGTTCCAATCGTTGGGTATGCTTTCTTCCTGCCAAATTTCGCAAATTAGCAGATGCATACTCCTTACCAGCATTTCGCCACAGGCCTTGAACAATTCGGCGGGAAGTCCATCAGCTCCTGCTGCCTTATTATTTTTCAGCCGATTAATGGCTGTCGTAACCTCGCTTTGGCTAGGTGGTTGACATTCAATATTGTCATTTACGATTGGTTCTGGGGTATCTTCATCGCCATCCATATTCGATACCAAAAGCTTCATAAAGTGCTCCTTCCAGATCCTCAGTACGCTATCTGTATCAGTTACCAGATTCCCTTGGTCATCTTTGCAGGAGAATGTGCCTGCACCATATCCTTCAGTCTGGTGTTTTACACTCTGGTAAAATTTTCGGACTTCATTCTGACTCCTGAACATCTCGAGTTTCTCACGCTCACGTTTTTCTTGCTCCTTCTTTTTTCTCCTGAAAATACGCTTTTCCTCTATCCTCTTCTCCCGATAAGTTTCTTTCGTTCTTCGTGTTGCTACTGAATGCAGTGTTGTTCTATATACCGCGTTCTTTTCGTCTGTAGCTTTACGACACTCCTGATCGTACCATAAATTTTTTGGTGGAGGTTTTTGGTACCCATGTATGGTTTTTGCGGCAGTCTGAAGGGAGTGGGCTATTCTTTGCCAACGTGCTTCTACATTATCGGGACAAGGATTGCTGTTTTCCAGCATGCGAGTCAGTTGAACGGAGTTGGCTTGTGCTGTCTGTTGTGTTTGCAGCTTCTCGACATCCAGCTTCCGTCCTGTGTTAGATCGCAATTTTGCCGCAACATTAAGACGAGTGCGTACCTTGGCTGCTACAAGGAAATGGTCCGAATCTATGTTCGCACTTCGAATCGATCGGACATCTAACACACTGGACGAGTGTCCTCCATCTATCACAACATGATCAATCTGATTTTTTGTTTTCCTATCCGGGGATATCCACGTAGCCTTGTGTATGTCGAGGTGTGGGAATCTGGTGCTGCTCACTACCATGTTCTTTGCCGCTGCAAAATCAATCAGCCTCATTCCGTTGTCGGATGTTACCTCATGAAGGCTGAATTTGCCGACCGTGGGACCGAATATATTTTCCTTTCCAATTTTAGCATTAAAATCTCCTAGAACAATCTTAATGTCATGGCCAGGGCAGCGGTCATATACTCTCTCTAGGCGCTCGTAGAATATATCCTTGGTCCGTTCATCTTTCTCTTCGGTCGGTGCATGGGCGCAGATGAGACTGATGTTAAAAAACGTTGCTTTTATACGGATTGTGGCAGTTCTCTCATCAACCGGAGTATAACTGGATACAAGATTTTTAAGCCTCCGGTTTACCATGAATCCAACACCTAGCTCATGCTTCGTTTCATGGTAGCTATAATACATTTCGTAATCGTTTGTGATCTTTACGTCTGCCCGATTCCATCGCACTTCCTGTAAGGCGATAATATCAGCATTGTACTTGTCAATACATCCGCCAATGCGTAAAATACACCTACTCTGTAAAGAGCCCTGACATTCCAGGTGCAGATTCGGAGATCATGGTCCTTAATACGTTTGCGGGGGTCGTCAACTTTAGAGGGGTTTGTTTTTCTTCTTTTTCTTTGTTTTTTCATAGTAAGTTGTTTTGACGGGGTGAGTTACTAGCCCAACGCCCAACCCAAGTTTTTATCGTTCTTATGGGTGAATGCGCGGCACATGTTAGCTCACTACCTTTAACGGGCGTTAAAGGCAGCTCCCCAGGTGACACCACGTGGACGTCAGTGTCCACTTGATATGAATGAGGGACCAAGATAAGTCCTGGGCTTTGCCGTGTTAAAGCCTACGTCACCCATTCTCATAAAACACCAAACATTTTTTTATTATAGAAGACCATAGTTCTTCTCATAGAAGAACAAAAGTTATTATCAAAGAAGGCAAAGAAGTATTCTCATACATGACCAAATAGTTTTATAGTTTTTATAACTAAATGTCTTCTCAAAGAAAACCAAAAAGTCTTTTTATAGAACTCCAAAATTTTTTTTCATACATATCTCACAGAAGACCGAAAAAACTTCTCAATTATTCCCATTGAAAAAAAGCCTTTATTGGAGACGAAAAAATCTTCCCAACATGAACAAGTGGTCTTCACATAGAACAAAATAGAACATCAGGTTATTTACTTAGGTATAAGAAGGAATTCTTTTTTAGCACAGCAGGAAGTCTTCTTTACTTATAGTTGTTTTTTTTTTAGTTTGCTTCTATGGAATAACAAATATTTAAATTACCTTAATAGTTTATTTAATTAAATTTTATATAATTACTACAAAATCCTAAAACTATTATTTTAACATTTACAATTTGTAAAAGGAATTTATATGAGTCATTTTAAATAATTAAAGAATAGAAACGTGTTAACAGGAAATGTTTCAAAGCCATTTTTAAATAAATTGTAATATTATTAATTTTAATCTTACAACGCGCACATACATACCTACACAAATACCAATATCGATATTTAATTAAATCAAGGACAAACGCCTGCAAACCAAAGTGTGTGTGTGCCTATATGTATCTATGCCTTTGTATAACAAATGAGTTCCCACCAAGCATTTTTTATCGCCCATTACCCGAAGCAGTAACTCCCAGGCGATAGAAATACACATCCGCGATCTCGCATTCTAATTTAAGTAGGCACACCGTTCGGGAAGAAATGAACCACGTCCACGACACTACTTGTGAATGCCGCTTTCGAGACTTCCTAGAAGTACTTTTAGCGATAAAATTGGTTGTGACGAAAAAAAAAACATTTTTTTCGTTTTTCATTTTATCTGTTGTTATTCTTTTAATTTTTTATTTTTTTACTATTCTAATTAATGTTCCAAATTACATACGTTTTTAAAGAACTATCCTTAGATGAAATTGCCATCTTCATTAATTTTTGTACTTTTAAAAATGTTATGTTGCCTGGCCTGGGAAACAAACCCATGACCTTAAGAATGCAAAGCGAACATGCTTACCACTGCACCGCCGTACCTTATAAACACCAGATAGACTAAAGTCTTATATTAGTTTAAGGTTGTACACGCCTCAAATGAACGTAAACAATCGAAGTGTCTGCATTGACCAGAAAAAGTGTCTGCCCATGCGATAGTCGTAAGTAGTAGCATTGTTAGTGTAAAAAAGTAATAATAGAATTTCGATCTCCTTTTCTGACACTAGGTAGTTATTCAAGAAGTTCAAAAAGGGACAGCAATGCAATTGTTATTGTAAAATGATAAAGGATCGCTATTTTCTAGAATAGAAGTTCAGAAAGCGATTACTTCTGATAGAGGAAGTGACTCACTCACTCCCAATTGCTGGCTGGGTATATGAAAAAAAAGAACACACAGACCACAACAGACACGCTTGGTCATATAAAAACACCAGCAACGTAAACATTCTGTGCAATAATAACAACAGTAGCAACAACGACAAAATAAAGTTTAATATACCCGTGTCTATGAACACACACACACACTTATGTTCCAATAAGACGGCTAGCATAACCCAGCCAACTAAAAGCAACGGCAGTAGTAAGAGGAGTAGAATCTGCAACAGCAGGAAAAATAAGAAACGATAAATAAAAAGGAAAGAAAAATATCTTCAATGAAGAAGAAACTCGAAACAATATGAACTAGAAGTCATCACGTAAAGTGGAATGGAGCGTGGGATGATGTAGAAAAGCTAAAGAACAAGCAGCCTAGATGGCCCCCTCCGCTGCTGCGACCTTTTTTGCCATGTGTAAATATAAAAAATTCTTCCAATGAACATTTTGTCCCTTTTTATGTTATTTCATATCCTTAACATAATATAACAATAAAACGATTTTTTTAAATTTAGCTTTTTTCTTTGCACTCTTTACGTTATCCACTCCTCGTTACACTCGCAAAATATTAAATGAAGATTTTAAGAACACATTTTGATTATTGCATGTCATAACCTCAAAGGTAAATTTCATGGGTTGTGGCATTTTATTTACTGGTTGAGTTTCCTCTATCGACATTGCGGAGTACAATAAAAAAAATTTAAGCGTTGAAAACTTTAACAAAGGTATTTGAAATGTTTATAGGAGCAACTAAAGATAACAATAAAAGTGGATTTCTTTTTATTTATGAATAATGGGAGAGAACAATGAAATTTGAGTTTTTAAAGATTTTTGTATAGAAAATATTCTCATTAAGCTGGGTACACATTGTCAGTTTTGAATGACAGCTTTGTTGTTGCTTGCTAGTGTGGCCGTTCATTTTTGTCATTCATCATGCAACCACAAAATATTTTGTGGTTGCTGGACGGTTGGACAGTTATCGATAATTGCAAAAAATCGTCATTCATTGGTTACTTATACAGTTTTTTGTTTAGATGGATTTACAACCTGTCACAACATATTGGCAAAATTCTTAAGCACGTCATCTCAAAAGAATACAATATCAAAAACTCAGGGGAACTTAAAGAAAAATTAAACACGATTAGTTTGGATAAAAATGATATTCTAGTCTCCTTTGACGTGGTATCGTTATTTACTAACATACCTACACATCTAGCAATAAGGAATATTCTGGACAAATGGGAAACATTACAAAAATTCACGACGATTCCAAAGAGAAGATTTCTGGGGCTACTGCAATTTTGCCTAATTGACAATAATTACTTTAAATACGAAAATAAAATTTACACCCAAACTTATGGAATGCCTATGGGTAATCCGTTATCACCCACTATTGCAGACATTGTCTTAGATAATTTATTAGATGACGTACTTGGTGAACTAAAAAGAAATGACATAGAAATAAAATTAATATCTAAATACGTTGATGACATATTCGCGATAATAGACAAAAAACATTCAAACACCATACTAAAGCTTCTAAATTCATACCACAATAAACTGCAATTCACAATAGAGCTGGAAAAGGACAATAAAATACCATATTTGGACATGATGATAATTAGAGACAACGGCACAATTAAAACAAATTGGTACACCAAACCTACATCCTCAGGAAGAATGATAAATTTCCAATCAACTCAGCCGAATACAATAAAAATAAACACTGCCAACAACTTAATTAATAAAGTTTTTTACCTCAGTAACGAAGAATACATTAGCACTAACATTAAAATAATCACAAAAATACTACTCAAAAACAATTATCCAATGCATATAATAAGGAATTTGATAAACAGAAAAATTGAAAATACGAAAATAAACAACACAAAAAATGAAACGCAGGAAAAAACTAAGTTTTTCAGTATCCCCTACATACCAAAGCTTACAGATAGAAACACACTAAAAACAATAACAACTTCATCACTAGAAAACAACACAACAATAGCATATCGATCAAACGAAACACTACAGAGAATATTCTCCAAAAGAAACGAAACAGAAAAACTAAAAGAAAATAATGTTGTTTACGAAATAACTTGTAAAGGCAATAAAGGAGAAGAGTGTAATATGGTTTATGTTGGAACGACAAAACGAATGCTTAGTATAAGATTAAATGAGCACGAAACTGACATAAAAAAAGGAAAAGAAAGCACTGCATTAGCACAGCATATAAAAGAACATGGTCACACTGCAGATTTTGAGAATGTACGAATATTGGATAAGGAAAAAAGGGAGAGTAAAAGATATACTTTAGAGAGCTTGCGTATACAAGAGAGGATACACAAATCAATCAATACCAAAGAGGATAAAGATAACACAAAACTCCAATATTCAGTTGCAATCTTTTAAAGTTAACAGTTCTGTGATTTAGATTTAAGTGCTGCAATATTTTTATTTACATTATTATTGATTATTTTATTAAATTATACAAATTTTGTGTTGTGGTGTCCAGTTTTTATATTTTAATGGCAATATTTAATAACAATGTAACTAAAACTAATTGTAAGTATAAAGAAAAATCCATCTAAACAAAAAACTGTATAAGTAACCAATTGTATTTGTCGTTAGGATTTTCATAATAAAGAACTCCTGAAGAAGTTGGAAACAGACCAACGAAACGTTGAGTTGAAAAATGAAATAAATTAGTTTTATTTTATAAAATACTCTGACCGAATCAGCCCGGTGGAAACACTTATCTGGTAATAGCTTAGTTTTCATTAAAAAATAGTGTTTTAATATTTTTGGCCACTTTCTCCATACAAGTGGATCCACTGTGCAAGGTTACCCTTAGACTATTGCTCATACCCGATTGTATTAACCCAGCAAGCATTTATTATCGCCCATTACCCGAAGCAGTCACTCCCAGGCGATAGAAATACACATCCGCGATCTCGCATTCTAATTGAAGTAGGCACACCGTTCGGGAAGAAATGAACCACGTCCACGACACTACTTGTGAATGCCGCTTTCGAGACTTCCTAGAAGTACTTTTAGCGATAAAATTGGTTGTGACGAAAAAAAAAACATTTTTTTTCGTTTTTCATTTTATCTGTTGTTATTCTTTTAATTTTTATTTTTTTACTATTCTAATTAATGTTCCAAATTGCTAACGTTTTTAAAGAACTGTCCTTAGATGAAATTGCCATCTTCATTAATTTTTGTACTTTTAAAAATGTTATGTTGCCTGGCCTGGGAATCAAACCCCTGACCTTAAGAATGCAAAGCGAACATGCTTACCACTGCACCACGGTACCTTATAAACACCAGATAGACTAAAGTCTTATATTAGTTTAAGGTTGTACACGCCTCAAATGAACGTAAACAATCGAAGTGTCTGCATTGACCAGAGAAAGTGTCTGCCCATGCGATAGTCGTAAGTAGTAGCATTGTTAGTGTAAAAAAGCAATAATAGAATTTCGATCTCCTTTTCTGACACTAGGTAGTTATTCAAGAAGTTCAAAAAGGGACAGCAATGCAATTGTTATTGTAAAATGATAAAGGATCGCTATTTTCTAGAATAGAAGTTCAGAATGCGATTACTTCTGATAGAGGAAGTGACTCACTCACTCCCAATTGCTGGCTGGGATGTTATGGCATTGACCATAAATTTCAAACAGATCGCAAACGAAAACACACACACACACATTTGCAACAAAATATTCACAATGGTCACTTTTATTGTATATGTGTGGTTGTTTTAAACCAATATTTATAAACAAGAAATATACATAAAAGAACTAATTGTTGTAGTGAATTTTTAAATCATTAATTAAAACATGTAGTTAAAATGCCAAATACCCATCCAACCTATTCTTAACGCCTCTTCTAGGCTACTATATTCTTTGCATGTTTTTTTGCTGTTGTCCCACATTCCACGTTACTTCCTTTTCCCATTTGCGTCGTGCAAACTAATGAATTGTTTTTAAATGCTGTAAGTCGATAACATTGATTCTTCTCCTCCTCGCACTTTCGCAAACGCTATCTCCAGCACCATTAACTTGTTTATCTAGGTTGGAATCCTTGTAACCGTTTCTAGTAGAGCATTTTGTCTGCACAATAAAGCTTCGAACAAACAAATAGGTCAATTAAACAACAAACAAATTGAAAAAAGCTACTCAGAACTGCAATAACAACAAGAACAAAACAATAACAGCAGCAACAAAGCCGACAATGATAACAATCGAAAGAAGTAAATTCAATTGTGTGCAATTGAAATTGATTATGCCATCTTCAAGTTTTTAAACAAACAGACAGACATATATACATACATATACAACAACAGACAAAGCGTTGCAAATAGGCTGATTTGTAGGCAGGTCGAGGTAATTGAAATCATAGCTAGGATTTCACCCTCCATTCTTTCATTCTTAAGGAATGAACAAAAGACTAACTTAAACGCATACATATGTACATACATGTATGCCGACAGGTACAGCCATACTCACAAACATTCTCGCATTGGTCTATACTTCCAATGATCCGTAGCAAACAAATGTTCAGATAAAATGCCAAGTGATAACAGACAGACATGTATTGAATAACAAATAACCAAAGTTCAAAATACACGAAAAGAAATCGAAATCGAAAGGGGCAGTCGCGTGTTCGCAAAAAAATCCAAAATGAGACTTTATTATAGAAGTCGATGAGCGTGGATTTATTTGAAGAATTGTTAAATAATATTTTTTCGATGACCCTCACCCAATAGTCGTTGAGTTTTTGAAAGAATATTTAGTGATGCGTGTCCATCCGTATGTCCATCCATTAAAAATTGAAATCATACTACAGGCCGCATTTACGGACCGCTCGTCACGAAATTTTGTGTGAAGGTCAGCTTCAGACCAGAATAGACACCTATATTTGAGGGGTGAAATGGGCCAAAAAAAACAAATTTTTTAATCCGATTTTGTAGCGGCTCTGTAAGTTGCAAAGGCAGCCCAATCGGCGCGAAATTGTAAGTAAGGTTTATGTTTACGAGAGAAGAAGCTTGTAACAAAACATGATGATCAGATAATATCAACAATCAATAATTTTTAAAGAATATTTTTTCAAGGACCATCACTGCAATAAACATGGATATTTATATAAATATTTTGTCAAAGATCATCACCGCAATAAACGTGGATTTTTAGAGAACATTTTTTCAAGGACCATCACAGCAATAAACATGGATTTTAAGAAATATTTTTTCAAGGGCCATCACAGCAACAAACGTGGATTTTGAAAGAATACTTTTCAAGGACATCACAGCTATAAACACGGATTCTTAAAGAATATTTTTTCAAGGACTATCACAACAATAAACGTGGATTGTTTAATAATATTTTTTCAAGGACTCTCACAGCAATAATCGTGGATTTTTAAAGAATATTTTTCAAGGACCATCACACCTATAAACCTGGGGTTTTAAAGAATATTTTTCAAGAACCATCACAGCAATAAACGTTGATTTTTAAAGAATATTTTGTCAAGGACGATCACAGAAATACACGTAAATTTAAAAAAAATTTTCAAGGACCATCACAGCAATAAACCTGGATTTTTAAAGAATATTTTTCAAGGACCATCACTGCAATAAATGTGCATTTTTAAAGAATATTTTTGCAACGAATATGACCGCAGTAAACGTGGATTTTTAAAGATTACTTTTTTCCAAGGACCATCACAGCAATAAACGTGGATTTTTAAGAAAAATTTTTTAAGGATCATCACAGCAATGAGCGTGGATTTTTAAGAATGTTTTTTCAAGGATCATCAAAGCAATAAACATAGATTTTTAACAAATATTTTTTCAAGGAACATCTCAGCAATAAAAGTGGATTTTTAAAGAATATTTTTCAAGGCCCATCACCGCAATAAACGTGGATTTTTAAAGAATATTTTTCAAGGACCATCACAGAAATAAACGTGGATTTTTAAAGAATATTTTTCAAGGACCATCACTGCAATAAACGTGGATTTTTAAAGAATATTTTTCAAGGACCATCACTGCAATAAACGTGGATTTTTAATGAATATTTTTCAAGGACCATCACTGCAATGAACGTGGATTTTTAAAGAATATTTTTCAAGGACCATCACTGCAATAAACTTGGATTTGTAAAGAATATTTTTCAAGGACCATCACTGCAATGAACGTGGATTTTTAAAGAATATTTTTCAAGGACCATCACTGCAAAAAACGTGGATTTTTAAAGAATATTTTTCAAGGACCATCACAGCAATAAACGTGCATTTTTAAAGAATATTTTGCCAATGACCATCGCAGCAATAAACGTGAATTTTTAAAGAATATTTTTGCAAGGACCATCACAGCAATAAAAGTGGTTTTTAAAGAATATTTTTCAAGGCCCATCACCGCAATAAATATGTATTTTTAAACAATATTTTTTCAAAGACCATCACAGCAATAAACGTGGATTTTAAAGAATATTTTTCAAGGACCATCACTGCAGAAAACGTGGATTTTTAAAGAATATTTTTCAAGGACCATCACTGCAATAAACGTGGATTTTTAAAGAATCCCAGCAAAATTTGACGGAATGGGTTCTTTGCGATGACGTGATTTCATGTCATCTTTTGCATTGGTTCAAAGGAAGTCGTGAAAGATCCGATCTTTTCATTAGGATTTGAACCAATGCAAAGGAAGTCGTGAAAGATCCGATCTTTTCATCAGCATTTGTACCCATTCCATCGCTCCAATAGAGATGATGTTTGTGTTTTTATTTACACACCTGTTTATTTTCATTTTGGTATGTTCCAGTACTGCAAAAATCTACTAATTTTTACTATTTTTTCCGATAACATAAAGGAAAAATTGTTATCGTAGTAAAAATAAGTAGATTCTTGCAGTTTCTGGAACAGACCAAGGTTGTTAGAACTGTCGTCGTGATGTTGTCTTACATTTCCTGCATATCAAACAACTAAAACTTCTAAACAATTGGTCATGGTAGAATAATAAAAGGTAGTCGCATCTGTCAAATTTAGGTAAATACAACCCTGTAGCTCTGTACGGGAGCGTGTCAAATACAGAACAACAATAACACGTCATGACATTTAATAATAAAAACAAAATAAGTTTGTTATTAATTTGTGTCTGTGAAAAAAATATATATATAATTTAATTTTTGATTTGGAATAAGAAATTTCGGCTGTAGAAAATGAAAAATTCGATATTTTTGCATACAGGGCAATATATTTGATGTTGGTATGACTCTCGATTTCGCAGCCGTAAGGAGTCTAAGCCTCACCGGCCCAAAGTTCCCCAAATGCACCGAATGTTTTGGTAGGTCTGAGGCAAACAATTCTTCAGATAAATGTAACTACTGCAACAACCGTTTCAACAAAGAAACAACAAGAGTTATAACAACGGGCAACTTCAACAGGCGATCTGCTGCAACAACTAAACGTGTTCCTATTCAACACTTTTAAGATCTTCATAACATTTTACATTGATTACTGCTGTTATATGGACCAAAAACCAAGTTGATGCGTTTTGGAAAAAGGGATATACATATTTGTCATTACAACTTTGTTAAAGATCTGATTTTTCCAGTTTTTTATTTCTTTTCATTAATAAAAACTTCACAATGCACACAATTCATATGTATTTTGTTTCACTTTTGTAATCTATTATGGATTTAGTTCCTTTGTCTGAGATGCTTCTTTCTGACATTCGTAGCTTGAATTTCTCATAGAAGTCCTTGTTCACAGTTACGGAACAACTGCAAACTTACTGCACTTGGTTCACTTCGTTCGTTCTCCGAAGTTCTTGTGAGAATTGAAACGGGTCAAGGGGATTTGATGTTCACAACAAACAAAGATGTTTAACATTTACCCGAATCATTCCAAAATTCATATTTACCATGCCCAACAGCAATGAGGAATTTCTTCCATAATTCTTTGAAAGCTTCATTAATCTCCACACCGCCACCAACCGCGGGAACAGACCACAACATCAATGTCAGCCGTTTTTGTATACATATGTATTTGACGATTGGAAAAATGAATTAATAATTTTTCGTTTATTTTAAAAGAAATTCAAATGAAATTTAACTGACATATACGTATGTATATGTGTATACATGTAAACACATATACAAATACATTCTATCAAAATCGATTTGGCAATGAACGTACTTCAAATTCAAAATTTGAAAAAAAATTAAATCAGTTGTTAGCATGAAACTACCTTTATTCTTGTACCATGACAATTGGTATTATATGAAGTCCCAACCATCGAGCTAAAAATAGAATCGGACTGCACACATTGCTATTTTAAAAGTTTCCTTGTCTGTTCTAAATCTGACATAGAATGAAATCAATCAAATCTCGCTTCTTGGAATTTGAAAAAAAGTCCGAAACGAAAAGGAACAAGAATCTGAAAATATAGAAGAAACTACTTTTGGAAAGAAACAATTAAAAATAAATTTATTAAGCATAAATGGTATTTTCCATAAAAAGACTCTCCTCCCCGTTCGTTACATTTTGTTCTTTGAGATCCCTAAAGCAAGCCGGGTTGTAGATCCCTACATATTTCCGTCACTAAACAAAAGAGTATAAACAAGGTAGATTTATAGAAGGTATGTGCATGAATTACAACAACTAACAAATTTACAAAAACAACATTGTTGGTATTGAAAATTAATTGTCAAAGAAAATATTGAATAATAGGGTCGTTCCAAAAATTTTCTCAGGAAAAACATAAATACATTTTGAAAATCCTCCAAAATAGAACAAATTTGAATGAAAATGTAAATATAAAGCATTCAGAACTGTAGTAGGTCATTTTTACTACAAGTTTAGGAAGAAAAACAGTATTTTATGGTAGCAAATTTCGAAGTTTCAAATTTCATGAGTAGACCCTATTACATTTTGAAAACTAAATTTACAAAAAAAGTAAGAATACAGCTGATTGTCACTTCTACCTTCTATAAATGTACCTTGAGTATAAATTACCAAAATGTTGTTATAAAATAACAAAATTATAAAATAAAAGTATTTTACGAAATAAAAATACTTAAAGAAGTGCATTTGGAGTCCATGTTGAAATCTGAACTGGTGATGGGAAGATAATTGAAAAAACCTTTTGTAAGATGAAAGAATATCAGTTGCGGAGAACGGAGGAAGTAATCTTTTGCGTTGCAGCGGTGGTGATTACATTGCAATTTTGGATGTAAACTTTTGAAAAACTAAACTGATAAATTAATTGTAGCTATTTCATGAATTCGTTTGAATTAATAAAGAGTTTTGTTTTTCATGAAAACCATATTTCAATACAGCATTTCCATTTTCCAAACAAGACATGAAAATTTCATGCCAAGGGGTTGGTGAAAATGACATGCCAAAGCATTGGTTAAAATGACATGTCAAAGCATGGGTGAAAATGACGTGTCAAAGCATTGGTGAAAATGACATGTCAAATCATTAGTGGAAATGACATGCCAAATGACATGTGAACGCATTGGTTAAAATGACATGCTTAGGATCCAGAAAAGAACGTCATCTTTTGGGGTCCACGCTCATATAAAATTCATCGATGAAGATGCTAAAAAGATGACATGCTAGATCACTTGCACCCATGATTGAATGTCATCTTTGGCATCGAACATTTTGCTGGGATATTATTCAAGGACCATCACTGCAATAAACGTGGATTTTTAAAGAATATTTTTCAAGGACCATCACTGCAATGAACGTGGATTTTTAAAGAATATTTTTCAAGGACCATCACAGAAATAAACGTGGATTTTTAAAGAATATTTTTCAAGGACCATCACTGCAATAAACGTGGATTTTTAAAGAATATTTTTCAAGGACCATCACTGCAATAAACGTGGATTTTTAAAGAATATTTTTCAAGGACCATCACTGCAATGAACGTGGATTTTTAAAGAATATTTTTCAAGGACCATCACAGAAATAAACGTGGATTTTTAAAGAATATTTTTCAAGGACCATCACTGCAATAAACGTGGATTTTTAAAGAATATTTTTCAAGGACCATCACTGCAATAAACGTGGATATTTAAAGAATATTTTTCAAGGACCATCACTGCAATGAACGTGGATTTTTAAAGAATATTTTCAAGGACCATCACTGCAATAAACTTGGATTTGTAAAGAATATTTTTCAAGGACCATCACTGCAATGAACGTGGATTTTTAAAGAATATTTTTCAAGGACCATCACTGCAATAAACTTTGTAAAGAATATTTTTCAAGGACCATCACTGCAATGAACGTGGATTTTTAAAGAATATTTTTCAAGGACCATCACTGCAATAAACGTGGATTTTTAAAGAATATTTTTCAAGGACCATCACTGCAATAAACGTGGATTTTTAAAGAATATTTTTCAAGGACCATCACTGCAATAAACGTGGATTTTTAAAGAATATTTTTCAAGGACCATCACTGCAATAAACGTGGATTTTTAAAGAATATTTTTCAAGGACCATCACTGCAATAAACGTGGATTTTTAAAGAATATTTTTCAAGGACCATCACTGCAATAAACGTGGATTTTTAAAGAATATTTTTCAAGGACCATCACTGCAATAAACATGGATTTTTAAAGAATATTTTTCAAGGACCATCACTGCAATAAACGTGGATTTTTAAAGAATATTTTTCAAGGACCATCACTGCAATAAACGTGGATTT
This sequence comes from Musca autumnalis, assembly GCF_047663935.1. Classification (NCBI taxonomy): domain Eukaryota; kingdom Metazoa; phylum Arthropoda; class Insecta; order Diptera; family Muscidae; genus Musca; species Musca autumnalis. Next base: position 36,526,548 of record NW_027411644.1, read on the forward strand.
TTAAAGAATATTTTTCAAGGACCATCACTGCAATAAACGTGGATTTTTAAAGAATATTTTTCAAGGACCATCACTGCAATAAACATGGATTTTTAAAGAATATTTTTCAAGGACCATCACTGCAATAAACGTGGATTTTTAAAGAATATTTTTCAAGGACCATCACTGCAATAAACGTGGATTTTTAAAGAATATTTTTCAAGGACCATCACTGCAATAAACGTGGATTTTTAAAGAATATTTTTCAAGGACCATCACTGCAATAAACGTGGATTTTTAAAGAATATTTTTCAAGGACCATCACTGCAATAAACGTGGATTTTTAAAGAATATTTTTCAAGGACCATCACTGCAATAAACGTGGATTTTTAAAGAATATTTTTCAAGGACCATCACAGCAATAAACGTGGATTTTTTAAAGAATATTTTTCAAGGACCATCACTGCAATAAACGTGGATTTTTAAAGAATATTTTTCAAGGACCATCACTGCAATAAACGTGGATTTTTAAAGAATATTTTTCAAGGACCATCACTGCAATAAACATGGATTTTTAAAGAATATTTTTCAAGGACCATCACTGCAATAAACGTGGATTTTTAAAGAATATTTTTCAAGGACCATCACTGCAATAAACGTGGATTTTTAAAGAATATTTTTCAAGGACCATCACTGCAATAAACGTGGATTTTTAAAGAATATTTTTCAAGGACCATCACTGCAATGAACGTGGATTTTTAAAGAATATTTTTCAAGGACCATCACAGAAATAAACGTGGATTTTTAAAGAATATTTTTCAAGGACCATCACTGCAATAAACGTGGATTTTTAAAGAATATTTTTCAAGGACCATCACTGCAATAAACGTGGATTTTTAAAGAATATTTTTCAAGGACCATCACTGCAATAAACGTGGATTTTTAAAGAATATTTTTCAAGGACCATCACTGCAATAAACGTGGATTTTTAAAGAATATTTTTCAAGGACCATCACAGCAATAAACGTGGATTTTTTAAAGAATATTTTTCAAGGACCATCACTGCAATAAACGTGGATTTTTAAAGAATATTTTTCAAGGACCATCACTGCAATAAACGTGGATTTTTAAAGAATATTTTTCAAGGACCATCACTGCAATAAACATGGATTTTTAAAGAATATTTTTCAAGGACCATCACTGCAATAAACGTGGATTTTTAAAGAATATTTTTCAAGGACCATCACTGCAATAAACGTGGATTTTTAAAGAATATTTTTCAAGGACCATCACTGCAATAAACGTGGATTTTTAAAGAATATTTTTCAAGGACCATCACTGCAATAAACGTGGATTTTTAAAGAATATTTTTCAAGGACCATCACTGCAATGAACGTGGATTTTTAAAGAATATTTTTCAAGGACCATCACAGAAATAAACGTGGATTTTTAAAGAATATTTTTCAAGGACCATCACTGCAATAAACGTGGATTTTTAAAGAATATTTTTCAAGGACCATCACTGCAATAAACGTGGATATTTAAAGAATATTTTTCAAGGACCATCACTGCAATGAACGTGGATTTTTAAAGAATATTTTCAAGGACCATCACTGCAATAAACTTGGATTTGTAAAGAATATTTTTCAAGGACCATCACTGCAATGAACGTGGATTTTTAAAGAATATTTTTCAAGGACCATCACTGCAATAAACTTTGTAAAGAATATTTTTCAAGGACCATCACTGCAATGAACGTGGATTTTTAAAGAATATTTTTCAAGGACCATCACTGCAATAAACGTGGATTTTTAAAGAATATTTTTCAAGGACCATCACTGCAATAAACGTGGATTTTTAAAGAATATTTTTCAAGGACCATCACTGCAATAAACGTGGATTTTTAAAGAATATTTTTCAAGGACCATCACTGCAATAAACGTGGATTTTTAAAGAATATTTTTCAAGGACCATCACTGCAATAAACGTGGATTTTTAAAGAATATTTTTCAAGGACCATCACTGCAATAAACATGGATTTTTAAAGAATATTTTTCAAGGACCATCACTGCAATAAACGTGGATTTTTAAAGAATATTTTTCAAGGACCATCACTGCAATAAACGTGGATTTTTAAAGAATATTTTTCAAGGACCATCACTGCAATAAACGTGGATTTTTAAAGAATATTTTTCAAGGACCATCACTGCAATAAACGTGGATTTTTAAAGAATATTTTTCAAGGACCATCACTGCAATAAACGTGGATTTTTAAAGAATATTTTTCAAGGACCATCACTGCAATAAACGTGGATTTTTAAAGAATATTTTTCAAGGACCATCACAGCAATAAACGTGGATTTTTTAAAGAATATTTTTCAAGGACCATCACTGCAATAAACGTGGATTTTTAAAGAATATTTTTCAAGGACCATCACTGCAATAAACGTGGATTTTTAAAGAATATTTTTCAAGGACCATCACTGCAATAAACATGGATTTTTAAAGAATATTTTTCAAGGACCATCACTGCAATAAACGTGGATTTTTAAAGAATATTTTTCAAGGACCATCACTGCAATAAACGTGGATTTTTAAAGAATATTTTTCAAGGACCATCACTGCAATAAACGTGGATTTTTAAAGAATATTTTTCAAGGACCATCACTGCAATAAACGTGGATTTTTAAAGAATATTTTTCAAGGACCATCACTGCAATAAACATGGATTTTTAAAGAATATTTTTCAAGGACCATCACTGCAATAAACGTGGATTTTTAAAGAATATTTTTCAAGGACCATCACTGCAATAAACGTGGATTTTTAAAGAATATTTTTCAAGGACCATCACTGCAATAAACGTGGATTTTTAAAGAATATTTTTCAAGGACCATCACTGCAATAAACGTGGATTTTTAAAGAATATTTTTCAAGGACCATCACTGCAATAAACGTGGATTTTTAAAGAATATTTTTCAAGGACCATCACTGCAATAAACGTGGATATTTAAAGAATATTTTTCAAGGACCATCACTGCAATAAACGTGGATTTTTAAAGAATATTTTTCAAGGACCATCACTGCAATAAACGTGGATTTTTAAAGAATATTTTTCAAGGACCATCACTGCAATAAACGTGGATTTTTAAAGAATATTTTTCAAGGACCATCACTGCAATAAACGTGGATTTTTAAAGAATATTTTTCAAGGACCATCACTGCAATAAACGTGGATTTTTAAAGAATATTTTTCAAGGACCATCACTGCAATAAACGTGGATTTTTAAAGAATATTTTTCAAGGACCATCACTGCAATAAACGTGGATTTTTAAAGAATATTTTTCAAGGACCATCACTGCAATAAACGTGGATTTTTAAAGAATATTTTTCAAGGACCATCACTGCAATAAACATGGATTTTTAAAGAATATTTTTCAAGGACCATCACTGCAATAAACATGGATTTTTAAAGAATATTTTTTAAGGACCATCACTGCAATAAACGTGGATTTTTAAAGAATATTTTTCAAGGACCATCACTGCAATAAACGTGGATTTTTAAAGAATATTTTTCAAGGACCATCACTGCAATAAACATGGATTTTTAAAGAATATTTTTCAAGGACCATCACTGCAATAAACGTGGATTTTTAAAGAATATTTTTCAAGGACCATCACTGCAATAAACGTGGATTTTTAAAGAATATTTTTCAAGGACCATCACTGCAATAAACATGGATTTTTAAAGAATATTTTTCAAGGACCATCACTGCAATAAACGTGGATTTTTAAAGAATATTTTTCAAGGACCATCACTGCAATAAACGTGGATTTTTAAAGAATATTTTTCAAGGACCATCACTGCAATAAACATGGATTTTTAAAGAATATTTTTCAAGGACCATCACTGCAATAAACGTGGATTTTTAAAGAATATTTTTCAAGGACCATCACTGCAATAAACGTGGATTTTTAAAGAATATTTTTCAAGGACCATCACTGCAATAAACATGGATTTTTAAAGAATATTTTTCAAGGACCATCACTGCAATAAACGTGGATTTTTAAAGAATATTTTTCAAGGACCATCACTGCAATAAACGTGGATTTTTAAAAAATATTTTTCAAGGACCATCACTGCAATAAACGTGGATTTTTAAAGAATATTTTTCAAGGACCATCACTGCAATAAACGTGGATTTTTAAAGAATATTTTTCAAGGACCATCACTGCAATAAACGTGGATTTTTAAAGAATATTTTTCAAGGACCATCACTGCAATAAACGTGGATTTTTAAAGAATATTTTTCAAGGACCATCACTGCAATAAACGTGGATTTTTAAAGAATATTTTTCAAGGACCATCACTGCAATAAACATGGATTTTTAAAGAATATTTTTCAAGGACCATCACTGCAATAAACGTGGATTTTTAAAGAATATTTTTCAAGGACCATCACTGCAATAAACGTGGATTTTTAAAGAATATTTTTCAAGGACCATCACTGCAATAAACGTGGATTTTTAAAGAATATTTTTCAAGGACCATCACTGCAATAAACGTGGATTTTTAAAGAATATTTTTCAAGGACCATCACTGCAATAAACGTGGATTTTTAAAGAATATTTTTCAAGGACCATCACTGCAATAAACGTGGATTTTTAAAGAATATTTTTCAAGGACCATCACTGCAATAAACGTGGATTTTTAAAGAATATTTTTCAAGGACCATCACTGCAATAAACGTGGATTTTTAAAGAATATTTTTCAAGGACCATCACTGCAATAAACGTGGATTTTTAAAGAATATTTTTTCAAGGATCATCACAGCAATAAACTTGTATTGTTAAAGAATATCTTTTCAAGGGCTCTTATAGCAATAATGTGGATTTTTAAAGACTTTTTTTTTTGGACCATCGCAGCAAAAACCTTGGATTTTTATACCCTGCTCCACATGTGGGAAGGGTATTATAAGTTTGTTTTGCTAAAAATTCATTTAACACTGCGAAGTATTCGTCGTAGACCCCCAATGTGCTATACTATTTTTCATATCTCGACGAGATAAAGCGATACAGCGATGTGTGTCTGTCCGTGTGTCCGTCTGTCCATTATAAATTGTAATCAAACTCCAGGCCGCAATTATGGACCAATCGTCTCGAAATTTGGTATGGAGGTCGGTGTCGTATCCTGTCCTGAATTTGGCAGAAAAGTTCATTCCATTTATTATTATGTATCATGTCCTACACCACAATATGTTGAGGGCATTATGTTTGTTTTACCAAAAAAAAAAAACATGATAGGGTTTCACTGGGTCAATCCCGTTCGTCTATCGTCGTTTCTTACTTTTTAAAGAAATATATTTTTCTTCCATCCGACCAATTGTCATTATATGATGGTAAAAAACTGTCGGAATGGGGACAGAGAAAATCCTAGATTTCCATTTACCTACATCGTCTTAAAATTTTTATGCTACTTTTGGTTTTATTCAATAGTAAATATTGGTACCACCTGGTATATGTTTGTCGGTCCATATTTTTCATTATAAATTGTTATGAATCTTCAGAACGCAATAATATATCAATCATCAAAAAATTTCGATTTCGGGACCTTTTGAGGATCTACTGTTTTTCCAATATAATTTCACGTCTCTTGAAAAAGTATCCTTGTTTAAAAAATGTATTCTTATCCTACAAAAGATCATGCAAAAGTATTGGTGTAGTAGTATTTTTAAAGAATATTTTTTCAAGGACCATCACAGCAATAAACGTGGATTTTTAAAGAATATTTTTTCAAGGACCATCACAGCAATAAACGTGGATTTTTAAAGAATATTTTTTCAAGGATCATCACAGCAATAAACGTGGATTTTTAAAGAATATTTTTTCAAGGACCATCACAGCAATAAACGTGGATTTTTAAAGAATATTTTTTCAAGGATCATCACAGCAATAAACGTGGATTTTTAAAGAATATTTTTTCAAGGACCATCACAGCAATAAACGTGGATTTTAAAGAATATTTTTAAAGAATATTTTTTCAAGGATCATCACAGCAATAAACGTGGATTTTTAAAGAATATTTTTTCAAGGACCATCACAGCAATAAACGTGGATTTTAAAGAATATTTTTAAAGAATATTTTTTCAAGGATCATCACAGCAATAAACGTGGATTTTTAAAGAATATTTTTTCAAGGACCATCACAGCAATAAACGTGGATTTTAAAGAATATTTTTCCAAGGACCATCACAGCAATAAACGTGGATTTTTAAAGAATATTTATTGAAGGACCATCACAGCAATAAACGTGGATTTTTAAAGAACATTTTTTCAAGGACCATCACAGCAAAAAATGGATTTTTTAAGAATATTTTTTCAAGGACCATCACAGCAATAAACGTAGATTTTTAAAAAATATTTTTTCAAGGACCATCACAGCCATAAACTTGGATTTTTAAAGAATATTTTTTCAAGGACCATCACAGCAATAAACTTGGATTTTAAAGAATATTTTTTCAAGGACCATCACAGCAATAAACGTGGATTTTTAAAGAATATTTTTTCAAGGACCATCACAGCAATAAACGTTAATTTTCAAAGAATATTTTTTCAAGGACCATCACAGCAATAAACGTAGATTTTTAAAGAATATTTTTTCAAGGACCATCACAGCAATAAACTTGGATTTTTTAAGGATATTTTTTCAAGGACCATCACAGCAATAAACTTGGATTTTAAAGAATATTTTTTCAAGGACCATCACAGCAATAAACGTGGATTTTTAAAGAATATTTTTTCAAGGACCATCACAGCAATAAACTTGGATTTTAAAGAATATTTTTTCAAGGACCATCACAGCAATAAACGTAGATTTTTAAAGAATATTTTTTCAAGGACCATCACAGCAATAAACGTTCATTTTCAAAGAATATTTTTTCAAGGACCATCACAGCAATAAACCTGGATTTTTAAATAATGTTTTTTCAAGGACCATCACAGCAAAAAATGGATTTTTAAAGAATATTTTTTCAAGGACCATCACAGCAATAAACGTGGATTTTTAAAGAATATTTTTTCAAGGACCATCACAGCAAAAAATGGATTTTTTAAGAATATTTTTTCAAGGACCATCACAGCAATAAACGTGGATTTTTAAAGAAAATTTTTTAAGGACCGTCCAACAATAAACATAGATTTTTAAAGGAATATTTTTTTAAGGCCCATCACAATAAAAACGTGGATTTTTTAAAGAATATTTTTTCGAGCACCATCAAAGCAATAAACTTGGATTTTTAAAGAATGTTTTTCAAGGACCAACACAACAAAAAACGTGGATTTTTAAATGGACCATTACAGAAATAATCGGGGATTTTTTAAAGAATAGTTTTTAAGGACCGGGTGCCACCGTGGTGCAATGGTATGCACGCCCGCCTTGCACGCAGAAGGTCGGGGGTTCGATTCCCAGGCCAGGCAACATCAAACATTTTTCAACGGTGGCAACATACCCCTCAGTAATGTTGGCGACATTTCCTGAGTATTTCAGCCTTGTAAAACTTCTCCACAAGTGGTGTCTTAAGACACGCCGTTCGGACTCGGCGATAAACTGTAGGTCCCATATCATTGAGCTAACTATGAATCGGGGTGCACTCATTGATATGAGAGAAGTCTCCCTTGTCCCGTATGGGATGTTGTGGAACAATGTTTGTTTTTGTTTGTTTTTAAGGACCACGGAATAAACGAGAATTTTTTAAAGAATAGTTTTTAAGGGCCTAGCAAAAAAACGTAAATTTTAAAAACAATGTGTTTTGGTCTACTTATCCTTGAAAAAATCTTTAAAAACCAGGTTTAGTGGTCTGCTGATCTTTTAAAAATGATGATGTGATGCTAAATTGTCCACTCTTAATCTTTAATAATAACTAATAAATAATAGTTCGTTCATTCTTAAATTTTCAATGCTTGGTTGCATACCTTTATGTTGCGAGTTTGTGTTATTTTTTCTTCACTTTTCTTCTTCATCCATTTGTTTTTTTATTGGTTTCTTACTATTATTCCCATTCGCAGCAAAGAAATTCAAGCAAATGATATCCTTACGCATGACCTATTCATTAGCAGTGAAACTACTTTTCTGAATATCAGTTCGGTTGCCTGGCTGACTTGCTGGGTTTGTTGGTCGAACGCTTGGTTGGCTGGTTGAAAAACATGCTTTTTATTAACACGGTTTTCTTCCTTTCAAACTTTATATGCACTTCACGAAAACAGTAGCTTCTTAGTGCAAATATGAATCTGAATACGAATGCGTTAACAAATACTACAGCTTCAACTGTTAAGGCGGAATAAACATAAATAAAACACACAAATGTTGCTTACCTTGCTGCCAACGTTCTTGGTCTACACCTCCAACGAAACGAAAAATCTGTGGTGCAAACTTTACAATAATGGATGATGCGGATGATGATGTTGAAAAACTAAACAGAACATAACTTGAATGCATAGAACCAATGTTAACGAGGCTAATCAAGGACGTGCGGCTTGGAAAGTTTTCATAAAAAATCATAACATACACAACTATTTTTTTGAATTCAACAAACAAACAGACTCCCGTACACATACACAAGCAATATACATCTTCCTCAGTATAATGTGGGAAATTATGTTAATAATTGAATACGTAAGCGTGTGAAGGCATGCGTAACTACCCAGCAAAATTTTAAGGAAGGGGTTCCATGCGATGACGTGATTTCATGGCATCTTTTGCATTGGTTTAAACGAAGTCATGAAAGATCCGATATTTGCATTAGCATTTGAACCAATGCAAAGGAAGTCGTGAAAGATCCGATCTTTTCATCAGCATTTGAACCCATTCCATCGATCCAGTAGAGATGAATTTTGTGTTTTTATTATACATAAGATTATTTATTTACAATAGGCTTGATGTTGTCGGAGACTCGAAATCACAACCAACGTTGTTAAAACTTTCGTCGTAATGATAATGTCATTGCAAAGGGTTTGTGAAAATGACATGCCAAAGCATTGGTGGAAATGACATGCCAAAGCATTGGTGAAAATGACATGTCAAAGCATTGGTGTAAATGACATACTTTGGATCCAAAAATGAATAGCATCTTTTGCTAAAAAGATGGCATGCCACGTCACTTGCAGTCATGATTGAATGGCATCTTTGGCATCGAACATTTTGCTGGGTAATAAGGTTCATGTACGCCACCAAAACTGCCATAACCAAACACATGAATACAGGACCACTCTCACGTACAACCACTTAGTGTGATAGCTGAATAAATAAAAACTTAATTAGAGTCGAGCTTCTCTATAACGTAGTAGTTGGGGACAGACGAATTACTACGTTATAAAGAAAATTCGTTATAGTGAAATCGGGGAAATGGTTTATTTTGATGTACATACATGAGGAGATATTCATATACAAACGAATGTATATGAATAAATTCAAATTGAATTTTTGTTTGGCACTAAAATCAAGTTAGTTCATTTGATTTTGCGGCTTATCCATATCACCAAGTCCTAACAATGAGTAATGAAATTACGAATGTAATCAAGGACATTGTTATGATACTCCAAAAAGTTCTTATCATATTAAACGATGCCCGTAACTGGCAAAATGAGGAAAATTCAGAAATTACTCCGCCTTTGTCCGATTAAGCATCCTCCGAATCTAAAATAAAAAAATCATAAACATACACACATATATTCACTAATATAATAAATTAGAAATAAATTAGTTTAAAAGTAGTTTATAACAAGTAAGAAAACGTTAAGTTCGGTCGGACCGAACTTTTTATACCCTCCACCAAAATTAAATTGAAAGAGAATGGAGTAATTAGTTTCCTTTTATCTACCGAAATACTTAGCTCCGCCTAATTACAAAATTTCAACTATTTTGGTGGGATAATGAAGCTAAAACCTTCAAAATACCGAATATCGAGAGTTACCGTTCTATGGGGGCTATATTAAGGCGTGGACCATACCAAATTTCAGGTGGAACGATTTTTTATATTCTCAACGAAGACGAATTACCAAATTTTAACCATTTTGGTGCGATACAAAAGCAAAAACCTTCAAAATACCGAATATCGGGAGGTACCGTTCTATGGAGGCTATATTAAGGCGTGGACCTATACCAACAAATTTCAGGTGGAAACTTCTATACACCCAACGATAACTAAATACCAAATTTCAGGTATTTTGTTGGGATAATGAAGCTAAAACCTTCCAAATACCGAATATCGGGAGGTACCGTTCTATGGGGGCTATATGAATGCGTGGACTTATACCAACAAATTTCAGGTGGAACGTTTTATATCCTCAATGAAGACTAATTACCAAATTTCAACCAATTTGATGGGATAATGAAGCTAAAACCTTCAAAATACCGAATGTCGCGAGGTACCGTTCTATGGGGGCTATATGAATGCGTGGACTTATACCAACAAATTTCAGGTGGAAACTTTTATCTAACCAACGATAACTAAATACCAAATTTTAGCCATTTTGGTAGGATAATGAAGCTAAAACCCTAAAAATACCGAAAATCGGGAGATACCGTTCTATGGGGGCTATATCAAAACGTGGACCGATATATCCCATTTTCAATACCAACCATCCTGCAACCATCCTGTACCAAATATTGACTCTCTATATTTAAAATTGCGAGCTGTATCTTGATTTCAACAGACAGACGGACATGGTTAAATCGATAGAATTTCATGCTGATCAATAATATACATACTTTATAGGGTCTCTGACGAATATTTCGATGTGTTACAAACGGAATGACAAATTTAATTATACCCTCCATATGGTGGAGGGTATAACTAGTTTAAAAGTAACCACAAGTTGTTATTTTTCGATTATTTTCCATTACGCCAACTAACTATTTTAACATGGGGATGAGCTAGGCGGTGGACAATTGTCCATCTCGGCATTACTTTTAACTAGTTATAAACCAACTATTTTTAACTATTTTATATCTAACTATTCTTTACTTTTTTTAGTCATTTAAAAATGCTGTGTTTGTCTTAAAGAGAGTGAAAAAAAAAACATTTTTATAATTATTATATTTTATTAAATGGTTTTATTTAGCTCACCCCGTTTGTTTTATTATTTATTCTTGGGTCAAATTTAGTAATTCAAATTTGACCCTCTTCCTGTCAACCGATTAATCTGAAATTTTGTATACACTTTGGATTTTGGTGACAATACAATTATGTTTATTCATTATCATTATAAATTCAAGATGACCGCCGCTACAAAATGGCGGATAACGTAGGTTTTATCAATCCCATCAATATGGGTATCAAATGAAAGGGCTCAACAAGCAGAATACAATATACTATAAAAAATTAATATCCAAGATGACGGCCGCTACAAAATGGCGGATAACGTAGGTTTTATCAATCCCATCAATATGGGTATCAAATGAAAGGGCTCAACAATCAGAATTCAATATACAATAAAAAAATTGAATTCCAAGATGGCGGCCGCTACAAAATGGCGGATAACGTAGGTTTTATCAATCCCATCAATATGGGTATCAAATGAAAGGGCTCAACAAGCAGAATACAATATACTATAAAAAAATTGAAATCCAAGATGGCTGCCGCTACAAAATGGCGGATAACTTAGGTTTTATCAATCCCATCAACATGGGTATCAAATGAAAGGTCTCAACAAGTAGAATACAATTTACTATGCAAAATTGAAATCTAAGATGGCCGCCGCTACCAAATGGCTGATAACAATTTTTTATCAATCCCACTAATATGGGTATCAAATAAAAGGGCTTGACAAGAAGAATACAGTGCACTATACAACCTCAATATTTAAGTTGGGCGCAGCCACTAAATGGCGTATAATTAAGATTTAAATTTTGAAATTGAATCTGTAATTTAGGTATCTGATTAATCCAGCCTGAATCCACCACCCAAGTCAAGATTTTTTATCGTGTTAAGGACTGTGTGGCGTTAGGGTGGCTAAAAATGATACGTCGTTAGCGGTACAACACCCAAGTTAAGGTGAAAGGTTTAAACGCGCCGAGAACTGTATGGAATTAGGGTGGATAAAAATGATATGTCGTTAGCGTTTTCCCCTCAAGACTCAGGCGCATCTTGTTGTACATAGCCTTGCCCCTTTTATTGGACCTCTGGGGGGAGGGGTCGATCGTTTAAATGTCCATTACTCGTAGGAAAAAATGGTAAAAAAATATAAGAAATACAAACACAAATAAAACAGAAACTGCAACATAACGTAAACGAAGGCTTCAAAAAGCGAAAAAAAGTATAAAGCAAAACGAGCTAAAGAAAGTGAAGGTGATAGAAATAGTCGATTACAGAAACGACGGGAACAATTAGCGTCAAAAACACCTGAGCAATATGAGGCCAGGTTAAAAAAGCAGAAACGCCTGAAGAATATGAAGCCAGGTTAACAAAGCAACGTGAGCGATACACACAGATGATAGCGTCAGAAACACCTGAAGAATATGAAGCCAGGTTAACAAAACAACGGGAGCGATACACACAGATGTGTGTTGCCTTTAATACTATCATGGGCTTCTACAATACATAAAATGCAGGGCAGCACTGTGGATCACGCAGTCGTATACTTAGGTGCGAAACTGTTTGAAGAAAGTCAAGCCTACGTGGCTCTTAGTAGAGTAAGATCTTTGGAGGGACTACGTATAGAGGAGTGGGACTGCAATAAACTAACGGGCAAGAAACCTTGCAATAATGAAGCACTAAATGAATTAAACAGAATGCGAAATAAAAACTAAAAACTAGAAAATAAAAAGAGGTAAAAAACTTTTTAAGTTAAACGGTTTTATGTTAAACATACATTGCAATGTTTAAGATAAATGTACTAAAAACCAAAAAATAATAAAATAGATACAGTCGTGGGAATTATAAACATATGCATAGACTAGACTGAAATAAAACCGTGGGGCACGTCAATTGTCTACAAATTATCGACTTAATGTGCGATAGAAGAATCGTTTAATTCGTCGTTAGGCAGTTGGCCCGCAGACGGTGAGGAAATTACTTACTATTTTCTTGCTCATGGAAATTCCAATAGTTATACACTCCATGTAAATAAAAGAGATGTTTCAACTAGTTTATCGTTGGACATTCACACTGCTGGCTGGCGAGGAATCGTTTCACTGCTCGTAGTTTGTCTTTAATCGACAAAGTACTACTCGCTCACCACTATGAAATCCTAAAACTCGCTTATAATCGAGCTTGCTAGCTTGTTTCCACATTCTAGCCCTACTTATCACACGTCCATCGTTGTCGGTTGAACAACTGCCTAATTATAGTGTAACATTACAAAACAAACATTTTAATCAACGATTGTAGACAATTGACGTGCCCCACGGTTTTATTTTAGTCTAGTCTATGCATATGTTTATAATTCCCACGACTGTATCTATTTTATTATTTTTTGGTTTTTAGTACATTTATCTTAAACATTGCAATGTATGTTTAACATAAAACCGTTTAACTTAAAAAGTTTTTTACCTCTTTTTATTTATTTTTGATTTCTTTTAATTTTTTGTTTAGCTTTTATCTTTGACTTTTTATTTTGACGCCAGTTTTTTTCCCATTATGATTCCTTATTGTTCCGCCTTTGGTATGTCGAGTCTATCAAAACTAACTTGTGTAACTCTATGGGGCAATTATTACATGTGTTCTTTTTCTATCTGATGAATTTTAAAACGCAAAATATACCAATTTGGAGGCATTAAAAATATAAGTTTTACATTGAGAGTTAATGCCAGGATGCTCCTCCTTTAAATTCAATCATCACTGTTAACTTTAAGTTAACCGGAACTCTATAAATCTGTTCGGTAAATCCAAACTATAACAAAAGAATACTTATAATAATGGGGGTATGTTGAATTTATATCGATATAATTACGAAAGTGCATATGAGAATTATTTTCAACTGGTTGATCTCTAGATGACTTTTCAACTAATTTATAGTTGGTTGTAGAATAATTGCTTTGTAACTGACTATTTTCAAATTGGTTGATAACTAGTTGAAAAGTAATCAAGAGATAGTCAGTTGTCCATTTTTTAGTTTTTAATCTGGCTGATCTATAGATGACTTTTCATCCAATTTGTAGTTAGTTGTAGAATAATGAATTTATAACTAACTATTTTTTTCAACCGGTTGAGAAAATTCCCGCAGAGATGCTCACAATTTTCTCTGTGGAGAATATTATTTTTAAAAATAGAGCGCCGATCAATGAGTTTTGTTTCTCATTTATTATGCAAACTTCAGTGAAAAAAAATTGCCAAAAATTCGTTATAGAGAGTTTATTTTTTGTGAGAATTTCACTTGCACCTTAAAATCAATTTGTTATAGAGAAATTTTCATTATAGGGCAGTTCGTTATAGGGAGGTTAAAATAGGTGAAAATGGGTTGAAAAAAGTTGTTTTTCAGATTTAATTCGTTATAGGGAAGTTCTTTATAGAGAAGTTCGTCTGTATTTTTTTGGTTTTAATGATAGCCAGGATGAAAAAGGTAAGACAAACAGGATAGTGAAAAATTTACATTGTCGTCGCCTGAGTAGTTCAACTGGATGATTGTAAAAATTTCAATAGCAACCGGGTTGAACATGGCAAATTCCTGGACACATTTTCATCTCTCATTTCATATTTGATCTCAGGGACCAAAAAACCAATAAACGTTTTAAAAAAATATGTTTCAAGTACCAAGAGAACAATATTTATTTTATTTATTTACATATTAATTATATAATTACAAATTATATGTTATTATAGAAGAGCAATAGCAGCGTATGCCTACAGCACGAAATCTACAGCCACTCTGTTAACCACATGGACATCGCAGTTTGGATGAGAATTGAATGTCGTGGTCGAGGGTAGCAGAATTCCGACCACAAACTACCCCAAATTTTAGGGGTCACATTCGACACTACTTTCACATCGTGTGCGCACGCCACAGCTATCTGCGACAAACTAAAAAACAGGAACAAGGTCCTTAAGTCCCTAGCCGGCAGCACTTGGGGTGCAGATAAAGAAACTTTTTTGACCACATATAACGCGATAGGTCGGTCTGGGGTAAGCTATGAGGCTCCAGTTTGGTCCCTGGGATTATGTGATACGAATTTGAAAAAGCTTCAAACCTGTCAGAATGCCGCCCTGAGAAACTCCTAAAGTCTTCAGTGGACAATCTACATGAGGAGGCAAAGATTCTTCCGGTAAAGCAACACAATGAGATGCTTTCGTTGCAGTACTTGCTTGGGTGTTACCGTGAGAGTCATCCCAATCATCATCTGCTGACTAGGCCCGACACATTCAGGCATATCAGGAAGGATACTCATGCTCTAAAGAGGGAGAGAACACCTAGATCAACAGGCATATCAAGCGGACATAAATAGTATTCACGCGTATGCAGTTGCTAAGGCCATAAGAAAATATAGTGTGAATAAAGTCCTCGGAGTACATCCCCCATCTATCGCAACTGAGGAGCGTCAGCTGCCACGACAAACCAGAGTATTTTTTTGCTCAACTACGCTCAGTATATTGCAGTCGCTTAAATTCCTATTGGATAAGTATCGATAGCACCGTGCAAAACAGCTGCCCAGTATGCGGCATGGGCCCGCACGACACACTGCACCTTTTCAACTGCGCTGCCAAACCTGCTCATCTAACTCCAGTGGATCTGTGGTTACATCCCATCGAAGCAGCCACTTTCCTTAAACTGGAGATAGACTCAGAGCCAGATTGAACAGAAGATCGAACATACAAACATAATAATAAACATTGTTACAGCAACAACAAAAACAACAGCTCTTTAAGGTTAACAAATATTGTAAATGGAGATAACAAAAATTAAATATTAGTTTGTTGTTTTTATGCGATTGTACAGATTAGTCATCCTAAGATATTGAATAATTTGTTGAATGTTATTTAGGGAGGGAAGGGATATGTATGATTTGGGATCAGTGTTTGAAGAGATCAAAATACGTAGATTTTTTAAAGAATATTTTTCAGGATCCAAGAGACCAATAAACGTGAATTATTGAAGAAAATTTTTCAATGACCGAGAAGACCAGTAAACGTGCATATTTTAAAGAATATTTTTCAAGGACAAATTTACCAATAACCGTTGATTTTTTAAAAAATATTTTTCCAGGACCAATTAACCAATAACCCTTGATTTTTTAAAGAATATTTTTCAAAGATCAAAAGACCTATTAACGTGGATTTTTAAAGAATATTTTTCAAATACTAAGAGGCCATTTAACGTGGATTTTTAAAGTATATATTTCAGGGACCAAGAGACCAATTAACGTGGATTTTAAAAGTATATAATTCAGGGACCAATAGACCAATTAACGTGGATTTTTAATGTGTACTGTTTAGGGACTAAGGGACCAATTAACTTGGGTGTAAAGACTATTTTTCTTAACGAACAAGAGACCAATTAAAGTGGATTTTTAAAGTATATTTTTCAGGGATCAAGAGACCAATTAACGTGAATTTTTTAAAGAATATTTTTCTTAAAGAACGAGAGACCAATTAACGTGGATTTTTTAAAGAATACTTTTCAGGGACCAAGAGGCCAATAAGCGTGGATTTTTAAAGTATATTTTTCAGGGAACAAGGGACCAATTAACGTGGATTTTTAAAGAATACTTTTCCGGGACCAGGAGACCATTAAGCGTGGATTTTTAAAGTATATTTTTCAGGGAACTAGGGACCAATTAACGTGGATTTTTAAAGAATATTGATCTTAAGGACCAAGAGACCAATTAACGTGGATTTTTAAAGTATATTTTTCAGGGACCAAGGGACCAATTAACGCGGATTATTTAAAGAATATTTTTAAAGGACGAAGAGACCAATTAAAGTGGATTTTTTAAAGAATATTTTTCAAGAACCAAGAGACCAATTAAAGTGGATTTTTAAAGCATATTTTAAGGAACAAAAAAAAAATAAAGTGGATTTTTATACCCTCAGCATTTATGCAAAATGTGCCTCATCGAAATAATGGTTTTAGACCCCAAGTATGTTTGGACGAAATGTGTTTCAGACAATTTGGAGTTGATTTAGCCACGTCCGTCCGTCTGTCCGTCTATTTGTCTAGCTGGCTGGTGCGCACGATAACTCTCGAACGGAGCAACCGATTCGGTTCAAACTTTGGGTTTCGCAATATTTTGCCCAAACTTAGTTTATGTTCGAAGATGGGTTATATCGGTCCACTCCTTCCGGTACCTCCCCCACAAAAGTTCGAAAATGTTCGGAAAATTTGTGCGCACGATAACTCTTGAAGGGAGTAACCGATTTGGCCCACACTTTGTACATCGTGAAAGTTCTACCAGACTTAGATGAAGTTTAAATATGGACTCAATCGGTCCAATCCTTCGCGTACCGTCCACACAAAATTTCGGAAAAGTTCAGTTTAGGACCTGCTCTCGAATCGCTTTGATTTTTGTTGTAGCAACTTGTATTCGCTGTCCCCCATACGACGGTACAAGTTTCATAAGGGGCAAGCCCATACTTCCTGAGAAAATAGCCTGAAAGTTGCACAAAACCCCTATGACACCGTGTGAGATGGTTGGAGCGCAAGATAACTCTCGAACGGATCTTCCGATTGGGTCTAAAAGTTGGCCTTAGTAATATTTTGTCCAAACTTAGTTTAAGTTCGAAGATAAACCATGTCGGTCCACTCCTTCAGGTACCTCCCTCACAAAAATTTAAAATCTTCGGAAAAATATGCGCACGGTAACTCTTGAAGGGAGTGACTGATGTAATCCATTCTCTGCATATCCTAATATATCTACCAGATATAGATCAGGTTTGAAAATGGACTATATTTGTGTACTCCTTTGGGTACCTCCCACACAAAAAATTTCGGATAAGTTCACTTTAAGACCTGCCCTCGAATCACTTTGATTTTTGTTGAAGCGATTTGCGTTCGCTACCTCCATTACGACGGTAAAAGTTTTTTTCAGGAGCAGGTCCATATTTCTTGGGAAAAGATCCCGTAAAGTGTAAAAAGCCCTATGTCACCATATGTGGCTCTCGAACTGTTCTACCGATTTTGTGCAACATTTGGTCTTCGTCATATTTTATCCAAACTTAGTTTCAATACCGGTCCCCAACTTGCGGTACTTCTCCCCAATATTTAAAAAATGTCACTAAAACGTTAGGACAAACTTTGGATCTCCTAATATTTTGTCAAAATTTATTTTAACTTCTAAAATGGCCCATACCGGTCCTTACTAGGGGTACCTCCCCACAAAAGTTCAACATTTGTGTTTTAGTGCAGTTAATTCCTAATCCACATTTTTGTCGGCAAGTTCAAGTGTCGAAAAAGGGCCACAAAATTCTGAAGAGACGCTAAATACATTCTATCTGTCCGTAGATGAAGGCTTCAATTCACATTGGCTGAGGGTATATTCTTCTGTCGGCAAAGACGACTGAAATTTTTTTACTTGTTAAAATATATTTTACAGGGACCACGGGACCAATTAACGTGGATTTTTAAAGTATATTTTACAGGAACCAAGAGACCAATTAAGGTGAATTTTTAAAGTATATTTTACAGGGACCAATTAACGTGGATTTTTAAAGAGTATTTTTAAGGGACCAACATTCTAGTTGGGTGTGCTATCAATAGAAGACATCTTAAGTTGGTGTTCTTTCAATAGAAGACTGCCTAGGGAGGTCCGCTTCTAAGAAATACCTCCTAGTTGGCTCTTCTATCAATAGAAGACCGCACAATTGATCTCCTATCAATAAAGTACTTCCTTCTTGGGTTTTCTACCAAAAGAAGACCGCCTAGTTGGTAGTTCAATAGAAACCATTCTAGTTGGGCTTCTAATAATAGAAGGCAACTTGGGTGGGACCTCTATCAATAGAAGACCACCTAGTTGGGTCTGCTATCGATAGATGATTTCCTAATTGGGCTTCTTACTTACTTACTTAGCTGACCCATTACAGAACATTTGTTCCATAGACCGAACTAAGAAAAGATCTCCAATTCTCTCTGTTTAGTGCTTCGCTTTCTGGAACACCGCTCCTTGTCATCTCTTCATCCACTTGTTTGCACCATCTATTCTTTGGCCTGCCAATTCTGGCTTCGAATTTATACGCCTTTTTAGTGGGTTCGTCATCGCTCATTCTTATTATATAGCCTAGCCAACGCAATCGCTCCATCTCGATACGTTTAAATATATTGATGTCGTTGTATACCAGATACAAGTCGTGGTTCATACGACGTCGATATTCACCGTCAACGCAGATCGGTCCGTAGATCTTTCGAAGAATTTTTCTCTCAAACACGCCAAGCACTGCCTTGTCTGCTTGCGCAAGTACCCAGGCTTCGGAACCATACATCAGCACGGTTTTGTAAAGCGTTATTTTTGTTTCACGAGTTGTGGCTTTGTCTTTAAAGTGCTTACTTAAGCTAAAGTAACCAAAGTAGATGTTTAACTACCTAAAAATTATAGGAACCAACTTCAACTGTTGGTCCAATCTCAATGGACGCATTGCGCGTCGACACCATCAACTTGGTCTTCTCACCGTTTACCGCCAGACCCACTTTAGCAGATTCTCCTTCGACCTTTATAAAGGTATCAGTTACTTCTTTTACTGATCGTCCCATGATGTCTATATCATCAGCATAAGCAAGTAACATGTGGCTATTGGTGTAGATTGTGCCACTTCTTTTGACGTTTGCCTCCCGTATAACCTTTTCTAGCAGGATGTTGAAAAGATAACACGAATGGCCTTACAAAGCCGAATGAGCTTTGCGGGGATACCAAATTCAGACATTGCTTGGAATACCTTTGAACGTAGCGAGCTGTCGAAGTCTGCTTTAATTGGGCTTCTGTCAGTAACAAAAACATAAATATTGGAATTCTATCAATAGAAGACCTCCTAGTTCGGTCTTCTCTCAAATAAATACCACTTATGTAGGTCATATTTCAAAAGAAGACGTATGTGGTTTTGTTCTACTATGAATAGAAGACCATTTAGTGATTTAAAAATGCAATAGTTTGTCCTTGATTCCAAATTCCTGAATATCTGCTAAAACCATTTTGATGGAATTTTAATGACTAATTAAGACTGCGTAAATTATTTATTATGCATCGACCCGATATTAAAATATTTCTATCAATTATAACATCCCCCAATTATATCAGCACCTTAAATTCAAAATTAACATAAATTTGGATTATTTAAAGATAAATATCATCCTTCCCCCTTGGCGATATTGCCTGCATAAAATTTCTTTCGTCGAAACTTTAAACCAAAATTTTATAATTAAATTTTAATTATTATCCTTTGCTGAAAGTTATTATCGAACCCCAACAGTTTGTTATTGATTGCTCAAAAATTGCTTGAACAATAGCAATAATAACAACAACAAGTGAAACTAACAAACATTTTAAAGCCAACCAACCAACCGCCCATCAACCCATCACACCCTATCTAATGATTGAAACTGACAATTATAATTATGAATTACAGTATCTGTACGGTAAGTTGCCGATAAATTATAACAACTGTTTAACAAGAATCATTTTTACCCATAAATCTATTAACAGCTGGCGGTGATCCGCTTGGCGTTTGGTGGCGGCAGATATTTATACCTTCTTTACACCGACAATAACAACAACGCCACCCATAACAAGGACGACAAGAACGATGACGACAACAACACTATCAAGTGATTACATGTTGACTCACGTTGCTATTAATTTGTCTCAGAGCCCCACACACCACTACGCATTACCCGTTCCTCCATAAACGATAGTTTATCAAGAAATGTGGTTGCACCACCAACTCGTTATCTTGTCCCTCAGCTACTCTTGGCACTATTGTCAACAAAATGTTTTCCATTTTCTTTATTAATCTTGTGGAGTTTTTTCTTCTTTGGTTAAATTCAAACTTCTTCGTAAATGTTTACACTAGCAAAAGAGAATGTCTTAGGAAGGATCAGCGCAGCCATTACCATATATTTTTTAATACTACTTTTTAAAGGAACACGAGGTCCATAAGCGTTAAGAAGTAATTTTCTATTTATAGTAGACCTTTGGGAGGTCTTCTGAAGAACCAAGACATCAGCTTCTGGACCATCTTCGAAAGATATTCAATTGATTTTCAATAGAAGAATAGCTAAGTCTTGTGTTCTTTAAGTGTCAGAAACATTCGCTTATCCAAACACACACACACATTCATACTCATTCTCCTACAATCGCCTACATATTGCACTTTGTTTTAGAAACCCCCGGTAATAAGAACATCATGCATTTTCTTCTTCTCTCTATGTGAAGAAGACGATGACGATGTCGACGTTATGCATGTGGTTTGTTCATAAATACATTGTGTTTCACTGTATGTGTGTGAGTGTCTGTTGGTGAACAGATGAATGGATGGGTGGGTGAATTGTCTAGGATAGCTGTGATGTATGTTTGTCTGCTGGTATGGCTTGTTTGGTTATGGATGGTTTTTCGTGAAAAATTTTAACAAATTAATTGCACACCATAAATCGTGGTAAATTTTCAACGAAACAGCTGGATCAAGGAGCTTTTCAACGAGCGTGTGGGAGTATGTTAACAATGCTGTCTGCATACAGCAACACTACAACACCAACCGGCATACAAAGCGTTTTCTTGAGGCTTTAATCGCCAGGCAAGAATAAGAAGATAAAGATAATTGGAGAAAGACCCCAAAAAGGCATTACGGAAAAATATACACGCTTAAGGGTCTGAGGGTCCTTGAAAAAATATTAAAAAATATCCACGCATAAGGGTCTGAGGGTCCTTGAAAAAAATATTAAAAAAAAATCCACGCTTAAGGGTTTGAGGGTTCTTGAAAAAATATTAAAAAAAATCCTCGCTTAAGGGTCTGAAGGTCCAGGATTTTTTTTAAATCCACGCTTATGTGTCTGACGGTCCAGGAATTTTTTTAAATCCACGCTTATGAGTCTGAGGGTCCCTGAAAAATATTTTTTTTTTAAATCCACGCTTATGTGTCTGACGGTCCAGGAATTTTTTTAAATCCACGCTTATGTGTCTGAGGGTCCCTGAAAAATATTTTTTTTTTTTAAAATCCACGCTTAAGGGTCTGATGGTATTAAAATAATATTTATTAAAAAAAATTCACGCTTAAGCGTCTGTTGGTCCTTGAAATAACATTTTTTTTAAAAAAACCCACGCATTAGTGTCTGAGGGACCTTAAAAAATCCATGCTTAAGGGTCTGAGGGTCCTTGAGATAATATATTTAAAAAAGTACACGTTTAAGGGTCTGAAGGTCCTTGAACAAATATTTAAAAAAAATCCACGCTTAAGGGTCTGAGGGTCCTTGAAATAACATTTAAAAAAAATCCATGCTTAAGGGTAAGGGGGCCCTTGATAAATAATTTTTAAAAAAAATCCATGCTTAAGGGAAACGGGGCCCTTGATAAAATATTTTTAAAAAAATCCACGCTTAAAGGGTGTATTTTCCTGAAGAAATATTTTTTAGGAAATCCACGCTTAAAGGGTGTATTTTCCTGAAAAATTATTTTTTAGGAAATCCATGCTTAAAGTGTGTATTTTCCTGAAAAAAAATATTTTTTAGGAAATTCACGCTTAAAGGGTGTATTTTCCTGAAAAAATATTTTTTAGGAAATCCACGCTTAAAGGGTGTATTTTCCTGAAAAAATATTTTTTAGGAAATCCACGCTTAAAGGTCTGTGATTTCTCGAAAAAATATTTTTTAGGAAATCCACGCTTAAAGGTCTGTGATTTCTTGAAAAAAATATTTTTTAGGAAATCCACGCTTAAGGGTATGTGTTTCCTTGAAAAAATATTTTTTAAGAAACCCCTACTAAAGGAAATCCACGCTTAAGGGTATGTGGTTCCTTGAAAAAATACTTTTAAGAAACCCACGCTTAAGGTCTGTGATTTCTTGAAAAAATAATTTTTTAGAAAATCCACGCTTAAGGTTCTTTGGTACCTTCAAAAATAATTTTTTAAGTAAACCATTCTAAAGTTCTGAATGTCCTTGAAACAATATTTTTCACACTTGAGTTCTGAAGAACCATTAAAAAATGTATTGGAGAAATCTACGCTTAAGGGTTTGAAGGACCTTGAAAATATTTTTCAAAAATCCAGGGTCTGATAGTCCTTGAAAATATTTTTCAAAAATCCAGTGTTTAGGGTCTGATAGTCCTTGAAAATATTTTTACGAAATCCACGCTTAATTTCTGAAGGTCCTTGAAAAAATATGTTCACGAAATCCACGCTTAATTTCTGAAGGTCCTTGAAAAAATATTTTTCAATAAATCCACGCTTAAGGGTCTAACCGTCTTTGAAAAAATATGTTTGAAAAATCCACTCTTAAGGCGCTGAGGGTCCTTGAAAAAAATATTTTTTTTTTTTAAATCTACAATTAAGATGCTAACCGTCTTTGACAAAATGTGTTTAATAAATATTCGCTTAAGAGGCTAATGTTCTACGAAAAAATATTTGTAAATTCTCTGATAATTTGTCAAAAAATATTTTTTGTTGTATGGTTATAGTTGACCTTTGGACTAAAATTTTCTCTATGTGTTAGCTTGGCTTGAGGTCAGAAAATTAAAAACATTTTATTTTGTTTTTAATATTATTTTTATTTTCCGATATTTCGGTCATCTCCGACAACCATAATCAGGGATTTAATATTTGTTTTATTTTGTAATAACTAAAAATAACTTCCTCATCTTTTCACAAATACTTTCCAATAAGAAGATCCTTGCTTACAGCTTATATTGCATATTTTTAAAACTATATCTATTGCTTCTTTCTATTATTTCCTTCTTTAGAACTTAAATTTTACTACTGGACCCTCCATCTGATGAAGTTAACTCTGGCTTACATGTCAAAACTTGCAAAGAAACTCATTAATTTGTGCAAAGAACATGTGTGGAGGCAAGGGAGATGGCCGGTCGGTCGCTTGGTCTGATATCCAAAACACAACACTTGCCAGCGTCGTTTGACGGCGTGCGCGTTACCCCCCACTGTTATGCGTTGAGTGTTAAATAAAAAACTTGAGGAGGCGATGATAGTACAATTTATAAAGTTTCACCCGCCACAATGCCAACTAGCTCAGCTTGTTCTGGTTGTTGTTCGGCACCGGTGAGCTATCAACTCAATTCAGTGTCAGTGTTTAATAAGAATCTGTATGCAAAGTTCGCTTAAATCGTATATGAGTGTTATGTTGTTATTGGAGAAGTGGATATTCATGTGTGTGCCTGTGTGCCAGAGAAAGACATTGTGGTGGTATGGCTGCATGTGGCTTCGGTTAGAGTGTAGTATAAAATTGTTATGGACAAGTAATTTAAAGGCTGCCTAAGTATGTATCTGTGCGAAATCAATTGAATATGAAAAGTATGTAGGACCATATAAACGTTTACAAAAACAAACACACATACACACAAGTATACTTTTATATATCTCTCGCTGGCATGTTTTGTGGTAGATAATTTTTAAATCTATCGACAAACTTCTTCTTACAATAAATTTTAACTGACACCTGAAACTGATACTACAATGGACAAAAGGTTGTTCATAGGGTTTACAACTAGGGACTTACTGACATAAGCCCTCACACATAGATACACTCGTATCTTGGTATTTCCAGAAACGGGTCATGTACACCAAGCCCCAATAATAAATGCCAATCACTGTTGTAATTTGTGTTTGTTGTTTTTCTTTTAAAGAAAATTGTTTGAGTGTTTTTTCAAGAATATTTTGATAAGATGTTAGCCAATGTGCACTTGAGGGGAGAGGGAGGTATTGGGTGGGAAGAAGGAACTTCTTTAATGCGTAAGATTCTTTTGTATTCATGTAATATTAAAACATTTTTATACTCTGTTAGCTAATAGGGAAGGATGAATGATTATATGCGTGATAAAAATAATATACATGAAGCTAATTGAGCTGGGCTGACATTTAGGCAGAGTTCGTCTATGAACAACATAGAGGAAGAGGTAACTCAATTAGTTATTTAAGGATTTGTTTTAATGGATTATTGCAGCCAAACATTTTCGTACTTTAGAATTATTATTTGTGTATTTGTGATATCTATTAATATCTGTTTTCGTTTAAATGCGAATTCAACAGAAACATTTAAAAAACCCTCGTAGCCGCATATGTAAACCAATGTAAAGCAGTTATTTAATTTACATATTCGGATACTAGGGTTTTTAAATGTTTCTGTGAATTCACATTTAAACGAAAAAATGTTTTTAAGCTTGGATTTTTTAGAATATATCGTTACAAGCGTGGATTTTTTAGAAAATATATTTTTCAAGCGTGAATTTTTTAGGAAATATTTTTTCAAGTGTGGATTTTTCATAAAAAATTTTTTCAATCGTGATTTTTTTGAAAATATTTATTCAAGCGTGGATGTTTTAGAAAATAATTTTTTGGAAGTAATTACAAAATATTTGTTCAAGTGTGGATTTTTTAGAAAATAATTTTTTGAAAGTATTTAGAAAGTATTTTTTCAAGCGTGATTTTTTAGAAAATATTTTTTTTAAAAGTAATTAGAAAATATTTTTTCAAGTGTGGAAACAAAATTCCAACAACAACCTCATAGGCAACTGTGGTGATGTTCTTTTCAACTCACAGAATTCGATGAATTCTTAGTTGATTCGTGCTGACATGTTGCAGAATATTTTGATTTTGGTGTTTCTTTGGAAAAGCCGAAAAGTGAGTGTGATTCTCATTCATATGGGAATACTAGACACTTAAAGAGTTCGGGTTTTCGCTAAAAAGGCATCATTCAAAAACTGAGAAGCCAATTGATAATTCCCTTCGCCGGGATGAAATCATGATATTGGTAGCGATCAGTAAAATTTTGCAACACTGTCAGTTCATTTTGAAAAACATTACTCTCCGTAAAAGAGGGTAATATAAGAAGTTGAGCCAATGGGGAAATACTCCACTCAAGCAATCAATATATATTTTTTAATATTTAAAACCCATTTTTTTATGCGTGAATTTTGTAGAAAATAATTTTTCAAGCGCGGATTTTTTAAAAAATATTTTTTTTATGCTTGGATTTTTTAGAAGATATCGTTGCCAGTTTGATTTTTTTAGAAAATATTTTTTTCAAGCTTGGATTTTTTAGAAGATATCGTTGCCAGCGTAATTTTTTTAGAAAATATTTTTTCAAGCTTAGTTTTTTATAAAACGTTTCCCAAATCGTGAATTTAAAAAAAAAAAATCAAATCCTGCGTTTGTTTCAAAAATATTTTTCAAATAATGGATTTTTTAAAAAATATTTTTCAAATCGTGGGTATAAAAAGTTTATTGTTGAAGAAGTTATTGAAAAATAACTTCGGTGGAGGATATCCACAAACAAGAAACAAGGGAACTGATGAGATCCAGTGGCGTGGATCGAAACTATAGTATTCCCTGCCTTACCCCTTGGCGAACAATGCCAAATCTTTTCCACTAATGAACTAGTTGTGTTAAAATATTAAAACAACAACAATGGGATTAAGCCAGACTATTTTGAAAAAAACGGACTTTTAAAATTATTTTCGACTCGTGAACTTTTTAAAAAATTACTATTCAAATCGTGGATTTTTAAAAATTTTTTTCGCCTCGTGAACTTTTTAAAAAATTACTATTCAAATCGTGGATTTTTAAAATTTTTTTTCGACTCGACATTTTTTTTCGACTTTTTAAAAAATTACTATTCAAATCGAGGATGTTTAAAAAAAAATTCTAATCGTGGATTTTTTAAAAAATATTTTTCAAATCGTAAATTTTTTAAAAAATATTTTTCAAATCGTGGATTTTTAACAAATTTTTTTTTCAAGTCGTGGGTTTTAAAAAAAAAATTTAAATCGTGGATTTTTAAAAACTATTTTTCAGACCATGGATTTTTTTAAAACATATTTCTCAAGCGTGGATTTTTTTAGAAAATATTTTTCAAATCGTGGATTTTTTTTAAAAATATTTTTTCAAGCTTAGATTTTTTACAAATATTTTTCAAATCGTGGATTTTTTTAAAAAATATTTTTCGAATCGTTCATTTTTTAAAAAATATTTTTCAAAGAGTGAATTTTTTAAAAAAATATTTTTCAAATCGTGAATTTTCTAAAAAATATTTTTCAAATCGTGGATTTTTTTAAAAGTATTTTTCAAATCGTGGATTTTTTAAAAATATTTTTCAAATCGTGTTTTTTTAATATTTTTCAAATCGTGAATTTTTTAAAAAATATTTTTCAAGTCGTGGATTTTCAAAAAAAATATTTTTCAAATCGTGGATTTTCAAAAAAAAATATTTTTCAAACCATGGGTTTTTTTTAGAACATATTTTTCAAATCGTGGTTGCAAAAAAATCTAACCCTGTTTGTTTAAATGGAAAATTTCAAATCGTGGTTTTAAAAGAAATCATATCGTGTTTTTTTTAAAGAAAAATGTCTTATCGTGTTTCCATAAAACAAAAATTTCAAATAGTCTTTTGTTAAAAAACATATCGTGATTTTTATTATTTTTCAAATTGTGGATTTAAAAAATGTTTCGTTGAAAGAATGTCGATTTTTGCAGTGTAGAAAAATATTTTTTGAAAAAAAATTAAAGCGTGAATTTAATTTAAAAAATATTTTTCAAGTCGTGAATTTTTTAAAAAATATTTTTAAATCGACAAAAAATTGTTATTGGGTTTTTTAAATAATATTTTTATATCGTGGATTTTTTAAAAAATATTTTTCAGACCATGGAATTTTTTAAAACATATCTCTCAAGAGTGGATTTTTTTTAGAAAATATTTTTCAAATCGTGGATTTTTTTAAAAAATATTTTTTCAAGCTTAAATTTTTTAAAAATATTTTTCAATCACACAAAGCCACAAACTTTTCAGCTTCGCTGAATCGTCTCATTCTCACAACCAAAACAAAACCACAAACTTTTCAATGTAAAAATATGAAAACTGTACGATTGCTGAAATGACTTCGGCAATGCTTTGCCGAGTTGTTTCATTCACCACCCAAACAAAAAGAATTTTTGGCAGACGTTTGCTGTGCGTTATGGTCAATGGCACACTCAGGCACACACATATCGTCGGTGTCATGCTTAAGTGTTCCATACGCCATTTTTGACTTTTTGAGATACAGGTGGTTTCTAAGGTTTTCCGGTATGCTCTTTCTGATTTTCTAGTCGACTTTCTCCTATCTGCTCTAGTTTCCGAGATATCCACTCATCGACGGGAAAGCATAAACTCTTTTCAGTTATGAAATTAAAATTTTAAAACTGACAAGTTTAAAAACACATTTCAAAAATAAGAATTTTTATTTTCGATTTAGAAGTATTTAATTTATTGAGGCAAAGATGGAAAATATTTTTGTCACTTTGTTCCATGCGATTTACAATATTTCACATTTGTGTCATAGGTGCGGATATGGAACATATCGACAAAAATTCTTTTTTTAAAAAAAATCTCTATAACGTTTATATTCCAATACATATTCCTCTAAATTTTTGCAAATATTTTCTATATACTATTATTAATATTTCAAGTCAAAAATATAAATATTTGCTTTCGCCAGCTCCACACAGTTGTGACGCAAAACATTAAAATGCGATTATCTCAAAACGAACAAATGGCGTATGGAACACTTAAGCATGACACCGACGATATATGATTGCTTAACAACCCTATAAACTAACATCAACATACCACAGTGAATATTTTATCAACCACCAAACGTTTTTGATTTATTTACATGTGTTTAGTACTATTCCGTTTTCTATCTGCTCTTGTGGAGTTGAGTTTTCGTTTTTCGATTTGTTCGCACTCACGAATGTAAACAAAACGAAACTAAACAGCGAACTCGGAAAACATGAGTTATGTTTTGTTTTGTATTGTTCCTATGGAAAATACGAAACGAAACGATTGGAAATGTTATTTAAAGTATTTTTCCGTACGCTGATTTTTGCAGCGCAGAAAAATATTTTTTGAAAAAAAATTAAAGCGTTAATTTAATTTAAAAAATAGGTTTCAAATCGTGGATTTTTGTTCGTATGATTTTTTTTTTTTTTAAATATGTCTCAAATCGTGCCTTTAAAAAATTATTTTTCAAAGCGTGAATTTTTTTAAAAAATATTTTTCAAATCTTGGATTTTTTAAAATTATTTTTAAAATCGTGGATTTAAAAAAAAAACAATTCGTAAATTTTATTAAAAAATATTTTGCAAATCATGGGTTTAAAAAAATTAAAATCATGGGTTTTTTAAAAAATATTTTTGAAATCGTGGATTTTTTAAAAAATATTTTTGAAATCGTGGATTTTTTAAAAAATATTTTTGAAATCGTGGATTTTTTAAAAAATATTTTTGAAATCGTGGATTTTTTAAAAAATATTTTTCAAATTGTTTTTTTTTAATATTTAAATCAAATCGTGTTTGTTTAAAAGGGAATTTTCAAATCGTGGTTTTAAAAGAAATCAAATCGTTTTTTTTGTAAAGAAAAATTTAAAATCTAGGTTTAAAAAATCAAATCGTGTTTGTTTAAAAGAAACATTTCAAACCGTGTTGCCATAAAAGAAAAATTTCAAATAGTCTTTTGTTAAAAAAACATATCGTGTTTTTTATTATTTTTCAAATTGTGGATTTATAAAATATTTCTTTGAAAGAATGACAATTTTTGCAGCGTAGAAAAATATGTTTTGAAAAAAAAAAATTAAAACGTAAATTTAACTTAAATTTTGTAATGTTTTTGTCAGTCGCGAACTCGTGGAAATTATTATTTCAAGGCCTGGATTTTTTAAAAAGTATTCTTTCAAATCCTCGATAAAAATGCTTTTAAAGCGTAGAATTTTTACAAAATATTTTTAGGCGTTTTTTTTATAATATTTTTCCATGCGTTTATTTATTATGTTTATGTTATGTTTATTTCACATTTAAAATATTAACTTAATAATTCCAAGAATTAACACGTCACCTCAAAATATAAATTCCTTTACATTCTGGTACATATACGTATGTACATATGGATGTGTGTGAATGAGTAGTTGTAATTCATTATGCTGGTCACACATTTGGTATACTGATTCAATCTTAGTTTTCACAACATTTAAACTAATTAAATTCCAGTCGATATTCCTCGAAGACAACTTCTCGGAAGTCACACTAATCCAACATTTGCTATGAATTTATATTCATATCATTTGTAAAAACTATATATTAAAATTGTATGTTAATGAAAACTATTCTCCCGAAAACTCAAATACAAATATTTATAATATTTCAATAATAATAGTAGTAAACATAACTGCAACTAATTCTAATTCTACAAGACAATTATCTTTCTTTTGTTGTTTATTTCAAATATATTAGCATGCCGGACAGGCTCACAAACTATTCAATTAAATTATCATAAAACCAATTTTCATTTTCTTTCCCAGAAATTTGAATGTGAACAATTAAAGCTGATATGTACATATGTGTGCGTACAAAGTCAGATAACAGCAGACAGAGATGATATGTCGGAAACTAGGTAATATTAAATAATATAGAACAAAATATAATTACTTTAAATGATTGTCTTTTCCTACTTTACCATGTAGTATTTGTTTGCGACATTTTAAACATATTTTTGTATTTTGACCAAACCTGCTACGAAGGCTATAATCTAAAAAAAAAACATTTTTTTATTATTATTTATTAAAGAAAACAACATGCAGTGCATTTTATTATTGAAAAAACAAAACAATACGAAGCTAAAGCAACAACACTAAACATTTTTAATTGTTCAATTGAAAACAAAATGGCCAAAAAGAACAACAACTATTTTAAATTACCGCACAATTGGCAATATTTGTAGTCCATTCTGTGAACTGAATTATGTTTGGGCATTTATCTAGCAAAGCAACAACAACAAAAACTGTGAGGATACAATGGGAGTTTAAATAACACACAGAGGCCAAAATGACAACTCTTAATTGGATAATATTTGAAATAATATTGGATAATAATAATTTCTATTTCGTAAGTGTTTGTAAATAAATTATAGAAGCTGACTTCTGTGAGATATAGTGTATAATCTACGTTGATGTTACAAAAACATTGTTAACAAGTAAAATCGTATCAGTCGACTTTGAAAACAAAAATTTACCCTCAGCATCTGACATTCCTAATTGTTATTCATCCATCACAAAAATGAATAAGCATTTCCATCTCTGGGAATCCCATCTCCACAAAAAATTTCATGATGATCCAAAATAGCTTGATTACATGGTTTAGATGTACAAAAAAACTAAAATTTCGAATATATTGCTTATACGCACAGTGACCGAATTGTATGAAATTTCCAATCTACGACCAATAGATGGGAAATGTGTTACTTGAGAGTAAAACCAAAAATGATAGCATTAGGTTAAAAATATTCACGGAAATATTGATAGATGAGTGTTAAGATCAGACAGTTTAGCCAAGTCTCTCCGCCGCACAATGGTTCAGGAATCGATTTTCCTGGCCAAAAATCAAAATTTTGTTTTGTCAACGATATTTAATTTCTATATGGGATTCGATAGTAAACATATTGAAACTAAGGAAACCAAAAAATTAGGTCCAAATATTGGAAGGTGTGGGCGTGGCGTGCCCCTAAAGTCGAGCATTTTCTCCATTTTTGGGAAATACATCATTTTTGCAAATTTCTGGAGAAAGACGAAGCTATTTCTCTGAAACTATAACAGTTAATGTGTTCATTGTTTTTTTGTAAGGTAGGTAGGTATGTGCCCTTTAAAAATCGTTTTAGTAAATTACCGTAGCGTTTACACAACATGATCTATTTTATTTTTCCTCGAGTACTAAATTTTATGAAATTCCAAATTTAGTGGACTAGAACTTTTGTGGAACAACATGGAACAAAGTTCTGTTTTCACAGAAAGATGCCTGAAAGTCTCCTCTTCCAGCCCATATATACTTTTGTACCCGTCCCGTTCCGTCCGTTTAACACTTTTTTCAATTTATTAAAATTACATGTGTAAAAATATGTGTTTTTCTATACTGTTTCCATATAAATTACAGTTTTTTGACACAAATTACAACTTTTTTGAGTATATGAGTTTTTATACGAGTTTTATAAGTTTTATTAAAACCCTAGGAGAATTTTTTTAATTTTTGAAAAAATTTAAATTTTTTTTTAATTTTTTTTTTACAAATTTTTGAAAAAAAATTTTTTCGACATTTTTTTTAAATTTTTTTTTTAGTTTTTTTGGTAATTATTTTGTCTATTTGTTGGTGTTTGACCATCTTTAATACATAGGAAGATTTAAAAACCACAAAAACACTCATATTTTGATGAAAAATAGTTTAAAAACTCAAAACTTTAACTTTGACCTTGAATATCTCTGCAACTAACAGACCGAACTTGACCGCTTATAAATCGTCTGAAAGCTGATTGTGTTATCTGTCTAACAAAAGAAGAATTATGAATATATCTCTATCCGTTCAAAAGTTACAGAATTTTGACCAGGAAAAAACGATTCTGAACCACTGTGCGCCGGCTTATTGAGCTTTGTGGGAATACCAAATTCAAACATGGCATGGAATACCTTTGAACGTAGGGGGCTGTTGAAGGCTGCTTTATAATCGACAATGGTGGTAGGTGTCAGGGACGTACGCAGGGGGGGGCACAGGGGGCCCGTGCCCCCCCCGAAATGGTTTGGTCGAACAAAATTTGTTAAGCTACTCTAACTAGTTATTATATCTTTTTCTCATAAAAATGTTTGTATGTTTGCAGATTTCAAATGAAAACTTATATTTTCTTAAGTTTCTGAACAGAAAATGTACATGATTAAGAAGTTTTGTAAGAAAATATTTTAAAATTTTTTGTTTGTATGCTGTTTTTGAGAGAAACTTCCAATGAAATCTGATTTACTTCTTCATATCATATCATTGCACTATCAAATGCGAATCCCTAATGAACTCCAAGTTTATTGTCATAGAGCTCTCGAGGCTTAAAACTCATCGTGTAACAACAAAATAACGAGTTCAGTATTGTGGGAATGGAAGTATATGAAAAAATGTCTATTGGATAAAATGTATGTATCGCCAAAATTTTGTTACTCTATTTTAGACAAATTTGCTCCTAAACAGTATGAGAAAATAATGAAGACAAATGAATTTTTGTGCTTCACTTGATTTTTTTCCTTATCATCACCGAAGTATAATTGTATCCTCAGACTTTAAGGTTACGAGATTATATACACTAGGATACGATACAAATAGGTCTCATCAAAATAATGATTTTAGACTCCACATACATATGTTTGGACGATATTCGTTTCAGAAAAGATGGAAGTACTTACCACCGTCCGTCCGTCTGTATCTCTGTTTGTCTGGCAGGTTAGAATTCACGACAACTCTCGAACGGATCAACCGATTCGGTCCAAGTTATTGATCTCATAATGTTTTGTTCAAATTAAATTTAAGTCACATAAGTCATCGAACCTAATATGGACTGTCTCGGTCCACTCGCAAAATTACTTCCAAAAGTACATCAGGTTCCAAGAGAATATGTTTGGACAACATATTCAGGTCCCTTATACAAGTCTACTAACTGCAGTTTAAAGACTGTTCGAGGATCCTTTGGACATTTTGTAGTCTTGTTTACAGCGATATCCTATTTTTCGTGGACAAGTTCATGCTTCCTGACAAAGCTATAAATTCTACGGTGACCAACTAAAATAGCTTATGTGCGCGGTAACTTTCGAGAGGAGTGTCTCTCAAAATAAGATCCATTTCTAAAATTAATTAGCTTATTATTAGCGAATAATTAAGTGGGGTTCAATAAGGATCGATTGTTATTTGTGTAAACTATATAGAACTAAGTCCATCAAAGTGTTTGTCATCGAGTCCAAAAACTTCTAGTCGTACAATTAAGAACAAAAATTATAACACTTATTTTTTAACATTATATTAAAAGTAACAAGTAAAAAAGTATCAGTCGGCTTTGCCGACAGAGATATACCCTCAGCCTGTGTATATTGAAACAAATTTTTCTAAAAAAAACGTATGTATTTAGGGGATTTTAAAAAGTGTTGGGCGTTTGAACCGACAAAAATATTGATTAGTATTAAAGATCAAAAGTTTTGCGGAGGAGATACTAAAAAGAATGGATCTCCAGCCTCTCCATATGTTGCCTAAGTTGTTTTTTACACCCTTGGGGCTGTTTGCTCAAGAAGTATGGGTTTGCCCCTGAAAAAACGTTTACCATCGTAAATGATACAGCGAATGCAAGCTGCTTAAAAAAATTCAAAGTGATTCGATATCAGGTCTTAAAGTGAACTTATCCGAAATTTTGTGTGAGGGGTACCGGATGGAGTAGACAAATATAGTCCATATTTGAACCTGATCTATATCTGGTAGATATATTAGGATGTGCAAAGTATGGACCAATTCGGCCACTACCTTCATGAGTTACCGTACGAACAATTTTTCCGAACATTTTTGAACTTTTGTGGGGGAGGTACCTGAAGGAGTGGACCGATATGGCTTATCTTCGAACTGTATGGACATAATATTACTAAGGCCAAATTTTGGACCGAATCGGCAGATTCGTTCGAGGGTTATCTTGCGCTCCAACCACCTCGCATGGTGTCATAAGGTTTTTTGCAAGTTTCAGGCTATTTTCTCAGGAAGTATGGACTTGCCCCTGATGAAACTTGTACAGTCGTATGGGGGCTGTGAACAAAAATTGCTACAACAAAAATCGAAGCGATTCGAGAGATGACCCTAAACTGAACTTTTCCGAAATTTTGTGTGGGAGGTACCCGAAGGATTGAACCGATTGATTCCATATTGAAACCATATCTAAGTCTGGTACACATTTCACGATGGGCAAAGTATGGACCAAATCGGTTACTCCCTTCAAGAGTTATCGTGCACACAAAATTTCCGAAAATTTTCGAACTTTTGTGGGGGAGGTACCAGAAGGAGTGGACCGATATAGCACATTTTCGAACTTGAACTAAGTTTGGGCAAAATATTACGAAAGCCAAAATTTGAACCGAATCGGTGCATCCGTTCGAGAGTTATCGGGCGCTCTAGCCAGCCAGACAGACGGACGGACATTGCTTAATCGACTCCAAATTGTCTGAAACACATTTCGTCCAAACATACTTGGGGTTTAAAACCGTTATTTCGATGAGGCACATTTTGCCCGTATGAAAGTGTATATACCCTCGTTAGCATAAATGCTGAGGGTATACAAATAATCCTGGAATCAGACTCTATCTCTTCAGGTAAATAACACTCTGCCACATTTTTAAGGTAATCATGTGCAAACAATTTAAAGTGAGGATTTTTTGAAAGTACAGACCCATAGTACAAAAGCCTAGTTGCGTTTTTTTTTGAGTCAGATCCGGCTTGGATTTTATGGCCCCTTCTAAACATTGTTAAATATCGACTTTTAAAAGCAACTCGGGGCTATATCTCTGAAACCAATGCAAATCTTCTTCTTCAAATATTTGGACAAATAATGAACTGGAAAAACACTTTTGTTGCCTCAAATTTTATAATATATCTAAAAATTCCATAATGTGTATAGATTTCTCACCATATCTCCAAAACTGTTAAATTTTTCTTAATGTTTTCATTTGGAAACATATCAACGACAACGGAAGATGATGTTCTTAAAAAATAGGCTAAGATCATCGAAATAAAATAAATCTTGCTATAAACTCTCTTGCGATAAACTCTAGCGTGGGCCTGTATGATTAAAAACTTCAATTCATTGAAAACGGGGCGTAGATTTTACATGGCGACTTTACCGAACGTGGCCCGATATTGCCTATTTTCAATTCTAAATATCATACTCTGTAAATATTTAATTTATATACTTTGTACCAATATTTCATATAAAATTCGAAAAATCGAATTGTTTTTTCTCATTTTAAAGTAAATGTAGAATATGTATGTGCCAAAATTTCCAATCCATGGGACAAAAATTTACCGAGATATTAGTTTTCGAAGGGAAAAATTTATTGTGTTTTGTATGTAGCATAGAAACTAAAAACGTCTTTTCCTCGAAGTAGCACTTTTGAAAGCGGTGTCAACTCGAAAACGGATGCTCCGGTCTTTATGTGTTTTTGTTGGACTGTTATACACATAAATCATGTGCTTAACCGAGAGAGTCTTTAAAAACTGCTGAGGGAGTCCGAAGAATATCAAAAACATTTTTTTTTGTTAAAATCGAAGTTTTGATTTTAACTGTTAAAAATTGTTTTTTTTTTAATTCCGTTTCGATAATGGACAAGATTATTAGGTTTGTAATGATCCCACAAAAATATATGCTGATCGGTTTATTCTTTTTCAAACTACAGGGGGTACCGCAAACTACTTTAGCAAAAACAGTGCTTTCTAGACGGGATTTTGTCAGAAAGATTTTCAAAAAAAAAAAAAAAAAAAAAATAGGAGGTAACTCAAGGTTTAATAGATTTCTTATAAAAAACGCATGAAAATGGCTTTTCTGATGCTTATAAGTGGCCATAACCCCTTAAAATAGCTTTACGTAACGCTACACAACATTTGAACTTTTCATGATTTTTGGTCAAGTTGGGCCCCCCCCGAAATGAAATCCTGCGTACGTCCCTGGTAGGTGTCGATCTGCATCTCTTGGGGCTTCTCCACGATTGACCGCAGGGTAAATATCTAGTCAATGATAGACACGTCAGGTCTTAAGCCGCATTGGTATGGTCAAATTGTTTCATTGACCATAGGCTTTAGTCGCTCGCATAATATCCCTGACACTATCTTGTAGACAATAGGGAGAAGACTTTTGTCTCTTAAGTAAGATCATACAGTCTTATCTCCTTTCCTGTGGACGGGACACATGATGCTCAGGTTCCAATCGTCGGGTACGCGTTCTTCCAGCAAGATGGTGCTAACTAGCTGATGAATACACCTTATCAGCATGTAGCCTCTGGTTTTGAACAGCTCGGCGATGGCTTGCCTCCTGCTGCCTTATTATTCTTTAACCGGTTTATTGCTGACTTTATCTCATCTTGGCTGGGCGTTATACATCTTATAGGATTGGATGTGTGGTATCCTCGTCGTCTTCGCTACTCGATTTTTTTCACACTTCCGCTTTTCCATTTCACTCTTTTCCAACGGAAAAGACATTTCACCTCTCTCCTTTTCTTCCTTTCTCCCTTTATCTCTCCCTTTTTCCTTCGCTACGCGTTGGTACTGATTGTAGAGTAGCCTTATGCCGTATGTTTCTCTTCGGTAGCAGCACGGCACTCCTGGTCATACCATTGATTCTTTGGTGGAGGTCTCTGGTATCCAAGTATGGATTTTGCGGCTGTGTACATGGAGTAGGCTATACTTTACCATTGTGCTGATATGTTATCGGGACGAGGAGTGTAATGATTAAGCAATTGGGCCAGTTAAGTGGAGTATGCTGTAGCTATCTGTTGTGATTGCAGCTTACCGATGCACATAAGTCGCAAATGTGAATTCTTTGGCCAATAGTCAATTTTATGACATTCGTTTTTGTTTTTTCTTCGTAATTTGGAAGTAAGCACCCCAAAACAACAAAAACAAAGACTGTTTATTCTAAATTTGCATTTACCGTTAGACGAGAAGTATTGACATTTGTTTACTGTGTTATTAAAAGAGTTGAGTGTATAGTATTTTGTGATAAATTCTGGGTTATAAAATTGCAATAAGAACAATTTACAAGGTAAAACACATATATGGAGAAGAAAGACGAAAGTAAGTAGGTTTATTTTCCAAAAAGAACAGAAAAAAATCGGTCTAAGAACAAAGGTATCAACATATTTCTGGAACCCTCTTAAATTACTACCGTTTTTTTTTGTGCCCTCCACCATAGTATGGAGGGTATATTAAGTTTGTTTTTCCGTTAGTAGCGCATTGAAATAATAACTTCCGATCCTATAAAGTATATATGGTAACATGGGACGCCTTCGCCACTGGGGAGGCTACGCCAGCACCGATTTTCTCGCAAAATACAAGTGTTAGAAAATATCCGTTAAAGGCGAAAGTGTGAGTTTAATGAAGATCTATCATCTCCTAAAAGTTGGCAGTTGTGTCATAGGTATTATAGCGGACGCACGTGGTTTTGTGCTTTCAGGGTATTGGGAAAAATAATTATGGTAGGTATTTTTTGTGATACTTTTTACCTTACATTTTGAGATAGTAAAAACACATTTTATACCGTTAGAAGACAACTACTGAGGAATATAAATCCCAGTAATTCGCATGAAAAAGCAATTGCAA
Organism: Musca autumnalis; assembly: GCF_047663935.1. Lineage (NCBI taxonomy): Eukaryota > Metazoa > Arthropoda > Insecta > Diptera > Muscidae > Musca > Musca autumnalis. The sequence goes on from NW_027411644.1 coordinate 36,564,823, forward strand.
ATGTCAATATATTAATATTATGAAATTTGTAAGGGGTGGGCGCCTACGCCATGATAGGTGGTGGGTTAATGTTAGAATTTTGTCATGTTTAACTTAAATTCTTTCTACCAAAGATATACCACACTATAATGTGAAGTTAAAATCAAATATTATCCTAAACGTATCTTGTTTGAGTTATATTATGATTTTTGTACCTAAATTCAAGGTACCTACTTCAATTAACCGCTAGAATAGGTTACTTTTTGTGAATTTTAAAATAATTTTTGATTATTCAATAGAAAATATGTTCCGTTTTTTGCATAATGTTGATATTTAAGGAAGAAGTATGGTAAATTACATTTTTAAAGTCCGTTGACGGTCCGTTAACGGTGTCGGTAAGAGAACATTTTGAACAAAAACGTGGCGAAGGCGCTCTATGTTACCATATGTTCTTGGTAAGAATAAAATTCTGAGTTGATCTGGAATTTTGCATCCGGGCATCTTCTCGAAGGTTCGAAGATGAGCTATATCGATCCATGTTTAGTTATAGCCCCCATATAACGGTACCTCGCGATTTTCGGTATTTTGAGGGTTTTGGAAACAATTTTTAACATAACTAGCTGTAATTCCGCATTTAAGGTTCTTAAAGTTCACAACACTACTCCACTAAAAACTGTTAACATAGGTCAATTTTTTGGTATAGCCCCCATGTAACGGTACCTCCCGATTTTCGGTATTTTGAGGGTTTTAGCTACATTTGTTGACTGAAATACCCGCAACTTGACATGAACCTTAAATATCACATTACAGCTAGTTAGTTTAAAAATTGTACCAAAAATTCTCAAAATACCGAAAATCGAGAAGTACCGTTATATGGTGGCTATACCTAAACATGGACCTATGTTGAAAATTTTCTGTGGAGAAGTTTCGTGACTGTAGTGAACATCAAATTAACCGAAAGTCGGGAGGTACCGTTATATGGGGTATATTCCAAAACACAGGCCTATGTTAACAATTTTTGGTGGAGAAGTTTCGTGCCGGCAGGGAATCTGCACTTCACAGAACTTTTTCACCAAAAATTGTCAACATAGGTCAATGTTTAATTGTAGCAACCATATAACGGTACTTCCCGATTTTCGGTATTTTACGTACAGACCCCATATTACATTACGTTACGATTTCCGGTATTTTGAGGATTTTATCTAAATTTTTACTGTACTACCCGTAACTTGACATTTGAGATTCCCTGCAGTCACGACATTTGATATTCCTTGCAATCACGGAATTTCTCCAGCAAAAATTGTCGACGTTGGTCCATGTTTAGCACCCATATAACAGTTCCACCCTGTTTTAAGGAATTTCAGTATTTTAGCTGTATTTGTTGACCTAACTTCCTGTTATGTGACATTTGAGTTTCCCAGCTGACAGAAATACCCCTAATTTGACATTCACCATAGTCACAAAACTGTCCAATTTAAGCATATCTCCCGATTTGTCGTAGTTTGAGAATTTTAGCTTGATTTCTTTACCGAACTTGCTTCAATTTGACAGTTTAAGCATATATTGTGCACAACACTTCTCCACCAAAACTTGTCAATATAGGCCCATGTTTTGGTATAGGCCCCATTTAACTGTATCACCCGATTTTCTGTATTTTCAGCGTTTTGACAACATTTTTTGACGGAACTACCTGAAGTTTGAGGTTCTCTGTAGTCACGATACTTACCAACCTAAAAATGGTTGTAAACTTTCATTTTAGTTAAGAATGTTTTATGTTGGAGAGCATAAAAGTTTCGGCCCGGCTGAACATAACGATTTTTTAATTGCTAAATTTTAAAGCTGTCCAGGACCGAAATAATTTTTATAGCTAGTGGTCGATGTTAAAACAAAAATTGCTCTGATGTGTGTACTTTAAGAAAAAACAAATTTCGAGTTTCGCTGCGATAAATGTAGCATAATTTTTTCAGGTTACATTTAAAAGCTAAATATTTGATATTTAGCTTATACATAATTATGCCTAGAACACACAATTTTTAACTGACTTCCTGCAAATTTGTAATTTTTATTTTGAATGTCCGGAAAATTTCTCCACCAAAAATTATCGACATAGGTCCATGTTGGGATATAGCCCTCATATAAGGACACTCCCCAATTCAATATATTTTGCGAATTTTTAAGCTGATTTGGCTGTAATTTTACGTTTTGACTTCGTAGAAGGTGTAAACCCTTGGTACCAAAAATTATTAACATTGGTCGACATTTTTCTTTAGACCATACCATGGGATCACCCTGTTTAATGTATTTTAACGGTTTTGTGCAAATGTTGGGTAAAAATTATTCTGAATTAATATTTTGTGACGGTAATTATAAATAAAAACAAGGAAACCAAGGCTATAGTCGGACGGGAGATCATGTGATACCTACCGTACACCACTAAACCGAGGAATTAGCTTTCCACAAATAAAACTTTGTGGATACGGTGCCAGTATCACCCCAAGCTTAAATATTAATATAATAATTGTTTCAGAAACATTCCGGAAGGAACAAGGAAGCCTTCTCCCATATCAATGAGTGAGTGTGTGAGTGAATGATATGGGACCCACAGCTTATCTCCGTGTCCGAACGGCGTGTCCTAAGACACCATTTGTAGAGAAGTTTTACATGGCTGAAATACTAAGAAAATGTCGCCAACATTACTGACGGATATTTTGCCACCGTTGAAAATTTGATTTTGGGGAAACGTTTTGAAGAAAGGTGGCAAAGCGACCTATTCTGCAATGTATGTATAAAAATCCAATTGGACAATTAATACGCTATGGCTCCACGTAATTTGCCATAATGCAAAAACTGGGAATGGGAAAATGTGTTTCTCTACACAAAACCCATTATATGTTAGGCAGTAGGCTCGTTATCTAGCAGACACGTTATTGCAAATTGCATCAGGGGGAAAGTTCAGTAGTTCTTTTTCCATATTTAGGCTACTTTGCCGGTATATGCCCTCCAGGAAATAAAATAGAAAGACATAAAAATACCAACAATATTTCTTTTTTTATTTTTCATACAAAAATAATGGTCCATTTCACCCGCTAAATAATATCAGATCATCATCCAAAATTGTATGCACCTTCTTCTACCTAAACTCTTACCTCGTGCAAAATTTCGTGACTATTGAACTATAATTGCGACCTCTAGCGTGTTTATGATTACACAACAGACAAATAGCTGGATATATTAGGCTGTAACTCTGTTATCTAACCATGTACACAAACGCAATTGACATCAATAGAAATCATCAAGCGTTCCTCTTCCAAGTATAGCTCACTTGCCCGGAATGTCTCTTCCAGGAATAAAGATATAAGCCGTATATTAAAAATGTTCACAATTTTCACACAAAAGTTTTGGCCCATTGAATAATATCTGATCGCAATCTCACATTGCAGGCTTCTTCGTCGTCATATTCTCTTACCTTATTTAAAATTTCGCGTTGATCGGACTATTATTCCGACCTATAGAGCCGCTACAAAATTGGATAAATATTATAATTTTCCCCATTCCACCCGCTAAAATTTTTACGATCATCACCAATAAAATAGAGATTTATTCTGGAGGTCGGATTCAGACCTCCATACCAAATTTCGTGACGATCGGTCCATAATTGCAGCCTGGAGTTTGATTACAATTTATAATGGAGAGACGGACGGACGCACATCTCAAAATCACTTTATCTCGTCGAGATATGAAGATTGGTATACCACATTGGGGGTCTCCGACGAATATTTCGCGGTGTTACATGAATTTTTCCAGAACAAACTTATAATACCCTTTCCACATAGTGGTGTAGGGTATAATAAATATCAATACGAAAAGGTTTAGAAATAGTTCTGGCCAGAAAAAATGGATTTGACACCATAGTGCGATGTCCAACTTCTGTGTTTTGTCTGTTCGCACGCGTCTTTGCTGCAACAAAAGTGGTAGTCCGAGTCTATGTTGGTTCCTCGGAACGATCGTACATCCAACACGCTCGATGAATGTCTTCCATCTATCACAACGTGTTCAATTTGATTTCCTGTTCTTTGATCTGGAGACAGCTCGGTTTCCTTATGAATATCGAGATGCTTAAATCTGGTGCTGCTAACTACCATGTTTTTTTGCCGCTATCTATCAGCTTCTTACCGTTGTCAGATGTTTCAATGTGGAGACTGAATTTTCCGACTGTTGGGCCAAAGATATTTTCCTTTCCAGTTTTGTCATTAAAATCTCCTAGAATCATTTTAATTTCATGGACAGGACAACGTTCATATGTATCATCTAAGTGCTCGTAGAATATATCTTTGTTATGTTCGTCCTTCTCTTCAATGGCAGCATGAACACCAATAAAGCACCAAAAAGCAGGTGCAGATTCGCAGATCATGGTCCCTAAAACGTTTGCAGGGTTCGTAAACTTTGGAGGGATTTGTTTTTCTTTTCCTTTGTATGTTCATAGTAGGCATCACCATGATGGTAATACGGTGTGGTATTGATCCAAATTTTGTAATATTTTTCTTTTTTAAACTCTCAATTGTTTTTCTTCCATTGTGCGTATAAGCAATATCGTAGAAATTAATACAGATACGTATACGTTATGATGCCCACCGACGAAACTATCTTGTTGAACTCTTAAAACGTGTTAGGCCTATTTGTGTTAAAATGTGCTGCACCAGTGTGAGTCGCCAACTTAAGATAAATTTTAGTTATTTTTGGGAACTTACTGTATAAAATATTACATTTGAAGACCCTTTATAAAGGTTCATACATGTATCGTCATTACACTTTCTTGAGATTTAGCAACATACATGTATGTATGTCCAACAAAACTATTCCCTACTTCTCTTGCTCGGAACAACACCCTCACGAATTCACCCAACCAAAAACAGTTCACAGTGAAGTATTCGCATGTCTAACCTCAAAAAATAGACAGACGCAAATTTTTATCTTTGCATAAATATGCAATAAACTATTTGCAATTGTTTTATATGTGTGTGATTTGTTGTAGTTTTCCCCAGCTACGTTTCTATTGTACAAAAGTGTAAAATATTTTGGCACAAACGCATATGCTTCATCACTAATACTCACACGCAACACACAGTAAGAAAACAAAAAACGTTTTTCCCATTTGTTTATAACATTAAAACTAAAACACGACTTTGAATGGGACCCACATCTCATCCTCTATTCAAGAATTATAGGGAATGGGTGTGTGTCGGAATTTTGTTCGTTGTTTCGAAATATAACTGAATAAAGTTTGACACGAACAGCAGTAAATGTTTTTAAGCATTGGATGGATGAGTTGTCCCATAAGTGTAGGGAGGGGCAAGAGGGTAAATAGTTTTATGCCCAAACAGATAAACTGCATTGCCCTGCATATAAATTCAACACATTTACACGAACACAAATATAATTGTTTTATGTTTTTTTTTTGTTTTGCTGAAGTGAAAAGTTGAAAGGGAAGTGAATAAAATCAAAACAAACGACAAAGCACAGAAACACTAGAATAAAACTTCTTCTTAATTTTCACCTACATAGAGATTAATTTTTTTAACAACTATGCGGACAAAAATATAAGAAATATTATTTAAATCTGGAGGTTTATTGGTCTAAGGATCGCCTCTGAGGGTCCTTGAAAAATATTCTTTAAAAAATCCACGTTTATTGGTCTGAGGGTCCTTGAAAAATATTCTTTAAAAAATCCACGTTTATTGGTCTGAGGGTCCTTGAAAAATATTCTTTAAAAAATCAACGTTTATTGGTCTGAGGGTCCTTGAAAAATATTCTTTAAAAAATCCACGTTTATTGGTCTGAGGGTCCTTGAAAAATATTCTTTAAAAAATCCACGTTTATTGGTCTGAGGGTCCTTGAAAAATATTCTTTAAAAAATCCACGTTTATTGGTCTGAGGGTCCTTGAAAAATATTCTTTAAAAAATCCACGTTTATTGGTCTGAGGGTCCTTGAAAAATATTCTTTAAAAAATCCACGTTTATTGGTCTGAGGGTCCTTGAAAAATATTCTTTAAAAAATCCACGTTTATTGGTCTGAGGGTCCTTGAAAAATATTCTTTAAAAAATCCACGTTTATTGGTCTGAGGGTCCTTGAAAAATATTCTTTAAAAAATCCACGTTTATTAGTCTGAGGGTCCTTGAAAAATATTCTTTAAAAAATCCACGTTTATTGGTCTGAGGGTCCTTGAAAAATATTCTTTAAAAAATCCACGTTTATTGGTCTGAGGGTCCTTGAAAAATATTCTTTAAAAAATCCACGTTTATTGGTCTGAGGGTCCTTGAAAAATATTCTTTAAAAAATCCACGTTTATTGGTCTGAGGGTCCTTGAAAAATATTCTTTAAAAAATCCACGTTTATTGGTCTGAGGGTCCTTGAAAAATATTCTTTAAAAAATCCACGTTTATTGGTCTGAGGGTCCTTGAAAAATATTCTTTAAAAAATCCACGTTTATTGGTCTGAGGGTCCTTGAAAAATATTCTTTAAAAAATCCACGTTTATTGGTCTGAGGGTCCTTGAAAAATATTCTTTAAAAAATCCACGTTTATTGGTCTGAGGGTCCTTGAAAAATATTCTTTAAAAAATCCACGTTTATTGGTCTGAGGGTCCTTGAAAAATATTCTTTAAAAAATCCACGTTTATTGGTCTGAGGGTCCTTGAAAAATATTCTTTAAAAAATCCACGTTTATTGGTCTGAGGGTCCTTGAAAAATATTCTTTAAAAAATCCACGTTTATTGGTCTGAGGGTCCTTGAAAAATATTCTTTAAAAAATCCACGTTTATTGATCTGAGGGTCCTTGAAAAATATTCTTTAAAAAATCCACGTTTATTGGTCTGAGGGTCCTTGAAAAATATTCTTTAAAAAATCCACGTTTATTGGTCTGAGGGTCCTTGAAAAATATTATTTAAAAAATCCACGTTTATTGGTCTGAGGGTCCTTGAAAAATATTCTTTAAAAAATCCACGTTTATTGGTCTGAGGGTCCTTGAAAAATATTCTTTAAAAAAAATCCACGTTTATTGGTCTGAGGGTCCTTGAAAAATATTCTTTAAAAAATCCACGTTTATTGGTTTGATTCTTTAAAAAATCCACGTTTATTGGTTTGATTCTTTAAAAAATCCACGTTTATTGGTTTGATTCTTTAAAAAATCCACGTTTATTGGTTTGATTCTTTAAAAAATCCACGTTTATTGGTTTGATTCTTTAAAAAATCCACGTTTATTGGTTTGATTCTTTAAAAAATCCACGTTTATTGGTTTGATTCTTTAAAAAATCCACGTTTATTGGTTTGATTCTTTAAAAAATCCACGTTTATTGGTTTGATTCTTTAAAAAATCCACGTTTATTGGTTTGATTCTTTAAAAAATCCACGTTTATTGGTTTGATTCTTTAAAAAATCCACGTTTATTGGTTTGATTCTTTAAAAAATCCACGTTTATTGGTTTGATTCTTTAAAAAATCCACGTTTATTGGTTTGATTCTTTAAAAAATCCACGTTTATTGGTTTGATTCTTTAAAAAATCCACGTTTATTGGTTTGATTCTTTAAAAAATCCAAGTTTATTGGTTTGATTCTTTAAAAAATCCACGTTTATTGGTTTGATTCTTTAAAAAATCCACGTTTATTGGTTTGATTCTTTAAAAAATCCACGTTTATTGGTTTGATTCTTTAAAATATCCAAGTTTATTGCTGTAATGGTCCTTGAAAAATATTCTTTAAAAAATCCAAGTTTATTGCTGTAAGGGTCCTTGAAAAACATTCTTTAAAAAATCTACGTTTATTGCTGTAACGGTCCTTGAAAAACATTCTTTAAAAAAATCTACGTTTATTGCTGTAATGGTCCTTGAAAAATAATCTTTAAAAAATCCACGTTAATTGCTGTAATGGTCTTTGAAAAATAATCTTTTAAAAATTTACGTTTATTGCTGTAATGGTCCTAGAAAATATTCTTTAAAAAATCTACGTTTATTGCTGTAATGGTCCTTGAAAAACATTCTTTAAAAAAATCTACGTTTATTGCTGTAATGGTCCTTGAAAAACATTCTTTAAAAAAATCCCCGTTTATTGCTGTAATGGTCCTTGAAAAACATTCTTTAAAAAAATCTACGTTTATTGCTGTAATGGTCCTTAAAAAACATTCTTTAAAAAAATCTACGTTTATTGCTGTAATGGTCCTTGAAAAATAATCTTTAAAAAATCCACGTTTATTGCTGTAATGGTCTTTTAAAAATAATCTTTTAAAAATCTACGTTTATTGCTGTAATGGTCCTTGAAAATATTCTTTAAAAAATCTACGTTTATTGCTGTAATGGTCCTTGAAAAACATTCTTTAAAAAAATCTACGTTTATTGCTGTAATGGTCCTTGAAAAAGTTTATTGCTGCAATGGTCCATGAAAACATTCTTTTAAAAATCCACGTTTATTGCTGTAATGGTCCTTGAAAAAATTCTTTAAAAAATCCACGTTTATTGGTCTGAAGGTCGTTGGAAAAATTTCCTTTAAAAATCCACGTTTATTGGTCTGAAGGTCGTTGAAGAAATTTTCTTTAAAAATTCTCGTTTATTGGTCAGTGGGTACTTGAAAAATTGTTCTTTAGAAAATCCACGTTTATTGATCAGTGGGTCTTTGAAAAATTGTTCTTAAAAAGGTCCACGTTTATTGGTGTGAGGGTCCTTGTGAAATTATTCCGTAAAAATCCACGTTTATTGGTCTGAAATTACTCTGTAAAAAATACACTTCTTCTTTAAAAAATTGTTCTTTAAAAATCCACTTTTATTTGTCAGAGGGTCCTTGAAAATTGTTCTTTAAAAATATCCACGTTTGTTGCTCTGAGGGTCCTTGAAATTCGTTTTTTTTTAAATCCAGGTTTATTGGTCAGAGGGTCCTTGAAAATTGTTCTTTAAAAAACTGGTCCTAAAAATTGTTCTTTAAAAAAATTCACGTTTGTTGGTCTGAGGTACCTTGAAAAATTGTTCTTTAAAAAATCCACTTTTATTGGTATAAAAATATTCTATTAAAATCCACTTCTGAAATTATTTTTCAAAAATTTTTTTAAAGTTTATGTATGTATGTATATTGGTCTGAGTGGTTTTGAAAAAATTTTCTTTAAAAACTCCAAGTTTATTGATCAAAGGTTTCTTGAAAAATTATTCTTTAAAAAATCCAAGTTTATTGATCTAAGGGCCCTTGAAAAATTATTCTTAAAAAGATCAAGGTTTACTGGTCCGAGGGTTCTAGTTTATTGGTCTAAAGGTCCTTGAAAATTTTTTCTTTAAAAATCCACGTTTATTAGTCAGTGGGTATTTGAAAAACTGTTCTTTAGAAATTCCACGTTTGTTGATCAGTGGATCATTGAAAAAATATTCTTTAAAAAATCCCAGTTCTTTTGTTCGAACAGTACCACAGTTCAAAGTTTTGCATTAAATCTTCAACAAAACAAAATATTTCTGTTTTTAAGTGATAGTTTCTATGGAATGTTGGATACAAAACTCATTCCTATAATTCCTAAAAAGGATCAATAATATTTTCGGTTCACTTTTCACATTTCAAAGTCAATTTTAAATAAACCATGTTCTAATACCTACGAAATTATGTGTCTGTATGTTTTTGTCTAATTAACACATTTCCTATCATACTTTGTTAGTTAGGTGTCAGTGTCCATTCATCAGAAGAGTTATCAAACACACATGGACACGCACATAATATGAGAGCATCATATTTGGTGCCAAAGTTATGTGCCAAAAATTCTGTTTGTCGTTGTTGTTATTGTTGTTGAAATTGGTAGTAATCTGTGTGTCATTGTTTTTACTAATTTTCCGTTAGCATTTTTAAACCTCAACACTGAAATGCTATGCCAAAGGAAGACATGGTGAAACAATAAGAATTCCTTTTGTTAAAATTCAAATTCAACAGCAGCGACATGAACAATGATGAGGAGAATGATATTTAATATGATAAATGCATCTATGTGTCGTTTCGTTTTATAATTTTATATAGGTGTGTGTGAGAGAGTGTACATATGAATAGTTTGTCACAAGGATTTTCAAGCCAGTTTGCATTTGTATTGTTTACAAAATAAAATGGTATAAGTTGCAATTTAATATAATACTGATAAACGTGGATTTTTTAAAGACTATTTTCTTCAGGGTCCTCAAAGCAATGAATGTGGATAGTTTAAAGAATATTTTTCAAGGACCATCTCACCAATAAAAGGATTTTTAAAGAATTTCTTTTCCTAGACCTTCATACCAAAAAACGTGGATATTTTGAAGAATATCTTTTCAAGGACCCTCAAACCAATAAACGTGGATATTTTAAAGAAAATTTTTCGAGGGTCCTAAGACCAATAACGGTGGATATTTTAAAGAATATTTTTCAAGGACCCTCTGAAAGTGGATATTTTAAAGAATATTTTTCAAGGACCCTCGACCAATATGCGTGAATATTTTAAAGAATATTTTTCATAGACCCTCAGACCAAAAAAGTGTATATATAAAGAATAATTTTCAAGGACCCTCAAACAAACAAATTTATATTTTAAAGAATATTTTTTTAAGAACCATCACAGAAATATAAAAGAATAAGAATATCTTTTCAAGGATCCTCAAACCAATAAAAGTGGATATTTTAAAGAATATTTTTTCAACGACCATCACAGCCACAAATAAGAATATTTTGAAGGACCCTCATACCAATAAACGTGGCTTTTTAAAGCAATATTTTTCAAGGAACTTCAGACTAAAATAATGAATTTTTTAAAAACTATTTATTCAAAGACCCTCAGACCAATGAACGCGGCTTTTAAGGAATATCTTTTCTGGGACCCTCAGACCAATAATTGTGGGTTTTTAAAAAATATTTTTTCAAGGACCTTTAGACCAATAAACGTGGGTTTTAAAGAATATTTTTTCATGGACCTTTAGACCAAAAGACGTGTGTTTTTAAAGATTATTTTTTCAAGGACCATCACAGAAATAAATAGGAATTAGAATATTTTTTAAAGGACGCTCAGACCAATAAACGTGGATATTTTAAACTATATTTTTTCAAGAACCATCACAGCCACAAATAATAATATTTTTTAAGGACCCTAATACCAGTAAACGTGGCGTTTTAAAACAATATTTTTTCAAAGACCTTCAGACCAATAATAGTGGACTGTTTAAAGAACATTTATTCAAAGACCCTCAGGCCAATAAACGTGGAATTTTAAAGAATATTTTTTCAAGGACCTTTAGACCACTTATAGTGTAAAGAATATTTATTCAAAGACCCTCAGGCCAATAAACGTGGATTTTTTTCAAGAATATTTTTTAAAGGACCCTCACATGAATAAACGTGGATATTTTAAAGAATATTTTTTCGAGGACCCTTACACGAATAAACGTGGATTTTTTTAAAGAACATTTTTTAAAGGACACTCACACGAGTGAACGTGGATTTTTTAAAGAACATTTTTTAAGGACACTCGCACGAGTAAACGTGGATTTTTTAAAGAACATTAAGACACTCAGACCAATAAACGTGGGTTTTTAAAGAGTATTAGGACACTCAGACCAATAAACGTGGGTTTTTAAAGATTTTTTTCAATGACCGTCAAACCTTTAAACTTGGTTTTTAGAGAATTGTTTTCAATGTCCCTCAGACCAATAAACCTGGATTTTTTAAAGAATATTTTTCAATGACCCTCAGACAATCAGACCAATAAACGTGGGTTTTTAAAGAGTATTAGGACACTCAGACCAATAAACGTGGGTTTTTAAAGATTTTTTTCAATGACCGTCAAACCTTTAAACTTGGTTTTTAGAGAATTGTTTTCAATGTCCCTCAGACCAATAAACCTGGATTTTTTAAAGAATATTTTTCAATGACCCTCAGACAATCGTGTGTTTAAAAAAAGTTTCAAGGAGCCTCAGACCAATAAACGTGGGTTTTTAAGTAATTTTTGTTAAGGACCCTCATGCCAATATTCTTGAATTTTTAAAAATTATTTTTCAAGGACACTCAGATAAATAAACTTGGATTTTTCAAAGAATATTTTTTCAAGGACCCTCACACGAATATACCTATATTTTGAAAGGAATATTTTTTCAAGGACCCTCACACCAATAAACGTGGGTTTTTAAAGTATATTTTTTCTAGGACTCTCAGACCAATAAACGTGGATTGTTTAAAAAATATTTTTTCAAGGACCCTCAGACCAATAAACCTGGATTTTTCAAAGTATATTTTTTCAAGGACCCTCACACAAATAAACGTGGATTTTTTAAAGAATATTTTTTCAAGGACCCTCACACGAATAAACGTGGATTGTTTAAAAAATATTTTTTCAATGACCCTCAGACAATCGGACCAATAAACGTGGGTTTTTAAAGAGTATTAGGACACTCAGACCAATAAACGTGGGTTTTTAAAGATTTTTTTCAATGACCGTCAAACCTTTAAACTTGGTTTTTAGAGAATTGTTTTCAATGTCCCTCAGACCAATAAACCTGGATTTTTCAAAGTATATTTTTTCAAGGACCTTCAGACCAATAAACGTGGATTTTAAAGAATAATTTTTCAAGGACCCTCACACGAAAAACTTGGATTTTTAAAGAATATTTGTTCAAGGACCCTCACACGAATAAACGTGGATTTTTTAAAGAATATTTTTTCATGGACCCTCACACGAATAAACGTGGATTTTTTAAAGAATATTTTTTCAAGGACCCTCACACGAATAAAGGTGGATTTTTTAAAGAATATTTTTTCAAGGACCCTCACACGAATTAACGTGGATTTTTTAAAGAATATTTTTTCAAGGACACTCACACGAGTGAACGTGGATTTTTTAAAGAACATTTTTTAAGGACACTCGCACGAGTAAACGTGGATTTTTTAAAGAACATTATGACACTCAGACCAATAAACGTGGGTTTTTAAAGATTTTTTTCAATGACCGTCAAACCTTTAAAATTGGTTTTTAGAGAATTGTTTTCAATGTCCCTCAGACCAATAAACCTGGATTTTTTAAAGAATATTTTTCAATGACCCTCAGACAATCAGACCAATAAACGTGGGTTTTTAAAGAGTATTAGGACACTCAGACCAATAAACGTGGGTTTTTAAAGATTTTTTTTTCAATGACCGTCAAACCTTTAAACTTGGTTTTTAGAGAATTGTTTTCAATGTCCCTCAGACCAATAAACCTGGATTTTTTAAAGAATATTTTTTCAAGGACCCTCACACGAATAAACGTGGATTTTTTAAAGAATATTTTTTCAAGGACCCTCACACGAATAAACGTGGATTTTTTAAAGAATATTTTTTCGAGGACCCTCACACGAATAAACGTGGATTTTTTAAAGAATATTTTTTCAAGGACCCTCACACGAATAAACGTGGATTTTTTAAAGAATATTTTTTCAAGGACCCTCACACGAATAACGTGGATTTTTTAAAGAATATTTTTTCAAGGACCTTCACACGAATAACGTGGATTTTTTAAAGAATATTTTTTCAAGGACCTTCACACGAATAAACGTGGATTTTTTAAAGAATATTTTTCAAGGACCCTCACACGAATAAACGTGGATTTTTTAAAGAATATTTTTTCAAGGACCCTCACACGAATAAACGTGGATTTTTTAAAGAATATTTTTTCAAGGACGTGAATAAAGAATAAAGAATATTTTTTTAAGGCCAATACACGTGGGTTTTTGAAGAATATTTTTCAAGGACCATTAGACCAACAAAAGTGGATATTTTAAAGAATTTTTTTTCCAGGACCACCAATGAAACTAATGAAAAAACTTTTTCAGTGACCCTCAGACCAACAAATGTGGCTTTTTAAAGAATATTTTTGCAAGGACACTCAAATTTTTTTTCTAGGACTCTTAGACCAATAAACGTGGATTTTTTCAAAAATATTTGTTCAAGGACCCTCAGACCACTAAATCCGGATTTTTCAAAGAATATTTTTTTAAGGACCCTCTCACAAATAAACGTGGATTTTGTAAAGAATATTTTTCCAAGGACCTTCAGACCAATAAACGTGGGTTTTTAAAGAATATTGTTCAAGGACTCCCAGACCAATAAACGTGGGTTTTTAAAGAATATTTTTTCTAGGAGTCTCAGACCAATAAACGTGGATTTTTTAAAAAAAATATTTGTTCAAGGACCCTCAGACCAATAAACCTGGAGTTTTTAAGTACTCTCAGACCAATAAACCTGGAGTTTTCAAGGACTCTCTGGCCAATAAACCTGGAGTTTTCAAGGACTCTCAGACCAATAAACCTGGAGTTTTCATGGACTCTCAGAAAAATAAACCTGGAGTTTTCAAGGATTCTCAGATCAATAAACCTGGAGTTTTCAAGGACTCTCAGACCAATAAACCTTGAGTTTTCAAGGACTCTCAGATCAATAAACCTGGATTTTTCAAAGGATTTCTTTTCAATGACTATGTGTTTAAAAAAAGTTTGATGGAGCCTCCGGTCAATAAACGTGGGATTTTAAAGAATATTTTCTAAATAACCTTCAGACCAATAAACGTTTGGTTTTAAAAAATAATTTCTTAATGACCCTCAGACCAATAAACGTGGGTTTTAAAGACAGAGGTCTTATTGTAGATGACCTTCATATTTTTACTATTATGGACTTGTTCCAATAAAAATGTAAAGCATATCAAATGTATTTCACAAACCACACCCAGGGATAACCACACAACTCATGCCATTATTATTATTTTTCCATCGAATGATGTTTTTGCGGAGCGGTTATTGTATGGTATTGCATCTCTAATTTTGCAAATGACAACTATGTAGAGCAATACAATCGATTCATATGTATATAAACAATGGCTTTATGAATGTGTGGATGTGTGCGCATGTTTGTGTGTGTCATATCATATAAATTATGTCTATATTAAATACAAATGCATACATAGTCCCTCCACTGATAGACACTCTTACATATATGCCTTAGGCTCCCGCAACCCTCCCTTATAACACGTTTGTCACTTTAAAGGCGAGTAAGACTTGAAACATTGCCGACAAAGAACCGTCTCTTATGTTCCCCCACCTCAGTTAGGTCACTTCCAGGCATGTGAATGACATGCCGACATACCGCATAGCTACATACATATATAAACAGACATATGCATAAATATATGTTCAAATATACGCTGAAATATGAAAATTTGTTTGAGCTCATGTTGACAAAAGACACACAGACGCAGTCGCACTCACACACTGCCAAAATAAATCCAAAATATATGATCGCCAATGAGTAAAAGCCGTAAAGCCAGGACAAAATTGAGTGGCTGCTAAATGTGGTTTTTATTTTGCTAATGTAAAGCACACAAGCCCATGCCAATATAATGTGCAGACACACACGCACATACTGAGAAACATTTAAAGAAGAGCAGATTGTTGTATGTCAGTCTTCCTGCCAGCCCGGCTGACTACCTACAACAACAAAATAACCGTCTTAATTAGTTCTCTTTGGACAATGACACGCACACCCAGAAAGGAAGTTAATTTTGGGTGCGTATATGGAAAAGTTTTGTTGTAAAAACCTTTTGGACTTACGTACGGAAATCTCTGCTATAAACAGGACTATCAAAACAGCTGAGATTCGGCTATGTTGAAGGCATGATTGGCTGTTTGTTATTCCTGTTCTGGTGGTTGTTCAATTTCCAACTTCTTTGCAGCTGTTTGTCGTAATCATCTTCACATTATATTGGCCGGTTTTGTAAAATAAATACAGACCAAATAAAGCCAATGCTTAACATAACAAACACATAGCAACGAAGGGCTAACTTTCCGTCCATCCGACCGGTGCACAGTGCGAAATATGAGCGCTTTAGCGGAACTTTACTAACATCTTTTAAAGGTAAGGGCGGAGATTCCTTAACATTTTGCAAAAGTGTTTCTTATATTAGTGGATAGTGTGGGGCTCAAATTGGGTCACGTAGACCCGCAGTTTCCTGTAGCGCTCATGTGACGACAGCTACGGTTTTTACGTTTTAAATTCATTTTTCAATCGATTTTGCTGCAAATTAGTATATTGAATTTTCAGCGGATAGAAAACTTATGTACAAAATATTTTCAATATAGGTTCGCGTTTTGGTATAGCTCTATTGAACGGTACCGGCCGATAGAATATATTTTAAATGTTACAGACACATTTTCTAGCTTATTTGGTTGTATTTTGGCATTTTATGTTCTACGCAGATAGAAAACCTCTGTCCGAAATATTAGCAACGTAGGTTCGAGTTTTGGTATAGCCCCCATATGACGGGTTCCCTCATATTAGGTATTTTAAAGGTTAAATACAAAAATTGCAACCGATTTTAATGCAAATGTAAATTTTTAAATGCTAATTTCTAAAAAAAAAATTGAAAACATCAAAAAAGCACTTCTTTTCGATTAAAATTGTATGAAAACAATTGGAGTTTTTTTTTGCATTTTTTTAAAGAGTACAATATCATAATTGTTTCGTAAAATGTTAAGAAAAGTAAATCATGGCATCGAAAATCCATTTCTTAGGAACAACATTTTGAAACAAAAGTGCAGCTTTTAAGTGCATTTTTAAGTCGTTTCGCTGACTAAATCGCCAAACTAAGTGGGGCCATTACCAGAGGAGTACTTAGCTAATAAATTCAATAAAAATTTAATAAATTTTAAGTACTATCAAAAAAAATTTTTTTCCAAAAAAAAAAAAAAAAAATTTTTTAAGTGTTAATATTTCATAGGAATTTTTTAAGAAATAAGAAGTGTAGGTATTTTAAGACTTGATTTTTAAAAATATTTTTTTCAGGCTTGTATTTATAATTTTTTTTTTCTTCAAGCGTGGATTAAAAGGAATATTTTTTTCATTTGTATATATTTTAAAAATAGTTTTTAAGCCTATTTTTTTAATGCTTGGATTAAAGAAAATATTTGTTCCAAGCGTGGATTTTTAAAAAAATATTTTTCCAAGCCTTGATTTTTTACAAACATTTCTTTCGAGCGTGGGCTTTATAAAAAATAATTTTTTAAGCGTGGACTTTATAAAAAAAATTTTCAAGCGTGGACTTTATAAAAATTTTTTTAAGCGTGGATTTAAAAAAAATATTTTTCCAAGCCTTGATTTTTTACAAATATTTCTTTCGAGCGTGGACTTTATAAAAAATAATTTTTTAAGCGTGGACTTTATAAAAAAAATTTTTCAAGCGTGGACTTTATAAATTTTTTTAAGTGTGGATTTAAAAAAAAAAATTCAAGCGTGGACTTTATAAAATTTTTTTAAGCGTGGATTTAAAAAAAAAATTTCAAGCGTGGACTTTATAAAAAATAATTTTTTAAGCGTAGACTTTATAAAAAAATTTCAAGCGTGGACTTTATAAAATTTTTTTAAGCGTGGATTTAAAAAAAAAATTTTCAAGCGTGGACTTTATAACATTTTTTTAAGCGTGGATTAAAAAAAAAAATTCAAGCGTGGACTTTATAAAAAGAGTTCTAAAAGATTGGATTTAAAAAAAATTCTAGAGTGGGGTTCTAAAGACAGTTTTCAAGCGTGAAATTTTTATAAATATTTTTTAACGTGATTTTTTATAAAAAGTTTTTTTAAGCGTGGATTTTCTTTTAAATATTACTTTATTCAAGATTGGTTTTTTTAAATATTTTATTCAAACTTGGATTTTTAAAACATTTTTTTCTATGTGTGTTTTTCTTAATATTTTTGAGTGTGTATTTTATTTACGAATATTCTTTGTGCGTGAATTTTATTTAAAACTACCCAGCGAAAAGTTTGCCTCCAAAGAGGCAGTTAAATGATATGTACAAGTGATTTGGAAGTGCATCAAATTATGCATTTTCACTCATGATTTTTACAAGGGAGTGACCCCGGAAAGAGGCACTCCATTGCACCGCATTTTTACTGACCCTTTGGCATTGCATTTTAACTGAACCTTTGGCACTGCATTTTAACTGACCCTTTGGCATTGCATTTTAACTGACCCTTTGGGGTAGAATTGGAGGCAGTCCAGAGCACGTGTTTTGAATAACAAAATAAAATGCATTTATTATTTGTGTAAAACAAAAATATTAATACCTTTATTAAATTAACACAAATTATGAAAATTCTCTATTGAATTCAATCGCAAACATGTGTGTTTCCTCCGCTCTTCATTTAATCCAAGCTTAAGTGCTTTTGCTTCATCTGCTAAATGGGTTTGATATTGTCTTCCCATCACCAGTTAAGATTTCGACATGTACTCCAACAGCACTCCATTAGGAAATTTTCTTCTCGTGAGTTACCGGAAAAATGTTCACAAATTAAATATTATTATTTAAAATAATATTTAGTTTAAATTAACAAATGTTTGGAAATGTTAATACGATTATCTCTTTTTGGAAATGTATTCCGCTGCCTGTAGAGATGTACAAACTGATTTATGTACAGGTAGGGATCTCTAACAACTGCTAATAAAATGTAGTGAACGGAGTGCCTTTTTCACGACTCCGTTTGCACTGCATCCGGATGCTGTTAAATTGTGAGGAACTGGAGTGACTTTTTCACGACTCCGTTGAACTGCCTCCGGATGTTGTTAAAATGTGACAAATGGATGTGATTCTTTGGATTGCATCCAAATGCGGTTAAAATGTGAGGAATGGAGTGCCTTTTTCACGACTCCGTTTGAACTGCATAAAAACATGCCGTGAAAGAACTAGTCTACATTGCACTACTTCCAATTTATTTTGCTGGGTAAGTGCATTTTATTTTAAGTTCCATTAAACTTCCCATATTTCTCACTCAGCGGTGGCATTTTGCTGCGGATTCGAAAAAAATTAAGTTTGGATAAAAAAAATATTTTTTAAAGCGTGGATAATTTTAAAATTTTCTTTCAAGAGTGGATTTTTTTAAAATTATTTCTTCAAGTGTGGATATTTAAAAAATAGTTTTTTTTTTAAATTTAGACTTTTCAAAAAATATTTTTTGAAGTGTTAATATTTTTTTAAGTGTGGACTTTGTAAAAAATATTTTTTCAGCGTTGACATTATAAAAACAGTTCTTAAAGATTGGATTTTCAAAAAAAAAAAAAAACAAATTGTTTCTATCGTGGTTTTTAAAAGACAGTTTTTTTCAAGCGTGAAATTTTTAATAAATATTATTTAAAGTGAGTTTTTATAAAAAGTTTTTTTTAGGCGTGGATTTTTTTTTAAATATTACTTTATTCAAGATTGGTTTTTTAATCTATTTTATTCAAACTTGGATTTTTAAAATATATTTTTCCATGTGTGTTTTTTTAATATTTTTGAGTGTGGATTTTATTTACGAATATTCTTTGTGCGTGAATTTTATTTAAAACTAACGGCATTTTATTTTAAAATATTTAAAAATATTTTTTGAGCTTGGATTTTATTTAAAAATATATTTTCAACGTAGTTTTGAAGGCGTATATTTTGGGAAAGCCGAAAAGTGAGCATCCTTCTCATTAACATGAGAATACTCGATGCTTAAAGAGTTCAGGTTTTCACTAAAAAATCGTCATTTCAAAAACTGGAAAGCCAATTGATAATTCACTTCGCCGGGATGAAATCATGATATTGGTAGCGATCAGTAAATTTTGCAAGCTGTCAGTGCGTTTTGTAAACATTTTTCTCTGCAAAGAGGAAAGTGATGAAGTTAAGCCAATGGGGGAAACTCCAGACTTAAGCAATCATATGATTGAATCTTTAACTAAAACAGAACAAACAAAAATTTAAAATTATCTTTAGAGTGTGGATTTTATTTTGAAATGTTTCGTGGACGTGGATTTTATTTTAAAATATTTTTATGGGAGTGGATTTTATTTTAAAAGCATTTTTTTCAGAGTTCATTTTATTTACAAATAATATTTTTTAAAATAATATTTGAGCGCGGACTTTATTTTAAAATGCTATTTGAGCGCGGACTTTTTTTTAAATATTTTTTGAGTTCATACACCTCATTCTTGTCCTTAAACTTTTGTTGCATAGAACAGAGAATACCATTTGAAAATTTAAACGTCTATTTTAAAATATTTTAAATGAAAACCCTGTGCCACCACGTCGAATGATGGTGACGACAACATAAACACCACCAACACAATTAGCCTAGAATTTTTTACGAATATTTCTTTCCAGCGCACGGTGGTCGAAAGCACTGATCTTGCGGCGCGAAATTCATAACTTGCAAATGAATAAAGATACGTCAGTGAAATTTTGCACAAACTCAGCTTGTACCTGTGGGTAATAATGGGCCAAATATGAACAATATCGGCTAATGTTTTGGTATAGCCCCCATATAACGGTACCTTCCGATTTTCAGTATTTTGCGGATTTAAGCCACAATTTCGTAGCAAATTAGCTGTAATTTGGTACATAGGGTTCCTAGTGGTCACAAAATATTTCCACCAAAACTTATGAAGATAGGTCCACGTTTTGATATAGCCCCCATGTAACCGTACCTCCCAACCAATTTAAGGTATTTTGAATATCATGACCACATTTTTAATTCAACTTGGCTGTAATTTTGCATTCCGTGTTCTCACTGCGTATAAAATCTTCTTGCAAAACATTTTTAATACGGATTTATGTTTCGATGTAGCCCCTTTTATGGTACCCCCGATTCGTTGAATCTTTACTTGTTATCCCATATTTAATAACATATTTAGCTATAATATGGTATTATAGTGTCTTTAGGGCTGGAAATCCTCCTTGCAAACATTTCTCAAGATAGGTCCATATTTTGATTTAGCTCCCATAAAAATGCACAGCTAAGTCCAATTTCATTCCCCAAAAAATAATCGGACCTAAGTTCGGCCAAGTTTACAAGATGCACTCTATGGGACAAGCGCGTACAACCCATAAAAACACTAAAAAATTGAATTTTTTGAAAATTTATTGCTATATAACTAAGTACCTCCAGACCCCAAACTAATTTTTATAATTTAAATCTACACCCTCTGCTTTTAATTAAAAATATATCTTGTCCATTTTCATTACGAATTTATTTAACATTTAAACAAATATGAAGTTAATTTTTTTGCAACAATTTTTTAAAATCTGATGCAACAAAAACTCTTGTATTTGATAGTGAATAACTGAGTGAATATTTACAACAACAGAAATGAAAAAACAAAATCTTTGTCTGCAAAGTGTCTGTAATCGATACAATGGAAAATATTTCGCAATTTTATAGTTAGATTTTTTGACTTTCGCGCCGCTAGATCAGTGGTTTCGACCAGTGTGCAGCGTGTACTTTATAAAAAATATTTTTTCAAGCGTGGACTTTATATAAAATATTTTTTCAAGCGTGGACTTTATAAAAAATATTTTTTCAAGCGTGGACTTTATAAAAAATATTCTTTCAAGCGTGGACTTTATAAAAAACTAGCTGACCCGGTCCGCGTTGCTGGCCCGTTGTTTGGGTTCTCCTTGTAAACTTTAGTTATCTATCCAGTATTGATACACCCATAATTAGGCATCCCTCTAGAAACTTCATAATATAAATCAATGTTTTGACATAAATTCCATATAATGGTATCCCCCAAATTTAAGATATAAAATCTCTTTTATTATACCCTTCACCATAAATCGACAGTTTAAAGCACTTTGTGACCCAGATATAATGGTCGGTGCACGTCAATTAACATTGCTATATATTGGATTGTTGGTCTCGGTTGGGGTCGTAATTATTACTGCAAAGAATTGTTGGTATAGGTCCACGTTTTGATATAGCTCCCATAGAACGGTACCGGCTGATTTTCTCTATTTTTGAGGATTTAACATCATTATCACACCGAAATGGCTGAAATCTGGTTTTAATATATTTTAAAGAGGAGAGCATAAATATTCGTATCGACCGAAAGACACGCCTTTTTATTGGCGCCCGGTATGTAACAGTAATAGGTTCACGTTTTGATATAGCTCCCATAAAACAGTACCTCCCGATTTTCGATAGTTCAGAGATATAGCCACTGTTCAGTATATGTCCTCGTTCTATGGGAGCTATCATAGAACGGTGGCGCCTGATTTTCGCTATGTTTGGTGGATTTAACCCCATTAAGGCCGATCGAACGTAACGCTTTTTTTCTTCGCGCTCTATATGCAATAGTGGTAAAATACCCCTCAGCGAAATGTATGTTCTTTCGGGATATGTATGGCAACATTTATATAATTCATAAAAAAATTACTTCTATAAATTGTAGTTGTTATTATCGAGATTTTGCTGTATTTAAAAAATGTTTCTTTACCTAGCTATTCCAAGGTTTGAAATCAATGCTCATGAAGTTTCACTTCCCACATTTTGAGATTTTATCCGTAATTATAATATTTTCAAAAATCGAACACGATCGCGGTATTCTGATTCCAATGATGATATTGTATTGTATATCAATAACTTTGTCTGATTTCCAATGGATCTTTCTGGAATTTCGATCTTGTGATATCTCAAGTTATCCGGATTTTACTGTATTCCAAAATGTGGAGTTGATCGCGCTGTCCCACTTATTGTTTAGTGTTCAGCGTTTTTTAGGCACGCTTACAAAATTATGTATATTATCTGAAATAATAAATGTTTGCAAATTTTGTGATGACCGCGATATTTCACTTTTCGCGATATTTCACTTCCGCGAAGACCATTCAGGGTCAAGACAGTAATTACAGTAGTATTGCAAACAATCTGTAAACAATACGTTCAAAAATAACATGGACTTCAGATTTAAAAAAAAATTGTTGAAGGAGAACCTCCGGTCACTAAACTTAGCCGTATTAAAATAGCTCACGACCGCGCTATTCCACTTGTTCAAGCTAGTGTTTATATCATTTTTGTGTCACGCTTACTAAAATTATGTATATTAATTGAATTAATACATTTCTGAAAACTTTGTGATGACCGCGATCGTTCAGGGAAAACAATCTGTAAACATTACGTTCAAAAATATCAAAGATTTAAGTTTTTTTTTTTTAAACATTGTGGGGGGAGGGCCACCGGTCACTACTCCTAGCCGAAAAAAACAGCTTACCATAGTTCTAATTAATTGAAATAATACATTTTTGAACATTTTGGGATGACCGCGATTTTCACTTCCGCGGCGACCATTCAGGGTCAAGACTGTAATTACCATAGCATTGCAAACAATTTGTAAAAAATATATTAAAACGTATCTTGAATTTCGCCGTTTTCTTAAAAAAATTGTGGGGAGGACCACCGGTCACTACACTTAGCGGGATAAAAAAATATTACGACCTATTCTCAGACCTAAAAACTCCACATACAAAATTTCATAAGATTTCCCAATCGATTTTTCGGAATTTCTATACAGTGACATCTCAAGTCATCGGGATTTTACTGTATTCCAAAATATGGCGTTGAC
The DNA here is from genome assembly GCF_047663935.1 of Musca autumnalis. Lineage (NCBI taxonomy): Eukaryota > Metazoa > Arthropoda > Insecta > Diptera > Muscidae > Musca > Musca autumnalis. The sequence goes on from NW_027411644.1 coordinate 36,588,198, forward strand.
CGCGTTATCCCACATATTGAAGCCAGTGTTTTAGCGGTTTTGTAGTCACGCTTACTAAAATTATGTATATTATCTGATATAATACATTTTTGAATAATTTGGGATGACCGCGATATTTCACTTCCGCGACGACCATCCAAAAAAATATATAGCCTATTTTCACCACCGGTGTTCCCAGTACATTATCTGAAATTTTCAAGAAAATCTATTCAGCCGTTTTTGAGTCTATTCGGAACATACAAACAAACAAACATACTAACATACACACATTGCCTTTTATATATTAGATATTTTTTCAAGCGTGGACTTTATAAAAAATTTTTTTTCAAGCGTGGACTTTATAAAAAATATTTTTTCAAGAGTGGACTTTAAAAAATCTTTTTTCATGCGTGGACTTTAAAAAAATATTTTTTCGAGCGTGGACTTTATAAAAAATATTTTTTCAAGCGTGGACTTGATAAAAATATTTTTTCAAGCGTGGACTTTATAAAAAATATTTTTTCAACCGTGGACTTTATAAAAAATATTTTTTCAACCGTGGACTTTATAAAAAATATTTTTTCAAGAGTGGACTTTATAAAAAATATTTTTTCAAGAGTGGACTTTATAAAAAATATTTTTTCAACCGTGGACTTTATAAAAAATATTTTTTCAAGAGTGGACTTTAAAAAAAATATTTTTCCAAGCGTGGACTTTATAAAAAATATTTTTTCAACCGTGGACTTTATAAAAAATATTTTTTCAAGAGTGGACTTTAAAAATTTTTTTTCATGCGTGGACTTTAAAAAAATATTTTTTCAAGCGTGGACTTTATAAAAAATATTTTTTCAAGGGTGGACTTGATAAAAAAATTTTTTCAAGCGTGGACTTTATAAAAAATATTTTTTCAACCGTGGACTTTATAAAAAATATTTTTTCAAGCGTGGACTTTATAAAAAATATTTTTTCAAGCGTGGACTTTATAAAAAATATTTTTTCAAGCGTGGACTTTATAAAAAATATTTTTTCAAGCGTGGACTTTATAAAAAAATATTTTTTCAAACGTGGACTTTATAAAAAATATTTTTTCAAAAGTGGACTTTATAAAAAATATTTTTTCAAGCGTGGACTTTATAAAAAATATTTTTTCAAGCGTGGACTTTATAAAAAATATTTTTTCAAGCGTGGACTTTATAAAAAATAGTTTTTCAAGCGTGGACTTTATAAAAAATAGTTTTTCAATCGTGGACTTTATAAAAAATAGTTTTTCAAGCGTGGAGTTTATAAAAAATATTTTTTCAAGCGTGGACTTTATAAAAAATATTTTTTCAACCGTGGACTTTATAAAAAATATTTTTTCAAGCGTGGACTTTATAAAAAATATTTTTTCAAGCGTGGACTTTATAAAAAATATTTTTTCATGCGTGGACTTTATAAAAAATATTTTTTCAAGCGTGGACTTTATAAAAAAATATTTTTTCAAACGTGGACTTTATAAAAAATATTTTTTCAAACGTGGACTTTATAAAAAATATTTTTTCAAGCGTGGACTTTATAAAAAATAGTTTTTCAAGCGTGGACTTTATAAAAAATAGTTTTTCAAGCGTGGACTTTATAAAAAATAGTTTTTCAAGCGTGGAGTTTATAAAAAATATTTTTTCAAGCGTGGACTTTATAAAAAATATTTTTTCAACCGTGGACTTGATAAAAAATATTTTTTCAAGCGTGGACTTTATAAAAAATAGTTTTTCAAGCGTGGACTTTATAAAAAATAGTTTTTCAAGCGTGGACTTTATAAAAAATAGTTTTTCAATCGTGGACTTTATAAAAAATAGTTTTTCAAGCGTGGAGTTTATAAAAAATATTTTTTCAAGCGTGGACTTTATAAAAAATATTTTTTCAAGCGTGGACTTTATAAAAAATATTTTTTCAACCGTGGACTTGATAAAAAATATTTTTTCAAGCGTGGACTTTATAAAAAATATTTTTTCGAGCGTGGACTTTATAAAAAATATTTTTTCAAGCGTGGACTTTATAAAAAATAGTTTTTCAAGCGTGGACTTTATAAAAAATAGTTTTTCAATCGTGGACTTTATAAAAAATAGTTTTTCAAGCGTGGAGTTTATAAAAAATATTTTTTCAAGCGTGGACTTTATAAAAAATATTTTTTCAACCGTGGACTTTATAAAAAATATTTTTTCAACCGTGGACTTTATAAAAAATATTTTTTCAAGCGTGGACTTTATAAAAAATATTTTTTCATGCGTGGACTTTATAAAAAATATTTTTTCAAGCGTGGACTTTATAAAAAAATATTTTTTCAAACGTGGACTTTATAAAAAATATTTTTTCAAACGTGGACTTTATAAAAAATATTTTTTCAAGCGTGGACTTTATAAAAAATAGTTTTTCAAGCGTGGACTTTATAAAAAATAGTTTTTCAAGCGTGGACTTTATAAAAAATAGTTTTTCAAGCGTGGACTTTATAAAAAATAGTTTTTCAAGCGTGGACTTTATAAAAAATATTTTTTCAAACGTGGACTTTATAAAAAATAGTTTTTCAAACGTGGACTTTATAAAAAATAGTTTTTCAAGCGTGGACTTTATAAAAAATAGTTTTTCAAGCGTGGAGTTTATAAAAAATATTTTTTCAAGCGTGGACTTTATAAAAAATATTTTTTCAACCGTGGACTTGATAAAAAATATTTTTTCAAGCGTGGACTTTATAAAAAATATTTTTTCAAGCGTGGACTTTATAAAAAATATTTTTTCAAGCGTGGACTTTATAAAAAAATATTTTTTCAAACGTGGACTTTATAAAAAATATTTTTTCAAACGTGGACTTTATAAAAAATATTTTTTCAAGCGTGGACTTTATAAAAAATATTTTTTCAAGCGTGGACTTTATAAAAAATAGTTTTTCAAGCGTGGACTTTATAAAAAATAGTTTTTCAATCGTGGACTTTATAAAAAATAGTTTTTCAAGCGTGGAGTTTATAAAAAATATTTTTTCAAGCGTGGACTTTATAAAAAATATTTTTTCAACCGTGGACTTTATAAAAAATATTTTTTCAAGCGTGGACTTTATAAAAAAATATTTTTTCAAGCGTGGACTTTATAAAAAATATTTTTTCAAGCGTGGACTTTATAAAAAATATTTTTTCAAGCGTGGACTTTATAAAAAAATATTTTTTCAAACGTGGACTTTATAAAAAATATTTTTTCAATAGGCCGATAGCCCTAGTTGCTAGTGCTTTTTTATATTTTTTTTATTATGATTTTTTAATTGTAATAAATATTTCAAAAATAAAAAAAAAAAACAATAAATAAATATTTTTTCAAGCGTGGACTTTATAAAAAATATTTTTTCAAGCGTGGACTTTATAAAAAATAGTTTTTCAAGCGTGGACTTTATAAAAAATAGTTTTTCAAGCGTGGACTTTATAAAAAATAGTTTTTCAAGCGTGGAGTTTATAAAAAATATTTTTTCAAGCGTGGACTTTATAAAAAATATTTTTTCAAGCGTGGACTTTATAAAAATATTTTTGCAAGCGTGGACTTTATAAAAAATATTTTTTCAAGCGTGGACTTTATAAAAAATATTTTTTCAAGCGTGGACTTTATAAAAAATATTTTTGCAAGCGTGGACTTTATAAAAAATATTTTTCAAGCGTGGACTTTATAAAAAATATTTTTTCAAGCGTGGACTTTATAAAAAATATTTTTTCAAGCGTGGACTTTATAAAAAATATTTTTGCAAGCGTGGACTTTATAAAAAATATTTTTTCAAGCGTGGACTTTATAAAAAATATTTTTTCAAGCGTGGACTTTATAAAAAATATTTTTTCAAGCGTGGACTTTATAAAAAATATTTTTTCAAGCGTGGACTTTATAAAAAATATTTTTTCATGCGTGGACTTTATAAATAATATTTTTTCAAGCGTGGACTTTATAAAAAAATATTTTTTCAAACGTGGACTTTATAAAAAATATTTTTTCAAACGTGGACTTTATAAAAAATATTTTTTCAAGCGTGGACTTTATAAAAAATAGTTTTTCAAGCGTGGACTTTATAAAAAATAGTTTTTCAAGCGTGGACTTTATAAAAAATAGTTTTTCAAGCGTGGAGTTTATAAAAAATATTTTTTCAAGCGTGGACTTTATAAAAAATATTTTTTCAACCGTGGACTTGATAAAAAATATTTTTTCAAGCGTGGACTTTATAAAAAATATTTTTTCAAGCGTGGACTTTATAAAAAATAGTTTTTCAAGCGTGGACTTTATAAAAAATAGTTTTTCAATCGTGGACTTTATAAAAAATAGTTTTTCAAGCGTGGAGTTTATAAAAAATATTTTTTCAAGCGTGGACTTTATAAAAAATATTTTTTCAACCGTGGACTTTATAAAAAATATTTTTTCAAGCGTGGACTTTATAAAAAATATTTTTTCAAGCGTGGACTTTATAAAAAATATTTTTTCATGCGTGGACTTTATAAAAAATATTTTTTCAAGCGTGGACTTTATAAAAAAATATTTTTTCAAACGTGGACTTTATAAAAAATATTTTTTCAAACGTGGACTTTATAAAAAATATTTTTTCAAGCGTGGACTTTATAAAAAATAGTTTTTCAAGCGTGGACTTTATAAAAAATAGTTTTTCAAGCGTGGAGTTTATAAAAAATATTTTTTCAAGCGTGGACTTTATAAAAAATATTTTTTCAACCGTGGACTTGATAAAAAATATTTTTTCAAGCGTGGACTTTATAAAAAATATTTTTTCAAGCGTGGACTTTATAAAAAATATTTTTTCAAGCGTGGACTTTATAAAAAATATTTTTTCAAGCGTGGACTTTATAAAAAATATTTTTTCATGCGTGGACTTTATAAAAAATATTTTTTCAAGCGTGGACTTTATAAAAAAATATTTTTTCAAACGTGGACTTTATAAAAAATATTTTTTCAAACGTGGACTTTATAAAAAATATTTTTTCAAGCGTGGACTTTATAAAAAAATATTTTTTCAAACGTGGACTTTATAAAAAATATTTTTTCAAGCGTGGACTTTATAAAAAATAGTTTTTCAATCGTGGACTTTATAAAAAATAGTTTTTCAAGCGTGGAGTTTATAAAAAATATTTTTTCAAGCGTGGACTTTATAAAAAATATTTTTTCAACCGTGGACTTTATAAAAAATATTTTTTCAAGCGTGGACTTTATAAAAAATATTTTTTCAAGCGTGGACTTTATAAAAAATATTTTTTCATGCGTGGACTTTATAAAAAATATTTTTTCAAGCGTGGACTTTATAAAAAAATATTTTTTCAAACGTGGACTTTATAAAAAATATTTTTTCAAACGTGGACTTTATAAAAAATATTTTTTCAAGCGTGGACTTTATAAAAAAATATTTTTTCAAACGTGGACTTTATAAAAAATATTTTTTCAAGCGTGGACTTTATAAAAAATAGTTTTTCAAGCGTGGACTTTATAAAAAATAGTTTTTCAAGCGTGGACTTTATAAAAAATAGTTTTTCAAGCGTGGAGTTTATAAAAAATATTTTTTCAAGCGTGGACTTTTTAAAAAATATTTTTTCAAGCGTGGACTTTATAAAAAATATTTTTTCAACCGTGGACTTGATAAAAAATATTTTTTCAAGCGTGGACTTTATAAAAAATATTTTTTCAAGCGTGGACTTTATAAAAAATAGTTTTTCAAGCGTGGACTTTATAAAAAATAGTTTTTCAATCGTGGACTTTATAAAAAATAGTTTTTCAAGCGTGGAGTTTATAAAAAATATTTTTTCAAGCGTGGACTTTATAAAAAATATTTTTTCAACCGTGGACTTTATAAAAAATATTTTTTCAAGCGTGGACTTTATAAAAAATATTTTTTCAAGCGTGGACTTTATAAAAAATATTTTTTCATGCGTGGACTTTATAAAAAATATTTTTTCAAGCGTGGACTTTATAAAAAAATATTTTTTAAAACGTGGACTTTATAAAAAATATTTTTTCAAACGTGGACTTTATAAAAAATATTTTTTCAAGCGTGGACTTTATAAAAAATAGTTTTTCAAGCGTGGACTTTATAAAAAATAGTTTTTCAAGCGTGGACTTTATAAAAAATAGTTTTTCAAGCGTGGAGTTTATAAAAAATATTTTTTCAAGCGTGGACTTTATAAAAAATATTTTTTCAACCGTGGACTTGATAAAAAATATTTTTTCAAGCGTGGACTTTATAAAAAATATTTTTTCAAGCGTGGACTTTATAAAAAATATTTTTTCAAGCGTGGACTTTATAAAAAAATATTAGTTTTTCAAGCGTGGAGTTTATAAAAAATATTTTTTCAAGCGTGGACTTTATAAAAAATATTTTTTCAACCGTGGACTTTATAAAAAATATTTTTTCAAGCGTGGACTTTATAAAAAATATTTTTTCAAGCGTGGACTTTATAAAAAATATTTTTTCAAGCGTGGACTTTATAAAAAATATTTTTTCAAGCGTGGACTTTATAAAAAATATTTTTTCAAACGTGGACTTTATAAAAAATATTTTTTCAATAGGCCGATAGCCCTAGTTGCTAGTGCTTTTTTATATTTTTTTTATTATGATTTTTTAATTGTAATAAATATTTCAAAAATAAAAAAAAAAACAATAAATAAATATTTTTTCAAACGTGGACTTTATAAAAAATATTTTTTCAAGCGTGGACTTTATAAAAAATATTTTTTCAAGCGTGGACTTTATAAAAAATAGTTTTTCAAGCGTGGACTTTATAAAAAATAGTTTTTCAAGCGTGGACTTTATAAAAAATAGTTTTTCAAGCGTGGAGTTTATAAAAAATATTTTTTCAAGCGTGGACTTTATAAAAAATATTTTTTCAAGCGTGGACTTTATAAAAATATTTTTGCAAGCGTGGACTTTATAAAAAATATTTTTTCAAGCGTGGACTTTATAAAAAATATTTTTTCAAGCGTGGACTTTATAAAAAATATTTTTGCAAGCGTGGACTTTATAAAAAATATTTTTCAAGCGTGGACTTTATAAAAAATATTTTTTCAAGCGTGGACTTTATAAAAAATATTTTTTCAAGCGTGGACTTTATAAAAAATATTTTTGCAAGCGTGGACTTTATAAAAAATATTTTTTCAAGCGTGGACTTTATAAAAAATATTTTTTCAAGCGTGGACTTTATAAAAAATATTTTTTCAAGCGTGGACTTTATAAAAAATATTTTTTCAAGCGTGGACTTTATAAAAAATATTTTTGCAAGCGTGGACTTTATAAAAAATATTTTTTCAAGCGTGGACTTTATAAAAAATATTTTTTCAAGCGTGGACTTTATAAAAAATATTTTTTCAAGCGTGGACTTTATAAAAAATATTTTTGCAAGCGTGGACTTTATAAAAAATATTTTTTCAAGCGTGGACTTTATAAAAAATATTTTTTCAAGCGTGGACTTTATAAAAAATATTTTTGCAAGCTTGGACTTTATAAAAAATATTTTTGCAAGCGTGGACTTTATAAAAAATATTTTTTCAAGCGTGTATTTTAATTTTTTTTAAGGGTCAACTTTATAAAAAATATTTCTTAAAGGTAGTATTTAAAAAAATATATATTTTTAGCGCGTTTTTTCAGGCTCGACTTTTTTAAAAAATATTTTTTAATGTGATTTTTAAAAAAAGTTTTTTTAAGCGTGAATTTTCTTTTAAAATATTACTTTATTCAAGATTGTTTTTTTATACCCTCCACTATAGTATGGAGGGTATATTAAGTTTGTCATTCCGTTTGTAACACATCGAACTAATCATTTGCGACCCTATAAAGTATATACATATATTCTTGATCAGGATCAGACGATCTAGCCGTGTCAGTCTGTCTGTCCGTGTGTCCGTCTGTTGTAATCACTCTAGCGTCCGCAATAATTGAGATAGAGTGCTGTTCGAAGATGGGCTATATCGGTCCACTCTTTGGTATAGCCCCCATATACCTCCGGATTTGAGGTATTTTGACGTTCTTCGCCACATTTGCAGACCGAATTAGCTATAATTTGGCACTTAGGGTTCCTAGTGATCAGCAAACTTATATCTCAAAGGATATGGGCATAGGTCCATGTCTTGGTATAGTCCCCATATAACGGTACCTCCCGATTTTCGGTATTTTGAGAATTTTAGCCACAATTTGTAACCGAACTATCTGCAATTTGACATTTGAGGTTCTCAGAGGTCATGAAACATCTCCACCAAACATTGTCAACATAGGTCCATGTTTTGGTATAGCCCCCATATAACGGTACCTTCCGATTTTCGGTATTTTGAGAATTTTAGTCACAATTTTTAACCGAACTATCTCCAACGGTGGCAAAATACCCCTCCGTGATGATTGCGACATTTCCTGAGTATTTCAGCCTTGAAAAACTTCTCCACAAGTGGTGTCTTAAGACACGCCGTTCGGACTCGGCGATAAACAGTAGGTCCCATATCATTGAGCTAAATATGAATTGGGGTGCACTCATTGATATGAGAGAAGTCTCCCTTGTCCCGTATGGGATGTTGTGGAACAATGTTTTTTTTTTTTTTATCTGCAATTTGACATTTGAGGTTCTCAGTGGTCATGAAAGATATCCACCAAACATCGTCAACATAGGTCCATGTTTTGGTATAGCCCCCATATAACGGTGCCTCCCGAATTTCGGTATTTTGAGAATTTTAGCCACAATTTTTAACCGAACTATCTGCAATTTGACACTTGAGGTTCTCAGAGGTCATGAAACATCTCCACCAAACATTGTCAACATAGGTCCATGTTTTGGTATAGCCCCCATATAACGGTACCTTCCGATTTTCGGTATTTTGAGAATTTTAGTTACAATTTTTAACCGAACTAGCTGTATTTTGCCATTTAAGGTTCTCAGTGGTCATGAAACATCCCCATCAAACATCGTCAACATAGGTCCATGTTTTGGTATAGCCCCAAATATAACGGTACCTCCCAATTTTCGGTATTTTGAGAATTTTAGCTACAGTTTTTAACCGAAATAACTGTAATTTGACATTTGAAGTTCTCAGTGGTCATAAAACATCTCCAACGAAACATCGTCAACATAGGTCCATGTTTTAGTATAGCGCCCATATAACGGTATCTCCCGATTTTCGGTATTTTGAAAATTTTAGCTGCAATTTTTAACCGAACTAGCTGTAATGATCGGTATTTTGAGAATTTTAGCTACAATTTTGTCTATTCCAAAATAATCGTCAATATAGGTCCATGGTTTGGTATATCCCCCCATATAACTGTACCTCCTGATTTTCGGGAATTTTCAGTGGTTACGAAATTTTTTCACTAAAATTCGTCAACATGGGTCCAATTTTGAGGGTCTACATTGTTTTGATGAAACTACCCTCAATTTGACTCTTGAAGTTCCCTGCAGCTATAAAACTTTTCCGCCAAAAAATTTAAAGATTGGTTGACTCTTTGATATAGCCCCATAGGTGGTACCTTTCACCTAGCTGTACACATTTTTTAGATTAGATTAGATAACACTGTGCAACAAAATGGAGGTGCAAGTCTGGGGCACGGAAAATTCCTCTTGGGGAAGAAAGGCCTTGGTGAGTATATTATGTACCCCGAAGGAAAGATCCGCCGTGAGTCGAACTTCCGCGTTATGGCGTGATGAAATTTTTGTTAGAGACCCTGTGGGCCATCAGGAATTAGCTTTATATCTTTGTTCACTGTGGCTTAAGTGCCCTACAAAAACAACAAACAAAGATATAATGCTAATTCATGATGGCTTACAGGGTCTCTTGCAAAAACTTCATCACGCCATAACGCGGAAGTTCGACTTACGGCGCATCTGTCCTTCGGGTTTTTTAATATACACACACCAAGGGCTTTCATCTCCAAAAGGAATTATCTCTGCCCCAACATTTGTGTTCACAGTGTAATTTAAGCAATAGTGGGAGACAGTAGGAGTCTATCCATTGTCGGAAAGTTGTTCCACCTAAAATTGTAAAAGGACCCTAATTATTCCATTTAAATTAAGACTATTTTATGGTGGAGGGTATAAAAAGTTCGGCCCGGCCGAACTTAACGACTTTTTACTTGTTAAATCTATTTTATTCGAACTTGGATTTTAAAACACATTTTTCCATGTATGTTTTTTTTAATATCTTTGAGTTTGTAAATAAAATTGCAAATATTCTTAGTGAGTGAATTTTATTTAAACATATGTTTGTATGTTGTAAGTGATTTTATTTTAAAATATTTAAAAATATTTTTTCGAGCTTGAATTTTATTTAAAAATATTTTATTCAAAAAATAATTTTTTAAATATACTTTTTTCAACGTAGTTTTGAGGGCGATTTTTATTACAGATAAATCTTTTCCGTGGACTTTATTTAAAAATATTTTTTTAGATTATTTTATTTTAGATTTTTTTTTTTTATTTTTTGAATCTTTATTTTAAAATATTTTTTTGAGCGTAGATTTTATTGTAAAACATTTTTTGACCATGGATTACATTTTATTATATTTTTTGAGCGCGGATTTTATTGTTAAATATTTTTTTATTATTTTTTTCGAGCTTGGAGATTATTTAAACTTATTTTTAGAGTGTGGATTTTTTTAAATATTTCTTGGACGTGGATTTTATTTTAAATATTTTTCTGAGAGTGGATTTTATTTTAAATATTTTTCTGAGAGTGGATTTTATTTTAAAATATTTTAATGAGCGTGGATTTTAATTTAAAATACTATTTGAGCGCGTACTTTATTTTAAAATACTATTTGAGTGCTAACTTTTTTTTAATTATTTTTTGACTGTGGATTTTGTTTTAAAATTTTTTACCGAATATTTTATTTTAAATCATTTTTAACGTTCATAAATCTCATTCTTGTCCTTAAACTTTTGTTGCATAGAACAGAGAATAACATTTGAAAATGTAAACGTCTATTTTAAAATATTTAAAACGACAACCCTGTCCCACCATGTCAAATGATGGTGACCACAACATAAACTCCACTAACACCAAATAGCGACGAATGCCAACCACACGCACACAATCGTTAGATGAACAAATGTTAAGCAAAAGGGAAGTTCAGCTATTGATTTTTTAAAGAGGAGATGAGGAACGGTTTGAATTTGTGCCACAATGTGGTGCCTTTGATAGGCTAGAAAGAATGAAAATATTCCCAACAATTTAGCGACCACTTTTTGCAAGTTGTTTATAAAATGTTTACGCAATTACTTAAATTTCGACAAGCGGAACCCCGTAAAGTTACGAAAAGTTTTGCTTCTCAGTACTGCGGTTGAGTGGGCGTGGGAGGAGGATAACAATTAACAACACCACCCCTCTGCTGAAGAGGCGTAGGGTGTGTTACAAAAGATATGAAAGTGCCAAACTAACAGACAATAAGCTAATGTCATATTAAAATGATGCCGCTGCTGCTGATGATGATGCTCTGCTTTCTGCTTCAGCTTTGGGTCGTCTAGCTTGGCCTTGTGTATTTCTAGAAGTGATTTAAATGTGTGTTTTGAGAATACAAATTTGTTCCTCCCCTCTAACGGTGTCCTCCCTGTGCCGTCATTATACTGTAATTAGTGTTGGACATTTATTTGCGTTTACCTTAACCTAAGCTTGGAAGCTAGTTCCCTGTGTGTGCATTTAGGTGGAGAAGTCAAGTTGAGATTTTTTTCGCTCTCTCAGCTAGAGATTACATTTACATATGGAAGTAGTCGGAAAATGTTCTTATTTAGCGAAAACAAAAAAGGCCACACTTACCCTAAGAGATTGTTCTATCTGAAGGTAGTAAGTGGAGGAAATACTTAACCTTCAATGTCAGTTGATAAAGTTTGATTTTAACAGTTGGGGGTAAGAAAAGGACAACAAAATAAATAGATTAGTAATTAACATTTGGTAAGGAGAGAAAAAATATTCTTAAAATTATAATGATGGTTCTTGAAAAAATATTCTTTAAAAATCCACGTTTATTGCTGTGATGGTTCTTGTAAAAATATTCTTTAAAAATCCACGTTTATTGCTGTGATGGTTCTTGTAAAAATATTCTTTAAAAATCCACGTTTATTGCTGTGATGGTTCTTGTAAAAATATTCTTTAAAAATCCACGTTTATTGCTGTGATGGTTCTCATAAAAATATTTTTAAAAATCCACGTTTATTGCTGTGATGGTTCTTATAAAAATATTCTTTGAAAATCCACGTTTATTGCTGTGATGGTTCTTATAAAAATATTCTTTAAAAATCCACGTTTATTGCTGTGATGGTTCTCATAAAAATATTTTTAAAAATCCACGTTTATTGCTGTGATGGTTCTTATAAAAATATTCTTTGAAAATCCACGTTTATTGCTGTGATGGTTCTTATAAAAATATTCTTTAAAATCCACGTTTATTGCTGTGATGGTTCTTATAAAAATATTCTTTAAAAATCCACGTTTATTGCTGTGATGGTTCTTATAAAAATATTCTTTAAAATCCACGTTTATTGCTGTGATGGTTCTTATAAAAATATTCTTTAAAATCCACGTTTATTGCTGTGATGGTTCTTATAAAAATATTATTTAAAAATCCACGTTTATTGCCGTGATGGTTCTTGAAGAAATATTCTTTAAAAATCCATGTTAATGTTTTTTAAAAATCAACGTTTATTGCTGGAATACTCCCTAAAAAATATTGTTTTTAAATCCACGTTTATTGCTGTGATGGTCCTTGAAAACATAATCTTAAAAACTCCACGTTTGTTGCTGTGATTATCCCTGTCAAAATATTCCTTAAAAAATCCACGTTTATTGCTGTGATTGTCATTGAAAAAATATTATATTTCCAACACAATTCCTTTTTAATGTTTATAATAAAGCGATTTAACTTTTTAATGTTAATGATTTCAATTATTTCACTTTACAAACAGAAGGATTCATTATCTCCCCGCCTCAACCATTCTTGCTCATAAATAAACGATGAATTCCGAGAAAGAATTAACCAGAGAAACGATTCAACAGATAATTGCAATTTGCATGTCTCTTACCACGTTTGTAGATCATTCAGGCAAACAGTCGTTTATTAAGTTAGTCAGCATACATTCATTACTTTGTCAATGAAACCAACAACTAACTATTGGATGACAAAAGGTCATAAATGACTGCATGTAAGTCACTTTGTTGCAAGTCTACAGAACGATGAAGAAGGTTGCTTTGACAAAAAGAGGTATTTGATTTCAATGGATTTCAATTATTAAATACATGAACCGTAAAATCAACAATAAATTGCATGACAAACTCACTAAGTGACTGACTGAATGTTTTAATGGTCATGTGGCTCATGGGATGAGGATTGTTTGTATTCGGCTCGGGTGGCTAGTTAACAAAATGAATTGTAGTCTGATATACATGTCTGGCTAACGAACTAAATGACCAAGTAATTTATCATTCGAAATGGACTTTGTAATCTGTGGTCTACGTGTTTTGAATTGTTTTGCGTTGAATCTCATAAATTCCGAAAATTCCAAATGAATAAACAAAATTAAAGTGATATTGAGGTTGTTTGCTTTTAAATCTCAAAAAGAAATACTTTGTGATTTACTTGACACAAGAACGATTAGATGATTTTACAATTGTCATGGATTTCCTTTGTGTTGATTCGTAAGTTGCAGTTAAATGCAACATTGTGGGATGTGGTATAGTAGAGTTGTTTTGTATTAAAAACTTAGACATACACAAATACATTTACAATACAAAATCACAATTACGCCTTTGAATTATCACCGTTTTTAAGATGCCAATACGGCCCTTGGTGTTCCTAAGAAAAATACGACAACGACTTAAAAATGAAATACATCTATATGAAGAGCTAATCTAAAAAATATATTTTTTTAAACCCACTTTAATAGAGCGGGTGCTAGATTTTAAACATTTTTTTTTAAAATTCCTGTTTATTGAACTGAGATTGATTATTAACTTATATACAAAATCCTAGACTTTAAAATATGTTTCAAAATTCCAAATGTCTAAATTAAGTCCTCTAGGCTCAGTGAAAGAAGAGAGATTTTCAAATATTCCTAACAACAAAAATATTTTTAAAAATATTCTTAAAAACTCACAATTAAAATAGCCAAACTTTCTTTGAAGTATTTGTAAATATTGCCGTTAATAATGCTGGGGATGTATGTTCATAAGACCGTACTCCTTGAGAAGATCTCATGATCCGGTACTCCTTGAGAAGATTTCATGGTCTTATTTCTCATCGTCATCTATGAGAAGACCTCATGGTTCTACGAGGGTTGCACGATAGCTTTCTGGACTAACAGTGAAAACGCGAATACTTACCATCAAAAATAGTTTTAGTGTTTACTTAAATTGTCTCCAGCATGATTTATATACTTTTTCATGCGCTCTATTCAGTTGTTCAAGGACTTTATCCACTCCGATTGAGACACCTCCAAAACATGGGTTTTAAACGCTTTTACAGCATCTTCGGTCGATTGCTGTTTTTTCGGGCCCCTACTAGAGCTGCCAAAAAATCAATGGCACTATCGATAGTATCGATTTTTAAATTCAATATCGATAGACAAGAAAGTAGGTCCCTACCCACACGTACAAATTTTTCGAAAAAGTAAATTGTATTTTTGTGCCTTTTTATTAAATAAAAGCTATTGTTTTTTATACCCGCAGCCTTAAGGCTACAAATGGTATAGACTAGGGCGGATCGATTGTATGAAAGGAAAAACACTTTAACGGGCGCGTCGAGATTCTGATTCCTTGGATTGCAAAAAAGTCCACTGGACCATATGTCTGCTGTGAAAAGTCATAATTTTCAAAATAAATAAACAGAAAACAGTTAAAACACAAAGTAATTGTATTGGTATGACTCAACCACTGTAACTTTATTAACCGATTTGAAAAAATAATAGCTTATACGGAAGATAAAGGAGAAAGGAATAATATAAACGCGTTGCGAAAAATAAGTTATGACCGTTTAAATTTTCACTACTTTTAGCGTTATAAAACAATAAAGCGAAGTGACCCGAACGAACCAAAGTATTTTGGTTTTCCACAGACCTCAACATGGTAGAATTGTTGCATAAGAACATTGGTCAACTTTTTTAGCAAAATGTAAATTATTGATATTTTCCTTCTCAAGGCCAAAACTGCCTGAGGAGTTCTTGATTATTGTCTTGGCTAAAATTTTTGTCTTAGGGATGGATTGAAAATCTCAATGGTTTGGCTGTTATATGCCAAAATATGCAAAAAAACGAGGAAAACAAACTTCAAGTCAAAATCGGGAGGCTCGATTTTCACCGTAGACATAAGGTCCAGTGAACATTTTTGCTCCGTACAACCCAAGGAATCAGAAACACGACGCGCCCCTTAAGGTTTTCAAATCGCCCCGGCCTAGTATATACACTTTGATACGTCCTGAGATATTGGCCAAAAACCCCAAGAAACTCTGAGGGCACCAACCAAAATGGCAAATTCCGCAAGATAATTCTCTATCAGGTTGGAATATGGAATATATCGGCCCAGCCCTTCGAAGTGGTTGTTTTAGCAGCCTCATTTACAACGGTACAATTTTTTCGGAGTAAGTCAATACTTCCTGAGAGAGTGGCCCTAAAGCTCCAAAACCCTGCCGGCACATACTAAAATGGCAATTGTGCAAAATGACTCTCAAACTTTTTCATCAATATCTAACTTAGTTTAACTTAATTTAATATTTCGAGTCCTTTATGAAGAAGTTTGTTTACTTAAAATGTTTGGTATATGTCAATGATTTGGTATATCCGTATTACGATACGTACAAATTTTAAAGCAAACTCGTGAAAATCAATATATTTTATATACGAAATAGTTATTGCGTTTGGTTTGTTTTTCTTTTTTTTTTGGTCAGTGGCTGAGGTCTGATTGATACTTTCTTACTTATTTATATGTAGCTTACAAATTAAAACGTGTCTTCCTCGAAGTGGCACTTTTGAAAGCTATGCCCACAGTACCTCGAAAACGTGTTTCTGTGGGACTATTATAGACATAAATATTGTGCTTAACCGAGAGACTGAAAAAGAAGCTATTGACGGAGGCCGAAAAAAACAATAAATGTTTTATTTTTTCCTTATTAAGGCGAAGGTCATTTATAGTGAATTTTTTATTTAATTAATTAATTCTCTTTCGAGTTGAGCTTTCATGACCTAAGAGATACATTGAAAAATTAGGAGTCTTCCGAAGTCCCACGCATCCAACCATTACGCTATGTTTCACAGGTGGTTAAGCCGATCTTCAGGCGTATTAGGATGTTGTTATTGTGGCAGACAAAGGCAAAGCTTTGTAACTAGTATATATATCGCACTTCATTAGATAAATGCATATGCGAAATTATGTCACTTAATTGAAATAAATACTATGGTAAGTTTTATTCCTACGTCATTAGTAATTGCTCTTCTATATAAGAAGATTTTTGATCATCAATTACTGTCTACCATAGTATTTGTGAAAAATGGGATTACCAAGCAGGACTATAGGAAAAGTTTGGAGTTTCAATTAACTGACATAATTTCGCATATGCATTTAACTAATGAAGTGCGATATATATACTAGTTACCAAGCTTTTCCTTCGTCTGCCACAATAACAACATCCTGATACGCCTGATGATCGGCTTAACCACCCGTGAAACGTAACGTAATGGTTGGATGCGTGGGACTTCGGTAGACTCCTAATTTTTCAATGTATCTCCTGTCATGAAAGCTCAACTCGAAAGAGAATTTATTAATAAATGTTTTCGCTTACATCGAAATTTTGATTTTAACCGTTAATAATTTTTTTTCTTAAATGGAAACTTTTTTATTGTATTTCGCTTTGGTAAAAACAGTGTTTTGTAGGCGGGCATTAGTTACAAAGCTATGCAGGATTTTTCAAAAGAAAAATTCAGAAAGTAGCTAAGGTGTGACATTTCAGATGAAAAATAAATCTTCTAAAAGTTAAAAGATTTCTTGTAAAAAAATCATGAAAAATATTTTTTTCCACAATAGGTGGCCATAACTCCTTAAAATAGCTTTACGTTACGCTACACAGCATCATACATTTTCATGAGTTTTGGTTTAGGTGCACACATTTTTTCGAAATTTCTTTCACCGATCGACACTGAATCCAACGAGAAAACCCCCATTTTTGTGGTCAGGTGTTCATGCAATATAAAATGTTGGCTGGTGGATGAAACGGTGCCCGGACATAACTCCCAAAATGATTTTGGGCGTTATGTCCGCTGCGCTTTGTGGACATAACTCCCAAAATTCATTGGGAGTTATGTCCGTGAAGCAAAGCGGACATAACACCCAAAAAAATCGCGGACGATTTTTTCTTAATTTATAAATTACTAGCAAAATGCCCGCTACTTCGTATGCGTTAAATATACAAAACAAATAAACAATATATAATATAGAATGGTGGAAACATTTTGTGTACTAATACGTACCACTTTTGTTCGATTTTCGTCACGCCTACACATCAAGAGCAATCCACATTTTTTGAAATAGTTTAATTGAGGTTCTCAGCGCAAATACGGCCTAACCCAACAACCGCCATCCTCATTTCCAGCACTATCTGTTCCCCCAGAACCAATTATAGAACTATTTAGTAGTTTACATGTAAATAGATAAATACGAACCTCCTCCTATTATTTCAAAATTCCCTTTACACAATAACAAATTGTACCAAATCTTTATTTACAACTTTTCGTATATTTATGGCACATATTTCTTAAATCGGACATTATAAGCAAATGGTAACAGTAATCTTAATTCCAAATCTCATGAATCCAGATCTATCCGTTCATCCAATACAAAATTGTACCATACATGGAACCATTTCGTACCCCTAAGTGTACCTAATTCCACATGTTAGGATTCGAGCGCTATAATTTCACCCAAATCCTAATTGTACAAAATGTAGTCCTTTTTGTAAGCATAAGTACGCATTTCCAAAACTAAGTACGCATTTCCAAAACTAAGTACGCATTTCCAAAACTAACCCCAACAGTAATATTAACTCCAAAATTCAAGATTCTAGCTCTAATCGTTCGCTCAAATCCAAGTTGTACCAAATATAGTACCGTTTAGTACTTTTCGTACATATAAGTACGAATTACCAAAACTTTCTCAATCCTACACCCCAACAGTAATCTTAATTCCAAACTTCAAGATTCCAGCTCTAGCCGTTCGCTCAAATCCAAATTGAACCAAATTTAGTACTTTTCGTACTCATAAGTACGAATTTCCAAAACTACTTCCATATCTCAATCCTACACTCCAACAGTAATATTAATTCCAAATTTCTTGATTCTAGCTCTACCCGTTCGCTCAAATCCAAGTTGTACCAAATTTAGTACCGTTTAATAGTTTTCGTACATATAAGTACGAATTTCCAAAACTTCTTCAATCCTACACCCCAACAGTAATCTTAATTCCAAACTTCAAGATTCCAGCTCTAGCCTTTCGCTCAAATCCAAATTGTACCAAATTTAGTACTTTTCGTACTCATAAGTACTAATTTCAAAAACTACTTCCATATCTCAATCCTACACTCCAACAGTAATCTTAATTCCAAATTTCTTGATTCCAACTCTATCCGTTCGCTCAAATCCAAATTGTACCAAATTTAGTACTATTTAGTACTTTTCCTACCCATAACTAAAAATTTCCAAAATTTTATCAATCCTACAATTCAACAAGTATTTTAATTCCAAACTTGAGGATGGCAGCTACATCAGATCACCGAAATCCAAATTGTACCAAATTTAGTACCATTTAGTACTTTTCGTACCCATAAGTACAAATTTTCAAAACTACCTCAATGCTATGTTCAAATAATAAGCTTAATTCCGAATTTCAGGATTCCAGATTTCTAAAACTACCTCTATCAACACTCCAACATCAATTTTAATTCCGAATTTCACGATTCCAAATGTATCCTATCACTGAAATCCAAATTGTACCAAATTTAGTACTATTTAGTACTTTTCCTACCCATAACTACAAATTTCCAAAACTTTATCAATCCTACACTCCAATAGTACTCCTTATTCCAAATCTCGGAATTTCAGCTATATACCTTCACCCAAATCCAAATTGTACCAAATTTGGTACTATTTAGTACTATTCGTACCCAAGAGTACGAATATCCACAACTACCTCAATCCTACACGCCAACAGTAATCTTAATTCCAAATTTCAGAATTACAGCTGCATCAGATTACCGTAATCCAAATTGTACCAAATTTAGTACCATTTAGTACTTTTTGTTCCCATAGGTCCGAATTTCCAAACCTACCTCTATCCAGCACTCCAAAAGTAATCTTAATTTCGAATTTCAGGATTCCAAATGTATCTGATCACCCAAATCCAAATTGTACCAAATTTGGTACCATTTAGTACTTTTCGTTGCCATAAGTACGAATTTCCAAAAGTATCCCAATCCCACACTCCAATAGTAATCTTAATAGTAATCAAATTTCACTATTCCAGCTCTATCCGATCACTTAAATTCATATTGTACCAAATTTGGTACCATTTAGTACTTTTCGTACCCAAAAGTACGAATTTCCAAAATACCTCTATCCTACACCCCGACTGTAATCCTAATTCCAAATTTCAGGATTCCAGCTCCATCCGTTCCCCCAAATCCAAATTGTACCTTATTTGGTACTATTTAGTACCTTTCGTACCCATATGTACGAATTTCGAAAACTACCTCCATATCTCAAACCTACGCTCCAACAGTAATAGTAATTCCAAATTTCAGAATTCCAACTTTATCGGTTCGCCCAAATTCAAATTGTACCAAATTTAGTACCATTTAGTACTATTCGTACACATGAGTACACATTTTCAAAACCACCTCCTTATATCAACTCATCTTCTAAACCTTGATTTTCATTCCAAATTTCAAGATTTTAGATCTATCCGTTCACGTAATACCAAATAGTACTAAATTTAGTAACTTTTAGTACTTTTCGTACACTTATAGTTCGAATTTCCAAAAACCATTTGGTACACCTTTCTAACTCTCCATCAGTGAACCTCATTCCAAATTTCAGAATTCTAGCTCTACGCGTTTGCCTAATACAAAGGGTACCATATTTAGTACCTTTTAGTACTTTTAGTACAGTTCTAGTTCGAATTTCCAAAAATCCAGCCTTATCCGACACCTTCGGACCAAGAGTGACCCTCACCCAAAATTTCAAGATTCTAGCTTTAGCCGTTTAGTCTGGGCGTTGATTATCAGTCAGTCAGTCAGTCAGTGAGTCAGTGAATCAGTGAATCAGTGAGTCAGTGAGTCATCATTACTGAACTCTTTTATAAGTATAGATTTCTTTGCCTAATTTTGAAATTTATAGTTATACATTTTTTTAAATTTTAGAGTAGAAGTTAGAATGTAAGCGGAATTATACATTTGAGAAGGCCTAAGTGCCAACCAATACCGATGTATCCACAAAATCCTTCTGATTTCAAAAAATAACTCCCATTGGGACTTATGTCCGCTAAGGGGGGTTGGACATAACTCCCAAAAACGTTTTGGGAGTTATGTCCGTTGGGAGTTATGTCACGGCACCGGATGAAACACCCAAGGATGCCTCTATCTCACGGTATATAATATGGTGATCTTGCATTATCCGTTCACGCACGGCTGAAATTTTTCTGGTACAACGGCCGTTTTGGACGACCCTCACGACTTTTAGCGAGTGTCGAACACGATTGTATTCATTAAACCAGATTTTCATTGTGTTATAGGAGGGTCTTTTATCAGCATACAAAGATTTAATTTGACCAATGCACTCTTGCTGTGATTATTCACCATATTATGGAGGGTATATTAAGTTTGTTGTTCAGCTTGTAACACGTCGAACTAATCATTTGCGGCCTTATAAAGTATATATCAAAACTATTGTCAATGATTTCATATTCCTTTTCAAAAAAGATTAAATTTCTTTTCGCGCTACTATAAAGATTTTTGGTACATTGATTAAAAAAAAATTCCCCAGTACAAATCTGCTCGCGTGTCAATTTTTGGTTGTTGCGGACAAAAGTTATAGCGGTTTTATTTCGGCTTTTAAGAAACAAATATTATAAAAATGCTAATTAATTTAATGAGCAAAATTGTTATTAAGTTATTTCGAAGTGACTTCAGGGAGTAGATTACATAATACATGTAAAATGTTGCTCAGAATTCGCGGAATGTACATAAAATAAATAAATTATTGAATATAAGTATTTTTGTTTTTCAAAATAAAGGTCCATTTACCGGTTATAAAATTACATTATTACAAATTAGTTGTGGATCAAAACATCACGGCGAATCAAATGAGACTAGAATCATACAGATTAGTATTACAGTTTCGATGTTACAGCCAAAATAAGCACATAATTTGGTAAAAAAATAATTTAGTTTGAAAAATATTTTTTCACATGCATTATGAATCTGAAAATATTGGAAACATTTATAGGAATACATCCTTCATTTTGCTTAAATCTCTCAGTAAAATAAAGAGATTTTGCTTTGTAAACATTTATATTAAGCTTTCCCATTGAGGAAGAAAATTCGGTTGCTGAGGATATATGTATCTCAAGGCTTCTGAAATGGAAATAGAGGTCAATTAACCCATTTTAATTAATATGCATTTTAAAATACGTGTAAATCGCGCAATTATCAAATTCATTTTGTCCGCATGTGATTTTCATGTACAGCAAGACCATACCTTTCAATTTGTAATAATTTTTCGAAATTTCATTTGGAGGCTAAGATGTAGCATCTTAGTGTTCAAAAAGCTATAAAACATCACTAATTTGCGCAGAGTGCATACAATTTTTGTCCGTATCCGGTTTCAGTGTTCACCAAGAAAATCTATATCGATATATACATACATATCTTAAAGTTAAGGCTATCAATCAAGAACCGTGGATGTAGCATCACACACTATTTTTTTGGGATAAAGTGATTGTAGCTCCCT
The DNA here is from genome assembly GCF_047663935.1 of Musca autumnalis. Classification (NCBI taxonomy): domain Eukaryota; kingdom Metazoa; phylum Arthropoda; class Insecta; order Diptera; family Muscidae; genus Musca; species Musca autumnalis. The sequence continues at coordinate 36,610,181 of NW_027411644.1, forward strand.
TATCAGTGAAGTTGTTAAATCTCTGTATCCGCAAAAACGAAGATGCTGTACTAGTTTTTTCGCTGCAGTGGAAACGACCCACAGAAAACGCGATAAAATACGCTATATTTTCAAAAACAATTTTAGGTGATTTTCCTACTTTGGAATTTCTCGTAACTCGCGTCTTAGTAGATGGATTTTCACGGGGAATGATTTATTAGATCCGGAACGTAAAAAACTAAAATGTGCAATAGATTACGAGGTAATGACAATTGAAAATATTAGACCAAACAAGTAAAAAGTAGTTAAGTTCGGCCGGGCCGATCTTTTTATACCCTCCACCATAAAATAGTCTTAATTAAAATGGAATAATTAGGGTCCTTTAACAATTTTAGGTGGAACAACTTTTCGAAAATGGATAGACTCCTACTGCCTCCCACTATTGCTTAAATTACACTGTGAACACAAATGTTGGGGCAGAGATAATTCCTTTTGGAGATGAAAGCCCTTGGTGTGTGTATAATAAAAACCCCGAAGGACAGATGCGCCGTGAGTCCAACTCCCGTTATGGCGTGATGAAGTTTTTGCAAGAGACCCTGTAAGCCATCATGAATTAGCATTATATCTTTGTTTGTTGTTTTTGTAGAGCACTTAAGCAACAGTGAACAAAGATATAAAGCTAATTCCTGATGGCCCACAGGGTCTCTAACAAAAATTTCATCACGCCATAACGCGGAAGTTCGACTCACGGCGGATCTGTCCTTCGGGGTTCATAATATACCCACCAAGGCCTTTCTTCGCCAAGAGGAATTTTCCGTGCCCCAGACTTTCAACTCCATTTTGTTGCACAGTGTTATCTAATCTAATCTAAAAAAAAAATGTGTTCAGCTAAAATTCTCAAAATACCAAAACATGGGCCTATGTTGACGATGTTTCGTTGGAGATGTTTTATGTCTACTGAGAACTTCAAATGTCAAAATACAGCTATTTCGGTTAAAAACTGTAGCTAAAATTCTCAAAATACCGAAAATCGGGAGGTACCTTTATATGGGGGCTATACCAAAACATGGACCTATGTTGACGATGTTTGGTGGAGATGTTTCATGTCCACTGAAAACCTCAAATGGCAAATTACAGCTAGTTCGGTTACAAATTGTGGCTAAAATTCTCAAAATACCGAAAATCGGGAGGTACCGATATATGAGGGCTATACCAAAACATGGACCTATGTTGACGATGTTTCTTGGAGATGTTTCATGACCACTAAGAACCTCAAATGTTAAATAACAGTTAGTTCGGCTAAAAATTGTAACTAAAATGCTCAAAATACCGAAAATCGGGAGGTACGGTTATAAGGGGGCCATACCAAAACATGGACCTATGTTGACGATGTTTGTTGGAGATGTTTCATGACCACTGAGAACCTCAAATGTCAAACTACAGATAGTTCGGTTAAAAACTGTAGCTAAAATTCTCAAAATACCGAAAATCGGGAGGTACCTTTATATGGGGGCTATACCAAAACATGGACCTATGTTGACGATGTTTGGTGGAGTCATTTCATGACCACTGAGAACCTCAAATGGCAAATTACAGCTAGTTCGGTTAAAAATTGTAGCTAAAAGTCTCAAAATACCGAAAATCGAGGGGTACCGATTTATGGGGGCTATACCAAAACATTGACCTATGTTGACGATGTTTGGTGGAGTCATTTCATGACCACTGAGAACCTCAAATGGCAAATTACAGATAGTTCGGTTAGAAATTGTGGATAAAATTCTCAAAATACCGAAAATCGGGAGGTACCGTTATATGGGGACTATACCAAAACATGGCCCATATCCTTTGGGATATAAGTTTGTTGATCACTAGGAACCCTAAGTGCCAAATTATAGCTAATTAGGTCGGCAAATGTGGCGAACAACGTCAAAATACCTCAAATCCGTTATATGGGGGCTATACCAAAGAGTGGACCGATATAGCCCTTCTTCGAACTTGACCTGCCTATGGAAAAAAGACCCTCGGGTGCAAAATTTCAGCACTCTATCTCAATTATTGCGGACGCTAGAGTGATTACAACAGACGGACATGGCTAGATCGTCTTAGAATTTTATCCTGAAATGATTAGTTCGATGTGTTACAAACGGAATGACAAACTTAATATACCCTTCATACTATGGTGGAGGGTATAAAAAGCTAATTCCTGATGGCTCACAGGGTCTCTAACAAAAATTTCATCACGCCATAACGGGGAAGTTCGACGCACGGCGGATCTGTCCTTCGGGGTACATAATATACTCACCAAGGCTAATCTTTAAATTTTTTGGCGGAAAAGTTTTATAGCTGCAGGGAACTTCAAGAGTCAAATTGAGGGTAGTTTCATCAAAACAATGTAGACCCTCAAAAATGGACCCATGTTGTCGAATTTTAGTGAAGAAATTTCGTGACCACTGAAAATTCCCGAAAATTGGGAGGTACAGTTACATATATGGGGGGATATACCAAAACATGGACCTATATTGACGATTATTGTTGAATAGACAAAATTGTAGCTAAAGTTCTCAAAATACCGATCATTACAGCTAGTTCGGTTAAAAATTGCAGCTAAAATTCTCAAAATACCGAAAATCGGGAGATACCGTTATATGGGCGCTATACCAAAACATGGACCTATGTTGACGATGTTTCGTTGGAGATGTTTTATGACCACTGAGAACTTCAAATGTCAAATTACAGCTATTTCGGTTAAAAACTGTAGCTAAAATTCTCAAAATACCGAAAATTGGGAGGTACCGTTATATGGGGGCTATACCAAAACATGGACCTATGTTGACGATGTTTGGTGGGGATGTTTCATGACCACTGAGAACCTTAAATGGCAAAATACAGCTTGTTCGGTTAAAAATTGTAACTAAAATTCTCAAAATACCGAAAATCGGAAGGTACCGTTATATGGGGGCTATACCAAAACATGGACCTGTGTTGACGATGTTTGGTGGAGATGTTTCATGACCACTGAGAACCTCAAATGTCAAAATGCAGATAGTTCGGTTACAAATGGTGGCTAAAATTCTCAAAATACCGAAAATCGGGAGGTACCGTTATATGGGGGCTATACCAAAACATGGACCTATGTTGACGATGTTTGGTGGAGATCTTTCATGACCACTGAGAACCTCAAATGTCAAATTGCAGATAGTTCGGTTAAAAATTGTGACTAAAATTCTCAAAATACCGAAAATCGGGAGGTACCGTTATATGGGGACTATACCAAAACATGGACCTATGCCCATATCCTTTGGGATATAAGTTTGTTGATCACTAGGAACCCTAAGTGCCAAATTATAGCTAATTCGGTCTGCAAATGTGGCGAAATCCGGAGGTACCGTTATATGGGGGCTATACCAAAGAGTGGACCGATATAGCCCATCTTCGAACTTGACCTGCCTATGGAAAAAGACCGTCACGTGCAAAACTTCAGCACTCTATCTCAATTATTGCGGACGCTAGAGTGATTACAACAGACGGACAGACGGACATGGCTAGATCGTCTTAGAATTTTATCCTGAATAAGAATATATATACTTTATAGGGTCGCAAATGATTAGTTCGATGTGTTACAAACGGAATGACTAACTTAATATACCCTCCATACTATGGTGGAGGGTATAATAATATTAAAAATGATCTTCGCTCTAATAGGCAAAATTTTCAAATAAAAACATTTCATTTTACAATCACAAGTCTCATGTTTTAAAAGGGTAAACCTAGCCATGTTAAATTTTCACAAATATTGGTGATATATATTCTTGATCAGGTTAAAATTCTGGCTAGATCATGTCGTCTGTCCGTCTGTTGTAAGCACCTTAGCGTTCGCAGTAATTGGTATAACCCCAATATAACGTTACCTTCCGATTTAAAGTATTTTTAGGCTTTTAGCCACATTTTCTTACCGAATTAGCTAAAATTTGACATTTGAAGTTCTCAGTGGTTTTGAAACTTGTCCACCAAGAATTGTCAACATAGGTCCAAGTTGTGTTATAGCCCCCATATAACGGTTCCCCCGATTTTCGCTATTTTCAGGATTTCAGCAATAATTTTTAACCGGACTAACTGTAATTTGACACTTGATGTTTTCAGCGATCACGAAACTTCTCCACCAAAAATCGTCAAAAAGGTCCATGTTTTGGTTTAACCCCCCATATAACGGTACCCCTGATTTTCGGTATTTTGAGCATTTTAGCAACAATTTTTGACTGAACTAGTTGAACTTTGACATTTGAGGTTCTCAATGGTCCCGAAATTTCTTCACCAAAAATCGTCCACATAGGTCCACAACGGTACCTCGCAATTTTCGGTATTTTAAGGATTATAGCTAACATTTTTAACCGAACTAGCTGTAATTTGAATTTCCAGAGGCCGTCCACACAGTTTCACGTTTTGGTATATCCCCACATATAGGTACCAAGAGATTGAAAAAAATTTTAGATACATTTGTTGTCCTAATTTAGGCATTTGGGTATCCGTGGTCGAAAAATTTTGCAAGTAACAGGCAACTAATTATCCCATTTTAGTTTAGAATATTTTATGGTGGAGGTTAACAAATTTCGGCCCGGCCGAACTTAATGTTTACTACTTTTTTTTTGCAATGTAATTTTTTTTCCAAATTACTGCAACAAAACACATGGTCGTATGTCAAACAGTCCTGAGTACGTTTATGCTAAACAATTTCAAACTGTCCAAAAATAATGTCAAGTAGCGTCTGGCACACATAGAGATGCCTAGGCCAGGATGTTAATGTGCAGCCCTCGTAATGGAGAAGATTTTATGGTATTCTGTGATGAGGCCTTCGATGAGAAAACATCATGACAATCGATTAGAACTTCTATGAGGATTTCTTTGAAATCCTTGAGAAGAGCTTATGGTTATCTATGAGAAGAACTCATGGTTTTCTATGAAAAGCCTGATGATCTTCTTCAATCGATAAGAACTTCTATGAAATCCTTGAGAAGGGCTTTTGGTTATCTATGAGAAGACCGCATGGTTTTCTATGAAAAGCCTGATGATCTTCTATGGGAAGACCTCGTGGTGTTCTATGAGAAGTCCTTGCAAATATTTCATGGTCTTCTATGAGGAAATCTCATGGTATTTTATTGGAAGACCTCACGATCTTCTATGGGAAAACATCATACTAACCTACCTCATGTCGTTTTATGAGAAGACCTCATGAAGGAACATACTTCATGGACTTTTATGAAAAGACCAAATGGCCTTCTGTGAGAAAACCTTCTACGAGAAGACCTCATAATGTTCTATGAGAAATTCTTGCGAAGACCTTGCGAAAGGTCTTCTATGAGGAAATCTCATGGTCTTCTATAAGAAGTCCTCACGGTCTTCTAGTATTCTTCGAAAAAACCATGGTCCTTCTTGACTTCTTCACGGACTTCTATGAGAGTATCCAATGGTCTTTTCGGGAAGACTTCATGGTTTAAAATGAGAAGACCTCATGGTCTTCTATGAAAAGACCTCATGGTCGGCTATGAGTGGACCTCATGGGCTTATGTAAGAGGTCCTCGTGGTCACTTATGAGAAGACCTCATGGTTACTTATGAGAGGAACTCGTGGTCCTCCTTGCGAAGACTTTATGGTCTTCTATGAAAATACTTCCTGGTCTTAATTGGGAGGACTTCATGGTCTTTCATGAGAAGATCTCATGGTCATTCATGATCAAAAAACCTCAAAATATTTCTTTGGGAGTACTTCATGGTATTCGTTATCTATAAGGAGAAAACGTGATACTCTATAACAAGACTTTATGAGAATACAATATGTCTTGGTCTTCGAGGAGAATAACTCACGGTCATCTATAAGAAGACGTCATGGTTTTCTATAAGCGCACTTCATGGTCCTCCTCGAGAAGGCCACATGGTCTTCGGGAAAAACCTTTGGTTTTCTATGAGAGGATGACATGACCTTCTATGAGAAGACCTCATGGTCATGTATGAGAAGACCTCATGGTCTACCTTAAGAAAACATTATTGTCTCCTATGTAAAGACTTCGTGATCTTGTACGAGAACATTTCATGGTCCTCCTTGGAAGGACTTCATGGTCTTCTACGAGAAGACTTCATGGTCTTCTATGTAAAGAGCTTATGGTTTTCTACGAGAAGACCTCATGGACTTCCTCGAAAAAGTCTTATTGTTTCCGATTTGAAGACTTAATCGTGCTATTTGAGAAGACCTCATGGTCTTCGAAGGGAAGACCTAATGGTCCTCCTCATTGTCTTTTATGAGAACATCTCATTGAATTCGTTGTAGGAGAATGTTCTAGGAGAATGGCCTTCAATGAAAATACCTCATGATATATCGTTTAATATATTGTAAAAAGTATATTGAAAAAAATGTTAACCCCCTATAGACTTGTCTGGATAATCTCCATCTCATGACTAATATGTGTACAATTTACAAGACGCATCTGCCATCGAAATCTGTTACACTAACCCTACGTCAAACAAAAACAGAAACTTAAATTAAAATTAATTAATTATAGTTGCAAAACTATTTTAACCCCGAACAGTTAATCATCTGAGCCGTTGTCTGCCAAATACAAATTCGCCACAAGGCCCAAATGGCGAGAAAACAGAGTGAGTGCATTAACTTTTGAAGGTACAGCCGTAAAAACCGATACAAATGGCTGTCTGTCTGTCAACCAACCATTAAAAAAGCAGACAGATATCTGATTAATTTAAACATGTGATACCGTTCAACTCACCCCGCAACTTAACTAGCATTGTAGTTGCTCTAAAATCTCTAGTTTGTTTTTGGAAGTTTGAAATTTAGTTTAATGTTAGTTTTCCACTGCAAAAGGGATAAACATGGAACGCGTGAGTAGAAGAGTGTGGAGTGACGAAGTGTGAGGGAAAGGCGAAGAGACGTTTAGAGTTCATTTGTTTTAGCTTCGTACCTTAAAAGTTTTGGAACTTTGGTGGAAAAAAATAATTGTAAAGATTATTCTACCAGAATGGAATTAAGAGTTAGTTAGAAAAATTTTCTACAATTTTGGATGATGATCTGATATTATTTAGCGGGTAAAATGGACCATTACTTTTTGGTCTATATTTTATTTCGTGGGCAAAGTAGCCTACATACGGGGGGGCCCACCCGACCAAAATTTTGAATGTTCATGTTAGCGAAAACTTTTTACTTACCTACTATATAAACCTTGTTTTAGGCTTTTATTACTGATAACATAATTTTCATTGCTATTTTTTCATTGAAATGTCATAAGACTTCTTGACCAATTTGCCCGATTTTCAACAATAAATAGGAGTTAATATACATATGTATGTTCAAAACAATGGGTCTATTAATAATTGCACTCATTATTTTTGGTGTCATGTATGAAATTGGAGATCCTCGTCAATATACTTCAGAAGTAGGCTTAAAATCACAACTAGACTATATAAGTATCATTCAATTCAGTGATATCACTTCGGTAAGACCAACGTAGTTAAATGACAAAAGAAAGCGAATACAATCCGAAAACCTTAGAAAATATAAAAAAAAATCTTAAAAATATTGTTTTTTGTTTGTTTACAATTTCGAACTATGTTGCCCTTTTCTTCTATATTCTTTTATTTTTATTATGTCAGAAATAAAGCAAGGCAAGGAAGCTAGCCGACGAGGCTTCTTTAGATCCTTTCCTTTGAACAAAAGTTCAAAATTACAGCTTCAATTCTTCACTCTAAGTTTTTGAGTAATTTATTAGAAGATGTGATTAGATGAGAATTGATCCATGCAGAGGGAACGTTGGGACATCATGGCTTCATCCACTTGTATTTGTTGTATGGACGGATAGAATGCAGGAATTGTGAAAGTGATGGGAAAAACGCCGAGAGGCAAATACAAATACAAATTCTAGCACCAAGAAGTGGGTTTGTTAAGTGACCAATCGTGGTATGTTGATGGGCAACTTCTGACTCTTAATGTTCTGTTTGTAGTAATATTCCAACCGTTGTTGTTTTCATAAAGAAAAAATTGTAGTTATTCCCTAAATGCATCTGTCCGTATACCAATTTTGGCGCCCAATCGTAGGTCTTCTCTTAGGCAAATTCTGGTTTCCTATCGTGGATATTTTTCTAAATTGTTTAGAAGCAAGCAAAACTTTGGCAACCGGTCTTGAATTCTTTTAAAATTAAATTCTTTCACCCAATCCAAGATTTATACATGTACATATACAAAAAGTCTTAAGTCGTGTAAAGAATTCTTGTTTTCACAAAACAGAATTTTCCCAATCTAAATTTTTGTACCCTCAGCCTCTAAGCACACTTTCATACGACCAAAATGTGCCTCATCCAAATTAATTTCTTAGTCCCCAAGTTTGTTTTTAATCAGATTCAGGCAATTTGGAGTCCGTCCGGATCGGATCAACCGATTGGGTCCAAAATTTGGCCCTCATAATATTTTGTACAAAAGTAGATAAATTTCGGGTACCCCTCAAAAAAAGTGCAGTTTAAGACCTGCTCTCAGAACATTTTATTTTTTTTAAAACAGGTTGTGTTCGAGTCCCCCGTTACGACATTATATGTTATTCAGGGGCAAGTCCATACTTCCTGAGAAAACTGTGTAGACTATAAAAAACCGCTACTGCCACAATGTGGAGTGGCTGTTGTGTACGACAACTTTGAGCCGGGTTCTGCGTTGGTCCAACTTTGAAATGTTTCAGGGAGTCTTGGATAAAGTTCGAAGATGGTCCACTACATTCAGCACCTTCACCACAGAAGTTCAAACTTTTTCGCTAAATGGTAGGCAAGTAATGATAGTATCACCATTACGAATATAATAATTATATTTATTTAATTAATAATTTCATTTAATAATATTAATAACAAAATATCATTCCTTCTTCCCACTTCACTTCATTTACCCAATATTTGTTTATAATATCTCAAAACATATTTTTATTATAATAAATTTATAGATTTTGTCCTTCCCATTATTATTATACTAATACTTTGTACAATCCTCCTGTCGACATATTTCAATTTACTCACGGTGTGCCTTAACCAAATATAAATGGAAGGTGCTTACACCTGGGAAGTTTTTCCAGATTCTGAAACTGCAATGCTCATAGATGAGAAATATCAAGAACCAAAAAAATCGCCGGAGGGATTTTCAAATAAATAGCGATTTAAGTTCACATTTTCAGGAGTTCTTTAGGTTTTTTACGATTTTGCTTGGAAACCGCGAACCCTATGTAAATGGACCTAAAGAAAATGTTGTAGATGTAAAAATTCTTCACAAGATTGACCTTTATGATATTTTCGTAGGTTTTACCGTTTTTGAGATATAGAAGTTCAAATTGAGACAATGCACTGACTGTGAAGAATTTTTACAGCTACAACATTTTCTTTAGGCTCATTTACACAGGACTCGCGGTTTCCAAGCAAAATCGTGAAAACCTAAAGAACCCCCAAAGATGTGAACTTAAATCGCGATTTATTTGAAAATCCCTCCGGCCAATTTTTTTGGTTCTTGATATTTCTCATTTATGAGCATTGTCGTTTCAGAATCTGCAAAAACTTCCCAGGTGTAAGCACCTTCCATTTAAAATTAGTTAAGGCGCAACGTGTACTGTTATTCATAATTTTCATTTCCTGTTCAAACATATTTTCATATTTTGTCACTTTTCAATTTCCCTTAAAATTAATAAGTTGTTAAATAAAATATATTTTAATTTGAATTTTGAAATAATATTAAATTTCAATAAAATATTAAAAGCTAATATAAAACGGATTTATAATTTATAGTGAATCACCAAAAACATTACTGGCACGATATTTCTTGAACGGAGCAATAATAATATATTTTGTGAAAAATCATTTTAAGCTCGCCATATCGGGGCGCTCCTTAGGTTAACTCCCCCACTAAAGTTCAATATCTTTGTTTATGTGCAGTTTGTTCGAGGATCCTTTGGAAATTTTTACAGAAAGTATTCCCTGTTTAGAGCGATACAGCCTTACCCGGCTCGGCAAACCCGACTGATACTTTTTTACTTGTTGAGATGTTGAGGAACAAGAATCGGTATTCGATCAGTTTTTTCTTTTGTCTTCCCAAAGTCGAAGAAGAAATAGGAAAAATTCCTAGAAATATTATGCATCCATTGAAAGTACTTATTTATTCCATAGCGTCCTATTTTACCCAAAATACAATTATTTTGGTTTTCTATGCTAGATGCAGTCGGTTGAAATCAACTCTTCTGCCTTTATTCAAAAAAATAATCAACAGAAAATTCCTTTTTCGTTCAATAGACATTTTAGAAGAGTGCAAAATAGGGCATATTTTCTAACGTACGCTGTATTTCTGAAACTTATTCGAAGTAAAACAAAGAGATCAGTTTAACATAATCTTAACTGACATCACTGCGGTGGAACATAAATTGTGTCATGAAAAATGGTTGATATATATTTTTTTTTACAAATTTAAAGCGTTTGTAATTTTTATAATAATCAAAATAGCTCATTACAAAAACGAGTTCATTTATTGTTGAATTAATGTTATCAAAAATTTGAAAATCAAAAATCACAAGAAATGTTTTTCTAGATGTTGTTCACAAGCTGAAGTATTGGACGTTTTATGCCACAAACGTTCAATAAATATTACATTGTTCTGAAGTCAGTAACACTATAGTCGGCCCAAATTACGGTTAGACCCTTCAAAACGACTTTAAACTTGACATCAACTGTGCAGAAAATTAATCATATATTTTGGGCAATAAGTATGTAGTTAAATTATACTCTGTAATACTTCCTCCAATACTTTTCATATTTCTCAACAAATTTAAAACAGTATAAAATTTAAGAAGAAATGTATAAAATGTGTAGCCTAAGCTAATATCATATGCAAACCAAAATCATTTCGGCCCGGGCCCCCCCTGACCACGTCGGTGGTCCCATATCATTAAGCGAGTATGAATCGGGGTACACTCACTCATTGATATGAGAGAAATCTCTCTTGTCCCTTCTGGGATGTGTGTGAAACAATTATTAAATTATTATTTACGCTTGGTGTGATACGGTGCCAGAATCCCCAAAGTTATTTCTTAAAATAAGTTTATGTGTTCCATAAAGAAATTTTGATTTGTGGACAGCTAATTCCTAGGAGTAGTGGTGTAGGCCAGGTCCGACTATAGCCTTCGCTTACTTGTTAAATACATATTTTTCTCCAAAATTTGTCATATTTGTAAGGCTTTTTCTCCTTAAGAAACGCGAAAATGAAAAAAACAAAGTTAAGTTTCAGAAAAATTTGGAATGTTTAGAAGCGATTTGCACCTTTAAACTCCTTAAATGATGACATGCATTTTTATACCCTACACCACTATGTGGGGAGGGTATTATAAGTTGGTTTTGGCCAAAAAATTTGTAACGCATCGAAATAATGGCCGTAGACCCATACTTATATATACCAAAATGAATGTCTCGACGAGCTGAGTCGATCTGGCTATGTGTGTCCGTCCGTCAGTCCGTCCGTCTGTCCGTCTGTCCATCTAAACCTTGTAATCACGCTACAGGTCGCAATTTTGATCGGATCGTCATGAAATTTTGGATGTCGATGGGGTCCCGGAGGGGAAGAAGCCTATTAATTTTGGTGCTGGTCGGATAATATTTAGGGGTCGGAATGGGCAAAAAACTTATGTGGATAAAAAGACAACGTTTTTTCCAAAGCGAATATCTCAGCTTCTATACGGGGTATACCAAAAGCAAAACCTGACAATAAAAGAAGAAAATATCACCTTTCTAATGACGTAAAGTAGGTTCTCGTAGGTGATCAAACAATGAAGATATCACAATAGTCGCAAATAAAACCCAAATTTTCATTTTTGCGATTTTAATTATAATGACGAATATCACAGCTTTGGTTGGGGATCTGCCAAAAACAAGGTCTGACTGTGAAAGTAGAAAATCCCATCTTTACAATGATGTAAACTAGATCGGCGCAGGTGACCAAATAACGGAGGTATCGCAATAGTCGGTAATACATCCCATTTTTCCATTTTTTTTTTTGGAAATCACGCTACAGGTCGCAATTTTGGTCGGATCGTCACGAAATTTTGAGGGTTAATGGGAGTCACACATATGAAGAAGCCTATTGATTTTGGTGATGGTCGGATAATATTTAGGGGTCGTAATGGGCAAAAAACTTACTTGGAGAAAAAGACAACGTTTTTTTCCTAAGCGAATATCTCAGCTTCAATATGGGGTATACTAAAAGCAGAATCTGGCCATGAAAGTAGAAAATACCGCCTTTCTAATTATGTAAAGTAGGTTCTCGTAGGTGATCAAACAACGAATATATCGCAATAGCCGCTAATAGAACCCAACTTTTTATTTTTGCGATTTTAATAATAATGACGAATATCACAGCTTCGGTTGGGTATCTTCCAAAAACAAGGTCTGACTATGAAAGTAGAAAATCCCATCTTTACAGTGATGTAAAGTAGGTTGGCGTAGGTGGCCACATAACGGAGATATCACAATAGTCGGCAATACATCCCATTTTTTTCATTTTTTTGTAATCACGCTACAGGTCGCAATTTTGATCGGATCGTCACGAAATTTTGGGGGCTAATGAGGATCCTACATAGAAAGAAGCCTATTGATTTTGGTGATGGTCGGATAATATTCAGGGGTCGGAATGGGCAAAAAGCTTATTTGGAGAAAAAGTCAACGTTTTATTTCAAAGCGAATATCTCCGCTTCCAAAAGGGGTATATCAAAAGCAAAACCTGCTAATGAAAGTAGAAAATATCACCGGGTGAAACAACGAAGATATCGCAAATCCGCTAATAGAACACATCTTTTCATTTTTGCGATTTTAATAATAATGACGAATATTACAGCTTTGGTTCGGGACCTTCCAAAAGCAAAGTCTGACAATGAAAGTAAAAAATCCCATCATTACAATGATGTAAAGCAGGTTGGCGTAGGTATCCAAATAACGGAGATATCGCAATAGTCGGTAATACATCCCATTTTTCCACTTTTTTGGAAATCACGCTACAGGTCGCAATTTTAATTGGATCGTCACGAAATTTTGGGTGTTATTGGGGGTCCCACAGAGGAAAAAACCTTTTGATTTTTGATAATGGTCGGATATTATTCAGGGGTCGGAATGTGAAAAAAAAATATTTGGAAAAAATACCAATGTTTTATTTCAAAGTTAATATCTCCCTTCTGTAGGAGGTATATCGAAAGCAAAACCTGGCAAGGAAAGTAGAAAATATCACCTTTACAACGATGTGAAGTAGGTTGTCATAGGTGGTCAAACAACAGAGATATCGCAATAGTCGGTAATGCATCTCTTTTTTCCATTTTTTGTGCAATCACACTACGAAATTTTGATCGGATCCTCACGAAATTTTGGGGGTTGATGGGGGTCTAACAGAGAAAGAAGCCTATTGATGGCTGGCATACATCCCACTTTTTCATTTTTTATTTGGGTTGTACTGTCGATGCACTTAAATGCGTTTCAAAAAAATTGACCTGTGTTAATGAAGGCATTCAAAGCAAAGGCGCTAAGCTATCCCAATTTTAATATTTTTAATTTTATTAGTCAAAAGCTTATGAACAGGGGTGGTGGTGCAGGGTATCACATAGTCGGCCCGGACCCGAGTATAGCCTTGGCTCACTTGTTTTGATTTTTGTCGTTGGGCGCATTCACTGTGCACTATGGAGTAGTGTATAATAAGAAATGTTTCAATTGTCTTCGATTCAAACGTTAAACTTAAACGAAACAGAGAAATATAGTCTCTGTTTCGGGTGGCTGGCCAAAAAGACACAAAAACAAACAAAGAAGTGTTCCCTCAAACAGTGGTAGAAGAATAAGATGTTATTTAAATATAAATGTTTGCCTACTGCAAACTTCTTTGTGTTAATGTAACTTTTACCCACTGAAACAACTCCCGGGTACAGAAAAAAAGAAAAGTACTGTGCCATGAGGGCCATCATGACCTACTAAAACGTTTTCTAGGATTTTTTCGTTTCATTCTCTTCTTGTTGTCTACATCTTCCGTAGCATCTTCTAAAACTCAATATTTTTCCATAACATGGGATTGTAATGACACTTTTAAGGATAACAATGGACTTTGTCGTTGTAGTGACAGTAGGTGGAGGTATGTTGCAGTACATGCTACTAGCTGTAAAAGTAGTACAACCATTATCAGGTAAACGTTGTTGTATTAGGAAGAGGAACAACAATAACAAATAAATACTAGGGACCTTCATCACAAGGAAAAACACAGTGATTAAAAAACGCTAACCAAGGATAATGAAAAAGTAAAGGAAAATAACTAAATATATTAGATGCCGTAAATTGTCTCATGCACTATAACCCAAGTCATTCTGGGTGTGACAACTCTAATCACTCTTATCATAAACTTCTATCGAGTTAGAAAATGAACTATAAAGTACAAGTCCTTAGAGAACCTCCCCAACGTGGTTTTATATAGAAGGCGTGGTTTTATATAGAAGGCGTGGTTTTATATAGAAGGCGTGGTTTTATATAGAAGGCGTGGTTTTATATAGAAGGCGTGGTTTTATATAGAAGGCGTGGTTTTATATAGAAGGCGTGGTTTTATATAGAAGGCGTGGTTTTATATAGAAGGCGTGGTTTTATATAGAAGGCGTGGTTTTATATAGAAGGCGTGGTTTTATATAGAAGGCGTGGTTTTATATAGAAGGCGTGGTTTTATATAGAAGGCGTGGTTTTATATAGAAGGCGTGGTTTTATATAGAAGGCGTGGTTTTATATAGAAGGCGTGGTTTTATATAGAAGGCGTGGTTTTATATAGAAGGCGTGGTTTTATATAGAAGGCGTGGTTTTATATAGAAGGCGTGGTTTTATATAGAAGGCGTGGTTTTATATAGAAGGCGTGGTTTTATATAGAAGGCGTGGTTTTATATAGAAGGCGTGGTTTTATATAGAAGGCGTGGTTTTATATAGAAGGCGTGGTTTTATATAGAAGGCGTGGTTTTATATAGAAGGCGTGGTTTTATATAGAAGGCGTGGTTTTATATAGAAGGCGTGGTTTTATATAGAAGGCGTGGTTTTATATAGAAGGCGTGGTTTTATATAGAAGGCGTGGTTTTATATAGAAGGCGTGGTTTTATATAGAAGGCGTGGTTTTATATAGAAGGCGTGGTTTTATATAGAAGGCGTGGTTTTATATAGAAGGCGTGGTTTTATATAGAAGGCGTGGTTTTATATAGAAGGCGTGGTTTTATATAGAAGGCGTGGTTTTATATAGAAGGCGTGGTTTTATATAGAAGGCGTGGTTTTATATAGAAGGCGTGGTTTTATATAGAAGGCGTGGTTTTATATAGAAGGCGTGGTTTTATATAGAAGGCGTGGTTTTATATAGAAGGCGTGGTTTTATATAGAAGGCGTGGTTTTATATAGAAGGCGTGGTTTTATATAGAAGGCGTGGTTTTATATAGAAGGCGTGGTTTTATATAGAAGGCGTGGTTTTATATAGAAGGCGTGGTTTTATATAGAAGGCGTGGTTTTATATAGAAGGCGTGGTTTTATATAGAAGGCGTGGTTTTATATAGAAGGCGTGGTTTTATATAGAAGGCGTGGTTTTATATAGAAGGCGTGGTTTTATATAGAAGGCGTGGTTTTATATAGAAGGCGTGGTTTTATATAGAAGGCGTGGTTTTATATAGAAGGCGTGGTTTTATATAGAAGGCGTGGTTTTATATAGAAGGCGTGGTTTTATATAGAAGGCGTGGTTTTATATAGAAGGCGTGGTTTTATATAGAAGGCGTGGTTTTATATAGAAGGCGTGGTTTTATATAGAAGGCGTGGTTTTATATAGAAGGCGTGGTTTTATATAGAAGGCGTGGTTTTATATAGAAGGCGTGGTTTTATATAGAAGGCGTGGTTTTATATAGAAGGCGTGGTTTTATATAGAAGGCGTGGTTTTATATAGAAGGCGTGGTTTTATATAGAAGGCGTGGTTTTATATAGAAGGCGTGGTTTTATATAGAAGGCGTGGTTTTATATAGAAGGCGTGGTTTTATATAGAAGGCGTGGTTTTATATAGAAGGCGTGGTTTTATATAGAAGGCGTGGTTTTATATAGAAGGCGTGGTTTTATATAGAAGGCGTGGTTTTATATAGAAGGCGTGGTTTTATATAGAAGGCGTGGTTTTATATAGAAGGCGTGGTTTTATATAGAAGGCGTGGTTTTATATAGAAGGCGTGGTTTTATATAGAAGGCGTGGTTTTATATAGAAGGCGTGGTTTTATATAGAAGGCGTGGTTTTATATAGAAGGCGTGGTTTTATATAGAAGGCGTGGTTTTATATAGAAGGCGTGGTTTTATATAGAAGGCGTGGTTTTATATAGAAGGCGTGGTTTTATATAGAAGGCGTGGTTTTATATAGAAGGCGTGGTTTTATATAGAAGGCGTGGTTTTATATAGAAGGCGTGGTTTTATATAGAAGGCGTGGTTTTATATAGAAGGCGTGGTTTTATATAGAAGGCGTGGTTTTATATAGAAGGCGTGGTTTTATATAGAAGGCGTGGTTTTATATAGAAGGCGTGGTTTTATATAGAAGGCGTGGTTTTATATAGAAGGCGTGGTTTTATATAGAAGGCGTGGTTTTATATAGAAGGCGTGGTTTTATATAGAAGGCGTGGTTTTATATAGAAGGCGTGGTTTTATATAGAAGGCGTGGTTTTATATAGAAGGCGTGGTTTTATATAGAAGGCGTGGTTTTATATAGAAGGCAGAATGCTGGAATTCTATGTTAATGCAAAGGTTTTACCAGCAGCCATAGCCACAGCCGCAGCAGCAGCTGCTGCTATTCTTGTTCGAGAAATATTGAGATATTGCTTTTGCTGATCCAACTTGATTGCCAACATTTTCAAATAATGAAGTAAAATCTTCTTCGATGTGTGTGCCGCGGTGTATGTCAGATATAGCGCATCTTTGGCGGAAAAGCAGTCCATGTCATAGGAGGCCAATGCAATTGCGTTATACTCTTTTCGCGGCTAACATTCTTCGCAGGCTAGCGACCGACACACAGGTTTATTTACAAAGCTTTAATTTTTTCTTCCTCTTCCAATTCTTTTATCCATGCCTTCTCTATGGCTGGTGCTGCTGCATAAAAGAATACATAAATAATCGAATTATAATGTGATAGTGATTTCATTGTGAAGTGGCGGAAATTCAAATAATTTCTTTTGAAAACATTTCTTTATTGTAGATTTGGCAAATTTACTTGTGAAATTGTTAAAATTGCTTTGGAGAGGATGTCTACGGAATGAATGTTCTGGAAGAATTATGGAAATAACAAATTTAGGTGGCAAAGAACATAGGAAAGTTGTTGAAAAACTTATTAAACTATCCACATCATCAAATAGTAATGAAAAACAAGCAGAAACAAGTTACTTACATTTCGGCTCCACCAAAAATACGTCCTTAAAAGGAATATTAAACAAATCAACACAGATTTAAATATTCATTTGCCGCCGTAGGTAGCAACAGTTAAGATGAAAGTTGTAGCTTTAATTCGAACACAAGTCTCAAGCAGGCAGCCAAGAAAGACATACAGCAAGCAGAATGAAACACCGTAGATTGTAATTGCAATTGAGATATCTCGTCACTACCATGGTATTCATTTCTATGTTGGATACATGGCAGACAAAAGTTAATAAATATTTGTCTGAATTCTTAAGAAATCGACTAGGCAGGGAGGGAGGGTGGAAGAGAGATAAATACATTCGTGCACACACACGCTTCTAGCATTCGTCTCTGTTGGCATCAACTGAAGTTGGAAAATTAAGTGCAAATGTGCGGAGAGATAGAAATGCAAACGTTAACAAAGATACAACTTTAAATGATACTGCATATTCAAATGAGGAATTTTATATAGAGATGCTTTCTTGGAGAAAACGATAAGATTTTACAACAGTTGGATAAAGTAGTGTCAATATATATGAGTTAATTTACATTTTTGAGGTTATTCATAGCCCAATAAACTTAGGTTTTATATAAATGTTGATTATATGATAAATTGAGAAAATAATATGAACGGGCGGGCCGACCTCGTGATGCCCTCAATAGATGGAGTTAAACTCTGTTGTTACTCAATCATAACTACATAGTTAACAATACCAGGCGATTTTAACCGCTAAGTTCATACCCAATAACCTGGAAACTGCTATGGAATACTATCCTGAGTCAAACTTTTTGCTATCCGAATTGCGCTTTAATGGGGTTTTTAACATTATATACTTTGTTTCATAAACATTTTTGCATTATGCATCTTTTCTAGCATTTATACTTCTATGTTTATGCTTCGGGAATTATCTTTACGAAAGTAAAAAATGTAAAAGTTAGGTATACTTTTAAACAAGTGGGCAAAGGTTATAGTCGGGACGGGGCCGATTATGTGATACCCCACAACATTACCCCTGTGCATAAGCTTTTCACTCGTAAACATTTCTTTAAAGGAGGTACTAAAGTTTTCATCTACCTGGCTTTTATACATAACAAATGACTTAAGGCGAACTGAACCGAAGTAATTAATAATTAATTTCATATTTGACTAATGTCGTCATCTAATGGGTACTGATTGAAAGCATTGCTGGTCTTCTTGATTATCATGTCTTTAATACACCAAAAAGAAGCAGAGGCATTTATCATTAAAGTAAAAACTTTAAAATATTAAAATTGTGATAGCTTAGCGTCTTTTGCAATAACACTGATACTTTACAATTAATGCCTCTTTTTGTATTAATTTAAAGCTCAGATGGTTTAGATTCATTATCAAGCTCCCTCCTACCAACAGAAGCAGAAATATCTGACATTGAAATAAAATTAAAATTAATTAATAATTTAACATCACAAGAATTTAACCAATTTTGGTAGCGCGATTGGGACCATTTTAAAGCTCGGAATGTCTTCCAACCAAAGCTGAGAAACTCGTAAGTACAATTCAAATAAAAATAAGTACAAATGTATCAGTTGGCTTTGCCGACAAAGATATACCCTCAGCATATGTGAATTGGAACTTCCATCTACGGACAGATCGAATGTATTTAGGGATGGGAATGGACCGACATAGTGCATTACGGAAGTGGATCTTATTTTGAGAGTAATTTCTTTTAGATAAATATCGCGCCCACTAGTCATTTTAGTGGGTTATCGCACACCTGTTGGACCAGTATGCCAGGAAGCATGGACTTGTCCACGGAAAACATATATGGCTCTAAACAGGACCACAAAAAAACATCATCGGTATAAATTTGCAAAGGATCTCCGAACAGACCCTAAACTGCACTTGGACACAAATGTTGAACTTTTGTGGGGGAGATATCCTAAGGAGAGGACCGATATGGGCCATTTTAGAAGTTAAACTAAGTTTGGACAAAATATGACGAAGGACACATTTTGGACCAAATCGGTTTATCAGCTCGAGAGTTATTGTGCACTCCAGCTACTACATATGGTGCCATAATTGACACAGCGATTGCAAGTTGCTTCAACAGAAATCAAAGTTAGCCAAGAGCTGGTCGTACAGTGAACTTATCCGAAATTTTATGTGGGAGGTACCCGAAAGAATGGACAAATATTGTCCATATTCAAACCTGATCTATATCTGGTAGATATACCAAATCGGCCCTTCCCTTAAAGAGTTATCGTGCGCACAATTTTTCTGAACATTTTTGAACTTTTGTGGGGGACGTACCAGAAGGAGTGGACCGATAAATGTCATCTTCGAACTTAAACTAAGTTTGGGCCAAATATTATGACCGCCAAATTTTGAATCGAATCGGCAGATCCGTTCGAGAGTTATCTTGCGCTCCAACCACTACACACGGTGTTATAGGGGTTTTTTTTTTAACTTTCTGGCTATTTGCTCAGGAAGTATGATTTTGCCCCTGATGAAACTTGTACCGCCGTATGGGGGGCCGTGAATACAAGTTGCTACAACAAAAATCAAAACGATTCGTGAGCAGGTCCTAAACTGAACTTTTTCGAAATTTTGTGTAGGAGGTACCCGAATGCGTGGACCAATTGAGTCCATATTGAAACCTCATCTGGTAGAAATTTCATGATGTGCAAAGTATGGGCCAAATCGGTTACTCCCTTCAAGATTTATCGTGCCCACAAATTTTCCGAACATTTCCGAACTTTTGTAGGGGAGGTACCAGAAGGAGTGCACCGATATAACCCATCTTCGAACTTAAACTAAGTTTGGACAAAATATTGCGAAAGCCAAATATTGGACCAAATCGGTTCATCCGTTCGCGCACCAGCCAGCCAGACAGACAGACAGACGGACAGTCGGACGGACATTGCTAAATCGACTCCAAATTGTCTGAAACACATTTTGTCCAAACATATGTACTTGGGGTCTAAAACCATGCCCGTAAAAAAGTGTATATATATCCTCGTTAGTATAAATTTTGAGGGTACAAAAATGGAAAAATGGGATGCATTACCGACTTTTGCGATATCTACGTTGTTTGACCACCTACGACAACTTACTTTACATCGTTGTAAAGGTGATATTTTCTACTTTGATTAGCAGGTTTTGCTTTTGATACACCCATTATAGAAGGGGGGATATTCTTCTTTGAAATAAAACGTTGACTTTTTCTCCAAATAAGTTTTTTGCCCATTCCGACCCCGGAATATTATCCGACCATCACCAAAATCTTCTTCTTGCCCTGCGGGACCCTCATCAACACATAAAATTTGGTGACGATCCGATCAAAATTGTAGTGTGTTTAAAAGATTTAGATGGACAGACGAACGGATGGACGGACACACATAGCCAGAGCGACTCAGCTCGTCGATACATTCATTTTGGTATATATGAGTATGGTTCTACGACTATTATTTCGATGCGTTACAAACTTTTTGGACAAAACCAACTTATTTACCCTGGTGTAGAGTATAATTAACGTTAAGGCGGTCTCCATTAAAATTTTGTCAAGTTTGTCCCTAATTTTTCATTTAAATATGTTTTACTTGATTTCCCAGGAGGAAAAAAATTGTCCCCTCTAGTCAAAGAGTTCAGGCCGATTCAATTTGTTACTATTGGACTTTCATCGTATCGACAAATATCATTTTACATACAGTAGAATGGTGATGACTAAATATCGACCGATAAATCGATTATCTCAATAATTCATAATAGGATGTCTGTCTATTGAAGATGTTTTCGTCGTATTTGAAGCCTTTTAAATCAAAAACCCTGATAAATCGTAAAAAACAGAGGTACTCCAGGATTATGAATCATGAGGTTTCAACCTTCTCTGTGGGAATATATGTATAATAAAACAAGTAAAAGAGGGCTATAGTCGGACGGGACAGACCATGTTATATCCTAAACCACTTCAACTGGTCACTAGTTTTCCGCGGAATCTATTTATATGATTGCGAGATCTCCCTTGTTCATTCGGGGATGTTGAGGGAACATATGTATGTATGTATGATTGCGATACGTTATATATTGTTTTCATTTTTTCGTGATGGACAAATGGACCATTTCGGCTACATATACCTTTCATATTTCTTCAAAAAATTAAAAATTTGTATTGAGAAAGAAAAAATACCAAACGTATTTAGACATAGCTTTTGGTGATTTTATCCGATTCGATCAATGAAAGAGATCAATATTTCGAGGTATTACATTACTTCTAATCAAAGGTTGCATAACAAGGATACTTCGATGATACGGTTGAGAAATAGTATCTTAAATCCTTATAAAATTGGGTGGCATGTCATAACGTCCAGGGTCATAATGTCCATGGACGCTATGACACCAAAAAAAGTGTCGTAGCGTCCATGGACATAATGACGCATTTGGGAGTGTCATAAAGTCTAAAAATTTGCGACACTACGTCCATGGACATTATGACACTTTTGGAGTGACATAATGTCCAAAAATATCAAAACTTAAAATTTCGATTAAAAGAACCGTTATTTAGTGAGTACCCAGCAAAAATACTCATTACAAATTGGCCTACTTTCTCATTATTTTAACATGGGCATGTCATAGGGAGTAAGTACTTACTTTATGGCCACTAAAAAGTAGATAAATAAGTAGTTACTCCCTGGTTACTTCAAGTCGTAACTACTTATTTATTTACTTTTAAGTGCCAAAAAATAAGTACTTACTCCCTATGACATGCCCATGTTAAAATAATGAGAAAGTAGACCAATTTGTAATGAGTATTTTTGCTGGGTAGTTTACTCAGAAGCTGTTTTGTGATGTGCTATTGAATTGGAGATTCATTCTGAAAGTGTCAATTGAATAGTGCGGTAGAAAATTGAAAAAAAAAATAAAAAAAGAAATGGAAGTTGAAAAATTAAATTTGAAGTTCGAATTCATGTCGGAATTTTGCAAGAATTCCAAATTACTTGTACTAACCGGCGAAAATCAAATTTTTATGCAAAAAAATGTATACACAAGTTATACTCGCTATAAATGTTATTTTGAAAAATGCAGCGTAACTGTGGCATTAAAATAATATTTAAAACATATTCAATTTTGAGCCTTCACTGTTTCACACTAAATATGAAGTCGCTTTGAAACATGCTTTGGAATGCGTCTTTCCAGGAGTCACCCAAAAAGGCTGTTGGTTCCACTACACTCAGGCTATTGTGCGTAAAGTACATAAAATCAAGGGCTTCGGAAATGTTGTAAAGCGCAAAGAAGAATGCAGAAAGTGGTACAGAAAATTTTTAAGTCTACCATTAGCAAATCCGGAGCAAATTGAAGAGATGTTTTTAACACTTAAAAGTTAATTAGAGAATTTTTCCCAAAACGATAAGGAAATTTTTAATACATTTCTGAAATACTTCGAAAAACAGTGGATGAGAAAGGTATGACAAATTATTTTCGGTGGTGGTGAGCATTTACGGTTTTCCGCACCGACTTCTTCACAGCGTCGTCCGTCTTTATTCGTCATATCGTTTTAAACAATCGTTTATCAATATCGTCTCTATGTTTTGAAATACAGAAGCTAATTGCATTTACTTTCTTCTTAAATTATTTAGGTTACACCTTATGGATTTTCTGTCAGTCTTGCGCATGTGAGGACTACTAGTGCGCTCGAAGGCTATAACTCGAAATTATCAAGGAAATTGGAAAAACACGGTCAATTTTTAAAGTTCCTCGATATTATTCGCGATGAGGATTTCTCATATTCTGTTTCTTTGGCGCAAGCTTCGGCGGGTAATTTGATTGTTTTGCCGAAAAAACGACGAATTCAAGATAGTAAAAACTGTAAGATCAGTCTTGTTAACAAAGGCCTTATGGCTCTATCTGAGTTCTTCGAAGCTATTATAAACAAGGAAAACAACATTGTTAATAATGACATCATAGAGGATGCTGATAGCCAAGATATTTCTGAATCGGAGACTCAGGAGGATGCAGAAACATCTCCGAGTCAACCTACAGAGGTCCTTAAATGTGTTATTTGTGTGCAGGAACCGAGAAATATTTTGCTTCAACCATGTAAACATTTCAAGATTTGTTCGTATTGTTTTGAAAAGTAAGATGCAAAGTCCAAAACAAATCGATCACCTTTGCTTTGCCCTTATTGCAGACAAATTGTTGAAACAAATTTAAAAATTTATCAATAAAATTATGAATAAAACTTTTATACCATATTTTTTATTTTTAAAGTGTCATATCGTCCATGGACATTATGACATTTGCAAAAGTGTCACAATGTCCATGGACGATATGACACTTTTTTTGGTGTCATAGCGTCCATGGACATTATGACCCTGGACGTTATGACATGCCACCTAAAATTGTTTAGTTTCTCCACCTTTCTTGAAAAGTAACATTAATAAAGAGGAGAGAAAAACACAACACATTTATGAGTTTCTATTGAATCCATTCCATTAGAAAATAAAGCGCCAATTTTGTGTGGAAAAATATTCATTTACGATTTCAATACCCAACATAATTTCCAAATTTGCATATTCTATGACCCAGTTGCTGTTTTGCTTTTGTTTGAAACTAATAAATTTACTATTATTTTATGGCCATGATGTGCAGAACTTGAATTGAATAACTAATGTAACAGGCAAAAGAGGATTATAAAGCAAACAAAGAAGGGGAAGAGAGGACACAGAAGAAAGCCATAAAATTCTCTATGAAATATAATTTTAAGTGTAATGATGTGAAACGAAAGTTTAAAAAAACACGTCACAGCAATTCACATAGGAGGAGCTGTTTCTATGTAAACACAATTATCCTTTTTCTCCGAAAAATATGATTTATTTAAGGATACTACAATGTCTTGGTGTTCATATATTTCCCAAATCTTCCACTCTTTAAACCACCACCTCTACCTGTATTTTTAATAAATTACAACCTCAATGTCTGTCATTAACTACCTATTACCAAGAAAAATATACCTGAAAAAACTGAACAGCCTTTATGCATTTCCTCTTCAGGTTCCCAAGAAAGGTAAAAAATATTCATTTGTATATTCAATTTTTAATATATTCTCCCAAGAAGGAAGTGCCATAGTCTGTCACTTTTTATCAATAGTATTAATTTCCATTCTCTCGTTTCATGATTTGCTTTCTTTTTGATGTTGTTTGTGTGCGTGCTTCGTATAATTTGAGAAGGGTTGTAAGGTAAACAAAAATCTGAATTCATGTTTTTTCTCTTGCCTTTCTTCATTAAACCACAAAGGAAGGCAATGTATTTTTACACGTTATCGTTGTAACAACACTCTTGTAATCCTTACAACGAAAATATGAAGGACTTGAATGTGCTGTTTTACGCTTTCTCAGGGATCCTTGAACGGTCGACAAAAAAAGGTGAAAACCAAGATTTTGTTATTCCAGTGAAAGTTAAGTTCCCCAAATGAATGAAATTGCTAATGTATAGCGGAAGGCAGTGGGAGAGGGTGGATTGATACTATGCTGCGTGTTTTGGGAATTTAATAAAGATTGTCCGCAATTTCATCTAAGCGTATGGGCAATAAACCAGGAAGTATTCTAATAGAAGACCAGGAGGTCTTCTGATTGAAGGCTAGGATGACTTCTCATATAATATTTTTTAGAAGACAAGTCTTCCTAGTCTTCCTAAGAAAGGCCTACGTGGTCTTCTTTTGGGAAGCTAGGAAGTAATTATTTAGAAGGCTACGACGTATTTTTTTGAAAACCAGAAGGTATACCTATATAAGTCTTCTTATTGAAGACCATGTCTTCTTCTTAGTCTATTTACTGATGGCCAGAAGGTCTTCGTGTTGAAGAACAGGAGGTTATGTTACAGAAGATCATGGAATCTTCCTCCAGAAGGCTTATGGAATACTAGGAGTTGATCTTAAGGAAGATGGGAACGTTGTCTTATAGAAGACCGAAACGTTTTTTTTTATTTAAGAGCAAGAGATCTTCTTTTAGAAAACTTGGTAAGGAGGCGATAATTTTAGTGCATTGTCCCAATTTTAACTTCTATATCTAAAAAATGGTGAATCCTACAAATATATAGTAGAGGTCACTCTTGTAGAGAATTTTCACTGGTACAACATTTTCTTTCATTTCGAAAGGACTTGCGGTTTCCAAGCAAAATCTTGAAAACCTAAAAAAAACGAAAAATGTGAACATTGGCCGCGATTTATTTAAAAAGCGCTCCGTTTTTACCTATGCATTGTAGTTTCAGAATCCGCAAAAACTTCTCAGGTGTAAGCACCAACCATTTAAAGTTAGTACAGGCGAACCGTTTATATTCCTTTTCGGAATATTTTCTAAATATATTTAAAATTATACCATTCGGGGCGTAATGGATTAGTTACGAGGGAAACTAGAAAATCGTGAATATTTACCATCAAAAATAGATTTATTGTTTTTTTAAGTAGTCTCCAGCATGATTTATGCACTTTGTCGTACCCTCAAACCAGTTTTGAAGCACTTTTTCCCCCCCGATTGAGATACCTCCAAAACATTGTTTTTGAACGCTTCAACAGCATCTGGTTGACCACGCCTTTTTATACCCTACTCCACAATGTGGGAAGGGTATTACAAGTTTGTGTTGCTAAAAATTCATGTAACACCGCGAAATATTCGTCGTTGACCCCCAATGTTATATACCATTTTTCATAACTCGACGAAATAAAGCGATATAGCGATGTGTGTCTGTCCGTGTGTCCGCTTGTACATTATAAATTGTAATCAAACTCCAGGCCGCAATTATGGGCCGATCGTCAAGAAATTTGGTATGGAGGTCAGTTTCACATCGCTATTGTTGTTGGTGATGATCGTGAAATATTTTGGGGGTGAAAAGGACCAAAAACAAAATTTTTATCCGAATTTGTATCTGCTCTGTAGGTTTATTCCTGGTGGACATATTCCTCCCACATGAAAGACGATCTCTTGACATTTCCATAGATGCCAATTATGTTAATGTACGTGCTCAGATAACACAGTTACAGCCTAGTACTCGTATATACGGAAGTTCCACAGTTTTAATTGTGTGTATAGTAACCAGTTATAGTTTAATACTGACACATTTTTACACGAGCTAAGAACTTTGGACAAGGAAGATGCCAACAATTTTGGATATTCTTAGTGGGTGAACTTTTGTAGGAAAAATATCCAAATTAAATTTTTGGTCTATATTTTATTTCTAGGAGGCAGGTCAAGTTAAATGATGGGCTATATAGGTCCACGTTTTGGTATAGCCCCCATATAACGGTACCTCCCGATTTTCGGCATTTTGAGGATTTACCTACAATTTTTAACCGAACTTGCTGTACTTTGACATGTGAGGTTCTCAGTGGCCACAAAACTTATCCAACAAACATCGTCAATATAGATCCATGTTTTGGTATAACCACCATATGTATATCGGTACCTCCCGATTTTCGGTATTTTGTGGATTTTGGCTACAATTTTTAACCCAACTAGCTATAATTTGACATATGAGGTTCTATGTGGGCACGAAACTTATCCACCAAACATCGTCAATATAGGTCCATTGTATTGGTATAGCCCCCATATATCGGTACCTCCCGATTTTCGGTATTTTGTGGTTTTTAGCTAAAATTATTAAAGGAACTAGCTGTAATTTGACGAATGAGGTTATCTGTGGCCACGAAACTTATCCACCAAAGTCGCCAATATACTTCCATGTTTTGGTATATCTCCCATATAACGGTACCTCCCGATTTTCGGTATTTTGTGGATTTAAGCTACAATTTTTAACCGAACTAGCTGTAATTTGACATATTAGATTCTCTGTGGCCACGAAACTTATCCACCAAACATCGTCAATATAGGTCCATGTTTTGGTATAGCCCCCATATATCGGTACCTCCCAATTTTCGGTATTTTGAGGATTTTAGCTACAATTTTTAACCAAACTAGCTGTAATTTGACATATGAGGTTATCAGTGGTCAGGAACTTATACCCAAATATCGTCAATATAGGTCCATATTTTGGAATAGCTCCCATATAACGGTACCTCCCGATTTTCCGTATTTTGAGATTTTTAGGTACAATTTTTAACCGAACTAGATGCAATTTGACATATGAGGTTCTCTGTGGCCAAGAAACCTCTCGATCAAAAATCGTCAATATAGGACCATGTTTTGGTATAGCCCACATAAACGGTTCGTCTCGACTTTCCGTATTTTGAGATTTTTAGCTAAAATTTTTAACCAGGAGATTTTATGTAAAGCTAAACGGTATTATATAGTAACATAATTTACTCCTCCTAGGAATATGCCTTGAAGTGGCGGAGGATCTAAGTACTTTCCCAATGGAAAGGAAACCAATTAGTCCATTTAGGTTATTTTATGGTGGAGGGTATAAAAAGTTCGGCCCGGCCGAACTTAACACTTTTTTTACTTGTTATATTTGTTTATATCCTCAACATTCAGGCCAACGAGATTATCGAAATAATGATTTTAGACCCCAAGTGTCTTTGAACGAAATCTATTTCAGACAATTTGGAGTCGATTTAACCATGTCCGTCCGTCTGTCTGGCTGGCTGGCGCGCACGATAACTCTCGAAGAATCAACCTATTTGGTTCAAATTTTAGGTCTATACATTTTGTCCAAACTTAGTTTAAGTTAGAAGATGGTCCATATCGTTCTACCTCTTCCGTTAATTACCCCCACAAAAGTTCAACAATTTTCTCTAAGATTATTCCAGAAGGGACTAGCCGAATTGTTCCAAACTATGGATGTGGAAATATTAATTCCATGCATATATCAGGTTCCAATATGGACTATATCGGTCCACTCCTTTGGGAAAAGTAGAGTTTAACAGCTCTTCTCGAAACGTTTTGAATTTGTTTGAAACATGTTCGCCTTCAGGCCCCTTTTACGACGGTGCAATTTTTTTGGGGCAAGTCCATACTTCCTAAGACTACGCCAACTAAACTGAATAGAGCCTAAGATAACCCTCGAAGGGACAAACCGGTATAGTCTTAATTTGTACATCGTATTATTTCTTAGAGAATTGGATTACGTCCGAATATGGACTACACCGGAATACTAGTTCGGGTGCCTCTTACACAAATTTTGGAAAGAGTGCCGTTTAAGGACTCGTCTCGGATTATTTCATTCTTTTTTTGCATTTTCTTTTTTGTCTTTGACTTTGTGGCCCTTGTTACGACGGTACAATTGTTTGGGGGTCAAAGTCCATTGTTTTTGGGAAATTGACCCAACATTAAAAAAACATAGATACGTTATTAGTATTAAGTTCACTTATTTTCTTTGTGTCTGAGGCTGAGGGTAAATCTCCGTCGGCACAGCTGACTGATAATTTCTAACTTGTTTTAATAATATGTTGCGAAAAAGTCCCGATTGGTCATTATAAAATACGGAAAATAATACCTTACGTCTCCAATAATGACGGCGTATATATGTATGTATGTTCTATATCTATGGTATGTTACCATGTATATCAACTTATGTATGTATGACCCGACGTAACCATATACAAAAAATTGCTTGTAAAATAGTGCCCAAGTGTAGTGGAGTAGGGTATTACATGGACGGCCCTGTCAGACTATAACCCTCTCTTAGTTGTTTCCTGATGTGCTAGAATGAAATGAAGTCTTTGGTTTCCAAACCAAGGTTATACAGCGGATGACCCATCAATTTTAAAGCGGTTAAAAAGCCGCTGTTTAGAATCGATGTGTGAGAGCTCACATTGTCATGGCGCAAACAAATTGTAGTGTACCACTAAAAATTAACCGTCCTACGTTCCTCAAGCGGAATAGTCGCCACATGGTCAGTTTAGCCGAAGTAACAGTCGACCATTTGCTCCGAAGTGCTTCTTCCATGAACAATTTTCGTTGAATTTGGCCCGCCTTCGAAGACCCCCACGGACGAGTGCTGTTTTGTTTCGGGCTCATACCCATAGATTCAAGATTCGTCGTCTGAGGCAATCTTATACACGCCGTTTGAAGCACCGCGATCGTATTTATTGACAATTTCTTTGCATCAATCGACAAGGGCTTTTTTGGGAGATTTTCAACTTGAGCTGGATCTAAAGACAAACCACATTTTTGGGCCAGGTCCTCAAACAATATCAAATGTTAGTGGCTGGGAGAAACATCTAAGGATGTCTTTATCTCACGGTATACAACATTGCGATCTTGTATTATCCGTTCACGCACGTTTTTGGCGACACTCATGACCTTCGTTTTTTAGCGAGTGTCAGCCACGATTGAATTCATAAAACCAGTTTTTCATGAAAAATAATCAGACGAAAATCTTCACAAGTAAAGTCCATTTGTCTGAAAAGTGATGTTTTCAGTCACTGTAAACAAAACCAACCTATGATCGTATGTCGAACTGTCCTGAGTACGGGTTGGCTAAAATTTGCCTAACTTTCCAAAAAATTCAAATGACGTCCGGCAGCACTATGTGTTGCCTAGGCCAGAAACTTTTCTAGTTCCCCTTGTATATTTTCAACAACTCGTTTTTAAGTAAATTCAAATACTTTTTTAAGGAACCTGAAAAAATAAATCCCATGATTAATGATTTAAGCAATCGTAAAATAACAGGGTTTTCGGGATTTCGAGATCGCCATTCCCATTTATTATGTATGGAAAGTTAAAAGGAGCGTATACTTAGTATATTTAGTGCACCATGGCTCCCAAACAAACTCTTTAAAGCACATTAAAATCGCTTTCATATAATTTATTAAATTTTTTCGGTACTTCTAAATTAGAAACATGTAATTTTTATTTATATCTTTAAAATGCATATTTAAACTGTCGTCCGTTTTTGGAATTTACATTACATTTAAGCTTTTGAATTTTGTACTTACCCAGCCAGCATTTTTTGAAAATTTTAATAAAATTCGAGTCTTTTTTGATCCGACTGCACGATTAAAAAGCAGGAATATGAGCTCATTTGATCTGATCATAAATGACTCCTTTGTCGGAAGGAAAACGTAACCTCAGGCGACTCTTTTAAACAAATTACAAATGAGTCTTCTTCTGCATTAGTTTCGAGTCATTTTTGCTCATTTTCTGATGGAATATACAGTCTTTTTCGAGTCGTACTTCAATCATTTATTGATGATTTGTTGATTAATTTGGGACTCTTTTTCGAGTCTTTTTTGAGCCATGTTTATAATCGTTTATGAGTCTTAAGGGAGTCATTTATGAGTCTTTTATTAGACGAAATAAATTGAAAGAATTTTCTTTTTATTCTTTTTTGTTTCTTTCCTTTGTTTTATTGTATTTTCTGCTTTGTTATGTCTTTTAATTATCATTTATGTTGCGCGGTGGTTAGTTAGTATACTGCCTCTTCATTTCACTTGGCAAAACCTGAACATGTGTTGTGTTTGTTTATACACTTAATATTATACGTTACATTTATATCAAAGTTTTATAGAAAGTGTATATGAGAATTATTTACAACCAAACAAAAATAAAACAAAACAATCAGTTTTTAATTACCTATCTGTTCAAAATATGATCAAATGATACATAATTATAATCACTCTTCAAACACCTGCATGACCATTTTTTGATTAAGCATTTTTCAATCGTCATGAAGATCAAAATGTGACAATAAATAACGAAAAAATAGTCACATTTTAAACGCCTCAATGATTTATTTGTGATTACTACACAAATTAAACTCTTTTTAATCATTACAGGGAGTCACTTTCGAGTCCCTTTCTGATCATACAAGCGACTTAATCAGTTTTTGATCACCAAAAGGACTCTAAAAAGACTCCGCAATGTGATTTTTGAAAAAACAATCTTCCAAATGCTAGCTGGGTATTTATTCACATTTTCTGTATGTGTGCGTTTGTATTTTTAAATTTATGTGTTTCTTCTTTTTTATTTTATTTATTTTAAAGTAAAGTGATAATATTTTCACTGAATTTGTCTGTGTTATATTCACTCGCTTTATTAGAGCATGCATAGACACACATACCGTCACACACAGCTCACACACACCCTCTTAATATCTGATGGTTGCCAGCATAGCGCGCATATAAGAAATATACTTTAATTTAAAAACAAGTAAGAGAAGGCTATAGTCGGACGGGGCCGACCATGTAATACCTTACAACACTTCCTCTGGTCACTATTTTTCCACTAAATTTATTTTATGTGATTGGGATACGCTATGTGTTATTTTCTTTATTTTATAATGGACAGACGGACGATATTCTTCAAAAATTAATATTTGTATTAGGACAAGTAAGAAAGTATCAGACAGCTGTCCTGACGGAGATATGCCCTCAGCCACTGAACAAAACAAAATAAAAAACAACAACAAAACCAAACTAAACACAACAATTATGCCGTATAAAAAATATATTGATTTTGTATCATGAGTTTGCTTTAAAATCTGTATGTACCGTAAGTGTGAGGCTATTCCAAATCATATTCATATACATACAAACATTTCTTCATAAAGTACTCGAAATATTAAATTACGTTAAACGATGTTTGAAAGAATTTTCTTAAAGAGTTTTATAGTTATCTTGCATTATATCCGTTTTAGTATGTAACGGCAGGGTTTTGGAGCTTGGGCCATTATCTCAGGAAGTATTAACTTACTCCGGAAAAAAATGTACCGTTGTTAATGAGGCCGCTAGAACAACCTACTGAAAAAAGAATCAAAACAATGCGAGAGGGGCTCTTCAACTTCACTTTTTCCGAATTTGGTTGGGATAAGAAACTCCTTTCGATAATTTTCTTGCGGATGTGTCATTTTTGTTGGTGCCATCAGGGTTTCTTGGAGCTTTTAAGCGCACCAACCAGCCAGACAGACGGACGGACCCGGGTAAATCGACTACAAATTGTCTGAAACGAATTTCGTCCAAATATATTTGGTCAGCCCAAAGTGTACATACCCTTTCAAGCCTAAGGGCTTAGGGTATAAAAATAAAAAAAAAAATACCAAATGCATTACATCTCGCTTTCGGCAATTTTTACCGGATACGGTGCCCCTGAACTAATTTTAAATGAAAGGTGCTTACACCTGGGAAGTTTTGCGGATTCTGGAACAGTAATGTTCATAAATGGAAAAAAATACAAAAACAAAAAAAAAATCGCTGGAGGAATTTTAAAATAAATAGCGGTTAAAGTTCAAATTTGTAGGTTTTCAGGGTTTTGCTTGGAAACGGCATATCTTATCGACATGGGACTATCGAAAATGTTGTAGAAATGTTCTTTAGTCTCGCTCTTATATCAATGAGTGCACTCATATTTGTTCAATGATATGGGTCCTTGTAGAGAAGTTTTACATGTCTGAAATATTCAGAAAATGTCGCTAACATTATTGTGGGGTTGAAAAATGCATATTGCCTGGCCAGGACATGTTTGTGCAACAAATATATATACCATACATTTCTAATAAATATTGCAAAATTGACATTGTTTAGCCATCTCTGCTACATCATTAAATTTTCTTTGAATATCAGGTTCCTTTCTGGAATACAAATATTCCCAGTTATATAAAAATTCTCAAAGGAAAAATTTTAAAATTATTGATGATCTATCGTCCAAAAATTGTGCACTTTAGCCATACATATGCTTGATAATCATTGTGATATAAACTTATATATATGAAAAGAAAACAAGTAAAAAAGCGTTAAGTTCGGCCGGGCCGAACTTTTCATACCCTCCACCATAAAATATTCTGAACTAAAATGGAATAATTAGTTTTCATTCCTGTCCCCAACTTTAAGTGGGTACGTTAAAATGTCAGATAATTTACATAAAATGCTTCATTCGGGAGACCCCTTTTTTATGGTGCCCATATCTAACTATGTATGTTGACAATTTTTGGTGGGCTAGAAATTGGGAGGTACCGTTATATAGGGGTTATAACAAAACATGGACCTATGTTGACAGTTTTTGATGGGAGCCTTTAATGTCAAATAACTGCTAAATCGGTTAAAAATTGTAGCTAGAATCCTCAAAATACCCAAAATCGGTACATAACGTGGGAACTTCAAATGCCATTAACAGCTAGTTCGGAGGTATGTGGGCTATACGAAAATATGAACTTAACAATTTTTGTTGGTTTTTAAATTTCAAATTACAGAAAGTTCGTCCAAAAAATAAGGCTAAGGTACGGAAAATTGGGAGGTTTGTTTTGGGGCTATACCAAAACATGGACTTACGTTCGGTTAAACATTTTAAGTAAAATCCTCAAAGTACCGAAAATCGGGAAGTATCGTTATATTGGGGCTATGTTGAAAATTGTTG
The DNA here is from genome assembly GCF_047663935.1 of Musca autumnalis. Classification (NCBI taxonomy): domain Eukaryota; kingdom Metazoa; phylum Arthropoda; class Insecta; order Diptera; family Muscidae; genus Musca; species Musca autumnalis. The sequence continues at coordinate 36,643,903 of NW_027411644.1, forward strand.
ATGCAGATGTGTGATGACCACTACAACCTTCAAATGTCAAATTACAGTTAGTTCGGTTAAAAATTTTAGCTAAAATTGCCAATTACTGAAAATTCGGAGGTACAGTTATATGAGAGCTATATCCGAACATGGACCTATGTTGACAATTTTTTATGGAGAGGTGTTGTGACCACTAAGAACTCCAAATGTCAAATTACTGCTAATTCGGTTTAATATTGTAGTTAAAATCATCAAATTACTGAAAATCGGGAGGTACTTTTATATGGGAGCTTTATCAATACATCTTTCTCGACAATTTTTGGTGGAGAGGTGTGGTGACCACTAAGAATTTCAAGTATCAAATGTTCAAATTACAGATAATTCGGTTAAAACTTGTAGGTAAAATTCTCAAAATACCGAAAATCCGTTATATGGGGATACCGAAATCCGTTATACCGAGGTACCGTTATATGGGGCTATTCCAAAACATGGACCTATGTCCACTAGTTATATTATTGACATTTAAGAACCCTAAATGTCAATTTATAGCTAAATCGGTCTGTAAATGTAACTAAAAACGTCAAAATGCCATAAATCGGGGGTACCGTTATATGGGGCTATACCAAAACGTGGACCGATATAGCCCTTCATCGAACTTGACCTGCCTGCAAACAAAAGACGCATTTTCCCAACATTTCAGACAATATTGGTGGAGAGGTGACCACTAAGAACTTCAAATATCAAATATTCAAATTACAGCTAATTCGGTTAAAACTTGTAGGTAAAAATCTCAAAATACCAAATACCAAAACATGTACCTATGTTCATAATTTTTTCGAATATAAGTTTTTTGGTCACTAAGAACCCTAAATATCAAATTATAGCTAATTCGGTCTAGAAATGCGACTTAAATCGTCAAAATACCTAAAATCGGGCGGTAACGTTATATGGGGGCTATTCCAAAACATTGATCTATGTCCACAACTATTGTTATATAAGTTTATTGACACTTAATAACCCTAAATGTCACATTATAGATAAATCGGTCTGAAAATGTAGCTAAAAACGTCAAAAAACCGTAAATTGGGGGTTACCGTTATATGGGGGCTATACCAAAACGTGGACCTATGTCCACAACTTTTGTTATATAAGTTTATTGACACTTAAGAACACTATATGGAACTAAGAACGTTATATGGGGGCTATAACAAAACGTGGACCGATATAGCCCATCATCGAACTTGACCTGCCTGCAAACAAAAGACGCATTTTCCCAAAATTTCAGCATCCTATCTCCATTTTTGTGGATGCTAGAGTGATTACCACAGACGGACGGACGGACATGCACAGATCGACTCAGAATTTTACCCTGATCAAGAATATATATACTTATAGGGTTGCAAATGAGTATTTCAATGCGTTACAAACGGAAAAACAAACTTAATATACCCTCCATACTATGGTGGAGGGTATAAAAAACACAAAAATACGTATTAACTAACGCGCATTTTTGTTTTTCCAAAAACCAATAATAGGATTAATGTACTCGCGATTACGCATAATTTGATAAGTATATTGACTATATAGTCCACACAGCATCACAGTAAATTACTTCCAAAACCAAAAATGCACTAAATTTTTTTCTAAAATAAACTATTTTTTGGGAACAACATTTACAATATACATACATACTTTTGAGTGTTCTGGTACCCCGCGATATTTTATTTCCGGATCATATAAATCATAGATCGTGAAAATGCATTCACTAGAACGGCGGAAATGGCTACTGCAAAAATGAAAAAAATGCGATTTTTTTAATATCGCGGATTAATTTACGTTTTCTGTGGATTGTTTCTTTTTCTGTTAGGAAACCGACAAACCATTCGTGTTTTTGCGGAAACAGAGTTTTAAAAAGTTTAGCGGTATCCGATCTATCCCAAAAATTGGTTGTGAGTGTACATCAACGGTTCTTGATAGATTTTATTAAAGTTGGTTGGTTAAAATTGGTTGCCTTTGCCTTCACCAAAATTGATACTTCAAAAAAACTTTAACGGTAGCAACGGTAGCATTCAATTGGACAATTAATACACTATCGCTCCACGTAATTTGCAATAATGCAAAAACTGGACTTTCTCTGACTTGATAGGGACAATTTGCGGTCCATTTATCACTATAAATATAATCTGATCATCATTTCAATTTACAAGCTTCTTCTGTGTCATATACTCTTACCTTATTTAAAATTTCGAGGCGAATGGACTAGTATTGCTACCTACAGAGCCACTACAAAATTGAATACAAATTATGTTTTCGGTCCATTTCAGCCGCTAAATATTTCACGATCATCACCAATAACAACAGGTGTTTATTCTGGTCTGAACCCGATCACCATGTAAAATTTCGTGACGATCGCGAATTGCGGTCTGGAGGTTGATTACAATTTATTATAGACAGACGAACACACATCTCAAAATCTCTTTATCTCGTCGAGATATGAAGATTGGTATACCACATTGGGGGTCTCCGACGAATGTTTTGCGGTGTTACATGCATTTTTGCCAAAACAAACTTATAATACCCTTTCCACATAGTGGTGTTGGGTATAAATATGCACCAAAATAATATTTAGATATTTTTCCCGAAAACAAATTATGGTCAATTTCAACCGCTAAATACTATACGATCATTATCTAAAGTTATTGGCATTTTACTTGACCAAATCTCTTACCTCGTGCAAAATTTTGTCAGTTTTAAACGATAACTGCGACCTCTAGCGTGATTTTGGTTACACTACACACATATTTTGCCTGAATTAGAGCTGGCAAACTACCGATATTCCCAACACTAGATATTTTCGATAGTTCCTTTAAAAAAATTGATAGCTATCGATACTATCCTTAATTTGTCATGACCATTAATTTGAAAATAAAAATTACGGAAATCTCTATGCTTTTGTTGATATTTTGCACAATCACTTCACAGAAATATAAAGGAGAAAAAACAATTGCTTTATTTAATAAACAAGTAAGAACAGACTATAGTCGGACGGGGCCGACCATGTGATACCCTATACCACTAAACGCGTCTTCTTGGGATAAAGTTATAAGATGTGCATTAGAAATTTTACCAATTTTCACACAAAAGTTTTGATCAATTTAACCCGCTAAATATTATCCGATCATACCGTTGACTTGCACGCTACTTCTTCATCTCAAACCAAAACTACGTTTAAAATTTCGCGCCGATCGGACTATTATTGCGACCTACAGAGCGGCTACAAAATCGAGCAAAAATTTTGTTTTTGGTCCATTTCATCCCTTTAACATTTCACGATCATCGCCAAAAACTAATCAGTTCTATTCTGGTCCTAACCCGACCTCCATACTAAATTTCGTGACAATCGGTCCATAATTGCGGCCTCTAGCTTGATTACAATTTTTAATGGACGGACAGACGGACGGACGGACGGACGGACACACATCGCTAAATCGCTTTATCTCGTCGAGATATGAAGTTTGGTATACCACATGAGGGGTCTACGACGAATATTTCGCGGCGTTACATGAATTTTTGGGAAAACAAACTTATTATACCCTTTTCCACATTGTGGTATAGGGTATAAAAATACACAATAATACAATTTACTTTTCCAAAAAATTTTTTCGTGTTACTACGGACTTATTTTCACATCCACAAAAGCGAAAAGCGGTGTAATTTCTATACATTTCAATAGATTTAAGGTTAGGAGTATTTAATCCGATAATATCGATAGACAAAACTATCTACCGTGATTGCATTAAAAAAAAATCGATACTATCAATTTTTTGCCAGCTCTACCCTGTATATTATGGGCTATAACTCTGTTATCTGACCGCTAATATCAACATAATTGACATCAATGGAAAGGTCAAGATATCGTCTTCCAAATATAACTCACGTGCGCGAAATATGTTTTCCAGGAATAAATATATACGATTTATATTAAAAAAGTTACCAATTTTCACACAAAAGTTCTGGTCCATTTAATCCGCTAAATATTATCTGATCATCACATTAAACTTCAAGCTATTTCTTTGTCGTAAACCCCAACCTTACATAAAATTGGGCTGCTATAAAATTGCATAACAATTTTGTTTTTGGTCCATTTCACCCCCTATATATTTCACGATCATCGCTAAAAAGTTTGGTCTGAGCCTGACCTCCATACAAAATTTCTTGAAGATTGGTCCATAATTGCGGTCTGTATTTTGATTAAAATTTTATTGGACGTTCAGACACATATCTCAAAATCGATTTATCTCGTCGAGATATGAATTTTTGTATACCACATGGGGTTTACGACGAATATTTCGCGGTGTTACATGATTTTTTCGACAAACAAACTTATAATACCCTTTCCACATTGTGGTGTAGGGTATAAAAATTCACAGTGCTGCTAATGTGTCTTTAGGTTATACCTCAATTTCCTCTCTGTTCGGTTCTGTTCAGTGCGCTGTGCTATGCTGTGCTGTGCCGTGCTGTTAAAGTGTTTCAAACAGCATCATTAATATGGTACGTTTGTGTTTGTGCAAATGTGTGAACGTAAATGTGCGTGTGCCATCGCAAAATTTGCGCAAAACTCCCTGGAGTTATCATTGCATCGGTTGAAATACACTTTCCACAAAAAAGAAAACAAAGCGAATGCTCAGAAGAAATATTTAACAAATTTAGAGAGAACACTTTGCAGGAATTGTTAAATGATTTTAAAGTTAAGATAAATTGTTGTTGTTAGATAAGAAGAACGATGTAGAATTACGATAAATGTGGAATTATTAACAACGAAAGAAATGAAATTATGGCACGAACGTTATTTTAAAGGAAACTTAAAAAATAAAACCTATTTTCCACGATCATAATTTTTAGATGACCATGAGGTCTTCTTATAGAAACCATGATAATGAGATTTTCTTATAGAAGGCCGTAATATTCTCTTATAAAAGATAATGATGTCTCCTTCTAAAAAGACATGATATCTTTTTATAGAAGACCAAGAGGTATTTTTATAGAAGTCCACGAGCTCTTCTAATACAAGACCATAAGACTTCTTATAGAACTAGCTGCGGACTTTGAAATATTCATCAAAAATCAATAGTTACCATGAATCTTCTCAAATTTTTCTCTCTGTGTATTGTCATGCACTTCCTGCGAGTCCTGGTTTTACAAAGGTTGTTTTGTTTATATTTAAGTTAAAGTCCGTCCAGATGCTTGGATTGGAATGTCCTGGCAAAGTAAAGCGTGTAGGTGTGTATGTGTTAAAAGTGTGTGTGTTGAGCCTGATTCTGCTGCGTTTACGAGTGTGTGTGCATGTTATGGGTGTGAATAAGATGAAAAACAAACAATGCCATTTTAATTGATGACATTTACACAACACCAACTAAAACCATATTGCGCGTAACGAGGAGTAAGTAATACAAATTTCTATTGGCTGCCGCAAAGTATACAGGCAAGGTATGTGTGTGGTAAAGTGTCATTGTTGCAGTACACGTTGTTGCTTCTTGTGCCATGATGCTGGTGGTCTTCAATAACAGCTACATCATTTCAGTTCGGTTTTTTTTATTTTGTCACTTCTTTGGGGCTCTTGGTGTCTTCTGGTTCTTCTTCTTTTTTCGTCTTATTTCAAACCCTCTTTTCGTTGTCTTGCATCCTCCATCTTTGCCAATATCTTAAGAATGAAAATAAGATTTTGTGTTATTCTGCTCAGTTGTATTTTTTTCTTGTTTGCTTTCTGTTGAAAAACTTATGAGAACAATATTTTCAATGCTAGTTCAAACCAAAAAGTTGAACAAACGCAGAACCCAAGGCAAGGTACACACATACATACTCGCGAGCACATGACTATACACAAAATCAAATAAAAAATAGAATGCAGATGGACAGACAGACAGTGAAAGATTCACTAATGCCACACCAACTAACAAGAAGAAATTCGTCAATTCACCGTTGTTGGCACGATGATATTCTTCTTAAAGGGGGATACACATTCGAGGGTGGGTGCATAAAGTTTATCCTCAATTTTGTAAAAAAAATTTCAAGTACCCTCAGAGCAATAAACGTGGATTTTTAAAGAATATTTGTTCAAGGACCCTCTGAGCAATAAACGTGGATTTTAAAGAATATTTTTCAAGGACCCTCAGAGCAATAAACGTGGATTTTAAAGAATATTTTTCAAGGACCCCCAGAGCATAAAAATTGGATTTTTAAAGAATACTTTTTCTAGGGGCCTCAGAGCAATAAAGGTGGATTTTAAAATACCCTCAGAGCAATAAACGTGGAGTTTTGAAGTATATTTTTGCTAGGACCCTCAGAGCAATAAATGTGGATTTTAAAGAATATTCTTCAAGGACCCTCAGAGCATAAAAAATGGATTTTTAAAGAATATTTTTTCAAGGACCTTCAGAGCAAGATTTTTAAAGAATATTTTTTGAGGATCCTCAGAGCAGTAAACGTGGATTTTTAAAGAATATTCTTTCAAGGACCTTGAGAGCAATAAACGTGGATTTTTAAAGAATATTCTTTAAAGGACCTTCAGAGCAATAAACGTGGATTTTTGAAGAATATTCTTTCAAGGACCTTCAGGGCAATAAACGTGGATTTTTAAAGAATATTCTTTCAAGGACCTTCAGCGGAATAAACCGTGAATTTTTAAAGAATATTCTTTAAAGGACCTTCAGAGCAATAAACGTGGATTTTTAAAGAATATTCTTTCAAGGAACTTCAGAGCAATAAACGTGGATTTTTAAAGAATATTCTTTCAAGGAACTTCAGAGCAATAAACGTGGATTTTTAAAGAATATTCTTTCAAGGACCTTCAGAGCAATAAACGTGGATTTTTAAAGAATATTCTTTCAAGGACCTTCAGAGCAATAAACGTGGATTTTTAAAGAATATTCTTTCAAGGACTTTCAGAGCAATAAACGTGGATTTTTAAAGAATATTCTTTCAAGGACCTTCAGGGCAATAAACGTGGATTTTTAAAGAATATTCTTTCAAGGACCTTCAGGGCAATAAACGTGGATTTTTAAAGAATATTCTTTCAAGGACGTTCAGAGCAATAAACGTGTATTTTTAAAGAATATTCTTTCAAGGACCTTCAGAGCAATAAACGTGGATTTTTAAAGAATATTCTTTCAAGGACCTTCAGAGCAATAAACGTGGATTTTTAAAGAATATTCTTTCAAGGACCTTCAGAGCAATAAACGTGGATTTTTAAAGAAGATTCTTTCAAGGACCTTCAAAGCAATAAACGTGGATTTTTAAAGAATATTCTTTCAAGGACCTTCAGAGCAATAAACGTGGATTTTTAAAGAATATTCTTTCAAGGACCTTCAGTGCAATAAACGTGGATTTTTAAAGAATATTCTTTCAAGGACCTTCAGAGCAATAAACGTGGATTTTTAAAGAATATTCTTTCAAGGACCTTCAGAGCAATAAACGTGAATTTTTAAAGAATATTCTTTCAAGGACCTTCAGAGCAATAAACGTGGATTTTTAAAGAATATTCTTTCAAGGACCTTCAGAGCAATAAACGTGAATTTTTAAAGAATATTCTTTCAAGGACCTTCAGAGCAATAAACGTGGATTTTTAAGGAATATTCTTTCAAGGACCTTCAGAGCAATAAACGTGGATTTTTAAAGAATATTCTTTCAAGGACCTTCAGAGCAATAAACGTGGATTTTTAAAGAATTTTCTTTCAAGGACCTTCAGAGCAATAAACGTGGATTTTTAAAGAATATTCTTTCAAGGACCTTCAGAGCAATAAACGTGGATTTTTAAAGAATATTCTTTTAAGGACCTTCAGAGCAATAAACGTGGATTTTTAAAGAATATTCTTTCAAGGACCTTCAGAGCAATAAACGTGGATTTTTAAAGAATATTCTTTCAAGGACCTTCAGAGCAATAAACGTGGATTTTTGAAGAATATTCTTTCAAGGACCTTCAGAGCAATTAACGTGGATTTTTAAAGAATATTCTTTCAAGGACCTTCAGAGCAATAAACGTGGATTTTTAAAGAATATTCTTTCAAGGACCTTCAGAGCAATAAACGTGGATTTTTAAAGAATTTTCTTTCAAGGACCTTCAGAGCAATAAACGTGGATTTTTAAAGAATTTTCTTTCAAGGACCTTCAGAGCAATAAACGTGGATTTTTAAAGAATATTCTTTCAAGGACCTTCAGAGCAATAAACGTGGATTTTTAAAGAATATTTTTTCTAGGACCTTCAGAGCAATACACGTGGATTTTTAAAGAATATTCTTTCAAGGACCTTCAGAGCAATAAACGTGGATTTTTGAAGAATATTCTTTCAAGGACCTTCAGAGCAATAAACGTGGATTTTTAAAGAATATACTTTCAAGGACCTTCAGAGCAATAAACGTGGATTTTTAAAGAATATTCTTTCAAGGACCTACAGAGCAATAAACGTGGATTTTTAAAGAATATTCTTTCGAGGACCTTCAGGGCAATTAACGTGGATTTTTAAAGAATATCCTTTCAAGGACCTTCAGAGCAATAAACGTGGATTTTTAAAGAATATTCTTTCAAGGACCTTCAGGGCAATAAACGTGGATTTTTAAAGAATATTCTTCCAAGGACCTTCAGAGCAATAAACGTGGATTTTTAAAGAATATTCTTCCAAGGACCTTCAGAGCAATAAACGTGGATTTTTAAATAATATTTTTTTAAGGATCGTCACAGCAATAAACGTGGATTTTTAAATAATATTTTTTCAAGGATCGTCACAGCAATAAACGTGGATTTTTAAATAATATTTTTTCAAGGATCGTCACAGCAATAAACGTGGATTTTTAAATAATATTTTTTCAAGGATCGTCACAGCAATAAACGTGGATTTTTAAATAATATTTTTTCAAGGATCGTCACAGCAATAAACGTGGATTTTTAAATAATATTTTTTCAAGGATCGTCACAGCAATAAACGTGGATTTTTAAATAATATTTTTTCAAGGATCGTCACAGCAATAAACGTGGATTTTTAAATAATATTTTTTCAAGGATCGTCACAGCAATAAACGTGGATATTCAAATAATATTTTTTCAAGTATCGTCACAGCAATAAACGTGGATTTTTAAAAAATATTTTTTCAAGGATCGTCACAGCAATAAACGTGGATTTTTAAATAATATTTTTTCAAGGATCGTCACTGCAATAAACGTGGATTTTTAAATAATATTTTTTCAAGGATCGTCACAACAATAAACGTGGATTTTTAAATAATATTTTTTCAAGGATCGTCACAGCAATAAACGTGGATTTTTAAATAATATTTTTTCAAGGATCGTCACAGCAATAAACGTGGATTTTTAAATAATATTTTTTCAAGGATCGTCACAGCAATAAACGTGGATTTTCAAATAATATTTTTTCAAGGATCGTCACAGCAATAAACGTGGATTTTTAAATAATATTTTTTCAAGGATCGTCACAGCAATAAACGTGGATTTTTATATAATATTTTTTCAAGGATCGTCACAGCAATAAACGTGGATTTTTATATAATATTTTTTCAAGGATCGTCACAGCAATAAACGTGGATTTTTAAATAATATTTTTTCAAGGATCGTCACAGCAATAAACGTGGATTTTTAAATAATATTTTTTCAAGGATCGTCACAGCAATAAACGTTGATTTTTAAATAATATTTTTTCAAGGATCGTCACAGCAATAAACGTGGATTTTTTTCAAGGACCTTCAGAGCAATAAACGTGGATTTTTAAATAATATTTTTTCAAGGATCGTCACAGCAATAAACGTGGATTTTTAAATAATATTTTTTCAAGGATCGTCACAGCAATAAACGTGGATTTTTAAATAATATTTTTTCAAGGATCGTCACAGCAATAAACGTGGATTTTTAAATAATATTTTTTCAAGGATCGTCACAGCAATAAACGTGGATTTTTAAATAATATTTTTTCAAGGATCGTCACAGCAATAAACGTGGATTTTTAAATAATATTCTTTCAAGGACCTTCAGAGCAATAAACGTGGATTTTTAAAGAATATTTTCTTAAAGGACCTTCAGAGCAATAAACGTGGATTTTTAAAGAATATTTTCTTAAAGGACCCTCAGAGCAATAAAATTGGATTTTTAAAGAATATTTTCTTAAAGGACCCTCAGAGTAATAAACGTGGGGTTTTAAAGAATATTTTTTAAAGGACTCTCAGACCAATAAGAATACTTTTTTATGAGCCCTCAGAGCAATAAATGTGGATTTTAAAAGAATATTTGTTCAAGGACCCTCAGAGCAATAAATGTGGGTTTTAAAAGAATATTTGTTCAAGGACCCTCAGAGCAATAAATGTGGATTTTAAAAGAATATTTGTTCAAGGACCCTCAGAGCAATAAACGTGGATTTTTTTAAGAATATTTTTCAACCATCACATAGCAAACACCTGGATTTTTTAAAATATTTCTTCATGGACCCTTATAGCAATAAACGTGGATTTAAAAATATATATTTTTTCAAGGACCTTCCGAGCAATAAACGTGGATTTTTAAAGATTATTTTTTCAAGGACTCTCAGACCAATAAACGTGGATTCTTAAAGAATACTTTTTCAAGGGCCCTCAGAGCAATAAATGTGGATTTTAAAAGAATATTTGTTCAAGGACCTTAGAGCAATAAACTTGGATTTTTTAAGTATTAGTTTTTCAAGGACCCTCAGAGCAAAAACGTGTATTTGTAAAGTATATTTTTCGAGGACCCTCAGAGAAACAAACGTTGAATATTTCTTCAAGGACACTTATAGCAATAAATGTGGATTTTCAAAGAAAAATTTTCAAGGACCCTTAGAGCAATATACGTAGATTTTCAAAGAAACATTTTTTAAAGGACCCTCAGAGCAACAAACGTAGATTTTTAAAGATTTTTTTTGACCCTCAGAGCAATATACGAGGATTTTCAAAGAATATTTTTTAATGACCCTCAGATCAAGGGCTCTTCTAGCAATAAAGCTGGATTTTTAAAGAATATTTTTTAAAGGACCTCAGAGCGATAAACGTGTATTTTTAAAGAATATTTTTTTAAGGACCCTCAGAGCAATAAACTTGCATTTTTAAAGACTATTTTTTAAAGGGCCCTCAGAGCAATAAACGTGGATTTTTAAAGAATATTTTCTTAAAGGGCCCTCAGAGCAATAAACGTGGATTTTTAAATAATATTCTTTCAAGGACCTTCAGAGCAATAAACGTGGATTTTTAAATAATATTCTTTCAAGGACCTTCAGAGCAATAAACGTGGATTTTTAAAGAATATTTTCTTAAAGGACCTTCAGAGCAAAAACGTGGATTTTTAAAGTATATTTTTCGAGGACCCTCAAAGAAACAAACGTTGAATATTTCTTCAAGGACACTTATAGCAATAAATGTGGGTTATCAAAGAAAAATTTTCAAGGACCCTCTGAGCAATATACGTAGATTTTCAAAGAAACATTTTTTAAAGGACCCTCAGATTAGATTAGAATATTTTTTTTAATGAGCCTCAGAGCAATATACGAGGATTTTCAAAGAATATTTTTTAATGACCCTCAGATGAAGGGCTCTTCAAGCAATAAAGGTGGATTTTTAAAGAATATTTTATCAAGGACCCTCAGAGCAATAAAATTGGATTTTTAAAGAATATTTTCTTAAAGGACCCTCAGAGTAATAAACGTGGGGTTTTAAAGAATATTTTTTAAAGGACTCTCAGACCAATAAGAATACTTTTTTATGAGCCCTCAGAGCAATAAATGTGGATTTTAAAAGAATATTTGTTCAAGGACCCTCAGAGCAATAAATGTGGGTTTTAAAAGAATATTTGTTCAAGGACCCTCAGAGCAATAAATGTGGATTTTAAAAGAATATTTGTTCAAGGACCCTCAGAGCAATAAACGTGGATTTTTTTAAGAATATTTTTCAACCATCACATAGCAAACACCTGGATTTTTTAAAATATTTCTTCATGGACCCTTATAGCAATAAACGTGGATTTAAAAATATATATTTTTTCAAGGACCTTCCGAGCAATAAACGTGGATTTTTAAAGATTATTTTTTCAAGGACTCTCAGACCAATAAACGTGGATTCTTAAAGAATACTTTTTCAAGGGCCCTCAGAGCAATAAATGTGGATTTTAAAAGAATATTTGTTCAAGGACCTTAGAGCAATAAACTTGGATTTTTTAAGTATTAGTTTTTCAAGGACCCTCAGAGCAAAAACGTGTATTTGTAAAGTATATTTTTCGAGGACCCTCAGAGAAACAAACGTTGAATATTTCTTCAAGGACACTTATAGCAATAAATGTGGATTTTCAAAGAAAAATTTTCAAGGACCCTTAGAGCAATATACGTAGATTTTCAAAGAAACATTTTTTAAAGGACCCTCAGAGCAACAAACGTAGATTTTTAAAGATTTTTTTTGACCCTCAGAGCAATATACGAGGATTTTCAAAGAATATTTTTTAATGACCCTCAGATCAAGGGCTCTTCTAGCAATAAAGCTGGATTTTTAAAGAATATTTTTTAAAGGACCTCAGAGCGATAAACGTGTATTTTTAAAGAATATTTTTTTAAGGACCCTCAGAGCAATAAACTTGCATTTTTAAAGACTATTTTTTAAAGGGCCCTCAGAGCAATAAACGTGGATTTTTAAAGAATATTTTCTTAAAGGGCCCTCAGAGCAATAAACGTGGATTTTTAAATAATATTCTTTCAAGGACCTTCAGAGCAATAAACGTGGATTTTTAAATAATATTCTTTCAAGGACCTTCAGAGCAATAAACGTGGATTTTTAAAGAATATTTTCTTAAAGGACCTTCAGAGCAAAAACGTGGATTTTTAAAGTATATTTTTCGAGGACCCTCAAAGAAACAAACGTTGAATATTTCTTCAAGGACACTTATAGCAATAAATGTGGGTTATCAAAGAAAAATTTTCAAGGACCCTCTGAGCAATATACGTAGATTTTCAAAGAAACATTTTTTAAAGGACCCTCAGATTAGATTAGAATATTTTTTTTAATGAGCCTCAGAGCAATATACGAGGATTTTCAAAGAATATTTTTTAATGACCCTCAGATGAAGGGCTCTTCAAGCAATAAAGGTGGATTTTTAAAGAATATTTTATCAAGGACCCTCAGAGCAATAAATGTGGATTTGAAAGAATATCTATTTAGGGACCCTCAGAGCAATAAACGTGGATTTTTATAGAATAATGTTTCAACGGCCCTTATACCAACAAAAGTGGATTTTTAAAGAATAATTTTTGCAATGACCTTTAGAATGTTTCTTGTGGTTATGCTTGTTGCAGGGTGTTCATAGTGTGTTCTCTTTCTTGGTAAGGATGTTTGCATGACGGCGTTATATATTTTAACGGAACTTTAATGTCTTATCTACTCTACGTAAGATTTTGTACTTTGTCCGTCTGTTTCTTACGTTTTATTCTTCATTTTTTGTTTGTTAAAGGTTCACAAAACTTAGCATTAGCAAGGAATAAAACATTCGCACTTACTTTTTAATGTTCTCTTCATATCCTCTGGCTCTGGGAATTCAAACGATGACGTTTCTCCTCTGTCTTTGTTTGTCTGGCTGAGTGTGTTCTTTTTTCAGGTTTTTCCTTCACAACAAAGGCTGACTCAATCCCTCTGGGGGTATGGCTTGAATTAGCGGTTGAAGCGAAACGAAAGAATTTACGAATAAATGAATGGATGAATGACTGATTGAGTGGATGAATGTAAAGAACATGACCAAGGAAACAACAACAGCAACAACACCTAAAAAAATTATTCATACACATACACTTACACTTAAGTACACACCAATCCTTATTCTTCGTCTAAATAAATCGCAAAAATAGTGGAAAAGAGAAATTTCTCTAAGAATTGAATAGTTATAGTGTTGGCACATGGTAAGTTTCGTTCGTTCGCTTAGTTGTTGGCTGCCTTGCACTTTTCTTAGTATTTTCAAACTTAAAAAATGTTTTTTTGTTTGTTGTTTTTGCTGTTGCAAATGCCTGGTTATGTTGCATACCATTTGTACACTTGACATGAAAAGCTAATAGAGGTATGGATCGGCTACATTAAGGAAACAAGGGGTGTGAAAGGCAAAACTAACATAGGAAAACTTAAGCACATACCCACACAAATACAAATAAGCAAACACAAAACAATAATAAAAAAAAAACGCCATCGTGCACACATCGTGAAAGACATAATGGCAGAAGAAGCAGGACGAGTAGAAGCCTTAATCGAAGAGCTAGTAAATTTCTTCTTGACTATGCACCAAATTCAATTATAGAAGTTTTGACAGTGAAATATTAGAATTAACGATTTTATGTCATTATTTTTAGAATGTGGAGAAAAGTCGGAAAGGTGTCGGACAGGTAGGAATCTTAATTTAGCACACTGCCACTGAAGAAGAAAGTCTTATCAAGCAAAACCATTGGATGCTTTGGGCGGCTGTGTGCGCTTTTGAGCAAACACATAATCACACACACCGAGTCACATACTAAGCAGAACAATTTAATTTCGCATTAGGTTGTTTGCAGTGCTTTTTAGGATTTTAATACAATCAGGTATGAGCAATAGTCTATGGGTAACCTTGGTGAGCATATTAATTGGTTATACTTAGGTAAATAAGAATGTGAATACAATAGAGAAGAGTGAGAATTTCAAATGCAGGTTACAAAAATGGGAATTTCACAGGTTATATTCTGTAGACGTGTGAATTTTTTAAAAAATTTTTTTTCCAAGGAACCTCATTAGAATTTCGAGGCCCCTTTTTAAATAATTTTTTCAAGGACCAAAAGTTTAGCATTGGGGATTCTTAAAGAAGGACCATCACAGCAGTAAGTGTAGATTTTTTAAAGATTATTTGTTCAAGGATCTTTAGAGCAAAAAAGGTGGATTTTCTAAAGAATATTTTTCAAGGACATTCAGAGCAATAAACGTCGATTCTTTAAAAGACGCTCAGAGCAATAAAAGTTGATTTTTAATTAATAGTTTTCAAGGACCTTCAAGCAATAAACGGGAATTTCTTAAAGAATATTTTTCAAGGACCCTCACAGCATTAAACGCAGATTTTTAATAAATATTTTTCAAGGGCCATCACAACATAGATTTCTTTAAAGATATATTTTCAATGATCATCACAGCGCTAAAGGCGGATATTAAAAAAAATTGTCTCACGGATCCTCAGAGCAATAAATGTGGAATTTTTAAAAAAAAAATATTTTTAAAGACCCTCAGAGCAATAAAAGTGAAGTTTTTAAGCAATAAACGGGAATTTCTTAAAGAATATTTTTCAAGGACCCTCAGAGCATTAAACGCAGATTTTTAATAAATATTTTTCAAGGGCCATCACAACATACATTTCTTTAAAGATATATTTTCAATGATCATCACAGCGCTAAAGGCGGATATTAAAAAAAATTGTCTCACGGATCCTCAGAGCAATAAATGTGGAATTTTTAAAAAAAATATTTTTAAGGACCCTCAGAGCAATAAAAGTGAAGTTTTTAAGGAATTTTTCTGAAGGACCCTCACACAAATGTACGTGAATTTTTTAAAGAATATTCTTTTTCAACGACCATCACAGCAATAAACCTGAATTTTTAAAGAATATTTTTTCAACGAGCATCACTGCAATAAACGTGGATTTTTTAACGAATATTTTTTAAGGCCCAAAAGACCCGTAAAAGTGGATTTTTTAAAGAATATTTTTTAAGGCCCAAAAGACCCGTAAACGTGGATTTTTTAAAGAATATTATCTCATGGACCAAAATACCCATAAACGTGGATTTTGTAAAAAAGATTTTTCAATGACCAAAAGACCAATAAACTTGGATTTTATAAAGAATATTTTTCAAGGACCAATAAACGTGGATTCTGTAAAAAAAATAATTTTCAAGGATCAAAAGACCAATAAACGTGGAATTTGTAAAAAAATATTTTTCAAGGATCAAAAAACCAATAAACGTGGATCTTGTAAAAAATATTTTTCAAGGATCAAAAAACCAATAAACCTGGATTTTGTAAATAAATAAATATTTTTCAAGGATCAAAAGACCAATAAACCTGAATTTTGTAAATAAATATTTTTCAAAGACCAAAAGATTTTGGATTTTGTAAAAAAAACTATTTCTCAAAGTCCAAAAAATTTTGAATTTTGTAACAAATATGTTTCAAACCAAAGGATTTTGGATTTTGTAAAAAATATTTTTCAAAGGCCAAAACATGGATTTTGGAAATAAATAAATTCCAAGGACCAAAGGACTAATAAACGTAAATTTTGTAAATAATTATTTTCCAAGGTCCAAAAGTCCAATAAACGTGGATTTTGACAAATATATATTTTCCAAGGATTTTGTAAATAAAATAATCTTTTCCAAGGAATAACAGATTTTGTAAAAAATACCAAAAGATTTTGGATTTTATAAAAAATGTTTTTCAAAGAACAAAAAAAATTTTTAAGACCAAAAGGTTTTGGATTTTTTAAAAAATATGTTTCAAAGACCAAAAATTTTGGATTTTTTTAAAATTAATTTTCAAAGACCGAAAGATTTTGGATTTTGTAAAAAATGTTTTTCAAAGACCAAAAGATTTTGGAGTTTGTAAAAATTATTATTCAAAGGCCAAAACATTTTGGATTTTATTAAAAATCTTCTCCAAGGACCAAAAGACCAATAAATGTGGATTTTGTAAAAAATATTCTTCAAGGACCAAAAGACCAATAAATAAATATTTTTCAAGGACCAAAAGGCGAATAAACGTGGATGTTGTAAAATATATTTTTGAAAGACCAAAATATTTTGGATTTTGTAAAAAATATTTTTCACAGAACAACAAATTTTGGATTTTGTAAAAATTATATTTCACAGACCAAAAGATTTTGGATTTTGTAAAATATATATTTCAAAGACCAAAAGATTTTGAATTTAATAAAATATATTCTTCAAGGACCAAAAGACAAATAAACGTGGATTTTGTAAATAAATATTTTCCGAGGACCAATACACTAATAAACGTGAATTTTGCAAAACAAATATTTTTCAAGGATCAAAAGACCAATAAAGGTGGATTTTGTAAAAAATATTTTTCAAGGACCAAAAGACCAATAAACGTGGATTTTGTAAATAAATATTTTTTAAGGACCAAAAGACTAATAAACGTGGATTTTCTACATAAATAGTTTCCAAGGACCAAAAGACCAATAAAAGTGGATTTTGCAAAAAAGTATTTTTCAAGGATAAAAAGACCAATAAACGTGTATTTTGTAAAATACATTCTTCAAGGACGAAAAGACCAATAAACGTTGATTATGTAAATATATATTTTTCAAGGATAAAAATACCAATAAAAGTGGATTTTGCAAAAAAGTATTTTTCAAGGATAAAAAGACCAATAAACGTGTATTTTGCAAAAAATATTTTTCAAGGATAAAAATACCAATAAAAGTGGATTTTGCAAAAAAGTATTTTTCAAGGATAAAAAGACCAATAAACGTGTATTTTGCAAAAAATATTTTTCAGGGATCAAAAGACCAATAAACGTGCATTTTGTAAAAAATATTTTTCACGGACCAAAAGACCAATAAACTTGGATTTTGTAGAAAATATTTTTCAAGGACCAAAAGAATAATAAACGTTGAAGTCTGTTATTAAAATATACTTCTGCATAAACCTCGTGGAAGGTCAAGACATGCACAATTCCACCCATTATACTCCATCACAACACCCAATTGCATCCATTCTACAAAAGTAATGACACACATTTAAGCGACAGACAAGTACGATGTGATAATCGAACATATTTATGTAAATGTCCTTTAAGCTAAAGAGACAAAATGATAGAATTACAAATGTGTACCCGTTCTGTGTTTGCCAAAGAAGATCTTCTAACACTGATACCGGGAGGATATTGATACAACAGCCACGGTGTCGGTGATGACAACGATGATGGTTAAGTGACTGACACTAATAACTGAATGCGCCACACAAAAGTACAACATATAGCGATGGCAATAATATAAACACACACATGCACATATACATACAATTATAGCTAACAGCAAATGAACGATAAAATCGGATTAAAGTCTTTGATGATATCATTGTCCTCGTATGAAGGCTGTTGCTAAAGATGTGGTTGAAGACTGACTGACACATCCTTAAAATTGTGTGAAATAAAAATAAAATTGAATTAATTCAGTGAAAGAAGGCAAAAACAATACAATCGGAATGAAAAAATAGTATTTAAGTGATAATAAAAGTGGCCACAAATGTGTTTAAGCACAGTTGATGTTAATATAAAAGTTAAGAATATGTATTCAAGCGTCCTTAGAACAAAAAGTGTTGATGTTCTAAACACTATTTTTTAGGACCTCAGAAGCGTGACTATGAATATTTTAAGAACATTTTGCAAGACTTTCACAGCAATATAAGTTGATTTTTCAATAAATATTTTGTCAAGGATAACGCCAGTAATGAAAATGATTTTTTTTGGAAAAATACCTGTATTTTCTCAAGGACCATCAGAGCTATAAACGTGGATCTCCCAAAAATATCTTCTCAAACAATCAACGATTGATGGTCTTTTAGTCCTTGAAAGATATTCTTTAAAAAATCAGCATTTGATGATTTTTGGTAATTGAAAAAATATTCTTTAAAAAAATTCTTAAACAAATCCGAGTTTAATGATATTTTGGTCATTGAAAAATATTCTTTAAAAAAATTCTTAAACAAATTCACGTTTAATGTTTATTACGTTTATTTTGGTCATTGAAAAATATTCTTTAAAAAATCCACGTTCGATGGTCTTTTGGTCCTTGAAAAATATTCCTTAAAAAATCCACATTTGATAATCTTTCGGTCCTTCAGAAATATTCTTTAAAAAAATCGTTTGGTCCTTGAAAAATATTCTTTAAAAAATCTACGTTTGATGATCTTTTCTTCTTTAAAAAATCTACGTTTGATGATCTTTTCTTCTTTAAAAAATCCACGTTTGATGATTTTTGGTCCTTGGAAAATACTCTTTAAAAAATCTACGTTTGATGGTCTTTTCTTCTTTAAAAAATCCACGTTTGATGATCTTTTGGTCCTTGAAAAATATTCTTTAAAAAATCCACGTTTGATGATCTTTTCGTCCTTGAAAAATATTTTTTAAAAAAATCCACGTTTGATGATCTTTTGGTCCTTGAAAAATATTCTTTAAAAAATCCACGTTTGATGATCTTTTGTCCTTGAAAAATATTCTTTAAAAAATCCAAGTTTGATGATCTTTTGGTCCTTGAAAAATATTCTTTAAAAAATCCACGTTTGATGATCTTTTGGTGCTTGAAAAATATTCTTTAAAAAATCCACGTTTGATGATTTTTTGGTCCTTGAAAAATATTCTTTAAAAAATCCACGTTTGATGATTTTTTGGTCCTTGAAAAATATTCTTTAAAAAATCCACGTTTGATGATCTTTTGGTGCTTGAAAAATATTCTTTAAAAAATCCACGTTTGATGATTTTTTGGTCCTTGAAAAATATTCTTTAAAAAATCCAGGTTTGATGATTTTTTGGTCCTTGAAAAATATTCTTTAAAAAATCCACGTTTGATGATTTTTTGGTCCTTGAAAAATATTCTTTAAAAAATCCACGTTTGATGATCTTTTGGTCCTTGAAAAATATTCTTTAAAAAATCCAAGTTTGATGATCTTTTGGTCCTTGAAAAATATTCTTTAAAAAATCCAAGTTTGATGATCTTTTGGTCCTTGAAAAATTAAAAAATCTTTTGTCCTTGAAAAATATTCTTTAAAAAATCCACGTTTGATGATTTTTTGGTCCTTGAAAAATATTCTTTAAAAAATCCACGTTTGATGATTTTTTGGTCCTTGAAAAATATTCTTTAAAAAATCCACGTTTGATGATTTTTTGGTCCTTGAAAAATATTCTTTAAAAAATCCACGTTTGATGATTTTTTGGTCCTTGAAAAATATTCTTTAAAAAATCCACGTTTGATGATTTTTTGGTCCTTGAAAAATATTCTTTAAAAAATCCACGTTTGATGATTTTTTGGTCCTTGAAAAATATTCTTTAAAAAATCCACGTTTGATGATTTTTTGGTCCTTGAAAAATATTCTTTAAAAAATCCACGTTTGATGATTTTTTGGTCCTTGAAAAATATTCTTTAAAAAATCCACGTTTGATGATTTTTTGGTCCTTGAAAAATATTCTTTAAAAAATCCACGTTTGATGATTTTTTGGTCCTTGAAAAATATTCTTTAAAAAATCCACGTTTGATGATTTTTTGGTCCTTGAAAAATATTCTTTAAAAAATCCACGTTTGATGATTTTTTGGTCCTTGAAAAATATTCTTTAAAAAATCCACGTTTGATGATTTTTTGGTCCTTGAAAAATATTCTTTAAAAAATCCACGTTTGATGATTTTTTGGTCCTTGAAAAATATTCTTTAAAAAATCCACGTTTGATGATTTTTTGGTCCTTGAAAAATATTCTTTAAAAAATCCACGTTTGATGATTTTTTGGTCCTTGAAAAATATTCTTTAAAAAATCCACGTTTGATGATTTTTTGGTCCTTGAAAAATATTCTTTAAAAAATCCACGTTTGATGATTTTTTGGTCCTTGAAAAATATTCTTTAAAAAATCCACGTTTGATGATTTTTTGGTCCTTGAAAAATATTCTTTAAAAAATCCACGTTTGATGATTTTTTGGTCCTTGAAAAATATTCTTTAAAAAAATCCACGTTTGATGATTTTTTGGTCCTTGAAAAATATTCTTTAAAAAATCCACGTTTGATGATTTTTTGGTCCTTGAAAAATATTCTTTAAAAAATCCACGTTTGATGATTTTTTGGTCCTTGAAAAATATTCTTTAAAAAATCCACGTTTGATGATCTTCTGGTCCTTGAAAAATATTCTTTAAAAATCCACGTTTGATGATCTTTCGTCCTTGAAAAAATTTTTTTAAAAATCCACGTTTGATGATCTTTTCTCCTTGAAAAATATTCTTTAAAAAATCCACGTTTGATGATCTTTTGGTCCTTGAAAAATATTCTTTAAAAAATCCACGTTTGATGGTCCTTGAAAAATATTCTTTAAAAAATCCACGTTTGATGGTCCTTGAAAAATATTCTTTAAAAAATCCACGTTTGATGATCTTTTGTCCTTGAAAAATATTCTTTAAAAAATCCACGTTTGATGATCTTTTGTCCTTGAAAAATATTCTTTAAAAAATCCAAGTTTGATGATCTTTTGGTCCTTGAAAAATATTCTTTAAAAAATCCACGTTTGATGATCTTTTGGTCCTTGAAAAATATTCTTTAAAAAATCCACGTTTGATGATCTTTTGTCCTTGAACAATATTCTTTAAAAAATCCACGTTTGATGATCTTTTGGTCCTTGGAAAATATTCTTTAAAAAATCCACGTTTGATGATCTTTTGGTCCTTGAAAAATATTCTTTAAAAAATCCAAGTTTGATGATCTTTTGGTCCTTGAAAAATATTCTTTAAAAAATCCACGTTTGATGATCTTTTGGTCCTTGAAAAATATTCTTTAAAAAATCCAAGTTTTATGATCTTTTGGTCCTTGAAAAATATTCTTTAAAAAATCCACGTTTGATGATCTTTTGGTCCTTGAAAAATATTCTTTAAAAAATCCACGTTTGATGATCTTTTGGTCGTTGAAAAACATTCTTTAAAAAATCCACGTTTGATGATATTTTGGTCCTTGAAAAATATTCTTTAAAAAATCCACGTTTGAACATCTTTTGGTCCTTGAAAAATATTCTTTAAAAAATCCACGTTTGATGATCTTTTGATCCTTGAAAAATATTCTTTAAAAAATCCACGTTTGATGATCTTTTGGTCCTTGAAAAATATTCTTTAAAAAATCCACGTTTGATGATCTTTTGGTCCTTGAAAAATATTCTTTAAAAAATCCACGTTTGATGATCTTTTGGTCCTTGAAAAATATTCTTTAAAAAATCCACGTTTGATGATCTTTTGGTCCTTGAAAAATATTCTTTAAAAAATCCACGTTTGATGATCTTTTGGTCCTTGAAAAATATTCTCTAAAAAAATACACGTTTGATTATCTTCTGGTCCTTGAAAAATATTCTTTAAAAAATCCACGTTTGATGATCTTTTGGTCCTTGAAAAATATTATTTAAAAAATCCACGTTTGATGATCTTTTGGTCCTTGAAAAATATTCTTTAAAAAATCCACGTTTGATGATCTTTTGGTCCTTGAAAAATATTCTTTAAAAAATCCACGTTTGATGATCTTTTGGTCCTTGAAAAATATTCTTTAAAAAATCCACGTTTGTTGATCCCTTGGTCCTCGAAAAATATTCTTTAAAAAAACCCAGGTTTGATGATTTTTTTGTCCTTGAAAAATATTCTTTAAAAAAATCCAGGTTTGATGATTTTTTTGTCCTTGAAAAATATTCTTTAAAAAATCCACGTTTGATGATCTTTTTGTCCTTGAAAATATTCTTTAAAAAATCCACGTTTGATGATCTTGAAAAATATTCTTTAAAAAATTCAAGTTTGATGATCTTTTGGTCCTTGAAAGATATTCTTTAAAAAATCCAAGTTTGATGATCTTTTGGTCCTTGAAAAATATTCTTTAAAAAATCCAAGTTTGATGATCTTTTGGTCCTTGAAAAATATTCTTTAAAAAATCCAAGTTTGATGATCTTTTGGTCCTTGAAAAATATTCATTAAAAAATCCACGTTTGATGATCTTTTGGTCCTTGAAAAATATTCTTTAAAAAATCCACGTTTGATGATCTTTTGGTCCTTGAAAAATATTCTTTAAAAAATCCACGTTTTTTGCCCTATGGATCCTAAAAATTATAACCATTAAGAATCCACGTTTACTGCTCTAAGGGTGCTAAAAAAAATTTTCTATAAAAATCTGCGTTTATTGCTCAGAGGGTCATTGAGAAATATTCTTTAAAAACAAGTAAAAAAGTATCAGTCGGCTTTGCCGACAGAGATATACCCTCAGCATGTGCAAATTGAAACACTTTTTTCACAAAAAACGACAAAAATGTTGATTAGGATTAAAGTTCAAAAATTTTGCGGAAAAGGTACTTAAAGGAATGGACAGACATAGACCATCGGGGTGCCACAGGGGGTTTTTACACCCTTCGGGCTGTTTTCTCAAGAAGTATGGACTTGTCCCTGAAACAACTTTTACCATCGTAATTGAGGCAGCAAATGTAAGTTGCTTCAACAAAAATCAAAGTGATTCAATAGCAGGTCTTAAAGTGAACTTATCCAAAATTTTGTGTGGGAGGTACGGGATGGAGTGGACAAATATAGTCCATATTCGAACCTGATCTATGTATATCTGGTAGATATTATGAGAATGTGGAAAGTATAGACCAAATCGGTTACTCCCTTCAAGAGTTATCGTACGCACAAATTTTCCGAACATTTTCGAACTTTTGTGTGGGAGGTACCGGAAGTAGTGGACCGATATAGCCCATCTTCGAAATTAAACTAAGTTTGGGCAAAATATTACGAAGGCCAAATTTTGGACCGAATCGAGAGTTATCTTGCGCTCCAACCACTACACACGGTGTCATAGGGTTTTTTGTAACTTTCAGGCTATTTTCTCAGGAAGTATGGACTTGCCCCTAATGAAACTTACAGCGTCGTATAGAGGACAGCGAATACAACTTGCGTAAACAAAAATCAGAGCGATTCGAGACCAGGTCCTAAACTGAACTTTTCCAAAATTTTGTGTGGGAGGTACCCGGAGGAGTGGACCTATTGAGTCCATATTGGAACCTCATCTAAGTTTGGTAGAAATTACACGATGTGCAAAGTATGGACCAAATCGGTTATTCCCTACAAGAGTTATCGTGCGCACAAGTTTTGCGACAATTTTTGAACATTTGTGGGGGAGGTACCTGAAGAAGTGGACCTATATGGCGCATCTTCGAACTTAAATCGAATCTGGACAAAATATTTTGATACCCAAAATTTGAACCGAATCGATTGATCCGTTCGAGAGTTATCGTGCGCACCAGCCAGACAGACGGACAGACAGACAGACAGACAGACAGACAGACGGACGGACATTGCTAGATCTACTCAAAATTGTCTGAAACGGATATCGTACAAACATACTTGGGGTCTAAAACCATTATTTCGATGAGGCACATTTTTGGTCGTATCAAAGTGTAAATACCCTCTTTAGCCTAAAGGCTGAGGGTATAAAAAACCACGTTCTTTGCTCTAAGGGTCATTGGTAAATTATTCTTTAAAAAAATCACGTTGTACTCGACGTTCTTTAAAAATATATTATTTAAAAATCCACGCTTATTGCGGTAAGGGTCCCTGAGAAAATATTCTTTAAAAAAATTCAAGTTTAATGTTGTGAGGATACTTGAGAAAATATTCTTTAAAAATCCACGTTTATTGCGGCAAGAGTCCCTTAGAAAATATTCTTTAAAAAATCAAGTTTATTGTTGTGAGGGTCCTTGAGAAAATATTCATTAAAAAATCCACGTTTATTATTGTGAGTTTCCTTGAGAAAATGTTCTATGAAAAATTGAGAATTTTTTAATCCACGTTTATAGTCTGAGGGCAATTGAGAAAATATTTCTTTAAAAAATACGCGTTTTTTGCTCTGAGGGTCCATGTTTAGCTTTCAGAACAAACACACAAAAACCATTTGTCCCCTGTTATGATCTCTCCCCCGTGAAATTATTTAATTTGTTAATCAATCAATTACTCCAAATCCCTTTCAATAAACTTAACGGGTCCATTCCTTTTATTCTTGTTTTACACAAAATAATATGTTGTGATTGTTCCACCAAGTCTGCGTTGCTTATCTGTCTTGCTTTCTTTTTGTTCGTTCGCCCAGATTAACTCTCATAAAACTTTCAAAGTATATTGCGAAAGTGGTAAAAAATTTATTGCATCCTTTTGTAATCTCATAAAATAAATCATCTTTCTCGTCTTAACGAGGAATTTTGTTGATTTTCTCAGTATACATATATTTGGTTTTGTGTTGCTGGTTTTCATCTGCCTACCATGTCCCTCCCCTTACTTTCGCGATGAACAACTAAAAAGGAAAAACAAACAGAAATTGGCATGGAATTTGATGGATAACCATTTCTTTACTCCTGAGAGATTCGTGTTATTCGAACTGCATTTGTTTTTGTTTCATTTTGTTCACCATTCACCACGTATTTTTTATGTGACGGCCTTAGCCATAATTGACATCAGCATCGTCAATATCGTCGACATCATTTATATACTTCAGGATTCAGTTTGGCTAAAGCCGTTCAATAGACAATGCCTCTAAAATTGTTGGCAAAAATCGAAGAAACTTGTGAATGTGGATGATAATGTCGATGATAAATGGATCAATTGTTTCGTTAACAGACTCATCATAATTGGTTCTTGGTTTCTTGATGCCTGAACTCTCTTACCTAACCTAGCTTAACCTAACTAACAACAAATCAACCTAAATGCAAAAGAAGCCTATAACTGGAAAATGATAATGTTGTTATATATGGAAATAACAATCTTACCATTAACATCCCAGATAACAACTTTTTCCAAGGGCTTTGATTTCGGCTTTTTTCTGAAAATTTCTGAATATTTTTATAGAAATTTTCCGATTTTTCTAATATTTTCCTAGAAATTAGACAGATTTTCTGTAAATTTCTTTTAAGAAGGTTAGGTTAGGTTATAGGATGCGCAGCTGCTGTATATAGCAGCCACTCCACTCGGAGACCTTGTGGTCCATTGTGATCATCCTGGTTTATAAATCCGGTTGTTGTTGGTGTTATTTCATGTTTGGTGATTCTGTATGGTGCTGGGTGTCGGTGTGGTGATGATTGTTGATGATGTGGGTGTGGTGATGATTGTTGATCATGTGGGTGTGGTGATGATTGTGGGTGTGTGTTGATTATAGATGGTATGTATGTGGTGGTGATTGTGTGGGTGTGGGTATGGTGATGAGCTTAGATGATTATGGATTTGGTTATTGTTTGGCGATGGTGGTGATTGTTGGTGATGTGATGGTGTGTGGTTGTGTACAGATGAGTACCGGTTTTGTTGCTGCTGGATAGGAGAGGAAAAGGTAGGAAGGGAAGAGACGGGTCAAGGAGGTATAGGAGGAGGATGAGGGAATAAAAGAAAAGAATGCAAGAGAGGTATATTAGTTATTAAATAGACTAAAATGCAGTCAAGTAGATCTGCCCCGTAGCCATTTGAGACCTCTGCAGTATGCAAGCAGGACTGATGGGTCGGAAGAAGAGAGGTGAGAGAGCGATTCAATCATGTGTGTGCCAAAGAGCCTATATCTCTTGGCCGCCAATCTGGGGCACTGGCACAGTAGATGTTCAATCGTCTCCGTCTCCTCTGCATCTTCACACAGCCTGCAATAGTCACTGCTGTTGGTCTCCCATCTGCATGTAATGGATCTGATGTTGCAGTGGCCAGTAATGACCCCTACATCAACCCTGATCTCCGACTTGCATAGCGAGAGGAGGGAATCAGTTCTACGTGCCGAGATCTCCGGCCAGATTGACTTTGCTACCCGACAACCAGGAGCATCTTGCCAAATTCTTTTGGTTTTCTCAACGTAGAACCTTGTGAGTTTGTCAATGAAATGACAAAGCGGAGGTCGTACTCCAACTTCCATTTGCATGTCGGTTGATTGCGAGCCAATTCATCCACAATCTCATTTCCCTCTACACCACAGTGACCAGGTACCCAACAAAGTCTTACTGGCATTCTGCAGGTCTTCAAAACAGACCTACAGTCTCGAACTATTCTAGATTTAATAGTGAAAGATCCTAGAGCTTTTAGCGCAGCTTGGCTATCTACATATATAGTAACCGCCATGTCTGCTAAGTCTATCCTTCCCACTAGTGCCTCTAAGGCCTTCAATACTGCAAAGACTTCTGCCTGGAAAACACTACAATTGTCGTTCAGTTTGTAGGAGTACCTGAAGTTCAGTTCTTCGGAGTACACACCAGCACCCGTGCCGTCTTCCATCTTAGACCCATCAGTGAAGATGGATAGGCTATCAGGTATTGGTCTGCACTGAACCCATTCTCCCCTATCGAGTATTAAGACGTCAGGTGTGTTGAAGTCCAGAGACGGTGACATATAGTCAGTCTCCCCCCCCCCTCTATCTCCAATCACTGCCTGACTACTAATCCGCCGCAGAACAGTTGCATGACCAGCCATTGAACATCGCCACATGTCAAGTTCCCTAAGCCTCAAAGCATACCTGGAGGCCTGGAGCTGAACCAAAATGTCCAGAGGTTGAGCATTTAAAACAGCATTCAGCGCCATTTGAGGTGTGATTTTTATAGCTCCAGTAGTGAGAATTGACGCGGCACGTTGCACCCTGGTTAGCTTAGAAAGATTTGATTTTATACTGAGTGAGTGCCACCACACAAGACAACCATAGGTTAGGATGGGACAAACCACAGTCTTATACAACCAGTGTATAACATGCGGTTTTAAACCCCAGCTCTTACCTATGGTGTTCTTACAGGAATATAGTGCGATTAACCCTCTTTTAGCTCTCTCCTCGGTGTTCCTTTTCCATAGGAGCCTATGGTCCAGTACCACACCAAGGTACTTAGCTTCAGTGGAGAGGCTTAATTGCACACCATCCAGAGTTGGTGGAACAAACTCAGCAGTATTCCTCTTCCTGGTGAATAGTACCAGCTCTGTCTTAAGCCAGAAATCGGAAGGGAGCATAAAAACTTGTTGGCTTCAACCCATTTTTATCTATTTTTCTACATTGATGCCAACACAGCTTCCACGTAAATTAATTTTAATGATCGACCTTATGGGATTCCTCCTAAAACACTTCATTCTAAAGAATTTCAATCGTACTATATAGAATATGTTAACAGTTCGCGAATTCTGAATGGGTGAAACTCGGATTCATCGATTGTAAAACATTTTTGGTTTTCGCCATATATTGATTGACGATTGATGGCAAAAACCACAAACACATAAAATTCCCATGACCTATCATATATTTTTTATCAGTGTTCTTATCAGTGGCTTTCTTTTACGTTATTGTATTTTGTTTGTGTTTCTTTTCTCTCCTACTTACATACAAAATTCAGACATAAAAATTACTCTGCCAAGTGAATAACCAAACAATCTGTCTGTCGGTCTGTCTGTCTGTCTGTTTGGCATTATTTTGAACGTGACTTGGCGGTAGAGACAAATTGTCACTGGCACGCAAATACATACAAAGACACGTAATAAAATTACGTCCTCCATGTTGTATGTATCCTCCTTTGTCTGCAAGTCAGAAGATTTATAAGTGCGGAGGACGTGGGGCATAGGGATTAATATAAAACTTTCCTCTTTTAACGTATTGATTTTTAAATGTGAAACATTAAAAGTCTAGCTTTCGTTGTTTGGAATAAATTGAATTTGAAAAAAAACAAAAATAACCCAAGGAGTGTGCTTCTTTGCTTGTGTAGAATATGTGTGTTTAACCAAATGTTCCACTGGGAAAGTCATGAGTTATTCACAGCGAAACGGTTGTTCCTTTAATTGTTCTTCAAAACATTTAAATTAAATTTACCATAGATTCAGCATTTAAAATGTTGTTCTTTGTTGTATATAGACAACTGTGTGCGAAGGGTATTATAAGTTTGTTTTGGCAAAAATTCATATAACAACGCGAAATATTCGTCGGAGACCCTCAATGTGGTATACCGATTTTCATATCTCTACGATATAAAGCGATTTTGAGATGTGTGTCCGTCCGTCCGTCTGTATATTATATACAGACCGGAGTTTACACTTATTGTTATTGGTGATGATCGTGAAATATTTAGCGGGTGAAATGGACCAAAAACCTAATTTTTATCCAATTTGGAGCGGCTCTGTAGGTCAAAATAATAGTCCGATCGCCTCGAAATTTTAAATAAGGTAAAAGTATATGGTAAGGAAGAAGCTTGCAAATTGAGATGATGACCAGATAATATTTAGAGGGTAAAATAGACCTCAACTTTTGTGTAAAAATTGTTAATATACAGATTAAATATTTATTTCTGGAGGACACATTTTGGGTAAATAAGCTATACAGGGAAAAGGAACTCTTGACCTTTCTATTGATGCCAATTGTGTTGGTGTACATGGCCAGATAACAGAGTTACAGATTAATATATCCAGTTATTTGTTTGTAGTGTAATCATAAACACGCTAGAGATCGCAATTGTAGCGCAATAGTCACGAAATGTTGCACAAGGTAAGACTTTAGGTATAAGAAGATGCCTAAAATTTTGGATGATGATATGATATTATTTAGCGGGTGAAATGGACCATAACTTTTGTTTGAAAAATAAAAAAAAAATATTTTTGGTCTATATTTTATTTTCTGGAGGGCATTTACCGGCAAAATAAGGAAAAATAACTACTGACCTATGCCCCTGATGCAAATTGCAATAACATGTCTGCTAGATAACGG
The DNA here is from genome assembly GCF_047663935.1 of Musca autumnalis. Lineage (NCBI taxonomy): Eukaryota > Metazoa > Arthropoda > Insecta > Diptera > Muscidae > Musca > Musca autumnalis. The sequence continues at coordinate 36,673,401 of NW_027411644.1, forward strand.
GCCTACTGCCTAATAAACACTCCGGTTCATCTGAATAGAACCAGCCAATATTTGTCTACAAATACCATTATATCTGACGAAAGGAGAGGAAATGTAAATTATAATTTTGTGGACATGTAGAGTATATAGTAGCCGATATTTTCAATACCTAACATGTTTCATATATGCGTTATAACGGTACTTTTTACTCGCTTTATGAAAAAATGTCAAAATATTTGCATTTTTTAATGGTTCACCAGGATAGAACCACCCTAAGAATTTACACAAATCCTTTGTTAGATGTGGTAAACTTTAACAAAAAACTATTTATAATTATAAATAAATGCCATTAGTGTTGATTGCCAACAAATATTGTGTAAAAATTTGTATTAGGGTCTTGAAATTTGATGAAAATCGAGGCTTAGAGCTCCAAAAAATATTTTTATGAAGAAATCGGAAGAAACAATTTATAAAGACAAAATTTTATGCTGAATTATGTTCAAAATTTTCTGTAGTACAATAAAATAACAAAAAAGTCACATTTGATAGGTTTATGAGTCCGAAACAGAGGAAATATGGTAAAGATAACTCAAATTTCTACCTTTCCAATCCAAAAATTGATATTTTATCTCAGGAAAGTGAATGCAAATCGATGGGTTCCAGCCAATTTCGTTGGCTGTGAACATCTACAGGTCCAAAAAATAAAGAAAATCCCACCGCCTAACGCTTCATGTCAACATTAAGGGCTTTGATTAGAAGATATCGCATGACAAGGCAAGCACAAAATCATAGGCGCTATTTTTTGTGTAATAACAGATCAGAAATATTTTTTCGGTACTTATACTATGAGGAAAAGATGTGTGAACATCATAACCATCAAAATTAAACCCTTTCCTTTTGAAAAAATTAACGTGTGCCTTTCCCTATCGCTAAGCTGTTTCTTCACATCAAATGTCTTAGAACCTTTTGAAATTCTAAGGACTTGATGGTGAGACGGAGCGTTCGGCGGTGGAATTTTCTTTATTTTTTGGACCTGTAGATGTCCACAGCCAACGAAATTGGGTGGAACCCATCGATTTGCATTCACTTTCCTGAGATAAAATATCAATTTTTGGATTGGAAAGGTAGAAATTTGAGTTATCTTTACCATATTTCCTCTGTTTCGGACTCATAAACCTATCAAATGTGACTTTTTTGTAATTTTATTGTACTACAGAAAATTTTGAACATAAATCAGTATAAAATTTTGTCTTTATAAATTGTTTCTACCGATTTCTTCATAAAAATATTTTTTGGAGCTCTAAGACTCGATTTTCATCAAATTTCAAGACCCTAATACACGTTTTTGCTCAATATTTGTTGGCAATCAACACTAACGGCATTAATTTATAATTATAAATAGTTTTTTGTTAAAGTTTACCACATCTAACAAAGGATTTGTGTAAATTCTTAGGTTGGTTCTATCGTGGAGAACCATTAAAAAATGCTAATAATTTGACATTTTTTCATAAAGCGAGTAAAAAGAACCGTTATAACACATATACATACATAACGCATTCTACATGTCCAAGGCAAGGTAAGGAAGAAGCTTGCAAATTGAGATGATGACCAGATAATATTTAGAGGGTAAAATAGACCTCAACTTTTGTGTAAAAATTGTTAATATACAGATTAAATATTTATTTCTGGAGGACACATTTTGGGTAAATAAGCTATACAGGGAAATGGAACTCTTGACCTTTCTATTGATGCCAATTGTGTTGGTGTACATGGCCAGATAACAGAGTTACAGATTAATATATCCAGTTATTTGTTTGTAGTGTAATCATAAACACGCTAGAGATCGCAATTGTAGCGCAATAGTCACGAAATGTTGCACAAGGTAAGACTTTAGGTATAAGAAGATGCCTAAAATTTTGGATGATGATATGATATTATTTAGCGGGTGAAATGGACCATAACTTTTGTTTGAAAAATAAAAAAAAAATATTTTTGGTCTATATTTTATTTTCTGGAGGGCATTTACCGGCAAAATAAGGAAAAATAACTACTGACCTATGCCCCTGATGCAAATTGCAATAACATGTCTGCTAGATAACGGGCCTACTGCCTAATAAACACTCCGGTTCATCTGAATAGAACCAGCCAATATTTGTCTACAAATACCGTTATATCTGACGAAAGGAGAGGAAATGTAAATTATAATTTTGTGGACATGTAGAGTATATAGTAGCCGATATTTTCAATACCTAACATGTTTCATATATGCGTTATAACGGTACTTTTTACTCGCTTTATGAAAAAATGTCAAAATATTTGCATTTTTTAATGGTTCACCAGGATAGAACCACCCTAAGAATTTACACAAATACTTTGTTAGATGTGGTAAACTTTAACAAAAAACTATTTATAATTATAAATAAATGCCGTTAGTGTTGATTGCCAACAAATATTGTGTAAAAATTTGTATTAGGGTCTTGAAATTTGATGAAAATCGAGGCTTAGAGCTCCAAAAAATATTTTTATGAAGAAATCGGAAGAAACAATTTATAAAGACAAAATTTTATGCTGAATTATGTTCAAAATTTTCTGTAGTACAATAAAATAACAAAAAAGTCACATTTGATAGGTTTATGAGTCCGAAACAGAGGAAATATGGTAAAGATAACTCAAATTTCTACCTTTCCAATCCAAAAATTGATATTTTATCTCAGGAAAGTGAATGCAAATCGATGGGTTCCAGCCAATTTCGTTGGCTGTGAACATCTACAGGTCCAAAAAATAAAGAAAATCCCACCGCCTAACGCTTCATGTCAACATTAAGGGCTTTGATTAGAAGATATCGCATGACAAGGCAAGCACAAAATCATAGGCGCTATTTTTTGTGTAATAACAGATCAGAAATATTTTTTCGGTACTTATACTATGAGGAAAAGATGTGTGAACATCATAACCATCAAAATTAAACCCTTTCCTTTTGAAAAAATTAACGTGTGCCTTTCCCTATCGCTAAGCTGTTTCTTCACATCAAATGTCTTAGAACCTTTTGAAATTCTAAGGACTTGATGGTGAGACGGAGCGTTCGGCGGTGGAATTTTCTTTATTTTTTGGACCTGTAGATGTCCACAGCCAACGAAATTGGGTGGAACCCATCGATTTGCATTCACTTTCCTGAGATAAAATATCAATTTTTGGATTGGAAAGGTAGAAATTTGAGTTATCTTTACCATATTTCCTCTGTTTCGGACTCATAAACCTATCAAATGTGACTTTTTTGTAATTTTATTGTACTACAGAAAATTTTGAACATAAATCAGTATAAAATTTTGTCTTTATAAATTGTTTCTACCGATTTCTTCATAAAAATATTTTTTGGAGCTCTAAGACTCGATTTTCATCAAATTTCAAGACCCTAATACACGTTTTTGCTCAATATTTGTTGGCAATCAACACTAACGGCATTAATTTATAATTATAAATAGTTTTTTGTTAAAGTTTACCACATCTAACAAAGGATTTGTGTAAATTCTTAGGTTGGTTCTATCGTGGAGAACCATTAAAAAATGCTAATAATTTGACATTTTTTCATAAAGCGAGTAAAAAGAACCGTTATAACACATATACATACATAACGCATTCTACATGTCCACAAAATTATAATTTACAATTCCTCTCCTTTCGTCAGATATAACGGTATTTGTAGACAAATATTGGTTGGTTCTATTCAGATGAACCGGAGTGTATAATGGGTTTTGTGTAGAGAACCACATTCTCCTCCCAAGCTACAAATTGTCCCTATTATGACAGAGAAAGTCTAGTTTTTGCACTATTGCAAATTACGTTGAGAAATAGTGTATTAATTGACCTATTGAATTTGTTATACATATATTGCGGTCGCTTCGCCACCTTTTTTTCAAAATGTTCTCCATGTCGCTACCATTAAAGTTTTTTTTTTTTTTTTGAAGTATTAATTTTGGTGAAGGCAAAGTCAACCAATTTTAAACAACCAATTTTAATAAAATCTATCAAGAACGGTGGATGTACGTTCACAATAAATTTTTGGGATAAATCGGATACAGCTTCCATAACGCTAAACTTTTTAAAACTCTGTTTCCTCAAAAACGCGAGTGGTGTGTCGGCTTCTTAACTGAAAAAGAAACGATTCACAGAAAACGCAAATTAATCCGCGAAATTTTCAAAAACATTTTTTACAATATTTTTTTAATTTTTGCAGTAGCCGTTTCCTCCGTTCTAGTGGATGGATTTTCACGATCTGTGATTTAAATGATCCGGAACTAAAATATCGCAGGGTACCAGCACACTCAAAAAATATTGTAAATACTGTACCCAAAAATAGTTTTTTTTGGAAAAAATATTGCACTAAAGGTTGGCTTTTGCAGTAAATTACTGTGATGCTGTGTAGACTACATAGTCAATATACATATCAAATTATGCGTAATCGAGAACTTTAATCATATTATTGGTTTTTTGAAATACCCGGATGCTCGTATCAGTAACATCAAAAATAGAAAAAAACACCTAAAATCAAAATGTCAGCGCCATTAAAATGTGGATGCAGTGTAGATTTTGAAAAGTGATACATTCGAAGTGTAATCTTCGGCGACCTGACTTAACGCCCAAAATCAATTTTGGGCGTTATGTCCTCCCTGACCCCGGACTTAACGCCCAAAATGGAATTGGGCGTTAAGTCTGCCCCCATAGCGGACATAAGGCCCATTGGGCTTTATGTCCGTTTTCGGAAATTAATGATTTTCCCACTTCATAAGTAAAATTCAGATTTATTTAGAAATAAAGTTGATTTATATATGTATGTAATAAATAAACAAGTAAAAAGTCGTTAAGTTCGGCCGGGCCGAACTTTTTATACCCTCCACCATAAAATAGTCTTAATTAAAATAAAATAATTATTGTCCTTTTACAATTTTAGGTGGAAAAACTTTTCGATAATGGTTAGACTCCTACTGCCTCCCGCTATTGCTTAAATTACACTGTGAACACAAATGTTGGGACAGAGATAATTCCTTTTGGAGATGAAAGCCCTTGGTGTGTGTATATTAAAAACCCCGAAGGACAGATGCGCCGTGATTCGAACTTCCGCGTTATGGCGTGATGAAGTTTTTGCAAGAGACCTTGTGGGCCATCATGAATTAGCATTATATCTTTGTTTGTTGGTTTTGTAGAGCACTTAAGCAACAGTAAACAAAGATATAACGCTAATTCCTGATGGCCCACAAGGTCTCTAACAAAAATTTCATCACGCCATAAGGCGGAAGTTCGACTCACGGCGGATCTGTCCTTCGGGGTTCATAATATACTCACCAAGGCCTTTCTTTCCCAATAGGAATTTTCCGTGCCCCAGGCTTTCACCTCCATTTTGTTGCATTTTGTTATCTGATCAAACTAAAAAAAATGTGTTCAGCTAGGTGAAAGGTACCACCTACGGGGCTATATCAAAGAGTCAACCTATCTTTAATTTTTTTGGCGGAAAAGTTTTATAGCTGCAGTGAACTTCAAGAGTCAAATTGAGGGTAGTTTCATCAAAACAATGTAGACCCTCAAAAATGGACCCATGTTGACGAATTTTAGTGAAGAAATTTCGTGACCACTGAAAATTCCCGAAAATCGGGAGGTACAGTTATATGGGGGGATATACCAAAACATGGACCTATATTGACGATTATTTTTGAACTAGCTGAACCCGGTGCGCTTTGCTGCCCAGACTACGATAAAATATAATGGAATGCCAGAATTATTTTAACGTTTTTAATATTTTAAGGAATAAATATAGGAGATATGAAGGCGTTATATACCTATTCAGGGTTGTTATGGAGCTACTATGGTATTTTTGTATGTTGCAAGAGGTAACACTCCTCCGAAAGCCTTTCCGCCTATAAGTATTCCTAATGATTTAGATATATCATAATAAAACATAAATCTTATGAAGTCTCTCAAAGATATGATACTTAATAGCTGTATCCTTAGTCAATTCCTTCCCGACTATAAGTACTTCTGTAAATAATGATGACTTTTACTGACTGCTAAGTCTTCAAAATATCATTGAAATTGAACATACGTAACAAAAACATGAAATCGACCGAATATATATATATGGGTAGCTATATTCCTATATGAACCGCTCTCGATATAGTTTGTCATATTTATTTTTAGACCAAATCCCGTCTCACATTCACATTTTGTGCATAAAATACAGAAAATCAGCCGAAAATATATATGGGAGCTATATTCTAATCTGAACCGATTTCGGTATAATTTGTCCCATTTATTTCTAGAACGAATTGCGTCACGCTTTCCAAATTTCAGTGAAATTGGACATATGTAGTGTGCCCAAATCTGAACCGGTCTCGATATAATTTGGCACATTTATATTTGGAACAAATTCCGTCAGACATCCCAAATTTCAGCAACATTGGACACATATAGCGTGTTTAGAGCATCAAATACAGAAAATTGGCCTAATATATAGATAGGAGCAATATCCAAATCTGAACCTATTTCGATATGATTTGGCACATTTATGTCTAGACCAAATCCCATTACGCATTCCAAATTTCACCGAAATTGGACATAAATAGCGAGTTTGGTTCATAAAATACAGGACATCGCCCGAAAATATATATGGGAGCTAAATTCAAATCTGAACCGATCTCTATATAAGCTAGCACATTTATTTCTGGAACAAATTCCGTCAGACCCTCCAAATTTCAGCGAAATTGAACATATACAGCGTGTTTGGTGCATAAAATGTGGAAAATCGGCCGAAAATATATATTGGAGCTATATCCAAATCTGAACCGTTTTCGATATAATTCGGCACATTTATGCCTAGACCAACTTCCGTTACACATTCCAAATTTCAGCGAAATTGGACGTATATAGCGTGTTTGGTGCATCAAATGCGGAAAATCGGCCGAAAATATATATGGGAGCTATATCCAAATCTGAACCGATTTCGATATAATTCGGCACATTTATGTCTAGACCAAATTACGTTACACATTTCAAATTTCAGCGAAATTGGACGTATATAGCGTGCTTGGTGCATAAAATACAGGAAATCGGCGAAAATATATATGGGAGCTATATTCAAATCTGAACCGATATCTATATAATTTAGCATGTTTATTTCTAGAACAAATTCCGTCAGACCCTCCAAATTTCAGCGAAATTGGACATATATAGCGTGTTTGGTGCATAAAATAAGGAAATCGGCCGAAAATATATGTGTATGGGTGCTATATCCAAATCTGAATCAATCTCAATAATATCTGGCGCATTTATTTCTAGAACAAATTCCGTGAGAAATTCAAAATTTCAGCGTAATTGGACATATATAGCGTGTTTGGTGCATAAAATAAGGATGTCGGCCGAAAATATATGTGTATGGGAGCTATATCCAAATCTGAATCAATCTCAATAATATCTGGCACATTTATTTCTAGAACAAATTCCGTGAGAAATTCAAAATTTCAGCGAATTTGGACATATATAGCGTGTTTGGTGCATAAAATAAGGAAGTCGGCCGAAAATATATGTGTATGGGAGCTATATCCAAATCTGAACCGATTTTGATATAATTTGGCACGTTCATTTCCATACCAAGTTCCGTCATACATTCCAAATTTCATCGAAATTGGACATAAATAGCATGTTTGGTACATAAAATAAGGAAATTGGCCGAAAATATATGTATGTGGGAGCTATATCCAAATCTGAACCGATTTGAATATAATTTGGTAAATTTATTTCTACATCAAATTCCGTCACGCATACAAAATTTGGTGATTGTATCTGTAACAGTTCTAAAGATATTTGCATACAAAATCTAAATTTTTTGGAGGTACCTCCGGTTTTGATGCTATATCTCCAGATCAACGCGAAATTTAAAGAAATGATATAGCCTATTTTCATTCCAGGCCATGTAGCAATGTACCCTAAACATTTCAGTAAGATCTGTTCAGCGGTTTTCGAGTCTATAAGGCACAAACAAACGAACAAACAAACAAACAAACAGACAAACAAATTTCAATTTTATATATATAGATAGACAGAATCTGAACCGATTTTGATATAATTTGGCACGTTCATTTCCATACCAAGTTCCGTCATACATTCCAAATTTCATCGAAATTGGACATAAATAGCATGTTTGGTACATAAAATAAGGAAATTGGCCGAAAATATATGTATGTGGGAGCTATATCCAAATCTGAACCGATTTGAATATAATTTGGTAAATTTATTTCTACATCAAATTCCGTCACGCATACAAAATTTGGTGATTGTATCTGTAACAGTTCTAAAGATATTTGCATACAAAATCTAAATTTTTTGGAGGTACCTCCGGTTTTGATGCTATATCTCCAGATCAACGCGAAATTTAAAGAAATGATATAGCCTATTTTCATTCCAGGCCATGTAGCAATGTACCCTAAACATTTCAGTAAGATCTGTTCAGCGGTTTTCGAGTCTATAAGGCACAAACAAACGAACAAACAAACAAACAAACAGACAAACAAATTTCAATTTTATATATATAGATAGACAGAATTGTAGCTAAAATTCTCAAAATACCGATCATTACAGCTAGTTCGGTTAAAAATTTTAGCTAAAATTCTCAAAATACCGAAAATCGGGAGGTACCGTTATATGGGGACTATACCAAAACATGGACCTATGTTGACGATGTTTCGTGGAGATGTTTCATGACCACTGAGAACCTCAAATATCAAATTGCAGATAGTTCGGTTAAAAATTGTGACTAACATTCTCAAAATACCGAAAATCGGGAGGTACCGTTATATGGGGACTATACCAAAACATGGACCTATGCCCATATCCTTTGGGATATAAGTTTGTTGATCACTAGGAACCCTAAGTGCCAAATTATAGCTAATTCGGTTTGCAAATGTGGCAAACTTAATATACCCTCCATACTATGGTGGAGGGTATAAAAACTGATTGAAATAATTTGTAAATAGTCACACTTTTAAATAGGAAAAATATATAGAAACGTTGAACGCTTCTGCTTAGTTGTGAAATAAAACAAATTGTCCTCATAGTTGAAATCATCAGCGGGGAATCGGCATCTAGAATCAAATGATTATGTAATGTAATAAATAAATATGGATATGCCATATTTCAAATATACATAAGTATGTACGAGTATGTAATTACCAATATTAAATGCGATTTCTTCCTTGTCCAATATAATTCCATTCAACTTTCCGATTCAATTATAAAATGTATTGGGCATTTAATTTACTTAAAAGCACAATTTCTTTAAGAAAACACAAAACACTGATTTATTCACTCGCTTTCCCGTCTTGACTCTACAAAGGTAACTAAAACACTGAAGAAAGAAAAAAATATAATTCATATCATTTCTTCTTTTCTTCTTCGCCTTAACTAAGTTGGTTAACAACAACAAAACAAGAAACACACGAGTTTGACGCATACACGCCATCAAAGCACCAAAGCCCCCTTCTTCGCTTCTACGTCTTCTATTATACAATACACACAACTCTTTAATATAAAACAGCATTCCACAGCCGCGAGAGCGCTGTTATTACTCTCGTTGACAAACATCCTCTCTCCACCCATGAAAAAAATGTTCTAACATAAAAAATATGTTTTACCCGAACATATCAAATTGAGATATGTTACAAAATGTTGCAAACATATATTTGTTTGGACCCAAACATATTATGTTTGCAACCGGTCCCAAACATATATTTGTTTGGATCCAAACATATTTCTAACATAAATTTTTCTGCGTGTATAAGATAAGCCTCCCTTGTCCCTATTGTGATATTTGTGGAAGAATTATATAAATTATACATTTCTAAACAATATGCCAAAATTGGAAATTTAACATTTATTGTGGGTTTATTAAAGATCTATCGTCCTCACATATGCTTGGTAACACAATCAGTTTTGTGATTTTCAGGGCATTTCGAAAATAGTTCATTGTGGTTATATACATATTTTATACCGATAGAAATAACTAATAATGAATAGAAATTCAAATAATTTGCATGCAAACAAATTTATAAATCCCAAAATTATTCATATTCAATTACACACCATGTAAGATAGTATAAGTCAGCTAATTACCAAAAACTGCCAAAATTTGTTGAACAGGGTGGTCCCGTTGTGTGGGGTCTAAACCAAAACATTGACCTATGTTAATAATTTTTGGTACGAAGGATTCATATCTTCCAAGAGGTCAAAATATCAAATTTCAGCCGAATCGGTCATAAAGTGTCGCTAAAATCCACAAAATATCTAAAATCGGACAGTACTTTCATGTGGGGGCTATGACAAAAAATAGACCTATTTTCAAAAAAATTATACATACTTATTTTCTACACTCTGAAACCTTTAAATATGCATTTTAAGGAAAATCGGTTGATAGATGTGCGCATTACCGTTCTATTTCAATTGGATACTACGTACAGTCACAACAAGTATTTACAAAAAATTCTCCCATCTTAAAATAGAAAAATCCACTTTATTTTAACTGTGGCAGATTTAAGCACGATTTGACTTCTGAATTTATTAGTACAGACCCCCTGCTATCTTTCAAATTCGATTTGGAGGTGGACATATTTGGACATTTTTTGTAAAAGTTTAAGTGTATTTAAAAAATATTTGTAAAAAATAATTTTTAATATATATAAAAACATTGATTTTATTACGCTAATTTTACAAATTTCATCGTTCTTTTTGTAAATATTATGAAAGTACTCATTAACGGCTTCCCGATTCATAATAACTCTGGTCTCACTTCTGTATATTTATGCAGCGACGCAATACAACAAAAATTGTATATTTTACAGCACAAAGTCTGTTTTATTTTTACATAAAAAAGTGTCAAGTTTGGTACTGCGCCAATCAACGAATACTATCGTTATTTACAAAAACTAATTATTTTCAGATGACTTTATGTGTTTTTTATTATTCTGTGCAAAAACAAAATTAACAAAAAACTGATGAAGATCTGTGGCGAGATCTGAAACTATAGTATTCCCTGCCTTACCCCTTGGTAAACATCGCCAATTTTTCCCACTAGGTACCGTGAAAAGAACCTTCTTCAAACAATTCAAATAGATCCAAGACTGGTCCTCAAACTGCACTTTTCCCAAATTTTGTGTAGGAGGTAGTCGAAGGACGGGACCGATATAGTCCATATTCCAACCTGATACATTACTAAATGAAATAATAGGATGTGCAAAGTTTGCACCAATCAGAAAATCCCCTTGAGAGTTATCTTGCGGATTTGCCATTTTAGTTAGGTTTCTTGCTTGTTTTCAGGGTTTCATGGACCTTTTCAGCCATAATCTCGGGAGGTATGGACTTGCCATTGCAATTGTACCATCGTAAAGGGGGCCGCAAGGACAATCTTCGATAGGACTCTTAAATTTCACTTTTCCAAATTTTGTGTGGGAGGTACTCGAAGGTGTGGACCGATATAGTCTTACCCGATCTATATCTGGAAGGAATAATAATATATGGAAAGTTTGGACCAAATCGATTTCACACTTCGACAATTATCGTTCACACAATTTTTCAGAAAATTTTTCAACTTTTGTGGGGGAGGTGCCCGAAGGAAATTAAACTATGTTTGGGCAAAAAATTCTAAATATCCCTCTCTTTAAATATTTGAAATTATATCCTAAATATTATGAATTCTTCCTATTGAATTTATATACTATTTCATATAAAATTCGAAAAATCGAATTTTTTTGGCTCATATTAAAGTACATGTAAAATAGAATATGTGCCAACATCTCCAGTCCATCGAACAAAAATTTACCGAGATATGAGCTTTCGAAGGGAAAAATTTATTGTCTTTTGTATGTATCATAGAAGCTAATAACGTCTTTTCCTCGAAGTGGAACTTTTGAAAGCCGTGCCCACTGTAGCTCGAAAACGGATGCTCCGGTTTTTATATGTTTTTGTGGGACTAGTATACACATAAATCTTGTGCATAACCGAAAGTTTTTAAAAAATGTATACGGAGTTCAAAAAAATGTGATGTTTTTACAGCGTTTTTTGTTTTGTTAAAACGGAAATTTAGATTTTAGTGTTCAAAATTTTTAAAAATTTATTTTTTTAATTCCGTTTCGATAAAGGACAAGATTATTAGGTTCGTAATGATCCCACAAAAATATATGCTGATCGGTATATTCTTTTTCAAACTACAGTGGGTACCGCAAACTGCTTTAGTAAAAACAGTGCTTTATAGGCGGGCATTTGTCAGAAAGATTTTTCAAAAAAAAAAAAAAAAATAGAAGGTAACTCAAGGTTTAATAGATTTCTTATAAAAAAATCATGAAAATGGCTTTTCTTATCCGTATAAGTGGCCATATACCCTTAAAATAGATTTACGTAACACTAAACAACATTTGAATTTTTTATGATATTTTTGCATAAAAATTCAATTGGACAACTGAACTCAAAATTTCTCTGTCATGATTGAGACAATTTGTATCATGGGAGGAAATTGTGGTTCTCTACACAAAACCCATTATATATTAGGCAGTAGGCCAGTTATCTAGCAGACACGTTATTGCAATTTGCATCAGGGGAAATATCAGTATTCGTTTTCCCATATGAAGGCTACTTTGCCGGTATGTGCCCTCCAGGAATTAAAATATGGACCAAAAATAAAATTTGTATATTTTTTATATCAAAGTAATGGTCCATTTCACCCGCTAAAAAATATCGGATCATCATCCAAAATTGTAGGCATCTTCTTCGACCTAAACCCTTACCTCGTGCAAAATTTCGTGACTATTTAGCTATAATTGCGACCTCTAGTGTGTTTTTGATTATACTTCAAGCAAAAAACTAGATATATTAGGCTGTAACTCTGTTATGTGAGCACGTAAATCAACGTAATTGGCATCAATGGAAAGATCAAGCGTTCCTCATCCAAGTATAGCTTACTTGCCCGGAATGTCTCTTCCGGGAAAAAGATATAAGCTGTATATTAAAAATTTTCACAATTTTCACACAAAATTTGTGGTCCATTTAACCCTCTAAATATTATCTGATCGCCATCTCTAATTGCATGCTTTTTCTTTGTCATATACTCTTACTTTATTTAAATTTTCTAGGCGATCGGACTATTACTGCGACCAACAGAGCAGCTACAAAATCGAATAAAAATTATGTTTTTGGTCCATTTCACCCGCTAAATATTTCACGATCATCACCAATTAAAATAGCGATCTATTCTGATGTGAAACCGACCTCCATACCAAGTTTCGTGACGATCGGTCCATAATTGCGGCCTGGAGTTTGATTACAATTTATAATGGACAGACGGACACACGGACGGACGGACGGACGGACGGACGGACGGACGGACACTCATCTCAAAATCGCTTTATCTCGCCGAGATATGAAGATTGGTATACCACATTGGGGGTCTCCACGAATATTTCGCGGTGTTACATGAATTTTTACCAAAACAAACTTATAATACCCTTTCCACATAGTGGTGTAGGGTATAAAAATATGCTTACTGAAATCATATTTAAATGTATATGTACGGATTTTCCAACAATTTGTGGACAAATGGACCCAACATTACAGTACTGTGATCGTTATGATTTACTTGAGTTTTCTCGAATAAGATTTACAAGCATGCACAATTTTGCAAACCTGCAATTTTATTTTTTAAAAACATATTTCGTATAAAAGATTTTTCTTGCTTGCGATACATCTACAACGCCATAAATAAAACATTGAGTCATAGAAAATCAAAATCAAAATTCAATCCTGAATATGCTGGAAGCGATGGAGCAAAAGTCAAAAACGGTATATTTTAGAAGAAATCGCGCGCGCGTTTTTTTAATATACGGTTTTTGAGATTTGCTGCATTGCTTCCAGCATATTCAGGTTTGCTCTATGACTCAATTTTATTTTCAGTGAGGAAACAATGTTAAATACTTATTAACACTTAATTTAAAAACTTACGAAAGCGATCCAGCAAAAGTCGAAAACGGTATATTTTATAAGAAATCGCGAGCGCGATTTTTTATAAAATATACCGATTTCGACTCAATTTTTAATTCACAATAAGAAATAAATCACTCAAGACGCTGTTAAACATTCCGTTTTGTCAGTGTTCGTTATTTGGAAATGTGTTAATAAATTCCTGAGGAGATTTCGATTTTTCGGAGCTCCTTATGCTTCCAACTAGTTTAAAATCAACTGTATGATGTTTGCTATCAATCAAATCAATCAAATCCTTTTTAAAATCTAATTAACCATAATATAATGGTAGACTCAATTTTGAAAATTTTTTTATAATAAAATTAGGCAGAATGTTCAAAATAATAGTTTATTGTAGGTTTTGGAACACAACAATTGAAACCGGCCTTGCATTACAAATATTAATTTTTAATCATTAAAATATGAAAAAAAAAAACACAACATAATATTTTGGGCGTTATGTCCACTTACAACGCGGACATAACGCCCAAATTTTTTTGGCGTTGTGTCCGATTATTTTTGGGCCTTATGTCCGGAGTTAGGGCGGACATAACACCCAATTTTATTTTGGGGGTTAAGTCCGGGGTAGGGGCGGACATAACGCCCAAAATTAATTTTTGGCGTTATGTCCTTGGGCGTTAAGTCAGGTCGCCGTAATCTTCACTTTGTATTCTTTTACTTTTACTTTGGACAGATGTCCGTCATTTGAATGGTTTAACCAGCAATCGAATAGCTACGTAAAAAACCTCGTTAGCTTCAACGTGTTTTTACCTTTTTTTTCAAATTTTTGAGCTTTGTTCAAAAACACTTAATTCAATTAAGCAATAGTCATAGTTACTGGTAAACTACAATAGCTCGAGTATTATAATATTGAAAAAATTTGGCTTCATGGAAACTATTTTTTTGTCTTTCACTCATACATATATAAGTTTATATCACAATGATATTACCCTGAAAAGCACAAAACCGTGTGCATTATCAAGAACAAGTATGGCACAAATGCACAATTTTTGGACGATATATCTTCAATAATTGCAGAATTTTCCTTTGATAATTTTTATATAGCATTTGTAGTGTTCAATAAATTGGAGGTGTGTCATTGTAACTGGGAGTATTTGCATTCCAAAAAGGAATCTGATATTCAAAGAAAATTTAATGATGTAGCAGATGGGGCTAAACAATGTCAATTTTCCAATTTTAGAATATTTATTAGAAATGTGTGATATATATAATTGTTGCACAAACATTTCCTGGCCATGCAAGCTCAATTTTTCAACCCCTCAGTAATGTTGGCGATATTTACTGAGTATTTCAGACATGTAAAACTTTTCTAGAAGAGGTATCTTGCGGCATGCACAGTGTTGCCGCAGTGGACAAAAATAGAAAAATGTGATGTTAAATTTTATATATGTTTACGTTTCCTTCTTACAGTAAACACATCAGATACGAGGAATCTGAAAGAATTTTGTCGATATGTGCATTCATAACGAAGTTATAGCTCTTTAAATATGAAAAATATTTCCCAGATAATCTAAAACGATAATCATATGAAAATTAGATGACCACTAAAATAATTATTTCTGAAAATTCTGTTGATAATATTAAAAGTTTTGGATGGGGATTTGATGGGTGGGCTATAAATATAAAATTTTAGTACAATAAGTTGACATCAACTGGACATGGTAAAAGTACCGTTATAGAGAATTACAAATTTAAATTTGATAAAAAGTATAAATTCTTAATATTTCTTAGAGTTTATCTTTCAATTGCCACCTGTTGCCATCTTGGTTCTTGATTTCCGTTAATTGGACATCTCTTCCGAAGCGAAATGTGTAAAAACATTCTGCCCATCTCTGTACCCTTCTGAGATATATAATTACAGATTTGGATATAGCCCCCATATATATCTTTTCCCGATTTTGCTACAAATCGTTCAATTTTGATCGAATTGCCTTCAAATTTAATATGTGTTATTTTCCTAGGCCCCTGAGTAGCCACACCGATTTCTACAAAAATCGGTTCAGATTTGGATATAGCCCTCATATATATCTTTCCCCGATTTTGCTATAACTCGATCATTTCTAATCGAATATCCTTCCAATTTAATATGTGATATTTTCTTAGGCCCCTGAGTAGTTTCAAATTTAACATGGGATGATTCCTCAGGCCCTTGTTCAGTTTTACCGTTGACCTAGGTTGTTGAATTTTTGCACAAGTACTTATGAGGGCACAGGAATGGTCCATATCGGTTCTGGTTTAAATATAGCTTCCATATATAATTTCGTACGCTGTCACTCAATTAAGAATAATTAGTCACATTTTCCTAATTTAATCAATATTTCACATACACTGCGTCTTTATTGCATCGGATACATAAAATCGGGCGAAAATATATATATGAGAGCTATATCCAAATCTAAACGGATTTTTGTCAAAATCGGTGAAACCGAAAAAGGCCAAAGAAAACATCCCATGTTAAATTTGAAGGATTTATAGTAAAATCGGTCATATGGAGGCTATATCCAAATATGTACCGGCAACACTGTGCGCCGTTCGTACTCGGCGATAAACTGTAGGTCCCATATCATTGAACCAATATGAAACAGGGTGCAGTCATTGATATGAGAGAAGAGCATTTGTTCCATAAAGGAATTTTGATTTATTGAAAGTTAATTCCCAGGGGTAGTGGTGTAGGGTATCATCCCGGCCCCGTCCGACTATATCCTTTTCTTACTTGTGTTGTTTTGTTTCGTTATTTTTTCATTGCACCTCAAACTCAATCACTGTGCAATTTGTTGTATGGCATCATATTGTCATCGGTTTATTGATATGTTATGTCGATTCTCTCGGCGGCATCTGTTGTTGTGGTGTTTAAGATAGTGATGCGCCGTTTGGCAGTTAGGCATTCTTATGTTTGGTTTGATTTGTTGTCGTCGTTGTTGTGCTTTTGATTTCCTACAAATTGAGTTTAGGCCTGATTACATTGAACTACTTTTTCGTGACAAAACATTGTCAGAGCGACATTTTCTGTGTCGGTTTTTCTGTTTTTGTTTTTATAGTGGTCGTTGTTGTTGTTTTTCCATTAGAGAGAGAGAAGTAAAAAAACTAAATTACAGGATTAGTATATCAAATTATATAAATCTCAGTGATTGTCTGTTTACTGTATCTGCAAGTGTGTGTGTTGGTTTTTGTATACAACGCCATATACAAGCACTTGTTTTACTGCCAGAGTAGTTATTGTTGTTTTTATGTTTTTACATATTAAATAAAACAACTACTAAACAACATGCCACCTAACCGCCCGGCAACGCTTCTGGGGAAGTCTCATTTGCAGCCAAACACCCACCATGCACCCATCCAAGAGCGAGACTTTGTTTTTGCTCCTGATTTAGTTGTCGTTGTTGTTTATTTAAATGAACATTTATTACTTACGACGTCTCCTTTTTTATTTAGTGTGTAAGGGAGCTTAAATATCTATAAACATTAAATTAGTTGTTTTGTTTTTGTTGTTGCTGCTACTACTCCTGCTGCTGATGCTGTTGTTGATGTTAAAAAGTTTATTTCTGCAACCACTTTCCATTCTTATTCGAACAAAAAAAAAATCCTTTTATAAGGATAAACGTTTTTTTGTATATGTGTTCAACTGAGAGTGAATGGGTATGAAGATACTTGTGCAAGTATAACACACACTTACTTCCATACCTGTAACAACAGCTTCACAACCAACAAGATGATCAACTTGATTTTCTACTGCTACAACTTTAAACCTTTTTTTACTTCAGAAAAGTGTTGTTAACTGTTTCCAAAACAAATATGTGGAGAAATAATTAGATTTACTGGGGTTAAAGTTGTGCAGCAAGGAAAATATTTTTTTAAAGACCATCAGGCCACAGCTTGGTTTTTAAAAACATTTTTTAACGACCATTGGACAATCAAGCCTTAGTTTTTTAAAGGATATATCCCAAGGATCCTAAGAGCAATAAACGTGGATATTTAGTTTTTAAAGAAATTCGGGGCAATATCTCTAAAACCAATGCGAATCTTCTTCTGACCTCTGAAGAAAGTTTGTAAATAAGGACAAGAATAAAATATTTGGAGAAATAATGAACTTGAAAAACTATATTTATTGCCTCAAATTTCAAAATATATGCAAAAATTCCACAATTTTTAAACATTTCGCACCGTATCTCCAAAACCGTTAAAATGGCCATACTGGGGTACCTCCCTCACAAACCTGCAAAATAGTGGTTTAAGGGCAGTTTAAGGTCTATTTGAGGATCTTTAGAAATTTTTACTGAAGGCATTCCTTGTGTTTAGAGCGGTATTATGTTTTTCGTGGGCAAGTCCATATTTCTAAAGGTGAAAATTATACTGTGGCGAACTGAAATGACTGGTGGGCGCAATATCTTTTCAAAGGAATGACTCCCAAAATAAGATCTACTCCCAAAATGAACTATATCGATCCGGTCCATTTCTCCATACCTCTATACCTGCACCGCAACACTTGTGATCAATGATACAAATCAATATTTTGTTTGCAAGTTCATACTCCGAAAATGGCTACAAATTTCTGAAAATCTCCTAATACATAGTTTTTGGGTTTAAGGATTTTGGCTGTGTAGCCGCTATTCGATCTGTTTATAGATGAAAGTTTTAATTCACATAGGCTCAGGGTATATTCCTGTTCACAAAGTCGAGTGGTACTTGTTGAGATTTTGACGAAGAAGAACCTGTTTCCGATCAGTTTTTCGATTTCGTTTGTCGTCACAAAATCCTTTACCGAAGGAGGAAAAATTAGCATTTCTAGAAATGTGCAATGAAAGCACTTCCCAAAATACAATTGCTATGGGTTTCTATGACATTTTCTGCTGGTTTTATTCAAAGAGTAATCTACAGAAAATCCCTGAATATGAAATTCATTGTAATTTTGAAATATAAAGTAAACAAATGTTTGTACGTTTGTTTGTTTATTTGAAGTTTATGGACTCAAAAACCGCTGAACTGATTTTCCTGAAGATTTTAGAGTACATCACTACATGGCCTGAAAATAACATAGGCTATAAAAATTGCTGAACTTCCTCGTTGATCCGGAGATATAGTATCAGAATGAAAGTTGGAATGAGTGACGAACATTGGCCTACAAATAAATTTGTCAAAATATATTTTACCTTATTCGGGATAGCAAAGCGCACCGGGTTCAGCTAGTAAAATATAAACATTGACCTCAAGTTCAATAATCTTGATTTTATTAACATTCGAAAGGTCGGACAAAACATAAAAATTCGACAGAAAAATCCTTTTGTCCAATAGACATTTACGACACTGCGGTGGAAGAGAAATTATATCATAAAAAATAATATATAATAGTTTTTTTGTTGCAAATTTCAAACATAATAAAGAATTTGTAATTGTTATGAATTTCAAAATAGTTCGTTATAAAAACGTGTTAGAGAAAATATACAAACACTTAAAACCCAAAGATTAAGCAACGGTTTTATATTTTATTGTTGAATTGCACTTATAAAAAATTTCAAAAACAAAATATCGCAAAAATGTTTTTTCTGGATGTTGTTTATAAGCCAAAGTATTGGACGTAATATGTTACAAACGTTCAATAAATACAAATAAACTTTTTGTTCTTAATTCAGTAACACACAGTCAGCCTAAAATTCCGTTTAAACAACACCTTAAAACTTAACAGTTTAAAATTTTACTCAAAAATTAAAAAATGTGTAATATAAGCTAATATCCTATGGGAACTAAAATAATTTCGTGGGGGGGGTCCGGGGGGCTACGTCGGTGTCACGGACCCTCAGATTAACAAACGTGAATTTTTATAACCTACACCATTATGTTTTGAGGGTATTATAAGTTGGTTTTGGCCAAAAAGTTTGTAACGCATCGAAATAATGGTCGTAGACCCATACTTATATATACCAAAATGAATGTCTCGACGAGCTGAGTCGATCTGACTTTGTGTGTCCGTCCGTCTGTCCATCCGGTGTTGATGGGGGTCCCGGAGGGGAGAAGCCTATTAATTTTAGTGATGGTCGGATAATATTCAAGGATCGGAATGGGAAAAAAATTATGTGGAGAAAATTCAACATTTATTCATATGCGCTTCAAAAAGAACGACCGTCAATGGAAGAAGATACGATTTACTTTACATTGGTGCAAAGTAGGTTGGCGTAGGTTGTCAAGCAACGGAGATATCGCATCCAATTTTTTCATTTTTTGGATTTTTTAGAAAATATTTTTCAATCGCGGATTTTTTAGAAATTTTTTTTCAGGCGTGGATTTTTTAGAAAATATTATTTTTTTGGAAATATTTACAAAATATTTTTTCAAGAGTGGATTTTTTAGAAACATTTTTTTCAAGCGTAGATTTTTTAGAAAAATTTATTTCAAGCGTATATTTTTTAGAATATTGTTTTCAAGCGTGGATTTTTTAGAAAATTTTTTTCAAACGTGGATTTTTAGAATTTTTTTTTTTCAGGCGTGGATTTTTTAGAAAAATTTTTTTTTCAGGCGTAGATTTTTTAGATTTTTTTTCAATCGTAAATTTTTAGAATATGTTTTTTCAAGCGTGGATTTTTTTGAAAATGTTTTTTTAAGCGTGGATTTTTTAGAATTTTTTTTCAAGCGTGTATTTTTTAGGAAAAATTTTTTCAAGCGTGGGTATTTTAGCAAATATTTTTTCAAGCGTGGATTTTTTAGAAAAAATTTTTTCAAGCGTGGGTATTTTAGCAAATATTTTTCAAGCGTTAATTTTTTTAGAAAATATTCTTTTTTGGAAATATTTACAAAATAATTTTTTAAACGTGAATTTGTTAGAAAATTTTTCAAGTGTTTTTTTTAGATAGTTTGTTTCAAGCTTGGATTTTTTTGGAAAATTTTGTTCAAGCGTGGATGTTTTAGAATATTTTTTTTTTCAAGCGTGGATTTTTTAGAAAATTTTTTTCAAGCTTGGATTTTTTAGAAATTTTTTGTCCAGCGTAGATTTTTTAGAAATTTTTTTTTTCAAGCGTGAATTTTTTAGAATTTTTTTTTCAAGCGTGAAATTTTTAGAAAATATTTTTTTAAGCGTGGATATTTTAGCATATTTTTTTTCAAGCATGGAATTTTTAGAAAATATTATTTCAAGTTTGGATTTTTTAGAAATGTTTTCCAAGCGTTAATTTTTTAGAAAATATTCTTTTTTGGAAATATTTACAAAATATTTTTTCAAGCGTGGTTTTGTTAGAAACATTTTTTTCAAGCGTGGATTTTTTAGAAAATTTTTTTCAACCGTGGCTTTTTCAGAATTTTTTTTTCAAGCGTGGATTTTTTAGAGAAATATTTTCTAAATTTTTTTAGAAAAGATTTTTCAAGCGCAGATTTTTTAGAAAATATTTTTTAAACGTCAATTATTATAAAATATATTTTTCAAGCTTGGATTTTTTTATTTAGAAAATGCTTTTCAACTTTGGAAAAATATTTTTCAAGCGTGGATTTTTTAGAATTTTTTTTTCAAGAGTGGAAAAATATTTTTTATGCGTAGAAAAATGTTTTTCAGTGGCGGACAAATATTTGTTTAAGCGTGAAGCAATCAACATTTTAGTAATTAGAGTTTCAACGCCACCTATATATCAATAATAACACTTGTAAGCCTTTGTACATTTGTCATTGTGATTTTATAACTTTTCCCATTTTTTGTTTGGATCGTCAATTTTGTTGGTTAATAGTGCTCCCAGAGAGGAAGAAGCACATTGAGTTTGGTGATGGTCGGATAATATTCAAGAGTCAGAATGGGCAAAAACTTAAATTTAAAGTTAACGGTTAAAAATACACCTCTGTCAAATATATTTAATACTAGAAACATTGTGGCGTTTTTTCTTGGGATAGCGTTTGCAATTTTGTTTTTTCAAAATAGTCTGGCTTAATCCCATTTTTCTTGTTTTAATATTTTAAAACAACTAGTTTATTAGTGGCAAAGATTTGGCATTGTTCGCCAAGGGGTAAGGCAGGGAATACTATAGTTTCGATCCACGCCACTGGATCTCATCAGTTCCCTTGTTTCTTGTTTGTGGATATTCTCCACCGAAGTTATTTTTCAATAACTTCTTCAACCAGAAACTTTTTATACCCAAACATCAATCGTCAGCTCGAAGTATAAAGGTAAGCAAAGAAAAAAGTTCAATGAGAAGTTTTTCCTTGGCAACCTCACACAACTCCGACGAAAGTGTCTGCGAAAACAATTCAAACCTCTTCCACTAATAAACTAGTTGTTTTAAAATATTAAAACAACAACAATGGGATTAAGCCAGACTATTTTGAACAAAAAAACAAAATACTTAATACTACTAATATAAGCTACTATGTAGTGCTAAATCAAGCAATACTAGATGACAATATCGCTTCTCACAAGTAGAAGCTAAACAGAATGAAAATCAATAAATTCGTTCATTCCTCTTGAGCAAATTGAACACTGTATATCAACCTCAGTACTTCCTTAAGAAGTTGAAACTGATAGCAGTGCATCATCCGCAATACAGAGAGTGAATCTACCAAGCAATACAGGAAAATTGTTTGTTTTATTGTCTGATAACTGATAGCAGAGCATCATCCGCAATACAGAAAGTGAATAAGTATTCTTTTAGAACCTAACCATTTGTTCTTTTATTGGCGCCCAACGTGGGGCGATATAAGGAGACAGTTCATTCCTCTTGATCAATTTGAAGATTGTACATCAACCTCAGTGCTTCCTTAAGTAGTTGAAACTGATAGCAGTACATCATCCGCAATACATAGAGTGAAGCTACCAAGCAATCCACGACAATTGTTTGTTTTATTGGCGCCCAACTCAGTGGCCATGTAACACGACCACTCTCAACCAACATCAACCGAGGACGGCAACAACATAATCAAAAGGCGACTCGTAATTCTTGGAAGCACACAATCTTCGCAATCGCCTTGTTTCACAGACGGCCTACACACATAGCCATATAAGATGACGGTTCATTCCTGTAGAACAATTGAACACTACATATCGCATTCAATGCTTCCTGAAGTACATGAAAAAGATAATAGTGCGTCTTCAGTATCTATAGAGAGTGAATAAAAATTATAACATAACACTTCAACAGCAATGCAGTTTTACTCCAAGGGAGGTTCCGAAGAAAATCTACAACATGGTTTCAACATCCAACAAGACTAGGTCAACGCCATCTACCTACCATCACTGCAGTTTTAGCAGATTCAACAAACTGATACGTGAACAAAATTCAAGAAACCATAATCCTCATACTTAGCCGATCCAACAACTCAATTACCCAGATGCAGCTTACCTTAGTACATTCAACAATCCATTATTCCTGATACAATTTGCCGTGGCAGTTTCCACAACATTTTATTTCTGATGCTTCATCGGGACGCTTTCAGCATCAGAGGGGTAGACTGAAGCAATCAACATTTTAATGATTACAGTTTTAACGTAATCGGTATTTCAATAGTAACACATTTAAGCTTTTAAGCTTTTGTACATTTGTCATTGTGATTTTATAACTTTTCATATTTCCTATTGTGATTGATCTTTAAATTTAAGGTTAACAGCTAAAAATATACCTCTCTAAAATATATTTAATACTAACTATGTACTACTAAATTTATCAAGCAATACTAGATGACAATATTGCTTCTCACAAGTAGAAGCTAAACAGAATGAAAATCAATAGATTCGTTCATTCCTCAATTTGAACACTGTACATCAACCTCAGTACTTCCTTAAGTAGTTGAAACTGATAGCAGAGCATAATCCGCAATACAGAGAGTGAAAAAGTATTCTTTTAAATCCTCCACAAAGGAATCCATAGTACGACCAGGAGAGTCGTGCTGCTACCGAAGAGAAAAATGCTGCATATAAGGCTACTCTGCAATCAGTAGCAACGCGTTGTGCACGAGAGAGGTATCGGGAGAAAAGGAGAGAAGAGAAACGTCTTTTCCGCAGGTAAAAGAGAGAAATGGAAAGGCGGGAGTGTGAAAAATCGAGATTTAAAGGAGCCAGAATGAAGTCTGAAAGTTCTACCTGCAAAGTAATTTGGTAACTGATACAGATAGTGTGACCAGGATATGGAAAAAACATTTCTCCAAGCGGTTTGTATCCGATAGTATCGAAGACGGCGAATATACCACAGATCCAATCCAGGAATATAGTATTGAATGTATACCGCCCAGCCAAGGTGAGGTATAGACATCAATAAACCAGTTGAAGAATAATAAGTCAGCAGGAACCGATGGATTACCAGCAAAGCTTTTCAAAACCAGAGGGGACACCCTGATAAGGTGTATCCATCAGCTAGTTAACACCATCTGATAAAAAGAACGCGTACCCGACGATTGGAACCTGAGTATCCTGTGTCCCGTCAACAAGAAAGGAGTTAAGACTGTATGCTAACTATAGGGGCATAAGTATTCACCTTATTGCCTACAAGATAGTGTCGGGGATACTGTGCGAACAATTACAACCTATGGTCAACGAAATAATTGGGCCATACCAATGCGGCTTTGGACCTGGCAAATTCCCCATTGACCACATATTTATTCTGCGCCAAATCCTGGAAAAGACCCAAGAGATGCAGATCAGACAGTCCCCTACGTTCAAAGGTATTCCAAGCCATGTCTGAATTTGTTATTCCTGCCAAGCTCATTCGGCTTTATAGAATGACTTTAACTGATATTCGGTCCTCAGTTAAAATATTAAATAACCTCTCCGAAGAGTTTAGTACCAAAAGAGGTTTCAGACAAGGAGGCGGCCTCTCGTGTGACTCATTCAACATTCTGCTAGAAAACGTATTCGGCATAACGAGAGCTATTTATGATGCATCTCAGATGGCTGTATAAGAAACAACTACAGGTATATCTACATACCAATACATAACCAATAACGAATATACAGAAAAACAAAACATAGTTTTATTCTAAACCAAGTCCGGGTAAATGTCAAAAATGACCATGAAAACGGGACAATATCGATCAGTTGTCAATGATAGCCGTACCTAAAATCTTCTGAGCAACATTTTTGTAGTATATTTGGATTTTGAAAAATCTCATCTTGTGATACTTTCACTACGATTCAAGAAATAAAGGACGTAAGTGAGTTAGAAGAACGAAATGTTCTACGAAAAGATTCGCCAATCGATTTGATTGAAGACATGTAATCTCAAAACGAAGCTACAATAACGCCAAACAGAGATATGAAGCTATTTTCCCAAGTATTATAGGGGAAATATAAAAAATCCACCACGCGATATGTCAGAAACTTGACCTAGGGCGAATATGTCCATTTGGGTTCTTAATATACTCACAAAGGGCTTTTATCTCCAAAAGGAATTTTCCACTCCCCAGACTTTGAGTTCAATTTTGTGTCACAGTGATATCGAACAATAGAGTTAGGTTTCCTTCACATTTGAAAAAAAAACAACTACATAATTCCAACCTGATATTCTTGTTACTTGGTTTCTTTTGCAGGTCATATTCATCATGTTGTTGTTGACTTAAAAACCGCTTTTCAATAAATTTCCCAGAAATTTATCATCCAAATAGACATTACTGTTCCACATGCAAATAGACACAAATACTTTGCTAAAGGACCCCCCTCATCTCCAACAGCAGCGACAAAGGCGAATAATATGATGCACACAAACGCACACAAATATTCTCTTTGCAAACATACTTTCATCAATTGCACACTCCAAAACGTTTAGAGTTTGGAATGAATACTGCTGTAAACAAATAACGCACACACGTTCCACAAACACACACACTTAAACTCTTTCTTGCAACAAATCTATGTATGAGGCGAATACCGTATTTATGCTGCACACACACCATTTGAATAGAGTATGATTTTTTCTTTGTTTACTTGGTTTTAAAGCTCCCGACTTTGACATGTTTGTAAAGTATATTGTTGTAGTTGTGTTTTTGCATTTGTTGGAATTTTTATATTTTTTTTTTCAAATTCTCATTTCTTTTGTTCTTTATTAAAGTCTTGCAGGATTCAGTAGTGTTTTGTTTTCAACCTTGTCTCTCTCTGTCATTTGTCAATCTCTTGCCACTTTGTCATCAAATGCTGATGATAGTCTTGTCGTGAGTTTTCTACAGATTTGTTTTTATTTGTTGTTCCTGCTGTTTTTGTCAAAAAATCTGGCAAAATTGTGTATACCCTCAGCATTTATGCTAACGAGGCTTCAGACAATTTGGAGTTGATTTAGCCATGCCATGCCCGTCCGTTCGTCTGTCGGACTGGCTGGAGCGCACGATAACTCTAGAACGGATCAACCGAATCGGTCAAAAATTTGGCTTTCGTAATACTTTGTCCAAACTTAGTTTAAATTCGAATATGTGTTATATCGGTCCACTCCTTCCGGTACCTCCCCCACAAAAGTTCGAAAAATTTGTGCGCACGATAACTTTTGAAGGGGGTAACCGATTTGGTCCATACTTTGTGCATCGTTAAATTTCTACCCGATATAGATAAGTTTACAATTTGGACTCAATCGGTCCACTCCTTCGGGTACCTCCACCCAAAAATTCGGGGTTGACAATTTGGAGTCGATTTAGCTATGTCCGACCGTCTGTCTGGGTGGCAGGCTGGCTCTCGAACGGATCAACCAATTCGGTCCAAATTTGGCTTTCGTAAAATTTTACCCAAACTTAGTTTAAGTTCGAAGATGGGCTATATCGGTCCACTCCTTCCGGTACCTCCTCTACAAAAGTTCGAAAATGTTCGGAAAATTTGTGCGTACGATAACTCTTGAAGGAGTAACTGATTTGGTCCATACTTTGTCCATCGTGAAATGTGTACCAGACTTAGATAAGGTTTGAATATGGACTCAATATGGTTTGAATATGGACTCAGTCCACACCTTCGGGTACCTCCCACACAAAATTTCAGAACAGTTCAGTTTAGGGCCATCTCTCGAATAGCTTTGATTTTTGTTTTAGCAACTTGTATTCACCGCCCTCCATACGACGGTACAAGTTTCATCAGGGGCAAATCCATACTTCCTGAGAAAATAGCCTGAAAGTCGCAAAAACCCCCTATGACACCGTGTGAGGTGGTTGGAGCGCCTCACCCAATGGGAAAAAATTATTCCAATATACACAGTCTGAGGGTATATCTCTGTCGGCAAAGCCGACTGATACTTTTTTACTTGTTATATCCTCCACCATAGAGTATGGAGGGTATATTAAGTTTGTTTTTCCGTTTGTAACGCATTGAAATACTCATTTGCGGCCCTATAAAGTATATATATTCTTGATCAGGGTAAAATTCTAAGTCGATCTGAGCACGTCCGTCCGTCCGTCTGTGGTAATCACTCTAGCATCCACAAAAATGGAGATAGGACGCTGAAATTTTGGGAAAATGCGTCTTTTGTTTGCAGGCAGGTCAAGTTCGATAATGGGCTATGTATATCGGTCCACGTTTTGGTATAGCCCCCATATAACGGTACCCCCCGATTTACGGTATTTTGACGTTTTTACATTTTCAGACCGATGTAGCTATAATTTGACATTTAGGGTTCTTAAGTGCTTATATAACAAAAGTTGTGGACATAGTTCCACGTCTTGGTATAGCCCCCATATAACGGTACCCCCGATTAACGGCATTTTGACGTTTTTACATTTTCAGACCGATTTAGCTATAATTTGACATTTAGGGTTCTTAAGTGCCAATAAACTTATATAAGAAATCATGTGGACATAGGTTCACGTTTTGGTATAGCCCCCATATAACGGTACCCTCGATTTACGGTATTTTGACGTTTTTAGCTACATTTTCAGACCGATTTAGCTACAATTTGACATTTAGGGTTCTTAAGTGTCAATAAACTTATATAAGAAATCTTGTGTACATAGGTCCACGTTTTGGTATAGCCCCCATATAACGGTACCCTCGATTTACGGTATTTTGACGTTTTTAGCTACATTTTCAGACTCATTTAGCTATAATTTGACATTAAGGGTTCTTAAGTGTCAAAAAACTTTTATAACGAAAGTTGTGGACATAGGTCCACGTTTTGGTATAGCCCCCATATAACGGCACCCCCCGATTTGCGGTATTTTGACGTTTGTAGCTACATTTTCAGACCGAATTAGCTTTAATTTGACATTTAGGGTTCTTAAGAGTCAATAAACTTATATAACAAAATTTGTGGACATAGGTCCACGTTTTGGTATAGCCCCCATATAACGGTAGCCCCCGATTTACGGTATTTTGACGTTTTTAGCTACATTTTCAGACCGACATTTAGGGTTCTTAAATATCAATAAACTTATATAACGAATGTTGTGGACATAGGTCCACGTTTTTGGTATAGCCCCCATATAACGGTACCCCCCGATTTACGGTATTTTGACGGTTTTAGCTACATTTTCAGACCGATTTAGCTATAATTTGACATTTAGGGTTCTTAAATATCAATAAACTTATATAACAAAAGTTGTGGACATAGGTCCACGTTTTGGTATAGCCCCCATATAACGATACCCCCGATTTACGGTATTTTGACGTTTAGCTACATTTTCAGACCGATGAAGCTATAATTTGACATTTGAAGTTATTAAATGTCAATAAACTTATGTGACAAAACTTGTGGACATAGGTCCACGTTTTGGTATAGCCCCCATATAACGGTACCCCCGATTTACGGTATTTTGACGTTTTTAGCTACATTTTCAGACCGATATAGCAATAATTTGACATTTAGGGTTCTTAAGTGTAACTAAACTTATATAACAAAAGTTGTGGACATAGGTCCACGTTTTGGTATAGCCCCCATATAACGGTACCTCGCGATTTTCAGTAATTTGGTGATTTTAGCTACAATATTAAACCGAACTAGCACTAATTTGACATTTGAAGTTCTTAGTGGTCACAACACCTCTCCATCAAAAATTGTCAACATAAGTCCATGTTCGGATATAGCTCCCATGTAACGGTACCTCCCAATTTTCAGTAATTTGGCAATTTTAGCTACAATTTTTAACAGAACTAACTGTAATTTGACATTTGAAGGTTGTAGTGGACATCACACATCTGCATCAACAATTTTCAACATAGCCCCAATATAACGATACTTCCCGATTTTCGGTACTTTGAGGATTTTACTTAAAATGTTTAACCGAACGTAGGTCCATGTTTTTGTATAGCCCCAAAACAAACCTACCGATTTTCCGTACCTTAGCTTTATTTTTTGGACGAACTTTCTGTAATTTGAAATTTAAAAGTCAACAAAAATTCTGCAACAAAAATTGTTCATTTAAGTTCATATTTTCGTATAACCCTGATACCTCCGAACTAGCTGTTAATGACATTTGAAGTTCCCACGTTATGTACCGATTTTCGATATTTTGAGGATTCTAGCTAAATTTTTTAACCGAATTAGGAGTAATTTGACATTAAAGGCTCCCATCAAAGGCTCATTAAAGGCCCATGTTTTATTATAACCCCTATATAACAGTACCTCCCAATTTCTAGCCCACCAAAAATTGTCAACAGTTAGATATAAGTACCATAAAAAAGGGCCTCCCGAATGAAGCATTTTATGTACATTATCTGACATTTTAACGTACTCACTTAAAGTTGGGGACAGGAATGAATATTTTATGGTGGAGGGTATGAAAAGTTCGGCCCGGCCGAACTTAATGCTTTTTTACTTGTTTTTATTCTGTATTTAATTAATATGAATTTATTATATAAGTATCAGGCTTATTTTTACCTTTGTAATATATTACTGAATAAATTTACTTTCGAACGGATCTGCCCATTCGTAATATTTCGTCCCACAAAGGTTCAAAAATGGGTGTGACCGATTTGGTCCATACTCTACACATCCTAATATATCTACCAGATATAGATCAGGTTCGAAAATGGATTATATTTGTCCACTCCTTCGGGTACCTGCCACACAAAATTTGGGATAAATTCACCTTAAGACCTGCTCTCGAATTACTTTGATTTTTGTTGAAGCAACTTGCATTCGCTGCCTCAATTACGACGGTCATGTTTTGTCCAAACTTAGTTTCAGTTCGAAGACTTCCTGTACTTCCCCCTAATATTTAAAAAATTTCACTAAAATGGTATGCATGATATCTCTTGAACGGGGCAAGCAATTTGATCAATAAATATATTATTTCTCATGGTGGAATCTCTCAAATAAACGCTTGCCGTTTAATTTTGCCACCATTTAGGATTTAAATGCAAGCGTTTTATTTGAGAGATTCCATCATGAGAAAGAATATATTTATTGAGGCTAAGCGACAAATTATTTCCTAGTTTTAAGTGCATTTCTA
This sequence comes from Musca autumnalis, assembly GCF_047663935.1. Taxonomy (NCBI): domain Eukaryota; kingdom Metazoa; phylum Arthropoda; class Insecta; order Diptera; family Muscidae; genus Musca; species Musca autumnalis. The sequence goes on from NW_027411644.1 coordinate 36,703,758, forward strand.
AATAAAACACTGACACTTAATTTTTTATACCCTCCACTATAGTATGGAGGGTATATTAAGTTTGTTTTTCCGTTTGTAACGCATTGAAATACTCATTTGCGACCCTATAAAGTATATATATTCTTGATCAGGGTAAAATTCTGAGTCGATCTGTGGTAATCACTCTAGCATCCACAAAAATGGAGATAGGACGCTGAAATTTTGGGAAAATGCGTCTTTTGTTTGCAGGCAGGTCAAGTTCGATAATGGGCTATGTATATCGGTCCACGTTTTGGTATAGCCCCCATATAACGGTACCCCCCGATTTACGGTATTTTGACGTTTCTACATTTTCAGACCGATGTAGCTATAATTTGACATTTAGGGTTCTTAAGTGCTTATATAACAAAAGTTGTGGACATAGTTCCACGTTTTGGTATAGCCCCCATATAACGGTACCCCCGATTAACGGCATTTTGACGTTTTTACATTTTCAGACCGATTTAGCTATAATTTGACATTTAGGGTTCTTAAGTGCCAATAAACTTATATAAGAAATCATGTGGACATAGGTTCACGTTTTGGTATAGCCCCCATATAACGGTACCCTCGATTTACGGTATTTTGACGTTTTTAGCTACATTTTCAGACCGATTTAGCTACAATTTGACATTTAGGGTTCTTAAGTGTCAATAAACTTATATAAGAAATCTTGTGTACATAGGTCCACGTTTTGGTATAGCCCCCATATAACGGTACCCTCGATTTACGGTATTTTGACGTTTTTAGCTACATTTTCAGACTCATTTAGCTATAATTTGACATTAAGGGTTCTTAAGTGTCAAAAAACTTTTATAACAAAAGTTGTGGACATAGGTCCACGTTTTGTTATAGCTCCCATATAACGGTACCCCCGATTTACGGTATTTTGACGTTTTTAGCTACATTTTCAGACCGATTTAGCTATAATTTGACATTAAGAGTTCTTAAGTGTCAATAAACTTATATAACAAAAGTTGTGGACATAGGTCCACGTTTTGGTATAGCCCCCATATAACGGTACCCCCGATTTACGGCATTTTGACGTTTTTAGCTACATTTTCATTTAGGGTTCTTAAATGTCAATAAACTTATATAACTACTGGACATAGGTCCATGTTTTGGAATAGCCCCCATATAACGTTACCGCCTGATTTCAGGTATTTTGACGTTTTAAGTCACATTTATAGACCGAATTAGTAATAATTTGATATTTAGGGTTCTTACTGGCCAAAAAACTTATATTTGAAAAAATTATGAACATAGGTCCATGTTTTGGTATAGCCCCATATAACGGTACCTCCCGTTTTCGGTATTTTGAGAATTTTACTTACAAGTTTTAACCGAATTATCTGTAATTTGAACATTTGACATTTGAAATTCCTAGTGGTCACCACACCTGTCCACCAAAAATTGTCAAGAAAGGTCGATGTATTGATAAAGCCCCCATATAACGGTACCTCCCGATTTTTAGTAATTTGATGATTTTAGCTACAATATTAAACCGAACTAGCAGTAATTTGACATTTGAAGTTCTTAGTGGTCACAACACCTCTCCATCAAAAATTGTCAACATAGGTCAATATTCGGATATAGCTCCCATATAACGGTACCTCCCAATTTTCAGTAATTTTGCAATTTTAGCTACAATTTTTAACCGAACTAACTGTAATTTGACATTTGAAGATCGTAGTGGTCACCACACATCTGCATCAACAATTTTGAACATAGCCCCAATATAACAATACTTCCCTATTTTCGGTACTTTGAGGATTTTACTTAAAATGTTTAACCAACCTAGGTACCAAAACATGTATAGCCCCAAAACAAACCTTATTTCCGTACCTTAGCTTTATTTTTTGGACGAACTTTCTGTAATTTGAAATTTAAAAGCCAACAAAAATCCGGCAACGAAAATTGTCATTAAAGTTCATATTTTCGTATAGCCCACATACCTCCGAAGTAGCTGTTAATGACATTTGAAGTTCCCACGTTATGTACAGATTTTCGGTATTTTGAGGATTCTAGCTGCAATTTTTAACCGAATTAGGAGTTATTTGACATTAAAGGCTCCCATCAAAAACTGTCAACATAGGTCCGTGTTTTATTATAACCCCTATTTCTGCCCACAAAAAATTGTCAATATATATAGTTAGATATAGGTACTATAAAAAAGGCCTCCCGAATGAAGCATTTTATGTACATTATCTGATATTTTAACGTACCCACTTAAAGTTGGGGACAGGAATGAAAATTAATTATTCCATTTTAGTTCAGAATATTTTATGGTGGAGGGTATGAAAAGTTCGGCCCGGCCGAACTTAACGCTTTTTTACTTGTTTAAATTATATTTTATTTTTAACTTTTTAGTTAATAATTTTTTTGACCACTGAGAACAAAATTATAGTAAATTTAGGCCGAAAATTTAGATAAAAACTTTAAAATGCCTGAAATCGTGTAGTACCGTTATATAAAGGCTATACCAAAACCTGGACTTATGTCCATAATTTTTGGTGGGGAAGTTTCTGAGCCATTGGGGACTCCAAATGCCAAGTTACAGCCAATTCGGCCTCAAAATGAAGATAAAAATCAAAAATGAGTTACCAGATTTGAAAAGCAAATTAGATAAAACACTGTAAAACAGTGTAAAAATTGACCAATATTGGTTTTGATTTCATATTCGTCTATTGTCATTCAAATCTGAAAAGTGTGCAAAGTTTTAGTTCGATTGGTCAACTGCAACCGTGTTAAAAATGAGTAGACATCGGATTTTAGCATGTTTTTTATTTCTTATCCGATTGGACTCAAATTTTGGATCTAGGCGTTCTGAGGGTCAATTTTTCGATATTTGGGGTCATATCAAAAATATGCAAAAAATATGCAAAAAATATGCAAAATATATGCAAAAAATATGCAAAATATATGCAAAAAATATGCAAAATATGCAAAAAATATGCTAAATATGCAAGTGTTTTTTTCACAAAAATCGTCAATTAAACTTGGAAAATCATCAAAAAAGCATTCTAAATTAAGTTTTTTGACGTTTAACATAGTTTTTTGCAGATTATTATGTTATTGAGACTCTCCAGATATTCCGCCACAGCAATAAATCTAGACTAACAAGACTTAAATCAGTTTTCACAAGGTAAGAAAATGTCAAATAACCCAGCATTCCTATTACAACATAATTTGCTTCCTATACAAATGTAGATAGATAATGGAAAAATTTCAAAAACTCAATCAGAAATGTCAAAATCAACGTGTCCAAATATGGTGATAGTTTCTAATCGGCCAAAATTGTCTAGCAGAAAAACAAAGGAGCTAGAGTCAGTCATCGCTATTTTTGTTTAGATAAAAGCGCAAATTTTTCTAGTTTTTGGAAAAAGGGTTTCGTTTTTTTAGCGAAAAATGGGAAAATGTTCTAAAGTACCATTTACGATTCCAGGTTCTGGAATATAACTATAATAAGAAGTATACGTTTTGAATATCCACATATTAGATATAAATATATTTATAGTGTTTAGTCCTTTATTCAGTTTATACAGACATAAATTGGCATTTTTTGTTATTTATGGTCAAAAAGCTTCTTTGGAAAAATGCTCTAACTGCCGCTTTAATATTGACATGGTTTTAGTTTAATGCACTAAAAATACATAATTTTATAATTTCGGTCTATATAGTACGCATAATGCAGAATTGGAAAATGTTCACTCCTCGGCGAAAAGTAATGCATTATTGTTATACCCATCCACGATGAATAATAAGAAAAATGAAGAACGTCCAATGATTAGTGCAAAATGACATCACTTAGAAAAACCACACAATAGAGTGGTAGTGGTAAAATAAGTCAAAAACCTTGGAATTGTCTTTAAAATGGCAAAACCACTCACATATTTCTGCTAGAAAAGTATTTGGAATGCTAAAAAATATAGTTCATTCATTCCTGCTACAGGAAAACAATTTTGATAACACAGTCGAAAAGTCATAACCCTTTTGTATGCACAATTGTTTAATTTATACCTGTCCGTGTACTCGATAATTTGTACTAATTATTACCAATGCTTTGAATTTTGACAGTAGTTTAATGGAGAAGTTGGTAAAAAAATTGTTTCAGCAACATTTAGTAAAAATTATCGAGTACAAGGACAAACCTTTCATGACACATTAGTCTTGTTGTATAGGATATAAATAAATATATTAAGAAAAATATTCGCGCAATATTGTCATTAAAGTTGCCAAATGCACTATACACCTAAAAGGCAAAGATTTTAAGGAATATTAATTTACAAAACGATGAAATTATGCATCTGTCTCTAGGTTTGCTTACATCCTGATGTAAACTTTAAAAACGCCATATTTCTAGCACTACTTTCACAATCTGATTGGCTTTTTCTTTTTCCGGATTTTCGAGTAAAAAAATCTCACTAGTTTTTACACGTAGAGCACTTTCATTTAAGTGTTCGTAATTAGCAGTTACAATTTAAAAAAGTATTATTATATAACTTCCACGAGTGATTTAATCATATAAAATAATTTATTTTCTTTACAATTCGTTAATCCGAACATTTTGATAATTCGGACACCGCCGAAACCTGTGGTGTAGGGATTATCGCGAATCAACTGTATATATGGGAGCAATATCCAAATCTGAATCAATTCTTACCAAAATAGGGATCGCCCTAGGGCCAAAAAATCCCCAATTTTTATGCGAAGTGGTCTATAAATGTGACCTGTGCTTTATTTTCAAAAAGACATGGCGAGATGCGAATCTATGCAGATCATCAAAAGGAACTGTGGGTCTATTTCGTTTCATTTTGCATGTTGCAAACTCATTCACTAAGACATACTACCCGTAGGGTATTAAAATATAGTTATCAGTGCAATCATGAATAAAAATTCCGTGCAGAATTTGTTTCCTTTACCCAATTTCACAATTTTTTATTTCCGTATTTATGCTCAAAAAGGGAATATTTTTGTCGATTCGACTAGTATACGCCACAATGAAGCGAATCTAGTACTTTTCAACTTTTAACAAATATTGATTTTAAAAGGATTCACTTTTAAAAAATATTTTCCGTGTGGAAAATTCAGAGGGAAATATTCATGATGACACCGTATATATTTGTTATATGTTTTTAATTAAATATGAAAGATTTTATGTAATATTCAATATTTCCTTAGTCTTAATTTCTAGCTCATTTGTTATTCTGTCAGACAATTTTGGCCGAGCAGAACCTATCAACATATTTGGATACATACATTTTGACATTTCTGATTGAGTTTTGAACAAATTTGTATTAGAAAGCAACTTATGTTGTAATAAGAAGGCTGTGTTATAGGAAATTTTCTAAGTCTTTTAGTCCAGATTTATTGCTGTGGCGGAATAATAACTAATAACATGATAATCTGCTAAGAAATCGACGTTTAACGGCAATAAACTTAACATAGAACACTTTCTGATGACTTTCCAAATTTAATTTTATGATTTTTGTCAAAAAAATTACTTTTGCATATTTTTTGCATATTTTGCATATTTTTTGCATATTTTGCATATTTTTTGCATATTTTGTGCATATGCAAAATATGCAAATATGCAAAAAAATAAAAAATATGAGCCTGTCATTGCATTCAGTTTTCTTCAAAACGAATTTTGGTCCAATCAGAATTTTCGTATCTTTATTAATAAAAAATATGCAAATATGCAAAGTCCGATGTCTAAAAATGAGTTACCAGATTTGAATTAAACACACACCAAAGCAAGTTAAATAAAACACTGTAAAAACACTGTAATAATAAAAATGTGTGTATTGAACATTTTCATTTCAAAAACAAAAGCCTTATTTTTCAATTGTGTGAGTGAGCACCGACAGGGGAAGTGCGCCCTTTGAGCAGCCTTGAACTAGAACCCAGTTTCATATTACTTTCATGTATCAACTCGAAAAAAGAAGGAAAACAATTTAGTCAAAATAATTGGGAAATATTTTCATGTTTTTTCTGCAAAATTGATACTGATGTTTTCATAGTATATAATGAAAATGAGTGAAATTGGTGACCCATAGTTAAATTTTCTGTCTTTGACGTCATCTCTCTAAAATTATGTTTTGTGGGACAATTTTGAATATTCCTAACATCCTCCTCTGTAAAGTTGCTAAAGATACCATACACCTAAAATGCAAGGATTCCAAGATATCTTAACTCGAACATTTCGAGAAAACTAGAAATGTGCGGAAATAATGGTTTTAGACTTTAAGTATGTTTGGACGAAATCCGTTTCAGACAATTTGGAGTCGATTTAGCAGCGTCCGTTCGTCTGTTTGTCTGGCTGGCTGGTGCGCAGGATAACTCTCGAACGGATTAACCGATTCGTACCAAATTTTTGGTATCGTAATATTTTGACTAAACATAGTTTAAGTTCGAAGATGGGCCATATCGGTCCACTCCTTCGGGTACCTCCCTCACAAAAGTTCGAAAATGTTCGGAAAATTTGTGCGCACGATAACTCTTGAAGGGAGTGGTTAGTCCATGCTTTGCACTATCTGAAATTTCTACCAGACTTAGATGAGGACGCAATCGGTCCACTCCTTCGGGTACCTCCCACATAAAATGTTGGAAAAGTTTAGTTAAGGAGCAGCCCTAGAATCGCTTTGGTTTTTGTTATAGCAACTTGTATTCACTGCCCCCCAAAAGACGGTACAAGTTTCATCAAGGGCAAGCCCATAGTTCCTGACAAAATAGCCTGAATGTTGTAAAAAAACCCCTATGACACCGTGTGTAGTTGTTGGAGCACAAGATAACTCTCGAACGGATCTGCCGATTCGGTCCAACATTTGGACTTCCTAATATTTTGTCCAAACTTAGTTTAAGTTAGCATATAAGCCATATCGGTCCACTCCTTCAGGTACCTCCCTCACAAAAGTTCAAAAATGTTCGAAAAAAATTTGTGCACGATAACTCTTGAAGGGAGTGATCGATTTGGTCCATACTTTACACATCCTAATATACCTACCAGGTATAGGTCAGGTTCGAATATAAACTATATTTATCCACTCCTTCGGGTACCTCCCACACAAAATTTCGGATAATTTCACTTTAAGACCTGTAGTAGAATTCTGTAACTCATTTGTTGAGTTACCGACAAAAATCGGTAAAATTAAAATGCTTATAATTTCGGTAATTAACGATATTTTTCGGTAAGTTAGCGACAAATAAAAAATAGTCGTAAAGTTCTTCCGATAGTAAGAGTGTTGTCAACTTTAATTTCATTAAAATTCATTCATAATTTTGCGTTTTTATTTTAATGACTTTTATCGGTAACTCAAAAAATGTGTTAGAGTATCGCACTACTGCTCTCAGATCACTTTGAAGCAAATTGCATTCACTGACCCCCTTTACGATGGTACAAGTTTTTTCAGGGGTTTAACTTCCAAAAATGACCCATATTGATCCTCTGCTTAAGGTACCTTCCCTGCAAAAGTTCAAAAAAAATTTTTAAGTGAATTTTAGGGTCTGTTCGAAGATCCTTTGGAAATGTATACCGATGCTATTCGTTGTGGTCCTGTTTACAACGATATTGTGTTTTCCGTGGACAAGTCCATGCTTTCTGGCATACTGGTCCAAAAGTTATACGATGACCAACTAAAATGTCTAGTGGGCGCGATATCTATCGAAAAGATATGACTCCCATTCCTTCAAGCACCTCCACCGCCACACTTTTGAACTTTAATCCTAATCCACATTTTTGTCTGAAAGTTCAAATGTTCAAAAAGGGTCTCAAAATTCCGAAAAGACCCTAAATATATTCGATCTGTCCGTAGATGAAAGTTTCAATTCACATAGGCTGAGGGTATATCTCTATCGGCAAATCCGACTGATACTTTTTTACTTGTTTTTTTTTTTTTAAATCCTTGTCTATTAATAAGATATTCTAAAAAACCAGCTTATTTATATTCGTTTGGATTTTTAATCAATATTTAAACGTATTTTTGAAAAATGCAATCTAAATAAATATGACCCGATACTAAGAAATATTGATCAATGTAAGAGTAAATAGACCTACCATCAAGCCAATTTAGTTCAGGAAATATCTCTTAAGTTCATTAAAACTTGTGTCGAATTCATAACATAAGAAACTCTTATACTAACCAAGATAACAAAAGCTCTCTCTTCCTTGTATTTTAACAAATGATTTTTTTCTTAAAATACATTGTTGTCGTACAGAATGAAATCATGAGAGAATGGAGATTTCAACTCTGCATGAGCAAAAGTCAAACACAAAATGTGTTGTTGTAGGTAAATGTTTTTGAAAAAAAGCAGAACATCTACACCTATTACATACCGAAGGATTACCGAGGTGTAATAGTCGCATGTAGGATATGACATAGTCAGGACGTCTACTACGGGTACACTACGGATGCGGGCAAACTAAACAAAAAGCTTTCACTGCAGAAGACGAAAAAAAATGAAAACAAAAAAGTGAAGAAAACACAAGATAAATGAAAGTAAAACACGCTGGCACACACATCACTACTTTTATGTGCAAAATCAGAATCAGTGAAAAAAATCAAGGCATGGTAATAACCCTGCATAAAGCACATAAACAAAAAGGATATGAAAATGTCTCTTATAAAATAAAACGATTAAAACAAACTTTATTCTGCAGAATCAGTTCAAAACGACACATACATATACTGAAGCAGTAGGAAAAATAATTGAAAACGGATTAAAACAGGTAGTCATCCAGACAGTGAGCCAACCATTCATCCTTTCTTTTAAACTGTTACTGTAAGTAAGTTCTTTTTGCCGTAGTTCTTGTCATCGTTGATGATTTTGAGGTTGATGAGAAAGATGATTGTATTTTTGATGGAAAATAGATCATCCCCCATATTTCTCTACAGGATATGAGGAGTTAAATTGTGCATTTGTGCGTGTTAAATGTGTTATGCTATTGGTAAAACGATACGTACAAATAAACGTGTGTTATGAACGTAACCAACAACAAAAAATTAAAAAAAAAACATTTTAAATATATAAACAAAATATATATATATAAACAAAATATATATAAACAAAATTCCTTATTAAAACAAAAACAGAAATAAAATAAAATTAATAAATAGAAAAAAAAACAACAGGAACAAAGGACGAAATTCTTTCTTTGTGTACCGAAGTTATGCACACACACACAGCTCTACTTTTTTAACCAAGAAAAATCATAAAAAGGATAATGTAATTTTTATTATTGTTGTGGCGGTGAGAAATTGAGAAATAAAAATAACAAGAAGCAAACAAACACCGACAATAACAACAAAAATATATAAAATATTAAACAGCAACAGCCAAAGGCATAAAGAAATATAATGATAATAAAATGTTTAAAATGTGAAATCCACAAACATGTGTTGTAAATTTAAGTTACAACAAGAACAAAGTTTTGGACACCGGACGAGTGTGAGCCAGAAATCATGCCAGACATATATTTATAGAAATTCGAACAGCAACAATTAAGACAAATTAAAAACCAAAATTGCTCTAAAAATGTTGTCTCTATTATGTGTTGAAATTTTCGTCATGTGCTTAAGAAAAATGCAAAATAGTGTCAAAGTCGAAGGACCCGCGATGGTTTTGTTTTCCTGTTTTGCTTTAGGCAAGAAAATAAGAGATAAAGAGAGAAAGAAATCACACAGAGAGTGTGAAGCAAAAATTAATTAAAATAAACAGATATACAGTGTTGCCATTTCAAAAGGGACTATCATAATCAAATTGGGAAACGTGGGGTCAAAAAAAAAGAAAATATATTAAAACAATATCGATGTAATCTATGTTTTTGCAGTGTTTTATTTAACTTGCTTAGGTGTCAGTTTAGTACAAATCTAGTAACTCATTTTTAACACAGTTGCAGTTGAGCAATCGAACTGAAACTTTGCACACTTTTCAGATTTGGATGACAATACATGAATATGAAACCAAAACCAACGTCGGTACATTTTTCCTATAGCCCCCATATAGCGGAACCACCCGATTTGGTTCAAATCTAGTAACTCATTTAAACACAGTTGCGGTTGACCAATCGAATTGAAACTTTCAACACTTTTCAGATTTGGATGATAATATAAGAATATGAAACCAAAACCAATATGGTCAATTTTTTCTAAGGCCCCCACCACCCGATTTCGGATGTTTTGAGGATTTGTTCTTCATTTTTAGTCCGAATTGGCTGTAACTTGGCATTTGGAGTTCCAAATTGTACAGAAACTCCCCCACCAAAATTTTTGGAGATGGGTCAGATTTTGGTGTAAACCCCATACAACGGTACTACTCGATTTCAGGAAATTTAAAGTTTTTATCTACATTTTTGCCCAAAATTGACAGTAATTTGGTTATGTGCTTCTCAGCGGTCAAAAAATGTATTTACTAAAAGGTTAAAAATAAAAAATAATTAAAAGAAGGAAGCAAAGGCTATAGTCAGACGGGGCCGACCATGTGATACCCCACACCACAACCTGTAGGAATTAGCTATGTGCAACCGCCTTGCACGCCTTCCCATCCAACTGTCAACGGTGGCAAAATACTCCTTAGTAATGTTAGCGATATTTCCTGGGTATTTCAGCCATGATAAACGTCTCTACAAGTGGCAACTTAGGACACGCCGTTCGGACTGGGATGTTTGTGGAAAAATATATAAATTATACATTTCTAAATCTATACATTTCTTAAAATTGTCTTTGAATATCAGGTTCCTTTTTTGGATACACCTAAAACATGCACACAAATTTATAAATCCCAAAATTATTCATATTCAATTACACAGCAAAGAAGATAGTATAAGTCAGCTGCGCTAACGGTGATATATCCTCATCATCTGCCGTATAAAAATATATTTTGTAACACGAGTTTGCTTCAAAATACGTGGAATCTATATGTATCGTAATGTGGGGCTATACCAAATCAATTTTAGTAAGCTAACTTCTGAGTCTTGGAAAAGTTTGAGAATTATTTTTTCAGAGTTGTAATTTTATTTGGAGCCGGAACTTCTGGAATATTATCTCAGGAAGTATGACTTACCCCGGAAAAGGGACCAGAATAGGGACAGTAAAAAGAATCTTCTTCAAAAAAAAAAAAAAAAAAAAAAAAAAAACAAATAGATCCGATACGGGTCCTTAAACTGCACTTTTCCCAGATTTTGTGTGGGAGGTACTCGAAGGACGGACCGATATAGTCCATATTCCAACCTGACACATGACTGAATGAAATAATACGATGTGTAAAGTTTCGATCAATGAGAAAATCCCCTTGAGAGTTATCTTGCGGATTTGCGGCGCAAGTACAATCTGCTGAAAAAAATTCAAAACGATTCGAGAGGACTCCTAAATTTCCCGTTTCCGAATTATGTGTGGGAGGTACCCAAAGGTGTGGACCGATATAGTCTTATCCGATTTGTATCTGGAAGGAATAATAATATATGGAAAGTTTGGAGCAAATCGATTGCTCACATCGCCGGTTATAGTTCACACAATTTTTCGAAAACAATTTTGAACTTTTTTGGGGGAGGTGTGGACCGACATAGCCTACATTCGAACTTAAACAAAGTTTGGTCAAAATATTACGATGTATAAAATTTGGTTCTAATCGGTAGATCCGTTCGAGAGTTATCGTGCGCACCAGCAAGGTAGACATTAAGAGAGACGGATGAACGGACAGGGCTAAATGGACTCCAAATTTTCTGAAACGAATTTCGTCCAAACATACATGGGGTCTAAAACCAATATTTCGATGACACACATCCTTGTTCGTATTTTGTTTGTATCCCCTTTACCCTAAATCCTGAGGTATAAAATATGTGGCGAGGCGACCCCATGCTGCAATATTTGTATAAAAATCCAATTTGACAACTGAACTGAAAAATTCTCTGTCATGATAGAGACAATTTGTAGCATGGGAGGAAATTGTGGTTCTCTACACAAAACACATTATATATCAGGCAGTAGGTGCGTTATCTAGCAGACACATTATTGTAATTTGCATCAGGGGAAGATCATTAGTCATTTTTCCATATGTAGGCTACTTTGCCAGTATATGTCCTCCACGAATGAAAATATGGACCAAAACTAAAATTTGTATATCTTTTATACAAAAGTAATGGTCTATGTCAACCGCGAAATAATATCAGATCATCATGCAAACTATAGGATTTTTGTTCAACCTAAACTCTTACCTCGTGCAAACTTTCGTGACTATTGAACTATAATTGCGACCTCTATCGGGTTCATGATTACACTACGAACAAAAAACTGGATATATTAGGCGGTAACTCTGTTATTTGATCACGTACATCAACATAATTGACATCAATTGAAAGGTCGTCTTCCAAATATAACTCCCGAGTGGGGAATGTGTCTCTCAGAAACAAAGATATAAGCTGTTTATTAAAAATTTTCACACAAAAGTTGTGGTCCATTTAACCCTCTAAATATTGTTTGATCGCCATCTCAAATTGCAAGCTTTTCCTTTGTCATATATTTTTACCTTATTTAAAATTTCGAGGCGATCCGACTATTATTGCGACCTACAGAGCCGCTATAAAATTGGATAAAAATTATGTTTTTGGTCCATTTCACCAGCTAAATATTTCACGATCATCTCCAACAAAAATAGGGATCTATTCTGGTCTGAGCCCGACCTCCATGCAACATTTCGTGACGATCGGTCCATAATTGAGGCCTGGAGTTTGATTACAATTTATAATGGACAGACGGACGGAGGGACGGACGGACACACATCTCAAAATCGCTTTATCTCGTCGAGATATGAAGATTGGTATACCACATTGGGGGTCTCCGACGAATATTTCGCGGTGTTACATGAATTTTTACCAAAACAAACTTATAATATCCTTTCCACATAGTGGTGTAGGGTATAATAATATTTACAAATTTTAAAAAATTTAGAAAAAATAGTAATCATTCGAATCCCACTACCAAATAGGATTTTTTGTAATTAATTGTAATGTAATACAAAGAAATTTCAAGAAAATCGAAGAGTACAATCATTGATACAAATTGATTTTAAATTTTAAAACGCGAAAATTGCATCCAAACCCACTGTGCGAAATTTTTTTCTAATTTTTATTAGATAGCTGATAAAATAACCAATATTAAACGTGTTTGGACCAATATTAAACGTGTTATGAATATTTCTTTGCACATAGTTTTTACAGAATTTGACTTTTCAATCCCTGAAACCGTTAATCAAAAAAATTCTGAAAATATAGTTTGCTGATGAGCAGCATCACCACAGCAAACAATAAAGGAAATCAAAAACCTCATCTTGAAAAAGTGTCTGATTTCACTCAGAAATCCCCGTATGTTTGTTTTACCTTTTTGGCAGTCTTGGGACAAAGGATTAAACAACTAATTTCATTTCAGTATTGATTAGCCAAAAAGGCCTAAAAACATTTTTACCGCCAATAATTAAAATCACTAATGACCTCAATAATTGACACATATCTGAATGAAAGATGATCAATATCGCTAAAAAAAACTTTGGACCAATGGACAAGTCCATGTTCCCTAAATAATGACTAGAAAATTCTGAAAATCCTACTATGAACAAGCAAAATGGCTGGTAGGCACGACCATCGAAAAGAGTGACCGACATTGACATAACCTTTCAACATCATCATATTTCTCACAAACTGTATTGGACTGTATACTCCCAGCAGGCTTTGTTGCATATTATATTAGTATCATGACATTCTGGGATTGACAGTAACGACATAGCAAACTCTTTGACAAAATATGCCAGAGAAGAAAGTACGGTAAATTTAGAGCTAAATGCAGCGCTCTAGTTAAAGTTTTGGAAAAATAACTAAAGTATCTGCCGGCGTTGTCCACAGCCTATGTGAATTAAAACGTTCATCTATGACAGCAGGCTATTGTATTGCCGTACTAGAATAATTTCCAACCTCTCATGCAGCTAGTTCACTAATGAAGTTCTCAGTTCGGCGTTCTGACAGGTTTGACTATTACTACATCGCGTTGCACTTATGTTCGCGGAATACACTGGATCCACATAGCTTACCACAGACCGGCCTATGGTGGTCAACAAGGTTTCTATGTCTCCACCCAAACCGGTTACGGCTAGGGACTTGAGAACCTTGTTTCTACAACTCGCAGAGAGCTGTGGCATGCGCGAACATCGTAAAACTGCTGCCATATATTACTTCTAGGATCTTGAGGATGTTTTTGGTCAGAATTCTGCTACCATCGGATATGTGTAAATTCTTCCAGCGTAAAGTGTGCGAAGATTGAGCAAATGGAGTTTAGCCTTTCACAAATTACATTAGGGAAGGAAGCCGTCGCCATATGTATGCGCATGCGTAACGATCTCAATACCCAAGTTGGATGGTGTAAAATACACGAAACGAGGCTAAACAGTTCACGCCACTTTGAGAAACTCTCGATTTCACTCCACGGGACTTCGAATTCTTGTTCCAGAATTCTACGCACGACTGGCGTCCATACATGTAACTGATTATCCAAATTTTCTAACTTGTCCGAAGGGTAATTTTTATGTGTTCTTAAATAGTGTGGAGTGCTTGACACTGTCAAATACTTTTGATGAGTCGAGTGCCACCAACTTGTTCTGGTTTTGTCCTCGACTAATATGGGTGAAGAGGGCCTGAAGCGCTGTTGTAGTGTTGTGCTGCTTCCAGAACCCATGCTAGGCAATTGAAGAACTGCATACATATGATACTGTGGAGGAGTATAGCCTCAATAGTCTGTGCGAAATCGCTCTATTCGATTCACCTTTGCTAGCATCCTTTCAGTAGTACGAAGTACTCTTCTTCAACAAATTGTTGACTAAAATAAATTACTTACCTCTTTGGATCAGTCAGTGTAACGTCGCTAATCATGATTGATGCAAGTCTTCAGATAATCTAGCCACTTGTTTTGCTTGTGCTGAGCGACCAACATGTTAACTTCCAGCGTCAGCTCTCTAAATCAGGGGTGACTAGGATTGACCCTCTCTGCTGGGACATTTGTTCTCAACTCGAGTATTCCCCAAACATAATTTTTGCTACCCAAACATTAGAAGGTTTTTGGAGTTATCTGAAGCGATGATTGGTGAACTTAATGAAATTAGACCAGTTAGCTTTCCATGATTGATGAAAGTACGACGTTCAGATGTCTCGAAGTCGAGCGGTCTTTTGAACTTTTTTAAGGGAGGAACCACAAGCGGTTGTATATTTTGTTAGATGCTTTATATTTGTGCTTTACTGTTCTTCTCATGTTTTGTGGGGACTATATGAAATGTTGGTAACGATTTTTACTAAAAGACTAAGTCATAAATTTAATTTCCACATTACATTACACTAGAAAACAAGTAAAAAAGCATTAAGTTCGGCCGGGCCGAACTTTTCATACCCTCCACCATAAAATATTCATTCCTGTACCCAACATTAAGTACGTTAAACTGTCAGATAATGTACATAAAATGCTTCATTCGGGAGGCCCTTTTTTATGGTGCCTATATCTAACTGTTGACAATTTTTGGTGGGCTAGAAATTGGGAGGTACTGTTATATAGGGGTTATAATAAAACATGGGCCTATGTTGACAGTTTTTGATGGGAGCCTTTAATGTCAAATAACTCCTAATTCGGTTAAAAAATTTAGCTAGAATCCTCAAAATATCGAAAATCGGTACATAACGTGGGAACTTCAAATATCATTAACAGCTAGTTCGGAAATATGAACTTAAATGAACAATTTTTGTTGACTTTTAAATTTCAAATTACAGAAAGTTCGTCCAAAAAATAAAGCTAAGGTACGGAAAATCGGGGGGTTTGTTTTGGGGCTATACAAAAACATGGACCAACGTTCCGTTAAACATTTTAAGTAAAATCCTCAAAGTACCGAAAATCGGGAAGTATCGTTATATTGGGGCTATGTTGAAAATTGTTGATGCAGATGTGTGGTGACCACTACAACCTTCAAATGTCAAATTTCAGTTAGTTCTGTTAAAAATTGTAGCTAAAATTGCCAAATAACTGAAAATTAGGAGGTACCGTTACATGGGAGCTATATCCGAACATGGACCTATGTTGACAATTTTTGATAGAGAGGTGTTGTGACCACTAAGAACTTCAAATGTCAAATTACTGCTAGTTCGGTTTAATATTGTAGCTAAAATCATCAAATTACTGAAAATCGGGAGGTACCGTTATATGGGGCCTTTCTTGACAATTTTTGGTGGAGAGGTGTGGTGACAATTAAGAATTTCAAATGTCAAATGTTCAAATTACAGATAATTCGGTTAAAACTTGTTGGTAAAATTCTCAAAATACCTGAAATCGGGCGGTAAGGTTATATGGGGGCTATTCCAAAACATGGACCTATGTCCACTAGTTATTTAAGTTTATTGACATTTAAGAGCCCTAAATGTCAAACTATAGCTATATCGGTCTGAAAATGTAGCTAAAAACGTCAAAATACCGTAAATCGGGGGTACCGTTATATGGGGGCTATACCAAAACGTGGACCTATATCCACAACTTTTGTTATATAAGTTTATTGATACTTAAGAACCATAAATGTCAAATTATAGCTAAATCGGTCTGAAAATGTAGCTAAAACAGTCAAAATACCGTAAATCGGGGGGTACCGTTATATGGGGGCTAAACCAAAACGTGGACCTATGTCCACAACTTTCGTTATATAAGTTTATTGACATTTAGGAACCCTAAATGTCAAATTATAGCTACATCGGTCTGAAAATGTACCTAAAAACATCACAATACCGTAAATCGGGGGGTACCGTTATATGGGGGCTATACCAAAACGTGGACCTATGTCCACAACTTTTGTTATTTATGTTTATTGATACCTAAGAACCCTAAATGTCAAATTATAGCTAAATCGGTCTAAAAATGTAGATAAAAACGTCAAAATACCGCAAATCGGGGGGTACCGTTATATAGGGGCTATACCAAAACGTGGACCTATGTCCACAACTTTTGTTATTTATGTTTATTGATACCTAAGAACCCTAAATGTCAAATTATAGCTAAATCGGTCTAAAAATTTAGATAAAAACGTCAAAATACCGCAAATCGGGGGGTACCGTTATATGGGAGCTATACCAAAACGTGGACCTATGTCCACAAGTTTTGTTATATATGTTTATTACCACTTAAGAACCCTAAATGTGAAATTATAGCCAAATCGGTCTGAAAATGTAGCTAAAAACGTCGAAATACCGTAAATCGGGGGGTACCGTTATATGGGGGCTATACCAAAACGTGGACCGATATAGCCCATCATCGAACTTGACCTGCCTGCAAACAAAAGACGCATTTTCCCAAAATTTCAGCGTCCTATCTCCATTTTTGTGGATGCTAGAGTGATTACCACAGACGGACGGACGGACGGACGGACGGACGTGCTCAGATCGACTTAGAATTTTACCCTGATCAAGAATATATATACTTTATAGGGTCGCAAATGAGTATTTCAATGCGTTACAAACGGAAAAACAAACTTAATATACCCTCCATACTATGGTGGAGGGTATAAAAAGATAGGAAATTAAAATAAGGAATTTTGTGATGAGATGAATTTGGCAAGAAAAATGTGCTAGCTTACAAAATGAACAACAAAAAAAGTAATTTTAATTATTATTTTTATACCCTCCACCATAGTATGGAGGGTATATTAAGTTTGTTTTTCCGTTTGTAACGCATTGAAATACTCATTTGCGACCCTATAAAGTATATATATTCTTGATCAGGGTAAAATTCTGAGTCGATCTGTGCACGTCCGTCCGTCCGTCCGTCCGTCCGTCCGTCCGTCCGTCCGTCCGTCTGTGGTAATCACTCTAGCATCCACAAAAATGGAGATAGGACGCTGAAATTTTGGGAAAATGCGTCTTTTGTTTGCAGGCAGGCCAAGTTCGATGATGGGCTATATCGGTCCACGTTTTGGTATAGCCCCCATATAACGGTACCCTCCGATTTACGGTATTTTGACGTTTTTAGCTAAATTTTCAGACCGATTTGGCTATAATTTGACATTTAGGGTTCTTAAGTGTCAATAAACTTATACAACAAAACTTGTGGACATAGGTCCACGTTTTGGTATAGCCCCCATATAACGGTACCCCCGATTTACGGTATTTTGACGTTTTTAGCTACATTTTCAGGCCGATGTAGCTATAATTTGACATTTAGGGTTCTTAAGTGTCAATAAACTTATATAACAAAAGTTGTGGACATAGGTCCACGTTGTGGTATATCCCCCCTATAACGGTACCCCCGATTTACGGTATTTTGACGTTTTTAGCTACATTTTCAGACCGATTTAGCTATAATTTGACATTTAGGGTTCTTAAGTGTCAATAAACTTATATAACAAAAGTTGTGGACATAGGTCCACGTTCTGGTATAGCCCCCATATAACGGTACCCCCCGATTTACGGTATTTTGAAGCTTTTAGCTACATTTTCAGACCGATGTAGCTATAATTTGACATTTAGGGTTCTTACGTGTCAGTAAACTTATATAACAAAAGTTGTGGACATAGGTCCACGTTTTGGTATAGCCCCCATATAACGGTACCCCCCGATTTACGGTATTTTGCCGTTTTTAGCTACATTTTCAGACCGATTTAGCTATAATTTGACATTTAGGGTTCTTAAGTGTCAATAAACTTATACAACAAAAGTTGTGGACATAGGTCCACGTTTTGGTATAGCCCCCATATAACGGTACCCCCCGAATTACGGTATTTTGACGTTTTTAGCTACATTTTCAGACCGATTTAGCTCTCACTTGACATTTAGGGCTCTTAAGCGTCACTAAACTTATATAACAAAAGTTGTGGACATAGGTCCACGTTTTGGTGTAGCCCCCATATAACGGTACCCCCCGATTTACGGTATTTTGACGTTTTTAGCTACATTTTCAGACCGATTTATCTATAATGTGACATTTAGGGTTATTAAGTGTCAATTAACTTATATAACAAAACTTGTGGACATAGGTCCATGTTTTGGAATAGCCCCCATATAACGTTACCGCCCGATTTGAGGTATTTTGACGTTTTTAGCTACATTTTCAGACCGATATAGCTATAATTTGACATTTAGGGTTCTTAAGTGTAAATAAACTTATATAACAAAAGTTGTGGACATAGGTCCACGGTTTGGTATAGCCCCCATATAACGGTACCCCCGATTTATGCCATTTTGACGTTTTTAGTTCCATTTGCAGACCGATTTAGCTATAAATTGACATTTAGGGTTCTTAAATGTCAATAAACTTTTATAACTAGTGGACATAGGTCCATGTTTTGGAATAACGTTACCGCCCGATTTCAGGTATTTTGAGGTTCAAATTCACATTTCTAGACCGAATTAGCTATAATTTGATATTTAGGGTTCTTAGTGACCAAAAAACTTATATTCGAAATAATTATGAACGTAGGTCCATGTTTTGGTGAGAATTTTACCTACAAGTTTTAACCGAATTATCTGTAATTTGAACATTTGACATTTGAAATTCTTAGTGGTCACCACACCTCTCCACCAAAAATTGTCAAGAAAGGTCGATGTATTGATAAAGCTCCCATATAAAAGTACCTCCCGATTTTCAGTAATTTGATGATTTTAACTACAATATTAAACCGAACTAGCAGTAATTTGACATTTGAAGTTCTTAGTGGTCACAACACCTCTCCATAAAAAATTGTCAACATAGGTCCATGTTCGGATATAGCTCCCAGTAATTGGCAATTTTAGCTAAAATTTTTAACCGAACTAACTGTAATTTGACATTTTAAGGTTGTAGTGGTCACCACACATCTGCATCAACAATTTTCAACATAGCCCCAATATAACGATATTTCCCGATTTTCGGTACTTTGAGGATTTCACTTAAAATGTTTAACCGAACGTAGGGCCATGTTTTGGTATAGCCCCAAAACAAACCTCCCGATTTTCCGTGCCTTAGCTTTATTTTTGGACGAACTTTCTGTAATTTGAAATTTGAGGATTCTAGCTACAATTTTTAACCGAATTAGGAGTTATTTGACATTAAAGGCTCCCATCAAAAACTGTCAACATGGGTCCATGTTTTATTATAACCCCTATGTAACGGTACCTCCCAATTTCTAGCCCACCAAAAATTGTCCACATACATAGTTAGATATAGGCACCATAAAAAAGGGCCTACCGAATGATACATTTTATGTACATTATCTGACATTTAACGTACCCACTTATAGGGACAGGAATTAAAACTAATTATTCCATTTTAGTTCAGAATATTTTATGGTGGAGGGTATGAAAAGTTCGGCCCGGCCGAACTTAACGCTTTTTTACTTGTTTAATTTAGCTGGTGCTGTTTTACATGTATTTGTTAGGTGGCATGTCTTACTGCTAGTCAGCCACCCAGTCATATAATCCAACAAGCATTTACTCTTCCATTACCACCGCCCATGTCTTTTCGCCTTTCACCGAGAATAGAATGCAGAATTAAATACAGAAAAAAAAACGCGACAACATACACAAGTATACTGCAACACAGTTATAGACAAACACAGGTACAAACATATTCGCTATCTATATTCACTTTCATATTTAATTTTTCTTCTTCCTCCTCTTCTTCTATTACTTAACTTTCCGCCAATTTTTTTTATTTACTTTTTTTCTAATTACATGTTCACGGTTATTTCCAACTAAAAAAAGTTTGAAAAGAAATGTAATGAAAAGAAAGAATGAAATAGTAAATAAATAAAACAATTAAGTGACAACCTTTCAATATCATAAGCAGACATCTTTAAGAGCTGTTAGAAAGCTACACAGAGACATTTGATTGTTTGAATGGTTGTTGTTGTCGTTTTGTGGATGAAAGCTAAAATGTCATCCATTATCGAAACATTACATCAATTGCTTCATTTATTACAAAAATTAATACAGATGGTGTCAGGGATTGCGGTTTATTTTCGTAAACGAAATTTTATTGTCAATAAATGTAATAGGAGGTTCATGTAGAAAAAAATTAAATTTTAGATAATAAGATGATATAATTTAGGGGGATGAATTGTCGTTACAACATATGTGGGAATTAGGGTCAACGAATATGCGGAGATGGGAGAGAAAATTAATTGGGAAAATTAAACAATTTAGAAATTTGAAAAAAATGCTTGATGGAAGAGGACCTTCCATCGGTCTTCTATGGAAAAATAGTATACTTTCTTGTTCTTTGGGAAAAGGCCTTATAAAGGTCTTCTATGGAAAACAGACCTTCAAAATTCTTATATGGAAACATGAGAAGGATACAACAATTGGTATTTTGTTGGTTTTCTCTATGACGAAGACCTTCTGAATGTCTAACAAAAAGAACTTCTAAAAGTTTTTTCTGGAAATGATAGTTTCTGAAGGTCTTCTATAGGAGACCGTCTCAACGCCTGATATGTTAAGAAAACCTTCTAAAGATTTGATTTGGGAAGAATACCTTCACAAAGTCTTCTATGGGGCGAATGTGGTGGGTTATGACTTTTTGACATTTTTTCTCAAAAATGATTTCCTGTAGTGAGAATGAATTAAATTTAGCATACTTGTGCCTAAAATAACATTTTATAAAACAAGTAAGCAAAGGCTATAGTCGAACGGGGCGGACCATGTGATACCCTACACCACAACCTGTAGGAATTAGCTATGTGCAACCGCCTTGCACGCTGAATGTCCGGGTTCGATTCCCATCAGATTGTCAACGGTGGCAAAATAACCCTTAGTAATGTTGGGGATATTTCCTGAGTATTTCAGCCATGAAAAACGTCTCTACAAGTGGCAACTTAGGACACGTCGTTCGGACTCGGCGATGAAAACTAAGTCACATATCAATAACTTAATATGAATCCATTGATATAAGATACGCCTCCCTTGTCTTTACTGGGATGTTTGTGGAAAAATATATAAATTATATACTGTATATATAAATTATAATTGAAGATCTATCGTCCAATATAGTTCATTGTAGGCATATTTTGTGATATCTTAAATATATTTTATACCTGTAGAAATAAATAACAATGAATAGAATTTAAAAAATTGTGCATGCAAACAAATTTTTAAATCCCAAAATTATTCATATTCAATTACACAGCAAAGGAGATAGTATAAGTCAGCTGCGCTAACGGTGATATACCCTAGTCTCTGCCGTATAAAATATTTTCATTTTGTAACACGAGTTTGCTTCAAAATATGTACGTGGAATCTGTAGGTATCGTAATATGGTATCAATTTTAGTAAGCTTACTTCTGAGTTTTGGAAAAGTTTGAGAATTATTTTATGAGATTTGTAATTTTAGTTGGAGCCGGCAAGGATTTTTGGAACTTCTGGGCTATTATCTCAGGAAGTATGACTTACCCCGGAATATATATAATAAAACAGATCCGATAAGGGTCCTCATACTGCACTTTTTCCAAATTTTGTGTGGGAGGTACTCTAAGGACGGACCGATATAGTCCATATTCCAACCTGACACATGACTGGATGAAATAATACGATGTGTAAATTTCGACCAAACAGAAAATCGCCTTGAGAGTTATCTTGCGGATTTGCGGCGCAAGTAAGATCTGCTGAAAAAAAATTCAAAACGATTCGAGAGGACTCTTAAATTTCCTTTTCCGAATTTTGTGTGGGAGGTACCCTAAGGTGTGGACAGATATAGTCTTATCCGATCTATTTTTGGAAGGAATAATAATATATGGAAAGTTTGCAGCAAATCGATTTCTCACTTCGCCAGTTATCGTTCACACAATTTTTCGAAAACAATTTTGAACTGTTTTGGAGAAGGTGTGGACCGACATAGCCAAAATCAAAATACTACGATGTACAAAATTTGGTTCTAATCGGTAGATCCTTTCGAGAGTTATCGTGCGCCCCAGCCCGCTAGACCAGGGTTTCGGAGTCGAGGTATTTTTGGCTCGACTCCGACTCCAGACGATTTTTTTTCACGACTCCGGCTCCGACTCCGACTCCGGGTCGACTCCGAGAGTTAATTCCTATTCCACTAAAAATTAATAAAATGTGCACAAATTTTTAAATTTTTCCTATATTTTGGACTGTATAGGCCAATGTATTAGATTTTCCTTGCATATTCATTAAATAGGACTTTCGTTCGAATACATTCGAACACATCAATATTGTTTCTGCCGAATCTTACATTGAAAAATAGCAAAGTTAGGAAGTTTTTTGTCGGATTTCCTTTTTCACGAGTACATTCTGGACGGAATTCTTCCGCGTAAGAAAATCTTTAAGCTTTCAAAATATGCGAAAATGAAGGGGCAATACAAATCATAAGGATTACATGCAATAAAAATTATAAGCAATTCATGATCAATTTTTAAACTGGATGTAAGCCAATATTTTAGTGTGCTTTGCCTTAATAGGAGACCCCAGTTGTAAGCTCAATAAAAGCTATTTTTCATGATTTTTTCCAAGAAAACTACGTCATTTTTTGCAGATTATTTTCTTCATGTGAAAGAAAAAAATACAACGAAGCTTTGAGGCCGTCTACGAAACCCTCTTTTTATTAAAGCATTTTGCGATGCCAACTCTAGCTCGAAAACTAATACCCCAATTGTCATATATTTTTGTGGATTTCAGTTTATATGCTGCTTACAAAATAAAATAGTTTGTTCCCATTCATCGCTCATACTAAGGCTATATTGTTCCGATCGACATAAAAATTTGACCACATATTCTATGCTATTTACACTTTCTATTTTTTTTTTTTTTTTTTTTTGAAATTTATAAGTAGGGATCACCCCTTAAACTAAAATTCAGCGCTCACATTTTGAACTTTGGTGTGGAGTGGATAATTTTATTGTAGAAAATTTGGATACACATGAACTTATCTGTTCCTGGCGGACAGATCCGGTTGTTTGAATGTCTACATCTAAAGCCCTCATTGAGTATATAATGAATCCTAGAAGAAATATTCGCCATTTGTTAGACTTCTGAGTTATGGCGGGATGAATCAGTCGTTGACCAACAACGAATTTAAAACTAATAAAGAGCAATGAAAACCTAACAATATCGATTTCTTGGATATGGGAAACCTACATATAATGTTCGGTGGAACATTTTTGTAAAAAATGTAATTTTGTTTTACTTTTTGAGTTCAAGAATTAACATGACATGGAAGGAACTGAGTTAGAACCACAGCATATTCGACAGAAATGTGCTCATTCTATTTAACTGAAATGATGAAACAATATCTCCAAACAAAGATATAAAGCCAATCATTGATCTCAATGATTGATGGGGATCAATCAAAAAATGCATTATGTCATAACATAGAAATTTCAGCTAAGGGTTCCGTGGGGCTTTCATTCCGAAAAGGAATTTTTCCACCCAAAGATCCTGACTTTCATTTTGTGTCACAGGGTATTCAGTAAGGTTTCCCATAGAGGTCAGAATATCTTTAATAGAAGACAAGGATGACTTCTCATAAAAAAACAAGATGAGAATACCAATAAACCTTTGTGGGAAAACCAGTAGGACTTCTGAGGAAAGAGGTTAGGGATGAATAAACTTCACTTCACTTCAGAGGATAGTAAATATCCTGTGAATTGTCCTTTAACTTAGTATATTGCAGACTGTAGAATATATGTTTTCTTATACCTTTCTTCTAAAATAAATAGTGATTTTTACAAAAATGTTCTTGTTCCAATTTTAATGTTATATTTCTATAGCGTGGAAAAAATTTTGCCCAGACTCCGACTCCAGCAAAATTGCTCGACTGCGACTCGTAGACTCCGACTCCGAAACCCTGCGCTAGACATTAAGAGAGACAGATGAACGGACAGGGCTAAATAGACTCTAAATTGCCTGAACGAAATTTCGTCCAAACATACTTGGGGTCTAAAACCAATATTTCGATGAGACACATCTTTGGTGGTATTTTACTTGTATCCCCTTTACCCTAAATTCTGAGGTATAAAATAGGTGGCGACAACATATTGCAATATTTGTATAAAAAATCCAATTTGACAACTGAACTGAAAATTTCTCTGTCATGATAGAGACAATTGTAGCATGGGAGGAAATTGTGGTTCTCTACACAAAACCGATTATATATTAGGCAGTAGGCCCGTTATGTAGCAGACACATTATTACAATTTGTCAGTAGTTATTATTCCATATGTAGGCCCTCCATGAATTAAAATATGGACCAAAAATAAAATTTGTATATTTTTCATACAAAAGTAATGGTCTATGTCACCAGCTAAATAATATCAGATCATCATGCAAAATTATAGGCATTTTCTTCTACCTAAACTCTTACCTCGTGCAAAATGTCGTGAATATTGAGCTATAATTGCGACCTCTAGGGTGTTAATTACTACACTACAAACAAAAAACTGGATATATGTATATCGCTGTAGCTCTGTTATCTGATAACGTACATCAACGTAATCGACATCAGTGCAAAGGTCAATAGATCGTCTTCCAAATATAACTGACGAGGGAAGAATGTGTCTTTCAGGAAGAAAGATATAAGCTGTATATTAAAAATTTTCACAATTTTTACACAAAAGTTCTGGTCCATTTAACCCTCTAAATATTATCTGATCGCCATCCCAAATTTCATATATATCTTTGTCATATACTCTTACCTTATTTAAAATTTCAAGGCGTTGGGGTATTATTGCGACCTACAGAGCCGCTACAAAATTGGAAAACTCATCAAAATATCGTACAGGGGGATACGAGGTTGTAAAAAAGTCATAACCCTACTGAACATATCATCCCACTACCGTTATTGATTGTTAAACAAGTTCCGTAGTTGACACCCAGGAGAGGTCACTACATATGTAAATGCCTTTCTTTCTTGTTTTAAATTAATATATTTTAAAACAATTTCCCTATTCCCCCTTTTCCACATTTCATTCGAGCAATTCAAGGAAATTAAAAATTTTCCAAGATAAAGGGAAAAGTGTAATAAAATTTTTTTATTATTTTTATACCCTATACCACAATGTGGAAAAGGGTATAATAAGTTTGTTTTCCCAAAAATTCATGTAACGCCGCGAAATATTCGTCGTAGACCCCTCATGTGGTATACCAAACTTCATATCTCGACGAGATAAAGCGATTTAGCTATGTCCGTCCGTCCGTCCGTCCGTCTGTCCGTCCATTAAAAATTGTAATCAAGCTACAGGCCGCAATTATGGACCGATTGTCACGAAATTTAGTATGAAGGTCGGGGTTGTACCAGAATAGAACTGATTAGTTTTTGGCGATGATCGTGAAATGTTAAAGGGATGAAATGGACCAAAAACAAAATTTTTGGTCGATTTTGTAGCCGCTCTGTAGGTCGCAATAATAGTTCGATCGGCACGAAATTTTAAACAAAGGTTAAGTTTATGATGGAGAAGGCGTGTGCAAACCAACATGAATATCAGATAATATTTAGCGGGTTAAATGGACCAAAACTTTTGTGTGAAAATTGGTAAAATTTGTAATGTACAGGTTATATCTTTATCCATGGAGGAAAGATATTGCAAATCTATAGTGGTATAGGGTATCACATGGTCGGCCTGTCCGACTATAGCCTGCTCTTACTTGTTTTTTTTTAATTTTTCCTTTCTTTAGCTACTCGAGCTATGGCAGATTTTATTTAAATGTTTAAAAGAATAATTAAATACAATTCAAACGTTTCACATCGAATAACTCATGACTTTTCCAGTGGAACGTTTGGTTAAACACACATACCGCAAACGCAAACAACCATACATATCACCCATCCTTTTCTCCTTGGGGATATTTTTTGTTTTTTAAATTAAATTTATTCCAAACAACGAAATCTAGACTTTTAATGTTTCACATTTGAATATCAATACGTTTAAAGAAAAAAGTTTTACTTTTAATCCCTATGCCCCATATCCTCTGCACTTATAAATCTTCTGACTTGCAGGCAAAGGAGGAAACCCACAACATGAAGGACGTAATTTTATTACGTGTCTTTGTATTTGTGTGTCTCTGACAATTTTTCGTTACCGCCAAGTCACGTTCAAAATAATGCTAAACAAAGCTCGACAGATTGTTTGGTTATTCATTTGGCAGAGTAATTTTTATGTCTGAATTTTGTATGTATGAAGAAGAGAAAAAAAAAACACACAAACAAAATATAACAACAAAGAAGAAAACGACTGATAGGAATTCTGATAATGAATATGGTAGGTCATGGGAATTTAATGTGTTTTCGGTTTGGGTTTGCCACCATTTTATATAGATTATATGTTTGTATATAAGTAGGGTGGAATGATCAGATTTTATTTTACTTTAATAAAGAGAAAAGCTATGCAATACAAAATTTACTAATGAGATTTTAAAAGTAGTATGATTAGGCGATAGGTTAGTAACAACCTTTGTTACTAAAAATCGAAAAAAAAAATCTCTAACGATGACAACAATCGCACCCGTTTTAAAGATAATTATCTGGAAATCTGTACCTTGAATAAAAGGTAGACTTACTAAAGAAGGCATAAGAAGGTTTGCTATTTAAAAAAGAGCTAAAAGAGGTAATGAAGAAGACCTTTAGAAGATCTTACTTCCTTAAGAGACCTGTTGAAGATTTCTTACCTAAGAATCATATTTTTTAGATCATCTTTCCAAAAAGAAGTTGGAAGTTCTTCTTCCTATTAAAGATTTTAGAAGAATTTCTTCGCTTCTAAGGTAGTAAAGCAGCGATAATATAACCTCTCACTAAGGCTGTCAGAAAAAAGTCGGAATTGATTGGGTTATTATTATTTAAGCAGTTAAATACTGACCGAGTTATAAAAGCTTTTTCTTATAATTTTGTTCTCGTATATAAACCTCAAGGGGCCTTCTCTAGTCTATAGAAGCTTTCCGTTGTCTGTTCTATATAGACGGTCTCACAACGTTTACTATATTCTGCTGCAGTTATCTTTTGTCTGTTTAGGTCTTATGACATCAAGAGGATTTGATCAAAAAAAAAAAACCTCAGGAGATTTTTTGGTATATAGACTTCAAATGGTCTATTGTGTATAAAATACCTCAAGAGGCTCTTGGCTTACAGGAAAGCTAAATATGCGTTCTGTCTACTGAAGAACTCAAGACAACTTTCGTTCATAGAATAATTCTATGTCTATATCAGACCTCATGGGGTTCTGTCTATAGAAGACCCCAAAAGATTTTCTGTCTTGAGAAGATTGCCTATAGAAGATTGCGTCTAGATTATGTATAAAAGACCTCAAGAAGTCTTCTGTCTATAGAAGACCTCAATAGGTCTTCAGTTTATAGAAGACTTCAAGGGGTGTTCTGTCTATAGAAGGCCTCAAGAAGTCCTCTGTCTATAGAATATTGTGTCTATAGAAGGCTGCAAGAGGTCCTCTGTTTGTAGCAGATTGTGTCTATGGAAGGCTTCAAGAGGCCCTCTGTGTACAGCAGATTGTATCTATAGAAGGACTCAGGAGGTCTTGTATTTATAGAAGACTTAAAGGGGTGCTCTCTTAATAGAAGACTTTAAGGAATGTTCTCTCCTCAAGTCCTGAAGATTTCCTCTGCCTATAGCAGATTGTGTCTATGGAAGGAGGTCTTGTGCTTATTGAAGATTTCAAGGGGTGCTCTGTTGTCTATAGAAGGTCTGTGTCTATAGAAGAACTCACGAAGTATACGGTTTATAGAAGACTTCAAGGTTGTCATGTTTATAGAGGAATCCAAGGAGTGTTCTGTCTATAGAATGCCTCTAGAGGTCCTCCATCCATAGAAGAATCTATAAATATATAAGAGCAGTGAGGTGAGTGACTCATAGACTCATTGAAACGGCTGAAGCTAGAAGCTTCACATTTTGAGTGTGGGTTGTTGGAGGTGTGTAGGGGTGAGATAAGGCTGGGTTTTTGGAAATTCGGACTAGAAGGGTACTAAAAGTTTTAGAAGGTACTAAATGCGGTACCCTGTGTATAAGGCAAACGGGTAGAGCTAGAATTCTGAAATTTGGAATTGGGGCCACCGATGGAGAGTTAGAAATATGTACCAAAGGGGTATTGGAGATTTAACCTAAAAGTGTACGAAAAGTACTAAATGGTACAATTTGTACTTGGGTGAATGGATAGACCTGGAAACCTGAAATTTAGAATAAAGGTTGCTGTTGAATTGTAGGGTTGAGATATTGAGACAAAAGTTTAAATTGTACTAAATTTAATACAACTTGGATTTGGGTGAACGGAGGGAGCTGGAATCCTGAAATTTGGAATTAATATTACTGTTGGAGTGTAGGAATGAAGTATAGACGTATTCGAGTGTGTGATTGAGGTAGTTTTGGAAACTCGTACTCGCAAAGTACTAAATTTGGAACAATTTGGTTTTGGCTGAAGGGAAAGAGCTGAAATCCTAAAATTTTGACCTAAATGTAGGGCCGAGATATGGAGGTAGTTTCGAAATCGTAACTTTGTGTACTGAATGCTACAATTTTTTTTAGATTTTTGGAGGAGATGTGTGTGCGTGAACGTATATCGCTGGAAGCAGGACATTTGGAACTAAAATTCCCCTTGAAGTGTAGGATAGAAGTACGGATGTAGTTTTGGAAATTTGGATTTATGTGTACATATAAGTACCACATGGTTTCAAATTTGGTACAATAGAGAGCTGGAATCCTGAAAAAGTAATAAAGGGGTTAAGCTGGAATTTTTAAATTCGGTATTGGGTTTGGAAATTCGAACTTATATGTACTAAATGGGACCAAATTTGGTAAAATTTGGATTTGGAAACACGAATAGAGTTGGAATCCTGAAATTTGTACTAAAGGATACAGAATATGGTATAATTTGTTATTGTGTAAAAGGGATGAGCTAGAATTTTGAAATAATAGTACGAAGTTTTGGAAATTCGTACTTATGTAAATGAAATGTACTAAAAAGTGGCATAATTTTTTACGGAGGAACATATAGAGCAGCAAGTGAGTGTCGCGCTTGGTATATAGGTTTCATATAAGGAGTTTTTTGGGAGCTTATACCTACATATGTGTACGAAAAGTATTAAATTTGGTATTGCGTGTGGGTAAAAGATCTAAAGTGAAATAAGCAATAAGTGTACTAGAAGTTTTAAATAGTACTAAACATTGAAGCACTGATATTGAATGAATTGGTAATTTCAGCGCTTTTAAATTTGTTATGAGGATCACTGATGGGATTAGATTAGAAGTGTATGACATGTTTCTACACGTAAAATTTTAGATAAGGTCCTGGATTAGAAAAATTTGTATTGAGTATTGTACCATTTATTTATGTGAACGCGAAGGCGTTTTCGGTGTAACATACTGAAATCATGTATTCAAACTTAGATAATCCTTTTAACAAAATGGTTTTTTTCTGATGGTATTGAAAATTTTTTACAATTGAATTAATTGAAATACCTTAAATATATTGAACGCTGTTGATGTTTTGGCGTGAGATACGGCTTATTTCTATGGCCTTTTTTTGGAAATGAAATATCAATTAACATCAACATTTTCAAACTTCACCATTTCCACATCAAATTCCCTTTTCGCATACGTAGTAGCGGGCATTTTGCTAGTGTGTATATAAAAGATCTCAATAGATTTTCTGTCTGTAGAAGATTGTGTCTATAAAAGATGTCAGGAGGTCTTGTGCCTATAGAAGTCTTCAAAAGGTATTATTTTCATAGAAGATTTCAAGATAGAAGACTTAATGGGATATTCTGCCTATAAAATGCCTCAGGAGGTCTTCTGTCTACTGAAGAACTCTAAAGATCTCGGTCTTTTGAAGAACTCAAGACTTCCAGAGCTCTTCTGTCCATTGAAGACCTCAAAAGGTGTTCTGTCTGTGAAAGACTTCAAGAGGTTTTCTGTCTATAGAAGACCTTAAGAGTTGTTCCTTATATACAAGACCTCAATAGGTCCTTTGTCTACAGAAGATCTCAGAACACCTCATGGGGTGTTCTGTCTGTAGTTCTGTGTTCTGTTAATTGAAGAACTCCAGAGGAATTTTGTCTATATGAGACCTCATAAGATCTCCTCTATATAAAAGACCTCGTGCTGCATTCTATCTATAGATGACGTCATGGCATGTTCTATCTATAGAAAACTTCAAGTGATCTTATATTTATTGAAAACCTCTAGAGGTCTTCTGTGTACAGAGGACCTCAAGAGGTCTTCTTTCTAATAATTATATGTTTCATGTTAACGTATTATTATTTCCAATAATAAAATAAATTGCAATGTTTGATGAGTTGTTCTTTTTACAGTGTTTTATTTAACTTGCTTTTGTGTCCTTTTAGTTCAAATCTGGTAACTCATTTTTAACACAGTTGTAGTTGACCAATCGAACTGAAGCTTAGCACACTTTTCAGATTTAGATGACAATACATGAATAAGGAATCAAAACCAATATTGGTCCATTTTTATAGTGTTTTAAGGGCGTTTTATTTAAATTGCATTTGAAATCTGATAACTCAATTTTGACACAGTTGCAGTTGACCAATCGGCCTAAAACTTTGCACACTTTTCAGATTTGGATGACAATACATAAATATGAAAATAAAACAAAGATTGGTCCATTTTACAGTGTTTTAACGGTGTTTTATTTAACTTGCATTTCAAATCTGGTAACTCATTTATGACACAGTTGTAGTTGACCAATCGAACTAAAACTATTGCACACTTGTCAGATATGGATGACAATACGTTAATATAAAATCAAAACCTATATTGGCCCATTTTTACCATTTTTACAGTGTTTTTAAGGTGTTTTACTTAACGTGCTTTTCAAATCTGGTAACTCGTTTTCCACACAGTTGCAGTTGACCAATCGAACTGAAACTTTGCACACTTTTCAGATTTGGATGACAATACATGAATATGGGCCCATTTTTTCCTACAGCCCCCATATAGTGGTACCACCCGATTTCAGGATTGTATCTTAATTTTTGCCCGAATTAGCAGTCATTTGACATTTCCAATGATACAGACATTTCCCCACCAAAAATTGTGAACATAGGTCCAGGATTTGGTATAGCCCCCTTATAGCGGTACCACCCGATTTCAAGTATTATGAGGACTTTATCTTAATTTTTCGGCCGAATGGCTGTTACTTGGCAGTGGGACCCCCATTGGTACAGAAACTTCCTCACTAAAAATGATGGATATAGGTACGGGTTTTGGTATAGCCCTCATATAGTGGTACCACCCGATTTCAAGTGTATTAAGGATTTTATCTTCATTTTTAGCCAGAATTGGCTGTAACTTGGCATTTGGAGTTCCCAATGGTACAGAAACTTCCCCAACAAAAATTATGGACATAAATCCAGGTTTTGGTGTTGCCTTTATATAACGGTACTACAAGATTTCAGGCATTTTAAAGTTTTTATCTAAATTTTCAGCCTAAATTTACTATAATTTTGTTCTCAGTGGTCAAAAAAATTTATTTACTAAAAAGTTACAAATAAAAAATAATTTAAAAAAATTAAGTTTCAATAAATATATTATTTCTCATGATGGAATCTCTCAAATAAAACGCTTGCATTTAAATTATAAATGGTGGCAAAACTAAACGGCAAGCATTTTATTTGAGAGATTCCATCATGAGCAAGAATATATTTATTGAGGCTAATTATTTTCTAGTTTTAAGTGCATTTCTAAATAAAACACTGAAACTTAATTTTTTTTAAATTATTTTTTATTTGAGTTTTAATTTCGTAAAGAATTAAATATTTTTGTGTTATATATTTTTTTTTTTTGTTATGAAATTATATATTTTATTTGAGGATTCCATTGCGAATCACAAACAATTTAACGGATTTTCTTAAAAAGAGGATATTGTGACAACAAAACATTAATGCTGGCAACACTTTTAAATGTTTACCCAGATAGTTTAGCAGCAAAAGAAGGAAAGTAAAACACACAGATTTTACATCAGAGCCCTAAATCTAAAACATTTTACAAATATTTCTTTAGCTCTTATTTCTACTCACTTTGTCTCTTAATATTACTCTGAATATTCCTGAGAGGACATATGTATGAGAAAAATGCAGAGAGATGAAAATCAAATCTCTCATAGAAATCAAAGAAATCAAATCAAAATATTTGCAATGTTATTCTCAACTGTATTTCTCTGTAAAAATAAAAGCAATGCCACAATGGACCCTTTCTACCCTACGTAAAGGACACGAAAACTCACTCTCTGACTGCACATTTATACGTACTCAACGGCATGTATGTATGTAACAATTTGTGTAAGCGTGTCTGTGGTTTTATATAGTAAAATGTTACATTTAATAGTTCGGTATTGTAAGTAAGGCAGGAATTTCCTCTGTTTTATAGACTGGGCTCCAGACAACCAGAGAGAAGTGACTAACGAGCGGAGAGCTGCGATAATTGCAAAGGTAACAGTTTAGCTGACCGAACTATTTCATTAATGTACGTGCAACGATAATACGACTATTTTCAACAGACATCCTTTTAATGGATATTTAAAAAATATGACCGGTCATACTTTTACATAAAAGGTAGGACGAAAACACGCACGAACACATGTACACACTTGTGCATGAAAACACACACATGCATACATACGTAAGGCAACTATTTATTTTCCCACTTAGCATGGCAAACGTTGTTACATCTGGTAGGAACAGGAAGTAAGGACAGGCAGTATAGGGCTGCAGCCTTATACAACAATAGTTATATTGTGTTTTGGCCAGAGAACTACTGTTTCGTGCAAACCAACAGGAAACAATAGTTCAACATTGAATAAAGCTCAGTCTCCAATACACACATATGCAGAGCAATACATAATTACACAAATACACATACAGTCACATGTGTATGTAACATACATAGATATGAACAAGATACAGGGCACGGATATGAACCAGTACACAAATGTACATAACAAACCATGCCATAGTGCTGTTACAAACGCACCCTCGACAACAATAAAGCCACCCAGCACAGTAAATGTAATTGCAAATGAGTGTTTTTGGCTACAGAAATGAACCTCAGGCCCTACCGACTAAATGTGAATGTAGTCACTGATGGTGTGATGTTTTTTTTTGGTGGTGCTTCTTAAACTTGGGGCAATGAGGTTGTTTTGGGCAAAATTTGTGAGAACTTTTTATAAACAAACCAAATAATGTATCCGAAAAACATATATAGTAGAGGTAGGAGGTATTTTATTTATGCAAGACACCTTTAAGAGGTCTTATATTTATAGAAGACTCCTTTAGGAGGTCTTCTATTTAATGAAGACCCCTCTAGGAGATCTTCTATCTACACGCAAAAAAAAAACGGCCTCTCTAACATATGTCCCAAACATATTTTGCAGCAAACATATATATGTTTGCAACAGTCCCAAACATAATATATGTTTGGGTCTGCAAACAAATATATGTTTGGGGGGAAACAAATATATGTTTGGGTGCAAACATATATATGTTTGGGTGCAAAGATATTTATGTTTGGGTGCAAAGATATTTATGTTTGGGTGCAAAGATATTTATGTTTGGGTGCAAACAAAGGTATGTTTGGGTGGAAACAATTTCATGTTTGGGTGCAAACATTTTATATGTTTGGGTGCAAAAAAATACAAACCCAAAAGGCACAAAAAAAAAACAAACACATGCACCAGTGGGCGCTTACTGAGAGCAAGGGAGCGTAAAATTCAATGTAAAACACTTTAAAATGTGTGCTCACTTGCTCTCAGTAAGAACTCACTGGCTATCTCTATAGTATACACACAAATGTTGAGGTTGTTTATTGAAAGGAAAAAGAACAACAAACACATAGGTACATACAAAATTCCAAAGAAATACATGACACACTTTAATAAAAGAAAAACTGATTGAAATAATTTGTAAATAGTCACACTTTTAAAAAGGAAAAATATATAGAAACGTAATTGAACGCTTCTCCTTAGTAGTGAAATAAAACAAATTGTCCTCATAGTTGAAATCATCAGCGGGGAATCGGCATCTAGAATCAAATGATTATGTAATGTAATAAACAAATATGGATATGCCATATTTCAAATATACATAAGTATGTATGTAATTACCAATATTAAATGCGATTTCTTCCTTGTCCAATAAAATAATTCCATTCAACTTTCCGATTCAATTATAAAATGTATTGGGCATTTAATTTACTAAAAACACAATTTCTTTAAGAAAACACAAAACACTGATTAATTAACTCACTTTAACGTCTTGACGCTATGCTGGCAACTAAAACACTGAAGAAAGAAAAAACAAAATAATTCATACCATTTCTTCTTATCCTCTTCGCCCATAACGTTGGTTAACAACAACAAAACAAGAAACACACGAGTTTGAAGCATACAAGCCATCAAAGCACCAAAGCCCCCTTCTTCGCTTCTACGTCTTCTATTATACAATACACACAACTCTTCATTATAAAACAGTATTCAACAACCGCGAGAGCACTGTTATTACTCTCGTTGACAAACATCCTCTCTCCACCCATGAAAAAAAATGTTCTAACATAAAAAATATGTTTTACCCAAACATATCAAATTGAGATATGTTACAAAATGTTGCAAACATATTTTTGTTTGGACCCAAACATATTATGTTTCGATCCAAACATATAATTGTTTGCAACCGGTCCCAAACATATATTTGTTTGGATCCAAACATATTTCTAACATAAATTTTTCTGCGTGTATAAACGAGGGGCCTTTTATAGGTACAAGATCTCTTCTATCTTTAAAATACCACTTTAGGAGGTCTTTTATTTATATAAGACCCCTTTAGGAGGTCTTCTGTTTATGGAAGATCGCTATAGGAGGTCATCTATTTATAGAAGACTCTTTAACAGGTCTTCTTTCTAAGGAAGACCCCCTTAAGAGGTCTTTTAACTTCTGTACTTCTATGTATATAGGACCGCTTTGGAAGGTCTTCTATCCATTGAATGTCCCTTTATGAGCTATTCTATTTAGGAGGTCTTCCATCTATAGAAGACTCCTTAGAATGTTTCTTTCCATAGAAGACTCCTTTAGGAGGTCTTTTAACTATGGAGGACTTATATCTATATGAGGCTCCTTGAGAGGTATTCTATATATAGGAGAAACTTTAGAAGATCACTTTAGGAGGTATTCTGCATATAGGAGACCCCTTTAGGAGGTCTTTTATCTATAGAAGACAGTTTTAGGAGGAAGATACCTATTGGGGGGTTTTATATGTATAGAAAACTTTTTAGGAGGTCTTCTTTCTATAGAAGACCCCCTCAAAAGACCTCTTTTAACTTCTCTGTTTACAGGACCGCTTTAGGAGGTATTCTATCTAATGAAGACCCCTTTAGGAGGTCTTCTATTTATAGAAGACCCTTTTAGGGGGTCTTCTATCTATAAAAGTCCCCTTTAGGAGGTCTTCTATTTATATATGACATCTTTAAGATGTCTTCTCTCTATAGAATATATATTTATGAGGACTTCTATATAAAGAACATCCCTTATACGATATAGAAGGCACCCTACACTTTTAGGATGACTTGTATCATAGAAAATTCTTTAGGATGTCGTCTTTATATGGAAGGCCCCTTTAGGAGGTCTTTCGTCCAGGGACGTAGCCAGGATTTCAATTCGGGGGGGGGCCCACCTGACCAAAATTTTGAAAGTTCATGTTAGCGAAAATTTCTTATTTAGCAATAAAGTAAACCTTATTTTAGACTTATATTATTGATGAAATATGTAACTTTTATTACTATTTTTTAATTAAAATGACGTAAGAATTGTTTGCCAATTTTTAGAACTTTTTTGACAATATATCAGAATTAATATATGTTCAAAACAATGGATATATTAATAATCACATATATTTTTGGGTGTATCATTTATCAAATAACTCACAACTACACTGAATGTTGTGTAATTCGGTTATATCACTTCGGTAAAACCAAAAGAAAGAGTATACAATCGGAAAACCATAGAAAATTCTGAACATTTTACTTTTTTGTTTACATGGAATGTTGAGGACCTTTCCTTTGTTTCACACTTCACAAAAGTTCAAAATCACGGCTTCAATTTTCCACTCCAATTTTATTGAGTAATTTATGGAAGGAAAATGGGATTAGTAGAGAATTGATTTATGCAGAGGGAACGTTCGGATATCATGGCGTTATCCATCGTTTTTTATATTTACAGGTAGATATAGGAGTTATATAAATAAATGAAAAAAAAAAACTCCGAGAAAGTGGGCAATATTTCATTTTCGGAAATTCGGGTGTCCAATCGTTGTTATTGCCATAAAGAAAACAATTGTAGTTATTTCCCTGTAACCTTCCACAGATTATTTCAAAAATTTTTAGAGATGTGCAGTTTAAGAACCCTCTGTATAATTAGTAATTATACCAGTGTAAGCCTATGACCTCAGTAGTCATGGCTTCACTTCCTTTATGATAATAATTTAGTTATAAGTAAAAAATATGAAATAAATGAAATAATAAATAACAAGTAAGAAACGTCTATAGTCGGACGGAGCCGACCATGGGATACCCTATACCACTATCCCTGGACAATCACTCTCCACGGAACTTCTTTTCAATGATTGTGAAAATTTAATTATCAAATATCAGAGATGTAATGTATAATACTTATGACCAAAACCAAAAAGTTATCTAGCATGACAAAGACATTTTTGTAGCAGGAAAGGAAAATTTAGTTCACGCAAATTAAAATATAATGAAACCCAAGTACTACTACTTCCGTTGTTTAACCGCTACGTTATTGAAATTTTTACCAATTTCACACAAAAGTTTCAGTCCATTTAACCCGCTAAGTATTATCTGATCTTCACGTTGGTTTGTACGCTTTTTCTTCATCATAAACTCAAACTTTGTTTAAAATTTTGCGGGCTATTATTTTGACCTACAGAGCCGCTACAAAATTGGTTAAAGTTTTGTTTTTGGTCCATTTCATCCCCTGAACATTTCACGATCATCACCAAAAACTAATCATTTCTATTTTGGCCCGAACCCAACCTCCTTAAAAAATTCGTTACAATCGGTCCATAATTGCGGCCTTAAGCTTGTTTACAATTTTTAATGGACGGACACACATCGCTAAATCGCTTTATCTCGCCGAGATATGAATTTTAGCAAATAAGGGTCTAGGACGAATATTTCGTGGTGTTACATAAACTTTTGGAGAGACAATATGTAGCATGTGATAAAAATATGGTTCTCTACACAGAACCCATTATATATTAGGCAGTAGGCCCGTTATCTAGCAAACACTTTATTGCAATTTACATCAGAGAAAAGGTCAGTAGTTATTTTTCCATATGGCTTTTCCATAGGCTACTTTGCGAAATATATATGTCGTCAAGGAATTAAAATATCGACCAAAAATAAAATTTTTATATTTGTCATACAAAAGTAATGGTCCATTTCACCCGCTAAAGAATATCAGATCATCGTTCAAAATTGTAGGAATCTTTTTCGACCTATACTCTTACCAGGTGCAAAATGTCGTGACTATTGATGTATAATTGCTACTTCTAGCGAGTTTATTATTACACTACAAACAAATAACGGAATATATTAGCCTGTAACTCTGTTATCTGATCATGCACACCAACATAATTGACATCAATTGAAAGGTCAAGGGTTCCACTTTCAAGTATAGCTCACTTGTCCGGAATGTCACTTCCAGGAATTGAGATATAAGCTGTATATTAAAATTTTTCACAATTTTCACACAAATGTTTTGCACCATTTAACCCTCTAAATATTATCCGATCGACATCTCAAATTGCAAGCTTCTCCTTTGTGATATACTCTTACTTAATTTTAAATAAAATTTCGCGTTGATCGGACTATTATTGAGACCTACAGAGCCGCTAGAAAATTGGATAAATATTATGTTTTTGGTCAATTTCACCCGCTAAATATTTCACGATCTTCGCCAATAAGAATAGGGATCTATTCTGATCTGAACCCGACCTCCATACAAAATTTCGTGACGATCGGTCCATAATTGCGGCCTGGAGCGTGTTTACAATATATAATGGACAGGCGGGCGGACAGACGGACGGACGGACACACATCTCAAAGTCGCTTTATCTCGTCGAGATATGAAGATTGGTATACCACATTGGGGGTCTCCGACGAATATTTCGCGGTGTTACATGAATTTTTACCAAAACAAACTTATAATACCCTTTTCCACATTGTGGTATCTATATATAAAAATAGGTAAAAAAACTTTTTAAGTTAAACGGTTTTATGTTAAACATACATTGCAATGTTTAAGATAAATGTACTAAAAACCAACAAATAATAAAATAGATACAGTCGTGGGAATTATAAACATATGCATAGACTAGACTAAAATAAAACCGTGGGGCACGTCAATTGTCTACAAATTATCGACTTAATGTGCGATAGAAGAATCGTTTAATTCGTCATTAGGCAGTTGGCCCGCAGACGGTGAGGAAATTACTTACTATTTCTTGCTCATGGAAATTCCAATAGTTATACACTCCATGTAAATAAAGGAGATGTTTCAACTAGTTTATCGTTGGACATTCACACTGCTGCCTGGCGAGGAAGCTTTTCACTGCTCGTAGTTTGTCTTTAATCGACAAAGTACTACTCGCTCACCACTATGAAACCCTAAAACTCGCTTATAATCGAGCTTGCTAGCTTGTTTCCACATTCTAGCCCTACTTATCACACGTCCATCGTTGTCGGTTGAACAACTGCCTAATTATAGTGTAACATTACAAAACAAACATTTTAATCAACGATTGTAGACAATTGACCTGCCCCACGGTTTTATTTTAGTCTAGTCTATGCATATGTTTATAATTCCCACGACTGTATCTATTTTATTATTTTTTGGTTTTTAGTACATTTATCTTAAACATTGCAATGTATGTTTAACATAAAACCGTTTAACTTAAAAAGTTTTTTTACCTATTTTTATTTTCTAGTTTTTAGTTTTTATTTCGCATTCTGTTTAATTCATTTAGTGCTTCATTATTGCAACGTTTCTTGCCCGTTAGTTTATTGCAGTCCAACTCCTCTATACGTAGTCCCTGCAAAGATCTTACTCTACTAAGAGCCACGTAGGCTTGACCATCTTCAAACAGTTTCGCACCTAAGTATTCGACTGCGTGATCCACAGTGCTGGCCTGCATTTTATGTATTGTAGAAGCCCATGATAGTATTAAAAGCAACACACATCTCTGTGTATCGCTCCCGTTGTTTTGTTAACCTGGCTTCATATTCTTCAGGCGTTTCTGACGCTATCATCTGTGTGTATCGCTCACGTTGCTTTGTTAACCTGGCTTCATATTCTTCAGGCGTTTCTGACGCCGTCATTTGTGTATATCGCTGACGTTGCTTTTTTAACCTGGCCTCATATTGCTCAGGTGTTTTTGACGCTAATTGTTCCCGTCGTTTCTGTAATCGACTATTTCTATCACCTTCACTTTCTTTAGCTCGTTTTGCTTTATACTTTTCTTCCGCTTTTTGAAGCCTTCGTTTACGTT
This sequence comes from Musca autumnalis, assembly GCF_047663935.1. NCBI lineage: Eukaryota > Metazoa > Arthropoda > Insecta > Diptera > Muscidae > Musca > Musca autumnalis. Next base: position 36,744,331 of record NW_027411644.1, read on the forward strand.
GTGTTGCAGTTTCTGTTTTATTTGTGTTTGTATTTTTTATATATTTTTTACCATTTTGTTCCCACGAGTAATGGACATTTAAACGGTCGACCCCCAGAGGTCCAATAAAAGGGCAAGGCTATGTACAACAAGATGCGCCTGAGTCTTGAGGGGAAAACGCTAACGACATATCATTTTTATCAACCCTAATGCCATACAGTTCTCGGCGCGTTTCAACCTTTCACCTTAACTTGGGTGGTGTACCGCTAACGACGTATCATTTTTAGCCACCCTAACGCCACACAGTCCTCAACACGATAAAAAATCTTGACTTGGGTGGTGGATTCAGGCTGGATTAATCAGATACCTAAATTACAGATTCAATTTCTAAATTTTAATCTTAATTATACGCCATTTAGTGGCTGCGCCCATCTTAAATATTGAGGTTGTATAGTGCACTGTATTCTTCTTGTCAAGCCCTTTTATTTGATACCCATATTGGTGGGATTGATAACAAATTGTTATCAGACATTTGGTAGTGGCGGCCATCTTAGATTTTAATTTTGCATAGTAAATTGTATTCTACTTGTAGAGACCTTTCATTTGATACCCATGTTGATGGGATTGATAAAACCTAAGTTATCCGCCATTTTGTAGAGGCCGACATCTTGGATTTTAATTTTATATAGTACATTGCATTCTACATGGTTGAGCACTTTCATTTGATACCCATATTGATGGGATTGATAAAACCTACGTTATCCGCCATTTTGTAGCGGCCGCCATCTTGGATTTAAATTTTTTATAGTATATTGTATTCTGCTTGTTGAGCCCTTTCATTTGATACCCATATTGATGGGATTGATAAAACCTACGTTATCCGCCATTTTGTAGCGGCCGTCATATTGGATTTCAATTTTTTATAGTATATTGTATTCTGCTTGTTGAGCCCTTTCATTTGATACTCATATTGATGGGATTGATAAAACCTACGTTATCCGCCATTTTGTAGCGGCGGCCATCTTGAATTTATAATGATAATGAATAAACATAATTGTATTGTCACCAAAATCCAAAGTGTATACAAAATTTCAGATTAATCGGTTGACAGGAAGAGGGTGAAATTTGAATTACTAAATTTGACCCAAGAATAAATAATAAAACAAACGGGGTGAGCTAAATAAAACCATTTAATAAAAGAGCTTAGTGATAAGTGAGTGAGTGAGTGACATGTATATCATCGCCCAGACGAAACCGCTGAAGCTAGAAAGCTGAAATTTTGAATGTGGGTTGCTGTCGGTGAGTAGGGGTGAGATAAGGCTGGGTTTTTGGAAATTCGACCTAGAAGGGTACGAAAAGTACTAAAAGGTACTAAATATGGTACCCTTTGTATTAGGCAAACGGGAAGAGCTAGAATTCTGAAATTTGGAATGAGGGTAACTGATGGAAAGATGTTCCAAAGGGTTTTGGGAAATTCGACCTCTAAGTGTATGAAAAGTACTAAATTTAGTACCAATTGTATATTTTGAACGGATTTAGCTAGAAACTTGGAATTTGGTATGGAAATGAAGGTTGGGAAGTGGTGTTTATAAAAGGAAATGGTTTGTTAAATTCGTACTCATATGTACGAAAAGTACTAAATTGTACTAAATTTAGTACAATTTGGATTTGGGTGAAAGGATAGAGCTGGAAATCTGAAATTTGGATTTAAGATTACTGACGGAGTATAGGATTGAGATATAGGGATAGTTTTGGAAATTCGTACTTATGTGTACGAAAAGTACTAAATTTAATACAACTTGGATTTGGATGAACGGATAGATCTAGAAACATGAAATTTGGAATCAAGATTACCGACGGAGTATAGGATTGCGATATAAGGATAGTTTTCGAAATTTGTACTTATGTGTACGACAGGTTCTAAATGGTACTAAATTTTGTACAACTTGGATTTGGGTGAACGGATAGAGCTGGAAACTTGAAATTTCGAATTAAGATAACTGTTGAAGTGTACGATTGATATATGGGGTAGTTTTAGTACTTATGTTTACGAAAAGTACTAAATGGTACTAAATTTGGTACAGTTTGGATTTAGTTGAATGAATAGAGCTGGAACCCTGCAATTTCGTACTTATTTCGTACAAAATATGGTATCCATGGTATTAGGCAAACGGGAAGAGCTAGAATTTTGAAATTTGGAACGAGGGTCACTGATGGAGAGTTATACAGAGAACCCTTTGGTATTGTTTTTGGAAATTCCACCTATAGGTGTACGAAAATACTGAAAGTTACTAAATTTGGTACCAATTGTATATTTTGAGCGGATATAGCTACAATCTTCAAATTTGGTATGGGAAGTGGTGTTGATATAAGGAAATGATTTTGGACGTTCGTACTTATGTGTACGAGAAGTAATAAATGGTACTAAATTTGGTACAATTTAGTTTTGGATGGACGGATAGGGTAGAATCCTGAAATTTGGAATTACTCTTGGATATAGTTATTGAAATTCATACTTTCATACGAAAAGTTTTAATGGTATTATGAATAGAGATTGAATTCGGAAATTTGGTATTACAGACCCTCTTGATGTGTAGGGTTGAGATATGGATGTGGTTGTGGATCTATGTACAATAAGTGTACGAAAATTACAAAATAGCGCAGAATTTGGTTCAAATTTTTATTGTGTGAATTAGTAGAGCTGAAATTGTGAAATTGGTACCAGTTTGGCGTTGCTTGAAGGGAGAAAGGTGGAATTTCGAATTGTTGTATGAGGGATGGTGTTGGTGTTTAGATAAGGATTTTTTGAAATGCATATAAATTCTGAAATTAGGCTGAGGGCTGGCTGACTTATTGAGAAATACGAAATGTACTAAATGGTATTAAATTCAATGAAGCTGGGATTATATAACAGTGTGTGAAAAGTACAAAATTGCAATAAATTTGGTATTGGGCTAAGGAATGGAAGTGGAATTCTGGAATATTATTTATCTGTCAGGTTCATTGTTAGAAGTGGTCGTACAATAAATGTACTAGAAGTATTAAGTAATGCTAAATATTGAAGCACTGGCATTGAGTGAATCGATAAATGAAATTTGTTGTGAGGATCACTGTTGAGATTGGATCAGAATGTTTATTAAAATCCACCTTTACATGTTGAAAGGATTCTACATGTAATACCATTGGCATTGTGTGAACAAAACTGTAACATATGAGCTAAGGTTCTGGATTCTAAAAATTGTACTGAATAATGTACTATTGTTTCTATGTTAAAACGAATTCGGTTTCTAAATAATTTAATAATTATTCCACAAACATTCCAGACGGGACAAGGGAGACTTCTCTCATATCAATGAGTGCACCCAGTTTCATATTAGCTCAATAATATGGGACCTACTGTTTATCGCCGAGTCAGAACGGCGTGCCTTACGACACCACTTGTAGAGAAGTTTTACATGGCTGAAATACTCAGGAAATGTCGCCAAAATTACTGTGCGGTATTTTGCCACCGTTGATGTTAGATGTTGCTTGATCGGGGAATCGATCGGTTTTCTACATTTTGATATCACAAATTCCAAAATTCGATTGGAAAATGTGGATACAATTTTCAAAATACCCATACCGTTCAAATAAAACATGGACTGAAATTTAAAATGTAGGCCGCTGTTGAAGTGTAGAGGTCTTTTTTTGAGTTTCGAACAAAACGTGTACCAACAGTACTTGAAAAAAATTAAATATCAATTCAAACAGGTATTAGTACATAAAAAATTTCAGTGTTCACCATATTAAATATCGTTTATTTTAATATTATTTCTTTTCCGCATACGAAGTAGCGGGCATTTTGCTAGTAGGGTATAAAAAGGCCTCTCCGGAAACTCTTTGCTTTTTTGCAACAAGTGTTCTCGGGACCCCTATTACTACAGTACAAGTTTGTTCAGAGGCAAGTACATTCTTCCAGAGAAAATGTCCCGAACGATGTAAAGAACACCTACGGCCACCATGTGTAGTGGTTGATGAGCACGACAACTTTCCAACCGAATACTGCATTGCACCAAACTTTGTATATCGCAATATTTCTGCGAGCCTTATATAAAGTTCGAAGATGGTGCTTTTCGGTCTACTCCTTCTGGTATTTCCCCCAAATTTCAAGAATTTTGTCTAAAGTGGTATGCGAAATTTTTCATGAATGGAGCAATAGATTTGGCCCAGACTTTGCAAGTCCATATTTCCTTACATAATGATCCATAATCTGTAAATTATACTGTGACGAACTGAAATATCTTTTAAAAGCAATGACTCCCAAAATAAGATCTACTTCCAAAATGAACCATGTCGGTCCCGTCCATTTCTTCAGGTACTTCCGCCGCAACACTTGTTATCAATGATACAAATCCATATGTGGTTGGCAAGTTCATACGTCCGAAAATGGCTATAAAATTCTGAAAAACTCATAATACATAGTTTTTGGGTTAAAGGATTAAAATTGTTGAGATTTTGACCATGAAGAATCTGGTTCCGACCGGTTTTTTCATTTAGTTTGTCGTCACAACGTGCTTTGCCGAAGAAGGAAAATGGAATATTCCTAGAAATGTGCATCCATTAAAAGCACTTCCCAAAACAAAATTATTGTGGGTTTCTATGACGTTTTCTTCTGGTTTAATTCAAAGAGTAAACGACAGAGAAATCCCTGAAGATGAAGTTCAATGTAATTTCGAAATATTGGAAATAATATGCAATAAATAAAATGTAAACATTGACCTCAATCTCAATAATCTTGATTTTATTAACATTCGAAAGGTCGAAAAAAATAAAAATACGACAGAAAATTTGTTTGTCCCATAGATATTTACTAATTTGTGGCAAGAGACCAGTTTCAAATAACCTCAACGGACGACACTGCTGGAACAGAAATTATATCATAAGAATGGTTGATATAGTTTTTTTTTGCAAATGTCAAGCATAATAAAGAATTTGTAATTGTTATGATGTTCAAAATAGTTCATTACAAAAACGTGTTATAGAAAATATACAAAAATTTAAAACCACAAAGATTAAGCAACACTTTTATCTTTAATTGTTGAATAGCTCTTATAATAAATTTCAAAAACAAAAGATCGCAAGAATGTTTTTCTAGATGTCGTTCATAAGCCAAAGTATTGGACGTAATATGCTACAAACGTAACTCAGTAACATTTACAGTCAGCCAAAAATTACGATTAAACGCTTAATAACACCTTAAATCTTAACAACAACTATGCAGAAAATTGCTCAAAAAGTCTAACTTGTTCATCTAATATATAAAAGGCAATGTGTGTATGTTAGTATGTTTGTTTGTTTGTATGTTTGTATGTTCCGAATAGACTCAAAAACGGCTGAATATATTTTCTTGAAAATTTCAGATAATGTACTGGGAACACCGGTGGTGAAAATAGGCTATATATTTTTTTGAATGGTCGTCGCGGAAGTGGAATATCGCGGTCATCCCAAATTATTCAAAAATGTATTATTTCAGATAATATACCTAATTTTAGTAAGCGTGACTACAAAACCGCTATAACACTGGCTTCAATATGTGGGATAACGCGGTCAACGCCATATTTTGGAATATAGTAAAATCCCGATGTCTTGAGATGTCACTATATAGAAATTCCGAAAAATCGATTGGGAAATCTTATGAAATTTTGTATGTGGAGTTTTTAGGTCTGAGAATAGGTCTTAATCTATTTTTTTATCCCGCTAAGTGTAGTGACCGGTGGTCCTCCCCACAATTTTTTTAAGAAAACCGCGAAATTCAAGATACGTTTTAATATATTGTTTACAAATTGTTTGCAATGCTATGGTAATTACAGTCTTGACACTGAATGGTCGTCGCGGAAGTGAAAATCGCGGTCATCCCAAAATTTTCAAAAATGTATGTTTGTATGTTCCGAATAGACTCAAAAACGGCTGAATAGATTTTCTTGAAAATTTCAGATAATGTACTGGGAACACCGGTGGTGAAAATAGGCTATATTTTTTTTTGAATGGTCGTCGGGGAAGTGAAATATCGCGGTCATCCCAAATTATTCAAAAATTTATTATTTCAGATAATATACCTAATTTTAGTAAGCGTGACTACAAAACCGCTATAACACTGGCTTCAATATGTGGGATAACGCGGTCAACGCCATATTTTGGAATATAGTAAAATCCCGATGTCTTGAGATGTCACTATATAGAAATTCCGAAAAATCGATTGGGAAATCTTATGAAATTTTGTATGTGGAGTTTTTAGGTCTGAGAATAGGTCGTAATCTATTTTTTATCCCGCTAAGTGTAGTAACCGGTGGTCCTCCCCACAATTTTTTAAGAAAACCGCGAAATTCAAGATACGTTTTAATATATTGTTTACAAATTGTTTGCAATGCTATGGTAATTACAGTCTTGACACTGAATGGTCGTCGCGGAAGTGAAAATCGCGGTCATCCCAAAATTTTCAAAAATGTATTATTTCAATTAATTAGAACTGTCTTAAGCTGTTTTTATACGGCTAGGAGTAGTGACCGGTGGTCCTCCCCCACAATGTTTTTAAGAAAATCTGAAATCTTTGATATTTTTGAACGTATTGTTTACAGATTGTTTTCCCTGAATGATCGCGGTCATCACAAAGTTTTCAAAAATGTATTATTTCAATTAATATACATAATTTTAGTAAGCGTGACACAAAAATGATATAAACACTAGCTTGAACAAGTCGTGAGCTATTTTAATACGGCTAAGTGTAGTGACCGGAGGTTCCCCTTCATTTTTTTTTTTTGTTTTTAAATCTGAAGTCCATGATATTTTTGAACGTATTGTTTACAGATTGTTTGCAATACTACTGTAATTACTGTCTTGACCCTGAATGGTCTTCGCGGAAGTGAAATACCGCGAAAAGTGAAATATCGCGGTCATCACAAAATTTGCAAACATTTATTATTTCAGATAGTTGTTTTAAATTCTCACAATTCCTGCTGTATGCCGATGACCTTAAAGTATTTTTGAAGGTCAAAACATTTATGGATTTTCTAAATATACAAGAAGATCTATACAACCTTATCCGATGGTGCGAATTGAATGAATTGCATCTTAATATTGATAAATGTTTCCATTTATCTTTTCATAGATCCCGTAATCCACTTCAATTGCCTTTTTACTTGGGTAATCATATGTTAAAGATGGTTGAGGAAAAAGAAGATTTAGGTATTATTTTTGATTCTAAATTAACATTCACTTCACATATTGATCATCTAATTCCTAAAACTTATTCTTTACTTGCCTTCATTAAGCGAAATAGCACGGATTTTAAAGATCCGTATACACTAAAGCAATTGTACTCATCATTCATTAGATCCAAATTAGAATATGGTGCTCTGATTTGGAGCCCTTTTTCTAAAATTCATATAAATCGCATTGAAAAAATTCAGAAAAAATTTGTCAAATTTGCTTTAGCTTATCTAAACTTTACTCTTCCTTGGCCTAATTATGAATCTCGGTGTCTTTTAATCCAATTAGAAACTTTGGAAAGCAGAAGAAAATTACTTTCAATTTTATTTGCTTATGATATAATTAATTCTAATATCGACTGTTCATTTCTCTTGGATAAAATTGGATTTACAGTTCCAAGTCGAAGTCTTCGGCACTTTAACATGTTTCACGTAGATGCTAATCGTAATAATTATGTTTTGAATAGCCCAATAAATAGGGCGTTATTAAACATTAATACTCTTAATAGATCTTTTCCGATTGATTTTAGTGTAACAAAGTATGCATTTAAAACAATTTTGAAACAACATAACTTGTAATTATGAATACTGTTTAAATCTTTTCTTTGTATATACGTATTTATGTATAATTTACATATTATTTATTGAATTACTGTTAGTCTGTAAGGAACTATGTTCTCTTGACTATTATGAAATAAAGAAAGAATAAAGAAAGATAATATACATAATTTTGTAAGCGTGCCTAAAAAACGCTATAAACGGTGAACAGTAAACAATAAGTGGGACAGCGCGATCAACTCCACATTTTGGAATACAGTAAAATCCGGATAACTTGAGATGTCACAAGATCGAAATTCCAGAAAGATCCATTGGAAATCAGACAAAGTTATTGATATGCAATACAATATCATCATTGGAATCAGAATACCACAATCGTGTTCGATTTTTGAAAATATTATAATTACGGATAAAATCTCAAAATGTGGGAAGTGAAACTGCATGAGCATTGATTTCAGTCCTTGGAATAGCTAGGTAAAGATACATTTTTTTAAATACAGCAAAATCTCGATAATAACAACTACAATTTATAGAAGTAATTTTTTTTATGAATTATATAAATGTTGCCATACATATCCCGAAGGAATATACATTTCGCTGAGGGGTATTTTACCACCATTGCATATAGAGCGCGAAGAAAAAAGGCGTTACGTTCGATTGGGCTGAATGAGGCTAAATCCACCAAAAATAGCGAAAATCAGGTGCCACCGTTCTATGGGAGCTATATCAAAACGAGGACGTATACTGAACAGTGGCTATATCTCTGAACTATCGAAAATCGGGAGGTACTGTTTTATGGGAGCTATATCAAAACGTGAACCTATTACTGTTACATACCGAGCGCAAATAAAAAGGCGTGTCTTTCAGTCGATACGAATATTTATGCTCTCCTCTTTAAAATATATTAAAACCAGATTTCAGCCATTTCGGTGTGATAATGATGTTAAATCCTCAAAAATAGCGAAAATCAGCCGGTACAGTTCTATGGGAGCTATATCAAAACGTGGACCTATACCAACAATTCTTTGCAGTAATAATTACGACCCCAACCGAGACCAACAACCCAATATATAGCAATGTTAATTGACGTGCACCGACCATTATATGTGGGTCACAAAGTGCTTTAAACTGTCGATTTATGGTGAAGGGTATAATAAAAGACATTTTATATCTTTAATTTGGGGGATTTATATTATGAAGTTTCTAGAGGGATGCCTAAGTATGGGTGTATCAATACTGGATAGATAACTAAAGTTTACACGGAGAACCCAAACAACGGGCCAGCAACGCGGACCGGGTCAGCTAGTTATTTTTATATTTTCAAATATGTTGGACAATATGTATACCAATGCACATAGGTTTCAATCAGGAATTTTTTGGCCAAAACCCTATTTTTGAAGTTTCGAAATTTTAACTTTTTTTTGCAAAGAATAATAAAAAACACATCAAGTCATCTGAAAATAATTAGTTTTTGTAAATAACGTTAGTATTCGTTGATTGGCGCAGTACCAAAGTTGACACTTTTTTATGTAAAAATTAAACAGACTTTGTGCTGTAAAATATAAAATTTTTTTTGTACTGCGTCGCTGCATAAATATACAGATGAGAGACCAAAATTATTATGAATCGGGAAGCTGTTAATGAGTACTTTCATAATATTTACAAAAAGAACGATAAAATTTGTAAAATTAGCGTAATAATATCAATGTTTTTATATATATTAAAAATTATTTTTTACAAATATTTTTTAAATATACTTAAACTTTTAAAAAAATGTCCAGCTTTGTCCACCTCCAAATCGAATTTGAAAGATAGCAGGGGGTCTGTACTAATATATTCAGAAGTAAAATCGTGCTCAAATTTTCCACAGTTAAAATAAAGTGGATTTTTCTATTTTAAGATGGGAGAATTTTTTGTAAATACCTGTTGTAACTGTACGTAGTATCCAATTGAAATAGAATGGTAATACCCACATCTATCAACCCATTTCCCTTAAAATTCATATTTAATTGTTTCAGACTGTATAAAACTAGTATGTATAATTTTTTTGAAAATAGGTCATTTTTTGTAGTAGCCCCCACGTAAAAGTACCGTCCGATTTTAGGTATTTTGGTATTTTCATACCAAAAACTATTAACATAGGTCAATGTTTTGGTTTAGACCCCACATAACGGGACCACCCTGTTCAACAAATTTTGGCAGTTTTTGGTCATTTTGGTCGATAAAACGTAAGAATTGATGTTTGTACACATTTATTATAAATAATAATTAATTTTAATACAAAATGGACGTTGATATAGTTTTGGCCAGAAAATTTGGATTTGGGACCATTGTGCAATGTAGTAAAATAATTCTCTGTAATACTTCCCCCAAATACATTACATATTTCTTGAAAAATTTTTAAACAGTTTAAAATTTTACTCAAAAACAAGTAATACCCTAGACCAGCGTCGCCCATAATATTTCCATCAACACTACAGCATATGTGTATGCATTGGTAAAAAAAAACAACAACCACATGATATTCATCGTTTGTTTATTTACACGTACACTGTACGTGAGAGAGAGAAGCAAAAGCAAAAACAACTCAGTGGGCGCCCTCACTATACTTCTTTGCAAAGACAGCGCGTCTCTGCCCTAGACATACGGCAGCGTTAATTTGCATTAACTGCCATAATTCAAATTAATTCGTGCATTATCCACAATCTTAATGCACAAAATCAAAGGAAATTTAAGCTGAATTTAGGTATTTCAATATGGCAATGCTGTAAAAGAGAGCCCATATGCATGTAGGAGAGAGAGCTCTGAGACACAATTTGCATTGAAAATCAATTGTCTTTTGTCAAATTTCCATGTTTAAGAAAATAAAAAAGGAAAACAAATCAGAAATTTTCGCGTTTCTTTCAAATAAGTTGTGGTCTTTCTCGAATAAAATAGCTGCTAATCGTTTTTCGCGCCTTCTATCAAATCTATTTTTAAAATTTTTATTTTCACAAGCATTTCATTACCCACCATACCAATTCTATCGAAAATAATATCTTCTTTAAATGTTCCTTTAGAGTTTTGCGACATTTTTTAATATTAAAAAGACTCAAAAATATCGCGAATAAATTAAATTTATTTTTGCCTTATCGTGGTGAAAAAGTCAGTGGTTGAAAGTATACTTGTTTCGCATATTTTGGCTAACTTTTGTAAAACTTTATGAAATGGTCTGGTGGGCACAAACAAACAACACAAACGGCTGTTTCATAAATGCAGAAACTATCGTCTGTCAGGGTAAAAAGTTAATTCAAATTAAGGAATTTTTAATGCAAATTAACTCTGCCGTCTGTCTAGGGTATAAGCAAAGGCTATAGTGGGACGGGCCGACCATTTGATACCCTATACCACTACCCCTGGGAATTAGCTTTCAGCAAATCAAAATTCCTTTATGGAACAAATAAGCTTATTGTAAGAAAAAACTTTGTGGATTCTGCCATCTTATCACATCAAGCTTAAATAGTAATATGTATAATAATTGTTCCAAACACATCCTAGAAGGATTCACCAAAATTAACATTTAAAAAAAAATTAACTGCAGCGATACCGAGTACATTTTGAAAAAAAGTTGGCGTAGCGACCCCTTGCTGCAATATATCGCACATGTTAAAAAACATTTAGCAAATCAATATGTTATATTTTTCAGTAGAGACAAAAGCTGTTGATACATATGTAACAAGTTACTCTGAAGACATGAAAAGTGAAATACCGGTATTTTTTGACGAAAGAGTAAAGTAATGGTAGATTTTTACACTGGGTAGGGTTAATCAACTTCAAATTAAAAAGTTTAAATTTTTAGTTACTACCCTTTTGTTGAATAGGTTGGATATGTTTAAAAAATCCAATTGGACAATTAATACAATTGGGCCCCACGTACTTTGCAACAATGCCCAAACTGGGAATTTCTCTGACATGATAGAGACAATTTATAGTATGGTAGGAAAATGTGGTTCTCCACAGAAAACCCATTTTATATTAGACAGTAGCTCCGTTATCTATCAAACTCATTATTGCAATTTGTATCAGGGGAAAGGTCAGTCGTTCGTTTTTCATATGTAGGCTACTTTGGCGGTATATGGCCTCCAGGAATCAAAATCAAAAAATCATCATCCAAAACTGTAGGCATCTTCTTCGACCTAAAGTCTTACCCCGTGCCAAATTTCGTGATGATTGAGTTATAATTGCGACCTCTAGCGTGTTTATTATTACCCAACAAACAAATATTTGGATATACAGTATTTCCCTCTTATATGCACCCCGGATATAAGCATTCCCCGGTTAATAGCACTGAAATTTGTGCAAATGTTATTTTTGGTTCAAAATACATTGACATTATTTCGATATATGCATTCCGCTTATATGCATTCCCCTCTTATAAGCACTTGAAATTTGGTCATCATTCTTTCATTTTGGCTTAAAAAATTGGTTTATATGCACCGGCTCCGCATAATTTGGATGATAGTAAAATTTTTCATCGGTGTTAAATATGGCAAGCATATACGTGAAAAGGACAGTAGTGGAGAAAAAGTCGCCAAGAAATATCAATATAAAACGCAATTTGAGCAGGCAGTCTTCGAAATGCGTTCGGTGAAGTTGTTCTTTCAGGCAATATGCTTTTAAATAAAGCAAAAAATTATTGACTAATTTAGAAAACAAGTAAGAGATATACCCTCAGCCTGTGTATATTCAAACAAATTTTTTCCAAAATACGTATGTATTTAAGGGGTTTTTAAAATTTTGGGCGTTTGAATCGACGAAAATGTTGATTAGGATTAAAGATCAAACGTTTTGCGGAGGAGATACTAAGAGGAATGGATCGACATTGACCGTTATGGAAGTGGATCTCCAGCCACAACATATGGTGCCATAGGAGGTTTTTACACTCTTCGGGCTATTTGCTCAAGAAGTATGGACTTGCCACTAAAAAAACGTTTGCCATCGTAATTGAGGCAGCGAATGCAAGTTGCTTGAACAAAAATCAAGGTGATTCGATATCAGGTCTTAAAGTGAGCTTATCCGAAATTTTGTGTGGGAGGTAACGGATGCAGTGGACAAATATAGCCCATATTTCAACCTGATCTATATCTGGTAGATATTATTAGGACGTGTAAAGTGTAGACCAATTCGGCCACTCCCTTCAAGAGTTATCGTACGAACAATTTTTCCGAACATGTTTGAAATTTTGTGGGGGAGGTACCTGAAGGAGTGGACCGATATGAGTTATGTTCAAACTTAAACTATGTTTGGACAAAATAAAAACTTTGGACCGAAACGGCAGATCCGTTCGAGAGTTATCTTTCGCTCCAACCACCTCACACGGTGTCATAGGGGTTTTTTTGCAAGTTTCATGCTATTTTCTCAGGAAGTATGGACTTGCCCCTGATGAAACTTGTACCGTCGTATGGAGGGCAGTGAATACAGGTTGCTAAAATAAAAATCAAAGCGATTCGAGAGATGGCCCTAATCTGAACTTTTCCGAATTTTTGTGTGGGAGGTACCCGAAGGAGTGGATCTATTGAGACCATATTGGAACCTCATATTACTCTGGTAGAAAGTTTACGCTGTACAAAGTATGGACCAAATCGGTCACTTCCTTCAAGAGTTATCGTACGAACAATTTTTCCGAACATGTTTGAAATTTTGTGGGGGAGGTACCTGAAGGAGTGGACCGATATGAGTTATGTTCAAACTTAAACTATGTTTGGACAAAATAAAAACTTTGGACCGAAACGGCAGATCCGTTCGAGAGTTATCTTTCGCTCCAACCACCTCACACGGTGTCATAGGGGTTTTTTTGCAAGTTTCATGCTATTTTCTCAGGAAGTATGGACTTGCCCCTGATGAAACTTGTACCGTCGTATGGAGGGCAGTGAATACAGGTTGCTAAAATAAAAATCAAAGCGATTCGAGAGATGGCCCTAATCTGAACTTTTCCGAATTTTTGTGTGGGAGGTACCCGAAGGAGTGGATCTATTGAGACCATATTGGAACCTCATATTACTCTGGTAGAAAGTTTACGCTGTACAAAGTATGGACCAAATCGGTCACTTCCTTCAAGAGTTATCGTGCGCACAATTTTTCCGAACATGTTTGAAATTTTGTGGGGGAGGTACCGGAAGGAGTGGACCGATATGAGTTATGTTCAAACTTAAACTATGTTTGGACAAAATAAAAACGTTGGACCGAATCGGCAGATCCGTTCGAGAGTTATCTTTCGCTCCAACCACCTCACACGGTGTCATAGGGGTTTTTTTTGCAAGTTTCATGCTATTTTCTCAGGAAGCATGGACTTGCCCCTGATGAAACTTGTACCGTCGTATGGAGGGCAGTGAATACAGGTTGCTAAAATAAAAATCAAAGCGATTCGAGAGATGGCCCTAATCTGAACTTTTCCGAATTTTTGTGTGGGAGGTACCCGAAGGAGTGGATCTATTGAGACCATATTGGAACCTCATATTACTCTGGTAGAAAGTTTACGCTGTACAAAGTATGGACCAAATCGGTCACTTCCTTCAAGAGTTATCGTGCGCACAAACTTTCCGAACATTTTCGAACTTTTGTGGGGGAGGTACCGGAAGGAGTGGACCGATGTAGCTCATCTTCGAACTTAAACTATGTTTGGGCAAAATCTTACGAAAGCCAAAATTTTAACCGAATCGGTTCATCCGTTCGAGAGTTATCGTGCGCTCCAGCCAGCAGGACAGACAGACAGACGGACGGACATGGCTAGATCGACTCCAAATTGTCTGAAACACATTTCGTTAAAACATACTTGCGGTCTAAAACCATTATTTCGATGAGGCACATTTTCATCGTATCAAAGTGTATATACCCTCCTTAGCCTAAAGGCTGAGGGTATAATCAATGAATATTGTTGATCCATTTAAATTTTAAATAAGGTAAAATTATATGACACAAATAAGGTAAGATTATATGACACAGAAGATGCTTGCAATTTGAGATGGTGATCGGGTAATAGATCACCATCTCAAATTGCAAGCATCTACTGTGTCATATAATCTTACCTTATTTAAAATTTCGAGGCTATCGTACTATTATTGCGACCTACAGAGCAGCTACAAAATCGGATAAAAATTATATTTTTGATCCATTTCTCTTGCTAAATATTTCACGATCACCACCACTAACAATTGGTGTCTATTCCGGTCAAAGCCCGAACTCCATGCAAAATTTCGTGACGATCGGTCCATTATTGCGGCCTGCAGTTTGATTACAATTTATAATGGACAGACGGACGGACACACATCTCAAAATCGCTTCATTTCGTCGAGATATGAAGGTTGGTATACCACATTGGGGGTCTCCGCCGAATATTTCATAATCTATATATATAAAAGAGTAGTGAGGTGAGTGACTGACTGACTGACTGATTGACTGACTGATTCATCAGCGCCCAGACGAAACCGCTGAAGCTAGAAAGTTAAAATTTTGGGTGTAGGTTGCTGTTGGTGTGTAGGGGTGAGATAAGGCTGGGTTTTTGGAAATTCGACCTAGAAGTGTACGAAAAGTACTAAAAGGTACTAAATATGGTACCCTTTGTATTAGGCAAACGGTAAGAGCTAGAATTCTGAAATTTGGAATGAGGGTAACTGATGGAGAGCTAGAAAGATGTACCAAAGGGTTTTTGGAAGTTCGAACTACAAGGGTACGAAAAGTACTAAATTTAGTACAATTTTGATTTGGGTGAACGGATTGAGCTGGAATAATGACATTTGGAACGAGGGTCACTGATAAAGAGTAACAATGAAAGGTTTTTGTAAATTCGAACTATAAGGGTACGAAAAGTACTAAATGGTACTAAATTTAGTACAACTCGGATTTGGGTGAACTGATGGAGCTAGAATCCTGAAATTCGAAATTAGGGTCACTGGTGGAGAGTAACAAAGAAAGGTTTTTGGAAATTCGAACCATAAGTGCACGACAAGTACTAAATGGTACTAAATTTAGTACAATTTGGATTTGGGTGAACGGATTGAGCTGGAATACAGACATTTGGAATGAGGGTCACTGATGAAGAGAAGCGATGAAAGGTTTTTGTAAATTCGAACTATAAGGATACGAAAAGTACTAAATGGTACTAAATTTAGTACAACTCGGATTTGGGTGAACGGATGGAGCTAGAATCCTGAAATTTTAAATTAGGTTCACTGATGAAGAGTAACAATGAAAGGTTTTTGTAAATACGAAAAGTACTAAATTTAGTACAATTTGGATTTGGGTGAACGGATGGAGCTGGAATCCTGAAATTTGTAATGAGGGTCACTGATGGAGAGTAACAAAGAAAGGTTTTTAGAAATTTGAACTATAAGTGCACGAAAAGTACTAAATGGTACTAAATTTAGTATAATTTGGATTTGGGTGAACGAATAGAGCTGGAATCCTGAAATAGAATTGAGATATGGAGGTAGCTTTGGAAAATCGTACTAATGTGCACGAAGTAGTACTAAATGGTACGAAATTCGCTATAATTGGTATTTGCGTGAACAGATTATTGTTGGAGTGTAGGATTGAGGTAGTTTTGGAAATTCGTCCTTATGGAAAAGTGCTAAATGGAACTACATTGGAAATCGTGTACGAAAAGTGCTATATGGTACAAAATTTGGTTCCTTTTGGTATTTGCTACAAAAAGTACGAAATGGAAAAATATTTGTTATGAAGGTCGCTCTAAAATTAGAGACAAAGTTCTAAGTTTAAAAAATTGTACTGAATATTGTCCCATTGATTTTATGTTAACGCCAAGGAGTTTATAAATAATGTACTGAAATTAAGTAGTCAAACGTGAAATATCTTTTCAAAAAAAGGTTTTTTGTTCTGACCGCTTTGGTATGTAAATTTGAAAACGTGGTCCAATGCGACAATTTGGTTATCTAGAAGGTATTTACCCCCTGATATTAAAAAATCCTAAATTGAAATGCCTTCAAAAAATTTTCCGTTATATACGGTTGACATACCAGTGCACATTAAGACAATTTTTTGTAAAAAAGGTTTTCTAACCTTTCATGCCACAAATTCCGAATTTCGGTTGGAAAATGTGCAGAAGATCTTCAAAATACTCTAAATCTTCAAAATATCTCTTCTAATAAACGTGGATTGAAGTGGATATTTTTTAAATTAAACTTTTATATCCTCTGAGTATTCAAGGTCCAAATTTAAAGAAAATTGGACAATATGCATTTGTTCTTCTCTTAAAATACACTGAGTCGAGAGGTACCGTTATATGGGGATATCCGAAAACGTGGATTTTTATGGCCATTTTGAATGCCGAAAATTGAACGGACCTATTCGGGTTCTGGGCGAAACCGCTAAAGCTAGAACCTTGAATTGTGAATGTGCGTGGTTGTTGTTGTGAAGGGGTGAGATAAAGTTAAGTGTTTGGAAATTCGTACTGGAAGGGAATGCTGTGTTAGTGAAGGGGTAAAACCAGGAGTCAAATCTGAAATTTGCAATATGATACGTAGTTTTGGAAATTCGCAATAAATAATATGGTAGCTGCGTAGGGATGCGATACGGCAGATTTTTTTTTAAATTCTGACTACAATCGAAAAAATATTGGTAATAAAAATAGGTCTTAGTACAACAGAATCTCCAGTATTCACCATACCCGTCTTAAATATTGTTTATATATATTTCGTTTCCTTTCCGCATACGAAGTAGCGGGCATTTGCTAGTACCCTTATAATACCCTTTCTACATAGTGGTGTAGGCTATAAAAATCCAAATTTACAGAACTGGTAATTATATCCCATCTTTAGGCTTTTGTGTGCGATTTTTCAAGTGCAATTATTAAGGAATGGCAACACTAGATGTGAATGGCGCACAGAAAAACAGAAATAAGATTTTTTTCATGATTCTTAGGCCTGTTGGCAGTTAATATGGTAGACTGTTTGCACACGAGTATATGGGCTGGTTTGTTATTAGAGTGTGCCCCTAAAACACATAACCTTAACTGTTGTTGCTGCAGATGCTTCTGCTTTCGGTTAGTCTTCCACTTAAGCTTGAACAGGAGTTGTGTTGAACCGCATCGACATCAGGCAAAACTATATGTAGATGTGTTAGATAGTCAGGTGCTGTTAAGTAGGGGTCCTTACTACGACGGGTTGGTTGTATGATGGTGGCTTTTTATTATTATTGGTGCTGTTGTTGCTGCTCGTACTATTTGAACAGTTGTTGTTTTTTGTAAAGCATTTTGTTTTTTATTCTTAAATAAATCAACATAAATTATAATAATTATAGACATAAACAACACACCCATTTGACATGGTATACACACAACATTTCTATTTCCATGTTCAAGTATTTACATTATATGGCCTTCTTTCCACTTCCTAAAAACCTTCCTCAAACACATGTAATTTCTAAAATACCTCATATCTACACATGTAATTCCCTATATGTGCATTTAGAGATGTATTCAGAGTATGAATATAATATTTATTTAAAATCTACAGTTTTTGTTGGCGTTATTTTTATCTTGTTGTTTTAGTTAAAATATGACAACATTCACATATATTCTCTGTTGTTTAATTGTATTTTTATAAACAGGAAATAAAAATCATACCCAGCCAGCAATTGGGAGTGAGTGAGTCACTTCCTCTATCAGAAGTAATCGCATTTTGAACTTCTATTCTAGAAAATAGCGATCCTTTATCATTTTACAATAACAATTGCATTGCTGTCCCTTTTTGAACTTCTTGAATAAATACCTAGTGTCAGAAAAGGAGATCGAAATTCTATTATTGCTTTTTATACCCTCCACCATAGTATGGAGGGTATATTAAGTTTGTTTTTCCGTTTGTAACGCATTGAAATACTCATTTGCGACCCTATAAAGTATATATATTCTTGATCAGGGTAAAATTCTGAGTCGATCTGTGTACGTCCGTCCGTCCGTCCGTCTGTGGTAATCACTCTAGCATCCACAAAAATGGAGATAGAACGCTGAAATTTTGGGAAAATGCGTCTTTTGTGTGCAGGCAGGTCAAGTTCGATGATGGGCTATATCGGTCCACGTTTTGGTATAGCCCCCATATAACGGTACCCCCCGATTTACGGTATTTTGCCGTTTTTAGCTACATATTCAGACCGATTTAGCTATAATTTGACATTTAGGGTTCTTCAGTGCCAATAAACTTATATAACAAAAGTTGTGGACATAGGTCCACGTTTTGGTATAGCCCCCATATAACGGTACCCCCCGATTTACGGTATTCTGACGTTTTTAGGTACATTTTCAGACCGATGTAGCTATAATTTGACATTTAGGGTTCATAAGTGTCAATAAACTTATACAACAAAAGTTGTGAACATAGGTCCACGTTTTGGTATAGCCCCCATATAACGGTACCCCCCGATTTACGGTATTTTGCCGTTTTTAGCTACATATTCATACCGATTTAGCAATAATTTGACACTTAGGGTTCTTAAGTGTCAATAAACTTATAAACCAAAAGTTGTGGACATAGGTCCACGTTTTGGTATAGCCCCCATATAACGGTACCCCCCGATTTACGGTATTTTGCCGTTTTTAGCTACATTTTCAGACCGATTTAGCTATAATTTGACATTTAGGGCTCTAAAGCGTCACTAAACTTATATAACAAAAGTTGTGGACATAGGTCCACGTTTTGGTATAGCCCCCATATAACGGTACCCCCGATTTACGGTATTTTGACGTTTTTAGCTACATTTTCAGACCGATTTATCTATAATGTGAAATTTAGGGTTCTTAAGTGTCAATAAACTTATATAACAAAAGTTGTGGACATATGCCCACGTTTTGGTATAGCCCCTATATAACGGTACCCCCGATTTACGGTATTTTGACGTTTTTAGCTACATGTTTAGACCGATTTAGCTATAAATTGACATTTAGGGTTCTTAAGTGTCAATAAACTTATGTAACAAAACTAGTGGTCGTGGATCAATATTTTGGAATAGCCCCCATATAACGTTACCGCCCGATTTCAGGTATTTTGACGATTAGTCGCATTTCTAGACCGAATTAGCTATAATTTGATATTTAGGGTTCCTAGTGACCAAAAAACTTATATTCGAAATAATTATGAACGTAGGTCCATGTTTTGGTATAGCCCCAAAACAAACCTCCCGATTTTCCGTACCTTAACTTTATTTTTTGGATGAATTTTCTGTAATTCGAAATTTAAAAGCCAACAAAAATGCTGCAACAAGAATTGTTCATTTAAGTTCATATTTTCGTATAGCCCACATACCTCCGAACTACTGTTAATGACATTTGAAGTTCCCACGTTATGTACCGATTTTCGGTATTTTGAGGATTCTAGCTACAATTTTTAACCGAATTAGGAGTTATTTGACATTAAAGGCTCCCATCATAAACTGTCAACATAGGTCCATGTTTTATTATAACCCCTATATAACGGTACCTCCCAATTTCTTGCCCACCAAAAATTGTCAGCATACATAGTTAGATATAGGCACCATAAAAAAGGGCCTCCCGAATGAAGCATTTTATGTACATTATCTGACATTTTAACGTACCCACTTAAAGTTGGGGACAGAATATTTTATGGTGGAGGGTATGAAAAGTTCGGCCCGGCCGAACTTAACGCTTTTTTACTTGTTTACACTAACAATGCTACTACTTACGACTATCGCATGGGCAGACACTTTCTCTGGTCAATGCAGACACTTTGATTGTTTACGTCAGGTATCGGCACCAATACAAATGCATTGTTTGCGGCCTCACGCCTACGACTCTCTCTCACTCTCTCCACAAACAGCGTGTGCGTTAATGCATTGCTAAAATTAAAAATCATTGAAACAACCGACAACAGAACCTTCTTCTTTGACTTCTGAACGAAGACTGAGAGGTGGTTGTTCTGTTGTTATTCTCATTAAGGGCACGTGTGCCCCTTTTTGCCGAACATTGGTTTACGTTCATTTGAGGCCTGTACAACCTTAAACTAATATAAGACTTTAGTCTATCTGGTGCTTATAAGGTACAGTGGTGCAGTGGTAAGCATGTTCGCTTTGCATTCTTAAGGTCATGGGTTTGATTCCCAGGCCAGGCAACATAACATTTTTAAAAGTACAAAAATTAATGAAGATGGCTATTTCATCTAAGGATAGTTCTTTAAAAACGTATGTAATTTGGAACATTAATTAGAATAGTAAAAAATAAAAATTAAAAGAATAACAACAGATAAAATGAAAAACGAAAAAAAAATGTTTTTTTTCGTCACAACCAATTTTATCGCTAAAAGTACTTCTAGGAAGTCTCGAAAGCGGCATTCACAAGTAGTGTCGTGCACGTGGTTCATTTCTTCCCGAACGGTGTGCCTACTTCAATTAAAATGCGAGATCGCGGATGTGTATTTCTATCGCCTGGGAGTGACTGCTTCGGGTAATGGAAGATAAAAAATGCTTGCTGGGTATTAACATAAATTATAAACAGTTAGCTCGGCACGTGTGTGTGTTTATATGTGAGTGTGTGCGTGCGTGTATTTATGAAATGTACAGTTTTGTAAAATCTCTTTGAGACATTTGTTAATTAAATGTTTAATTCTATTTTCATTTAACAATGTGTGATGTAAAGGCTTATCCTTTTTGTGTAAATCATAAAGTGGAGGCTACGGTGCCTTAAAAATTTTAAAAATATAACAGGAAGTGTGAGATATACATATCCTCTAGTATAGATAATTCGATTCTAAATTCACCGAATTGGATTTGGCCTAGCACACACTTATTAGTGATTCGGCACCTGAAATACTATGTTTTTTATGGACAAAGTGCAGTTTACGCTGTGGTGTATGTGTTTGCAAACTACACACTTCATATAAGCGTCTTACAAAAAGTGCTATAGAATAAAAAAGGCGCCTTAAACATTAATAGGTGACTCAATGTATAATTGCTGCACATGTAGAAGGAATTTTGTTGAATTAGGCATATTTTGTAGTAGCCATATATTTTGTGTTAAACACCATAATGACAAATTTATGGCTGTTCCAACAATATATAATTTTACTTATTTACAAACACATATTTTTTCCAGAATGTAGTTGTCATGTCTTCTTATAAATTTTGATTGTATTTAACATTATTATCTATGATGTCATATTTATCATTTCGTCTTCTTTTTTTTACAGTAAATGGCCTCAAACAATGAAATAAATATTTGTCAAAAATATTGTGAAATAGTTGAATCTATTGTATGTATGAATTCATACTTCATGAAGTATGCGTATGTCATTATGTTCATTAATAATGTACAATAATAGTTTCGCTTGAAAACAGAAATGTCATTTTGCCGCAGGATATTATGAAAATTGTAATAATATGGAAACGATGCAGAACAATAACAATTGTCATCAATCACATCAATGCAAGACATTTTTCATTCAGTCAATCAAAATTGTTACTATTAAAAACATATAATGTGTTCGATAAATTGGTGGAAAACAAGAGGAAGCTGTGGCAGTGGCATCGTTAGGTATACACATGTGTAGGAATTTCAGAAAAAAACACATTTCCAAGGATAAGAAGGACTTGTTGAGTATAAACACTAAGCGTCTAATATTTAGAGATTTTTTTAATTTATCCCATTTTTTCAATTTATCTACTAAGCGTGGATTTAACAAAAAAAAAAATTAATTTATCCACTAGGCGTGGATTTAATTTTTTTTTTTAATTCATCCACTAAGTTTAGATTTTTTTAAAAATATTTTTTTAAGTTCATCCACTAAGATCATATTTAAAAAAAAAAAAAATTAAGTTATCCACAAAGCGTGGACTTTTTTAAAATTACTTTTTTTTTGCAAATTTAGCAATTAAGGGGTGACCCCCAGTTGTAAAGCCCAATTAAAGCCATTTTTAATTAATTTTTTCCAAGGAAAATATGAAAATTTTTTAGTAGATGTTTTTTTTTCTTCTGAAAGAGCACATCTTTATCCTTTTTCTGAATTATTCTTGTTGAAAAATATTACATAGTTTTGTGGCAATGGACTATCTGCCAAATCATGTTCTTATTGAAGCGTTTTGCGGAGCCAACTCTAGCTCGAAAAATAATAAACCGATCGTCATATATTTTTGTATGCTTATTAAGAACATAAAGATCTAGTCCTTCATCGATCGATTTTTTAAAAATATTAGGTTTTAAGGAAATGGTGGAACCAAAAATTTAAAATTTAAATTTTCTGCTTAAAAACTTAGCTTTTTGGTAAAAAAAGACAAAAAAAAAATTTAAAATAAAATCGATCGATTAAGGACTAGTTTTTGATGTCCCTGATAAGCCCACAAAATTATATGACAAATAGTTTATTAGTTTTTGAGCTAGAGTTGGCACAGTTTTCAAAATGTCATTTCGAGAAAAACACGTTTTTAGCCCTCCGATGAGTGAGAAGGTCCCTAGGGTCCTTTTTGCCTTTTCAAACTGAAATTACTCCTACTTCGGCCATATGTGAAAAAACATGATTTACAAAAAAGGTCCGTAGGGACCTTTTTACACGGCCGTGAAGTTCAGAACTGTCACTCATCGGAGGGTTAGTTTCCATGTTACATACAAATCAACACTCACATCTCAGTCAATTTTATTCCGATCGGCTTGAAAGTTTTACCACACATTCTATGCCACTTATACTTTAAAATAGGCCTGATTTTTTTCGAATTTCTGAAACTTACT
The DNA here is from genome assembly GCF_047663935.1 of Musca autumnalis. Taxonomy (NCBI): domain Eukaryota; kingdom Metazoa; phylum Arthropoda; class Insecta; order Diptera; family Muscidae; genus Musca; species Musca autumnalis. The sequence continues at coordinate 36,767,830 of NW_027411644.1, forward strand.
AGTGGGGCTCACTCCCTAAGCGTGGATTTTTAAAAAATATTTGTTTCCAATTTTTCCACTAAGCGTCGATTTTTATACCATCCATCATTATATGGAGGGTATAAGTAAATTTGTCATTCCGTTTGTAACACATTGAAATATTCATCGGAGACCCTATCATGGTGAAATTCTAAGCCTTAACTATGTCCGTCCGTCTGTTGAAATCAAGATGCAGCTCGCAATTTTTAAGATAGAGCTTTGCAATTTGGTATAGAAGTTTCTACTACTCCTACGATGTTTGGTATATCGGTCCACGTTTTGACATAGCCTCCATAGAACGGTACCACCCGATTTTCGATATTTTGAAAGTTTTAGCCTCATTATCACACCGAAATGGCTGAAATTCGGTATTTAGTCTTCATTGGGGGTACTAAACTTTCCCCCAGAAATTTGTCGGTATAGGTCCACGCCTTCATATAACCTCCATAGAAAGGTACCTTCGGATTTTCGATGTTTTGAAGGTTGTTGCCTCAATATTCCTCCGAAATGGCTGAAATTTTGTATTTAGTCTTCGTTGGGGGTATAAAACTTTTCAACAGAAATTTGTCGGTTTAGGTCTACGCCCTCATATAGCCCCCATACAACGATACCTCCCGATTTTCGGTGTTTTGAAGGTTGTGGCCTCAATATTCCTCCGAAATGGCTGAAATTTGGTGTTTAGTCTTCGTTGGGGGTATAACACATTCCCCCAGAAATTTGTTAGTATAGATCCACGCCATCATATATCCCCCATAGAATGGTACCTTTCGATTTTCGGTATTTTGAAGGTTTTAGCCTCGTTATTCCACCGAAATGGCTGAAATTTGGTATTTAGTCTTCTTTGGGGGTATTCAACTTTCCCCTCTAAATTCGTCGGTGTAAGTCCACGCCTTCATATAGCCCCTATAGAACGGAACCTCCCGATTTTCAGTATTTCGAAGGTTGCGCCCACAATAACTCACCGAATTGGCTAACATTTGGTAATTAGTCTTCGTTGGGGGTATTCAACTTTTCCCCCTAAATTTGTCGGTAGAGGTCCACGCCTTCATGTAGCCCCCATAGAACGGCACCAACCAATTTTCGATATTTTGAAGGTTGTGGCTTCAATATTCCACTGAAATTGTTTAAATTTGGTATTTAGTCTACGTTGGGGGTGTAAAACGTTCCCCCAGAAATTTGTCGGTATAGGTCCACGCCTTCATATAGCCCCTATAGAACGGTACCTCCTGAATTTCGGTATTTTGAAGGTGTGGAGTTTTTTCCCCTTTTTTTCCTCTCCCATCGGACGCCTCCCCAGGTGGTGGATAGGGGAATGCTCATCAGATATGGCGGGTACCGCAGAAATAAAATATGCGGGGCGAACCAAAAGAAAAAAATGGAAAACGGCAGCGCCTGACCAAAGGATTGGCGGCAGCAAACAGCGTCTGAACTCCAGGAGGAGCGGCTGAATATGGAGACAGAATACTCTAAACCCTTCAGAAGGCCCCGTCAAACCACTGAAGTATAAGTCCTAGAAAATCGTACAATTACAATGAATACAGAAAATAACCTACGGCCCTCAGTCTCAATCAGAGGGTGCTAAGAATCCCCGGAGGTAAAACCAAAATTAAACTTAAGATAGGAACCTGGAATGTGAGAAGCCTTTATGAGCTTGCGAAACTAGACAACACCATAAGCGAAATGGAAAGACTACAAATTGACATCCTGGGTATCAGTGAAACGTGGTGGAGGGAGGATGCGGAATTTGTTTCCCAGAACGCAAAAATGTACCATTCCGGAAACAGAGAAGGAATTCACAGAAAGGGTGTCGCTATAATAGTAAAAAACAACATAGCGGCCTGTGTTGCTGGATATGTTCCAATTTCTGATAGGACGATGATGGTAAAAATATCCGCAAAACCTATAAACATGAAAATAATTCAAGTATTTGCGCCAACATGCGATAGCGATAACGACGGATTGAAACAGTTTCATTGCGACGTTGAAAATTTATTAAAGATGAAAAAACCACACGACATTACCATAATCCAAGAAGATTTTAATGCTAAAGTTGGGCAAGAAGAAACAACAGGAATCACAGGAAAATTTGGCATAGGACATCGAAATGAAAGAGGAGAACGACTGATACAATTTTGTCAAGAACACCGTTTTAAGATTGGAAATACTATGTTTCGCCTCCACCCAAGACAACTTTACACCTGGAAATCGCCACAAGACAATAACAGAAATATTGTTAGAAACCAAATCGACAACATTTTAATAAATAAGCGATATTCATCCTGCATAAATAAATGTTCTACGTACCCAGGAGCAGATGTTCCCTCAGACAATAATCTTCTGTTATGCAAACTACAGATAAAGCTAAAATGTCGAATTGAAATGGCAAGAAACTCTTTTCATAAATTTAGAAAAATATTAACGAGCCATGACATAACCCTGAAAACAAAAAACGATTTGTAAGATGCTACATATGGTCAGTACTATTATACTCGGCAGAAACATGGACACTAAAAGCAGCAGACGAGAGAAGACTGCACTCGTTTGAGATATGGATAAACCGACAGATCTTAAAGATATCCTGGACAAATCACATCGCAAATAATGAAGTACTGAGGCGAATAAATACCGAAAATCAAATTATCAGAACTATAAAGACGAGAAAAACTGCTTATTTGGGACACATTATTCGAAATAGAAAATATAATCTCATCCAAGCTATTATAAGAACCAAAATTGAAGGTCGCAGACCAAGAGGAAGACGAGAAATAACATGGATGAAAAACATTCAGGAATGGACAGGACACCAAGATGAAATAAGCCTTTTAAGCGCCGCAAGAAACAGAGAACTAGCTATAATTGAATGAAATGTTTTAACTTTATAATATGTAATTAAATAACTCTGTAATAATTAACATTGTATGATCGCTAATATCCGAATACGGATTTGCAAATAAAGAAGAAGAAGAAGGATAGCCACATTGTTTTACCGAAATTTATGAAATTTGGTATTTAGTCTTCTTCATAAATGAAAGGACACTAATTGTTCCAATACAACTCATGGTGGAGGGTATAACAAGTTCGGCCCGACCGAACTTAACACCGTTCTTTCTTGTTTTAAAAACTACTTTTTTTAATTTTTCCACTAAGCGTCGATTTAAAAAATATTTTTTTTTAATTTTTCCACTAAGCGTCGATTTAAAAAATATTTTTTTTTTTAATTTTTCCACTAAGCGTCGATTTTAATAAGCGTGGATTTTTTCAGTTTTTTCAATTTATCCACAGTGCGTGGATTTTTGAAAAAAAAACTTTTTTCAATTAATCTACATAGCGTGGATTTTTTAATATTTAAAAATATTTTTTCAATTTATCTACATAGCGTGCATTTTTTAATATTTAAAAATATTTTTTTAATTTATCCATTAAACGAGAATTCTTTAAAAATTATATTTTTTATTTATATACTAAACGTGGAGTTTTTAAAAAATATATTTTTTTAATATTCCATTAGTCGTGGACTTTCTAAAAAATATATTTTCTCTTTATCCACTAGGCGTGGCTTTTAACATAATTTTTTCTATTTATCCACTAAGCGTGGATTTTTTTAAAAAATATATTTTCTATTTATCCGCAAAGCTTGGATTTTTTAAAACATATGTTTACAACTTATCCACTAAGATTGCATTTGTAAAAAATATTTTTCAATTTATCCACTAGATTGGATTTTTAAAAAAAATATATACTCTTAATTTATCCACTAAGATTGGATTAAAAAAATATATTTTTTAAATTATCCACTAAGCTTGGATTTTTTAAAAATATTATCTTTTAATTTTCTATTAGGCGTGGATCTTTTAAAAAAATATTTTTTTCTATTTATCCACTAAGCGTGGTTTTTAAAAAAATATTTTTTTGTATTTATCCACTAAGCGCTGATTTTTAACATATTTTTTTCAATTTTTCCGCTAAGCGTGTATTTTTTAAAAAGTATTTTTTTCATTAATCCACTAAGCGTGGATTTTTTAAAAAATATTTTTCAAATTATCCACTAAGCTTGGATTTTTTAAAAAAATAAGTTTTCAACTTATCCACTTAGATTGCATTAAAAAAAATCAATTTATCCACTTAGCGAGGATTTTTTAAAAAAATATTTTTCAATTTATCCACTAAGCTCAGATTTTTTAAAAAATATGTTTCAACTTATCCACTAAGATTGCATTTTAACTTATCCACTAAGATTGCATTTTTTAAAAATACTTTTTCAATTTATCCACTAAACTTGGATTTATTAAATAAATATATTTTCAATTCATCCACTAAGATTGGATTTTTTAAAAAATATTTTTTAAATTATCCACTAAGCTTGGATTTTTTAAAAAATATTTTTTGCTACATTGAATATGATAAATATATTTTCAATTTATCCACTAAGATTGGATTTTTTAAAAAATATTTTTTAAATTATCCACTAAGCTTGGATTTTTTAAAAAATATTTTTTGCTACATTGAATATGAAATATTCCCACATTTTATACTGTGGGAGGGAGAATGGACATATGAATGTAGTTTTTGTCTAACAGACAGACAAACAGCTACATCCAGACATGTATACAAACAAAGCTGCAAAAAATTATCATAATATTTTACGCTATTCAAAACTTATGTTTTTTCAACTTCTAAATATAGATGTTTTTTGTTCAAAAATATACGAATGTGTTATGCGTGCCTTGTACTAGAACGCTTTAGCACGAGGCTAAATATTTTCTTTATGCTATTTATGTTATGGCTGTTGCCGATGATTTCATAAAACTGGAGGAAATATTATTTTGTTTTGACACGAGTGCCTTAGAAAGCACACACACACACATACACAAACGAAACAAAGCACCAAGACTGACAATGTCGAAAGCCATTATAAGAATTGTAAAAAATAGACATACAACATAAATCAGATGGCACAGTCACTCCATCCCCCAGCATTTTGTAACTCGGAAGACTGAACATGATAAATTGAATGGAAATGGAAAACATGTCCCAATGGAATCCTATTAGAAGCAATATTTAATAACACACTACCCACTTAAATAAGACATTTTATTTGCACAAACGGGCATGATTTATTACGTACACCACTAATTTCTTTTTTTGCACATAGGTATGTAAATAGAAAAACACCTCAAGTAACGAGAACGCAGTAATCAGAGCACCATTAAGTGGAGCAGCAGTGCGAAAATATAGTCACAAAATTAGTTAAAAATCACTGTGTAATATATTATTCTATACTCTCAAACCTTATGACCCCCTCTAGGGAAATCTATAGTTATACATCATCAGCAGCATTCCTTATCATCATTACCAGCTAATTTTAACCTAGTATTGTGCAAATCTCCTTTAAAAGAAATGTAAGTAGATTACCATAATCCTCCGGCACGAGTCACTGATATATAACGATGACATTATCCTACATGAAATTCTTCTTCGGAGAATTTCATATGTCGTAATTATATGTTAGTGATATGTGTATGTTTGGGTACGAGGGTGTGTGTGGGCCTAGATGTTTGTGACACAGTCAATTTTAATTTTTTGTTTGGAAAATTACGGCTTCATTCATGGAAATACATAATTTTTTATAATATGCCATAAAATCGTTGTCTGGCTTTTAGGAGCACACATGCTGTTAATCAGCTCCGAAAAAGAATTTAAAGGACTCATTTGCAAGAAAAATTAAAAAGAATTATAGACTCTTTGAAAAATGAAAAGGTTAGGCTACAGTGTATAGGACATTTTCTAATGATTTTGGGAACATTTCAGCACCAGTGATTATAGGCAAAATAAAGTGATGTAAACACTGCGTAAGTTATGTCCGGCTGGTCCTTTGTCATCCTCCCCGTTGGAATGCATTTAAAACAGTGATATGATAGCATCCATATCTGGCCAGCTTTCAAGATTATTTTGAAGGCCATTCCAAAAATATTTTCTAAAACCCATATTCAGCTCCTGCAAATGGCGAGATGATATCTGCAAATGAAAACCTTGTATTGTTCAGTGGAAATGAAACAAGAAGAAGGTGTTGGTTTTATAATAAGAAAGGTATTGCGTAAAACCCTCTACTCTTTGAGCCTACTTACCGGAGCGCGACATACTGCTTGTGACAGGGGATTTCAACACAAAAATCGGTACCAACAATCATGATAGTTCTGAAATCGTGCGAAATCTGAAATCGGGAGTAAAGAACAATAATAGCGAACGATTTATTGAATTTTGTCAAACATTTCTGCTGGTTTAAGGCGGTTCATTATTTCCATACAAAGAAACTGCGCACCGTCGACAAGCTCATCATGAAGACACAATAAAGCAATCATAAATATAGCGAAAGAAAAAATTGGGTACATCGAGAAAGCGGGTAGGAACGTATGGATGTCAGAAAATACGTGGAACTTAATAAAAGATCGTAACAACATGAAAATTAAAAAAAAAAACCAACTCCACTTTTCAAACAAGATACTCAACTCAACTTTAACTAAAAGAGTTAAAAGAGTTGCGAGAAATGACAAAAATAAATATTTGGAGTCAATGGCTAGCGATGCGGGAGAAGCGGCAGGTGCAAACAATATGAAAGAACTGCATCAAATTATCAACCAAATTTCAAATAAAAACGGAAGGCGAACCATGCCGTAAAAGACAAAAATAGCAACCTTTTGACAGACACTGCTGAACAAATACGCAGATGGAGACAACACTTCATAAATGAGGACCGATCGTAGAAAAGATTGCTGGTGTAATTACAAAATTAAAAACTAACACATTGCCAGGAGATGATGACATACCCCCGGAACTTTTACAGTCAAACCCAATCGCTTCGGCTGAATTATTATACCCACATATATTCGAAGCATGGGCCAACGGAACATTTCGCAGCCAGCGGACAAATGGTGCCATTATAAAACTGCACAAAAAATGACCCGAAGGACTGTAACAATTGGAGAGGCATCACGCTGCTTAATTAGTTACACTTTACACTTCCATTAAGTAAGTTTTAAGTACACAGCACTTTTGTCAAACATTTACAAATTGTAATAATTGTAGTTCCCTGAGGATAATTGGAGAATCCAATCGAAATATTGGAAACAAATAAAGCTTGGAAAAATTAAACATCAAGTCTTTTACTTAAAAAGCCTATAGCCTAACAATACAACAACAGAAGAAATATTAGCCACCATCATAAACAAGAGGCTATACTGTGTAGAAGAATCGCTACACGAGGAACAGGCTGGGTTCAGACGACATCGCAATTGTGTGGACCAGACCAATACACTCCGTATTATATTTGAACAGTTGAATGGAGATCCCCTATTTACTTGGTATTCGTCGACTTCAAAAAGGCATTTGACTCTTTACGGCGAAGTACAATTTGGTCGGCATTAAAGAAGAAGGAAGTATCTCAGAAAATAACACTGTGCAACACGAAAATTATTAACCATATTCTGACACCGCAGTGTGATAGAACACCAAAAATGAGAAGATACGTGTCTCGCCGTTTTTCCCTATCTCATCAACTTTCGCGGTTATAGGCCTCCAAAGGTTTGAGGCTTCGATGTAAAAAGGGTCATTTAGTCAGGACTATATCTTCCAAACCGTTAGGAAATTTGAATTTATCTCGGAGGCAAAGTTGTAGCTCTTGTCTCAAAGAACAAAAATTGTGAACACATATAATCCATCAAACTTCATCTGCAAGGTCAAAATCGCCATGGTCAAATTTCTTTTAAAATTTTTCTCAAGTTTTGTTATACAGCTATCAAACCGATCAAATTTGAAGCAAACAACCAATTACAAAAATGTACCTCAGATCTCAATAAACATCTTTCTAGAATATACGAACTCTGTAGAAGCGGATTTTAATGGTCAAAATAGCAAAAAAATTGCGATTTTTATCCTCTTTTCTAGGGTTCTGCTCCATAGATATTAAACCGTTCAAAATTCAAGAAAACAATCAACCACAATAGCGTTGCAAAGGCTTCAATAAACAACTTTCTGGAATATGCGAAATGTCTATGAACGGTTCTTAATGGTAAAAATAGCAAAAATCTTTTGAAAATATCCAATTTTTATACTTATTTCTCCAACTTTGGTCCAAAGATACGCAACCGCCCAAAAATTAAGGATACCGTCAATCACAAAAATGTGCCTAAGATTTCAATAAACAACTTTTTAGAACATATGAAGATTGTAGGAATGATTCTTAGGGCTGAAATTCACGAACAATTAAATTTTTTTAACATTCCCCCTGCTCAGGTTTGGAAATAACAGACTGTTAAAAACTCAAGGAAATTTGAAAGGTTTGTTATTTACGGACCTGAGGAGGAAAGAATGATGTAAAATAATCGAATTTTGAGCTTGAAGAATCGTTCCTAGAATCTTCATTTGTTCTACAAACTTGTTTGTTGAAATCTAAGGTAGATTTTTGTAGTTGACAGTATCCTTAATTTTTGGGTGGTTGCGTATCTTTGGACAAGAGTCGGAGAGGAAAGTATAAAAATGGGATATTTTCAAAAGGTTTTTGATGTTTTCACCATTAAGAACCGTTCATAGACATTTCGCATATTCCAGAAAGTTGTTTATTGAAGCCTTTGCAACGCTATTGTGGTTGATTTTTTTCTTGAATTTTGAACGGTTTAATATCTATGGAGCAGAAACCTAGAAAAGAGGATAAAAATCGCAATTGTTTTGCTATTTTGAGAAAAATTTTAAAAGAAATTTGACCATGGCGATTTTGACCTTGCAGATGAAGTTTGATGGGTTATATGTGTTAACAATTGTTGTTCTTTAGGACAAGAGCTACAACTTTGCTTCTGAGATAAATTCAAATTTCCTAACGGTTTGGAAGATATAGTCCTGACTAAATGACCCTTTTTACATCAAAGCCTCAAACCTTTGGAGGCCTATAACCGCGAAAGTTGATGAGATAGGGAAAAACGGCGAGACACGTGTCCTCTCATTTTTGGTCTTCTATCACACTGCGGTGTCAGAATATGGTTAATAAAACATGACTCAAAAAATTACACACAGTGTAATAAACATTATACAAGCTATGTATACAAACAACAAACTACATATGCGTCACAACGTCACAACCTCCAGCGATAGATTTGAAACAAATACAGGAATCAAACAAGGGTGTCCGTTATCCCAACTCCTGTTCGCCGTAACGTTGGATCAAATTATGCTACAACTTGAAATGAAGAAAAGCGGAATTATCTGGAATTTGCATCGGAAACTAGAGGATCTGGATTTCGCAAATGACATCTGCATAAGTTCGCCGATATGCAAGAAAAACTCAACAAGCTCGTACTGGCACAAAATGTGGGTCTAGAAATAAACATAGACAAGACAAAAGTAATGCGGATAAACAACACCACAAATATGCATATACATATTGGAAACCAACAGATTGAATACGTATCGGCTTTTTGTTACATTGGTAGCGAATGGCAGGGGATAAAGGAATCGATGATGATGATGTAAAAAACCGTCTCGCGGTTGACTTTACAAAATATGGCGATCAACACAAATTTCAAAGAAGACAAAATTACGATTTTTTAACGCGTGTGTAAAATTCTCCCAACTTTATGGTAGCGAAACGTGGAATACTTCGTGTATAAAACACATTTGCATTTGAAAAACGAAAAGTTCTAGGACAGAGAAGCCACTACATAGTCGATACGTCCGAAGATCTGCTTTACCACCAGTGAAACCAGGTAACGTAATTTGGTGACTATGTGGGTTCGAGTCCTTGGCTTTCCTTTTTCACCTGCAAATAATTTCCGATCATCAAGCTTAACTCTAAACGAGAAAATTAATAAAAAAACATATTCTGTTAAAAAAGGGTCCTTTAAACAAAAATTGAAAAAAAAAAAATATTATTTTAAAAAGGGCCTCACGGTGCTCTTGAGCCAAAGTTAAATGGAAGATGCTTACACCTGGAAAGTTTTTGCGGATTCTGAAACTACAATATTCATAGATGAAATAAATCAAAAAACGAAAAAAAAAATCGACGAAGCGCTTTTTATATGAATCGCGATTCAAATTGAAATTTTTAAGGGTTTTAGGTTTTCACGATTTTGCTTGGAAACCGCAAGTTCTATCGAAATTTGACTGAAGAAAATGTTGTAGCTATGAAAATTCTCAACAAGATTGACTTTATGGATATTTCCGTAGTTTTTACCGTTTTTGAGATATAGAAGTTCAAATTAGAAGAATGGATTGACTGTATCGCCTCCTTGTAAAACAATGTCATGACTGCAATTTCCCAACCTATACTTATATATCTCAAAAATGGTATAGCCTAGGAAAAAATTACGAAAACCAACATTGTAGAGAATTTTTTACAGCTACAACGTATTCTTTAGCCTCATTTCGAAAGGATTTGCAGTTTTCAAGCTAAATCCTGAAGACCCAAGTAAAACATCTGAAAGTTTGATCTGAACCTCTATATCTCAAAAATGGTTAAATCTAGGAAAATATCAATGAGCCAATCTTGTACAGAATTTTCACTTCTATAATATTTTCTTTAGTTCCATTTCGATAGGACTTGCAGTTTTCAAGCAGGATCGTGAAAAAAAAACTAAAAAACCTAAAAATGTGAACTTTGATCGCGATTTATTAAAAAATCCATCTAGCGATTTTTTCTTGTTTTTGGAATTTTTCTCATCTATAAACATTGTAGTTTCAGATTCCGCAAAAACTTCCCTTCCATTTAAATTTGGTTCAAGAGCACCGTGGACTTTTAAACAAAAACAAAAAATAGTTTAGTTAAATAGCGAAAACAATATTCTCTAAAAAATCCACGCTTTGTGGAATAAGTGAAAAAATATTCTCTAAAAAATCCACGCTTTGTGGAATAAGTGAAAAAATATTCTCTAATAAAAAATAATTTAAAAAAATTAAGTTTCAGTGTTTTATTTAGAAATGCACTTAAAACTAGAAAATAATTTGTCGCTTAGCCTCAATAAATGTATTCTTTCTCATGATAGAATCTCTCAAATGAAAGGCTTGCCGTTTAATTTTGCCACCATTTATAATTTAAAGGCAAGCGTTTTATTTTAGAGATTCTATCATGGGGAAGAATACATTTATTGAGGCTAAGCGACAAATTATTTTCTAGTTTTAAGTGCATTTCTAAATAAAATTTTTTTAAATTATTTTTTATTTTTAACTTTTTAGTAAATACATTTTTTTAGTGGGGAAGTTTCTGTATCATTGGGAACTCTAAATGCCAAGTTACAGCCAATTCAGGCTAAAAATGAAGATAAAATACTTAAAACACTTGAAATCGGGTGGTAACACTATATGGGGAATATACCAAAACCTGGACCCATGGCCACAATTTTTGGTGGAGAATTTTCTGTACCACTGGGGACTCCAAACGCCAATTCGGCCTAAAAATGAAGATAAAATCCTAAAACACTTGAAATCGGGCCGTACCGCTAGATGGGGGCTATACCAAAACCTGGACCGATGGCCACAATTTTTGGTGGGGAAGTTTCAGTACCATTGGGAACCCCAAATGCCAAATTACAGCCAATTCGGCCTAAAAATTAATATAAAATCCTCATAATACTTGAAATCGGTTGGTACCGCTATAAGGGGGCTCTACCTAAACCTGGACCTATGTTCACAATTTTTGGTGGGAAAATGTCTGCATCATTGAAAATCCCAAATTCCAAATGACAGCTTATTCGGGCAAAAATGAATATGAAATCCTCAAAATACCTGAAATCGGGTGGTACCGCTATATGGGGGCTGTAAGAACAAATGGGCCCATATTCATGTATTGTCATCCAAATCTGAAAAGTGTGCAAAGTTTCAGTTCGATTGGTCAACTGCAACTGTACAATACAATATTGGTTTTGATTCATGTATTGTCATCCATATTTGAAAAGTATGCAAATTTTTAGTTCGCTTGGTCATTTACAACTGTGTTAAAAATGAGTTACCAGATTTTAAAAGCATGTAAAATTGAACACTGTACAACACTGTAAAAATAGACCAATATTGGTTTTGATTTCATATTCATGTATTGTCATCCAAATCTGAAAAGTTTGCAAAGTTTTAGTTCGATTGGTCAACTGCAACTGTGTGAAAAATGAGTTACCAGATTTGAAAAGCAAAATACCGGAAATCGGGTGGTACCGTTATATGGGGGCTATTGGAAAAAATGGACCCATATTGATTTTGGTTTCATATTCACGTATTGTCATCTAAATCTAAAAAGTGTGCAAAGTTTTACTTTGATTGGTCAACTGCAACCGTTTTAAAAATCAGTTACCAGATTTGAAAAGGGGGTTAAGTTAGACACCGTAAAAACACTGTAAGAATGGACCAATATTGGTTTTGATTTCATATTCATGTATTGTCATCCAAATCTGAAATGTGTGCAGATTTTAAGTTCGATTGGTCAACTGCAACTGTGTGAAAAATTAGTTACCAGATTTGAAAAGCAAATTAGATAAAACACTGTGAATCAGCGTAAAAATGGACCAATATTGGTTTTGATTTCATATTCATGTATTGTCATCCAAATCTGAAAAGTGTGCAAAGTTTAAGTTCGATTGGTCAACTGCAACCGTGTTAAAAATGAGTTAACAGATTTGAACTAAACACACACCAAAGCAAGTTAAATAAAACACTGTAAAAAGTCCACGCTTTGTGGAATAAGTGAAAAAATATTCTCTAAAAAATCCACGCTTGGTGGAATAAGTGAAAAAATATTCTCTAAAAAATCCACGCTTGGTGGAATAAGTGAAAAAATATTCTCTAAAAAATCCACGCTTTGTGAAATAAGTGAAAAAATATTCTCTAAAAAATCCACGCTTGGTGGAATAAGTGAAAAAATATTCTCTAAAAAATCCACGCTTTGTGGAATAAGTGAAAAAATATTCTCTAAAAAATCCACGCTTTTTGGAATAAGTGAAAAAAATATTCTCTAAAAAATCCACTCTTTGTGGAATAAGTGAAAAAATATTCTCTAAAAAATCCACGCTTTGAGGAATAAGTGAAAAAATATTCTTTAAAAAATCCACGCTTTGTGGAATAAGTGAACAAATATTCTCTAAAAAAATCCACGCTTTAAAATAAGTAAAAAAGTTGCAAAGTATATTCTCTAAAAAATCCACGCTTAGTGAAAAATTGAAAAAAATATATTCTTTAAAAAATCCACGTTTAGAAAAAAAGTATTCTTTAAAAATTCACGATTAATGCAATGATTGCAAAAAATGAATAGATTTAAACAATTTTGTCTAAAAAACCACGCTTATTGGAATGATTGCAATAAATAAATAGATTGAAAAAAATCTACGCTTAGTGGAAAAATTAAAAAAGTAATCTTAAAAAAATGCAAGCTTAGTGGAAAAATTGTGACAAATACCCTTTAAGAAATCCATACTTTGTGGAAAAATTTAAAAAAAAATATTTCTCTAAAAAATTCACGCTTAGTGCAAAAATTAAAAAAAAAAATATTTTTCTAAAAATTGTGGAAAAACTAAAAAAAAATTCTTTAAAAATTCACACTTAGTGGAATAATTAAAAATATTCCCTAAAAGATCCACTCCAAAATGATACTGCTATATAGTTATTAACTATATGTTTGTTACAATGTGTTTGTAATGAAAATATTAGCTAACTGCTGAAGGCGGTCCTCCCATACAAAAGTGCAGTTAAGTCCATGTTTTTACTAGAGTCAGTCTTACAATACCACGATTTTATTCCTCATTACTTCCCTACCTCCTTTACTTCACTCGATAATGATCGAAATGTCTTAAAACACCGTCAAATAGCGTTCTTGTAATTTATTAAGGAATATCGATACTTTTGTGTATACTGGGTTGATTGAATCAGTTAAAGGATCAAATAGGCTCACTGATAATGTACCTACCCAAAGAACACCTTTCTAAATCAAATGTTTTGAGCAACACATATACACCTCCCTACTTAGAATTTTGATATGCCTTTATACGATATTTTTGTTGTTAATAACCTAAGAAAATTAACTTAAGCAAATTTCCTGGCAATGTATGTATATACAATTTAACATCTTTTTGTTAGGATATGTACATTAGAGTGACCCAAAAACCAAAAATTTTAATTTTTGGAACCCCTACCCCAAAATGTTTTCCATTAGATCCAAAAACCTTATATATGAAATTTTGTGGCGATGGGTTAAGGTTAACCCGTTTCCATAGTAATTTGTATGGAGCCAAATATTCCTTTTTACGAAAATTCTCTAATGAAAGCCACAATTATGGTCCGATCGATGAAAAAGCTTTACCAGTTCATTATTGTGGCTAAAAAACGATTTCTACAAAAAAATTTAAAATCGAAATGGATTTTGATATAACCCTATTTATTTATTAACAATTATATTTATAGATAAATTACAAATATTAAAATGATAAAAAAGCTCTGGCTACTACTTCTATATTATCTGTATTTTCCTATATTATCTGCTGCCTTGTGATTTGTAAACTCTAAATCTATCTTTCCATGGAACTACTTCCTTCCTTTTTTCTATTGATGCCACTGATATGGAAGATAGAAACAATTGTTGTCGGGTAGAATTAAATATTTTGCCATAGAAAGAGCCATTAAAAAACAAACATTTGTTGGGATATGAACATTTTGTCAAGAACTGAAGAGGAAGGATATAGCTAAGTGAAAGAAATAGGTTGGCGTGGGTTTCCATTTTCTAAAATGTTTAAATATGTTTAATATGGCCTAATGGCTATAAGATATAAAATTCCAAATTAATTACACTATTTTTACACATATGTAATTTATAACTCATTTACCTTATTAAATTCCAATAAATTAAAAAGGAAATACTAGATACAACAATTAACCATAAACAAATTATTCTATTTGTGGTTATGGCCACAAACAAATATAATAATTACAAATTATGTTTAAAAAAATTTTCTTTCGAATTTTGTTCCAAATATTATGGTATTTGTTTTTCTGTTTATATGTTTTATGACATAAATTTAAAGTCACTTATACATTAGTAAGCTATTTATAAAAGTATTTAAATTTTGCTGGTTTCCTTTAAACTTTCATAATATTCTTTTTTTTTTAAATAAAAAATAATAATATGTTGCGACAAAATTCTTTTATTAGGCTCTTTATAAATAACAAATATTCGCAATGCCTCACACAAACTTTTTGTTGTGTTTTTGTTCAACGTTGACACACACATACATACATATTACATGATATGTATATTAGCTATATCTGGGCGTTTACTCTTAGGCTACGACAAAAAAGCAGTATATGCGAACCCCAGTAGCGAAAATATGTTGTGGTCAATTGAGTGGTAACCAGGGCGTATACGAATTACTCAATTTGTTAAACATACGCAACCATGTTCCTCGTTTGGGGGGGGGGGGGGGGGGCTTAACGAAAATTTTCTTAGCAACAAACAAAAAGCAATAAAAAATTAGTTGCTAATGTGATCTTTAAACACATAAATTTTAAATTTTGTTCCAAGAATAATTATTCCAATATTGTACCTCTTTAAATTTAATCAGTAAACGTTGATCAATTAGAAATATTTATTTGTAAAATAAAATTTTCTGAATTGTTCTACTAATCGTGGATTTTATAAAGATTTTTTTTAATTCTTTCACTCGGAGTTGCTTTTCTATTTTTTCAAGTTTTTCCACATGGCGCGGATTAAAAAAAAACGTTTTTTTTTTTTTTAATTTTTGCACTTGGCGTGGATTTTTATTCCCTACTCCACTATGTGGAAATGGTATTATAAGTTTGGCAAAAATGCATGTACCACCGCGAAATATTCGTCGGAGACGCCCAATGTGGTATACCAATCATCATATCTCGACGAGATAAAGCGATTTTGAGATGTGTGTCCGTCCAGGGACGTACGCAGGATTTTATTTCGGGGGAGGGGGGGGGGGGGGGAATTGAATTGATGCAATAACTAAAAAATCTTTCAAATGAATATTACCCATGTAGGTTTACGTTTTAATGTATCCCAGAATTTTTAACCACAGCAGCTCTTATTTGGCATTTTCGATTCTATTTCAAAGATTTTCAGTATATCTTCTTCTTTAAAGTACATATCACACATTAACTTCAGTCCCATTAAACAAGTTTTGTCTTATTTGTGCCTTATTAAGTTATCAATTGAACAGGGGACTATTTGCTAAGAAGATCTTCTTCCATGAACAAGTTTCGAAAACCCAAATGGTCAAATCCTGTTTTCTTTCGGGCTCCTAAGCATAAATTTAAGATTCATCGTCTATGACTATCTTATAAATGTCGTTTGAAGCACCGCGATCGTTTTTATACCCTCAGCCTTTAGGCTAAAGAGGGTATTTACACTTTGATACGACCAAAAATGTGCCCCATCGAAATAATGGTTTTAGGCCCCAAGTATGTTTGTACGATATCCGTTTCAGACAATTTTGAGTAGATCTAGCAATGTCCGTCCGTCTGTCTGTCTGTCTGTCTGTCTGTCTGTCTGGCTGGCTGGTGCGCACGATAACTCTCGAACGGATCAATCGATTCGGTTCAAATTTTGGGTATCGAAATATTTTGTCCAGATTCGATTTAAGTTCGAAGATGGGCCATATAGCTCCACTCCTTCAGGTACCTCCCCCACAAAAGTTCGAAAATGTTCGGAAAATTTGTGCGCACGATAACTCTTGAAGGGAGTAACCGATGTTGTCCATACTTTGCACATCGTGTAATTTCTCCCAAACTTAGATGAGGTTCCAATATGGACTCAATCGGTTTACTCCTTCAGGTACCTCCCACACAAGATTTCGGAAAAGTTTAGTTTAGGACCTGGTCTCGAACCGCTTTGATTTTTGTTTACGCAAATTGTATTCGCTGTCCTCTATACGACGTTGTAAGTTTCATTAGGGGCAAGTCCATACTTCCTGAGAAAATAGCCTGAAAGTTACAAAAAACCCTATGACACCGTGTGTAGTGGTTAGAGCGCAAGATAACTCTCGAACGGATCTGCCGATTCGGTCCAAAATTTGGCTTTCGTAATATTTTGTCCAAACTTAGTTCAAGTTCAAAGATGGATTATATCGGTTCACTCCTTCCGGTACCGCCCCCACAAAAGTTCGAAAATGTTCGGAAAATTTGTGCGTACGATAACTCTTGAAGGGAGTAACCGATTTGGTCCATACTTTGCACATTATGAAATTTCTACCAGACTTAGATGAGGTTCCAATACGGACTCAATCGGTAAACTCCTTCGAGTACCTCCCACACAAAATTTCGGAAAAGTTCAGTTTAGGACCTGCTCTCGCATCGCCTTGGTTTTTTATTGTAACATCTTGTATTCACTGTCCCCTATACGAAGGTACAAGTTTCCTCAGGGGCAAGTCCATACTTCCTGAAAAAATAGCCTGAAAGTTGAAAAACAAACCCTATGACACCATGTTTATAAGTGGAAGCGCAAGATAATTCTCGAACGGATATGCCGATTCGGTCCAAAATTTGGCCTTAGTAATATGTTGTTCAAACATAGTTTAAGTTTGAAGATAAACCATATCGGTCCACTCCTTCAGGTACCTCCCCCACAAAAGTTCAAAAATGTTCGGAAAATTTTTTCATACGGTAACTCTTGAAGGGAGTGGCCGAATTGGTCCAGACTTTACACATCCTAATATATCTACTAGATATAGATCAGGTTCAAATGTGGACTATATTTGTCCACTCCATCCGGTACCTCCCACACACAAATTTCGGATAAGTTCACTTTAAGACCTGCTATCGAATCACTTTGATTTTTGTTCAAGCAACTTGCATTCGCTGCCTCAATTACGATGGTAAACGTTTTTTCAGGGGCAAGTCCATACTTCTTGAGCAAACATCCCGAAGGGTTTAAAAACCCTCTATGGCACCATATGTGGCGGTCGGAGAGCACGATAACCGATTTGGTCCAACATTTGGTGTTCGTCATATTATATCCAAACTTAGTTTCATGAGGCAATACCGGTCCACAACTTCCGGTAATTCTCCCCAATATTGAACAAATTTCACTAAAATGCTAGGACGATATTACTTGAATAGGACAACCAATTTGGTCCGAACTTTGGATCTCCTAACATTTTGTCAAAATTTAGTTTAACTTCTAAAATAGCCCATATCGGTCCTCTCTAAAGATACCTCCCCCACAAAAGTTCAACATTTGTGTCTTAGTTCAGTTAATTCCTAATCCACATTTTTGTCGGCAAGTTCAAATATCACAAAATTCTGAAGAGACCTTAAATACATTCGATCGGTCCGTAGGTGAAAGTTTCACTTCACATTGGCTGAGGGTATATATCAGTCGGCAAAGCCGACTGACACTTTTTTACTTGTTATACACAATTTTTTCCACAAATCCACAAGAGCCTTTTTTGAGCGACTGACCAATTTTGCTGGGTCCAGCGAGAAAAATCTATTTTTGCGGTCAGGTATTCATGCAATATCATGGCGATCTTGCATTCACGCACGGCTTAATTTTTTTCTGGCAACACGGCCGACTTTTGGCTAACTTCACGACCTTCGTTTTTGCGAGTGTCGGCCACGATTGAATTCATTAAACCAGTTTGTGAAAAATTATAGGACGAAAATGTTCAGAAGTAAATTCCATTTTTTGCAAAGTGATTTTTTCAAGTCACTGTAAACAACACAATACATGGTCGAATGTCAAATTGTCCTTAGTACGCTTAGGCTAAAAACTGTCAAACTTTCCAAAAAATTTCAAATGACGAATGGATTTTTATACAAATATTGCAGCATGGGGTCGCTTAGACACTTTTTGCAAAATGTACTCGGTGTAGCTGTCGTTAAAATTTGTTTTTATATTAATTTTGGTGAAGTCGAAGGCGCCTACAGCCTCCTGACGTATAATTTAATGTGCATTTTCTGGCCAGGCAACATACATTTTTTAATGGTGGCAAAATACTCCTCAGTAATGTTGGCGACATTTCTTGAGTATTTCAGCCATGAACATCTTCTTTACAAGTGGGGTCTTAGTACACGGTAGAATCCACAAAGTTATTTCTTACAAAATGTTTATTTGTTAAATAAAGGAGTTTTCATGTGCTAGTAGCTTATTACAGGGGTAGTGGTGTAGGGTACCACATGGTCTGCCCCGTCCATTTTACTTACTTGTTTAAAATATTTAAATTTTCCTTGGCGTGAATTATTTAAAAGATATTTTTTTAATTTTCCACTTGGCGTAGAGCTTTTAAAAAATTTTTTTAAAATTTTCCACTTAACTTGAATTTTTTATAGTTATTTCTTTAAATTTTTCCTTGGCCTGAAGTTTTTAAAACATATTTTTTCCAAATTTTCACTTGGCGTAGGCTTTTTAAAAATAATTTTTTTTTTTTAATTATTCACTTGGCGTAGAGTTTTCAATTTTTTTTTGTTTCAATTTTTCCCTTGGCATAGGGGTTTTAAAAAATATGTTTTAATTTCTTTACTCAGCGAGACCTGTTTAAACTTGTTACCGAATAAATTTTCTAATTTTGGATATTTGAAAGAATACTTGTTTTATCAACCACATTTTTTCATACCAACCTTATATTCAACTAGTAGTTTGAAACAATAACAAAATGTACAAAAACCATTACACTTTTGCATAAATTTAAAAACATTACCACATTTGTTATAATATTTAAGAAATGTGTTATGAATTCCAACAAAGCAACACCGACGGATGTGAAAAAATTAATTTTTCGTGCCTAAGGCCAACGGAAAAATGTATAAATTAAAATGGAATCATAAATAAAACTTTAGTTACAAAAAGCCTGTAGATAGAGAGATAGATGGAGAAAAGCGTTTTACCATGATGCCCCACATGGCAGGTCCCTAGTGTTGTGAAACTACAAACATAGTTTCTCTAAAATGAAGAGAAAAAATAAAACGCTGTACCGGGAGTTAGATAACCGTAGCTTGTGACTATTCGAAAAAAAGATTTAAAGTTATTATGTAGGCAAGCATGGTAAAATATATCGTTGTAATCCTGACTACAAGAACTTCATTCGCCATATACCCCCATGTGGTATATCAAAATTCATATCTCGACGATATAAAGCGATTTTGAGATGTGTGTCCGTCCGTCGGCCCATTAAAAATTGTAATAACGCTACAGGCCACAGTTATGAAGCAATCTTCCAAATTTTGTATGGAGGTCGGGCTCAGATATGTGATATTTTGGGGGTGAAAAGGACCAAAAACTAAATATTTACCCAATTTTGTAGCGGTTTTGTAGGTCGCAGTGGAGGTCTGATCGGCGAGACATTTTTTGTAAGGTTTGGGTTTACGTCAGAGAAGTAGCTTGCAATTTAACGTGATGATCAGATAATATTTAGCGTATTAAATGGACCAGAACTTTTGTGTGAAAATTGGTAAAGTTTTTAGTGAAATCACTATATCTCTATTCCTGGAAACTATGTTAAACCCTTGTAAGTAGTATTTAGAAGAGGAACGCTCGACCTTTCCATTGACGCTAATTATGTTTATTTATGTGGTCAGTGAAATCACTATATCTCTATTCCTGGAAACTATGTTAAACCCTTGTAAGTAGTATTTAGAAGAGGAACGCTCGACCTTTCCATTGACGCTAATTATGTTTATTTATGTGGTCAGTGAAATCACTATATCTCTATTCCTGGAAACTATGTTAAACCCTTGTAAGTAGTATTTAGAAGAGGAACGCTCGACCTTTCCATTGACGCTAATTATGTTTATTTATGTGGTCAGATAACGGAGTTACAGCCTAGTATATACAGGTATCCCTCAGTTTTAATTGTGGATCGTGTAACCTTAATCATGCAAGAGGTCGCAGTTATAGTTCAGTACTGACAAATGCTCTGGCACTAGGCAATAGTTTTGGTCAAGGATAGTGCCAATAATTGTTGATAATGATCGGATAGTATTTAGCGTGTAAAATTGACCATTAATTTTGGGGGGAAATTATCAAAATTTTATTATTTATTCAGTAATGTAAATTCTGAGGGCATATTCGGATAACTAAACTTGAAAACCAACTCTTGACTTCGTACTTGATGCTAATTATATCAATGCAACAGTTAGATAAAGGAACTATTGTCTAACGTCACGGTGCGCCTGAAACAGCTTTAAATGGAAGATGAATACACCAGGGAAGTTTTTGCAGATGAAACTACAATGGATAATGAGAACAATAAAGAAAAAACAAAGTTCACATTTTTAGGGTTTTTAGGTTTGCACGCTTTTGCTTCGAAGCCGCAAGTCCCATATAAATGTGATTGTAATTGTTCCACAAACATCCCAGGCGGGACAAGGGAGACTTCTCTCATATCAATGCGTGTACCCCGATTCATATAAGCTTAATGATATAGAACCTACAGTTTATCGCCGAGTCCAAACGGCGTGTCCTAAGAAACCATTTGTAGAGAAGTTTAACATGGCTGAAATACTCAGGAAATGTCGTCATCATTACTGTATTTTGCCACCGTTGAAAATTTGATGTTGGCCAGCAGGGCAATGGAACCCACGACCTTCTGCGTGCAAGGCGGGTGTGCATACCATTGCACCACGGTGGCACCCAGCTGTGATCAGCTGTGAAAATTCTTGTAGTTTTCGTAGGTCTTACCATTTTTGAGATATAGAAGTTCAAATTGTGTCAATGCACTGACTGTATCACCTCCTTATAAAAGAATGTCATGTACGGTGTGCCCTAACTTACTTTAAATGAAAACCGCTAACACCTGGAAAGTTTTCTCAGATTCTGAAAAGGCAATGTTCATAGATGAGAAAAATCGAAAAAAGAAAAAATTCTGGAGGGATTTTTAGATAAATCGCGGTACAAGTTCACATTTTTAGGGTTTGTTAGGGTTTTAGGATTTTGCATGGGAACCGCACGCCCTATTGCCATTTATTCAACCTGGCCATAAATTAAAATGTTAATTCACAGTGGCTTACGGTATATCTGTGTCGAAAAAATGGATTTAAATCTTTTCTGTTGCATGGGTTCTAATCACCATTGTTTTGATGAGGCAAAATTTGGCCGTATCAAAATATACACGGCTGAAGGGATAAAAAAAATGCCTAATCGAAATAATAGTTGTCATACCACATTTTTTGGTACGTTCTCTATACTATAACACTGTCATAATCTGGAATCGAAATAATAGTTATCATACCACATTTTCTGGTACGTTCTCTATACTATAACACTTTCATAACCTAGATGTATACAAGTTAAGAAATAAAATGTTGAATAATGTTAAATATCACCTGATATCACCATGGGAACAATCAAGCAAATTCATTCTCATAATAATGCAATGCGATATCATGTTGCAGCAAAATGTGGGAATGAATTAATGCTTACTCAGCGCACGTGTTGACGTTGCAGCAGAAATAATTAGTTTAAGTAGTTGTAAGTCACAATTGTAATTTAGTGCCAAAAATTCAAACAACACGACGCGTTTTTTAAAAATTAAAAATATCGTGTCTTTATTTAACTTACATCTGTAGGCAACATGGACTGATACTTTCTTACCTGTTAATCCACAATTTATTTCTAGAAGTAAAATATTTACAGATTGTGATTTTGAAATAATAATAAATCGATAGTTTTGAAATTTAAATATTGTTCAAAAATAAACGCAAATATTTTTGGCAAACCCTTAAAAACCCATGAACTTTTATATTCACCATAAATTTATGGTCGCCTAAGCCTATATGTGAATCATCGTTATTGATGTTAAAATTATTCCTTTTTCTGATGATTGTAAACTTTTATTATATTAACTAACACCTACCACCCATCGTTTTACAACAACATCTAATTATTAACTTCTATCAATACGAGTAGTCTTCGAAAGAATGCCTAAAATCCCTGAGATTTCTTCTTAAGATAACTTTTTCTTTGTATTCGAAACTAAGCCGAAGTAAATAAAACGAAGAACATCAAGAAAACAAAACTGAATGAACATAACTTTGGAGTTTTAACTAGTGGTCGTAAACTAAAAGACCCCATTAGACCATTTCTAGTTGAGTTGGTTAGTTCCCTGGCTGGTTGTTTGTACACTGGTTTCTGGATGGTACGCATCGTATTACTTGGTAATATAATGGATTTTTAGGTATGTAAGTTTGTTTGTTGGTTGTTTTTCATCTCCTTTTTCAAAAGGTCGTAAATTCTGATGTTGTGCCAGAGTCGTTGTAACTGTTTATATACGACTGTACAAGATGAAGATGAGGCAATCGGACAAGGTATGTAGTTTTGTAGCGTCGAAAGGGGGCAAAAGATTTATTAGAACTACTGCTTGATTCTTCCTCTTTCGTCGTGGTGTGTGTTTATTGCATAGCTAGTTTTGTGGTATTGGTGGCTGTATGTTTTGAGACAATTTTTTCAAGTTGTTTCCGAATGTCCTTAACTTTGTAAGGTCATGCATGTTGTTGAATGTGATTTTGTTATTGTCAAAGGGATTTTTGGGGACTTTATTGCTCATAAATTGATGTTAGAGAGTGCCACTTTTAAATAATGCATCCACATTTATTATTGAGGAATAATAGCATGATTTTTGTGGTTTTATGCAGATTTTTTGTGAATTTTTAATAATTGATCTAAATAAAGATCAAATTAGAAAAGATCAAATTAGAAATAACATGGCTATAATGGAGAAAATTATATAAAAAAGTATCAGCGGAAATACGTTAAAGAATTCTTAATAACTATCAGACCCCGGTCCGCGTTGCTGCCCCGTCGTAACGAGTTTTAGTGACAACTTTTATTGGACTTTATGCTTGACAAAAATTCAAAAATTGTTTTTTTCTACCTAACTTCTTCGGTCCATTATCAAACCGAGGAGGATTTTAAATGTATCTATAAATTTTGTCTGTAACCTTTCTATTCTCATACGGACTTTGTCTTTTGTCTTTGTTTTCGACCATTGTTGCTGTTTAGGATTTATTATCGTCCATGTTCCCTGTCTATTTACTAAAGCGATCTAATTGTAAAAGTTAAAAAAATAATTAAGTTAAATTCTCCCTCTTATTGACCGTTGAACCTCACCATTTAAGGAACTTTGTAAATATATTGTTTTCCTTGGTCGGACGCGCAACCACCGTTGTCTCGAAAATTAATTTGCAAGCGGATGCACTTAAAGGTTTAGCAAATATATCGATTATAAGACAATAAGCCCCGGAAAGTAGTCTATAAATAAAGGGAATTTTAGACCACAGGACATTCCTGAACATTTTCTGAGAATTGCATGAAATTAGGTTCAGTTGTTTTCAAAAAATAATGTATTGAAAAGAGTGGTCGTTTTCAATATATAACGTGGTCCGGAAATTTGGCTCCAAATATGACTGATATAACCATAGGTTTGGCTTATGCATATACCGTTAAAAAAAGGCGAGGGGAAGGTATGCCACTTCCTCCGAAAATCATTAAATATGCATAATAACAGCAAACCTTGAGCTTTTGCTGCAAATTTCATGGAAATTGGTTCAGTAGTAATATATAAATATAATATAATAATATTAAAACAAGCAAAAAAGTATCAGTCGGCTTTGCCGACAGAGATATACCCTCAGCTTGTGTATATTGAAACAATTTTTCCCAAAAATACGTCTGTATTTAGGGGGTTTTAAAAATTTTGGGCGTTTGAACCGACAAAAATGTTGATTAGGATTGAAGATCAAAAGTTTTGCGGAGGAGATACTAAAAGGAATGGATCGACATAGACCGTTATGGAAGTGGATCTCCAGGGGGGTTTTACACTCTTCGGGCTGTTTGCTCAAGAAGTATGGACTTGCCCCTAAAAAAACTTTTGCCATCGTAATTGAGGCAGCGAAAGCAAGTTGATTCAACACAAATCAAAGTGATTCGGTATTAGGTCTTAAAGTGAACTTATCCGAAATTTTGTGTGGGAGGTACCGGATGGAGTGGACAAATATAGTCCATATTTGAACCTGATCTATATCTGGTAGATATATTAGGATGTGTAAAGTGTAGACCAATTCGGCTACTCCCTTCAAGAGTTACCGTACGAACAATTTTTCCGAACATTTTTGAACTTTTGTGGGGAAGGTACCTGAAGGAGTGGACCGATATGGCTTATCTTCAAACTTAAACTATGTTTGGACAAAATATTACTAATGCCACATTTTGGACCGAATCGGCAGATCCGTTCGAGAGTTATCTTGCGCTCCAACCACCTCACACGGTGTCATAGGGGTTTTTTTTGCAACTTTCATGCTATTTTCTCAGGAAGTATGGACTTGCACCTGATGAAACTTGTACCGTCGTATGAAGGGCAGTGAATACAAGTTGCTAGAACAAAAATCAAAGCGATTCGAGAGATGGCCCTAAACTGAACATTTCCGAAATTCTGTGTGAGAGGTACCCGAAGGAGTGGACCTATTGAGACCATATTGGAATCTCATATTACTCTGGTAGAAAGTTTACGCTATACAAAGTATGGACCAAATCGGTCACTCCCTTCAAGAGTTATCGTGCGCACAAACTTTTCGAACTTTTGTGTGGGAGGTATCGGAAGGAGTGGACCGATGTAGCTCATCTTCGAACTTAAACTAAGTTTGGGCAAAATATTACGAAAGCCAAAATTTGAACCGAATCGGTTCATCCGTTCGAGAGTTATGGTGCGCTCCAGCCAGCAGGACAGACAGACAGACGGACAGACAGCCGGACGGACATGGCTAGATCGACTCCAAATTGTCTGAAACACATTTCGTCCAAACATACTTGGGGTCTAAAACCATTAATTCGATGAGGCACATTTTCATCGTATCAAAGTGTATATACCCTCCTTAGCCTAAAGGCTGAGGGTATAAAAACGACGTGGTCAGGTCTTTAGGCCCCAAAGAAGTACTTGGGGTGTAGATTAATTCGTAATTTTTTTAACCGATACATACACTATATTTGCAAATATAAACCTTTTAAAAAAATCACATTGGAGGGATACTGCGACCCCCTGGAATTCAATAAAGTATGTAGCCTGTTTCGAGGGACATCCCCTACGATCGGAGACACAACCACAATTGTCCCGCAAATAAGTTTCTAAACCGATACATTTGTAATTATTGTAAATATAGATTTTTTATAGAAATAGGGTATAAGGGAAGTACCCCGTTCCCTCCGAAATTTAACAAAATTTGTACATTCCCTGACAATTTCAGAAAAAAGGGTTCAGTAGTTTTTGTAGAAAAGATAAAAATTAAGAGAAAAAAAAAATAATAATAATAATAATAATAATAATGATAATAATAATAATAATAATAATAATAATAATAATAATAATAATAATAATAATAATAATAATAATAATAATAATAATAATAATAATAATAATAATAATAATAATAATAATAATAATAATAATAATAATAATAATAATAATAATAATAATAATAATAATAATAATAATAATAATAACAATAATAATAATAATAATAATAATAATAATAATAATAATAATAATAATAATAATAATAATAATAATAATAATAACAATAATAATAATAATAATAATAATAGTAATAATAATAATAATAATAATAATAATAATAATAATAATAATAATAATAATAATAATAATAATAATAATAATAATAATAATAATAATAATAATAATAATAATAATAATAATAATAATAATAATAATAATAATAATAATAATAATAATAATAATAATAATAATAATAATAATAATAATAATAATAATAATAATAATAATAATAATAATAATAATAATAATAATAATAATAATAATAATAATAATAATAATAATAATAATAATAATAATAATAATAATAATAACAATAATAATAATAATAATAATAATAATAATAATAATAATAATAATAATAATAGTAATAATAATAATAATAATAATAATAATAATAATAATAATAATAATAATAATAATAATAATAATAATAATAATAATAATAATAATAATAATAATAATAATAATAATAATAATAATAATAATAATAATAATAATAATAATAATAATAATAATAATAATAATAATAATAATAATAATAATAATAATAATAATAATAATAATAATAATAATAATAATAATAATAATAATAATAATAATAATAATAATAATAATAATAATAATAATAATAATAATAATAATAATAATAATAATAATAATAATAATAATAATAATAATAATAATAATAATAATAATAATAATAATAATAATAATAATAATAATAATAATAATAATAATAATAATAATAATAATAATAATAATAATAATAATAATAATAATAATAATAATAATAATAATAATAATAATAATAATAATAATAATAATAATAATAATAATAATAATAATAATAATAATAATAATAATAATAATAATAATAATAATAATAATAATAATAATAATAATAATAATAATAATAATAATAATAATAATAATAATAATAATAATAATAATAATAATAATAATAATAATAATAATAATAATAATAATAATAATAATAATAATAATAATAATAATAATAATAATAATAATAATAATAATAATAATAATAATAATAATAATAATAATAATAATAATAATAATAATAATAATAATAATAATAATAATAATAATAATAATAATAATAATAATAATAATAATAATAATAATAATAATAATAACCTTATAATAATAATTCACATTAGCTCAATGATATGGGACCTACCGACACCACTTGTAGAGAAGTTTTACATGGCTGAAATACTCAGGAAATGTCGCCAACATTGCTAAGGGGTATTTTTCCACCGTTGATAAAGTTTGGTGTTGTCATATTTATGTACATTTATAAGATAAGATGTGTTCCCAATACGGCTAAAACAGAAAGGACAAAAATAAACTTTAGTCTAAGCGCAATGATATGGAACCTTCTTCTTAGTGCCTAGTCGGAACGATTCCATAATACCGAGATCATGGCCATGATTTGAAATCTGTAATCTTAAAATGTACCTACATATGTTAACCACTTCTATTCACAGCACCACATCCCTTCACGGTGGTTAAACCCTCATTAATGTTGGCTTGCAGTTCCTGAGTACACCATATCTGGGAATTGAGTTGTAATTTATAATAAAACATTATTTTCTAAAGCATTGAGAAATAATAAATATAACAATATTTATGGATATTAGTTTCCTTGAAATTTGATTTGTAATTGCGTGACTAAATCTTCAATTATTTGAATGATTTGTTCATTTAAAAAGTGGATGTTGTGAGGTATAGGTATTGTCAGCAATCATACGCCCCATTGTTCGATGTTCGAACACTGCACGGCAAGGAGCGTCAAAAATACTTTTAAACATAGCATCGAACGGTAGAGTTGTGCCATAGGAACTAAATGGAACTATATAGTTCACTTCGCAGTTCCAATGGCCCACATTTTATCTTTGAAAAAATGCGTATACTTAATATCGCACGTTATATTTCATTATGTTACTCATACGTTTTGGAACTAGTACAAGGAACTAGGAACTAGATTACCCAACTCTATCGAACGGATGTAAATTGCTAAATTGCTCCACTAAACAATTTTAATATGGGTACGAGATTGAGGCCTGAAATTTCTACACAACACAAAAAAGTTTTTAAATTAGGAAAACTATATTATTTTCGCATAATAGCTGTTTGATATGTCACTCGAAGCCTTAGATTCATACCCACTGATACCTGGTCTTCTGATACCCAAGGAAAATTTCAAAATTAGAACACCTATGCGCAGTTTAAGGTCAAGACTTTTGCCTTGTTGTTTTAAATTAGGCCTTTGCACACCAATACATACATTTTTTGTGGTTGTGTTTGTTTGAAAACACAAAAAATTTTGTAGCATCCCAACATGCCATTTTTCAAACCAAAAACAAATGTTCTCTCTTCTAGTTGTGTGAGTGAGCAAATTGACACACACCGACAGCACGACATATCGACGCCTCCAAACAATAGTATGCTAAGTCGACTTAGCATGTTTTCAAGTTCTTTACATTTTTATATTTAACGTCCTTTAACTTAAATTCTGTCAAATTTTGGTAATGATCGGACAATCCGAACAGAAGTTATAAACAAATATTTACTTAGCATAGTACTAAAGTTCAAAGAAATTTTCAAACTTTTAGAGCTTGTCCTGCAAAACTCGCTTTTCAGAATTAGCAAACTATTATTTGGAGGTGTCGAACGTCCTTTAACTTAAATTCTGTCTAATTTTGGTAATGATCGGTCAATCCGAACAGAAGTTATAAACAAATATTGACTTAGCATAGTACTGAAGTTAAAAAAAATTTCCAAACTTTGAGAGCTTCTCCTGCAAAACTCACTTTTTAGACTTAGCATACTATTATTTGGAGGTGTCGATATAATTGTTTTATACTATGATTTTTTATAATATTTTACCAAAGTTTCAGACCACAAATATGTTAAGATCAAATCAATTTCTGAAAATTTCTCTACCTAGTTGCATATCTCTACCTGTTGGCATATACATGCAGTCGTCATCCATACGCTACATTATGTTCCAACAGAGTGGAGAAAATGTATGACCCTTTCGTGGGCCAACAAATTTTATATAGTTAACACTAATCAAAAAAATAAAAACACTGAATGTTTTATCAAAAAAATGTTTGGTATTTATAACTGAAATCGGCTAGTTATTTTCGAACTCGGTGGCGGCTTTTCTTCATCAGCTCTTGATTTTGATATACAGCCAGCGCTGCTGACAGTTTTTGTTCGGAAATCGTCAAATTGTCAATAAAATTGGGAAAATCGTCAACAATCGTCAACAATAGGTTTGGTTACCGCTTAATGCGAATTTTTCGCTTATAGTTATGACAATGAGACTGACTACATAAGATATACAACCCATAGCAATAAGGCTGACTTAATCTCACTTAAATACCGCAAAAAAGGTTTCACCAGATAAGAATTTCCCCTATGACTATCGAGTTTGGAACAATGCATCAACTTCCAGTTTTGAATAACAGCTTTGCTCAAATATCGCCTGATTGACTGTGTGACCGTCCATGCCTTTCGGTCATGACTGACTAACTGGCCTCTTAAAGAGCGCAGAAAGCTAAATTTTCTCTACATTTGTCACAACGAGATAGACCATTTTCATCGATTAACAATCCTTAACGAAAATTTTCAACTGATATAATTCGAATGTGAGACAAAGAGCTCAAACTACCTGTATTGCAGATATGCACCTAAATATAGCTAATCTGGCTGGAAAATGCCAAGAATATTAAAAAAGCTTAATTAATCGAGTTTACAACAATGTTTTCTTTAAATTCTTTGGTTAAATTTAGGTCAAAATATAGTTATCCTGGTTTATTCCATGCAGTTTTGGCTACTGTGAAAAATCGTAATTTCAGGGCCAAAAAATCGTTAAAATGACAGCACTGGATACAGCTCAAAATCGATTTTTCCACCAATTTCGTCATTCTCGCATACAAACAAATTTTTTTGTGAGTTTTTCCATATGAATATATCAACGAGATGTTGTACTTTCTATGTAAACAATTTTTGCAATAATTATGGTAAATATATTTGATTATTTTTAGGTTATGGCCGAATCATGCGTGCTATGAACTTTATATTATATATGTGTATGCTGGACTATGTAGTAGACATCCTAAGCATATCTGGTAAGTAATATGAAGATACTATGATTACCTCTGATGACAAAACAAGAGCTAATGGAGAAAAATCGCGACCGGATTCGAAAATTTCTCGCCAATTTCAGTTAGAAACACAAAAAAATTGGATGAAACAAAAGTCGTGTTGACCAGTGTAATCGATGGCCCTACGGAGGGTTCTACGGAGGGACAGAATTGTTCATAGGCTATATAGACTGTCTATGAACCTGGGGAATGCTAAATAATTTTTCGAAAATATCGAATGTCATGAATCTGCCCTACAAATAATATGACTGAAAATCACGATAATTACCATGTTTTATAATTAATTTAACTTGCTTTGGTGTCCGTTTAGTTCAAATCTAGTAACTCATTTTAACACAGTTGTAGTTGACCAATAGAACTTAAATTTTGCACACTTTTCAGATTTGGAAGACAATACATGAATATGAAACCAAAACCAGGTTTTGGTATAGCCCCCATATAGCGGTACTACCCGATTTAAAGTGTTTTAAGGATTTTATCTTCATTTTAAGGCCGACTTGGCTGTTACTTGGCATTTGGAGTTCGCAATGGTACTAAAACTACCCCACCAAAAATTGTGGACATAGGTCCAGGTTTTGTTATAACCCCTATAAACGGTTCCACCCGATGTCAGGCATTTTATAGTTTTTATCTACATTTTCGGCCTAAATTGACTGTACTTTGGCTATGGGATTCTCAGTGGTCAAAACAATTTATTTACTAAAAAGTTAAAAATAAGAAAATAATTTAAAAAAATAAGTTACAGTGTTTTATTTATAAATGCACTGAAAATAGAAAATAATTTTTCGCTTATCTTTAATATGTATGTATATTCTTCTTCATGATGGAATCTCTCAAATAAAATGCTTGCGTTTAAATTATATATGGTGAAAAAATTAAACGGCAAACGTTTTATGTGGTAGATTCCATCATAAAGAAGAATATACATATTGAAGCTAAGCGAAAAATTATTTTCTAGTTTTCAGTGCATTTATAAATAAAACATTGTATCTTAATTATACCCTACACCACTATGTGGAAAGGGTATTATAAGTTTGTTTTGGGAAAAAATCATGTAACACCGCGAAATATTCGTCGGAGACCCCCAATGTGGTATACCAATCTTCATATCTCGGCGAGATAAAGCGATTTTGAGATGTGTGTCCGTCCGTCCGTCCGTGTGTCCGTCTGTCCATTATAAATTGTAATCAAACTCCAGGCCGCAATTTTGGACCGATCGTCACGAAATTTGGTATGGAGGTCGGTTTCACATCAGAATAGATCGCTATTTTAATTGGTGAAGATCGCAAAATATTTATCGGGTGAAATGGACCAAAAACATAATTTTTATCCGATTTTGTAGCTGCTTTGTAGGTCGCAATAATAGTCGGATCGCCTCGAAATTTTAAATAAGGTAAGAATATATGACAAAGGAAAAGCTTGCAATTTGAGATGGCGATCAGACAATATTTAGAGGGTTAAATGGACCACAACTTTTGTGTGAAAATTGTGAAAATTTTTAATAAACAGCTTTTATCTTTGTTTCTGAGAGACACATTCCCCACTCGGGAGTTATATTTGGAAGACGACCTTTCAATTGATGTCAATTATGTTGATGTACGTGATCAAATAACAGAGTTACCGCCTAATATATCCAGTTTTTTGTTCGTAGTGTAATCATGAACCCGATAGAGGTCGCAATTATAGTTCAATAGTCACGAAAGTTTGCACGAGGTACGAGTTTAGGTTGAACAAAAATCCTGTAGTTTGCATGATGATCTGATATTATTTCGCGGTTGACATAGACCATTACTTTTGTATAAAAAATATACAAATTTTAGTTTTGGTCCATATTTTCATTCGTGGAGGACATATACTGGCAAAGTAGCCTACATATGGAAAAATGACTAATGGTCTTCCCCTGATGCAAATTACAATAATGTGTCTGCTAGATAACGCACCTACTGCCTGATATATAATGTGTTTTGTGTAGAGAACCACAATTTCCTCCCATGCTACAAATTGTCTCTATCATGACAGAGAGTTTTTCAGTTCAGTTGTCAAATTGGATTTTTATACAAATATTGCAGCATGGGGTCGCCTCGCCACATATTTTATACCTCAGGATTTAGGGTAAAGGGGATACAAACAAACTACGAACAAGGATGTGTGTCATCGAAATATTGGTTTTAGACCCCATGTATGTTTGGACGAAATTCGTTTCAGAAAATTTGGAGTCTATTTAGCCCTGTCCGTTCATCCGTCTCTCTTAATGTCTACCTTGCTGGTGCGCACGATAACTCTCGAATGGATCTACCGATTAGAGCCAAATTTTATACATCGTAATATTTTGCCCAAACTTTGATTAAGTCCGAATGTAGGCTATGTCAATTCACACCTCCCCCAAAAAAGTTCAAAATTGTTTTCGAAATATTGTGTGAACGATAACTGGCGAAGTGAGCAATCGATTTGCTCCAAACTTTCCATATATTATTCCTTCCAGATATAGATCGGATAAGACTATATCTGTCCTTAGGGTACCTACCACACAAAATTCGGAAAAGGGAAATTTAAGAGTCCTCTCGAATCGTTTTGAATTTTTTTCAGCAGATTGTACTTGCGCTGCAAATCCGCAAGTTAACTCTCAAGGGGATTTTCTGATTGGTCGAAACTTTACACATCGTATTATTTCATCCAGTTATGTGTCGGGTCGGAATATGGACTATATCGGTCCGTCCTTCGAGTACCTCCCACACAAAATTTGGGAAAAGTGCAGTTTGAGGACCAGTATCGGATATATTTCATATTTTTTTTTTTTTTTTTTTTGAAGAACGTTCTTTTTAATTTCCCTATTGTGGTCCCTTTCCCGGGGTAAGTCATACTTCCTGAGATAACAGTCCAGATGTTCCAAAAACCCCTGCCGGCTCCAACTAAAATTACAAATCTGAAAAAAATAATTCTCAAATATTTCTGAAACTCAGATTCCACGTATTTTAAAGCAAACTCGTGTTACAAAATAAATATATTTTTAGAGGCTGAAGGTATGTCACCGTAAGCGCAGCTGACTTATACTATCTTCCTTGCTGTATAATTGAATTTGAATAATTTTTGGACTTATAAATTTGTTTGCATGCCAAATTTTTGAATTTCTATTCATTGTTAGTTATTTCTACCGGTATAAAATATATTTTTGATATCACAATATATGCCCACAATGAACTATTTTCGAAGCATATGTGATAGATCTTCAATAAACTCGCAATTTTCCCAATTATCAAATATACCAAATTGCGTGGTATATATGTGTAGTTATTTTAGGTGTATTCCAAAAAGGAAGTTGATATTCAAAGCCAATTTGAAGATGTAGCAGGAGGGACTAATCACTGGGAATTTTCCAATTTTCGAATATTTTTTAGAAATGTATAATTTATATATTTTTCCATAAACATCCCAGTAAAGACAAGGGAGGTTTCTCTTATATCAATGGATTCATATTATGTATTATGTATGTATATTGATATGTGACCTAGTGTCCTAAGTTGCCACTTGTAGAGACGATTTTCATGTCTGAAATACTCAGCAAATATCACCAACATTACTAAAGGGTTTTTTGCCACCGTAGACAATTTGATGGAAATCGAACCCGGACATTCAGCGTGCAAGGCGGTTGCACATAGCTAATTCCTACAGGTTGTGGTGTAGGGTATCACATGGTCGGCCCCGTCCGACTATAGGCTCTGCTTACTTGTTTTTTTTTAAATATTTTTTTAAACATCGTAACGTTTCTTCCAAATTTACAGCAAGTTCCAGAAAGGCCTATATCGGATAGGTCATTTGATCTCTCTCCCAAAAACTTGCCTTTTTTGGGGGATCTTCAAGGTCGTTGAGAAATTTTTACCGCAGGTAGTTCTTAGAGTCTTATTTACATGGACGATATGTTTTTCGTGTGGAAATCCACCCTATAAAGCCTACGGTGACCAACAAGAATGCTTAGGGCACGATAATTTACGAATTATGTATCCGATTTGGTCGAAACTTTGAAAATCTTAAAATTTCTTCAAGAGGCACATTCAGGGGTGATGTACATAGGAATGTCAATAGAATACTGTTCTATGACACTGTTCTATCCTTTTTGTGTAAGAAACTCGCTTCCAAATGCTGGCAGGGAAACAGTAGCACACACCCGCACACATACATCACATCACATCACAACTACTAATCAACTTAATCCCTCTTACGAGTTCTTAAAGCTCACAGTTAAACACACAATTATTGTAATGTTTGCAGGCTGTCAAAAGAAAACGGAAATCATTTTGGATTTGTGTTGCTTTTTAGTACATAGGGTTTTTTGCCATTTTTAGGTTAAAGCCTGTCATGAGGGTATGTTAAGCGTGAATGTTAATTTCTTATTCCCAGTATTTTTGTCATATTCTGGAGGCAGATAGCTATGTCCTATGTGTCTTACTTTAGTCGTGAATAATGCCATTACCACAGGGGTTTTCGCAGTTTTTCCCAAAGGGATGCTTGAAAATGTCATGAAAAATAATAGTGGTGTTGGGTAAAACATAATCGGTCCCGTCCAGACTATAGCCTATTTTAAGATCTTTATTTAAGAACTTTATGAGGCTATTTTCATATTTGCACCCAAGCTAGTTCATGAAACAAATGTGTCATGTAAAATACACTCTCGTACGTTTGTTTACACATTTTTATTGGCTTCATAAAATTATCCCACATACATATTTCCTTATTCTCTCTCGCATGTACGTTTTTATGTTTAACGTTCATGAAACTTTTAATTTATGAGTGTGGTGAAGCAGCAGTTATTGTTGCTTTCGCCCCTCTTACTTTTTGTAATTCTTTCGCGAAATGAAATCCCGGTCATGGTAGTCATGACTTATGTTCCTTTCTTGTTCATCTTCTCTTGGAGTTTGAAGTAGTTACTGATGTTCTGGTTTCATTGTTTGTTACTTCGTGCATTGTGCTAACAATAAAGTTCACATGAAATAAGAGGGAAACAGAGCAAAAGAGGAATACAACTTGTTTGTGTTTAACAATAAAACAGCAGCATAATTGGAAAACAATTGTTGGCATTAAAACCTGAAAAAGAGGAAGTCGACGACAGACAGTTTAATGCTGAAACTTATGATTACTACTATTTAGCCTAGTACTTGCAATACCAATCGTAGATATTTGCGACACAAACAAACACATCCATGCAGCCATACAATAGTACACAGATTTTCACGCTTCCAAATGAAAAAGTAGCTGAAAGTGGAACAGAACAACAACAACAGTGTAACAACAAATGACATATTAAACACTTATAACTGTCGCCAAAGTGTGAAAATTTCAATGGAAGAAAGGGCGGATGGTGGGGAATTGTGAAATTATTAACATTGGTGTTAATACGCCACACATATGAACAATCACGCATAGAAATCAAACAGTAGCATGCACACATACATCATATCACAACTACTACTCAACTTAATCTCTCTTACGAGTTCTTAAAGCTCACAGTTAAACACACAATTATTGTAATGTTTGCAGGCTGTCAAATGAAAATGGAAATCATTTTGGATTTGTTTTGTTTTTTAGCTCTTTTGGTTTAACCACAACTATGAAACTTTCCCTCTGTAGGGGAAACATGGGACAATAAATTCAACTTTGTAGAGAGTTGTGTATAGAGTTGCCGTTGCAGGATTTTTAAGATGGAAACTAAAAAAATGCTATAAATACCAACATAGATAAGAGGCGGATGTGGTGTCAGAGCTCAATATTCATTTAAATCACACATTGCTGTGAGCTCAAAGTATATTGCTTTTATTCTTCAACATAATAAAAGCAATAGGCTTTGAGCTCACAGCGATGTGTTGTATGATATATGTGTTGTAAGAACAACAGTTATCTTATATCCCTATATAAGAAAGATTGATTACAAACCAGCTTTAAATAATCAATCAGATGTAGATAAGTTTTCTATGGTTGAAATATTCTGGAAATGTAAGCCAACATTACGCTGAGGGGATTTGCCACCGCCAACATTTTTACAGACAATAAAATTGTATGTAAGATTAAAAATTGTAAAATAAATTGTATTTATAACACTATGCAACAATGTAATTGCAAATGACTTCTATTATGCATTTTAAAAGTACATATTGATACTACAAAACCCCTAGTAGATCCAGTTCGGATTTTATGGCCTTATAAAACTACAGTTTTTTTGCATTTATTGGACCTTTATCTCAAAATCGGTCAGGAATTTGGCCTTGCTGTCTTTGGCAATATTGTAGCTCTAAACTAGAAGAAACTCCATCTAGGGCATCAAAATCGATAAAATATAGACAATTTTACATAATTGCTGAAATTCTGGTCAGTATCAGGTTAACTATTGAGAGTTCAACCAAGTAACCTTTTACAATAATCTTCCAAATAAAGTTCTCAGCAATTCTTCAGAACATTCTGAAACTCTAAAATGCTTACTGGATGTTGTTTCAGCGGTATTTTGCATAATATCTTTCACAACACGTATTTCAAACGAAGTTAACACCAAGAGTTTATTCTTACATTTCGAATTTCACCACATGTTCTGAAGAGTTTTGTATTGCATTCTAGCGAATATTCTTCCAAAAGAAAACATTATGAAAAAATTAACGGGTTTGGAGATATGGTGCAAAATGTATTCAAATTATGGAAAGTTTCCATATTTCATAGAATTTGAGGCAATAAATGTAGTTTTTCGAGTTCATAATTTCTGCAAATAGTTTATTCTTGCCCTTATCTACAAACTTGCTTCCGAGGTCAGATGAATATTTACACATGTTTCGGAGATATAGCCCAGAATTGCTTTAAAAAGTCAATATTTAACCATGTTTAGATGGGGCCATAAAATCCAGGCTGGATCTGACACAACAAAACCAGACTAGGATTTTTGTCGTTTGGGTCTGCAATTTCAAAAAACCTCAGCTCAAAATGTTTACACGTGATTACCTTAAATTGTTGCACAGTGTAATCAAATTGATACTTCCCTTAAATCAAATTGGATTTTGACGAAATTGAAAAGGCTATTTTGTTCTTCTTCTTCTTTATTTGCAAATCCGTATTCGGATATTAGCGATCATACAATGTTAATTATTACAGAGTTATTTAATTACATATTATAGAGTTAAAACATTTTATTCAATTATAGCTAGTTCTCTGTTTCTTGCGGCGCTTAAAAGGCTTATTTCATCTTGGTGTCCTGTCCATTCCTGAATGTTTTTCATCCATGTTATTTCTCGTCTTCCTCTTGGTCTGCGACCTTCAATTTTGGTTCTTATAATAGCTTGGAGGAGATTATATTTTCTATTTCGCATAATGTGTCCCAAATAAGCAGTTTTTCTCGTCTTTATAGTTCTGATAATTTGATTTTCGGTATTCATTCGCCTCAGTACTTCATTATTTGAGATGTGATTGGTCCAGGATATCTTTAAGATCCGGGGATTCTTAGCACCCTCTGATTGCCGGAGACTGAGGGCCGTAGGTTATTTTGTGTGTTCATTGTAATTGTATGATTTTCTAGGACTTATATACTTCAGTGGTTTGCCGGGGCCTTCTGAAGGGTTTAGAGTATTCCGTCTCCATATTCAGCCGCTCCTCCTGGAGTTCAGACGCTGTTTGCTGCCGCCAATCCTTTGGTCAGACGCTGCCGTTTTCCATTTTTTTCTTTTGGTTCGCCCCGCATATTTTATTTCTGCGGTACCCGCCATATCTGATGAGCATTCCCCTATCCACCACCTGGGGAGGCGTCCGATGGGAGAGGAAAAAAGGGAAAAAAATAACTCCGCACGGACTATTTTGTTAGGAAAAGAAAAAAGGTTTTGGTTTTTTGATGGATTTAAAAGAAAAACCAAACCTCAGTCATTTGGCATTCTAAACTAATTTAATACATCTAATATATAAAAGGCAATGTGTGTATGTTAGTATGTTTGTTTGTTTGTATGTTTGTATGTTCCGAATAGACTCAAAAACGGCTGAATATATTTTCTTGAAAATTTCAGATAATGTACTGGGAACACCGGTGGTGAAAATAGGCTATATATTTTTTTGAATGGTCGTCGCGGAAGTGGAATATCGCGGTCATCCCAAATTATTCAAAAATGTATTATTTCAGATAATATACCTAATTTTAGTAAGCGTGACTACAAAACCGCTATAACACTGGCTTCAATATGTGGGATAACGCGGTCAACGCCATATTTTGGAATATAGTAAAATCCCGATGTCTTGAGATGTCACTATATAGAAATTCCGAAAAATCGATTGGGAAATCTTATGAAATTTTGTATGTGGAGTTTTTAGGTCTGAGAATAGGTCTTAATCTATTTTTTTATCCCGCTAAGTGTAGTGACCGGTGGTCCTCCCCACAATTTTTTTAAGAAAACCGCGAAATTCAAGATACGTTTTAATATATTGTTTACAAATTGTTTGCAATGCTATGGTAATTACAGTCTTGACACTGAATGGTCGTCGCGGAAGTGAAAATCGCGGTCATCCCAAAATTTTCAAAAATGTATGTTTGTATGTTCCGAATAGACTCAAAAACGGCTGAATAGATTTTCTTGAAAATTTCAGATAATGTACTGGGAACACCGGTGGTGAAAATAGGCTATATTTTTTTTTGAATGGTCGTCGGGGAAGTGAAATATCGCGGTCATCCCAAATTATTCAAAAATTTATTATTTCAGATAATATACCTAATTTTAGTAAGCGTGACTACAAAACCGCTATAACACTGGCTTCAATATGTGGGATAACGCGGTCAACGCCATATTTTGGAATATAGTAAAATCCCGATGTCTTGAGATGTCACTATATAGAAATTCCGAAAAATCGATTGGGAAATCTTATGAAATTTTGTATGTGGAGTTTTTAGGTCTGAGAATAGGTCGTAATCTATTTTTTATCCCGCTAAGTGTAGTAACCGGTGGTCCTCCCCACAATTTTTTAAGAAAACCGCGAAATTCAAGATACGTTTTAATATATTGTTTACAAATTGTTTGCAATGCTATGGTAATTACAGTCTTGACACTGAATGGTCGTCGCGGAAGTGAAAATCGCGGTCATCCCAAAATTTTCAAAAATGTATTATTTCAATTAATTAGAACTGTCTTAAGCTGTTTTTATACGGCTAGGAGTAGTGACCGGTGGTCCTCCCCCACAATGTTTTTAAGAAAATCTGAAATCTTTGATATTTTTGAACGTATTGTTTACAGATTGTTTTCCCTGAATGATCGCGGTCATCACAAAGTTTTCAAAAATGTATTATTTCAATTAATATACATAATTTTAGTAAGCGTGACACAAAAATGATATAAACACTAGCTTGAACAAGTCGTGAGCTATTTTAATACGGCTAAGTGTAGTGACCGGAGGTTCCCCTTCATTTTTTTTTTTGTTTTTAAATCTGAAGTCCATGATATTTTTGAACGTATTGTTTACAGATTGTTTGCAATACTACTGTAATTACTGTCTTGACCCTGAATGGTCTTCGCGGAAGTGAAATACCGCGAAAAGTGAAATATCGCGGTCATCACAAAATTTGCAAACATTTATTATTTCAGATAGTTGTTTTAAATTCTCACAATTCCTGCTGTATGCCGATGACCTTAAAGTATTTTTGAAGGTCAAAACATTTATGGATTTTCTAAATATACAAGAAGATCTATACAACCTTATCCGATGGTGCGAATTGAATGAATTGCATCTTAATATTGATAAATGTTTCCATTTATCTTTTCATAGATCCCGTAATCCACTTCAATTGCCTTTTTACTTGGGTAATCATATGTTAAAGATGGTTGAGGAAAAAGAAGATTTAGGTATTATTTTTGATTCTAAATTAACATTCACTTCACATATTGATCATCTAATTCCTAAAACTTATTCTTTACTTGCCTTCATTAAGCGAAATAGCACGGATTTTAAAGATCCGTATACACTAAAGCAATTGTACTCATCATTCATTAGATCCAAATTAGAATATGGTGCTCTGATTTGGAGCCCTTTTTCTAAAATTCATATAAATCGCATTGAAAAAATTCAGAAAAAATTTGTCAAATTTGCTTTAGCTTATCTAAACTTTACTCTTCCTTGGCCTAATTATGAATCTCGGTGTCTTTTAATCCAATTAGAAACTTTGGAAAGCAGAAGAAAATTACTTTCAATTTTATTTGCTTATGATATAATTAATTCTAATATCGACTGTTCATTTCTCTTGGATAAAATTGGATTTACAGTTCCAAGTCGAAGTCTTCGGCACTTTAACATGTTTCACGTAGATGCTAATCGTAATAATTATGTTTTGAATAGCCCAATAAATAGGGCGTTATTAAACATTAATACTCTTAATAGATCTTTTCCGATTGATTTTAGTGTAACAAAGTATGCATTTAAAACAATTTTGAAACAACATAACTTGTAATTATGAATACTGTTTAAATCTTTTCTTTGTATATACGTATTTATGTATAATTTACATATTATTTATTGAATTACTGTTAGTCTGTAAGGAACTATGTTCTCTTGACTATTATGAAATAAAGAAAGAATAAAGAAAGATAATATACATAATTTTGTAAGCGTGCCTAAAAAACGCTATAAACGGTGAACAGTAAACAATAAGTGGGACAGCGCGATCAACTCCACATTTTGGAATACAGTAAAATCCGGATAACTTGAGATGTCACAAGATCGAAATTCCAGAAAGATCCATTGGAAATCAGACAAAGTTATTGATATGCAATACAATATCATCATTGGAATCAGAATACCACAATCGTGTTCGATTTTTGAAAATATTATAATTACGGATAAAATCTCAAAATGTGGGAAGTGAAACTGCATGAGCATTGATTTCAGTCCTTGGAATAGCTAGGTAAAGATACATTTTTTTAAATACAGCAAAATCTCGATAATAACAACTACAATTTATAGAAGTAATTTTTTTTATGAATTATATAAATGTTGCCATACATATCCCGAAGGAATATACATTTCGCTGAGGGGTATTTTACCACCATTGCATATAGAGCGCGAAGAAAAAAGGCGTTACGTTCGATTGGGCTGAATGAGGCTAAATCCACCAAAAATAGCGAAAATCAGGTGCCACCGTTCTATGGGAGCTATATCAAAACGAGGACGTATACTGAACAGTGGCTATATCTCTGAACTATCGAAAATCGGGAGGTACTGTTTTATGGGAGCTATATCAAAACGTGAACCTATTACTGTTACATACCGAGCGCAAATAAAAAGGCGTGTCTTTCAGTCGATACGAATATTTATGCTCTCCTCTTTAAAATATATTAAAACCAGATTTCAGCCATTTCGGTGTGATAATGATGTTAAATCCTCAAAAATAGCGAAAATCAGCCGGTACAGTTCTATGGGAGCTATATCAAAACGTGGACCTATACCAACAATTCTTTGCAGTAATAATTACGACCCCAACCGAGACCAACAACCCAATATATAGCAATGTTAATTGACGTGCACCGACCATTATATGTGGGTCACAAAGTGCTTTAAACTGTCGATTTATGGTGAAGGGTATAATAAAAGACATTTTATATCTTTAATTTGGGGGATTTATATTATGAAGTTTCTAGAGGGATGCCTAAGTATGGGTGTATCAATACTGGATAGATAACTAAAGTTTACACGGAGAACCCAAACAACGGGCCAGCAACGCGGACCGGGTCAGCTAGTTTTCATAATAAAATTTAAATTAAAGTAAATTTTTGTTAACACCTAAAATAATATAAATTACAAGATCGAATGTGGGCATGAGATCTTCATTACCCTAAAACTATATACACAAATATCTTCCACAAATATTCCAGAAGAGAAAAAGTTGGCTCCTGTGATGTAACTCCTGATATATAAATATTGTAACATTTCGGCGCTAACATTTCAACACTAACCGAAAAATTGCCTTAAATAGGATTTATGTGCAAAAATTATGGATGAGATGTATGAAGGAATGGACCGACATGGAACTTGATTTTCGTTTCGATTTAATTCATTTCAATAGTTAAACTGTCCATCTGTCATCCTATTGGTTACCGTATAACTTTCGGGCCTTATATCAGGAGGTATTGTTGACCTGTCGACGAAAAACATTATATCATTGTAGACAGGAACACACGTACTACCTTCCCTTAACTTTTTAACGCGGGGTTCGAACAGTCCTTAGACTGCGCCTAATCTTTGGGGCCACTCGAACATCTCTCCGGATTACGCATTTTCGAACTGGACTTGGATTTTAACCCAAAGCAGCAGTTTTTAGGAGCGACCGCAGGTTTCCTCCTTAAAAAAATATCGTTTTAGTCAGGACCTCAAGGACTACCTGCGCTAAATATTTAACGACTAAACTGCCTAAAAACGATTAACATCTCTCCGGATTACGCATTTTCGAACTGGACTTGGATTTTAACCCAAAGCAGC
Organism: Musca autumnalis; assembly: GCF_047663935.1. Classification (NCBI taxonomy): domain Eukaryota; kingdom Metazoa; phylum Arthropoda; class Insecta; order Diptera; family Muscidae; genus Musca; species Musca autumnalis. Next base: position 36,811,058 of record NW_027411644.1, read on the forward strand.
AGTTTTTAGGAGTGACCGCAGGTTTCCTCCGTAAAAAAATATCGTTTTAGTCAGGACCTTAAGGACTACCTGCGGTAAATATTTAACGACTAAACTGCCTAAAAACGATTAAACTGCCTTAAACTACCTAATCGATTACTCCCTTCGAGGGTAGACTCATATTAAGTAGCCTTTATAGTCTATTTTGGGAATTAATAAGCTCCCATTAGGAACCCTAAAAAGCTATTATAAAAGAGCCTCTATACGCTCCTAATAAGGAGCCTTAAGTGGATAATATGCTCATCTTAAGGAGCCGTCATAGGTTCCTGAATAGTACCCTATAAAAGCTCCTCAAAAGAAGCCTATAAGGCCTCCATAGTCTCCTCTTAAAGAGCCTATAAAGGCTCCTTAATAGAAGCTTATAGAGACTCCTCAGGCGGAGCCTATAAAGGTATCTCAATTGAAGCCAATAATGGCTTCCCAACAGGAAATTATTACGCAGTACTTTTTGGTAGTCGTAACTACATACAAAACCCCCTACTAACCCATTATTTTAACAAGGGCATTTCGCACTGAATAGCTGGTTATTCTATGACCAATATAACCACTAGAATAACAAGTTATTTTATCGCCACTGGAAGTTGAAAAATAAGCTATAAGTTAAAAAATTATATTTTCTATTTTTAGAACAGTGTAGGTGGAATTTGTTTTCAATTTCAACACACTTCATATTTATACCCTATACAACAATGTGGAAAAGGGTGTTATAAGCTTGTTTTGGTAAAAATGCATGCAACACCGCGAAATATTCCTCGGAGACCCCCAATGTGGTATACCAATCTTCATATCTCGGCGAGATAAAGCGATTTTGAGATGTGTGTCCGTCCGTCCGTCCGTCTGTCCATTATAAATTGTAAACATGCTCCAGGCCGCAATTATGGACCGATCGTCATGAAATTTTGTATGGAGGTCGGGTTCAGATCAGAATAGATCTGTATTCTTATTGGTGATGATCGTGAAATATTTAGCGGGTGAAATGGACCAAAAACATGATATTTATTAAATTTTCTAGCGGCTCTGTAGGTCTTAATAATAGTCCGATCAACACGTAATTTTAAATAAGGTAAGAGTATATAACAAAGGAGAAGCTTGCAATTTGAGATGGCGATCGGATAATATTGGTAAATATAAAATAAATGGACCAAAACTTTTGTGTGAAAATTGTGAAAATTTTTAAAATACAGCTTATATCTTAATTCCTGGAAGTACATTCCGGACAAGTGAGATATACTTGAAAGTGGAACACTTGGCCTTTCAATTGATGCCAATTATGTTGGCAGATAACAAAGTTTCAGCCTAATATATTCCGTTATTTGTTTGTAGTGTAATAATAAACTCGCTAGAAGTCGCAATTATACATCAATAGTCACGAAATTTTGCACCGGGTAAGAGTATAGGTCGAAAAAGATGCCTACAATTTTGAATAATGATCTGATATGAATGAATGAATTTTATTTTTTGTCGATATTTTAATTCCTTGAGGACATATATATTTCGCAAAGTAGCCTACATATGGAAAAAAACTACTGACCTTTCCTCTGATCTAAATTGCAATAAAGTGTTTGCTAGATAACGGGCCTACTGCCTAATATATAATGGGTTCTGTATACAGAACCACATTTTTATCCCATGCTACGTATTGTCTCTCCAAAAGTTTATGTAACACTACGAAATATTCGTCCTAGACCCCTTATTTGGTATGCCAAAATTCATATCTCGACGAGATAAAGCGATTTAGCGAGGTGTGTCCGTCCATTAAAATTGTAAACAAGCTTAAGGCCGCAAATATGGATCGATTGTAACGAATTTTTTAAGGAGGTTGGGTTCGGGCCAGAATAGAAATGATTAGTTTTTGGTGATGATCGTGAAATGTTCAGGGGATGAAATGGACCAAAATCAAAATTTTAACCAATTTTGTAGCGGCTCTGTAGGTCAAAATATTAACCCGCAAAATTTTAAACAAAGTTTGAGTTTATGAAGAAGAAGCGTACAAACCAACGTGAAGATCAGATAATACTTAGCGGGTTAAATGAACTGAAACTTTTGTGTGAAATTGGTAAAAATTTCAATAACGTAGCGGTTAAACAACGGAAGTAGTAGTACTACATAAGTGGGTTTCATTACGTTTTAGTTTGTGTGAACTAAATTTTCCTTTCCTGCTACAAAAATATCTTTGTCATGCTAGATAAATTTTTGGTTTTGGTCATAAGTATTATACATTACATCTCTGATATTTGATAACTAAATTTTCACAATCATTGAAAAGAAGTTCCGTGGAGAGCGATTGTCCAGGGATAGTGGTATAGGGTATCCCATAGTCGGCTCCGTCCGACTATAGACTTTTCTTACTTGTTATTAAAGCGTTTTGTCGTGCCAACTTTAGCTCGAAAACTAATAAACCGATCGTCATATATTTTTGTATGCTTATTTAGAACATAAAGATCTAGTCCTTTATCGATCGATTTTTTAAAACCATTAGGATTTACGGAAATGGTGGACCCAAAAAATTAAAACTTCATTTTTTGGCTTAAAAACTGTCATTTTCTGGTCATTAAACGGACAAAAAAAAATTTTAAAACTAATATCGGTCGATGAAGGACAGTTTTTTGATGTTTTTCATAAGTTCACAAAATTAAATGACAATCGTTTCATCAGTTTTTAAACTAGAGTTGGCACCGTTTTCAAAATGTCATTTCGAGACAAACACGTTTTAAGTTTATATGCTACAAACAAAAACACAATGAATTTTCTCTTCTAAAATTTACAAGTGTGGTCACCCCTAAAGTAGTCTTTATAGCCTCGTTTTGGGAATTAATAAGCTCACATTATTATTAAAGAGCTTCTAGATATATATATAATACAATAGGGAGCATTAAGTGGATTATAGGCTACTCTTAAGGAGCCTCCATAGGTTCCTGAATAGTACACTATAAAGGCTCCTCTTAAGGAGCCCTTAAAGGCTCCGTAATAGAAGATTACAGAGAATCGGAGCCTATAAAGTTGTCTCAATTGAAGCCAATAATGGCTCCTCAACAGGCAATTATTAAGGCTTCTCAACGGGAGCCTATAAATACTTAGAACTCCTCACTTAGCACTTATAAAGACTGTTTAATAGGAGAAAACCTATAAAGACCCCTCAATTAAAGCCTCCTCATTAGGAGCCAACAGAGTCTCGTCAATAGGAGCCCATAAAGGCTCATCAATAGGTGCCTAGAAACGCTTCTCAATCGAAACGTATAAAGACTCCACAATAGGAGCTCCTTAATAGTAGTCCATGAGTGGCTTATATAGGCTCTTACTTAGGAATAAATTTATGGAGCTTACATAGTGTCCTGTAAAATTCCATTTCTAAGATTTTATTAAAGAGTCTTCATACTATCTTACTTATCTAAATGGCCCTCAGCGGAATATATGTATGTATATGCTATATACTGAACTGGAAATAGATTTCCATTCCTCCATATGTGTTGCTTTTCTTTCTTCCACTTGATTCCAGTATTGGATACCAAGAGTTTGGAAAACGCAACATAAACTATCGTTTACCAAAGTCACCAGTTTGATTTTTCACTCATTGGTACAATTTTCAGACTTCATTCTCGCTCCTATACATATAAGTTTTTTCACACTTTCGCTTTTCAAGTTCTTTCTTCCTTTCGGTTATGTATGAGAAAAAATACCTCTTCAATAAAACGCTAGAGTGTGCCTCGGATTGTTAGCGTCACTATTGTCGGAGAAACTACACAACTAAGAAGCAGGGATTTCACAGAATCTTACCCCAAATATTTCCAATATAATAAATAAATTACCGCCCATTGTAAACCACAAAACGCCGGTACACATGTCACCTATAATTAGTTTTTCTATTGCAGAGTGCAATCTTTACAAAATTTTCGATCAGCTCCCTTGAGAGATGTTTATTGGAGCGTATAAGTTTTGCTACAACGTATACGCACGGCGGATACATCACTTACTCTCTTTTGCTTATGGAAATGTTAATCCTTTGGAACGTATGTATGTAAATGGTTTTATGTAGAGTTGAGAAATTACAAATGAATAACTTAGTATCATCGTCTAATTATTTAAAACTCCCAAAACTTTTTCATCCCAAACACCTAATTGGAAACGGCAACACGGCTTCTTGACTGCGTCGAATTGACAGTAAAGTGAAAAGAAAGTAAATCCTGCTTGGTAATTAAAGTTTAATCTATTTATTATAAGCTCTATAAAACTGTCTTTCCGGATATCTTTACTTCAGATTTGATTTTTAAGGAATAGAAAAAAGAAAACTTTCTAACCATGCCAAACTGAAGCAAAGCAAACAAAAATTCCCATTTTAAGTATGCAAGGATTGTTTTTTTTTCTCTCTCTTTTCTTGAGTTTGGAAAAGTATAGCCAATAGTAATAGTGAAACTTTTGTGATATCATAATTAGAAAGGAAACATGGGTCTGTTTTGTTGTTGTTGCTGCTTCTTTTTCTTATTTTTAATGGCCATAGACCAGGCGACAATCTTAATTAGTGGTAATTTGAAAGTTTAGTTCGATACGAAAATGAAGTAAATATTTAATGATATGCTATGGAAAACTAACGAACGAAGAAAATAATTGGGGCTAATTTTGTATAAATAGTTGGTTAACAGAAAATATCATGAATCATTATAATAATTGTTTGGTCAAATGTGGTCAAATTCAAATTAATTTAGACCTGAAAATAAAAGGAAATGAAAACAAATTTCAAGTGAAATTGTCCGAAATAAATAGTTTTATAATAATTTTTATTTTCGAAAATTAAATCTAATTGGAAGAAATATTGTAGGTAGAATTATTGAAATAAGAAAAGGTCAATAAAGTCGTAGACATGTACGAATTTTATAGGAATATGTTAAAATATGTTATATTTGAAATTGAAAAAGTTGTGATATGGAGAATGACAGATAACAATAAATTCTCTTATATTCTTATCTTATCTTTCATCTGAAGTGATTGTTGGTCGCTGTCGGCTGGAATATCATCTTTATAATAATTAGTTAGTCCTTACGAATGAATAATACTAATCAATTCAGATTTAGACACAGGCCCCATATATTTTTCACCGATTTTGTGTCCGGAGCTCCGGACAAATACTTTCCAACTGGAAAGTTTGTGAAAAGATGAGGAAGTAATTTTTAGTGATTACAGAATAAAACAAATATTAAATCCCTGATGATGGTTGTCGGAGATGACCGAAATAACGGATAATAAAAATAATATTAAAACCAAAATAAAATGTTTTTAATTTGCTGACCTCAAGCCAAACCAAAACTTAGAGAAAATTTCAGTCCAAAGGTCAACTATAACCATACAACAAATAAAAAACCTTTGATCAATTTACACCAGGGCCAATCAGACAGTATACTCAGCGATCCCACTGAGTTGTCTTTGCATTTGTTTTTCTCCCTCACGTACACTATGCGTGACCAAAAACAAACAAAAAACATAATCTGGTTGTTGTTTTTTTCATTCATACATGCATTTGATTTGTTTGTATTCCTACGGTCGGCGCTAATTTACACCCATGATTACACGATGAATGTTAACAACTTCATACTTGAGTCTGAATATATATTCTTAAAATATTTATTTCCAGATAGTGAAAGATTTGTTTGATAAACCCTTAGCGTAAGTGTAACATAAATAAATGTAAATTAAATAAATGTCATACCAAATCCTGTTGTCAATATAATAGGTGGTTAGTTATGACTTTCGCTTGTCTGGACAATGACATAGAATTTCCTTATGACCATAAGGGAACTTTAATTCATATTCGTCGACATAGTTATGATGGCTATTCATAATTATTCATATTTTTCTTTTATGGACACATCAATATAGAGTCTTTTTGGGTGGGATGGCCATTAAAGTTCCTACCCAATCGTTTTACTCTTTCACAATTTCATTAGAGATTAAGGTTTGTAAAGGTATTAAATTGCACTGTGACAAAAGCTGGAGGTGAAAATCTGGGGCAGAGATAATGAAAGCCCTTTGTGAGTATATTCAGAATCCCGAAGGACAGATCCGCCGTGAGTCCAACTTCCGAGTTAAGGCGTGATGAAGTTTCTGCTGAAGACCCATTAAGGCATCTGAAATTAGCGTCATATCTTTGTTAACTGCGGTTTTAGCTTATTTATGATATGCCATATCTTCAGTCAAATCGAATGAGGATTACTTTCGTAGAGCATTTCGACCTTCTAACTCGCTTCCTTCAATGTCCTTTTCGTCCTTTATTTTAAGAACCGCTATAAAAGTACCACAAGATGAAGTTTTTCAGCTTCGAAATATTCTGCAAAAATATCGCTTAGAAAAATGTAGGTATGGTTCTCAGTGACAACTTATCGATATTGTCACGTTTCTTCCTTAATATACTCACCAAGGGCTTTCATCCCCAAAAAGGAATTACAGTGTTATTTATATGTGCTTGAAAGCTACTAAGTTGCAAGGATCCTTTTAAAAATATTCTTTAAAAATCGACGTTTTGTGGTGTACGGATCCTTGAAAAATATTCTTTAAAAATCTATGTTTTGTGGTGTAAGGATCCTTAAAAAAATATTTTTAAAAATCCACGTTTTGTGGTGCAAGGATCCTTGAAAAAAATGTTCTTTAAAAATCAACGTTTTTGGTGTAAGGATCCTTGGAAAAAAGCTCTTGCGCTAGGTTTTATTTGGTTTTATTAATATTACGATTAATAATATATTTTTTAAATCTATATATTAAAATTAATTATATATTTAATGTTTTTTCAGAAAAAAAATTACAATGCTGCAACTGCAGAACTAATTTCTACAAAACTGGAGTGTATGGTAAGAAATAAAATTATGAAATAATCAAATCCTTGAAAAAATATTCTTTAAAAATCCCTGAAAAAGTATTCGTTAAAATCCACGTTTTGTGGTGTAAGGATCGCTGAAAAAATAGTCTTTAAAAATCCTTGAAAAAATAGTCTTTAAAATTTTTTTGAAAAATATTCTTTAAAAATATTTTCGATTGCATGAGTGTAGTATTCCCCCATTGGCTCAACTTCATTTATTACCCTCTATTACAGAGAGAAATGTTTTTCAAAACGAACTGAAACGAACTGATGAAATATTTGAAAAATACTCTTTAAAAAATCCACGTTTTCTGGTGTAAGGATCCTTGAAAAAATATTCTTTAAAAATGCTTTAACGAATATTTTTACAAATCCTTGAAAAAATATTCTTTAAAAATCCTTTAACAAATATTTTTACAAATCCTTGAAAAAATATTTTTTAAAAATCCTTTAACAATAATTTTTACAAATCCTTGAAAAAATATTATTTAAAAATCCACGTGTTGTGGTGTAAGGATCATTAAAAAAATATTCTTTAAAAATCCTTGAACGAATATTTTTACAAATCCATAAAAAAATATTCTTTAAAAATGTTTTCGGGGTAAGGATCCTTGAAAAAATATTCTTTAAAAATCTACGTTTTGCGGTGTAAGGATCCTTGAAAAAAAATTTAAGAATCCACGTTTTGCGGTTTAAGGATCCTTGAACAAATATTCTTTAAAAATCCACGTTTTGCGGTGAAAAGATCCTTGATAAAATATTCTTCAAAACTCATTAAAATATTCTTTAAAAATCCACGTTTTGCGGTGAAAAGATCCTTGATAAAATATTCTTCAAAACTCATTAAAATATTCTTTAAAAATCCACGTTTTGCGGTGAAAAGATCCTTGATAAAATATTCTTCAAAACTCATTAAAATATTCTTTAAAAATCCACGTTTTGCGGTGAAAAGATCCTTGATAAAATATTCTTCAAAACTCATTAAAATATTCTTTAAAAATCCACGTTTTGCGGTGAAAAGATCCTTGATAAAATATTCTTCAAAACTCATTAAAATATTCTTTAAAAATCCACGTTTTGCGGTGAAAAGATCCTTGATAAAATATTCTTCAAAACTCATTAAAATATTCTTTAAAAATCCACGTTTTGCGGTGAAAAGATCCTTGATAAAATATTCTTCAAAACTCATTAAAATATTCTTTAAAAATCCACGTTTTGCGGTGAAAAGATCCTTGATAAAATATTCTTCAAAACTCATTAAAATATTCTTTAAAAATCCACGTTTTGCGGTGAAAAGATCCTTGATAAAATATTCTTCAAAACTCATTAAAATATTCTTTAAAAATCCACGTTTTGCGTTGAAAAGATCCTTGATAAAATATTCTTCAAAACTCATTAAAATATTCTTTAAAAATCCACGTTTTGCGGTGAAAAGATCCTTGATAAAATATTCTTCAAAACTCATTAAAATATTCTTTAAAAATCCAAGAATCCTTGCAAAAATATCCTTTAAATATCCACGTTTTGGGGTGTAAGGATCCTTGAAAAAATATTTTTTAAAAATCCGCGTTGTGCGGTGTAAGGATCCATGAAAAAATATTCTTTAAAAATACTTGAAAAAATATTCTTTGAATATCCACGTTTTGGGGTGTAAGGCTCCTTAAAAAAATATTCTTTAAAAATTCGCGTTTTGCGGTGTAAGGATCCATGAAAAAATATTCTTTAAAAATACTTGAAAAAATATTCTTTGAATATCCACGTTTGGGGTGTAAGGATCCTTAAAAAAATATTCTTTAAATATCCACGTTTTGGGGTGTAAGGATCCTTAAAAAAATATTCGTTAAATAACCACGTTTTGGGGTGTAAGGATCCTTAAAAAATATTCTTTAAAATCCACGTTTTGCGGTGTAAGGATCCTTGACAAAATATTCTTTAAAAATCCACGTTTTGCGGTGTAAGGATCCTTGACAAAATATTCTTTAAAAATCCACGTTTTGGGGTGTAAGGATCCTTGAAAAAATATTCTTTAAAAACCCTCGTTTTGCGGTGTAAGGATCCTTAAAAAAATATTCTTTAAAAATCCACGTTTTGGGGTGTAATAACCGTTGAAAAAATATTCTTTAAAAACCCACGTTTTGCGGTGTAAGGATCCTTGAAAAAATATTCTTTATATAACCACGTTTTGGGGTGTAAGGATCCTTGAAAAAATATTCTTTATATAACCACGTTTTGGGGTGTAAGGATCCTTAAAAAAATATTCTTTAAAATCCACGTTTTGCGGTGTAAGGATCCTTGAAAAAATATTCTTTAAAAAACCACGTTTTGCGGTGTAAGGATCCTTGAAAAAATATTCTTTAAAAACCCACGTTTTGCGGTGTAAGGATCCTTGAAAAAATATTCTTTAAAAATCCACGTTTTGGGGTGTAATAACCCTTGAAAAAATATTCTTTAAAAATCTACGTTTTGCGGTGTAAGGATCCTGAAAAAATATTCTTTATAAATAAAAAAGCATTTTTTAAAAATTTTTTTAAGGATCCTTGAAAAAAGTATTCTTTAAAAATTTACGTTTTGTGGTGTAATAACCCTTGAAAAAATATTCTTTAAAAATCTACGTTTTGCGGTGTAAGGATCCTGAAAAAATATTCTTTATAAATAAAAAAACATTTTTTAAAAATCAACGTTTTGCGGTGAAAGGATGCTTGATAAAATATTCTTTAAAACTCATTGAAAAAATATTCTTTAAAAATCCATGATTTGTGGTGTAAGGATCCTTGAAAAAATTTTCTTTAAAAATCTACGTTTTGTGGTGTAAGAATCCTTGAAAAAATATTCTAAAAAAACCCCACGTTTTGCGGTGTAAGAATCCTTGAAAAAAATTCTTTAAAAATGCACTTATTGCAGTGTAAGGATCCTTGAAAAATATTCTTTAAAAATCCTTGAAAAAAATATTCTTTAAAAATCCAAGTTTTGTGGTTTATGGACCCTTGAAAAATATTCTTTAGAAATCCTTGAACAAATAAATTTACAAATCCTTGAAAAAATATTCTTTAAAAATGCACGTTTTGTGGTGTAGGGACCCTTGAAAAAATATTCTTTAAAAATCTACGTTTTGTGGTGCAAGGACCCTTGAAAAATCATTCTTTAAAAATCCACGTTGTGCGGTATCCTTAAACAAATATTCTTTAAAATTCCTTGAAAAAAGTTCCACGATTTGCGGTGTAAGGAAACTTGAAAAAATATTCTTTAAAAAAACCTTGAAAAAATATTCTTTTAAAATCTTTGAAAAAATATTCTTTAAAAATCCTTAAAAAAATATTCTTTATGAATCCACGTTTTGTGGTGTAAGGATCCTTGAAAAAAATATTCTTTAAAAATCCTTGAAAAATTATTCTTTAAAAACTCACGTTTTTCGGTGGTTAAAGCAAAGGTCTTAAATTATTTACTTGTGCTTGAAAGCTACAAAAATGGTCTTCTATAGATGGAAAGCTTTGTGTTTCAAGGATGCTTGAAAAATATTCTTTAAAAATCAACATTTTGCGGAGTACGGATCCTTGAAATAACATTCCTTGAAACCATATTTATTAAAAATCCAAGTTTTGTGTTGCAAGGATACTTGAAAAACATAATAATTGTTCCACAAACATCCCAGAAGGGACAAGGGAGTCTTCTCTCATATCAATGAGTGCACCCCGATTCATATTAGCTCAATGATATGGGACCTACTGTTTATCGCCGAGTCCGAACGGCGTGTCTAAGACACCACTTGTAGAGAGATTTTACAAGGCTGAAATACTCAGGAAATGTCGCAAACATTACTGAGGGGTATTTTGCCACCGTTGAAAAGTGTTTGATGTTGATTGGCCAGGGAATCGAACCCACGACCTTTAGCGTGCAAGGCGGGTGTGCATACCATTGCACCACGGTGGCACCCATCTTGAAAACATATTCTTTAAAAATCGAGGTTTTGTGTTGCAAAGATCCTTGAAAAAACATTCTTTAAAAATCGAGGCCTTGTGGTGTAAGGATCCTTGGAAGAATAGCTTTTGCGGTTGGTTTTATTTACTTTTATTACTATTACGAATAAGAATATTTTTTGTAATCTATACATTAAAATTAATTATATATTCTATTTTTTTTTTCAGAAAAAAAAATTACAATGCTGCAGCTGCTGAACTGATTTCTACAAAATCTGGAGTGTAAGGTAAGTAATAAAATTGCGGATAACTTGCACACTTACATTTTTACCATATTCTAAAGCTGCAGAGTAATGTTGCCAGGCGTAAATTGTGGAGATGGCCAACAAATGTTTTCTGGGGTTTTTATGACAAAATAAAATCTGCATATTCTTCTCCACTAGAGGTTTTAGTAGTTTTGTTGTTGTTGATGCTACTGCTGGTTTGGTGTTCCAGCCTTTTAATTCATTTTTCGTAGGTAATCGAAAAATAGAATCAACGTCCCTTTCATTGTTAAGTTAGCAATTAATATAAAGAGCAGAGATGGCAAACAGCAACAACAGGAATGCCATAAATGGCAGAGGAATAACATAAAAAATCTCCCAGGTGCATATACAATTACATATACACACTAATGAAATTGTATCCGTTATATCCGCATTCAAAGTATGTGGGGGTCTTGTAGTAATGGTATACCATTATTATAGTTGGTCATTAGGCCACTGTGTGTTTTTGCAAAAAAATAAAAAAAAAACAATAGGCTGAAGAGACACAAATGTAAGCGTAACAGTCCTTTCTATTTCGGTGACTTTGTGGTTCCTGTGGAGCTAAGCTTTCCATTTGGTAGTTCGAGAATTTCCCACAAAACCTTGATATAAAAAAACTTATAGGCCACAAAACGTGAATTTCAAAAGAATATTTTTCCAAGGACTTTAAGACAACAATACGTGGAGTTTTAAGGAAGGACTCGAAGGAGTATTAAACCACAAAGATTTTTTTCAAAGACCCACTAGCCACAAAACGTGGATTTTTTTAAGAATATGTTTTCAATGACCCACCCGCCGCAAAAGATTGATTTTAAAAAAATGTGAGTTTTCAAAGATTTTCACACAGCAAAGCTTAATGTTTTAATCATATTTCAGGGTGTTTAAATTTCGTAGTTGCCAACTATTTCCCATTTATTTACATCTTTTGTAAATGATTTAGAAACGTGGACAGATACAAGCAATCACTTATTTTCTGATTCTAAGATCAGTAATTTTGTTTTTGTTCATCCTTAAATGTTGTCGAGAGGTAGGGGTAACTGCGTGCCATGCAACAATATCAATATCTACTAAACTAGCAATACAAACAAATGGCAAAACAGAAGAATTTGGATTTTAACTTGTATTTCGCAGGAAACCGGAAACTGTTTAATGGCAACTTTTGCCAGCATTATAATATTTAATATACTAAATATATTCATATGTATATGGACACATCTGTTCAGACATGTATACAAATAATAGTACATAGATACTATTACACATACTAGTATGCATATTAGGCCGGGGCGATTTGAAAACCTTAATGGGCCCTTCGCGTTTCTGATTCCTGGGATTGAACTGAGCAAAAAAGTCTACTGGACCATATGTCTACGATGAAAATCGAGCCTCCCGATTTTGACTTTAAGTTTTTTATCTACGTTTTTTTGACATCTTGGCATATAACAGCCAAACCATTGAGATTTTCGAGCCAACACAAAGACAAAAATTGTAGCCAAGGCAATAATTAAGAACTCTCTAATACATCGCAAAAGCATTGGAACGCTTTTTCAGGCAGTTTTGGTCTTGAGAAGGTGCAAACTTTTCGGAACATGTCGATAAATGGCACTGTGCTACAAAAGTTGACCAGAAAAATATTCAAGCGTTCTGATGCAAAATTCCTTCGTGTTGGGATCCATGGAAAAAGAAAATGTCTTTAGTACGTTTGGGTTACTTCGTTTTATTTTTTTATAACGGTAAAAGTAGTGAAAATCTGGGTTTCTTATATTTTCAAATTTAAACGGGCATATCTTATTTTTTCCACAACGGATTTCTTTTGATCCTTCCTCCTTTTAAAGGAGTGAATAATATATTTTTAATAAGCTATTATGGCTTTAAATCGGTTAACATATGAAAATAACTAGTGCGATGTCCCATGCCTCATTATAAGAAGTTTACAGAACAAATTAAAACAGCAACACGAAGAAGTTTTTCATGTCAAAGACTGCAGGCCAACTATAAATATTAATTAATGATATGTCTTATTTTATTTTCACAACAACATAAAGACGACTTAAACTGCAAAACGTGGTAACAAAACCTGAATTTTTAAAAAATATTTTTTCAAGGACCCTTACGTAACAAAACTTGGAATTTAAGGAATATTTTTTCAAGGACCCTTGGGCTACAAAATATTATTTTCTTAACAAACCATAGGTAACAAAACCTGCATTCTTTAAAGAATATTTTTTAACGACCCTTAGGTAACAAAATCCTGGATTTTTAAAGAATATTTGTTCAAGGACCCTTAGGTAACAAAGCTTGGATTTATAAAGAAAATTTTTTAAAAGACCCATAGGCCACAAAACTTGAATTTTAAAGAATATTTTTTCATAGACTTTTAGGTAACAAAACTTGGATTTTTAAAGATTATTGTTTTTCAAGGACCCTTAGGCCAACAAGTTTAAATTTTGAAACAATATTTTTTTCAAAGACCCATAGGCCACAAAAGCTAAAAATGCAATTGCCCTCATTGATATGAGACAAGTCTCCTCTAGCCTGTACGCAGAAGTTTGTGAAACAAGTAAGAACGGCATTAAGTTCGGCCAGGCCGAACTTGTTTTACCCTCCACCACGAGTTGTATTGAAGTAAAATGTAACAACTAGTTTCCTTTCGTTTATGAAGAAGACTGAATACCAAATTTCAGAAAGTTTGGTAAAGCAATGTGGCTAACTTTCAAAATCGGGAGGTACTGTTCCATGGGTGCTATATCAGAACGTCTATACCTGCAAATATCGCGGATCTATACCGATAATTCTCTTCTGGAATATTTTGTTACCACATGGAAAACTAAATAAAAAATATCAGTCTTTCGGTGACGTCGCAATCTCCAAAATTACTAAAATCGGGAGGTACCGATCTATGGCGGATATATCTAAACGTGGACCTATATAGACGAATTTCGGTCCAAATGGCTTGTACCTCCAACAAATACTAAATACAACATTTCAGCCATTTCTGTGGGTTGCTGTGTCCACAATTTTCAAAATACCAAAAATCGGAAGCTACCGTTCTGTGAGGGCTATATGAAGGCGTGGACCTATACCGACAAATTTCTGGCAGAACGTTGTATAGCCCCAAAGAAGACTAAGTACCAAATTTCAGCCATTTCAGTGTGATAGTGAGGCTAAAACCTTCAAAATACCGAAAATCGGGAGGTACCTTCTATGGGGGCTATGTGAAGGCGTGGACCTATATCGACAAATTTCTGGGGGACATTTTTGTACTCCCAACAAAGACTAAGTACCAAATTTCAGCAAATTCGGTGTTATATGAGGCAAAAACCTTTAAAATATCGAAAATCGGGTGGTACCGTAACATGGGGTATAGAAATATCTACACCAAATTTCAAAGCTACTTACTTACTTAGCTTGTCCATTACAGAACATTTGTTCCATAGACCGAACTAAGAAAAGATCTCCAAGTCTCTATGTTTAGTGCTTCGTTTTTTGGAATACCGCGCCTTGTCATCTCTTCATCCACTTGTTTGCGCCATCTATTCTTTGGCCTGCCGATTCTGCGTGCACCGCCATGTGGCTCGAATTTATACTCCTTTTGAGCGGGTTCACCATCGCTCATTCTTATTATATGGCCTTGCCAACGCAATCGCTGCATCTCGATACGTTTAACTATATTGATGTCGTTGTATAGCTTATACAGCTCGTGGTTCATACGACGTCGACATTTACCGTCAACGCAGATTGGTCCGTAGATCTTTCGAAGAATTTTTCTCTCAAACATGCCAAGCACTGCCTTATCTGCTTGCGCAATTACCCAGGCTTCGGAACCATACATCAGCACGGGTAGTATCAGTGTTTTGTAAAGCGTTATTTTGTTTGACGAGCTATGGCTTTTTATTTAAGCCAAAGTAGCATCTGTTGGCCAATACAATTCTTCTTTTTATTTCACAGCTGATGTCGTTTGTTGTGTTTACGGCAGTGCCGAGGTAGACGAAGTCTTTAACTACCTCAAACACGTGCAATGGAATAACTGTTTATATCAACAAAACAGATATATCATATACATAACAGATATAATATGATATAAATGTGGGAATGAGTGTGACAGTTATGATATTGTTTGGGTTGTGTATACTCACAATAACATAACTGTTAGAAACAGTTCTGTGTTGTACATGAACGAGTGAGAACTTTACTTGTTTTTTCGTTCTCAAGTATCTGTTGTACAACAGATATTTTTCAAATACTACAGATACCAACAGATACTATAGGTGTAACAGGCTTGTGTGAATAACTTCTAAGGAAAATTTCATAAAAAATAACATTTTTAAACATTTTTATTATTTAGGGGATAAATAAATATTAAAGACATGAACTGTTATAACTGAACGCATCAATTCGAATGTTTTTCTGGGTTCAGTGAGTGGAATGTACGAGGGCTACTAGAAAAGTTTCCGACCTAATAATGAAAACGCGAATATTTATTAAAAATAGTTTTATTGTATTCCAAATATTTATTGCAAATACTTTTGTTATACTGAAGTGTTTTTTGTGGTTTTTTTTTGAAAATAGGTTTAAAATACCTTTAAACCAATTTATTTCCCGCAGGGAAGTGTTAGCTTGTTACATTTTTAACACGTTCGCGGACGCAAAAAAACTCAGAGAGGTGCAAAAAATGACACCCAATTTTTTCGGTATTAGTTGTTTTTTTTTTTTGTATTTATTAAATAACTATTAATATTATTATAATTTTTTATTTATTGTACTATGGATATTTATGAAATTAGTCGTATTATGTACATTAATCACAAAACATTAGATTGTATACAAGTAAATGACTAAAAATTGACTTTGGAAGTGAATGCTATAGCATTCACGTCATCCTACGTCACCATGAAAATGAATGCTATAGCATTCACGTCGGCGAACGTCACCATGAAAATGAATGCTATAGCATTCACGTCGGCGAACGTGTTAAATTGGTGTGGTACTGATTAAAAAGAGAGGGAGATAGAGAGAGTAACACATATGCTTTCCTATGGTTAGTTTAAACAAATACTTACGTATTATAAGTGCCTACAACATCCCGGAAGGGAAAAGGCATACTTCTCCCATATCAATGAGTGTACAGCGATTCATATTGGCACAATGATATGGGACCTACTTTTATCGCCGAGTCCGAACGGAGTATCTTACGACACAACTTGTAAATAAGTTTTCATGGAAGGAAAAAAGGGATACTTTTTCCATATCAAGTCCGAGCCAGAACGGAGTATCTTACGACACAATTTGTAAATAAGTTTTCATGGCTGAAATACTCAGGCCACCACCGCCGAAAATATTGTTCTTCTGGTCGGGGATTGACCTTAAGAGAATAATACCTTCGAAAGCCCTTAAAACGACGTGTCACTTTGCAAGGTAGGGGTTATTCCAAGCTGAATGGACCTAGAATACATTTACCGAAGTATTATCCACCTACATACTTCGGACATTTAATTCATTTCCACAGAAGTACAGTCATGGGGCTACATCGGTGTAGAAGCAGGCTGATAAAGAACATATACACTTTATATGATCTTAAATTACTATTTCGAGGAGTTACAACCAGAATGACAAACATAATATACCCTCCATAACAAATTAAACGATTTTGTTATTCCTAATGGTTTTCATAATGCAGAATTTGGTATTTGGTCCATGGAATGATTCTGAAGAAATTCGAAATTCACATTTTTGATTTGGTTTGTAGTACTCCGTCCAGTAGCACCATGTCTAACCAGATTTTGTATCCTGACTTTCGGGTCAAATAAGTTATAGGTGCTTTTTATGTGCATAGCATTATTATGTGACTTTTAGAAACGCGATATCTTATAGAGAATTTTACGGTCGTTGTCATTTGCTTTAGTCACTTTTTGGTAAGGCTCACAGTTTTTGAGATACATATATAAAAAACCCAATAATATGACCTATGACCATGTATAAGTTTCTTTGCACGCATGGGATCAACAGAGATTTTTAGGACCTCATTTGCAATGACAAATCCTACATTTCCACCAAAATTCAGCTCTTATTGTATCACACCAATATCCATTTATATCAGTTTGTACAAACCAGATATAAACAAATATGTTCCTATTTTTCTGTCTATACCAACTCATATCATACCTGTTTGAAAAAGTATCAGTATCAACTTGTAACTGAAACTACATTCTACATATCCATACTCACTCAATGTTGAAAAATGTCGGAACTGATATATTCAGTTGTATCCATGCAGGTGTTTATAAGCCATCGGCCCCTGCTGCCTTATTATTCTTCAGCCGATTTATTGCTGTCTTTACCTCATCTTGGCTGGGCGGTATACATTCAATACCATCTTCTGGGATTGGGACTGTGGTATCTTCGTCGTCTTCGCTGCTATTGGATATCAACAGATTTGAAAAATGTTCTTTCCATATCCTGAGTACACTATCTGTATCAGTTACCAAATTACCAAATTACCTTGCTGGTCTCTACAGGAGGATGTGCCTGTACCAAAGCTATCAGTTTGATGCTTGACTCTTTGGTAGAATTTTCGGACTTCATTCTGGCTCCTGTACATCTCGATTTTTTCACACTCCCGTTTTTCCATCTCTCTCTTTTTCCTACGGAAAAGACGTTTCTCCTCTCTCCTTTTCTCCCTGTATCTCTCTCGTGCGCTACGCGTTGCTACGGATTGTTAAGTAGCCCTATATGCCGCATTTTTTTCTTCGGTGGCAGCACGACACTCCTGATCATACCATGGATTCCCTGGTGCAGGTCTCTGGTATCCAAGTATGTATTTTGCGGCTGTTTGCATGGAGTGGGCAATGCTTTGCCATTGCGCTGATATGTTATCGGGATGAGGAGTGCTTTGATTAAGCAGTTGGGCCAGTTGAGTGGAATATGCTGTGGCTATCTGTTGTGATTGCAGCTTACCGATGTTCAACTTCCGTGTTGTGGCTGCTCGCACTTTGTTTGCTATGTGTAATCTGGTACGTACGTTTGCCGCAACAAGGTAGTGGTCCGAGTCTATGTTTGCACCTCGGAAGACATGCATCAATCGTGTTGGATCGCTTGATGCATTTCTTCCATCTATCACAACGTGATCAATTTGATTTCTTGTTCTTTGATCTGGCGACAGCCAGGTGCCCTTATGAATATCGAGATGCTTAAATCTGGTATTGCTAACTACCATGTTTTGCAGCTTCAAAGTCTATCAGCCTCATACCATTGTCAGATGTTTCACTGTGGAGACTGAATTTCCCGACTGTTGGGCCAAAGATATTCTCCTTTCCAATTTTGGCATTAAAATCGCCTAGTATAATTTTAATGTCATGGGCAGGACAACGGTCATAAGTTTCTTCTAAGCGCTCGTAAAATATATCTTTGGTCTGTTCGTCCTTGTCTTCAGTGGGAGCATGAGCGCAAATAAAGCTGATGTTGAAGAATGCTCCGTTTAACCGAATTGCAGCGAGTCTTTCATTCACTGGGGTGAAGCTGGAGACCAGATGTTTTAACCTCCGACCAACTGCAAATCCGCAACCAAACTCATGCTTTGTGTCATGGCAGCTATAACACAGTGTGTCACCTTTAGGTGTTGTTGTGACGCCTTTCCCGTTCCATCGTATTGCCTGTATGGCAGTTTTGTCGGCCTTGTTCTTTTCAAGTACATATGCCAGTGCGTAAACTGCACCTTCTATATAAAGAGTGCGAACATTCCAGGTGCAGATTCGCAGATCATGGTCCTTAAAACGTTTGCGGGGGTCGTCAACTTTAGAGGGATTTGTTTTTTGTTTTTTTGTTTTTTCATAGTAGGCTTTTTTCTGGGGGAAGGTTACTAATCCGATGCCCAAACCCAAGTTTTTAACGTTCTTATGGGTGTTAAAGGCAGTCCCCAGGTGACACCACGGGGAGGTGTTAAAGGCAGTTCCCCAGGTGACACCACGGGGAGGTCAGTGTCCACTGGAGATGAAAGAGGGACCAAGATAAATCCTGGGCTTCAAAGCTCTATCTTAAAAATTGCGAGCTGTATCTTGATTTCAACAGACGGACGGACAGGCGGACATGGTTATACCGGCTTAGAATTTTACCCTGATCAAGAATATATGTATATACTTTATATGGTCTCCGATGAATATTTCGATGTGTCACAAACGGAATGGCAGATTTAATTATACCCTCCATATTATGGGGGAGGGTATAAAAATGTGTTTTTAGACCATCGTACAGTTTCTACTTCTTGTTACTGTTAATCAATTCAGAATCCCTACCAACACGAAAAAAATCGCCTCTCTAACATATGTTCCAAACATATTTTGCAGCAAACAAATATTTGTTTGCAAGCAGTTCCAAACAGAACATATGTTTGGGTCCTGCAAACAAATATATGTTTGGGTGCAAACAAATTATATGTTTGGGTGCATACAAATAAAAAAACATATGCGCCAGTGGGCGCTTTCTGAGAGCAAGGGAGCGTAAATGTCAATGTGAAACTCATTGAAATGTATGCTCACTTGCTCTCAGCAAGCGCTCACTGGCTATTTCTAACATATATATACATTTATAAATGGTGGTGTTTTTATTGAAGGGCATACAAAAAAAAAAACAAAGCAACAAAGACACATAGGTACATACAAAATTCCAAAGAAATACATAACGCACTGTAATTAAAGAAAAACTGAATGAAATGACTTATAAAAAGTAGCACTTAAAAAAAAAAACAAGTAAGAAAAGTCTATAGTCGGACGGAGCCGACCATGGGATACCCTATACCACTATCCCTGGACAATCGCTCTCCACGGAACTTCTTTCAATGATTGTGAAAATTTAATTATCAAATATCAGAGATGTAATGTATAATACTTGTGTCCAAAACCAAAAAGTTATCTAGCATGACAAAGACATTTTTGTAGCAGGCAAGCAAAATTTAGTTCACACAAACTAAAATGTAATGAAACATACTTATGTATGTAGTACTACTACTTCCGTTGTTTTACCGCTACGTTATTGAATTTTTACCAATTTCACACGTTTCAGTCCATTTAACCCGCTAAGTATTATCTGATCTTCACTTTGGTTTGTACCAGGGTTTCGGAGTCGAGGTATTTTTGGGTCGACTCCGACTCCGACTCCAGACCAATTTTTTTCACGACTCCGGCTCCGACTCCGGGTCGACTCCGAGTGTAAATTCCTATACCGCTAAACATTAATAAAATATGCAAATTTTTTTAACTTTTTTCGTATATTTGGGCCCATATAGGCTAATCTATTGCTTTTTCCTAACATATTCTTTAGAAAAGACATCCGTTCGAATATAATACTTAACTACAGAACATAAATATGAAGTAAAATTCATATCTATATTGTTTCTACTGAATTGGAAAATAGCAACAAAGGACAAGCACTAGAATATTCTGGGAGGAACTTTTCTTCGCGAGAAAATAACTCTTGCGCCAGACATTGAAAATATAACATGAACATTTTTTAACTTTTAGGGGAGAGAGAGAGGAGGTAAAGGAGATAGCTTTCTCCCTTCTTACCCATAAGATCAAAACATTTTCATGAAAATAATCATAGTCTGGCACAAGACTATGTGAAAATAAATGGACAATACAAATCATAAGGACTACATACAGTAAGCAATTCATGGCCAGGTTTAAAAATGGATATAAACAGTTTAGAAATCTTCTTCTACCCCCAGACATTGACTTCCATTTTATGTCACAGTGCAATCAGTAAGATTTCCCATAGCGACCACAATGTCCTTCATAGGTGTCCAACAGGTCCTTTAATAAAAGACAAGGATGACATCTAACAAAAGACAAGATCAGAAGATCAAGAAGATCAGTAGACTTTTGTGAGAAGACCAGTAGATCTTCTGACAGAAGACTTATATAAAAGACGTTAAAAGTCCAATTATATTTCGATTGTCAAAGAACATAACTTTTGCTTGCAACAAAAATAAAGGATCAACTGGACCACAAATATTCTGGACATGCAATTTGTAATCAAAATATAGATGAAAAGACTAGACTTCAAATGACAGTAAATATCCTGTGAATCGTTCTCTGAATTTGAATGGTTAAAATAAATAATGATTTTGAAAAAATTGGTGTCCCGAATTTAATATTATATTCTTATATTGTAAAAAAATTGCCCGGAGTCGGAGTCGAGTAATTTTTTTCGACTCAGACTCCGACTCCGACTCCAGCAAAATTGCTCGACTCCGACTCGTAGACTCCGACTCCGACTCCGACTCCGACTCCGAAACCCTGGTTTGTACGCTTCTTCTTCATCATAAACTCAAACTTTGTTTAAAATTTTGCGGCTTATTATTTTTACCTACAGAACCGCTACAAAATTGGTTTAAATTTTGTTTTTGGTCCATTTCATCCCCTGAACATTTCACGATCATCACCAAAAATTAATAATTTCTACTCTGGCCCGAACCCAACCTCCTTAAAAAATTCGTTACAATCGGTCCATAATTGCGGCCTTAAGCTTGTTTACAATTTTTAATGGACGGACACACATCGCTAAATCGCTTTATCTCGTCGAGATATGAATTTTGGCATACCAAATAAGGGGTCTAGGACGAATATTTCGTGGTGTTACATAAACTTTTGGAGAGACAATATGTAGCATGGGATAAAAATGTGGTTCTCTACACAGAACCCATTATATATTAGGCAGTAGACCCGTTATCTAGCAAACACTTTATTGCAATTTACATACATATGTATGCTACTTTGCGAAATATATATGTCCTCAAGGAATTAAAATATCGACCAAAAATAAAATTTTTATATTTTTCATACAAAATTAATGGCCCATTTCACCCGCTAAAGAATATCAGATCATCATTCAAAATTGTAGGCATCTTTTTCGACCTATACTCTTACCCTGTGCAAAATTTCGTGACTACGAGTATTGATGTATAATTGCGACTTCTAGCGAGTTTATTATTACACTTCAAACAAACTATAACTATAACTCTATAACTCTGTTATCCGATCATACACACCAACATAATTGGCACCAATTGAAAGGTCAAGCGTTCCACTTTCAAGTATATCTCACTTGTCCGGAATGTCACTTCCAGTAATTAAGATATAAGCTGTATATTAAAAAATTTCACAATTTTCACACAAAAGTTTTGGTCCATTTAAGCCTCTAAATATTAATCGATCGCCTCTCAAATTGCAAGCTTCACCTTTGTGATATACTCTTACCTTGTTTAAAATTACGCGTTGATCGGACTATTATTGAGACCTACAGAGCCGCTAGAAAATTGGATAAATATTATGTTTTTGGTCCATTTCACCCGCTAAATATTTCACGATCATCACCAATAAGAATAGGGATCTATTCTGATCTGAACCTGACCTCCATACAAAATTTCGTGACGATCGGTCCATAATTGCGGCCTGGAGCGTGTTTACAATTTATAATGGACAGACGGACGGACGGACGGACAGACACACATCTCAAAATCGCTTTATCTCGTCGAGATATGAAGATTGGTATACCACATGGGGGGTCTCCGACGAATATTTCGCGGTGTTACATGAATTTTTACCAAAACAAACTTATAATACCCTTTTCCACATTGTGGTATAGGGTATAAATAGTGGTATGCTTCTATGGGGGATATAGGAAGACGTGGACCTATACTAATAAATCCTTTCTGGAATATTTTATGTCCCTATGGAAGACTAAATAACGAATTTCAATCATTTCGGTGGAATATTGACGTCACATCCTTCAAAATACCGAAAATCGGGAGATACCGTTCTATGGGGGATATATGAAGGCGTGGACCTATACCGACAAATTCCAGGTGGAAAGTTCTATACACCCAACGATAACTAAATACCAAATTTCAGCCATTTTGGTGGGATAATGAAGCTAAAACCTTCAAAATACCGAATATCGGGAGGTACCGTTCTATGGAGACTATATTAAGGCGTGGACCTATACCAACAAATTTTAGGTGGAACGTTTTATATCCTCAACGAAGACTAATTACCAACCAATTTGATGGGATAATGAAGCTAAAACCTCCAAAATACCGAAAATCGGGAGGTACCGTTCTATGGGGGCTATATCCCATTTTCAATACCAACCATCCTGCAAGTAATAAAAACTTCTGTACTCTCTATCTTGAAAATTGCGAGCTGTATCTTGATTTCAACAGACAGACGGACGGACGGACAGACAGTCATGGTTAAATCGACATAGAATTTTATTCTTATCAATAATATATATACTTTATAGGGTCTCCGGCGAAAATTTCGATGAGTTGCAAACGGAATGACAAATTTAATATACCCTCCATATGGTGGAGGGTACAAAAACAGCGACGAAGAAGAAGACAACATTCTAATAAATGTATATCCCAATGGAGGAACTGGCGCTGGTGCAGGCTTGTAATGCCGTGTTGTTTGCTCGATGACGACCCAGTTTAGCGTTTGTTGCTACTTTTGTAACATTCAAAATCATAACGATCTACCTTTCGAGGACATATTTATTGTGACAGAGTATGATGTTCTTGTTGGTTTTGCTACTAGGGCTGTGTCCTGTAGTTGATGTCGATGTTGCTGTTGTTGGGAAATATGAACAACAACAATCCATTCCACATAAGGCCAAGTGTTTTGCGTGTATCACTCTCATACGCGCGAACCCACCAGCACTCACTCCGTCACTCGCTCGTTCACTTACTACACATACCCGTCGTCATTCTAATGAAAAGTTTGTATCTTGTCGTGCAATTCCACTGCAAAAAAAAGTTGGTGAAGAAAATATTAAAAGTTTGGAATTTTGGTTGCTACTAAACGAATGTGTTTCAAACAATAGTCCCAATGCACAGTGGTGGCACTTACAAGGGAAGGTGTGACAAAAATACTTTTAAATAATATATCAAAATGAAATTGTTATCAATGGGTCATAATGGCCTAAACACACTCTAAGTAAAATATTGGGGTCCTAGGTCAAAAATTTCGCGTGGTTGCCATATAATGAATCATTCATAAGTGAAGTATTTTACTGTTACCAACACATTTTTCAACCGAATTTGCTGTAATCCGGTACCAAAAGTTTTAATGCATTATTTGGTATACTGCCTATATGAGTTTTATATCAATTTATTTAGGCAGATGTCAACCA
Source organism: Musca autumnalis (assembly GCF_047663935.1). Taxonomy (NCBI): domain Eukaryota; kingdom Metazoa; phylum Arthropoda; class Insecta; order Diptera; family Muscidae; genus Musca; species Musca autumnalis. The sequence goes on from NW_027411644.1 coordinate 36,835,339, forward strand.
AATATTCTAAGCGAATATGTTTTTATAATGAACCCACACATCAGAACACCATCTTATAAAGAAATGTCATATCGGTCCACTTTTGACCACAGCCTCCATATAGGGTTACCATCCTTTTCTTGGTACATTATAAGATTTAAACACATTTGTCTGCAGAATTACTTGTAATAATGTATTTGTGGTTCTCAGTGCGGGGAAAATCTCCACTTTTTAGCGTGGACCCAATATTAGGGTGTCCCAAAAATAAAATGTGTTATTTGTTAAAAGGAATACCCCCAAATCTTTTTTCTTTCGGGAGTTTTCATTACAGCTCTAAGTTACCATGACCATAGAAATCGCTAATAGCACAAAAAACAATATATTGAAACTAAATGTAAGAAGGGATAATAAAATTACTTAAAAATATTTCAAAAATATAAATTCAGCAACTAAAAAAGGGAGTTAAACTTTTGGTCATAACTGCCAAAACCGCAATTTTACAGTTTTGAAATCTACATGCGCTAGGCTTCAATTTGGTACTAGTGGCCGTTCTTGCGAATTTAATTAAGTAAATCCTTACATCTATATTAAATATTTTCATTTTGACCGATATTAGAACCAAAATATATGGCAACCCTTGCAATTTAGAGGAACTTTTAAAACTAGAAAAATTAAGCTAAGGCAATTTACTAAATGATTCAACTTAAGTTAAGGCGTTAATAGTAGTCCTTTGTTTCATAAATTTTTTCTCATTTTTAAATACAATTTGTATACCCTCCACCATAGGATGTCACTACATTTGTAACTACTCGAAACAATCATTGTAGACCCCACAAACTATATATACCCAGCAAAATTTTATGGAAGTGGTTCCATGAGATGCCATGATTTCACTGGATCTTTTGAATTGGTTCAAATGAAGTCGTGAAAGATCCGATCTTTTCATTAGCATTTGAACCCATTCGAAGGAAGTCGTGAAAGATCCGATCGTTTCAACAGCATTTGAACCAATTCAAAGGAAGTCGTGATAGATCTGATCTTTTCCTTAGCATTTGAACCCATTCCATCGATCCAATAGAGATGAATTTTGTGTTTTTATTTTTACACATGTATATATTCTCTTATTTATCTAAATATGTAAATTTAAAGCAATAGCTTCGTTCCCGTACTTTTTAATAGTAAAACTCGAAAAAGAGAAAACTGCAAAAAATTTGTTTTCACACACAAGTTTTTTGAAATAGTTCGGGAACGGAAAAATGGAAAATGCGCCAAAAAATTGGAACAAATGTCAAAGTCGGCGTATCAGCCAATCAGACGCCGGCAACCATGTTACTATTTTTTTACTCGCCCAAATTTGTCGTGTAAAAAGTTTTTAAAGAGAGCGTCATTCAGCGCCATTTTTGTTTAAAGAGAAGTGAACATTTTACAACTTTTTTTGTGTACGGGAACGCTTTTTCGAGTAAAATGTGTAAAAGTCGTAAAAATTTTAAAAACTTTTTAGTTCTGGAAAACAGCTAATGTAAGATTTATTATGCTAGGAAGTCCCAATCATTGAGCTAAAAGTAGAGTCGGACTGCACTCTTTGGTATCAGTCGTGTTCCTTTACGTGCCTGAGGTTACCAGTTTTTACCCGCAAAGTGTTTCCTTACTTTTAAAAGCATACAATTTATATGAGAGCAGTTCACCACTTTTACCATTTTTGCAACAATTACCATTTTTAAAAGTAAAGGAACAGACCAATTATAAAAGTTTCCTTGCCTGCTCTAGAGAACCCTGCTCAACAAGTCCATTTGTAGATCCCTACAAAACAACAAACATTTCCAAAACGTTGTAAAATAAAATTCACGAAATAGTAATCTGCAGTTGAAGTCAATGTCGAAATCTGCACTGCACTGATGGGAAGTAAAATCCTTTTGTAAGATGAATCAAAACATGTTGCGGAGGACGTAAATTCTGTTGCGTGCAGCGGCGGAGTTTAGACTGCAACAGCTGGGAAGGCCGGAAATCAAGTTTCTCACTTAAATTTACAACCTGTCGCTCAAACATATCGTTCCCGAAGTCTGGAAAATAGGCCAGCTACTGAAGCCCGAAAAGGATGCCAGCCGATTTCGCTTTTGTCGACCGTAGCAAGGACCCTTGTGGCTATAGTTCTTCCAGCATCAGAAATAACTTTCCAGTTGCCGATCAATAGCATAGGCTCCGTAAGCAGCACAACAACTATGCTGAAGGCCATCTCCATCTACATATTAGCAGAGGAGAAGAGCAGTCTAACGTTACAAGAGAGAACCTCTAGATCAACAAGCCTTTCAACCAGGTTTAAGTAGCATTAACACGAATGCAGTCGCAGATGCAGTAAACAGTTATCGTGTGAATGCAGTCCTTGGAGAACATCCACCATCTATCGCAGCTGAGAAGCGCCAGCTGTCAGGACAAACCAGAGTAGTTTTGGATCAATACGCTCGGGATGGTGCAGCCGTCAAAATTCCTATAGGGCAAGTACTGATGACACCGTGGAAAACATCTGCCCAGCATACAGCACAGGCCCCCACGACACACTGCTCCTTTTCAATTGCCCTACCAATCCTGCTAAGAAACTTAAGTTTGCAGCTTTGTCGTTACAAACCATATAAATAGCGAAATAGCCACATTCTTACGACTGATAGACCCAAAGTCAGATTAAGCAGAAAAATGAGAATACAAACATATTAACTACTGTTACAACAACGAGAACAAACTGCAATTATAGATGTAAACTTTATGATGATAAATAAATTATAGTATTTCATTAATTCCTTTGAATTAATAAAATAAAAAAATTAACATCATTTTTCAATACAGCATTTTCCATTTTCCGAACAAGACGTGAAAATTACATGCCAAAGATTAGTGAAAGTGCTATTCTTGGGAATTGGTTAAGATGGCATGCCGAAGGATTGGTATAGATGCTGTTTAAGGATTGCCTATTTTGGCAACCCCGGAATATGATTAATATGAAATTTATCACACCCCTCACTCAAGGGTTCGACTTGAGTACGCCAAGCTTACTATTGTGGTCAACGCAAACCTTGTCCCTGGGACAAATCACAAATATTTCCCGTACTAATGGCACAAACACTGAAAATTATTCTCTCGAGGAAAAATACTTCTTACCAAGAACGACAGCTGATCCTTACTCGTTGGTGCAACGTTGTTTCCACTTGAGGCAGATATTCAATTTATTAAGATGATTCACCTTGTTCAACAGCCAGCAATTATCTGCAACAACAATTCATCCAAACCACGGAAAATTCTATTTAAATTGATCCAGCCAGAATGCCACTGCACGAAATTATGTTGTCTCCAATGTTTACTTTGCTCCACGGGCAATTTATTTAAATAAAACCATTGATTCAAACAACCTTAATGAGTAAGGCTAATAACTTTGATAATCTTCAATTTGATAATCTTCAATTCAACCCCTGTTAGGTTATTCCGTTTAATATTTTTTCACTGGCCCTTTACCAAATTACAGACGTCTTTCTGTTTCAATTGTTCTAAGCAAGAATGTTTTATTTCTCAAACTTCAATATTTCATACATCAACAGTAGCGGTATTGTTTTTTTATGCATTTACCAGTAGCGAAAGCGTCAACAGAAGCAGAGCTTTATTTACAAAACTATGTGTTGATATGTATGTATGTACATTCGTACACACATATTTATTTCTTCTCTTCGGTTGATCTCTCTCGACTACTGACTAATATCAACAACAACATTACGCTTAATATTTAAGGCGAATTCAGATTTAAAGAAAGAATAACAAAATAAATACAGGAGGTTCTCGCTATAGGAGAAAGTAATTACTGTAAAGTAAATTAATAAATGAACGAATTGGAAACAATTTGTAACACAAAATTTACTGCATTTGAGGCAATATTAAGCTAATGTACGTACTAAAACACAACTTTTAAATATAATTACAGTAAGTAATATTAACTCTGGATCTTAGGGAAAGTTGTCAATCCATAAATAGCAAGTGACTTAACAGATGCCATGCAAGAGAATTGTTGAAGATGCCATTCCATCGAGTTAGTAAAGATGACATGCTTAGGATCTGAAAATGAATTGCATCTTTTGGGGGTAACGCTCTTGTAAAAAGAATGAGTGAAGATGCTGAAAAAATGACATTCCATTTCACTTGCACCCAATCTTGAATAGCATCTTTGGCATCGAACATTTTGCTGGGTATTCTTGATCAGCGTGCAATTCTACATCGATATAGCCATGTCCGTCCGTCTGTCCGTCTGTGGAAATCACTCTAGCGTCTAGTGGAAATCACGGATTGACGTAGGTGTATGAAAGTTTGGGAAAATCTATTATATGTACCCAGCAAAATTTGAAGGAAGGGGTTCAATGCGATGACGTGATTTCATGGCATCTTTTGCATTGGTTCAAACGATGTCGTGAAAGATCCGATCTTTTCATTAGCCTTTAAACCAACGCAAAGGAAGTCGTGAAAGATCCGATCTTTTCATCAGCATTTAAACCCATTCAAAGGAACTCGTGAAAGATCCGATCTTTTCATCAGCATTTGAACGCATTCCATCGATCCAATAGAAATGAATTTTGTGTTTTTATTTATACATTTTTTTCTAAATATATAAGATTAATTATTTACAATTGGCTTAATGTTGTCGGAGACCCGAAATCACTACCAACGTTGATAAAGCTCTCTTCGCAATGATGACGTCATTGAAAAGGGTTGGTGAAAATGACATGCCAAAGCATTGTTGAAAATGACATGCCAAAGCATTGGTGAAAATGACATGTCAAAGCATTGGTGTAAATGACATGCTTTGGATCCAAAAACGAATAGCATCTTTTGGGGTCCACGCTCATATAAAATTCATCGATGAAGATGCTAAAAAGATGACATGCCAGCTCACTTGCACCCATGATTGAATGGCATCTTTGGCATCGAACATTTTGCTGGGTACTTAGGACTTTTGGTATTCAAAGCGGGCTATGTAGGTCCACGCTTTCGTGTAGCCCCCATACAAAATGACGCGTGACGCGTCGTCGTTTTAAGGAATTTTTAAGATATTTGTCCCCTGTTACCAACGAATTGGTTGTAAATTGGTATTTTGTGTCTCCAGAGGCCAAAAAACATTCCTACCAAAGTTGGTTTATATAGGTCCACGTTTTGGTATAGCCCCCATATAACGCCCCATATAAAGTACGCGTCATTTTAATATATTTTGAATGTATTAGTCCCATTTGAGCACCGAATTGGTGTAATTTGGTATTTTGTGTTTCCAGAGGCTAAGAAACATTTCCACCGTAAAGTGTTTATATAGGTCCATGTTTTGATATAGCCCCCATAGGACGATATCTCCCGATTTTCGGTATTTTGAAGGTTTTGGCCTTATTATTACATCGAGATGGCTGAAATTTGGCATTTAGTCTTCGTTGGGGGTATAAAACTTTCCCCCATAAATTTTTAGGTATAGTTCCACGCCATCATATAGCCCCCATAGAACGGTACCTTCCGATTTTCGGTATTTTGAAGGTTGTGGCCACATTAATCCACCGAAATGGCTGAACTTTGTGGTGAAATTCGGCCCGACCGAACTTAACGTTTTCCTACTTGTTTTCTTTAAAATTAGTCATATTTGTGAGGCTTTTTCTCCTTAAGAACCGCGAAAAATGGAAAACAAAAATTGAGATTCGAAAAATTTGGAATGTTTTAAAGCGATTTGCATTTTTACATTTTTAAAACGATGTCATGAATTTGTTGATGTTTGTCGTTGGGCGTGTCCACTGTGCAATGATACGTAACAAACACATCACAGGTTTTCGTTATTTTTTTCTTTTTCTTTGTGTAACATGTAATAAATTATGCATACCATTTACACACGTGCACATATGTATTTACATGCACACATACAATTTGATTCATAAGAGACCATTGTCTCTTATGCCAAAAATAAAAGATGCTCCAAAAAAGCAACAAGAAAATTATATGAACAACTTAAATATGTTGTAAAAGATTTTTTTTTTTGTGCATAAGTGTGAGTGCCCGTGGATGACTAAGTGTGAGTAATACTTATATTACTATTAAGGAAACAAGAGATTTTTTTAAACGTCGTAATGTTTACCTTAGATGGGGCAAATGTGATAAGTCTTAGTTTTGAAAGGGAAACATTAATATGAACAAGTATGTTGTAAAATGTAGTATACAATATACATAAGTATATTTCTGAAGGGTATGCATATCTGCCATAAACACAAAATTTCATGAATATGAATGTTGCGAACAATTATATAGCTCATGGTAATATTCCTTCCAGACATAGAAAAATTCGATCTGACAAGTAAAAAATCGTTATGTTCGGCCGGGTCGATTTTTTTTACCATCCACCATAAAATGTTCTGAAATAAATTGAAATAACAAGATTCCTTTCCTGTTCACAATTTTGGGCTGCAGTTTTTTTACCCTTCACCATAAAATATTCTGAACTAAAATGGAATAATAAGATTTCATTACTGTCCACAACTGTGGGCTACAAAGTTTTTACAGTATTTTATTTAACTTGCTTTGGTGTCCGTTTAGTTCAAATCTGGTAACTCATTATACCCTCAGCATTTATGCTAACGAGGGTATATACACTTTCATACGGGCAAAATGTGCCTCATCGAAATAATGGTTTTAGACCCCAAGTATGTTTGGACGAAATGTGTTTCAGACAATTTGGAGTTGATTTAGCCAAGTCCGTCCGCCTCTCTGTCTGTCTGGCTGGCTGGAGCGCACGATAACTCTCGAACGGATCAACCGATTCGGCCCAAAACTTGGTTTTCGTAATATTTTGTCCAAACTTAGTTTAAGATCGAAGATGGGTTATATCGGTCCACTCCCTCCGGTACCTCCCCCACAAAAGTTCGAAAATGTTCGGAAAGTGTGTGCGCACGATAACTCTTGAAGGTAGTAACGGATTTGGTCCACACTTTGCATATCGTTAAACTCCTACCAGACTTAGATGGGGTTCTAATATGGACTCAATCGGTCCACTCCTTTGGGTATCTCACACACAAAATTTCGGAAAAGTTCAGTTTAGGACCGGCTCTCGAATCGATTTGATTTTTGTTGTAGCAACTTGCATTCACTGCCCCCAATACGACTGTACAAGTTTCATCAGGGGCAAGTCCATACTTCCTGAGAAAATAGCCTTAAAGGTGCAAAAACCCCCTATGAGACCGTGTGTAGTGGTTGGAGCGCAAGATAACACTCGAACGGATCTACCGATTGGGTCCAAAATGTGGCATTCGTAATATTTTGTGCAAACTTAGTTTAAGTTCGAAGGTAAGCCACATCGGTCCACTCCTTCAGGTACCTCCCCCAAAAAAGTTGTTCGGAAAATTGTGCGCACGATAACTCTGGATGAGAGTGACCGATTTGGTCCATACCTTGCACATCCTTATATATTTACCAGATATAGTTCAAGTTCGAATATGGACTATATTTGTTTTGTTCACTCCTTCGGGTACCTCCCACACAAAGTTTTGGATAAATTCAGTTTAAGACCTGTTCGCGAATCACTTTGATTTTTGGACCTATCGGTCCAATCCTTGGGGTACCACCCATACAAATGTTCAACATATTTGTGTAGTTAAGGGTCTGTTCGAGGATCCTTTGCACATTTTTACCGAAGGTTTTCCTAGTGGCCCGATATTGCACTGTGCAACATTTTAAAGGTGATCTTGTGCAAACAATTCGAATTGAGGATTTTTTGAAAGTACAGACCCAAACGACAAGAAACCCTAGTTGGGTTTTGTTGTGTCAGATCCAGCTCGGAATTTATGGCCCCATCTAAACATGGTTAAATATTGAGTTTTTAGAGAAATTCGGGGCTATATCTCTGAAACCAATGCGAATCTTCTTGTGACCTCTGAAGCAAATTTGAAGATAAGGACAAGAATAACATATTTGGAGAAATAATGAACTTGAAAAACTACATTTATTGCTTCAAATTTCAAAATATATGCAAAAATGCTACAATTTTTATACATTTCGCACCGTATCTCCAAAACCGTTAATTTTTTCTGAATATTTTCGTTTCGAAAAATTCCCTGGAATGTAATACACAACCCTTCAGAACATGTCATTGTTGTAGAATGCCTCTATCCCATTGTTTTCAGTATATTTTCCAACGACGATTTAATAAAAAGTCAATAATTTAGTGAAATCCGAATTGCTAGAATAAACTGTTAGTGTGAACTGTGTTTGAAATACGTGTTGTAAAAGATATGATGCAATATACCGCTGAAACAACATGAAGTAAGCATTTAAGAGTTTCAGAATGTTCTAAAGAATTGTTAAGAACTTTATTTGGAAGGTTTTTGCAAAAGGTTGCTGGTTTCAACTCCAAATAGTATACTGACCAGAATTTCAGCAATTATGAAAAATTTTCTATGTTTTATAGATTTTGATGCCCTAGATGGAGTTATTCTTATGTGGTTTTTTCAAAAGATACGTTCTACTAGTTTAGGGCTACAATATTGCTAAATACAGCAAGGCCAAATTCCTATTCGTTTCTGAGATAAAGACCTGATAAATGCAAAAAAGTGTAGATTTAGCCCGGTTTAGATGAGGCCATAAAATCCGAACTGGATCTGACAGGACAAAACCCAACTAGGGTTTTTGTAGTCTCAATATGTACTTTCAAGAAAATGCATACTAGAAGTTGTTTGCATTTTCAGTGTTGCATAGTGTTATGCTTTTCGTAGGCTAGTATGGTACAAAAGACCTATCTATCGATATCCCCCCGCAAATTTTTAAACTTTAATCCAAATCTGTTGACGCCCATAATAATAATTGTTCCACAAACATCCCAGACAGGACAAGGGAGACTTCTCTCATATTAATGAGTGCACCCTGTTTATCCCCGAGTTCGAACGGCGTGTCTTAAGCCACCACTTGTAGGGAAGTTTTACATGGCTGAAATACTCAGGAAATGTCGCCAACATTCGCCCATACATTTTTTTTTTTTCAAAAAAAAGTATTTTAATCCACACAGGCTGAGGGTATATGTATCTCTGATACTTTTTTACTTGTTTTTAACACAGTTGCAGTTGACCAATCGAACTGAACTTTGCACACTTTTCAGATTTAGACAACAATACACGAATATGGAATCAAAACCAATATTGGTTCATTTTTATAGTGTTTTAACGATGTTTTATTTAAATTGCATTTCAAATCTGGTAACTCAATTTTGACACAGTTGCAGTTGATCAACCGAACTGAAACTTTGCACACTTTTCAGATGAAACAACAATACATGAATATGAAACCAATACATGAATATGAAACCAAATCCAATATGGGTCTATTTTTTTCTATAGCCCCCATATAGCGGTACCACCCGATTTAGTTCAAATCAAGTAACTCATTTTTAACGCAGCTGCAGTTTACCAATCGAACTGAAACGTTGCACACTTTTCAGATTTGGATGACAATAACTTGGCGTTTGGAGTCCCCAATGGTACTACAACTTCCCCACAAAAAATTGTGGACATAGGTCCAGGTTTTGGTATAGCCCCAATAAAGCGGTACCGCCCGATTTCAAGTATTATCAGGATTTTATGTTAATTTTGGCCGAATTGGCTGTAACTTGGCAATGGGACCCCCCATTGCTACAGAAACTTCCTAAAAATGATGGACATAGGTACATGTTTTTGTATAGCCCCCATATAGCGGTACCACCTGATTTCAAGTGTTTTAAGGATTTTATCTTCATTTTTAGGCCGAATTGGCTGTAACTTGGTATTTGGAGTCCCCAATGGTACAGAAACTTCTCCACCAAAAATTGTTGACATAGATCCAGGTTTTGGTATAGCCCCCATATAGTGGTACCACTCGATTTCAAGTGTTTTAAGGATTTTATCTTCATTTTTAGCCAGAATTGGTTGTCACTTGGCATTTGGAGTTCCCAATGGTACAGAAACTTCCCCACCAAAAATTATGGACATAAGTCCAGGTTTTGGTATAGCCTTTATATAACGGTACTACATGATTTCAGGCATTTTACAGTTTTTATCTAAATTTTCGGCCTAGTTGACTATAATTTTGTTCTCAGTGGTCAAAAAAAAAATGTATTTACCAAAAAGTTAAAAAGAAAAAAGCGTTTGTCGTGAAGAAAATACATTTCTGTGGCCAAGTATCCGCGTAAATGTATAAAACACATTTGCATTTGAAAAACGATAAGTTCTAGGACAGAGAAGCCATTACATAGTCGATACGTCCGAAGATTTGCTTTACCACCAATGAAACCAGGTAACGTAATTTGGTGACTATGTGGGTTCGAGTCCTTGGCTTTCCTTTTTCACTTGCAAATAATTTCCGATCATCAAGCTTAACTCTAAACGAGAAAATTAATAAAAAATCATTAAAAATGATCTTCGCCCTAACAGGCAAAATTTCAAAAAAAAATAATTTAAAAAAAAATTAAGTTTCAGTGTTTTATTTAGAATTGCACTTAAAACTAGAAAATAATTTGTCGCTTAGCCTCAATAAATATATTCTTCCTCGTGATGGAATCTCTCAAATAAAACGCTTGCATTTAAATTATAAATGGGGGCAAAATTAAACGGCAAGCGTTTTATTTTAGAGATTCCATCATGAGAAAGAATATATTTATTGATGCTAAGCGACAAACTATTTTCTAGTTTTAAGTACATTTCTAAATAAAACACTGTAATTTAATTTTTTTAAATTATTTTTTATTTACCACGGAATTAGGCCAGAAAATATTTCTAAAAATGTCTTCACACGAGCGGTACTGTTATAGGAGGGCTATACCAAAACCATTTTTGGTGGAGAAGTTTCGTGACTACTGGGAACCTCAGGTGTTTTGACAAGTAAAAAATCGTTATTTCCGGCCGTGTCGATTTTTTTACCATCCACCATAAAATGTTCTGAGCTAAAATGAAATAATAAGATTCCTTTCTTGTCCACAATTTTGGGCTGCAATTTGTTTATCCTCCACCATAAAATATTCTGAACTAAAATGGAATAAACGGAATTAGGCCAGAAAATATATCTAAAATATCTTCAAATGGGCGGTACTGTTATATGTGAGCTATACCAACATAATTTTTGGTGAATAAGTTTCGTGACTACAGGGAAACTCAGGTGTCAGATTACCGTTATATGGGGACTATTTTGAAAATTTTTTGTATGAAGTGCTGTGACCCCTAAAAATCTCAAAAGTCAAACTACAACTAGTTCGGTTACAAATTGTAGCTAAAATGCTCAAATTACCGAAAATTTGCAGGTACTGTACCAATACATGGACATATGGTGACAATTTTTGGTGGAGATATTTTGTGACCATTGGAAACCTCAAATGTCAAATTACAAAATACCGAAAATCGATAGGTACCGTTACATGGAGGCTATACCAAAACCTGAATCTATGATGACAATTTTTGGTGGAGAGGTGTTCTGACCGCTAGGCACCTCAAATGACACATTACAGCTAATTTGGCTAAACATTTTAGCTAAAATACTCATAATACCAAAAATCGCGACGTACCGTTATATGGGGGCTATACCAAGAGGTTTCGGTTAACTCTTTATAGCCAGTTCGATTTTTTTGGACATGTGGCCGTTTTGGTACTGAGCGCCTCATATGTAACGCCTAAGATTTCAAGAGGTTTTTTCCTTTGGAAGACCATGAGAAGTCTTCTGCCAAAAGAATACCTCAATCAATTTAAGACCTAAATAGGTGTTCTATCTAAAGAAAACTTCAAGTTAGATTATGGACTATGTCGGACAATTCTTTCGGTACCTATTTCTCATAAGTTCAACATTTTCGATTAAGTACACTTTAAGCAGGAGCTTTTATAGAAGCCTTCTATTCTAAACAAAACACCTAAAATGCCCCCTTTTATAATATAATATCTTCTTATGGAAAATAAACTAGAAGGCCTTTCATATTTTTTTCTGTTTTGTAGAAGATTCCTACGAAGGCCTTATGTTTTATAGTATATTCCTGCAAAGCCCTTCTGTTCTATAGAAAATTCCTACAAAGTCCTTCTGTTCTGCAGAAGCCTCTTATGGAGTTCTTCCATTCCATTATAGATACCTTCTATGAAAAACCTTCCCATTGGAAGGTCCTACATCTATATAATACCCTTCAAAACTTTAGAAGGTCATTGAAAGCGCATATATATTTAGTAAGCACTTCAAAAGGACAACTGTTTTAAGAGGAAGGGCTTCAATTTTTAGAAGATCTTTCAAAAGTTTTCTATCTTTAGACAACCTTTCTTCAGATTTCCATTGAAAGATCTTCTATTTTAAGAAAGACCTCTGATAGGTATTCAATCTATATAAAATCCTTACAAAGTCTTAGAACATTCTTAAAGGTCTTCTATTTTAATAAGACGCTTAACAGACTATAAATTTTTAGTTGGACTTCTATTTATCTTAAAAAGTGTGTCAAAAGTTCTTCTTTCTTTGAAAGACCTTTCCATATTTAAACGGCCTTGTTATGTCCTTTAGTTTAAGAGGGCACTCGAAAAGTTTTCTTTCTATTCAGGACCCTTGTTAGGTCTTCTATTTGTAGAAGATCATTAAAGAAAACCATTGGAAAGTCCTTTAGAGGATTGTGTTAATTAACAATAGATTATGTATAGTGGCCTTATGACCAGTTTGCACGTCAAAAAATAAAATCCCCGTTTAGTACATTTACTATAAGCGTCCCATATACCCTAACAACGCAAACACCAGAAACCTTCACCCAATCAGAGCATATGTTTCTTACCTGGAAACATTTTTTTACGAATACAATGGAAAACAAGTTTATTGTTAATAATAAACGTACAAGTTTGTTTAACAATATATATTTTTCCTTATTGTAAAATATCCTTAACACACATACCCCCCGGAAAACACACACACTTGCATGGGTACATGCATGTTTTTATTGTTTGCTGTTCATCATCAAGAGCAGAATCATGTAAAAGCATTTACTTTCAATTATAAAGTTTACATTAAATAGTTAAATTAAAATATTTTCTTGTTGTTACTATTTGTATTATTGTTTTTGCTGTAAATAAAAGCACTTTTAAAACTTTTTAAACATTGGCATGCCACTAGAGCAGCAACAATAGAATCAACTAATAAACATTTCTTGTAGTTGTGGAGATATAATAAAAAAACAAATGAAACTGAAATAAAAAACATCCCTACACAGCTAAGAGGAAAAAAAGAACAAGAACATAATTTCCAAACGACTGTAAAATAAACATTCCAAAGATAATTTAATAAAATATAAAATTTTAAATAAATTCCTCATAAATTCCCTAAGCTATGAATATGTAATGCAGTAGCAGCAGCACCAGCCATAGGAGCATTCTTTAATTTGAGAGGAACTAACTTTTTCAATCTTTAACTGATATTTATGGATTTTTTGTTGCTCTCTTTATTGTTGCCTAAAAACCCTGTTGCTGCCACTTGTTAAAAAATTCTAATTTAAAAGATTGAAATATGTGTTGTTTAGTTGTAAAGACTCAATTTGTAAAACAATAAAAAATACAACAAAAAGCTCCGTATGAAAGGCATAAAAAGTTATAATCTACGAATTAGATATTCGAAATTCTGATTTATGGTATAAAAATCCTTTGAAGTGCAAGCATTTGTTTTTTTTTTTGTTCCAAAACAGAGCACATGAAATAAACATAATTGAAGAGAATATAAACTTGGCCTAAAGCTTACTAATTCAGTAATTCGATATTTGTAATACATAAATATCCAGTTCTAATACATGGGTATTATGTTTAGATTAATGTTGTTGAAAACATAAAGTATTGCAGGGCAATAAATAATTAGCAATACAAACGACTGCCCATAAAGAAATACCATTGCAGGGGTCTTCGGTAGATAGAAGACCTTTGAAGGGGTACTATTAATAGAAAGAATTTCAACGGTTTTCTATAGTTAGAAGTCATTCTAGAGATAGAACGCCTAACAAAGGTTATTTATAGATTGAAAAATTTTCAAAGGTCAGCCTGTATATATTGAAACAATTTTTTTCCCAAAAAACGTATGTATTTAGGGGTTTTTAAAAATTTTCGGAAATTGAACCGACAAAAGTGTTCATTAGGATTAGAGATCAAAAGTTTTGCGAAGAAGATACTAAAAGGATGGATTCAATGGATCTACATTGACCATTATGGAAGTAGATCTCCAGCCACTACATATGGTGCCATAGGGCGTTTTTACCCCCTTCGGGATGTTTGCTCAAGAAGTATGTACTTGCCCCTGAAAAAAAGTTTACAATCGTAATTGAGGCAGCGAATGCAAGTTGCTTCAACAAAAATCAAATTGATTCCGAAATTTTGTGTGGGAGTTACCGGATGGAGTGGACAAATATAGTCCATATTTGAACCTGATCTATATCTAGTAGATATATTAGGATGTGTAAAGTATGGACCAATTCGGCCACTGCCTTGAAGAGTTACCGTATGAACAAATTTTCCGAACATTTTTGAACTTTTGTGGGGGAGGTACCTGAAGTAGTGGACCGATGTGGCTTATCTTCAAACTGAAACTATGTTTAGACAAAATATTACTAAGGCCTCATTTTGGACCGAATCGGCAGATCCGTTCTAGATTTATCTTGCGCTCCAACCACCTCACACGGTGTCATAGGGGTTTTTTGCAACTTTCAGGCTATTTTCTCAGGAAGTATGGACTTGCCCCTAATGAAACTTGTACCGTCGTATGGAGGGCAGTGAATACAAGTTGCTAAAACAAAAGTCAGAGCGATTCGAGAGATGGCCCTAAACTGAACATTTCCGAAATTTTGTGTGGGAGGTACCCGAAGGAGTGGGCCGATTGAGCCTATATTGAAAAATTATCTAAGTCTGGTACACATTTTACGATGCGCAAAGTATCGACCAAAGCGGTTACTCCCTTCAAGAGTTATGATGCGCACAAATTTTCCGAACATTTTTGAACTTTTGTGGGGGAGGTAGAGAAAGTAGTGGACCGATATAGCCCATCTTTGAACTTAAACTAATTTTGGGCAAAATATTACGAAAGACAAAATTTGAACCGAATCGGTTCATCCTTTCGAGAGTTATCGTGCGCTCCAGCCAACCAGACAGACAGACGGATGGACATTGCTCAATCGACTACAAATTGTCTGAAACACATTTCGTCCAAACATACTTGGGGTCTAAAACCATTACTTCGATGAGGCACATTTTGCCCGTATGAATGTGTATATACCCTCGTTAGCATAAATGCTGAGGGTATAAAAATCTAATTTAAAAGATTGTAATATGTGTTGTTTAGTTGTAAAGACTGCAATTTGTAAAACAATAAAAATACAACAAAAAGCTCCGTATGAACGGCATTAAAAGTTATAATCTACGAATTAGATATTCGAAATTCTGATTTATGGTATACAAATCCTTTGAAGTGCAAGGATTTGTTTTTTTTTTGCTGTTCCAAAACAAAGCACATGAAATAAATATAATTGAAGAGAATATAAACTTGGCCTAAAGTTCAGCACTTCAGTAATTGGGTATTTGTAATACATAAATAATTCAGTTCTAACACATGGGTATTGTGTTTAGATTAAGGTTGTTCAATACAAAAAGTATTGCAGGGCAATAAATAATTTGCAATACAAACGACTGCATATAAAGAAATACCATTGCAATGATCTTCGCTAGATAGAAGACCTTTGAAGGGTTTCTATTAATAGAAGGGATTTCAACGGGTTTCTATAGTTAGAAGTCCTTCTAGAGATAGAACGCCTAACAAAGGTTATGTTTAGATAGAAAAATGTTCAAAGGTCATACATAAATGAGTCGTTCAGTGCCAAAACGGCCTAACCCACATGCCCAAAAAAAATCAAAATGACTACAAAGATCAAACCCGAACTTTTTGAAAAAAATACTTAAAAAATCCACTACCTGCTAAAATGATACAATTTGGAGTTTTTTTAGTATCTACTGCAAGAGAGTTCGGTTAAATTTTTATTGCCAGTTTGATTTTTTTTTGACAAGTGGGTTATGTCGTTTTGGCACTGAGCGCCTCATATGTAAGACCTAACTAGGGTCTTCTATATATAGAAGGCTTAACATGTACCTTCCATAGGCAGAAGAGTATTATATAGCATATCTCTCAAGGTTTTTTGGCTATAGACGACCATGAGAGGCCTTCTGTCAAAAGAATACCTCAATCAAGGGAAGACCTAAAGAGGTGTTCTATCTAAATAAAGCTTCAAGTTGGATTATGGACTATGCCGGTCAATTCTTTCCGATACCTCATTCTCATAAGTTCAACATTTTCGAGTACACTTTAAGCAGGAGCTTTGAAGCCTTTCTCTTTTATAGCAGCCTTCTATTTTATACAAGACACCTAAAAAGCCCCATTTTTTCCTATAATAACATCTTATGGAAGATAAACTAGAAGGCCTTTGATATATTTTAAAGAAGACTACGAAGGCCTTCTGTTCCGTAGAAGATTCCTACGAAGGCCTTCTACTCTATAGTAGATTCCTACGAAGCCGTTCTGTTCTAAAGAAAATGTCTACGAAGTCCTTCTATTCTGCAGAAGCCTCTTATGAAATTCTTCCATTCCATTATAGGTACCTTCTATGAAAAACCTTCAAGAGTAGTCTGTCTATCCAAGTCTTATATATTTAAAATTCTTAAAATTTAGAAGGTCATTGAAAGGTCATATATATTTAGCATTAACCTTGAAATGACAACTGCTTTAAGAGGAAGGGCTTCGATTTTTAGAAGACCTCTCAAAAGTTTTCTATCTTTAGACAACCTTTCTTCAGAATTCCTTTGAAAGGTGTTCTATCTTAAAAAGACCCTTGATAGGTATTCAATCTATATAAAATCTTTACAAAGTCTTAGAACATTCTTAAAGGGGTTCTATTTTAATAAGCCCCTTAACAGACTATACATTTTTATAAGGACTTCTACTTATCTTAAGAAGTGTGCCTAAAAGTTCTTCTATCTTTGAAAGACCTTTGAAAGTCCTTTATTTTAAGAGGGCACCCGAAAAGCTTTCTTTTTATTCCAGACCTTCGTTAGGTCTTCTATCTGTAGAATATCATTAAAAGGACCATTGGAAAGTCCTTTAGAGGATTGTGTTAATTAACAATACATTATGCATAGTGGTCTTATGACCATTTTGCTAGTCATAAAATAAAATCCGCGTTTAGTGCATTTACTATAACCTTCCCATATACCCTAACAATGCAAACCCCAGGAACCTTCACCCAATCAGAGCATATGTTTCTTACCTGGAAAACATTTTGCGAATACAGTGTTCGTTCAACAATATATATTTTTCCTTATTGTAAAATATCCTTAACACACTCAAGTACCTCCTCCCCCATACACACCGTGCATGGATATATGCATGTTTTTATTGTTTGCTGTTCATCATCGGGAGCAGAATCATGTAAAAGCATTTACTTTTAATTTTAAAGTTTACATTAATTAGTTAAGTTAAAATATTTTCTTGTTGTTGTTATTTGTATTATTGTTTTTGTTGTAAATAAAAGCACTTTTAAAACTTTTTAAACATTGGCATGCCACTACAGCTGCAACAACAAAATCACCTAATAAACATTTCTTTTAAAACATTTTTTGAAACTGAAATGTTCCCTAATATCTCCTACAAAGCTAAGTGGAAGAAAAAGAACAAGAACATAATTTCCAAATGAACATTCCTAAGATAATTTAATAAAATATAAAAATTTAAATAAATTCCTCATAAATTCCCTAAGCTATGAATATGTAATGCAGTAGCAGCAGCACCAGCCATAGGAGCATTCTTTAATTCGAGAGGAAATAACTTTTTCAATTATTACCTGATATTTATGGATTTTTTGTTGCTCTCTTTATTGTTGCCTAAAAACTCTGCTGCTGCAACTTGCTAAAAAATTCTAATTTAAAAGATTGAAATATGTGTTGTTTACTTGTAAAGACTGCAACTTGTAAAACAATAAAAATACAACAAAAAGCTCCGTATGAAAGGCATTAAAATTTATAATCTTCGAATAAGATATTTGAAATTCTGATTTATGGTATACAAATCCTTTGAAGTGCAAGGATTTTTTTTGCGGTTCCAAAACAGAGCACATGATTTAAACATAATTGAAGAGAATATAAACTTGGCCTAAAGCTTACCAATTCAGTAATTCGGTATTTGTAATACATAAATAATCCAGTTCTAATACATGGGTATTGTGTTTAGATCAGGGTTTCGGAGTCGGAGTCGGAGTCGGAGTCTACGAGTCGGAGTCGAGCAATTTTGCTGGAGTCGGAGTCGGAGTCTGAGTCGAAAAAAATAACTCGACTCCGACTCCGGGCAAAATTTTTTCCACGTTATAGAAATATAACATTAAATTTGGAACAATAACATTTTTTTTAAAAATCATTATTTATTTTAAAAGAAATGCATGAGAAAATATATATGCATATTATATATTATAATAAGTTAAAGGACAATTCACAGGACATTTATTATCCTATGAAGTGTAGTCTATTCATCCCTATTTTGTTGATCCAATTGATTCGTTACATTTTTGCAAACAAAAGTAAAGTTCTATGACAATCGAATTAAGATTGCACCTTTAAGCTCTTTCGTCAGAAGTCTTACTGGTCTTCTCACAAAGGTCTATTGGTATTCTCATCTTGCTTTTTATGAGAAGTCATCCTTGTCTTTTATTAAAGACATTGTGGTATCTATGGGAAATCTTATTGAATACCCTGTTACACAAAATGGAAGTTTAAGATCTGGGGGAAGAAAATTCCTTTGAAATGAGAGTCCAAATTGAGAACCCTAAAGAATTCCATAACTGAAATTTCTTAGTCATGACGTAATGATTTTTCTGATTGACCCCCATCAATCATTGAGAAAATAGCTTTATATCTCTGTTTGGAGATATTGTTTCATCATTTTTAGATGACATGTTTTCAGTTTCTGCTGACATGTTTCAGCTCAGTTCCTTCCATGTCGTTTTTGTTCTTGAACTCAAAAAGTAAAACAACATGCAATTTTCTACAAAACTGTTCCACCGAAAATTATATGTAGGTTTCCTATATCCAAGAAATCGATATTGTCACGTTTTCATTGTACTTTATAAGTTTTACCCGCTACTTTCTAAAAAAAAAAACCATGTTTATGTATTTCGGTAAATTTCGCATAATCTATTAACTATATATCAAATACGGATGGCTACGCTTGTGAATTAGGCATCATTAATTCGTTGTTGGTTAACGACAGATTCATTCCGCTATAACTCAGAAGTCTGACAAACGGCGAGTAGTTCTTCTAGGATTCATTATATACTCAATGAGGGCTTTAGATGTAGACATTCAAATAACCGGATCTTTTCGCCAGGAACAGATATAGTTCATGTGTATCCGAGTTTTCTACACAATCAATTGCATATACGAAATTCAATGAAATATATAATCATAGAGTTTTCATGAGAAAGGATCGGGTGAAAGTGATAAGGGACAATGAAAACATGACAATATCGATTTCTTGTGCTAGTGGACCGACCCTACATAAAATTTTCCTAGCAACATTTTTGTAGAATATTTTCATGCACGAAATTCCATCGTTTGCTAATTTTTCAGTTCCAGAAAACATCCATCTGCCTACATGTTGAGTGGTGTACACAATATATCTCAAATATTTCAATAAAATTATCCACTCTACACCAAAGTTCAAAATGTGAGCGCTGAATTTTAGATTAGAGGTGATCCCTACTTATAAATTTCAGAAAAATGTGGAAAGTATAAGTAGCATAGAATATGTGGTCAAATTTTTAAGTCGATCGGAACAATATTGGCTCAGTATGAGCGTTGGATGGGAACAATTTATTTTATTTTGTATGCAGCATATAAACTGTGTTTTTCTCGAAATCGTCCACAAAAATATATGACAATTGGTTTATTAGTATTCGAGCTAGAGTTGGCACCGCAAAATGCTTTAATAAAAACAGGCTTTCGTAGACGGTTTCAAAACTTCGTAAAATTTTTCTCTTTCAGATGAAGAAAAAAATTTGCCAAAAAATTACGTAGATTTCTCGGGAAAAATCATGAAAAATGTCTTTTATTGAGCTTTACAACTGGAGGTCTCCTTTTAATGCTAAGCACACCAAAATTTTACCTTACATCCAGTTTGAAAGTTGGTCATGAATTGCTTATAATTTTTGTTGCATGTAGTCCTTATGATTTGTATTGCCCCTTCATTGTCATATATTTTGAAAGCTTAAAGATTTTCTCAAGCGGAAGAATTCCGTCCTCAGTATACTCGTGCAAAAAAAGGAAAACCGACAAAAACATTCTAACTTTGCTATTTTCCAATGTAAGATTCGGCAGAAACAATATTTTTTCCTATATAGGCCAAAATATAGGAAAAAGTTAAAAATTTGTGCACATTTTATTCTTTTTAGTGGTATAGGAATTCACACTCGGAGTCGACCCGGAGTCGGAGTCGGAGCCGGAGTCGTGAAAAAAACTCGTCTGGAGTCGGAGTCGGAGTCGAGCCAAAAATACCTCGACTCCGAAACCCTGGTTTAGATTAAGGTTTTTGAATACATGAAGTTTTGCAGGGCAATAAATAATTTGCAATACAAACGACTGCATATAAAGAAATACCATTGCAGTGGTCTTCGCTAGATAGAAGACCTTTGAAGGGTTTCTATTAATAGAAGAAATTTCAACGGTTTTCTGTAGTTAGAAGTCCTTCTAGAGATAGAACGCCTAACAAAGGTTATTTATAGATTGAAAAATGTTCAAAGGTCATACATACATAAATGAGGCGTTCAGTACCCAAACGGCCTAACCCACATGCCCAAAAAAATCAAAATGACTACAAAAATCGAATCCGAACTTTTTGAAATAAATACAAAAAAATCCACATTGCATAACACCAGGTTATTCCACCTTCTAAAATAATGCACTTTGGAGTCTTTTTAATATTTATTGCAAGAGGTTTCGGTTAAATCTTTATAGCAAGTTCTACATATGGGTTAGACCGTTTTGGCACTGAGCGCCTCATATGTAAGACCTAACTAGGGTCATATATATAGAAGGCTTAACATATACCTTCCATAGGCAGAAGGCTATTAGATAGCATACCTATCAAGGGTCTTCTAACACTCTGCTATTTATAGAAGATCTCAAGAGGTTTCTCGACTATAGAAGACCATGAGAAGTCTTCTGTCAAAAGAATACCTCAATCAATGGAAGACCTAAAAAGGTGTTCTATCTAAAGAAAACTTCAAGTTTGATTATCGACTAAGCCGGTCAATTCTTTCCGATACCTCCCTCTCATTTATAGAAGCCTTCTATGGAATACAAAACACCTAAAAGGCCCCTTTTATCCTATAATATCTTCTTATGGAAGATAAACTAGAAGGCCTTTGATATATTTTAAAGAAGACTACGAAGGCCTTCTTATAGAAGACATTCTGTTCTAGATAGTAGATTCCTACGAAGCCCTTCTGTTCTATAGAAAATTCCTACAAAATCCTTCTATTCTGCAGAAGCCTCTTATGGAATTCGTCCATTCCATTATAGATACCTTCTATGAAAAACCTTCAACAGTAGTCTGTCTATCCAAGTCTTATATCTTTGAAATTCCCATTGAAAGGTCTTACATCTATATAATACTCTTAAAACAATTTAGAAGGTCATTGAAAGGTCTTATATATTGAGTAAGCCCTTGAAAGGACAACTGCTTTAAGAGGAAGGGCTTCAATTTTCGGAAAACCTCTCAAAAGTTTTCTATCTTTATCTATATAAAATCATTACAAAGTCTTAGAATATTCTTAAAGATCTTCTATTTTAATAAGACCCCCAACAGACTATAAATTTTTAGAAGGACTTCAACTTATCTTAAAAAGTGTGCCTAAAAGTTCTGCTATCTTTAAAGGACCTTTGAACGGTCTTCCATATTTAAACGGCCCTTGTTATGTCCTATATTTTTAGAGGGCACTCGAAAAGTTTTCTTTCTATTCAAGACCATTGTTAGGTCTTCTATTTGTAGAAGATCATTAAAGAAAACCATTGGAAAGTTCTTTAGAGGATTGTGTTAATTAACAATAGATTAAACATAGTTGTCTTATGACCAGTTTGCTAGTCAAAAAAAAAAAAAAAAAATCCGCGTTTAATGCATTTATTATAACCGCCCCATATACCCTAACAATGCAAACACCAGGAACCTTCACCCAATCAGAGCATATGTTTCTTAACTGGAAAACATTTTGCGAATATAATGGAAAACAAGTTTATTGTTAATAATTAACGTACAAGTTTGTTTACAATTTATATTTTCCTTATTGTAAAATATCCGTAACATACTTACTCAAGTACCCCCTCCCCCATACACACACACGTGCATGGATACATGCATGTTTTTATTGTTTGCTGTTCATCATCGAGAGCAGAATCATGTAAAAGCATTTACTTTCAATTCTAAAGTTTACATTATAAAGTTAAGTTAACATATTTTTGTTGTTGTTATTTGTATTATTGTTTTTGTTGTAAATAAAAACACTTTTAAAACTTTTTAAACATTGGCATGCCACTAGAGCAGCAACAACAGAATCAACTAAAAAGCATTTCTTGTAGTTGTGGAGATATAATAAAAAACAGATGAAACTGAAATAAAAACCATCACTTCATGTCTTGCAATATTCAAGGAAGGCTTCTGTCCCTAATATCCCCTACAATGCTAAGAGGAAGAAAAAGAACAAGAACATAATTTCCAAAGGACGGTAAAATCAACATTCCTAAGATAATTTAGTTAGAAGTTCTAACAAATAGAATATAGTTAGAAGTTCTAACAAATATCTTCTACATAAAGAAGACCTAACAATAGTTCCCTAGAGATAGAACACCTAACAAAGGCAATGTAGAGATTGAAAAATGTTCAAAGGTCAATCATATACGAGGCACTCAGTCCCAAAACGGCCTAACCCACATGCCCAAAAAATCAAAATAACTACAATTATCAAACCCGAACTTTTTGAACTAAATACTAAAAACATTCCACATTGCATTTTATAACACCAGGTTATACTACCTGCTAAAATAATTCAATTTGGAGTTTTTTTAGTATTTATTTTAAAAGGTTTCGGTTAAATCTTTATATCCAGTTTGATTTTTTTGGGCATGTGGGTTAGGCCGTTTTGGCACTGAGCGCCTCATATGTAAGACCTAACTAGGGTCTTCTATGTATAGAAGGCTTAACATGTACCTTCCATAGGCAGAAGGGTATTAGATAGCATACCTATCAAGGCTCTTCTAACATTCTGCTATTTATAGAAGATCTCAAGAGGTTTTTCGACTATAGAAGGCCATGAGAGGTCTTCTGTCAAAAGAATACCTTAAGAGGTTTTCTGTCAATGGAAGACCTAATAAAGAAAATTTCAAGAGCTGTTATCTCTGAAGAAATCTTCAAGAGCTCTTCTGTCTGTATAAGACATCAAGAGGACTATTGGCTATCGGAGATCTCCAGAGGTCTTCTGTCTATCGCAGACTTCAAGAGGTCTTCAGTCTAAAGAAGACATCAATACATCTTATGTCTGTAGGAAATATCAACAAATTTTATGTCTGTGTATGACCTCAAAAGTCCTTTTACCGATCGGGACATAAAAACTTCTTCTGTCTATAGAAGACCTAAAGAGATCTATAAAAGTCCCCAAAGCGTCCTTTGCCTGTAGAAGACCTTATGATTTCTTCTGCATATAGAATACCTCAAGAAATCTTCTGCATATAGAAAACCTCAAGAGGTCTTCAGTATAAAGAGACCCTCAAGAGATCTTCTGCCTTTAGATGACCTTAAGAGGTCTGCTTCTGTTCATAGAATATCTTCAGGAGGTCTTCTTTTGTCTACAGAAGACCTCAAGAGGTCTTCCGTTTTTTAGATGACCTTAAGAGGTCTTCATTCTACAGCAGACTCAAAGAGGTCTATCGAAGATTTCAAGAGGGTGGCCTTCAGTAGAAGTCCCCAAGATATCTTTTACGTATAGGAGATCAAGAGGACTTCTGTCTATGGAAGACCCCAAGAGGATTATATTCTATAGAAGACAACAAGACGATGTTATTCTATAGAAGATACCTATCTATAGAAGACCTCAGCACATTCTTCTGTTTATAGAATTGGTCTTCTTTTGTTTATAGAAGACATCAAGAGAGTTTCCGCTATTTACATAAAATCTCTTCACGTCATCTTCTACTTATCAGAGACCTCAATAGGTCTTCTTCTGTTCATAAAAGAACGCAAGAGAATTTCATCTTGTTTACAGAAGAATTGAATATGTATTTTGCTGTTTATAGAATACCTCAACAGGTATTCGTCTGCTTTAAGGAGACCTCAATAGATCTTCTTCTATTTATAGAAGACCTCAAGATGTCTATACATCTATGAATACATCTTGAGGTTTCATGTCTTCTATAAGAGACCTCTCGAGGTTTTCCATCTATTGAAGTTCTCAAGAGATCTACTTTCTATAGAAGTCTTTAAATGATCTTCTGTTAATAGAAGATCCCAAGAAGTCTTCTTTCCATAGAATACGTCAAGATGTCCTCTTCCGTTTATAGAAAACCTCAAAAGACATTCTCCTATTTATGGAATACCTCATGATGTCTTCTTCTTTTTATAGAAAACTTCAAGAAGTCTTCTTCTGTTTGCAGAAGACCCCAAGAAGTCTTCTGTCTATAGAAGACCACAAGAGGAATTTTTCTGTCTATAGAAGAGCTCAAGAGATTTGGTTTTGTTTATAGAAGCCTCTCCGGAAAGTCTTCGTCAGTTTATCGAAGACGTCAAGATGCCTTCTTTTGTATATAGAAAACTTCAGAAGGCTTTCATCTAGCTTTTATGTCTTCTATAAGAGACCTCTCGAGGACTTTCATCTATTGAAGACCCCAAGAAATATTCTGTCTACAGAAGTCTTCAAAAGACCTTCAGTCAATGGAAGACCCAAAGAAGTCTACTTTCTATGGAATACTTCAAAAGGGTTCTTCTGTTTATAGAAGAACTCAAGAGGTCTTCTTCTGTTTATAGAAGACCTCAAGAGGTCTTCTCCTGTTTATAGAACACTTCACGATGTCTTCCTTTCTATAGAAAATTTCAAGAAGTATTCTTCTGTTTACAGAAGACTAAAGAAGGTTTCTGTCTATAGAAGACTCCAAGAGGAATTCTTCTGTCTATAGAAGACCTCAAGAGATTTCGTTTTGTTTATAGAAGCCTCTCCTTCTGTTTATTGGAAACATCAAGAGATTTTCTTCTGATTATAGAAGACCTCGGAAAGTCTTCTTCAGTTTATAGGAGACGTCAAAAGGTCTTCTTTTGCATATAGAAGACTTCAGGAGGCCTTCTTTTGTTTATAGATAACGTCGAAATGCCTTTTCAGTTAATAGAAGGCCCAGCAAAAGAAATAGTCGACCTTTCACTGTTCTTTTATAGATAGAAGAACTTTCAGGTATGTTCTGTGGATAGAATTTCGTTCGTAGAACTTCTATAAATAGAATAAGTTTTTCATATATATAAGACATTTAAAAGCCTTTTGTAATCATCTATATATAATCAGTTATAGGAGACCTTTGGAAAGGTCTGCATCTTAAATTAAACTGTGCGACAAAAAAAAAAAAAAAACAAAAAAACTCAATAGATTATGAAAGTAGAGCTAAAAATATGAGACACGTGTATCGGCGTTTTTAAAGTTTACATCGGAAAGTAACCAAATTAGGCGGGGCAAGTTCCGCCCATTTCTAGTTTTTTCGAAATATTCGAGTTAAGCAATTAAGGAATTCTTGCATTTTAGGTACATAGTGTCTTTGGCAACTTTACAGAAGAGGATGTGGGCAATAATTTTGTTAAAAATTTTAACCCTCATGCGGTTCATCAAAGGGGTCTTTTAGTCCTTTTTTCGAAAATCTTTCAAAACCTCCTTTAAAATGGGATCATATCAAATCCAAATATTCTACAAAATTGTTCGTCATAAAATTTTATTATAGTTCCCAGAATTCACCAAATATGTAAATCTTATCTAATCGCTTGTAATCTCTGAAAATGAAAAACCGCATGAGGCTTAAAATTTTTAACAAAAATATTACCCACATCCTCTTCTGTAAAGTTGCCAAAGACACTATATACCTAAAATGCAAGAATTCCATAATATCTTAACTCGAATATTTCGAAAATAAACTAGAAATTGGCCGAACTTGCCCCGCCTACTTTGGTTACTTTCCGATTTAAACTTTAAAAACACCGATACACGTGTCTCATATTTTTAGCTCTACTCTCATAATCTACTCGGCTTTTCCCTTCATTTTGAAAAAAAAAAATATTTTTTTTGCACAGTGTTTTTTAATTACTAGTAAACCTATTTTGCAGTGCGGCCAACTCTCTATGACCTTTTTAATTGTTTCATTATACCTCGTCTTCGCCTCCTTTTTGCCACTCTCATTAATATCAACTTTTTAGTTTTTAATCGGACACTGTTACACGCTTACAACAGGCAGGCACGTGTCCGGCAACTACTCATAATTGTACAATCAAGTGTTGTCGATGTCGAGTTTGAACTTTTCTGTTTGAACGTTTCTTTTTTTGTTGGTCTCTGCTGTTCTTTTTCATTACTTTCTCATAACGAGAATGATGTTTAATTGAGTTTTTTGTGTGTTACCGTTTGTTTTGCTATTTCTACAGTTTTTAATTGCTCCGAGGAAAAATTAATGATGAATTCAAATGGCAAATCGTCCAATCCCTTGACCTGTTTTTTCACATAAAAAATTGTGCCATACTAAGGGAAAGAGTTGCGTATATGAATATAAAAGAACAGTTTGTAAGTCCTTTGACATTTTTTCCCACAAACTTAAAAACTGTTAGCTTTCAGTCGCAACCCTTTAAACATCATCACCATCATAATAGATTGTATGGACGTGTGTGTGTGTGAGTGCAGTTTTGAATGATGGCCTTGTTTTATTGTCCAGGTGATGTGTGTTAAATGATTGCCTTTTATGCCTTCAAGTTAATTTTATTTCCTTCATATAGCAAACACTTAACAACTTTCATTTATGTACATTAAATGATGTCATTACTATGATTTATGGCATTCTTAGCAAAAATGATAATAACCGAAGCCGTATGGAGCTATAAAACAATAACCTATGGGAAATAATCCTTTTTTCTAACTACATAAAAAATTTAAATTTTTATAGAAAAAAATTTAAAAATATTGAGAAATGATTGTAAACTTTGTTAACGGCTTTGTTGTGGGGTAAAATTTCCCATACAATACAAAGATTGAATCTGTGCCTATAAATCATAAGCATTGTCATTTAGTCTTCTTCTCCTACCCCTTTGGTCTCTCAATAACATCAGTCATTGTATAATCATCATATGTGCAATTATTGTTTCCTTACATAAGACAAAAAGTTCGTTTCTTCCATATCAATCAAAATTATTTGTGTGAATTCTCAAAGGAAATTTTGCAAATCTGAAAATTAGAAGAGGAACCCATTATTTGAATATGTGAACAACCATACTTGCGAATGACTCCCTTCACTTATCCCACACTTGACTCCTCAACAGCAGCTTATACTCCATTTAACACTCCATATTAATGTGGCTCGCTATGAAAATACTGCATTTCTTGGCTATTCAACTGTGACGGCTAAAAAAATCAGGTTAGCTAATCTGCAGATTTATATATTTCATGGGTAGAACATGGTAAGAAACGGGAAGTAGAATATGTGGCACATTTATTTACTGGCGAATTTTTTAAATTCTTAGCTTGGTTTAAAAATATTTAAAAAAAATCCACATTTAAAGGTCCCAATATTGATTTGAAAATATTTTTAAAAAATCCACGTTTTATGGTTTCAGTATTGGTTTGAAAATATTTAAAAAACTCCACGTTTAATGGTCTCAGTATTGGTTTGAAAATATTTTTAAAAAATTCACTTTTAATGATCTCGGTATTGATTTGAAAATATTTTTCAAAAATCGACGTTTAATGATCTCAGTATTGGCTTGAAAATATTTTTAAAAAATTCAGGTTTATTGATCTCAGTATGGGCTTGAAAATACTTTTAAAAAATCGAAGTTTAATGCTCTCAGTATTTTTTGAAAATATTTTAAAAAATTTTTGATTTGAAAATATTATCCTCTACAAAATTATCTTTCGTAATTTTTTCCTAGGTTGTATCATTTTTGAGATATACATGTTTAAGTTGGGAAACTGCGGTCACGACATTGTTCTATAAGGAGGCGATACAGTCAGTGCATTGTCCCAATTTGAATTTTCACTGCTGCAACATTTGTTCTAATCCCATTTCGATAGGACTTGCGGTTTCCCAGCAAAATCGTGAAAACCTAAAAAAAAAACCCTAAAATGTGAACTTTGACCGCGATTTATTCAAAAAGCGCTCCGCCGATTTAGTTAGAGCGCTATATTTTTGCACCAGAGTGTCTTTTCTTCCATAGGCAGGTCAAGTTTGAAGATGGGCTATATCGGACCACTTTTTGGTATAGCCCCCATATAACGGAACCTCCCGATTTTCGGTATTTTGGGGAATTAATCACATTTTTTTACCGAACTACCTGCAATTGAACATTTTCGGCATTTTGGGGAATTTTGCCACATTTTTTTACCGAACTACTTGTAATTTCACCTTTGGGGTTCCCAGTCACCCCAAACCATCTCCACTAAAAACTGTCAACATAGGTCCATGTTTTGGTATAGCCCCAATATAAGGGTACCTCCCGATTTTCGGTATTTTGTGGATTTTAACTACTTTTTTTGACCAAACTATCTGCAATTGAACATTTGAGGTCCCTAGTAATCACAAAACATCTCCACCAAAAACCGACAATATAGTTCCATGTTTTGGTATAGCCCTCATATAAAGGTACCTCCCGATTTTCGGTATTTTGGGGAATTTAGCCACATTTTTTTACCGAACTACTTGTAATTTCACGTTTGGGGTTCCCAGGGACCCCAAAACATCTCCACTAAAAGCTGTCAACATAGGTCCATGTTTTGGTATAGCCCGATTTTCGGTATTTTGTGGATTTTAACTAAATTTTTTGACCAAACTACCTACAATTGCATATTTGAGGTTCCCGGTGACCGCAAAACATCTCCCCAAAAAAACGTCGACATAAGTCCATGTTTTGGTATAGCCCCCATATAACGGTACCTCCCGATTTTCTGTATTTTGAGGATTTTAGCTACAATATTTGACCGAACTACCTGTAATTTGACAGTTGAGGTTCCTAGTATTCACAAAATATCTCCATGTAAAACTGTCAACATACATAGGTCCATATAGCGGTACCTCCCGATTTTCGGTAGGTTGAGGTTTTTAGCTACAATATTTGACCGATCTACCTGAAATTTAACATTTGAGGTTTCAGTAGTCCCAAAATATCTCCTTCAAAAACTGTAAACATATGTAGGTCCTCGTTTTGGAACAGCACCCATAATGGTACCTCTAGAATTTCGGTATTCTGAGGATTGTATCTGCATTTTGCGACCGAACTACCTGTAATTTGACGTTTGAGGTTTCCAGTGGTCACACAACATCTCCACCAAAAACTTTCAATATAGGTCCATGTTTTGGTATAGCCCCCTTGTAAAGTTATCACCCGATTTTCTGTATTTTGAATGTATTACAATTTTCGACCGAACTATTTGGAAGCCGACATTTGAGATTCCCAGTGGTCACACAACATCTCCACCAAAAACTGTCAACATAGGCTCATGTTTTTGTATAGCCCCCTATGTAAATTGTCAACATAGGTCCATGTTTTGGTATTGCCCCCATATAACGGCACCTCCCGATTTTTTGTTTTTTATACCCTACACCACTATGTGGGGAGGGTATTATAAGTTGGTTTTGGCCAAAAAGTTTGTAGCGCATCGAAATAATGGTCGTAGACCCATACTTATATATACCAAAATGAATGCCTCGACGAGCTGAGTCGATCTGGCTATGTGTGTCCGTCCGTCAGTCCGTCTGTCCATCTAAACCTTGTAATCACGCTACAGGTCGCAATTTTGATCGGATCGTCACAAAATTTTGGATGTTGATGGGGGTCCCGGAGGGGAAGAAGCCTATTGATTTTGGTGATGGTCGGATAATATTTAGGTGTCGTAATGGGCAAAAAACTTATTTGGAGAAAAAGACAACGTTTTTTTCCAAAGCGAATATCTCAGCTTCAGTATGGGGTATACCAAAAGCAGAACCTGGTCATGAAGGTAGAAAATATCGCCTTTCTAATGATGTAAAGTAGGTTCTCGTAGATGATCAAACAACGAAGATATCACAATAGTCGCAAATAGAACCCAACTTTTTATTTTTGCGATTTTAATAATAATGACGAATATCACAGTTTCGGTTGGGGATCTTCCAAAAACAAAGTCTGACTAGAAAGTAGAAAATCCCATCTTTACAGTGATGCAAAGTAGGTTGGCGTAGGTGGCCACATAACGGAGATATCACAATAGTCGGTAATACATCCCATTTTTTCATTTTTTTTGTAATCACGCTACAGGTCGCAATTTTGATCGGATCGTCACGAAATTTTGGGGGTTAATGGGGATCCTACAGAGAAAGTAGCCTATTGATTTTGGTGGTGGTCGGATAATATTCAGGGGTCGGAATGGAAAAACACATATTTGGAGAAAAAATCAACGTTTTATTTCAAAGCGAATATTCCGCTTCTAAAAGGGGTATATCAAAAGCAAAACCTGCTGATGAAAGTAGAAAATATCACCTTTGCAACGATGTTACGTAGGTTGCCGTAGGTGGTCAAACAACGAAGATATCGCAATAGCCGCTAATAGAACACAACTTTTCATTTTTGCGATTTTAATATTAATGACGAATATCACAGCTTTGGTTCGGGACCTTCCAAAAGCAAAGTCTGACGATGAAAGTAAAAAATCCCATCATTACAAAGATGTAAAGCAGAGATATCGCAATAGTCGGTAATGCATCCCTTTTTCCATTTTTGTGCAATCACACTACGAAATTTTGATCGGATCCTTACGAAATTTTGGGGGTTGATGGGGGTCTAACAGAGAAAGAAGCCTATTGATGTTTGGCATACATCCCACTTTTCCATTTTTTATTTGGGTTGTACTGTCCATGCACTTAACTGCGTTAAAAAAATTGACCTGTGTTAATGAAGACATGCAGAGCAAAGGCTCTAAGCTATCCCAATTTTAATATTTTGAACTTTATTAGTCAAAAGCTTATGAGCAGGGGTAGTGGTGTAGGGTATCACATAGTCGGCCCCGACCCGACTATAGCCTTGGCTCACTTGTTATACCCTACACCACTATGTGGAAAGGGTATTATAAGTTTGTTTTGGGAAAAATTCATGTAACACCGCGAAATATTCGTCGGAGACCCCCAATGTGGTATACCAATCTTCATATCTCGGCGAGATAAAGCGATTTTGAGATGTGTGTCCGTCTGTCCATTATAAATTGTAATCAAACTCCAGGCCGCAATTATGGACCGATCGTCACGAAATTTGGTATGGAGGTCGGTTTCACATCAGAATAGATCGCTATTTTAATTGGTGATGATCGCCAACTATTTAGAGGGTTAAATGGACCAAAAACATAATTTTTATCCGATTTTGTAGCTGCTCTGTTGGTCGCAATAATAGTCCGATAGCCTCGAAATTTTAAATAAGGTAAGAGTAGATGACAAAGATGAAGCTTGCAATTTGAGATGGCGATCAGATAATATTTAGAGGGTTAAATGGACCACAACTTTTGTGTGAAAATTGGGAAAATTTTTAATAAACAGCTTATATCTTTGTTCCTGAAGGACACATTCCCCACTCGTGAGTTATATTTGGAAGACGATCTCTTGACCGTTCCATTGATGTCAATTATGTTGATGTACGTGATCAGATAACAGAGTTACAGCCTAATATATCCAGTTTTTTGTTTGTATTGTAATCATAAACCCGCTAGGGGTCGCAATTATAGCTCAATAGTCACGAAATTTTACACGAGGTAAGAGTTTAGGTTGACGAAAATGCCTATAATTTTGCATGATGATCTGATATTATTTAGCGGTTGACATAGACCATTACTTTTGTATGAAAAATATACAAATTTTATTTTTGGTCCATATTTTCATTCCTGGAGGGCATTACCGCCAAAGTAGCCTACATATTGAAAAATAACTACTTATCTTTTCCCTGATGCAAATTGCAGTAATGTGTCTGCTAGATAACGCACCTACTGCCTGATATATAATGTGTTTTGTGTAGAGAACCACAATTTCCTCCCATGCTACAAATTGTCTCTATCATGACAGAGAATTTTTCAGTTCAGTTGTCAAATTGGATTTTTATACAAATATTGCAACATCGGGTCGCTTCGCCACCTATTTTATACCTCAGGATTTAGGGTAAAAGGGATACAAACAAAATACGACCAAAGATGTGTCTCATCGCAATATTGGTTATAGACCCCAAGTATATTTGGACGAAATTCGTTTCAGACAATTTGGAGTCTATTTAGCGCTGTCCGTTCATCTGTCTCTCTTAATGTCTAGCTGGCTGGTGCGCACGATAACTCTCGAATGGATCTACCGATTAGAACCAAATTTTATACAACGTAATATTTGGCTCAAAATTCGTTTAAGATCGAATGTAGGCTATGTCGGTCCACACCTCCCCCAAAAAAGTTCAAAATTTTTTTCGAAAAGTTGTGTGAACGATTACTGGCGAAGTGAGCAATCGATTTGCTCCAAACTTTCCATATATTATTATTCCTTCCAGATATAGATCGGATAAGACTATATCGGTCCTTAGGGTACCTCCCACACAAAATTCGGAAAAGGGAAATTTAAGAGTCCTCTCGAATCGTTTTGAATTTTTTTCAGCAGATTGTACTTGCGCCGCCAATCCGTAAGTTAACTCTCAAGGGGATTTTCTGATTGGTCGAAACATTACACATTATATCGGTCCGTCCTTCGAGTACCTTCCACACAAAATTTGGGAAAAGTGCAGTTTGAGAACCCGTATCGGATCTATTTGATTATTTTCTTTTTTTTGCAGAAGGTTCTTTTTACGGTCCCTATTCTGGTCCCTTTCCCGGGGTAAGTCATACTTCCTGAGATAATAGTCCAGAAGTTCCAAAAACCCCTGCCCCGGCTCCAACTAAAATTACAAATCTGAAAAAATAATTCTCAAATATTTCCAAAATTCAGATTTTAGCTTACTAAAATTGATTTGGTATAGCCCCATATTACGATACCTACAGATTCCACGCATTTTGAAGCAAACTCGTGTTACAAAATAAATATATTTTTAGAGGCTGAAGGTATATCACCGTTAGCGCATCTGACTTATACTATCTTCTTTGCTGTATAATTGAATATGAATAATTTTGATTTATAAATTTGTTTCCATGCAAAATTTTTGAATTTCTATTCATTGTTAGTTATTTCTACCGGTATAAAATATATTTTTGATATCACAATATGAACTACAATGAACTATTTTCGAAGCATATGTGAGGTACAAGTGCACAATTTTTGGACGACAGATCTTCAATAAACTCGCAATTTTCCCAATTATCAAATATACCAATTTGCGTGGTATATATATTTATTTTAGGTGTATTCCAAAAAGGAACCTGATATTCAAAGACAATTTGAAGATGTAGCAGGAGGGGCTAATCAATGTGAATTTTCCAATTTTCGAATATTATTTAGAAATTTATAATTTATATAATTTTCCACAAACATCCCAGTAAAGACAAGGGAGGCTTCTCTTATATCAATGGATTCATATTATGTTATTGATATGTGACCTAGTTTTTATCGCCGAGTCCGAACGGCGTGTCCTAAGTTGTCACTTGTAGAGACGTTTTTCATGGCTGAAATATCGCCAACATTACTAAGAGGCATTTTTCCACCGTAGACAATTTGATGGGAATCAAAGCCGGACATTCAGCGTGCAAGGCGGTTGCAAATACCTAATTCCTACAGGTTGTGGTGTAGGGTATCACATGGTCGGCCCTGTCCGACTATAGCCTTTGCTTACTTGTTTTTTTTTTTATTTTAGCTAAAAATTTTTCCCAAGTATCTGCAATTCGCATTTGAGGTTCCTAGTGGTCACAAAACTTCTCCACCAAAACATAGGTCCACACTTTGATATAGCCCCATAAAAGGTCTTCGACCGATTGAATACATTTTTATGCTTTTTTAGCTTATTTAGGTATTAGTGGTCACAAAATATCTCCGACTAAAATTGTGGACAGGAAAGAAAATAATTATTCCGTCTTAGTTCAGAATATTTTATGGTGGAGGGTATAAGAAGTTCGGCCCGGCCGAACTTAACGCTTTTTTACTTGTTTTTAAATATTTTATTTTAAATAGAAGGGAATTGTTTTCTTTATAAATGACTGCGAATCCTAGTGAGGTACTGTTCAACTCAACATAGTACGTCAGTTTGAAGTCTCAGAACAAGCAAAACTGTCACAACTTAAGTCATGTAATACAAATCAGTGTTATCCTTTTTCCCTATTTAGCCCTGATATTTTAAAGTGATTTTCTAATGTTTGTTCTGCTTCTGTTTTCTTCGAAGGCGAGAGTTTATTATGCAAAGCATAGAAAATGTTCAGTGGCGAAATGGATTTATTTATATAAACCTAAATTTGAATTTATATTTCAGAAAACCCTTTTTCTCAAATTTAGTGTTTTATACTGCTAAGATTTTTAAATTTAAGATGTTTATATCTACGTGTGTGTGTGTGGGGAATAGCTGCTGCAAGAGGTTAAGTAAAGTGTTCGTTTTTCTAAACTTTTCAAATTATGTACTTAGCCAAGTGTTCAAATTGTGAATGTTGGTCTGTGTGTGTGTGGGTAAAGGTGCGTTTGCTTGATGTCCTTGTGTTGAGTTTGAAGAGGAACGTGATTGAATATGCTTTTGTAGTACTTAGACCCCATTTCAAAATTGAACAAATTTTGTGATTATGCATAAGTGATGAACGGCAAAAGCGAGAGAGGGAGAACATGATATAACATGACAGAAATGGGGCTGCTTAAACTTGGTACAACAACGTATTGGAGCAGAGAGTACGTAGTTTAGCCCCCTAAATTTGTCATTTCGTTTGTAACACATCGAAATATTCATCGGAGACCCTATAGTGTATATATGTATATTCTTGATCAAGGTAAAATTATAAAGCGATAAATACAGCTCGCAATTTTTAAGGTAGAGCTTTGTAGTTTATTATACAAGTTTCCATTACTCCTAGGATGTTTGGTATTGCAAATGGGCTATATCGGTGAACGTTTTGATATAGCCCCCATAGAACGGTACCACCCGATTTTCGGCATTTTGAAGGTTTTAACTTCACTATTACACCAAAATGGCTGAAATTTGGTACTAAGTCTTCTTTGGGGGTATCAAACTTTCCCCCAGAAATGTTTCGGTATTTTGAAGGTTGTGGCCACAATAATCCACCGAAATGACTGAAATTTGGTATTTGGTCTTCATTTGGGGTATTAAACGTTCCATATGAAATTAATAGGTATAGGTCCACGCCTTAGTATAGCCCCCATAGAACTGTACCTCCCTATTTCCGGTATTTTGAACGTTGTGAACTCAATATTCCACCGAAATGACTGAAATTTGGTATTTAGTTTTCGTTGGGGGTATACAACTTTCCCTCAGAAACTTGTCAGTACAGGTCCACGACTTAGTATAGCCCCCATAGAACGATACCTCCCTATTTCCGGTATTTTGAAGGTTGTGGCTTCAATATTCCAACGAAATGGCTGAAATTTGGTATTTGGTCTTCATTTGGGTATTAAACGTTCCATATGAAATTTGTCGGTATAGGTTCAATCTTTCATATAGCCCCATAGAACCCGATTTTCGGTATTTTGAAGGTTTTAGCCTAATTATCACACCGAGATGGCTGAAATTTGGTACTTAGTCTTCGTTGGAGGGTGACGTAGGGGATGAATGATACCAAGCAACGGTCTTGACCGGCTTTAACTTGGCAAAGTCCAGGATTTATCTAGGTCCCTCTTTCATCTCAAGTGGACACTGACCTCCCCGTGGTGTCACCTGGGGAACTGCCTTTAACACCCGTTAAAGGTAGTGAGCTAACATGTGCCGCGCGTTCACCCATAAGAACGTTAAAAACTTGGGTTTGGGCGTCGGGTTAGTAACCCTCCCCTAGAAAAAACATCCTACTATGAAAAAACGAAAGAAAAGAAAAACAAACCCCTCTAAAGTTGACGAACCCCGCAAACGTTTTAAGGACCATGATCTGCGAATCTGCACCTGGAATGTTCGCACTCTTTATAGAGAAGGTGCAGTCTTCGCATTGGCAGACGTACTTGAAAAGTACAAGGCCGATATTACTGCCATACAGGAAATACGATGGATTGGGAAAGGCGTCACAACAACACCTAAAGGTGACGCACTGTATTATAGCTGCCATGACGTAAAGCATGAGTTTGGTTGTGGATTCGTAGTTAGTCGGAGACTAAAACATCTGGTATCCAGCTTCACCCCAGTGAATGAAAGACTTGCTGCAATTCGAATAAAAGCTAAATTCTTCAACATCAGCTTTATTTGCGCTCATGCTCCCACTGAAGAAAAGGACGAACAGACCAAAGATATATTTTACGAGCGCTTAGAAGAAACATATGACCGTTGCCCTGCCCATGACATTAAAGTCATTCTAGACGATTTTAATGCCAAAATTGGAAAGGAGAATATCTTTGGCCCAACAGTCGGGAAATTCAGTCTCCACAGTGAAACATCTGACAATGGTATGATGCTGATATACTTTGCAGCTGCAAAAAACATGGTAGTTAGCAGTACCAGATTTAATCATCTCGATAGTCATAAGGGCACCTGGCTATCTCCAGATCAAAGAACAAGTAATCAAATGATCATGTTGTGATAGATGGAAGACATTCATCCAGCGTGTTGGATGTACGATCGTTCCGAGGCGCAAACATTGATTCGGACCACTACCTTGTTGCAGCAAAGGTACGTACCCGTCTAAACGTTGCAAATAAAGCACGAACAGACACAACGCGGAAGTTGGACATCGATAGGCTGCAAACACAACAGATAGCCACACCATATTCCACTCAACTAGCCCAATTGCTTAACGCGAGCACTCCTTGTCTCGATAACATAACAACACAATGGCAACATATTGCCCACTCCATGCAAACAGCCGCAAAATCTATACTTGGATTCCAGAGACCTCCACAAAGGAATTCATGGTATGACCAGGGGTGTCGTGCTGCTACCGAAGAGAAAAATGCGGCATATAGAGCTACTTTACAATCAGTAGCAACGCGTAGCGCACGAGAGAGATATCGGGAGAAAAGGAGAGAAGAGAAACGTCTTTTCCGCAAGAAAAAGAGAGATATGGAAAAGCGGGAGTGTGAAAAAATCGAGATGTACAGGAGCCAGAATGAAGTCCGAAAATTCTACCAAAGAGTGAAACATCAAACAGATGGCTTTGGTACAGGAACATTCTCCTGTAGAGACCAGCAAGGTAATCTGCTCAGGATATGGAAGGAACATTTCTCCAATCTGCTGGTATCCAATAGTAACGAAGACGATGATACCACAGATCCAATTCCAGAAGATGGTATAGAATGTATACCGCCCGGCCAAGATGAGGTAAAAACAGCAATCAACCGGCTGAAGAATAATAAAGCAGCAGGAGCCGATGGCTTACCAGCCGAGCTGTTTAAAACCGGAGGCGACGCGCTGATAAGGTGTATGCATCAGCTAGTTAGCACCATCTGGCAGGAAGAACGCGTACCCGACGATTGGAACCTGAGCATCCTATGTCCCGTCCACAAGAAAGGAGATAAGACTGTATGCTCAAACTATAGTGGCATAAGTCTTCTCCCTATTGCCTATAAGATAGTGTCAGGGATATTGTGTGAACGACTAAAGCCAATGGTCAACGAAATAATTGGACCATACCAATGTGGCTTTAGACCTGGCAAGTCCACCATTGACCAGATATTTACCCTGCGGCAAATCCTAGAGAAGACCCAAGAGATGCAGATCGACACATTTCACCTTTTTGTCGATTATAAAGCAGCATTCGACAGTCCCCTCCGATCAAAGGTATTCCACGCAATGTCTGAATTTGGTATCCCCGCAAAGCTCATCCGGCTTTGTAAGATGACATTAACTGATACTAGGTCCTCAGTTAAAATTGGAAAGAACCTCTCCGAAGAATTTTGTACCAAAAGAGGTTTCAGACAAGGAGACCGCCTTTCGTGTGATCTTTTCAACATTTTGCTGGAAAAGGTAATACGAGATGCAAATGTCAAAAGAAATGGCACAATTTACACCAATAGCCACATGTTACTTGCCTATGCTGATGACATAGACATCATGGGACGAACAGTAAAAGAAAGTAACTGATACCTTTATGAAGGTCGAAGCAGAATCTGCGAAAGTGGGTCTGGCGGTAAACGGCGAAAATACCAAATTGATGGTGTCGACGCGCAAAGCGTCCATAGAGCTCAGACCAACCGTGGAAGTTGGTACCTACAATTTTGAGGTAGTTAAAGACTTCGTCTACCTCGGCACTGCCATAAACACAACAAACAACATCAGTTGTGAAATAAGAAGAAGAATTGTATTGGCCAACAGATGCTACTATGGTCTAAGTAAGCAATTTAAAAACAAAGCCACATCTCGTCAAACAAAAATAACACTATACAAAACGCTGATACTACCCGTGCTAATGTATGGCTCCGAAGCATGGGTACTTGCGCAAGCAGATAAGGCAGTGCTTGGTGTGTTTGAGAGGAAAATTCTTCGAAAGATCTACGGGCCGATTTGCGTTGACGGTGAATATCGACGTCGTATGAACCACGAGCTATATAGGCTATACGAAGAAATGAATATAGTTAAACGTATCGAGATGCAACGATTGCGTTGGCTAGGCCATATCATGAGAATGAGCGATGATGAACCCGCTAAAAAGGCGTATGAATACATGCCACATGGCGGTGCACGCAGAATCGGCAGGCCTAAGCTTCGATGGAGCATACAAGTGGATGAAGAAATGAAAAGGCGCGGTATTTCAAAAAGTCAAGCGAAAAACAGAGAGGAATGGAGATCTTTTCTTAGTTCGGTCTATGGAACAAATGTTCTGTAATGGGCCAACTAAGTAAGTAAGTAAGTCTTCGTTGGAGGCAAAAGCCTGTCTGACTGAAATTCGTCGGTATAGCAGCGTTGCCGATAGTTTTTGGTCTGAAATCGTCAAAAAAATCGTCAAATCGTCAACAAAATTTGGAAAATCGTCAAAAATCGTCATCATGATCCAAAACTATGTTTGGTTACCGTTTAATGCGATTTTTTAGCCGATAGGTTTGTCAATGAGACTGACAACATAAAATATACAACCCACGGCAATAAATATAACCCAATCGTACATGTTTGTAAGCGTTTTAAGAACCTATTAATCTTGCCTTAAGGCGAAACGGAATTTTAAACAAACTTTTTTATAAAAAAATTTAACTGTCAAAGTCAAAATTTCGATTTTAACGAAAAAAAATTGACTGTTTTTTGCCAGAAAATCTGGCAAATTTTTTTTTAAAAACTGTCTCGCTTAAGGGCAAGTCTTTTCTTTATTTAATAAGCTCACCAAAACATGTGAAGATCGGTCAATTCGGTTTCGAGCTATCGTTGGCACCGACTTCAAAAATGTCATTTCGAGAAAAACGCGTTTATCGTATCTATGCTACAAACAAATCTCAAGAAATTGTTCCCTTCTTGAATTTTTTTGCGGCATACTCTACACAACCTGTACTTCAAAATAAGCCAATATTTTTGTTGTTGTTTGAAAGTGACAAGTCGAGGTAACCCCTTAGTTACCGCTATAAAACAGCTTTCAGAAGATGATAGTTTTCCCGTGGTTTTCTAATTTGCAGTAATGCAGCAAGGTAAAGCTGGGTACACATTGCCAGTTTTGAATGACAGATTAGCTCAAACATCGCTTGCTTGACTGTGTGACCGTCCATGTTTGTCGGTACACGTACATTTATTTGGTTGATGGGCAGTCGAAAATCGACAAAAACTCTCATCAAGACGGCCAACAGACCATCTGCTTTTTCACATGTATGTTGTCACTTTGGGTATACTAAGCCCCGGTCCACACTAACGTGAATTTCATTAAAAAGTTTCATGAAATTAGGTGTTCTTAAATCGAATTCCCCACTACAGCAATTTTATGATTTTACTCTACTATGGAGGTCGATGTAGAGACACATAATTTCATGCAATTTTTTCAATGAAATCACTCTAGTGTGGACCGGGACTATTATACAGAACAGCTGATGTCATATATGTGAAAAAGCATATGGTCTGATGGCGGCCTTAAGAGGACATGGGTCGGAAGTATTATATCTCGAAAAATGTTCAAGGAAGATTTTCATTCATTAACAATCCTATATGAAAATTTTCAGCTGATTGATGTAAATCCAATATGAGGCAAAAACTATGAAAATACCTCTATTCCAGATATGTGCCTAAATAAAGCCAATCCGTCTCGAAATTGTTTAAAAACATTAAAATGGCTCATGAAACCGAGTTTGGAATATTGCTTTCCTTAAAGACATTCGTGAAATTCTGGTCAAAATATAGTTATCATGTTTTATTTCATGCAATTCGGGATTACGTGAAAAATCGTCATTTTGGACCATAAAATCGTCAAATCGTCATTTTTCAATTTTAGGCCAAAAAATCTTCAAAATGACGATAAATCGTCAAATTCGGCAACACTGCGGTATAGGCCCACTTTTCAATACAGTCCCCATAGAATGGTGCCTCCCGATTTTCGTAATTCTGAAGGTTGTGACGTCAATATATTAAGTCTTCGATGGGGTTATAAAATATTCTAAGAGAGAGTTATCACTATAGACCCGCGGGTTCCTATATCCCCCATAGAACTGTAGCCCTCATGGTTAGCCACATTGTTTTACGGAACGTGCTGAAATTTGGTAGTAAGTCTTGTTTATAAACGAAAAGAAACTAATTGTTCCATTTTACTTCAATACAACTCATGGTGGAGGGTATAACAAGTTCGGCATGGCCGAACTTTACGCCGTTCTTACTTGTTAGTTTTTATGTTATTCAATAGGCAATGATATTATTCTTGTTGTGTTTTTTATTTATTTCACAGCTAAGATGAACTTGATTTATTCCAGTGAAAAAAATACATTTGTTGCCCTTCCTGCTATCTAGGTGGCTAACTGCTTTCTCTTTGGAAAGGATGTGAATGTGTTTGTTGGCAGTTGGCACATGTTTTGGAAAATATTGTTACAGCCATTCATCAAAACGTTATTGGAAAATGTTACCCATACACCCACACATAGAGACAACGGCGTTACCTACTGACAGTCAATATTTTATGTTTCTATTTTCTCACATGACTGAATAACTGAATGTCTGACTGACTGGTACTTGACAACCATCCAACCAGCGAACACAAAAAAAACATTTCCAGATTCGTTATTCCACTCTATTAGAGAGACACATTTTTCAATGACAGGAGACGTACAGTGAGGTTTTACTTTTTTGTTATTGGTATTTTTTGTCAACAGCTTCTTGCTGTGAACGGGCCTTAGCGTTATTTAGGCAAGAAAAAGGCAATCATAAAATTATTCAGAATGCATAAAGAAAGGATGATTTTCAGAATTTTCTAAGAACAACAAAACAGCCGATGACAAGAAAAGAAAAGAATGCAATAATCCTTACAATTGAAAGGGAACTTCCAATAAAGTACCAGACAGAATTCTATTGAATAACTAATCTAAGGGATTTTTTTTCCTGAGGGGTAGATATTATGAAGTCGATAAAAAAATATGAATTCTATTAATTTTATGTCGCCCATCAAAGGATATTGAAAGGATAAAAGTATGAAAGGAAGTTAAAGTGCAAATTATTTTCTAATCATTCTTTATAAAATATTGTATTTTAAAAGAAAATTGAAAGCAATTGGAAATGAGTGTTAAGAATATTTTTAAGCCAATACTGAGGTCAATAGGTGTGGATTTTTTTACAAATATTTTCATGGCAATAATGAGTCCAACGGGCGTGGAATTTTAACAAATATTTTCATGGCAATACTGGGCTAATAGGCGTGAATTTTTTACAACAATTTTCATGTCAATACTGAGACCAATAAGACTGGATCTTTTGAAAATATTTTCAAGCCAATACTGATACGAACAAGCCTGGTTTTTTTCAAATATTTCCGAGTCAATACTGAGACCATTATACGTGAATTTTTTAAAACATACTTTTCAGCCAATACTGACACCAATACGCGTGGATATTTTAAAAATATATTCAAGCCAATATCTTTATAAATATCTAAATAATTAATTTTTAACACACATAGAAAATATTTGAAAAAAAAAAAATTAAAAATATTAAAAAATTGAAAAGATATTTCTAAAAAATTTAAAAAATATTTTTAGCAAATTAGAAAATATTTTTTAAATAATTTAGAAAATATAAGATTAGGTTGATTCTGGTGGACATAACCTCAAGCCTACGAAACTGTTAAAAACAAAAATGTAAAACAATACACGATTGGTGGCAGTTAAAAAAAAATATTTTAACAGAAAATTAAAAATATCTTTTCAAAATTAATAAAAAATAATTTAAAAATAAAGT
The DNA here is from genome assembly GCF_047663935.1 of Musca autumnalis. NCBI lineage: Eukaryota > Metazoa > Arthropoda > Insecta > Diptera > Muscidae > Musca > Musca autumnalis. The sequence goes on from NW_027411644.1 coordinate 36,878,083, forward strand.
CTCGGTGATTTATTTATAAATGCACTTAAAACTAAAAAATAATTTGTCGCTTAGCCTCAATAAGTATATTCTTCCTCATAATTTGCCACCATTTTTAATTTAAATGCAAGCGTTTTATTTGTGAGATTCCATCATGAGGAAAAATATACTTATTGAGGCTAAGCGACAAATTATTCTCAAGTGTTCTATTGGACATAATCGTAAGCCTTCGAAAATATTAAAAACAAATATGTAAAACAATACACGACTGGTGGCGGTTTATAAAAAAATATATTTTACCAAAAAATTAAAAATATTTTTTCAAAATTAAAAAACATTTTAAAAATCCCACTTTAAGTGGTCTTTGGAATAATATAACAATTTTTAAAACTTTTAAACAAAGTTTTGTATTACAAATTTTTAAAGTAAATAATAAATAAAACATGTTGTAACAAATATTCTGGTCACTCTTATATTTCAAGTGGATCGAAACTATAGTCTCTCCAGTCTTACCCCTTGGCAAACATATGTAAAATGTGAACACTGTTCTAATTTTTAAGAAATTTAATACTTAAAAAATAAAAATTTAAATATATTTTTAAAAAATTTGTAAAATGTGAACACTGTTCTAATTTTTAAGAAATTTAATACTTAAAAAATTAAAATTTAAATATATTTTTAAAAAATTTGTAAAATGTGTCAAAAATATTTAATTTTTATATCCTACAACACTATGTGGAGAGGGTATTATAAGTTGGTTTTGTTTGTAACAAGTTTGTAACGCATCGAAAAAATGGTCGGAGACCCATACTTATATATGTATACCAAAATTAATGTCTCGACGATCTGAGCCGATCTGGCTATGTGTGTCCGTCCGTCCGTCTGTCTGTCCATCTAAACCTTATAATCACGCTACAGGTCGCAATTTTTATCGGATCGTCACCAAGTTTTGGGTGTTGATGAGGGTCCCGGAGGGGAAGAAGCCTAGTTATTTTGGTGATGGTTGGATAATATTCAGGGGTCGGAATGAGGAAAAACTCATGTGGAGACAAATTCAAAGTTTTATGCTTTGTGAATATATCCGCTTCTAGTAGAAGTATTCCAACGGCAAAGCCTGTCAATGGAAGAAAATATTACCTTTACATTGGTGTAAAGTAGGTTGGTGAAGGTGGTCAAACAAGGGAGATACCACAATAGACGGTAATGCATCCAATTTTTCCATTTTTTGCAATCACGTTGCAGGTCGTAATTTTGATAGGATGGTCACGAAATTGAGGTTGCTTGTGGGGGTCTCAGAGAGAAAAAGGCATATTATTGTTGGTGGTAGTCGGATTATATTCCCAAAAAGAAATGTTTACCAGTGAAAAGCTTATGCACAGGGGTAGTGGTGTAGGGTATCACATGGTCGGTAGTGGTGTAGAGTATCACATTGGTGGTAGTCGGATTATATTCCCAAAAAGAAATGTTTATCAGTGAAAAGCTTATGCACAGGGGTAGTGGTGTAGGGTATCACATGGTCGGTAGTGGTGTAGGGTATCACATGGTCGGCCACGTCCCGACTATAGCCTTTGCTCACTTGCTTTTAAATATTATATACATAATTTTAATTTCTGACCTGAAAGCTAAACGAAAACAGCAATTACACTACCACCACCAGAACAAAATATTTGCAAACTGACAGCACGATTCAACTAAGAAATCATCTGTTAAGATGCAATAACATCAGCACAGTTACCTGTGAGTATGTTGTTGGAATTTTATTTAAAAAATTCGTTTTTTTTAAATCTTAAAAAATATATAAAAATCTACACTTATTGGTAGTCGTTGCAAGAAATTTGCAAACAAATAAAACCTATTATATTAAATTTATTATTAAAACATATTTTAAAAATATTTTTAGGAAGTTTAAAAAATATTTCTTAAAAAAATCCCTTAGTTTAATTTTTTTAAGTAGAGCCTGGTCGTAATAACACTGTGCAACATTTTTAAGGTAATCTTGTGCAAACAATTTGAACTGTGGATTTTTTGAAAGTACAGACCCAACCGACAAAAACCCTAGTTGGGTTTTGTTGTGTCAGATCCAGTTTAGATTTTATGGCCCCATCTAAACATGGTTAAATACTAACGTTTTAAAAAGATTCTGGGCTACATCTCTGCAACCTATGCGAATTTTCATCTGACGTCTGAAGCAAATTTGTATATAAGGCAAGAATAAAATATTTGGAGAAATAATCAACTTGAAAAATAACATTTGTTGCCTGCAATTTTATAAAATATCGAAAATTTCTATAATTTGTATACATTTCGCACCATATCTCCAAAACCGTTAATTTTTTTTATGTTTTCTTTTGAAAAAATATTCGCTGAAATGTAATATTTAGCTCTGCAGAACATGTCATTGTTCATTCAACGACTATTTAATACATATATCAATAATGTGGAGAAATACGAAATTCAAGAATAAACTGTTAGTGTAAACTGTGTTTGAAATACGTGTTGTAAAAGATAGGATGCAAAATACCGCTGAAACAACATGAAGTAAGCAATTTAGAGTTTCAGAATGTTCTGAAGAATTGCTTAGAACTTTATTTGGAAAATTTTTGCATATTGTTACTTGGTTCAACTCGCAATAGTTTAGCTGATACTGGCCAGAATTTCTGTAATTATGTAAATGTTCTATATTTTATTTATGTAAATGTTCTATATTTTATCGATTTTGATGCCCTAGATGGAGTCTTTCTTATGTAGTCTGTTCAAAAGATCAGTTCTACTAGTTTAGGGCTATAATATTGCCAAAGACGCAAGGCCAAATTCCTAAGTATTTCGAGATAAAGGCTCGATAAATACAAAGCGTTTTTGTAGTCTCAATATGTACTTTCACAAAATGCATACTAGAAGTTGTTTGTATTTTCAGTGTTGCATAGTGTAACTGTAAACAAACAATAAAAAAAATTATTTTAAATTATTTTACACTGTGCTCTTCAACCAACTTTAAATGGAAGGTTCTTAAACCTGGGAAGTTTTTGCGGATTCTAAAACTGCAATATTCATAGATGAGAAAAATAAAAAAACAAAAAAAAACCGCGGAGCGCTTTTTAAATAAATTGCGATCAAAGTTCGAATTTTTAGCCCTATCAAGTTGTGACTAAAGAAAATATTGTATCAGTGAAATTTCGAATATATTGAAATACATATGGTAATATTCAAAATAGTTTTGCAATCGTTGAAGTTCCGGTTTACCATTTAATAAATCGCGAACTGTAAATATATTATATGAAATACGAATATATTTCTGTTAATTGATGTGTTTTAGCCACGATCTCATAATATCGACCATAAAGCATAATTTACGTGGAAGCTGTGGTGGGAGTAATACAAAAAAATGGGTAAAAATGTGATGAAGTAAACATTTTTTTGTGTGTTCATTTCTTGATTCCTGGCCAAACCACGCCACATTCAGACCTGTGCACCAAAAAAAATTAAAGAATACCCCTTGGGCAACATGCTTCTTATGTATGATTTTTCGATATAAATACTGCATCCCACAAAAATTGATGCTGAAATTTTGAAGTTTTTATTTCGTCGATTTTTGAATTTTTGTTATAATTAGAGGTTGCAGCCATATAATGATCTAAACTATATACAAGATTGTAGAACTCGTGATTCCACGTCGTTTGATGTCTATCTCATGAGTGTGCTCCGTACAGCTTCTTAGTCATTAGTTAGCTATCGCCTTTGGACTCCTAACTTCGTGCGTAAATTGTTCTAAAAAAAAACAATTTACTACAGGTAGTTTATTTGCGCACCGGATGGATAGTGGATGGATTCGAAAGCGGAAGGCCTCATTATATCCCCTGCGCAAATAAACTAAAATCACGCGGGGTTCAAGGGTACCTGTTGGAAATTGGTTTTTTTAAACGGCGGATGTAGATAACTTATTGAACCGTTATTCTCTTTGATTATTTTACATAAATGTAATCCTTTATACTCGATTATAATATTTGCCTAAAAGGTATGTCATAATTTACAGAGATTCTGCAGTAATATCTGCATTTATCCCAAAATAGAATGTAGTGGCACAACCGCAGTTCTTGACGAATCTGTCTAAAATTTGTTATATTGACGTATTTTTAATAGGCGGTCACTGAAGTCGTATGCACATTATGCTCATATACACATCGCGGAATTTTTGCCCACTTGAAGGTATTTTTGAATAGTAAGATGCAACTGATGGCACACTTTAGCCGCTGAATGATACATGGGGAAATCTATACATATTGGTAGATATGCACTCGCTGTAATCGAAAAGCGCATGCACCTCAACTGATTTTAACGAATTCGCGAATTATACGCTTATTAATTTGTATGTTTTTTTTTGGGTTGTAATTTCAATATTACTCTATATTTCTTAATTATATTGCTTATCATGTTGATGAACTATTTTCCTTGAATATGTTTTAGCAAAAAATTGTCTCCGATTTTTTGTATTAAACCAAAACATATATTTTTGAAATAATATTCCAACAATAAGTTTTCCTCTTTTGTTGTTGCTGTAATATGCAAGTTATAAACCCAATCTTTATAATTTTGGTGTCACATTTTTCTGCAAGTTATCTAGATTATGTACGTATTTTTTATTTATTTTTTTAGAGATTTGTATTGACTCTGAGTTCGAATAAATAAAATTTACTCCAAGATTTTTCATTTTTTTTTTTTGAAAATAAGAACAACTTTGGGAAATATTTAGGCATCCGTGGATAGATATCAAATTCTTTTAACGATTTGTACTTATATTTTCTTATTACAACCCAAATGTTTAAATATTTTTTAATATTTTATGTTTATAAGAGAATAAAACCACCATAACTTTTGGCTGCAGCATCCAATTTTGTGAACGCGAACAGATTTGAAACCAATGGAATTGTAAAAGAAATTTGAAATTTACAATATACTGAAAATATTCTTTAAAGTATTAAAAAAAACATTTTAAAATATCTATCTATATATATAAAATTGAAATTTGTTTGTACGTTTGTTTGTTTGTTTGTTAGTTTGTTTGTGCCTTATAGACTCGAAAACCGCTGAACAGATCTTACTGAAATTTTTAGGGTACATTGCTACATGGTCTGGAATGAAAATAGGCTATATCATTTTTTTAAATTTCGTGTTGATCTGGAGATATAACATCAAAACCGGAGGTACCTCCAAAAAATTTAGATTTTGTATGCAAGTATCTTTAGAACTATTACAGATACAGTCTCCAAATTTTGTATGTATGACGGAATTTGATGTAGAAATAAATTTACCAAATTATATTCACATCGGTTCAGATTTGGATATAGCTCCCACATACATATATTTTCGGTCGATTTCCTTATTTTATGTACCAAACATGCTATTTATGTCCAATTTCGCTGACGGAATTTGTTCTAGAAATAAATGTGCCAAATTATATCGAGATTTTTTCAGATTTGGATATAGCTCCCATATACATATATTTTCGGCCGATTTCCTTATTTTATGCACCAAACACGCTATATATATCCAATTTCGCTGAAATTTAAAATGTGTGATGGATATTGGCGTAGAAATATATGTGCCGATTTATATCGAAATCGGTTCAGATTTGGATATAGCTCCTATATATATTTTCTGCCGATTTCATGTATTTGAGGCACCAAACACGCTATTTATATCGAATTTCAATAAAATTTGGAACGTGTGACTGAACTTGGTCTAGAAATACATGCGCCAAATTATATCGAAATCGCTTCAGATTTGGATATAGCTCCCATATATATTTTCGGCTGATTTTCCGCATTTGATGCACCAAACACGCTATATATGTCCAATTTCGCTGAAATTTGGAATATGTAACGGAATTTGGTCTAGAAACAAATGTGCCAAATTATATCGAAATCGGTCCATATTTCGATATCGCCCGTATATATATTTTCGGCCGATTTCCTGTTATTTATGCACCAAACACTGTATGTATGTCAAATTTCGCTGAAATTTGGAATGTCTCACGGAATTTGGTCTAGACATAAATGTGCGAAATTATATCGAAATCGGTTCATATTTGGATATTGCCCCTATATATATTTTCGGCCGATTTCCTGTAATTTATGCACCAAACACGCTATGTATGTCCAATTTCGTTGAAATTTGGAATGTCTGACGGAATTTGGTGTAGGCATAAATGTGCCAAATTAAATCGAAATCGGTTCAGATTTGAATATAGCTCCCATATATATTTTCGGCCGATTTCCTTTATTTTATGCACGAAGCACACTATGTATGTCCACTTTCGCCGAAAATTTGGAATGTCTAACGCAGTTTGGTCTAGACATATATATAATAGTTCCACAAACATCCCAGATGGGACAAGGGAGACATCTCTCTAGACATAAATGTGCCAAATTATATCGAAATCGGTTCAGATTTGGATACAGCTCCCATATATATGTTCGGTCGATTTCCTGTATTTTATGTACCAAACACGCTATTTATGTCCAATTTCAATGAATTTTGGTATGTGTGACGGAATTTGGTCTAGAAACAATTGTGCCAAATTGTATCGAAATGTGTTCAGATTTGAATATAGCTCCCATATATATTTTCCGCCGATTTCCTGCATTTTGTGCACCAAACATAATGTGTAACGTATAACGTATGTTAAATTTCATTGCAATTTGGAATGTGAGACGGGATTTGGTGTAAAAATAAATGTGCAAAATGATATCGAGATCTGTTCAGATCGGAATATAGCTCCCATATATATTTTCATGTTTTTGTTACGTATGTCCAATTTCAATGAAATTTTGAAGATACTTAGAATTTAGAAGGAATTGACCAAGGCTACAGCTTTAAATATTATATCTTTGAGAGACTTCCTAAGAATAATGTTTTAATATGATATAACTAAATCATTATTTGAGTAAAAATTATAAATACGAGTGGGAGTTATCCTAAGAGTAATTTAAGATATCACAATATGTTAATAGGTATATGACCTGGAAATAATAAGTCCCATTTATAAAATAAATTACAACTATCCTCAAACCTAAGGTTCTCAAACCTGGTTGTATCCTTAATTTTATTCACTCCAAATCCAATCTGTACAAATAAAGAGAAATTAATACCCCCCATTATTATAAGTCTTCTTTAGTTATAGTTTGGATTTACCGAACAGATTTATAGCGTTCCGGTTTACTTAAAGTTAAAAGTGATGATTGAATTTCAAGGAGGAGCTTCTTTTCATTAACTTTTAATGTAAAAATTATATTTTTAATGCCTCCAAATAAGTTTATTTTGCGTTTTCAAATCCATCAGATAGTAAAAGAACACATGTAATAATGGCCCTAAGAGTATATATCTACCGTAGGAATACTTATAGGCGAAAAGGCATTAGGAGGAGTGTTACCTCCTGAAATATACAAAAATACCATAGTAGCTCCAAACAGCCCTGAATGGGTAGAGAACGCCTTCATATCTCCTATATTTATACGTTAAAATATTAAAAAAGCATTCCATTAAATTTTATCTAAGTCGGGGTAGCAAAGCGCACCGGGTTCAGCTAGTTCTATATAAAACATAGCCCAATTGATCCTTGTTGCTGTCTATTCCTTAAACGTTTTATGTGTCTCACGTGATCATTGAATAAAATAAAAACTTTCTCTCGCAGATTTTATTTTAGGAAAACATAGAGAATGTTGAAAGCCTCCTTGAGCAAATCCAATAACTTTTCAAATTAAAATAAATTACTACTCAAATAAATTACCATAATAAAGTCAAACAAATTGATTTTAAAGAATCGAAATAAATTAAAACAATTAAAAAAGTGTTGAGTTCGGCCGGGCCGAACTTTTTATACCCTCCACCATAAAATAACCTAAATGGAGTAATTGGTTTCCTTTCCATTGGGAAAGTACTTAGCTCCTCCGCCACGTCAAGCCTTATTCCTAGGAGGAGTAAATGATGTTACATATATAATGCGGTTTAACTTTACATAAAATCTCCTATTGGTTAGTTTTTGGCTAAAAATCTCAAAATACGGAAAATCGGGACATACAGCCTATGGGGGCTATACCAAAACATGGACCTATATTGACGATTTTGGATCTATAGGTTTCTTGGCCACAGAGAACCTCATATGTCAAATTACATCTATTTCGGTTAAAAATTGTACCTAAAAATCTCAAAAAGCGGAAAATCGGGAGGTATTGTAATATGGGAGCTATACCAGAACATGGTCCTATGTTGAAGATTTTTGGTGGATAAGTTTCGTGGCCACAGATAACATCATGCGTCAAATTACAGCAAGTTCGGTTAAAAATTGTAGCTATAATAATTGTTCCACAAACATCTCGGAAAGGACAAGGAAGACTTCTCTCATATCAATGAGTGCACCCCGATTCATATTAGTTAAATGATATGGGACCTACTCTTTATCGCCGAGTCCAAACGGAGTGTCTTAAGACACCACTTGTAGAGAAGTTTTACATGGCTGAAATACTCAGGAAATGGCGCCAACATTACTGAGGGGTATTTTGCCACCGTTGAAAATATTTTGATGTTGGCTGGTCGGGGAATCGATCCCACGACCTTCTGCGTGCAAGGCGGGTGTGCATACCATTGCACCACGGTAGCTAAAATCCTCAAAATACCGAAAATCGGGAGGAACCGATATATGGGGGCTACACCAAAACATGGACCTATATTGACGATTTTTGGTGGATAAGTTTCGTGGCCACAGATACAGCAAGTTCGGTTAAACATTGTAGCTAAAATCCTCAAAATATCGAAAATCGGGAGGTACCGATATATGGGGGGCGACATATTTTTGGTGAATAAGTTTCGTGGCCACAGATAACATCAAATTACAGCTAGTCAAATTACAGCTAGTTCGGTTAAAAATTGTAGCTAAAATCCACAAAATACCGAAAATCGGGAGGAAGCGATATATGGAGGCTATACCAAAACATGGACCTATATTGAGGATTTTTGGTGGATAAGTTTCTGGCCACAGATAACACTATGCGTGAAATTACAGCTAGTTCGGTTAAAAATTTTAGCTAAAATCTACAAAATACCGAAAATCGGGAGGTACCGTTATATGGGGGCTATACCAAAACGTGGACCGATATAGCCCATCTTCGAACTTGACCTGCCTATGGAAAAAAGACCCTCGGGTGCAAAATTTCAGCACTCTATCTCAATTATTGTGAATACAACAGACGGACATGACTAGATCGTCTTAGAATTTTATCCTGATAAATAATATATATACTTTATAGGGTCGAAAATTATTAGTTCTATGTGTTACAAACGGAATGACAAACTTAATATACCCTCCATACTATGGTGGAGGGTATAATAAAAATGAAGCTTGGTGAATTGAAAATTAAATTACCGACAACAAAACATTAATCTTTAACAGAACACCAATAAAACATTATTTTGATTAAATGAATTCTGTTTAGGTGATCACTCAAAATAGGCCGTAGATAATAGTTGTTTGTGGAGAGTGAGCAAATACAAACCCGTGCAAACCGATAAATAAACAGAAAAAATAAAAACACAAGTTTGTAGTGTGTATAAAATAATAAGGGTAAATGGGGTGATTTATTAAGGCGAAAAGTACTGATGACTTTACCTTATATTGGGTGAGACGCGTTACAATAAACCGAAAAGTACTTCCGTACTGGTGAAGAGATGACTTATAAGTGTTTTGTGTATAAAAACCGAAAGTGAATCAAGGCTGAGGCAATCACTGCTTATTGGAAAGTTCTCACTACGATCCGAACTGAGCGAATACAGTTCCAGGGAGAAATTGCAGAGAAATTCCACTACCAAGAGAGTACTCTCTACGATCCGCGCTGAGCGAACATAGTCTCTGAGAAGATTTGTAGGGCAATGATTGGAAATATCACCCTACGGTCCGCCGTAAGCGAACATAGTTTCTCAGAGGGTTTGAAGAGAACACTTAAGGAAGGGAGGCCTCTCTGCGATCCGAACTAGGCGAACAAAGGCTCCCTGGAGATTTGTAGTGAAAATACCAATAGAGAGTTTCTAACTTAAACATTAGCCGCCAGCCTTGAAACACATAGGGGTGTTTCAACATAAAATGGGTGAACTTAAAGTAACTTACAACTAGGAATCCAAGTATGTAAATTCAGAGTAGGTGAGCTTTTCCGATGATTGCATTTTAATTCGATATGTTGGCGATCTTATATTTCAAATTTAGTACTGTGTCAAACGATAGCCGTTGGGTATCTAATACAACTGGAGAAGGGAAAAATAATTATATGAAGTTAGAATCATCCCGATGATGACTTAATTGTAAAACATTTTTTAGAATTACCAGTTAGATAATGTATATTTGAATACGTGGTGAGAACCGAATGGAAATACTTCCTGGTGAAAATAGTTTAGATGCGAGGAATTTTGCTTGTCTGTTGGTGCTGCCCTTTGAATTTTATTCACTGGATTTACTAGGTGAAGAGGACATTGGACCAGTTAGCATCCATCCAAATACCGTATTTTGTGCAAGTAATGAGCCGAGTATATTTTGCTGAGTTCCGACTTTTAATATTTTTGGATATAAGTCAGCTCCGATCAATAGATCTACAGGTCTATTATCAAAAAAGTGTGGATCAGCTAACCGAATGTATGGTAAACGATGTGTTATATCGGGATCTATTGAGAAAGATGGAAGATCATCCGATATCCGAGGGAGAACAAATGCTTCTGTTTGAAGTACCAAAGAAGAATTGATTCTTGAACCGATTTTCAGAGAACAACTCTTCTGAGTATTAGCTGATACCGTTCCCGTTACTCCTGAAATACGAGCTGGAGAAGAGTGAGTGGGCAAATGTAACCGATTTTTAATGGTTTTAGAAATGAAAGAACCCTCAGATGCTGGATCAATCAGAGCTCTAACTGGATACTCTTTACCGTTATGGATTAGATTCACTATAGCAGTTCCCAGAAGAACACTACGATTCTGTGATGTATGGAAAACTTGTTGATTTGCTATAGTTGGATTGGCACCGGTGGAGGTGGAAGCTATATTGTCATTGTGGTGAAGTACAGAATGGCGAGAAGAAGAAGAAGGTGTAGAATTCGATGAAGGAGTTGAGGGAGGTGAATTATTAGAACGGTGGAGGAGGGTGTGATGTCTTCCACGACACATATTGCAATTATGGGCGCTAGTACAAGTTTTAATTGTATGACCCCGTGAAAGACAATTCCAACAACTGCCTTGTTTCTTCACCGTAGAAGATTTTTGGTCAAAAGGCAATTGTTTAAACTTTGGACAAGATCGCAAAGAATGAATTTCCGTAGGACATAGAAGGCAAGTTAACTTGGAAAGAGAATTTAATTTTCTAGAGACCGATTTATTGGTGAGAGGTGATTTAAGTTCTTTCGAAGAGGACTTTTTGGGTTCAGGGCCTTTGATATCACGCAAACAGTCAAGTGTCTGGATTCTTTCAGAAATAAATGAATCCAAGTCTTCCCAAGAAGACAAAGCCGATTTGTCTCTAACACTCTGTTCCCATAGAGTGACAGTTATTCGCGGTAATCGCTGGATACAAATGAAGACTATGATAGGATCCCAATGTACTGTGGTGACATCATATACGGCCATAGCAGATAAACAACTATTTATTCCGCGCTGAAGGGTTTTCAATCCCGAACTAGTTTCACGATCGATGTATGGAAGATCAAAGAGAAGCTTCAATTGACTATTGACAATAACCCGTTTATTGTCAAACCGATTTTTGAGAGCTGTCCATGCTAAGACGAAGCTACGGTGAGTTAATGGGAACTTAGATACAATTTCTTTAGCTTCGCCGTCTGTTTTTCTAACTAAATGACAGAGTCTCTCAATGTCACTAAGACCAGAATTATTTACATATATCGCGGTGAAAAGGTCTCTGAAAGATGGCCATGACAAAAAATCACCATGAAAGGTTTCTACGTCGCATGGAGGAAGTACAAGGTTATGTACACTATCCGGATTTGGTGAAAAGAAGGATTCTCGAGTTTGAAAACTGTTTTGAACGAAAGGAGGATCCACCTGAGTGCCGATTATCCGCGACGCCTGTGTCGGAGTGCTCAAGTTATTTGCATGGTCGCCATGAAATTCTTCTGCCGAGAGGTCTGAACGATTTATTGAGGTGTGAGGTGAGGATTTAGAAGATTGGCGAATTTTTGCTAACTTGCGGTTCATAGTTGACCTACAAGTAATGTAAGTCTGATGACACACTTCGTATTTACTATCTAACGAATCTATGTCATCCTTTTTCGAATCTACCGCCGACATTAAATAATCGAGGCAACGATCGAATGTTAATTGGACCTTTGACCACAGCTTGTCCAATTCTGTGCTACGAAACTCTAAGTCGTACTGATCTAACAGATCATCCCGCATTTGGTTGAAATGGGAATCGAATTTGATCAAAGCATCCGATGCTCTGATAAAGAGATCTAAAGGTGTGACCGGCATTGTACAGAATTTCTTTGTACAGAATTTGTCAGACAAATTTCCACGAATTAGTAGGAATAATTCACAAAAATGAACAAAAAGTTGCAAAAATGCAATAGAGTTTATTATTTTTGCACCAGGTGTAGGGTGAATCAAGGACTAAAAGCTCCAAAACAAATTTATTTAGGTGAAGAGGAAACACAAATAAACCAAATGTCCGAAAAATTAAACAAATTCCCGCGAATCTGTTCAAAAATTGCAAAAAAGACAATAGTTTTCCAAAAAACTGCAACAAATCAATTGAATTTATTGTTTTAGCAGCGAGGTGTAGGGTGAATCAATGACTGAATGTCCAAAATCGATTAATTTTTGTGAAATGGGAAAACACAAATGGCCAAAATATCGAAAACCAAATAATTTGGGAATTTTCCTTGTGAAAAATGAAAATTTTAAATTCCAAAGGGACCAAATGTAGGGTGCTCTACTTCAGAACAACCAAAAAAGCAAAAAACCGAAACCGAAAATTTAAATATGTTAATAAAAAAGGCGATTTTAGTACATAAATATAAATTTATATTGAATACTTGAATAAATATATATGTTATATTTACTAAAAATATAAATATATAATGCCGATAGTAGGGTGTACGATGTCCAAAAAACCGTTTATACCGAATACCGATTATTTTTTTAAAAATATGCAAATATTTATTTTTCCGAAAAAATATTAAAATATAATTTATACAAAAAAAATTATTTTTCCACCTGCGACCCACTGTAACCGTAGTAATAACGAATGTGTACAACAAAAAGAAATAAAACACAACTAGCGTCGCAGTAGACGTATGCTGGTATGTACTAGTAGGTAAGCAGGTAGAGAGACCACAACGTATTGGCTTGTTGTTGGTAGGTTTTTTTCGTTTTATAAGTGACGCTAGAAGAAATGCAAAAAGGCGGGTAATTTGTAATACGTTTGTTGTTGCAATTCTCACTGAATTATTGACGTAGGGATAGTGAGAAAAAACCGAAATAAATAAAACAACAACACGTATTGGCGATCACTACCCTAGTTGGTGAATAATAAAGAAACACAGTATGCCGTATATTAGATTTATTATATTCACAAAATAAACGATATTTTGCTAATATTTCAAGGGGAATGCAACCTATTTTGGTGAGAATTTTTATAAAATGATTTAGTGTGTGGACTGTATGAAGATTTTAACCGTATTTGTTTGTAATTGCCGACCGATAGGGTGAACTAAAGTCGATCAGTAACCGAAATATTTTTTATGCGAAAAGAGATAAAAATTTAACACTCGCGATTTGCTCACTTATGGAAAACACTGAATTTACATACCTGGTATGTTTTTTGGTGGAATATGTGTTGATGGTGATAATGTATGATGGTTTGATGATGAGGATGGTGGTGAGGGGTGATTGGGGAATCTTTTGTGTGGTAAAAAGAGAAAAAACTCCGAATAACACAAGCAACACCGAGTAAGTTGTCCAATGATTCGTCTCGATTGGATGAAATGTTTAGGCGGACAACAACAAAATCCAAAGGAACTTATCCGGCTCGACTGGACCAAATGTTTAGGTGATCACTCAAAATAGGCCGTAGATAATAGTTGTTTGTGGAGAGTGAGCAAATACAAACCCGTGCAAACCGATAAATAAACAGAAAAAATAAAAACACAAGTTTGTAGTGTGTATAAAATAATAAGGGTAAATGGGGTGATTTATTAAGGCGAAAAGTACTGATGACTTTACCTTATATTGGGTGAGACGCGTTACAATAAACCGAAAAGTACTTCCGTACTGGTGAAGAGATGACTTATAAGTGTTTTGTGTATAAAAACCGAAAGTGAATCAAGGCTGAGGCAATCACTGCTTATTGGAAAGTTCTCACTACGATCCGAACTGAGCGAATACAGTTCCAGGGAGAAATTGCAGAGAAATTCCACTACCAAGAGAGTACTCTCTACGATCCGCGCTGAGCGAACATAGTCTCTGAGAAGATTTGTAGGGCAATGATTGGAAATATCACCCTACGGTCCGCCGTAAGCGAACATAGTTTCTCAGAGGGTTTGAAGAGAACACTTAAGGAAGGGAGGCCTCTCTGCGATCCGAACTAGGCGAACAAAGGCTCCCTGGAGATTTGTAGTGAAAATACCAATAGAGAGTTTCTAACTTAAACATTAGCCGCCAGCCAATTTCAGAATTAAAAAATAATTAATCATTCACAGTCATTACGCAGCTAATCAATGAAAATGTTTACGCATATATTCATGTCAATCAATTTCGAAATTTATTAGCTTTATAAAATTGAAACTAATGATTCCTTGATGTTGGACGGGATTCATTGAAAATCAAATAAATGAATTTTTATTACAACCAGCTTTATCCAGTTGCTGATGTTAACCCATAAAATCAACTTAATCCCTAATCGTTCCAAACTCTGCAAAAGAATATTTGCATTGTTATTAGTTTGCAATTTGTTTATCATATAACAAAGGCAGAGTAACAGCCAGCCTCAGTAGTTAGTTTAGATGGTGTACCAAACTCACACATCTACTAATCTGCCCTTGTTACAATACAATACAACCAACTATGCAGCATTGTTCATAGACCTAAATTACTGTCAATTGAGGTACTTTAGTCTAACATTATCCCATCACATCTCCCTTCCTTTCCTGATTATAGCAATCACTGCCTACTCCTCCTCCTTTTCTCTCACTCAATCCATTTGACATTAGTTAGAATTTTAAAACTGTTTTTGTGTTGTGTAGTCACAAGTAGAGAAGAATCAGGAAAAACAAGATACAACAACAAAAGTTCAGAAAAAATAGAAATCACTTTAGCAAAGTGCCTGAATTTCCGTTTCTCCATAAACAGGCGACATCAAGAAAGGCCAATTTTCTAATAAATGAAAATGTTGTTATGTTTGGTTTTTTATTTAGTAGGAGACATTTGAATTTCATTCATCTTCCGTACCGTCCCCCAACTGTATTCTAATCTGTTTTTAGTTTCATTCATTCAACACGTACAAATCATTTCAATATCCAATGCTACTGCTATTCGCTACAAAAGACAACCCAACGAAAGAAATTTAACAAGCAAAATCAATTAGAATGTCAAGAGATTATTAAAAGCGAAACTAAATTGAAATGATGTTCGGACATTTGGCCAGAAATCTTACTTGGTTTTTTGTTCTCGCTTTGTAACCAAAGTTGGAGAGATGAGGAGATAGCGTGAACAGAAGACCTACTAACGTTTTTCTATGGGTAAAAGACCTACTTAAGGTCTTCTATGGACAGTATACCTTTTTAAGATATTCTATGGACAAAAGTCCTTCTAAATTTCCTTTTTGGACTAAAGTGTTTCTAAAGGTATTCTATTGATGGAAGAGCTTCTGAAGATGTTCTATACACAGAAGATCTTCCAAAGATGGTCTATGCAGAAACAACATTTTAAAGGTCTTCAATGCATAGAAGACCTTTGTAACAGTCAAGGGTAAACAGCGCTTTGACAACGCTCCACCATACATTGTCCCTACCTGACACTAGTGGTATAACAGGCCACACACTGTTAAATTTAACTCCAGTGTATTTTTGCAACCATCGTAGTCAGTGCTTAGGGCGAATAATTCGCATTCGCTTCATGCCTCAGTCACTCAGGTACACCTTGGTGTTACCGAGTTGGGAATACTTTTTGGAAGCTACCCATTAAATTGTGGTGGCTAATAAATTGCACTGGACCTTCGGGTTTTTCAGTTATACAGGGCCTTCGGGTCATCTGTTTTATTCGGCACTGGACCTTCGGGTTTTCAGTTCTACAGGGCCTTTGGGTCATCTGTTCCATTCGGCACTAGACCTTCGGGTTTTTGAGTTCCACAGGGCTTCCGAGTCATCTGTTCCATTCGGCACTGGAACTTCGGGGTTTTCAGTTCTACAGGGCCTTCGGGTCATCTGTTCCACTGTTTGAGTAATAGTAGTACACTGTAGAAACTAGACCGTAGTCCTAGACTAACACCCGAGCGACGAATTTATCGCGTCAATATCCGAACGCCGTACATATAGTATTCCCGAACACCGATACCCGAGCATTAAAACCCGAAGCCGTGTTGCCGAACAACAACAGCCGAACGCCGAACCCATCATGTTCCCGAACATCAACAGCCGAACATATCTTCTTCCCGATCATCTGCAGCCGAACATATCTTCTTCCCGGTCACCTGCTGCCGAACACCGAATACATCGTCTTCCCGATCATCTGCATCTGAACACCGAATTCATCGTCTCCCGATCATCAGCAGCCAAAAACCGAATACGACGTCTTCCTGATCATCTGCGGCCAAACATATCTTCTTCCCGGTCATCTGCAGCCGAACACCGAATACATCGTCTTCCCGATCATCTGCATCTGAACACCGAATTCATCGTCTCCCGATCGTCAGCAGCCAAAAACCGAATACATCGTCTTCCCGATCATCTGAAGCCGAACATGGAATTCATCGTCTTCCCGATCATCTGCAGCCGAACACCGAATACATCGTCTTCCCCATCATCTGCATCCGAACACTGAATTCATCGTCTTCCCGATTATCTGCAGCCGAACACCGAAATCATCGTCTTCCCGATCATCTGTAGCCGAACACCGAATACATCGTCTTCCCGATCATCTGCAGCCGAACACCAAATTCATCGTCTTCCCGATCATCTGCAGCTTAACACCGAATTCATCATTCACACCCGAACACAAACAACACCGTTTTCCCCGAAGGATAACCCGCTAATTCAAGCTGCCAAACCCCAACGGGTCTGCATAATACTTACTCAAACTATTAATTCAAATATATACCCATTGAATTCATTCTTATCGCATTTAAACAAGACGATATTAAATTAATATTTAATCAATAAATCCCCAATTTAGCCCCCAAGGAAAGGGAGAATACTAGTCTATTAATTTCGTAAGGTTTAATGAAGTTACCCCAGCCGACGAGAAAACCACGTTACACCTTCTAATGGTATATTTTGCACAGAAAACCTTCTAAGGGGGTTTCTATGTGCAGAAGACCTTTCAAAGGTATTCTATGGATAGTCCTTTTAGATGTATTCTATAAAGAGAAGACATTCCTAAGGTCTCCTATG
Source organism: Musca autumnalis (assembly GCF_047663935.1). Classification (NCBI taxonomy): domain Eukaryota; kingdom Metazoa; phylum Arthropoda; class Insecta; order Diptera; family Muscidae; genus Musca; species Musca autumnalis. The sequence goes on from NW_027411644.1 coordinate 36,895,711, forward strand.
GACAGAAAACCGTCCAAAGTATTTTATAGACAAAGACTTTCTAAGGGTCTAATATGGACAGAAAACCCGATAAAGGTCTTGTGTGGACAGAAGGCTTTTTATGATTAGAAGATTTACTAAAAGTATTCTATGGAGGGATTAAAGATACCAAGGAACGGTCTTGACCGGCTTTAATATGGCAAAGCCCAGGATCCATCTTGGTCCCTCTTTCATCTCAAGTGGAAAGTGACCTCCCAGTGGTGTCACATAGGGAGCTAACTTTAACACCCGTTAGAGGTAGCGAGTGGAAAAGGTTATACGAGATGCAAATGTCAAAAGAAATGGAACAATATACAGCAACAGCCACAGCCACATGTAACTTACTTATGCTGTTGACATTGTCATCATGGGACGATCAGTAAATTAATCAAATGATACATTTAAAAAGGTCGAAGGAGAATCAGCAAAAGTGGGTCTGGCAGTAAACGGCGAAAAGACAAACCACCAACAGTGGTTTCAATAATTTTGAGGTAGTAAAAGACTTCGTTTACCTCGGCACCGCCATAAACACAGTTTAAAAACAAGGCCACATCTCGTAAAACAAAAACAACGCATTACAAAACACTGATACTACCTGTATTAATGTATGGTTCCGAAGCCTGGCTACTTGCGTAAGCAGATAAGGCAGTGCTTGGTGTGTTTGAGAGAAAAATTCTTCGAAAGATCTACGGGCCAATATGCGTCGAATGAACCACTAGCTGTATCTGCTATACAGCGACATCAGTATAGATGAACGTATCGAGATGCAACGATTGCGTTGGCTAGGCCATATCACAAGAATGAGCGATGATGCTCATGGCGGTACACGCAGAACTGGCAGACCGGCTTCGATGGAGCGAACAAGCTGAAAAAGAGATGGAAAGACGCGGTATTCCAAAAAGCGAAGCAACAATGAAATAGAATTGGAGATCTTTTCTTAGTTCGGCTTATGAAACAAATTTTCTGTAATGGGCAAGCTAATAAGTAAGTATTCTATGGACAGAAGACCTTCCAAAGGTATTCTATTTACAGAGGATCTAGGTTTTCTACGTGAAGAAGACCTCCTAATGTCTTATATGGACAGAAGAGCTCTAAAGATATTCACAAGAGAATACATATTAATGGTCTTCTATACAAAGATAACATTCTATTCTTTAGATAGAAGACGTTTTTAAAAAACACGTTAACTGTCTTCTATATAAAGATAACGTTCGAAATGCATTCTTTAGATAGACGACCTTTTAAAAATTAGCTATGGGAAAAAGACAGACGACCCTTTAAAGATCTTCTATGGCCAAAAGCCCTTCTTAAAGTCCTTCATTTACAGGAAACCTCCTAAAGATGTTTCACAGAAGAAGATCTTCGCGGGGTCTTTAATGGGCAGAAGACATTCTAAAGGTTTTCTATGAAGCGAAGGCCTTGTAAAGGTCTTCTATGGACAGACGGTCTTTTGAAGGTCTTCTACAAAAAAGTATCTTCCAAAGGACTCCTAAGAGCAGAAGATCTGCTAAAGGTCATCAATAAACAGATTACATTAGTCAACACGACTTTTGTTTCAAGCGAAGTTGTTGTTGTTTCTAAATGAAATCGGCGAGCTATTTTCAAATCTGGTCACGGTTTTTCTCCATCAGCTCTAGTTCATGAGATATAGCTCAAAATCGGTTTTTACGAGTTTCACCCAGAATTTCGTTATTTTCGGATACAACATATATTTTTTTGCGGTTTTTCGACACTAATATATTAAGAAGATGTTATACGCTCGATACAAAACGTTTTTTGAAAAAATTCTGGCGAATATATATCAACAAATATAGAAAACATACGATGAATCTTGTAAAAATTGCATATTTTGAGTACTTTAAGCTGTAGTTACGTCATCGGGGGAAGTCATAGGAGCTTCATATGGCATTACGGATATGCTCAGGGTGTCTACTATATAGTCCTGTATTCAAATATATAATATAAAATTCATAGCGCCCACGATTCGCCAATAACCTAAAAACTCGTAAAAATCGATTTTGAGCTATATCTCAAGAACAAGAGCTGATGGAGAAAAACCGTGACCAGATTTGAAAATAGCTCGCCGATTTCATTTAGAAACAACAACAACTTCGGTTGAAACATTCAACTTTTTTAATTTTGTTGAGCAGTGTTATCATTTGAAGACATTCTGAAGGTCTTCTATGGACAGAAGGTATTTTAAAATTCTTTTATGGACAAAATATCTATTTTCAGAACATCTGTTAAAGGTCTTCTATAGGCATATCATATCAGAATATAAGACATTCTAAAGTTCTGTTGTTGTTGGTCTAAACAAAATTTTAAAATGTTGGTTAAAAAATATTTTTTAAAAATTCAACCTCAGTAGCCTGAGAACGCTTGGTGGTCATTGGATGCTTGAAATAATATTGGTTGTAAACATCACGCTTATGAATCTGTTGTTTACTTCTATAGCTGTGTCATTCCCCAAAATGCTTAAGAAATTATGCCAATTCTTATCCTGTATTGTGTTTTTCTCCACTCGAATTCCCATCAGCGAAGAAAGCTGATATGTCCCAAAAAAACATTCAAGATTCCATTAACCTGTAAATGGCATTAAATTAAATGTCCAATGGATTGTATTCAGTTTCAAAAAGAAACACCTAGTTATCGAGCGCAAACCCTAAGCATATTGAAACTAATGAATCCTTTTTTCTGTTTTCCTTTATTCGCTAAAAGACAGGGAGAAATTTATTGCTGAATTTCTTACATTCCTTGTTTCAGCTTAAAGGTAGTGTTTCAGTGGGTAATGCGATTGATTTATAAATAAAATAATAGATTTTCACTGTCGTAATATTGGATATAGAAGAATAGAAATACAAAGGAGCAAACGGTGAAATGGTGCTAAGGTTGAATAAGAAGAATGGCTTTTTAAAGGCGTGAAACATCATAACAATTCAATGTGTTGATGTATGGATAAAGAAATTGTTTTTGATGAAATAATGGGGTAGAGAAAAAGGTGGTTGGCCAATGAATAGTTAGGATAATGGAAGCTCAATTTTAAAATAAATAAAAAAACAAGATTTTAAGTAGCTGCTAAAAGAACTCGTTAGATATTAAATTATGTACTAAGGAACTTAACTTGACCCTGGTAAAGGGGCAAGGTTGTTAGCCATCGATTTTAAGCTTCAAGAGCTTAGTTATAAGTTCTCCTTTCGCCAGATGAACACAAATGGTAAATATCCTTGTCATTGTAGTTATGAATTCACACGTTCATATGCATCCTAAACTTTCTGCCCTCAACCATCACAGGTCCACACCCTTTTCCTCGTAGAAAAAAAATATTACTGATGTGTAGCATTTTTAATGTTCAACTTTAGCTGCATTCTCAACTAGTTTCAAATATCACACACAGAGACACACACCGGCCTTCAGAAACGTTCTTTGTTTCCTCAAAAACAAATTAAAAAGTTCAGAGGATTTTATTATGAAACAAAAATCCACTGAACGCCAATAGAAATTAAAATAGCATCAACGGCAATAATTACTACAACAACGACCCACAGTGTTGCCGCTTCCATACAAAAGTGGACAAAAATAGAAGGAGTTGACGTAGGTTGATGAATTTTTGCACAAATACTTGTAAGGGCATAGGAATGAAAAATTTCAACTTTGGTCCATATCGGTTCAGATTTGTATATAGCCCCCATATATATCTTTCTCCGATTTTGCTATAACTCGGTCAATTTTGATCGAATAGCCTTCAAATTTAATATGTAATATTTTCTTAGCTGAGTAGCTCTACCGATTTTCACAAAAATCGGTTCAGATTTGGATATAGCCCCCGTATATATCTTTCCCCGATTTTGCTATAACTCGGTAAGTTTTGATCGAATAGCCAAATCTGAAGCGATTTTTACGAAAATCGGTGAACCTATTCAGGGACCTAAGAAAATATCACATATCAAATTTGAAGGCTATTCGATCAAAATTGACCGAGTTATAGCAAAATCGGGGAAAGATATATATGGGGGCTATATCCAAATCTGAACCGATTTTAGTGAAAATCGGTAGAGCTACTCAGCGGCCTAAGAAAATGTTACATGTTAAATTTGAAGGCTATTCATCAAAAATTGAGCGAATTATAGCAAAATCTGGGAAAGTTATATATAGGGGCTATAGCCAAATCTGAACCGATTTTTGCTAAAATCGGTGAAACTACTCAGGTGCCTATGAAAATAACACATACTAAATTTGAAGGCTATTCGATCAAAATTGAACGAGTAGTAGCAAAATTGGGAAAAGATATATATGGGGGCTATATAAAATCTGAACCGATATATCTCAGAAGGTTGCAAGGATGGGCAGAATGTTTTTACACATTTTGATTTGGAAGATATGTCCAATTAACGAAAAACAGGAGCCAAGGTGGCAATCAAAAGATCTGCTCTACTAAATATTAAGAATTTAGATTTTTTTATCAAATTTAAATTTTGATTTCTTGATAACGGTACATTGCCCATGTGCAGTTAAAGTCAGCTTTTTGTACTAAAACGTTATATTTATAGCCCACTCATCAAATCCCCATCCAAAACTTTGAGTATTATGAACAAATTTTTCAGAAAATGCCATTTTAAATGTCGCCTTATTTTCATATTATTATCGCCTTAGATTACCTGGGAAATATTTTTCATATTTAAAGAGCTATAACTTCATTATGGATGCACATATCGACAAAATTCTTTAAGATACCTTGTATCGGATGTGTTTACTGTAAGAAAAAAACATAAACATATGTAAAAGTTAACATCACATTTTTTGATTTTTGTCAACGCGGCAACACTGTGCAACCCCACAACTACCCTTGTAGCTGTCAATAGCAAAATTTCAAACCAAGTTGCCTATTGGCCTAGTTTAATTATGAATATGTTTTGTTTGCCCGAAACAATTTTTTAACAAATTTGTACAAAGCACACCACTGACAAGTCACTGAATGAATGACTGGCTGGCTCAGCTAACTGCCTAACTGAGTGACGAACTGACACGAAAGGACGTCAATGTATGGCATGAGTATTTACAAAAATTCACAAAAACCGAACAAAACAAGTCATAAATTATGTGACCATGACAGCCATGAAATAACAATCTTAATAACTTAAATTGATGGTTTTAAATTGGACTTAACATCCGTGCAAACATCCATACATTGATATACACACATACTAACATTCCAGCCATTTTGGTTAGTGTTGTTATTTTTATTTTGTATGGAAGTCACGAAAGGAAGTACATTTTATAAAATGCTTGTGAAAATAAATTAACAACAACAGGTTAAAGGTTAGTGATGCCAAACACATTTCATCACAACAAAGATTACGAAGTGGTAAGTTGTAAAAATTCCGTATTGAATGAAATTTACAACAATTAAGTTGTTTTATTTTTTAAAGAATGTTTTTTAAGGATCCAAAACACAAAAAACGTGGATTCTTAAAGAATATTTTTCAAGAATCCAAAGCACACAAAACGTGGATTTTTAAAGAATATTTCTCCAAGGACTTTTAGACTACAAACCGCGGATATTTAAAGATTATTACTCCAAGGAGTATTAGACTACAAAACGTGAATTTTTTAAAGAATATTTCTCCAAGGACTCAGACCACAAAACGTGGATTTTTAAAGAATATTTCTCCAGGGACTCAAACCACAAAACGTGGATTTTTAAAGAAAATTTCTCAAAGGACTCTTAGACCACAAAACGTGGATTTTTTAAGAATATTTCTCCAAGGACTCTTAGACCAAAAAAGATGGATTTTTAAAGAATATTTCTCCAAGGACTCTTAAACCACAAAACGTGGATTTTTAAAGAATATTTCCCCAAGGACTCTTAGACCACAAAACGTGGATTTTTAAAGAATATTTCCCCAAGGACTCTTAGACCACAAAACTTGGATTTTTAAAGACGACAAAACGTGGATTTTTAAAGAATATTTCTCCAAGGACTCTTAGACCACAAAACTTGGATTTTTAAAGAATATTTCTCCAAGGACTCTTAGACCACAAAACTTGGATTTTTAAAGAAAATTTCTCCAAGGACTCTTGGACCACAAAACTTGGATATTTAAAGAATATTTCTCCAATGACTCTTAGACCACAAAACGTGGATTTTTAAAGAAAATTTCTCCAAGGACTCTTAGACCACAAAACGTGGATTTTAAAGAATATTTTTCCAAAGACTCTTAGACCACAAAACGTGGATTTTTTTAAAGAATATTTCTCCAAGGACTCTTAGACCACAAAACGTGGATTTTTTAAAGAATATTTCTCCAAGGACTCTTAGACTACAAAACGTGGATTTTTAAAGAATATTTCTCCAAGGACTCTTAGACCACAAAACGTGGATTTTTAAAGAATATTTCTCCAAGGACTCTTAGACCACAAAACGTGGATTTTTAAAGAATATTTCTCCAAGGACTCTTAGACCACAAAACGTGGATTTTTAAAGAATATTTTTCCGAGGACTCTTCGACCACAAAACGTGGATTTTTAAAGAAAATTTTTCCGAGGACTCTTAGACCACAAAACGTGGATTTTTAAAGAAAATTTTTCCGAGGACTCTTAGACCACAAAACGTGGATTTTTAAAGAAAATTTTTCCGAGGACTCTTAGACCACAAAACGTGGATTTTTAAAGAAAATTTTTCCGAGGACTCTTAGACCACAAAACGTGGATTTTTAAAGAAAATTTTTCCGAGGACTCTTAGACCACAAAACGTGGATTTTTAAAGAAAATTTTTCCGAGGACTCTTAGACCACAAAACGTGGATTTTTAAAGAAAATTTTTCCGAGGACTCTTAGACCACAAAACGTGGATTTTTAAAGAAAATTTTTCCGAGGACTCTTAGACCACAAAACGTGGATTTTTAAAGAAAATTTTTCCAAGGACTCTTAGACAACAAAACGTGGATTTTTAAAGAAAATTTCTCCAAGGACTCTTAGACCACAAAACGTGGATTTTTAAACAATATTTCTCCAAGGACTCTTAGACCACAAAACGTGGATTTTTAAAGAAAATTTCTCCAAGGACTCTTAGAGCACAAAACGTGGATTTTTAAAGAAAATTTCTCCAAGGACTCTTAGACCACAAAATGAGGATTTTTAAAGAATATTTCTCCAAGGGCTCTTAGACCACAAAACGTGGATTTTTAAAGAATATTTCTCCAAGGACTCTTAGACCACAAAACGTGGATTTTTAAAGAATATTTCTCCAAGGACTCTTAGACCACAAAACGTAAATTTTTAAAGAATATTTCTCCAAGGACTCTTAGACCACAAAACGTAGATTTTTAAACAATATTTCTCCAAGGACTCTTAGATCACAAAACGTGGATTTTTAAACAATATTTCTCCAAGGACTCTTAGACCACAAAACGTCGATTTTTAAACAATATTTCTCCAAGGACTCTTAGACAACAAAACGTGGATTTTTAAAGAATATTTCTCCAAGGACTCTTGGACCACAAAACGTGGATTTTTAAAGAATATTTCTCCAAGGACTCTTGGACCACAAAACGTGGATTTTTAAAGAATATTTCTCCAAGGACTCTTAGACCACAAAACGTGGATTTTTAAAAAATATTTCTCCAAGGACTCTAAGACCACAAAACGTGGATTTTTAAAGAATATTTCTCCAAGGACTCTTAGACCACAAAACGTGGATTTTTAAAGAATATTTCTCCAAGGACTCTTAGACAACAAAACGTGGATTTTTAAAGAATATTTCTCCAAGGACTCTTAGGCCACAAAACGTGGATTTTTAAAGAATATTTCTCCAAGGACTCTTAGACCACCAAAACGTGGATTTTTAAAGAATATTTCTCCAAGAACTCTTAGACCACCAAATCGTGGATTTTTAAAGAATATTTCTCCAAGGACTCTTAGACCACAAAACGGGGATTTTTAAAGAATATTTCTCAAAGGACCCTTAGACTACAAAACGTGGATTTAAAAAAAAAATATTTCTCTATGGGCTCTTAGACCACAAAACGTGGATTTTTAAAGAATATTTCTCCAAGGACTCTTAGACCACAAAACGTGGATTTTTAAAGAAAATTTCTCCAAGGACTCTTAGACCACAAAACGCGGATTTTTAAAGAAAATTTCTCCAAGGACTCTTAGACCACAAAACGTGAGTTTTTAAAGAAAATTTCTTCAAGGACTCTTAGACCACAAAACGTAAATTTTTAAAGAATATTTCTCCAAGGACTCTTAGACCACAAAACGTAAATTTTTAAAGAATATTTCTCCAAGGACTCTTAGACCACAAAACGTAGATTTTTAAACAATATTTCTCCAAGGACTCTTAGATCACAAAACGTGGATTTTTAAACAATATTTCTCCGAGGACTCTTAGACCACAAAACGTCGATTTTTAAACAATATTTCTCCAAGGACTCTTAGACAACAAAACGTGGATTTTTAAAGAATATTTCTCCAAGGACTCTTGGACCACAAAACGTGGATTTTTAAAGAATATTTCTCCAAGGACTCTTGGACCACAAAACGTGGATTTTTAAAGAATATTTCTCCAAGGACTCTTAGACCACAAAACGTGGATTTTTAAAAAATATTTCTCCAAGGACTCTAAGACCACAAAACGTGGATTTTTAAAGAATATTTCTCCAAGGACTCTTAGACCACAAAACGTGGATTTTTAAAGAATATTTCTCCAAGGACTCTTAGACAACAAAACGTGGATTTTTAAAGAATATTTCTCCAAGGACTCTTAGGCCACAAAACGTGGATTTTTAAAGAATATTTCTCCAAGGACTCTTAGACCACCAAAACGTGGATTTTTAAAGAATATTTCTCCAAGGACTCTTAGACCACCAAAACGTGGATTTTTAAAGAATATTTCTCCAAGAACTCTTAGACCACCAAATCGTGGATTTTTAAAGAATATTTCTCCAAGGACTCTTAGACCACAAAACGTGGATTTTTAGAGAATATTTCCCCAAGGACTCTTAGACCACAAAACGTTGATTTTTAAAGAATATTTCTCGAAGGACTCTTAGACCACAAAACGTGGATTTTTTAAAGAATATTTCTCCAAGGACTCTTAGACCACAAAACGTGGATTTTTAAAGAAAATTTCTCCAAGGGCTCTTGGACCACAAAACGTGGATTTTTAAAGAAAATTTCTCCAAGGACTCTTAGACCACAAAACGTGGATTTTTAAAGAAAATTTCTCCAAGGACTCTTAGACCACAACACGTGGTTTTTAAAAAAAATTTTTCCAACGACTCTTAGACCACAAAACGTGGATTTTTAAAGAAAATTTCTCCAAGGACTCTTAGACCACAAAACGTGGATTTTTAAAGAAAATTTCTCCAAGGACTCTTAGACCACAAAACGCGGATTGTTAAAGAAAATTTCTCCAAGGACTCTTAGACCACAAAACACGGATTTTTAAAGAAAATTTCTCCAAGGACTCTTAGACCACAAAACGTGGGTTTTTAAAGAAAATTTCTCCAAGGACTCTTAGACCACAAAACGTGGGTTTTTAAAGAAAATTTCTTCAAGGACTCTTAGACCACAAAACGAGGATTTTTAAAGAAAATTTCTTCAAGGACTCTTAGACCACAAAACGAGGATTTTTAAACAATATTTCTCCAAGGACTCTTAGACAACAAAACGTGGATTTTTAAAGAAAATTTCTCCAAGGACTCTTAGACCACAAAACGTGGATTTTTAAACAATATTTCTCCAAGGACTCTTAGACCACAAAACGTGGATTTTTAAAGAAAATTTCTCCAAGGACTCTTAGACCACAAAACGCGGATTTTTAAAGAAAATTTCTCCAAGGACTCTTAGACCACAAAACGCGGATTTTTAAAGAAAATTTCTCCAAGGACTCTTAGACCACAAAACGTGGGTTTTTAAAGAAAATTTCTCCAAGGACTCTTAGACCACAAAACGTGGGTTTTTAAAGAAAATTTCTTCAAGGACTCTTAGACCACAAAACGAGGATTTTTAAAGAAAATTTCTTCAAGGACTCTAAGACCACAAAACGTGGATTTTTAAAGAATATTTCTCCAAGGACTCTTAGACCACAAAACGTGGATTTTTAAAGAATATTTCTCCAAGGACTCTTAGACAACAAAACGTGGATTTTTAAAGAATATTTCTCCAAGGACTCTTAGGCCACAAAACGTGGATTTTTAAAGAATATTTCTCCAAGGACTCTTAGACCACCAAAACGTGGATTTTTAAAGAATATTTCCCCAAGGACTCTTAGACCACAAAACGTGGATTTTTAAAGAATATTTCTCCAAGGACTCTTAGACCACAAAACGTGGATTTTTAAAGAATATTTCTCCAAGGACTCTTAGACCACAAAACGTAAATTTTTAAAGAATATTTCTCCAAGGACTCTTAGACCACAAAACGTAGATTTTTAAACAATATTTCTCCAAGGACTCTTAGATCACAAAACGTGGATTTTTAAACAATATTTCTCCAAGGACTCTTAGACCACAAAACGTCGATTTTTAAACAATATTTCTCCAAGGACTCTTAGACAACAAAACGTGGATTTTTAAAGAATATTTCTTCAAGGACTCTTGGACCACAAAACGTGGATTTTTAAAGAATATTTCTTCAAGGACTCTTGGACCACAAAACGTGGATTTTTAAAGAATATTTCTCCAAGGACTCTTAGACCACAAAACGTGGATTTTTAAAAAATATTTCTCCAAGGACTCTAAGACCACAAAACGTGGATTTTTAAAGAATATTTCTCCAAGGACTCTTAGACCACAAAACGTGGATTTTTAAAGAATATTTCTCCAAGGACTCTTAGACAACAAAACGTGGATTTTTAAAGAATATTTCTCCAAGGACTCTTAGGCCACAAAACGTGGATTTTTAAAGAATATTTCTCCAAGGACTCTTAGACCACCAAAACGTGGATTTTTAAAGAATATTTCTCCAAGGACTCTTAGACCACCAAAACGTGGATTTTTAAAGAATATTTCTCCAAGAACTCTTAGACCACCAAATCGTGGATTTTTAAAGAATATTTCTCCAAGGACTCTTAGACCACCAAAACGTGGATTTTTAAAGAATATTTCTCCAAGAACTCTTAGACCACCAAATCGTGGATTTTTAAAGAATATTTCTCCAAGGACTCTTAGACCACAAAACGGGGATTTTTAAAGAATATTTCTCCAAGGACTCTTAGACCACCAAAACGTGGATTTTTAAAGAATATTACTCCAAGAACTCTTAGACCACCAAATCGTGGATTTTTAAAGAATATTTCTCCAAGGACTCTTAGACCACAAAACGGGGATTTTTAAAGAATATTTCTCCAAGGACTCTTAGACCACAAAACGGGGATTTTTAAAGAATATTTCTCAAAGGACCCTTAGACTACAAAACGTGGATTTAAAAAAAAGATATTTCTCTATGGGCTCTTAGACCACAAAACGTGGATTTTTAAAGAATATTTCTACAAGGACTCTTAGACCAAAAAAGGTGGATTTTCAAAGAATATTTCTTAAAGGACTCTTAGACCACAAAACATGGATTTTTAGAGAATATTTCCCCAAGGACTTTTAGAACACAAAACGTTGATTTTTAAAGAATATTTCTCGAAGGACTCTTAGACCACAAAACGTGGATTTTTTAAAGAATATTTCTCCAAGGACTCTTAGACCACAAAACGTGGATTTTTAAAGAATATTTCTCCAAGGACTCTTAGAACCACAAAACGTGGATTTTTTTAAAGAATATTTCTCCAAGGACTCTTAGACCACAAAACGTGGATTTTTAAAGAATATTTCTCCAAGTACTCTTAGACCACAAAACGTGGATGTTTTAAAGAATATTTCTCCAAGGACTCTTAGACCACAAAACGTGGATTTTTAAAGAAAATTTCTCCAAGGACTCTTAGACCACAAAACGCGGATTTTTAAAGAAAATTTCTCCAAGGACTCTTAGTCCACAAAACGCGGATTTTTAAAGAAAATTTCTCCAAGGACTCTTAGACCACAAAACGTGGGTTTTTAAAGAAAATTTCTCCAAGGACTCTTAGACCACAAAACGTGAGTTTTTAAAGAAAATTTCTTCAAGGACTCTTAGACCACAAAACGTAAATTTTTAAAGAATATTTCTCCAAGGACTCTTAGACCACAAAACGTAGATTTTTAAACAATATTTCTCCAAGGACTCTTAGATCACAAAACGTGGATTTTTAAAGAATATTTCTCCGAGGACTCTTAGACCACAAAACGTCGATTTTTAAACAATATTTCTCCAAGGACTCTTAGACAACAAAACGTGGATTTTTAAAGAATATTTCTCCAAGGACTCTTGGACCACAAAACGTGGATTTTTAAAGAATATTTCTCCAAGGACTCTTGGACCACAAAACGTGGATTTTTAAAGAATATTTCTCCAAGGACTCTTAGACCACAAAACGTGGATTTTTAAAAAATATTTCTCCAAGGACTCTAAGACCACAAAACGTGGATTTTTAAAGAATATTTCTCCAAGGACTCTTAGACCACAAAACGTGGATTTTTAAAGAATATTTCTCCAAGGACTGTTAGACAACAAAACGTGGATTTTTAAAGAATATTTCTCCAAGGACTCTTAGGCCACAAAACGTGGATTTTTAAAGAATATTTCTCCAAGGACTCTTAGACCACCAAAACGTGGATTTTTAAAGAATATTTCTCCAAGGACTCTTAGACCACCAAAACGTGGATTTTTAAAGAATATTTCTCCAAGAACTCTTAGACCACCAAATCGTGGATTTTTAAAGAATATTTCTCCAAGGACTCTTAGACCACAAAACGTGGATTTTTAGAGAATATTTCCCCAAGGACTCTTAGACCACAAAACGTTGATTTTTAAAGAATATTTCTCGAAGGACTCTTAGACCACAAAACGTGGATTTTTTAAAGAATATTTCTCCAAGGACTCTTAGACCACAAAACGTGGATTTTTAAAGAAAATTTCTCCAAGGGCTCTTGGACCACAAAACGTGGATTTTTAAAGAAAATTTCTCCAAGGACTCTTAGACCACAAAACGTGGATTTTTAAAGAAAATTTCTCCAAGGACTCTTAGACCACAACACGTGGTTTTTAAAGAAAATTTTTCCAACGACTCTTAGACCACAAAACGTGGATTTTTAAAGAAAATTTCTCCAAGGACTCTTAGACCACAAAACGTGGATTTTTAAAGAAAATTTCTCCAAGGACTCTTAGACCACAAAACGCGGATTTTTAAAGAAAATTTCTCCAAGGACTCTTAGACCACAAAACGCGGATTTTTAAAGAAAATTTCTCCAAGGACTCTTAGACCACAAAACGTGGGTTTTTAAAGAAAATTTCTCCAAGGACTCTTAGACCACAAAACGTGGGTTTTTAAAGAAAATTTCTTCAAGGACTCTTAGACCACAAAACGAGGATTTTTAAAGAAAATTTCTTCAAGGACTCTTAGACCACAAAACGAGGATTTTTAAACAATATTTCTCCAAGGACTCTTAGACAACAAAACGTGGATTTTTAAAGAAAATTTCTCCAAGGACTCTTAGACCACAAAACGTGGATTTTTAAACAATATTTCTCCAAGGACTCTTAGACCACAAAACGTGGATTTTTAAAGAAAATTTCTCCAAGGACTCTTAGACCACAAAACGCGGATTTTTAAAGAAAATTTCTCCAAGGACTCTTAGACCACAAAACGCGGATTTTTAAAGAAAATTTCTCCAAGGACTCTTAGACCACAAAACGTGGGTTTTTAAAGAAAATTTCTCCAAGGACTCTTAGACCACAAAACGTGGGTTTTTAAAGAAAATTTCTTCAAGGACTCTTAGACCACAAAACGAGGATTTTTAAAGAAAATTTCTTCAAGGACTCTTAGACCACAAAACGTGGATTTTTAAACAATATTTCTTCAAGGACTCTTAGACAACAAAACGTGGATTTTTAAAGAAAATTTCTCCAAGGACTCTTAGACCACAAAACGTGGATTTTTAAACAATATTTCTCCAAGGACTCTTAGACCACAAAACGTGGATTTTTAAAGAAAATTTCTCCAAGGACTCTTAGACCACAAAACGTGGATTTTTAAAGAAAATTTCTCCAAGGACTCTTAGACCACAAAATGAGGATTTTTAAAGAATATTTCTCCAAGGGCTCTTAGACCACAAAACGTGGATTTTTAAAGAATATTTCTCCAAGGACTCTTAGACCACAAAACGTAAATTTTTAAAGAATATTTCTCCAAGGACTCTTAGACCACAAAACGTAGATTTTTAAACAATATTTCTCCAAGGACTCTTAGATCACAAAACGTGGATTTTTAAACAATATTTCTCCAAGGACTCTTAGACCACAAAACGTCGATTTTTAAACAATATTTCTCCAAGGACTCTTAGACAACAAAACGTGGATTTTTAAAGAATATTTCTCCAAGGACTCTTGGACCACAAAACGTGGATTTTTAAAGAATATTTCTTCAAGGACTCTTGGACCACAAAACGTGGATTTTTAAAGAATATTTCTCCAAGGACTCTTAGACCACAAAACGTGGATTTTTAAAAAATATTTCTCCAAGGACTCTAAGACCACAAAACGTGGATTTTTAAAGAATATTTCTCCAAGGACTCTTAGACCACAAAACGTGGATTTTTAAAGAATATTTCTCCAAGGACTCTTAGACAACAAAACGTGGATTTTTAAAGAATATTTCTCCAAGGACTCTTAGGCCACAAAACGTGGATTTTTAAAGAATATTTCTCCAAGGACTCTTAGACCACCAAAACGTGGATTTTTAAAGAATATTTCTCCAAGGACTCTTAGACCACCAAAACGTGGATTTTTAAAGAATATTTCTCCAAGAACTCTTAGACCACCAAATCGTGGATTTTTAAAGAATATTTCTCCAAGGACTCTTAGACCACCAAAACGTGGATTTTTAAAGAATATTTCTCCAAGAACTCTTAGACCACCAAATCGTGGATTTTTAAAGAATATTTCTCCAAGGACTCTTAGACCACAAAACGGGGATTTTTAAAGAATATTTCTCCAAGGACTCTTAGACCACAAAACGGGGATTTTTAAAGAATATTTCTCAAAGGACCCTTAGACTACAAAACGTGGATTTAAAAAAAAGATATTTCTCTATGGGCTCTTAGACCACAAAACGTGGATTTTTAAAGAATATTTCTACAAGGACTCTTAGACCAAAAAAGGTGGATTTTCAAAGAATATTTCTTAAAGGACTCTTAGACCACAAAACGTGGATTTTTAGAGAATATTTCCCCAAGGACTTTTAGACCACAAAACGTTGATTTTTAAAGAATATTTCTCGAAGGACTCTTAGACCACAAAACGTGGATTTTTTAAAGAATATTTCTCCAAGGACTCTTAGACCACAAAACGTGGATTTTTTAAAGAATATTTCTCCAAGGACTCTTAGAACCACAAAACGTGGATTTTTTTAAAGAATATTTCTCCAAGGACTCTTAGACCACAAAACGTGGATTTTTAAAGAATATTTCTCCAAGTACTCTTAGACCACAAAACGTGGATGTTTTAAAGAATATTTCTCCAAGGACTCTTTGACAACAAAACGTGGATTTTTTAAAGAATATTTCTCCAAGGACTCTTAGACCACAAAACGTGGTTTTTTAAAGAATATTTTTCAAAGGAATCTTAGACCACAAAACGTGGATTTTTAAAGAATATTTCTCCAAGGACTCTTAGAACCACAAAACGTGGATTTTTTTAAAGAATATTTCTCCAAGTACTCTTAGACCACAAAACGTGGATTTTTTAAAGAATATTTCTCCAAGGACTCTTTGACAACAAAACATGGATTTTTTAAAGAATATTTCTCCAAGGACTCTTAGACCACAAAACGTGGATTTTTAAAGAATATTTTTCAAAGGAATCTTAGACCACAAAACGTGGATTTTTAAAGAATATTTCTCCAAGGACTCTTAGACCACAAAACGTGGATTTTTAAAGAATATTTCTCCAAGGAATCTTAGACCACAAAACTTGGATATTTAAAGAATATTTCTCCAAGGTCTCTTAGACCACAAAACGTGGATTTTTAAAGAAAATTTCTCCAAGGACTCTTGGACCACAAAACGTGGATTTTTAAAGAAAATTTCTCCAAGGACTCTTAGACCACAAAACGTGGATTTTTAAAGAAAATTTCTCCAAGGACTCTTAGACCACAAAACGTGGATTTTTAAAGAAAATTTTTCCAACGACTCTTAGACCACAAAACGTGGATTTTTAAAGAAAATTTCTCCAAGGACTCTTAGACCACAAAACGTGGATTTTTAAAGAAAATTTCTCCAAGGACTCTTAGACCACAAAACGCGGATTTTTAAAGAAAATTTCTCCAAGGACTCTTAGACCACAAAACGCGGATTTTTAAAGAAAATTTCTCCAAGGACTCTTAGACCACAAAACGTGGGTTTTTAAAGAAAATTTCTCCAAGGACTCTTAGACCACAAAACGTGGGTTTTTAAAGAAAATTTCTTCAAGGACTCTTAGACCACAAAACGAGGATTTTTAAAGAAAATTTCTTCAAGGACTCTTAGACCACAAAACGTGGATTTTTAAACAATATTTCTCCAAGGACTCTTAGACAACAAAACGTGGATTTTTAAAGAAAATTTCTCCAAGGACTCTTAGACCACAAAACGTGGATTTTTAAACAATATTTCTCCAAGGACTCTTAGACCACAAAACGTGGATTTTTAAAGAAAATTTCTCCAAGGACTCTTAGACCACAAAACGTGGATTTTTAAAGAAAATTTCTCCAAGGACTCTTAGACCACAAAACGTGGATTTTTAACGAATATTTCTCCAAGGACTCTTAGACCACAAAATGTGGATTTTTAAAGAATATTTCTCCAAGGGCTCTTAGACCACAAAACGTGGATTTTTAAAGAATATTTCTCCAAGGACTCTTAGACCACAAAACGTGGATTTTTAAAGAATATTTCTCCAAGGACTCTTAGACCACAAAACGTAGATTTTTAAACAATATTTCTCCAAGGACTCTTAGACCACAAAACGTGGATTTTTAAACAAAATTTCTCCAAGGACTCTTAGACCACAAAACGTGGATTTTTAAACAATATTTCTCCAAGGACTCTTAGACAACAAAACGTGGATTTTTAAAGAATATTTCTCCAAGGACTCTTGGACCACAAACGTGGATTTTTAAAGAATATTTCTCCAAGGACTCTTAGACCACAAAACGGGGATTTTTGAAGAATATTTCTCCAAGGACTGTTAGACCACAAAACGTGGATTTTTAAACAATATTTCTCCAAGGACTCTTAGACAACAAAACGTGGATTTTTAAAGAATATTTCTCCAAGGACTCTTGGACCACAAACGTGGATTTTTAAAGAATATTTCTCCAAGGACTCTTAGACCACAAAACGGGGATTTTTGAAGAATATTTCTCCAAGGACTCTTAGACCACAAAACGTGGATTTTTAAACAATATTTCTCCAAGGACTCTTAGACAACAAAACGTGGATTTTTAAAGAATATTTCTCCAAGGACTCTTGGACCACAAACGTGGATTTTTAAAGAATATTTCTCCAAGGACTCTTAGACCACAAAACGTGGATTTTTAAACAAAATTTCTCCAAGGACTCTTAGACCACAAAACGTGGATTTTTAAAAAATATTTCTCCAAGGACTCTTAGACCACAAAACGTGGATTTTTTAAAGAATACTTCTCCAAGGACTCTTAGACCACAAAACGTGGATTTTTTAAAGAATATTTCTCCAAGGACTCTTCGACCACAAAACGTGGATTTTTTAAGGATTTTTCTCCAAGGACTCTTAGACCACAAAACGTGAATTTTTTAAAGAATATTTCTCCAAGGACTCTTAGACCACAAAACGTGAATTTTTTAAAGAATATTTCTCCAAGGACTCTTAGACCACAAAACGTGAATTTTTTAAAGAATATTTCTCCAAGGACTCTTAGACCACAAAACGTGGATTTTTTAAAGAATATTTCTTCAAGGACTCTTAGACCACAAAACGTGGATTTTTAAAGAATATTTCTTCAAGGACTCTTAGACCACAAAACGTGGATTTTTAAAGAATATTTCTCCGAGGACTCTTAGACCACAAAACGTGGATTTTTAAAGAATATTTCTCCAAGGACTTTTAGACTACAAAACGTGGATTTAAAAAAAAGATATTTCTCTATGGGCTCTTAGACCACAAAACGTGGATTTTTAAAGAATATTTCTACAAGGACTCTTAGACCACAAAACGTGGATTTTTAAAGAAAATTTCTCCAAGGACTCTTAGACCACAAAACTTGGATATTTAAAGAATATTTCTCCAAGGTCTCTTAGACCACAAAACGTGGATTTTTAAAGAAAATTTCTCCAAGGACTCTTGGACCACAAAACGTGGATTTTTAAAGAAAATTTCTCCAAGGACTCTTAGACCACAAAACGTGGATTTTTTAAAGAATATTTCTCCAAGGACTCTTAGAACCACAAAACGCGGATTTTTAAAGAAAATTTCTCCAAGGACTCTTAGACCACAAAACGCGGATTTTTAAAGAAAATTTCTCCAAGGACTCTTAGACCACAAAACGTGGGTTTTTAAAGAAAATTTCTCCAAGGACTCTTAGACCACAAAACGTGGGTTTTTAAAGAAAATTTCTTCAAGGACTCTTAGACCACAAAACGAGGATTTTTAAAGAAAATTTCTTCAAGGACTCTTAGACCACAAAACGTGGATTTTTAAACAATATTTCTCCAAGGACTCTTAGACAACAAAACGTGGATTTTTAAAGAAAATTTCTCCAAGGACTCTTAGACCACAAAACGTGGGTTTTTAAAGAAAATTTCTTCAAGGACTCTTAGACCACAAAACGAGGATTTTTAAAGAAAATTTCTTCAAGGACTCTTAGACCACAAAACGTGGATTTTTAAACAATATTTCTCCAAGGACTCTTAGACAACAAAACGTGGATTTTTAAAGAAAATTTCTCCAAGGACTCTTAGACCACAAAACGTGGATTTTTAAACAATATTTCTCCAAGGACTCTTAGACAACAAAACGTGGATTTTTAAAGAAAATTTCTCCAAGGACTCTTAGACCACAAAACGTGGATTTTTAAAGAAAATTTCTCCAAGGACTCTTAGACCACAAAACGTGGATTTTTAAAGAAAATTTCTCCAAGGACTCTTAGACCACAAAACGTGGATTTTTAACGAATATTTCTCCAAGGACTCTTAGACCACAAAATGTGGATTTTTAAAGAAAATTTCTCCAAGGGCTCTTAGACCACAAAACGTGGATTTTTAAAGAATATTTCTCCAAGGACTCTTAGACCACAAAACGTGGATTTTTAAAGAATATTTCTCCAAGGACTCTTAGACCACAAAACGTAAATTTTTAAAGAATATTTCTCCAAGGACTCTTAGACCACAAAACGTAGATTTTTAAACAATATTTCTCCAAGGACTCTTAGACCACAAAACGTGGATTTTTAAACAAAATTTTTCCAAGGACTCTTAGACCACAAAACGTGGATTTTTAAACAATATTTCTCCAAGGACTCTTAGACAACAAAACGTGGATTTTTAAAGAATATTTCTCCAAGGACTCTTGGACCACAAACGTGGATTTTTAAAGAATATTTCTCCAAGGACTCTTAGACCACAAAACGGGGATTTTTGAAGAATATTTCTCCAAGGACTGTTAGACCACAAAACGTGGATTTTTAAAAAATATTTCTCCAAGGACTCTTAGACCACAAAACGTGGATTTTTTAAAGAATACTTCTCCAAGGACTCTTAGACCACAAAACGTGGATTTTTTAAAGAATATTTCTCCAAGGACTCTTCGACCACAAAACGTGGATTTTTTAAGGATTTTTCTCCAAGGACTCTTAGACCACAAAACGTGGATTTTTTAAAGAATATTTCTCCAAGGACTCTTAGACCACAAAACGTGGATTTTTTAAAGAATATTTCTCCAAGGACTCTTAGACCACAAAACGTGAATTTTTTAAAGAATATTTCTCCAAGGACTCTTAGACCACAAAACGTGGATTTTTTAAAGAATATTTCTTCAAGGACTCTTAGACCACAAAACGTGGATTTTTAAAGAATATTTCTTCAAGGACTCTTAGACCACAAAACGTGGATTTTTAAAGAATATTTCTCCGAGGACTCTTAGACCACAAAACGTGGATTTTTAAAGAATATTTCTCCGAGGACTCTTAGACCACAAAACGTGGATTTTTAAAGAATATTTCTCCAAGGACTTTTAGACTACAAAACGTGGAGTTTTAAAGAATATTTCTCCAAGGACTCTTAGACCACAAAACGTGGATTTTTAAAGAATATTTCTCCAAGGACTCTTAGACTACAAAACGTGGAGTTTTAAAGAATATTTCTCCAAGGACTCTTAGACCACAAAACGTGGATTTTTAAAGAATATTTCTCCGAGGACTCTTAGACCACAAAACGTGGATTTTTAAAGAATATTTCTCCGAGGACTCTTAGACCACAAAACGTGGATTTTTAAAGAATATTTCTCCGAGGACTCTTAGACCACAAAACGTGGATTTTTAAAGAATATTTCTCCAAGGACTCTTAGACTACAAAACGTGGAGTTTTAAAGAATATTTCTCCAAGGACTCTTAGACCACAAAACGTGGATTTTTAAAGAATATTTCTCCGAGGACTCTTAGACCACAAAACGTGGATTTTTAAAGAATATTTCTCCAAGGACTCTTAGACTACAAAACGTGGATTTTTATAGAATATTTATCCAAAGAAAAAAGTTTGGAAATTTTGAAAATTTAGAAATTTTAAAAAATCCACGCTTGGTGTTTTCTGTGCGTTTTAAAAATAAAATTTAATAAGTCTTTAATAATTTGCTTTTGAGTAAACAAAATTTCTCCAAGGACTCTTAGACCACAAAACGTGGATTTTTAAAAAATATTTCTCCAAGGACTCTTAGACCACAAAACGTGGATTTTTTAAAGAATACTTCTCCAAGGACTCTTAGACCACAAAACGTGGATTTTTTAAAGAATATTTCTCCAAGGACTCTTCGACCACAAAACGTGGATTTTTTAAGGATTTTTCTCCAAGGACTCTTAGACCACAAAACGTGAATTTTTTAAAGAATATTTCTCCAAGGACTCTTAGACCACAAAACGTGAATTTTTTAAAGAATATTTCTCCAAGGACTCTTAGACCACAAAACGTGAATTTTTTAAAGAATATTTCTCCAAGGACTCTTAGACCACAAAACGTGGATTTTTTAAAGAATATTTCTTCAAGGACTCTTAGACCACAAAACGTGGATTTTTAAAGAATATTTCTTCAAGGACTCTTAGACCACAAAACGTGGATTTTTAAAGAATATTTCTCCGAGGACTCTTAGACCACAAAACGTGGATTTTTAAAGAATATTTCTCCAAGGACTTTTAGACTACAAAACGTGGATTTAAAAAAAAGATATTTCTCTATGGGCTCTTAGACCACAAAACGTGGATTTTTAAAGAATATTTCTACAAGGACTCTTAGACCACAAAACGTGGATTTTTAAAGAAAATTTCTCCAAGGACTCTTAGACCACAAAACTTGGATATTTAAAGAATATTTCTCCAAGGTCTCTTAGACCACAAAACGTGGATTTTTAAAGAAAATTTCTCCAAGGACTCTTGGACCACAAAACGTGGATTTTTAAAGAAAATTTCTCCAAGGACTCTTAGACCACAAAACGTGGATTTTTTAAAGAATATTTCTCCAAGGACTCTTAGAACCACAAAACGCGGATTTTTAAAGAAAATTTCTCCAAGGACTCTTAGACCACAAAACGCGGATTTTTAAAGAAAATTTCTCCAAGGACTCTTAGACCACAAAACGTGGGTTTTTAAAGAAAATTTCTCCAAGGACTCTTAGACCACAAAACGTGGGTTTTTAAAGAAAATTTCTTCAAGGACTCTTAGACCACAAAACGAGGATTTTTAAAGAAAATTTCTTCAAGGACTCTTAGACCACAAAACGTGGATTTTTAAACAATATTTCTCCAAGGACTCTTAGACAACAAAACGTGGATTTTTAAAGAAAATTTCTCCAAGGACTCTTAGACCACAAAACGTGGGTTTTTAAAGAAAATTTCTTCAAGGACTCTTAGACCACAAAACGAGGATTTTTAAAGAAAATTTCTTCAAGGACTCTTAGACCACAAAACGTGGATTTTTAAACAATATTTCTCCAAGGACTCTTAGACAACAAAACGTGGATTTTTAAAGAAAATTTCTCCAAGGACTCTTAGACCACAAAACGTGGATTTTTAAACAATATTTCTCCAAGGACTCTTAGACAACAAAACGTGGATTTTTAAAGAAAATTTCTCCAAGGACTCTTAGACCACAAAACGTGGATTTTTAAAGAAAATTTCTCCAAGGACTCTTAGACCACAAAACGTGGATTTTTAAAGAAAATTTCTCCAAGGACTCTTAGACCACAAAACGTGGATTTTTAACGAATATTTCTCCAAGGACTCTTAGACCACAAAATGTGGATTTTTAAAGAAAATTTCTCCAAGGGCTCTTAGACCACAAAACGTGGATTTTTAAAGAATATTTCTCCAAGGACTCTTAGACCACAAAACGTGGATTTTTAAAGAATATTTCTCCAAGGACTCTTAGACCACAAAACGTAAATTTTTAAAGAATATTTCTCCAAGGACTCTTAGACCACAAAACGTAGATTTTTAAACAATATTTCTCCAAGGACTCTTAGACCACAAAACGTGGATTTTTAAACAAAATTTTTCCAAGGACTCTTAGACCACAAAACGTGGATTTTTAAACAATATTTCTCCAAGGACTCTTAGACAACAAAACGTGGATTTTTAAAGAATATTTCTCCAAGGACTCTTGGACCACAAACGTGGATTTTTAAAGAATATTTCTCCAAGGACTCTTAGACCACAAAACGGGGATTTTTGAAGAATATTTCTCCAAGGACTGTTAGACCACAAAACGTGGATTTTTAAAAAATATTTCTCCAAGGACTCTTAGACCACAAAACGTGGATTTTTTAAAGAATACTTCTCCAAGGACTCTTAGACCACAAAACGTGGATTTTTTAAAGAATATTTCTCCAAGGACTCTTCGACCACAAAACGTGGATTTTTTAAGGATTTTTCTCCAAGGACTCTTAGACCACAAAACGTGGATTTTTTAAAGAATATTTCTCCAAGGACTCTTAGACCACAAAACGTGGATTTTTTAAAGAATATTTCTCCAAGGACTCTTAGACCACAAAACGTGAATTTTTTAAAGAATATTTCTCCAAGGACTCTTAGACCACAAAACGTGGATTTTTTAAAGAATATTTCTTCAAGGACTCTTAGACCACAAAACGTGGATTTTTAAAGAATATTTCTTCAAGGACTCTTAGACCACAAAACGTGGATTTTTAAAGAATATTTCTCCGAGGACTCTTAGACCACAAAACGTGGATTTTTAAAGAATATTTCTCCGAGGACTCTTAGACCACAAAACGTGGATTTTTAAAGAATATTTCTCCAAGGACTTTTAGACTACAAAACGTGGAGTTTTAAAGAATATTTCTCCAAGGACTCTTAGACCACAAAACGTGGATTTTTAAAGAATATTTCTCCAAGGACTCTTAGACTACAAAACGTGGAGTTTTAAAGAATATTTCTCCAAGGACTCTTAGACCACAAAACGTGGATTTTTAAAGAATATTTCTCCGAGGACTCTTAGACCACAAAACGTGGATTTTTAAAGAATATTTCTCCGAGGACTCTTAGACCACAAAACGTGGATTTTTAAAGAATATTTCTCCGAGGACTCTTAGACCACAAAACGTGGATTTTTAAAGAATATTTCTCCAAGGACTCTTAGACTACAAAACGTGGAGTTTTAAAGAATATTTCTCCAAGGACTCTTAGACCACAAAACGTGGATTTTTAAAGAATATTTCTCCGAGGACTCTTAGACCACAAAACGTGGATTTTTAAAGAATATTTCTCCAAGGACTCTTAGACTACAAAACGTGGATTTTTATAGAATATTTATCCAAAGAAAAAAGTTTGGAAATTTTGAAAATTTAGAAATTTTAAAAAATCCACGCTTGGTGTTTTCTGTGCGTTTTAAAAATAAAATTTAATAAGTCTTTAATAATTTGCTTTTGAGTGAACTCACCCCAATCTACCTCCTGTTGCTAGTTTATAACCTTCTATTGTCCAAAACACAAAAATTAACAACGTTTTCCGTTTGTTGAAGGGTCTGTTAATGAAATGTAGAACCCGTCCGTGCATGACTGTATACATCATCATCATAATCAACGTTGCTCGCTCTACCATTGCCGTTTCCATTCCCATCCAAATCCCGTCAATTAATAATTTCAAAATCCAAATAAAAAAGTATACACAATTTGTTGGGTAAATATTAATGAAACGACAATCAGTGGAAGAGAGAAACAACAACAACAACAATTTAAATAGGACGCTAAAAGAAAATGCCATGTTCTTGTGAAGTGGTTCAAAGACCAAAATCAAAGTCCGGATGTTGTATTTAAAAATTTATCGGTTTACCAAGAAGAACTACTTGGTTGGTAATTTCCCAGTTGGAAGTTGTCTGCTATGTGTCTTCAAAGTTGTCTCCAATCCATTGAAGACGGCTCGACGACAGCCCTTTGCGATCATCGACGACATTTTCACACAAATGTCGCAAAACTCGTGCACGATAAGTTGAGCGACAACGTAAGCGAAGTTGTCTTCATGGATGATAGAATAAACATTAACTTGTACCAAGGCACATTACACGACATTTTCGTTCAGAATGTCACACATCGCACATGGAAAAGTGACAAATTTGGTGACACCGTCTTGTTTAAAGACAATTTTGAAATTTTTCGTTGATGAAACGGTCATCGCAGATTCAATTTCCTAATGGGTTATTAAGAAAATGCAAGTGTGTTTGTATCATTGTGTGCGTGTGTCGATTATGTGTGAAGCACAAAAACGGAGGGAATGGTGGAATACATTCTCCTCTATGCAAGTACATAATTTCATATAATAAGTCCTTTTATAAGGTTCTTTGAGGAACTATAATTACTGAAAAACATACAAAGAAATATGGAAAGGTCATAGGCGGCAGCGAGCTGAGCGTTGTCAGGCCGACTCAAGGTATTACCATTGACAGACGACAACCATATAGACGTTTATATTGTCAGTTACACTTATTGAAACCGCCAGCACACCTTGGCTACTTTTCTTGAGAAAATCGACCTTAACTAGCTTGTTCTTAAGGCTGTGACAGTTACAACCGAAACAGACAGCATTTGTATGGCATGGTTGTCATAATGCCCAGAAACATCGAAACACACACAGACACTCATTTACTCGCCCAAAGATAGTGTCACAATTTTAAGCGACCTATAATTTTGATTGATAGTTGCTGAGATTTTATTTGCCATAAGACCGTTACTAATGATCATTATGAACTATAATTATTCACACACACACATATACACACAGGGCGACACTGAATTACACACAAACACACTAAAAGCAATAGCAATGAGATTATCTGTTAACGCAATGAAATTGAATGGAAAATTTTAATTGGAAATTATTTCTGTGTTTTTGTTTTGCAATAAAGAAATTTAGCCTTAGCAAAAGCATAAATCATTAAAAACAAAAAAAGCAACCCGATACAAATGACATATTAAACGAAAGGTTTCGGTAATAAGGAGTGTGACAAAGAGAGAGCGGAGAGTTGGGGAGGTGAAACAGAAAACGCTGCAAAATATGCCATGATATTGATACAAATCTGTTGATTAATTAACAAATTGTCAGACATTTCTTGCAATTAAATTAACCTCGGTCATCGTGCTGTTCCAGCAAACTACATATCTTAGAATTGTCGAAAAGGTCATATTGATTACAGACAGTTTCTAATTAAACTAAGGCGAGGACTTTTGTACAAGTCAATGAAAATGAGAATTTATTTGCGTTGTTTTTTAATAGAATTATTAGATGTAGAAGGCGCGAAAGATGTTTTTTTTATAAAAAAATAAGATGCAATAAAAGTTGGTATACCAAGGGACTTTCGATTAATTTTTCGGGATGTCGTTTGCTTTTGGCGTATACATGCTGTCGCCAATCATACGCCACATGGTGTCTATGAAGACATCATATTGATTTTAGACAATTTTTAGGTCTTATGGGGTACTAAAAAGTTATCTATACACTATATATAAGGCTCTCAGCGCCAAAACTGCCTAACCCACATGCCCAAAAAACAAATCGTACTGACTATTGTAACGCCCAAAGTCACCATGTTCGTTTTTGGACTTCATTATTTTATTTTCATTAAAATTTACATTATTCTATTCTGTACGGTAAATTGAATTTAAAATTGTTATGTTTTATGGTATAACTGAAATGAGAATGAATTACATTTAAGTTATTTACATTAAAAAATTATTTGTTTAAGTTTAACGGTCGAAACAAAAACCTCTAGTGGGAAAGGGATAAATTAATACATGTAAATTAAGCAGAGCCCCTAGCGGTATACATTGGCAGTGCAGTGATGTTTGCGTGTTCCTGTCATGCTTTGACATTTCAAGTGATCATTGTCGATTGACAGTAGACCAGGCGAAATCATATAAAAGGAGGTGTATTTCACATACTCGGGGCAGTCGTCTGTTGACGATTGTCGAGGTAAGGTGGTTGGTTGGTTAAAAGAAACGGCGCGCCACCTTGGTTGAATTGAGTCGAAGTATTCTAAACAATATTCCTTGGCTCATAATGGGGACTGAACCACGGCGACGCACGGTGGTCGAAATCACTGATCTAGCGGCGCGAAATTCATAACTTGCAAACGAATTGAGATACGTCACTGAAATTTTGCACAAACTCAGCTTGTACCTGTGGGTAATAATGGGCCAAATATGAACAATATCGGTTAATGTTTTGGTATAGCCCCCATATAACGGTACCTTCCGATTTTCGGTATTTTGAGGATTTAAGCCACAATTTCGTAGCAAATTAGCTGTAATTTGGTATTTAGGGTTCCTAGTGGTCACAAAATATTTCCACAAAAAATTATGAACATAGGTCCACGTTTTGATATAGCCCCCATGTAACCGTACCTCCCAATTTAAGGTATTTTGAATATCATGGCCACATTTTTAATTCAACTTGGCTGTAATTTTGCACTCCGTGTTCTCACTGCGTATAAAATCTTCTTGCAAAACATTTTCAATACGGATTTATGTTTCGATGTAGTCCCTTTTATGGTACCCCCGATTCGTTGAATTTTTACTTGTTATCCCATATTTAATAACATATTTAGCTATAATATGGTATTACAGTGTCTCCGGGGGTAGAACTCCTCCTTGCAAACATTTCTCAAGATAGGTCCATATTTTGATTTAGCTCCCATACAAATGCACAGCTAAATTTGAATAAATTTCACGCAAAATCCCTTATTTTGAAAGTGCAGTCATCAAAAGATTTGCAAATATTTGCAGCCCGAATGTGGTTATTCAGTATCCAGAGAGTCCAATTTCATTCCCCAAAAACAAATCGGACCTAAGTTCGGCCAAGTTTACAAGATGCACTCTATGGAACAAGCGCGTACAATCCATAAAAACACTAAAAAATTGAATTTTTTGAAAATTTATTGCTATATAACTAAGTACCTCCAGACCCCAAACTAATTTTTATAATTTAAATCACACCCTCTGCTATTAATTAAAAATATATCTTGTCCATTTTCATTACGAATTTATTTAACATTTAAACAAATATGTAGTTAATTTTTTGCAACAATTTTTTAAAATCTGATGCAACAAAAACTCTTGTATTTGATAGTGAATAACTGAGTTAATATTTACAACCACAAAAATGAAAAAACAAAATCTTTGTCTGCAAAGTGTCTGTAATCGATACAATGGAAAATATTTCGCAAATTTATAGTTCGATTTTTTGACTTTCGCGCCGCTAGATCAGTGGTTTCGACCAGTGTGCGACGGTTGGGTGTGTAGCAATACACACTATTCTCTAGCTGTGCGACGCGACTGAACCACGGCGACGGGTGGGTGCGTAGCAATACACACTATTCTCTAGCTGTGCGACGCGACTGAACCACGGCGACGGGTGGGTGTGTAGCAATACACACTATTCTCTAGCTGTGCGACGCGACTGAACCACGGCGACGGGTGGGTGTATAGCGATATACACTATTCTCTAGCTGTGTTGACGCTACTGTACTACGGCGACGGGTGGGTGTTTAGCAATACACACTATTCTCTAGCTGTGCGACGCGACTGAACCACGGCGACGGGTGTGTGTATAGCGATATACACTATTCTCTAGCTGTGTTGACGCTACTGTACTACGGCGACGGGTGGGTTTATAGCGATATACACTATTCTCTAGCTGTGTTGACGCTACTGTACTACGGCGACGGGTGGGTGTATAGCGATATTCTCTAGCTGTGTATTCTCTAGCTGTGCTGACGGAATACTGACTGAACGTGGATACTCATCAGGCCGCCATCTTGTCAAGCCGCTGCCACCATTATTCTTCGATATTCATCGGGCTGCCGCATTGTCAAGCCGCTGCCAATATTGTTCGTCGATATTCATCGGGCCGTCGCATTGTCAAGCCGCTGCCACCATTATTCGTCGATATTCATCGGTCCGCCGCACTGTCAAGTCGCTGCCACTATAACTACGAGTCATCCAACGTTCAACCCCGTATTCCTCATCGATCTTGCTGATCCTGGCATTACAATACTATTCCCACAAATACTTCGTCGGCGTGTATTGTCCTGAGAATTGGATTATGTTTTATGTGTAGTTATAAGTGTTTTTATTAAATAAATTGTTTATAACGTTTTATGAAAAACATTGAGCTTCTCTCCTTCATGTTCCCAAATCAAAAATAAATTCTTGTGACGATCCTGGCCCCGCTGAACCTACCCCAGCTTCAACGTGAAAACACGTCGTCACACTATAAAGATTTCACCGGAACCTTTTCAAATAAATACTTATTCAATTCATTAATCTTTTAGTTCTTAGTTGTACTATGTTCAATAACTTATTCGATATTTTATTTCAATGGATTTCAATATTTCACTTTTTGCGTTCACTAATTTCGAACAACTAGAGGTGGCATTTTTATACCCTCCACCATAGTATGGAGGGTATATTAAGTTTGTCATTCCGTTTGTAACTCATCGAAGTAATCATTTGCGACCCTATAAAGTATATATATATTCATGATCAGGATAAAATTCTAAGATGATCTAGCCATGTCCGTCTGTCCGTCTGTTGTAATCACTCTAACGTCCGCAATAATTGAGATAGAGTGCTGAAATTTTGCACCCGAGGGTCTTTTTTCCATAGGCAGGTCAAGTTCGAAGATGGGCTATATCGGTCCACTATTTGGTATAGCCCCCATATAACGGTACCTCCGGATATGAGGTATTTTGACGTTCTTCGCCACATTTGCAGACCGAATTAGCTATAATTTGGCACTTAGGGTTCCTTGTGATCAACAAACTTATATCCCAAAGGATATGGGCATAGGTCTATGTTTTGGTATAGTCCCCATATAACGGTACCCCCGATTTTCGGCATTTTGAGAATTTTAGCCGCAATTTTTAACCGAACTATCTGCAATTGGACATTTGATGTTCTAAGTGGTCATGAAATATCTCCACGAAACATCGTCAACATAGGTCCATGTTTTGGTATAGCCCCCATATATCGGTACCTCCCGATTTTCGGTATTTTGAGAATTTTAGCTACAATTTTTAACCGAACTAGCTGTTATTTACCATTTGAGGTTCTCAGTGGTCATGAAATATCGCCACCAAACATCGTCAACATAGGTCCATATTTTGGTATAGCCCCCATATACAGTACCTCCCGATTTTCGGTATTTTTAGCATTTTAGCTACAGTTTTTTACAGAGATAGCTGTAATTTGACATTTGAATTTCTCAGAGGTCATAAAATATCTCCAACGAAACATCGTCAACATAGGTCCATGTTTTCGTATAGCCCCCATATAACGATGTCTCCCGATTTTCGGTATTTTGAGAATTTTAGCTGCAATTTTTAACCGAACTAGCTGTAATGATCGGTATTTTGAGAATTTTAGCTACAATTTTGTCTATTCAAAAATAATCGTCAATATAGGTCCATGCTTTGGTATATCCCCCCATATAACTGTACCTCACGATTTTCGGGAATTTTCAGTGGTCACGAAATTTTTTCACTAAATTTCGTCAACATTGGTCCATTTTGGAGGGTCTACATTGTTTTGATGAAACTACCCTCAATTTGGCTCTTGAAGTTCCCTGCAGCTATAAAACTTTTCCGCCAAAAAATTTAAAGATAGGTTGACTCTTTGATATAGCCCCGTTAGTGGTACCTTTCACCTAGCTGAACACATTTTTTTTAGATTAGATTAGATAACACTGTGCAACAAAATGAAGGTGAAAGTCTGGGCACGGAAAATTCCTTCGACTACGGCGCATCTGTCCTTCGGGGTTTTATATACACACACCAAGGCCTTTCATCTCCAAAAGGAAATATCTCTGCCCCAACATTTGTGCTCACAGTGTAATTTAAGCAATAGTGGGAGGCAGTAGGAGTCTATCCATTGTCGAAAAGTTGTTCCACCTATAATTGCGAAAGGACCCTAATAATTCCATTTTAATTAAGACTATTTTATGGTGGAAGGGTATAAAAAGTTCGGCCCAGCCGAACTTAACGGCTTTTTACTTGTTTTGTTTGTCTTGTTTGTGATACAAAAAAAAATCGCCGGAGGGATATTCAAATAAATTGCGATTTAACTTCACATTTTTACGGGTTCTTTAGGTTTTCAAGACTTTTCTTGGAAACCGCGGGTCCCATGTAAATGGCCCTAAGGAAAATATTGTAGCTGTGAAAATTCTCCATAGCATCGACCTTTATGATATTTTCGTAGGTTTTATCGTTTTTGAGATATAGAAGTTCATATTGAGATAATGCACTGATTGTATCGCCTCCTTATAAAG
This sequence comes from Musca autumnalis, assembly GCF_047663935.1. Classification (NCBI taxonomy): domain Eukaryota; kingdom Metazoa; phylum Arthropoda; class Insecta; order Diptera; family Muscidae; genus Musca; species Musca autumnalis. The sequence continues at coordinate 36,926,862 of NW_027411644.1, forward strand.
CAATATCATGCTCACGCCTAAAGAAGCCGTAAAAATGTGAACTTAAATCGCGATTTATTTGAAAATCCCACCGGCGATTTTTTTTTTGTTTCTTGATATTTCTCATCTGTGAGAATTGTAGTTTCAGAATCTGCAAAAACTTCCCAGGTGTAAGCACCTTCCATTTAAAATTAGTTAAGGCGCACAGTGCATATTTTGCCTGAGAACATTTTTAGAACGACCCCATTAATCAATATTTTTTTGACATTAAATTTTCAATAACAACAATGTTGTTTTTTTTTAAATTTTTTTAGTTGTTGTAATTCATGCATTTACCTCATATAAATATGCATTGGGTAGAGCGTTGTTTTCGATAAGGAGTCACACAAGAACTGTGAATTCAAAAGCGAAGGTAAAAACAAAAAGTCAAAAAGTGCTAAGTTCGGTACGGTAAATTGAATTTAAAATTGTTATGTTTTATGGTATAACTGAAATGAGAATGAATTACATTTAAGTTATTTACATTATAAAATTATTTGTTTAAGTTTAACGGTCGAAACAAAAACCTCTAGTGGGAAAGGGATAAATTAATACGTGTAAATTAAGCAGAGCCCCTAGCGGTATACATTGACAGTGCAGTGATGTTTGCGTGTTCCTTTCATGCTTTGACATTTCAAGTGATCATTGTCGATTGACAGTAGACCAGGCGAAATCATATAAAAGGAGGTGTATTTCACATACTCGGGGCAGTCGTCTGTTGACGATTGTCGAGGTAAGGTGGTTGGTTGGTTAAAAGAAACGGCGCGCAACCTTGGTTGAATTGAGTCGAAGTATTCTAAACAATATTCCTTGGCTCATATTGGGGACTGAACCACGGCGACGGGTGGGTGTGTAGCAATACACACTATTCTCTAGCTGTGCGACGCGACTGAACCACGGCGACGGGTGGGTGTGTAGCAATACACACTATTCTCTAGCTGTGCGACGCGACTGAACCACGGCGACGGGTGGGTGTGTTGCAATACACACTATTCTCTAGATGTGCTGACGCTACTGTACTACGGCGACGGGTGGGTGTGTAGCAATACACACTATTCTCTAGCTGTGCGACGCGACTGAACCACGGCGACGGGTGGGTGTATAGCGATATACACTATTCTCTACGTGTGTTGACGCTACTGTACTACGGCGACGGGTGGGTTTATAGCGATATACACTATTCTCTAGCTGTGCGGACGGAATACTGACTGAACGTGCCACCATTATTCGTCGATATTCATCGGTCCGCCGCACTGTCAAGTCGCTGCCACTATAACTGCGAGTCATCCAACGTTTAACCCCGTATTCCTCATCGATCTTGCTGATCCTGGCATTTCAATACTATTCCCACAAATACTTCGTCGGCGTGTATTGTCCTAAGAATTGCATTATGTTTTATGTGTAGTGATAAGTGTTTTTATTAAATAAATTGTTTATAACGTTTTATGAAAAACATTGAGCTTCTCTCCTTCATGTTCCCAAATCAAAAATAAATTCTTGTGACGACCCTGACCCCGCTGAACCTACCCCAGCTTCAAAGTGAAAACACGTCGTCACACTATAAAGATTTCACCGGAACCTTTTCAAATAAATACTTATTCAATTCATTAATCTTTTAGTTCTTAGTTGTACTATGTTCAATAACTTATTCGATATTTTATTTCAATGGATTTCAATATTTCACTTTTTGCGTTCACTAATTTCGAACAACTAGAGGTGGCATTTTTTTGTTTGTCTTGTTTGTGATACAAAAAAAAAAAAAAATCGCCGGAGGGATATTCAAATAAATCGCGATTTAACTTCACATTTTTACGGGTTCTTTAGGTTTTCACGATTTTTCTTGGAAACCGCGGGTTCCATGTAAATGGCCCTGAAGAAAATATTGTAGCTGTGAAAATTCTCCATAGCATCGACCTTTATGATATTTTCGCAGGTTTTACTGTTTTTGAGATATAGAAGTTCAAATTGAGATAATGCACTGACTGTATCGCCTCCTTATAAAGCAATATCATGCTCGCGCCTAAAGAAGCCGTAACAATGTGAACTTAAATCGTGATTTATTTGAAAATCCTCCGGCGATTTTTTTTTGTTTCTTGATATTTCTCATCTATGAGCATTGTAGTTTCAGAATCTGCAAAAACTTCCCAGGTGTAAGCACCTTCCATTTAAAATTAATTAAGGCGCACTGTGCATATTTTGCCTGAGAACATTTTTAGAACGACCCCATTAATCAATATTTTTTTTGACATTAAATTTTCAAGAACAACAATGTTGTTTTTTTTTAAATTTTTTAGTTGTTGTAATTCATGCATTTACCTCATATAAATATGCATTGGGTAGAGCGTTGTTTTCGATAAGGAGTCACACAAGAACTGTGAATTCAAAAGCGAAGGTAAAAACAAAAAGTAAAAAAGTGTTAAGTTTGGCCGGGCCGAACTTTTTATACCCTCCACCATAAAACATTCTGAACTAAAAACGGAGTAGTTATTTTCTATTCTGTCCACAATTTGAGGCGGAGATATTCTTGACCAAAAATCATGAAATTTTAAAATGTTGTGAAAGGTTACGTAAAGCTACACTGTTAATCAGGATGGATATACTTTTACTGAATATTACTGAAAGTACTCCGTTTTCAATACAGAGTGAATATCCATCGATATTCTAATACAATCTTTCTGTATCGCCAAGTTTTAAGGGGCGATTCTATTCAAATGAGCCAAATTTTTTACTTACAATTTTGACTTTATTTTGTTTTCCTTGTATAATTCTTATACAAATTGGATTTGAATGCAAATGAATGACTAAGTTTATCCCAAACACATGGAGCAAAATATAATAAAACTTAAAAATTTCATACCTTGTATAATTCGGAATTCGGAAAAAATTGAGGTTGAAAACAATTTTGCAGGGCTGAAAGTGGTTAAAATAGATCCACTTTAATTTCAGTCCCATTATTAAAAAAGTTTTTAGTTGGACAAATCTTTGACGCACATACATTACATATTAACATCTTATAAACATTTTAATGGTATTTGGTATACTGTAATACGTCAAGGTATTTTATCCGATCAAAATTCCGACCTGTCGTGTGATTGCGCAAAAAATGGAAAAAGGGATGTATTACCGACTATTGCGATATCTCTGTTGTTTGACCACCTATGAAATAATGTTTCAAAAGAAGCGTCTTTTTATTTATTAGCTGTACGAGAAGAAGCTTTTGAACTCGATAACATTAAAAATTTTCTGGATATCTGTTTTGCTATTTATTGGAACTAGAACTCAAATATTTTGTAAAAAATAAGCAAATATCTCTAATCTGACAACACCGATCAATCAATCAATCACTTGTCCCACAGTCGTAACTTGTAGACGGTTGGAAGTAAACTCATGAAAACTTGTCAATTATATTTCGAAAAGCAAGTAAAATTGTATCAGTCGGCTTTGACTTTTATCTATCGACAGATCGAAAATCGGCTTCACATATAAAATATTTTCCCCAAGATTTGTATTCTGGAAGTTTTCAGAATTTTATGGCCTTTTTCGGACACATTACTTACCGACAAAAATATTGAAACTTTTGGGTATTTATCGTAACGATTGTGGACGTTCTGAACAATTTTTTTTCTCTTAAACTAACTTTGGAAAAATATTACCAATTCAAAATTTTTACCAATTCGGTTAATCCGTTTCAGAGATGTCATGCGCTCCAGCCAGAGAGGCAGACTGGGATAAATGACTGCAGATTGTCTGACCCGGATTTCGTCCAAACATTTGTGGAGTCTAAAACATTATTTCAATTAGGGACATTTGTATTGTATCAAATTGTTTATACATATGTATAATCTCGTTAGCCTAATGGCTGAGAGTAAAATTATACACATACAATAGGAAAAAAATTCAAGCCGATTTTAGAAGTTTTTAAAACACAACAATTAATTTTTCTACTACTTTTTATTTATTTTATTTTATTTATTCTCAAACTGAGCCTGCGTGGGTTATATGTTTCTAGATATACAATAAATAGTTACAAAAATTGCTTAAAAATAAAAAAATCCTTAACGAACATTTTTTGGACGAAAAGGGAAGAATATGAAGCAATTAACAAATCAACAGTGTCAATGACGAAAGAAATAGAAAAGATACGATTTTTTAAGGAATTTCATTAAAATAATTCATTAATCTGTTTTTGAAAGTCTGTTGAGGAACTGAAAACGTTTTTATATTAGGAGGCAGCGAGTTCCACAATCTAGCAACAACAAATTTGTAGAAATAAATTTCCAATTGGTTTTCGAGATATCGTCCACGAAAATTCCTTGATATATGGTACATTTTGTAGATTGTTTATTTCATGCACTTCCATTCTCACAATATTGAACCCGTAATATTTTTTTAATACAGGACCCATAAAACTCGAAAATGACATAGCAAATACGGAGTATATTCATGGCGGAACTCCGAGTTTGTTTATTTTTTGATACTGGAACGATATGGCCTAAATTGAGAAAAATTTGAAAATTTCAAACAAAAATTTGAAAATATTTTTTACAAAATTTGTAAATGAAGTACATTTTTAGTACATAAATTTCAAAACCACATTTCATTTAAAATCTCCACAACTAAAAAATATTTACGATAAACAAAAAGGTAATAATTTGTTAATGTAGCTCAGCAAATTTTGTTCGACCAAATCATTTCGGGGGGGACCCGGTCCTCCTTTCCCCCCCCTGCGTACGTCCCTGATGGGGGATATACTAAAACATAGACTTATATTGACGATTTTTGGTGGAGAAGTTTCATGACCATTGATAACCTCAAATGTCAAATTACAACTAGTTAGGTTAACAATTATAGCTAAAATTCTCAAAATACCGAAAATCGGTAGGTACCGTTATATGGGGGCTGTACCAAAACATAAACCTATGTTGACGACTTTTGGTGGAGAAGTTTCATGACCACTGAGAACCTTAAATGTCAAATTAAAGCTAGTTCGGTTAAAATTTGTAGGTAAAATTCTCAAAATACCGAAAATCGGGAGGTACCTTTATATGGGGGCTATACCAAAACATGGACCTATGCCCATATCTTTTGGAGTACAAGTTTATTGATCTCTAGGAACCCTAAATATCGAATTATAGCTAATTCGGTTTGAAAATGTCACTAAAAATGTAAAAATCCCTGAAATCGGAAGGTGCCGCTATTTGGGGCTATACCAAAACGTGGACCGATATAGCCCATCATCGAACTCAACCTGCCTGCAAACAAAAGACGCATCTTTCCAACATTTTAGCGTCCTATCTGCATTTTTGTGGATGCTAGAGTGATTACCACAGACGGACGGATATGCATAGATCGACACAGAATTTTACGCTGATCAAGAATATATATATGCTTTATAGGGTCGCAAATGATTATTTCAATGCGTTACAAACGGAAAAACAAATACTATGGTGGAGGGTATAAAAAAAGGCGAGAACTGTCATCAAATGCCACACATAGTTGACACATGCAAACGTTCACGTACGCAGGGGATGAGTCTTATGATAGGTTTACACTCTTAAGCTATTATATCTATAAATATATGTATGATACCCTGCGTACGCGAATAACTTAAATGAAATGATTTAGAAAATTTCCTGAGCTACGTTTTTCTACTTCTCAGAATTTCTCTAACTTGCAAGGGTAGCCAAATATTTTGTTTATAATATTGGTCAAAATGTAAATATTTAATATAGATGTATGGATTTCCTTAAAGTTTTAGTTACTTTCCAAGCATATGCAATAATCGCCACTGGTACCAAATTGAAGCCAAGGGTCTGTAGGTCACACCTGTTTAGACTTTTTGCGGACATTTGCGGTTTTGGCAGTTATGACCAAAAGATAAATTCGATTTTTAGGTGCTGAATTTACATATTTTTGCAATTTTATCGTAATTTTATCATCATTTCAATACAATGTCTTCAATAGAAAGGTTTTTGTGGTATTAGCGATTTCTTTTATTGTGGTAACTTGGAGCCGCACTGAAAACTCGTGAAAGATAAGGGTCATGTTTTGGGGGTATTCACTTTAATACATATTTTTTTGGGACACCCTAATGTTTGACCACGCCAAAACCAAACCAAAAATATATTATTACACAAAATTCTGCTGAATAATGTGATTAAATTTTATAAAGTACCGAAACATTTTATAAAGTACCTTTATGGAGTCTGTTGACAAAAGTGGACCGACATCACATTTCTTTATTAGATGGTGTTCAGAACTCTGAGTTCATTATTAAAACCTATTCGATTTAAATATTTGGTTAACATCTGCCGAAAAAAATCGAGATATAAATCATATAGGGAGTATACCAAATAATGGACCAATACTGAAAATTTTTCGCGTTGAGTTTTGTTATCCTATAAGCACTACTGGTACCGGATTACAGCAAATTTGGTTGAACAATGTGTTGGTAACAGTTAAATACTTCAATTCATGATGATTCGGTACACACTATTTTTGTTGCAGGACCAATTGGGAAACAGACAAGCTCAATGAAACAGAAAACCACTTGAATGACCTTTTACGAAAGCATAAACTAGGTTTTCTGCAGGGCAGAAGAAAACATCACTGATCGTCTATGAGGCAAACTTAATGAATCAAAATACCACTTCAATGATCGTCTATGATGTAGAAAACCTTGTATCATTGTATTGAATGGACAAACAAAAATATTATATCCAAGAAAAATTAATTACATTATTTATACAAAAATACAAATACATCCTTGTATAAATGTTTGCATGTGCATAAGTACTATATGCGCACACACACACATGCTTAACTACAAATTTATTGGTGTATACTGAAATCATATACCGAAAACCCATTTGGTTTAGTTTTAATTTGCCAAATACATCTGAACATTTATGTTTGTGTTTGTGAATCTGTGTGCATCTGTGTAAATTGGGCGTTTATTGATAAAATTCATTTTTCAATATTCTCTCTAAACATTTATATTTGTAATAAAAATGTCTATCTGAAAAATAAACAGACTATAATTTGTTATATTTGCTTTTCTCTACAAAAAGAGAGGGATAAATAAAACAAAATTAATTTAATTTTTATTCATTCATCCAAAATTAAATTATTGAAATGTTTTTGTTAAATATGTTCTAGTTAAGCATTTTGAAATTATGCTTAACATTTTACATTAAACTATTGCATAATTTAAAATAAAATAATTTGACTTAATAAATTCAACAGGAACTTAAAACAAGTAAGAGAGGGCTATATTCGGACGGTGCCGACCATGTGATACCCTACACCGCTATCCCTGGGTACTCGTTTTTCGCGGAATTTATTTTATATGATTGATACATATCTTACCCGACCGGCCATACATACATGATACATATACTGGTTTTAATTCAAAGGGAAAATTCGATGTCGGATTTTTAGGCTACACCCCTATAGTATTATTAGTTTTGTTGGATTTTAAGATTATTTGAGGTTTGAGAACAATTGGAATATGTTAACACGTGAATTGTCACGAAATTGCTTCAATGGCCGTAATTATGTCGTAGGGCCCAAATTACCTAAAAGTAATCAAATATACTATTGGAGCAATATCAAAATCTTAGTAGGGTTCGTTTTCTAGCCACAGCAATGAAAAATTTCTCATCGATTGGACAAGAAATGTTGCCTTTAGAGCAATTTCGTGTAATTTCACCTTTGGAATTACTATGGAAACTTTGAGACCCCAGTGACACGTGTTATCATCTTCCATTTGTGATCATAATTTGGATACCTAAAAATCCAACAAAACTAATCATTTTAGGGATGTGTAGCCTAAAAAAATCCGCCATTACTGGAAACTTTAGATGGTATTTTTCTTATTTTGTAATGGAAAGACGGATTGCATATTAAAAAATAAAATTCGTATTAAGAAAAAATATCAAAAGACCTTTATAATAGCTTTCGGCGAATTTTACGGAACCAACCAATATTTCGAGGTATTATATTACTTTTGCCCAAAGCGGCACAAAAATCTCAAGACCCCGTGTACATTGTAATTTACCTCAATTTAAAAACTGGGAATTTCTCTATCATGACTTAGAAAATTGTCTTTCATGATTGCGACATTTTGTAACATGCAAGGTAACTGTATTTCCTTACAAATAAGCCAAAACAATAAAGCTCCGTTATCTAACCGCTACATTGATGTAATTTGCATCAAGGGTGTCAAAAGGGGTCAAAGATTGGTTTTCAAGTTTCGTATTCGTAATTTGACGGAATATGTCCCCCAGAAAAGAAAATATCTTCCAAAAATTAAATTAGGATATTTTTCCCACAAAAGTTATGGTCAATTTCACCCGCAAAATACTATCTGATCATTACGCAAATTTATTGGCAACTTCCTTGACTAAAACTCTTACCTTGTGCAAAATTTTGTCAGTTTTGAGCTATAACTGCAACTCCTAGCGTGATTATGTTTACACTATACACAATTCATACTGTGGAATTTCTCCAAATACTAGGCAATAACTCTGTTATCTGGCCACGTACATCAGCATAATTGGCACCAATGAAAAGGTTAAAAAATCGTCTTCCGAATTTGACTTACGTGGGCGCAATGTATCTCCAAGAATGAAGATATAAGATGTATATTAAAAATTTTACCAATTTTCACACAAAAGTTTTGGTCCATTTAACCCGCTAATAATTATCTGATCATCATTTTAAACTGCAACCTTTTTCCTTATTGTAACTCCAAACTTTACTTAAAATTTAGCTCAGATCGGACTATTATTGTGGCCTACAGAGCCGCTACAAAATCGGATAAAAATTTTGTTTTTGGTCAATTTCATCCCCCAAATTTTTCAGGATCATCACTAAGAACTATAGGGGTCTATTCTGGTCTGATACCGACATCCATACAAAATTTCGTGAAGATTGGTCCATAATTGCGGCCTGTAGCTTGCGTACAATTAATGGACGGACGGACACACATCTCAAAATCGCTTTATCTCGTCGAGATATGAGTTTTGGTATACCACAGGTGGGGTCTGCGACGAATATTTCGAGGTGTTACATGAAGATTCGGAAAACAAAGTTAGAGTCAGTATAAGGGCTCAATTTATTGCCATGCTTTCCCATAATACAAGTAGAATGTCAGACAAATAAATTACACGGTTGTGGGGAAGATGCCCATCGATTAAACCAAAAAAGTTATGTGCCTACACTTGTCTATATAAATTTAATTAGGTTCTGGTCGTATAAGTATGGACATCACTAATGAAATGGTCTATGAAAAAATGTTAGGACCAAGTTTCGATTTCGTTATTATTATACCCTACACCACTATGTGGAAAGGGTATTATAAGTTTGTTTTGGCAAAAATGCATGTAACACCGCGAAATGTTTTTCAGAGACCCCCAATGTGGTATACCAATCTTCATATCTCAACGAGATAAAGCGATTTGAGATAGATGAGGTCCGTCGGTTTGTCCATTATAATTTGTAATCAAACTCCATGGCGCAATTATTGACCGATCGTCACCAAATTTTACACGGAGGTCGGGTTCAGACCAGAATAGACACCTATTGTTATTGGTGAAATATTTAGCGGGTGAAATGGACCAAAAGCATAATTTTTAACCAATTTTGTAGCGGCTCTGTAGGTCGCAATAAAAGTCCGATGGCCTAGAAATTTTAAATAAGGTAAAATTATATGACAAAGAATATTCTTGCAAATTGAGATGATGATCAGTAAATATTTGGAGGATTAAATGGACCACCATTTTCTGTGAAAATTGTGAAAATTTTTAATATACGGCTTAAATCTTTATTTCTGGAAGACACATTCCGGTTAAGTAAGCTATGATCAGTTAACAGAGTTACATCCTAATATATCCTGTTATTTGTTTGTAGTGTAATCATAAACACGCTAGAGGTCGCAATTGTCGTGCAATAGTCTCGAAATTTTGAATGAGGTATGAGTTTAGGTAGAAGAAGATGCCTCCAATTTTGGATGATAATAATTGTTCCACAAAAATCCCAGATGGAACAAGGGAGACTTCTTTCATATCAATGAGTGCACCCAGATTCATATCAGCTCAATGATATGGGACCTACTGTTTATTGGCGAGTCCGAACGTTTTACATGGCCGAAATACCAGGAAATGTCGCCAACATCACTGAGGGTTATTTTGCCACCGTTGAAAATTTGATGTTGTCTGGCCTGGGAATCGAACCCACGACCTTTAGCGAGCAAGGCGGGTGTGCACACCATTGTACCACGGTGGCACCCACAATTTTGGATGATGATGATATGATATTATTTAACAGGTGAAATGGACTATTAAGTTTGTATGAAAAATATGACAATTTTATTTTTCGTCCATATTTGAATTCTTGGATACAGCCAATGTAGCCTATATATGGAAAAAGAAGTATTGCATTTTTCCCTGATGCAAATTGCACTAATATGTTTGCTAGATAACGGGCCTGCTGCCTAATATACAATAGGTTTTGTGTAGAGAACCAAATGTTCCTCCCATGCTACAAATTGTCCCTATCATGACAGAGAAAGTCCAGTTTTTGCATTATTGCAAATTACGTGGAGCCATAGCGTATTAATTGTCCAATTGGATTTTTTATACATATATTGCAGCATGGGGTCACTTTACCATTTTTTAAAATGTTTTCAATGTCGCTACCGTTAAAGTTTTATTTGAAGTATTAATTTTGGTGAAGGCAAAGGCAAACAATTTTAACCAACCGATTTTAATTATTTATTTATTTATTGAAAAATGTATTATAATTACAAATTACAATAAAATTATATATTAAAAGCACTAGCAACTAAAGCTATCGGCTTACCGATTTTAATAAAATCTATCAAGAACCGTGGATGTACATTCACAACCGATTTTTAGGATAAATCGGATAGGGCTTCCATAAAGTTAAACCTTTTAAAACTCTGTGTCCCCAAAACGCGAGTGTTGTGTCGGTTTCTTAACTGAAAAAGAAACGATCCGCAGAAAACGCAAATTAATCCGCGATATTTTCAAAAACATTTTTCGCATTTTTTTTAATTTTTGCAGTAGCCGTTTCTGCCGTTCTAGTAGATGGATTTTCATGATCTATGATTTTTATGATCCGGAATTAAAATATCGCGGGGTATCAGCACGCTCAAAAGAATATTGTAAATAATGTACCCAAAAAATAGGTTTTTCAGAAAAAATATTGCAATAATGTTGACTTTGGCAGTAAATTAGTGTGATGCTGTGTGGACTACATAGTCAATATACATATCAATCCTATTATTGGTTTTTCTGAAATACCCGAATGCGCGTCCCAGTTAAATCAAAAATAGAAAAAAACACCTAAAATCATAAATAAATTTTGAAAAGTTATACATTAGAAGTGTAATCTTCACTTTGTATTCTTCTATTTTACTTTGGACAGATGTCTGTCTCAATCAACGTCAATCAATCTCATATCAACGTCAAAAACTCGTTGCCTATTTTTACTCATTTACGCGGTCATAGCTTCCACGCAAATTAATTTTTTTGTCAAATTTTGAATAAGAGCAATACCCATCTGATTGAACTGGGCTGTAATGTTAGTGTTAAATTCCATACGACATTTTATATTTTTATTTCCATTTTCGATGTATATTAGGGATATATATTTTTTGATGAAAAGATATATCATGCAGAAAAAAACTATTTCTCGTAAAGACTTCTTCATATCAATGATATGTAACCTCTTCCAAGTCCGAACAACGTGCGGCACACTATAACACCTCTTATAGAAGCGGTACAATATTTTTTAGTATATGTTATATTTTGTTAAATTTGAAAAAAAAAAAAAATTAAAGCCCTAATAAACATGTGCTTCTTGATTTAAAAAACAAAAGTTCGAAACAGCTTCTCCTTTTTCAAAGAATTTTTAGCTACCCCAAACATTTTTGCAAGAATTCTACTTTTTGCGGGAAATTATCCATTTAGTACAATGATATGGATACTTTCAAATTGAAAAGTTAACGAATTTTTCTTCACGTTTTTCAAAATATTCAATCAAATGTGAAAAATATTAGTTTTATGAATTCCAATAATTTATAGTGACAGTAACGTTACAAACAAACAAAAAATTCCTTTGTAGTTGTTGTTGAGTTGTATTTGTTTTACCTTCTTTGTTCTACCATGAATTTTCCTTTGAAAAATTTTATATAGCATTTGTAGTGTTCAATGAATTGAAGGAGGGCAATTGTAACTGGGAATATTTGTATTCCACAAAGGAACCTGATATTCAAAGAAAATTTAATGAAAAATGGAAAAAGGACTAAACAAGGTCAATTTTATAATTTTAAAATATTTAATAGAAATGTATGATATATGGTAACATTGGGCGCCTTCACCACTGGGGCGGCTACGCAAGTGCCGATTTTCTCGCAAACTACAAGTGCTATAAAAAATCCGTTTAAGGCAAAATTGTGAGTTTAATGAAGATCTATCATCTCCCAAAAGTTGGCAGTTGAGTCATAGGTATGATAGCGGACGCACGCTGTTGTGTGTTTTCAGGGTATTGGGAAAAATAATTATGGTAGTTATGTTTTGCGATATCTTCTCTAACTTTTGTGATATCAAAAACATATTTTGTACCGTTAGAAGACAACTACTGAAGAATATAAATCCCAATAATTCGCATGAAAAAAGCCATGGTAGGGCTGTGGTGGATTAATGTTAGAAATTTGTAATGTTTAACTTAAATTCTTTATGCCATAGATATACCACACTATAATGTGAAGTTAAAATCAAATATTATCCTAAACGTATCTTGTTTTAGTAGTATTATGATTTTTGTACCTAAATTCAAGGTAACTAGTTCAATTAAGCAATAGAATCTGGTTCTTTTTGTAAATTTTAGAATCATTTTTGATTATTCAATATAAAACATGTTCCTTTTTTGCATAATGTTGATATTTAAGGAAGAAGTATGGTAAATTACAGTTTTAGAGTTCGTTGGAAAATGTGTTGGGTCAGCGTGTCAACACTTTTATTCTTTTAAATTCAGTTGTTTTTGTTTTATTCTCGATTTTAATTTTAATTGTATTATTATTAATTATTACTTTTTAATTTGTTCATTATGTTTTATTTCGAATTAATTTGCATTTAAAATGGTATTTATTTATTCCTTTTTTATCTTTTTAATGTAATATTCGCTTAAATTTTATTTTATTTAATTTCATTTATTATTGTGTTTTTATCGTTGTTCCACTGTACATGTCTGTCTGTCTGCCGCTTTGTTCGTCTATTTCTCGTTTCTTCGCTGCCGCCCTATCGATGCTTTCTATGCTTGTAACGATCATAAGTATAACAAAGCATACGATAGGGAATGAGTGTTTTTTTGTTTTGCTTTGGTTTCTAACGATAGTTAGAAACCAAAAGCATCGTTATATATCTGCATGCGTACATGTGTACGTACGTACATATATATCGTTTTCTATGTCTCTTGTTCGTCTAGTTGTCTGTCGCTCTGGCTGTTTTGTCTGTTGGGTTCAATAAAACATTGTTATTTGAAGCATTGAAGCAACATCTGTGTTTCTCTTTTTTCGCTCCTTTTATCGTTCTCGCATTTTACACTGCCCAAGAACTTTACAGCAGTGCGGTTTAATTAAATAAAATAATTAAATTACACTGCCGGTTAGGAAAACCCTCCTGATCGTACAAAATGTTCAATGTCGATGGCGAAGCTGCCCCATGGGTGGGGAGGCTTCGCCACATTTTAAACATTTTGTAAATTCTCAAAAATAATATTTTAAAAACAAAATTATAAACACTTATATATCAATACTGATAGTCAAGATATGCTTATATTTTTACCAAAAATAATATTTGGAAAAACTTTAACGGTGTCGATATGAGAACATTTTGAACAAAAACGTGGCGAAGGCGCCCCATGTTACCATATATATTAATTTTTGAACCCCTGGTAATGTTAGAGACATTTTCTGAGTATTTCAGCCTTGTAAAACTTCTATAGGACAAGCCGTTCGTACTCGGCGATAAACTGTAGGTCCCATATCACTGAACCAACATAAATCGGGGTGCACTCATTGATATACGACAAGATAATTTGTTCCATAAAGGAATTTTGATTTGTTGAAAGCTAATTCCCAGGGGTAATATTGTAGGGTATCACATGGTCGGCCTTGTTCGACTATAGCCTTTTCTTACATGTTTTGATTATAATAGGCTCTGTTCCAGAACCTGCAAGAAGCTACTATATTTTACTACGATAGCATTTTTCCCTTTATGTTATCGGAAAAAATAAAAATTAGTAGATTCTTGCAGTTCTGGAACAGACCAATAATTTTTATTCCATTTCAGTATTGAAAAGGTTCCGCAAAAACCATTTATGAAATGATATATGAAATCATATTATTTTATATTATCTATGATATAAAATAATACATATGTAATTATATTATGCTAAATTTAGCGAGAAACAAACAGGTACGCCAATTTGATTATGTCGTGTGGCTCCACAGCTTATTTTCATTTATAAAAAAGTCATAACCCTAACGTACACATTAGGCACATTTACTTCGACAGTCCCCCAACAGGAATGTAAAAGTACCACCATGCATTCCATTTACGGGCCAATAGGGTCAAGCTCAAGCGAGACTGGTCCGCTTCTTGCACAATCCTTCCTCAAACTGTTTTAACTATCGCACACTGGTCCCAACCTGCGGCAAAAATCGAAAACTCGATATCAGCAAATCTCTGTGACAATTCAGCAAATTGTCTTTAAACATATCATATTTTTATATTTCAGCACTGTTTTTGTAATTCATAACGGTATATAACAAAACAAAACAGAAGAAGTTGACAATTACATATGATCTCTTAAAAACTTAAAAAACATCAGTAAAGTTGTGACTTCTGATAATTTAAAGGATAAAATTATTATTTTTTTTTTAAAGAAAGTTTTAGTACAAGTTTTCTTAATTACTTTTACATAAAAACTTTTACGTATTATTCGCATAAAATGTGCTGGAAACAATTTTGGTTTTAATACTTTTTGGTGGATTTTTTTGTCTAAGCCCTAAATTGAAGTCGATTTTACTAACTTCGCCATCCTTCGCCACTCTCCAAATTTTTTGGAAAATGTTCTAAATAGTCTTCAGTTTACAAAAAATTTTGTTCCAGCTGCATGTATTTGCATTTCCGTGTGTGAAATTAAAAATACTGACGGTGCCTCCGGTCGTTTCAGTGAATATGCCGTATTACTGTGTTCTCAGTTTCTTCTTTGTTTTGTGTTTTAATTGTTTGTTTTGGTTTTTTTCTTTAAAGATTTAGACATTTTTGTTTTGGGATCTACTTATGAGTGTATTTTTTACATTTGTATATTTATACCCTATACCACAATGTGGAAAAGGGTATTATAAGTTTGTTTTGGTAAAAATTCATGTAACACCGCGAAATATTCGTCGGAGACCCCCAATGTGGTATACCAATCTTCATATCTCGACGAGATAAAGCGATTTTGAGATGTGTGTCCGTCCGTCCGTCAGTCCGTCCGTCCGTCCGTCCGTCTGTCCATTATAAATTGTAAACACGCTCCAGGCCGCAATTATGGACCGATCGTCACGAAATTTTGTATGGAGGTCGGGTTCAGATCGGAATAGATCCCTATTTTTATTGGTGATGATCGTGAAATATTTAGCGGGAGAAATGGACCAAAAACATAATATTTATCCAATTTTCTAGCGGCTCTGTAGGTCTCAATAATAGTCCGATCAACGCGTAATTTTAAGTAAGGTAAGATTATATCACAAAGGAGAAGCTTGTAATTTGAGATGGCGATCGGATAATATTTAGAGGGTTAAATGGACCAAAACTTTTGTGTGAAAATTGTGAAAATTTTTAATATACAGCTTATATCTTAATTCCTGGAAGTGACATTCCGCACAAGTGATATATACTTGAAAGTGGAACGCTTGACCTTTCAATTGATGCCAATTATGTTGGTGTGCATGATCAGATAACAAAGTTACAGCCTAATATATTCCGTTATTTGTTTGTGGTGTAATAATAAACTCGCTAGAAGTCGCAATTATACATCAATAGTCACGAAATTTTGCACCGGGTAAGAGTATAGGTCGAAAAAGATGCCTACAATTTTGAATCATGATCTAATATTCTTTAGCGGGTGAAATGGACCATTACTTTTGTAAGAAATATAAAAATTTTATTTTTGGTCGATATTTTAATTCCTTGAGGACATATATATTTCGCAAAGTAGCCTACATATGGGAAAAAACTACTGACCTATCCTCTGATGTAAATTGCAATAAAGTGTTTGCTAGATAACGGGCGTACTGCCTAATATATAATGGGTTCTGTGTAGAGAACCACATTTTTATCCCATGCTACATATTGTCTCTCCAAAAGTTTATGTAACAACACGAAATATTCGTCCTAGACACCATATTTGGTATGCCAAAATTCATATCTCGACGAGATAAAGCGATTTAGCGATTGTAAACAAGCTTAAGGCCGCAATTATGGACTGATTGTAACGAATTTTTTAAGGAGGTTGGGTTCGGGCCAGAATAGAAATGATTAGTTTTTGGTGATGATCGTGAAATTTTCAGGGGATGAAATTGACCAAAACCAAATTTTAACCAATTTTGTAGCGGCTCTGTAGGTCAAAATAATAACCCGCAAAATTTTAAACAAAGTTTGAGTTTATGATGAAGTAGAAGCGTACAAACCAACGTGAAGATCAGATAATACTTAGCGGGTTAAATGGACTGAAACTTTTGTGTGAAATTGGTAAAAATTTCAATAACGTAGCGGTTAAACAACGGAAGTAGTAGTACTACATATGTGGGTTTCATTACATTTTAGTTTGTGTGAACTAAATTTTCCTTTCCTGCTACAAAAATGTCTTTGTCATTCTAGATAACATTTTGGTTTTGGTCATAAGTATTATATATTACATCTCTGATATTTGATAATTAAATTTTCACAATCATTGAAAAGAAGTTCCGTGGAGAGCGATTGTCCAGGGGTAGTGGTATAGGGTATCCCATGGTCGGCTCCGTCCGACTATAGACTTTTCTTACTTGTTTTGATATATGTATGTATGGTGCTACATATAATATGAAAAACAAGTAAAAATGTTAAGTCCGTTCGGACCGAACTTTATTATATCCCCCACCACGAAATATTTTGACCTCAAATGGAATAAATTGTTTTCTTTCCTGTCCACGAAACTAGTCGGAGACGTTTTTTGACCACTAAGAGCTCTAAATAGCAATTTACAACCAATTCGAACCGAAAATCTAGACAAAAACATTAAAATACCTGAAACAATATTAAGGCTATACCGAAACGTGGACCTAAGACCACAATTTTTTGCGCAGAAGCTTCTTGATAATTGAGAACTCCAAATGGCAAATTACAACCAATTCGGGCCGAAAATGTTGATAAAATCTTCAAAATACCTGAAATCGGGAGGTGCCGTAGTACCGAAACCTGGACCTAAGACCAAAATTTTTGGCACAGAACGTTTTTACATTGGGAACCCCAAATACCAAAGTACAGCCATTTAGGACCGAAAATATAGATAAAAGCTTCAAAATACCTGAAATCGGGTGGTACCGCTACATGAGGGCTATAGGAAAAACTGGACCTATATTGATGATTTTTTGGTTAAATTATTTTTTACTTATTTTTAAAAAATCAGATTGATCCGACGATTATAAATATTTTTGTCGCACCTTCCCATACAAGTGGGACCACTGTGCATCGCAACGTTGCAAAACAAAGGTGACGGTGAGCTTTGTTCTTCGTCACAACGACAAGGTGCTGTGTTTATTGCTGTTGAGAAGTCTGCCAAGGTGTCTCGTAATCCAACATCGACGAAGTTGGAGATGTTCTGACGCAGTAGGGGGCTAACAGCAGAGCAGCATTCCGACGTTGACATGCGGTGAATGCGGATCTGGCAAACGGAACGCGTTATCGGGCTGGGGTTCATTTTTATACAGGCAGGGACCAAAAGGGCTCGGAACAGGCTCTATAGGATATTATGGTGACAAAATACGAGAACAAAAAAACCAATAATTGTTGAGGTGAACTCCCGTGTTCAATCCTGGCTGCCATTGGATTCAACATGTTTAAGGTCATGTTGATTGTTAAAAAATCCACGTTTATATACCCTTCTGACACCTTGCAGTCCAATTTGGAGCCATAAATTCCCCGTATCATTTTAAAATTCCCCGTATCATTTCAAATCACCCAAAATCACAAGAAATAAAATGTTGCTGCTGGTACTATGCACACAAATATTGTCCAAAGTAAATAGCACCTACAGCAACTAACTAAACTGGCACTTGTGTATATTGGCCATAACAAAACAAATAATATTTTTGATGAAAGAGCAAAGAAAGCGGGAAAAAAGGAAATTAACTTTAGGGCACAAAAACAACAGGAACATGAAATGTACCAATACAAATTCCAGACATCCCAGATTTTCTATCAGTGTGGCTGGTACCCTTCCTAAGGGCTGAACACTACAAAAAAAAAAAACAAACACACACTCAAACATTAAATGGCTATGGGTGTGCATCTGTATGTTACGAATGTGGTATATTTGTGTCTCTTTGTATAACCCGTAGACATGCTTGCCTAGCTGGCTAGGCCTTTTAGAAATTTTATTAAACATCCTTTTTATGATAATTTGTAACCAACGAAAAAGAAATGCTAGGGAATGAAAAGTTATAACGGCACACACAACACGATGGCGACAATGAAGAAGAAGTAGCAGTATATGGAAAAAAAAGAACACACAGACCACAACCGACACGCTTGGTCATATAAAAACACCAGCAACGTAAACATTCTGTGCAATAATAACAACAGTAGCAACAACGACAAAATAAAGATTAATATACCCGTGTCTATGAACACACACACACACACTTATGTTCCAATAAGACGGCTAGCATAACCCAGCCAACTAAAAACAACGGCAGTAGTAAGAAGAGCAGAATCTGCAACAGTAGGAAAAATAAAAAAGAAAGAAAAATATCTTCAATGAAGAAGAAACTCGAGACAATATGGAAGTAAAAGTCATCACGTAAAGTGGAATGGAGGGTGGAATGATGTAGAAAAGCTAAATGAACAAGTAGCCTAGATAGCCCCCTCCGCTGCTGCAACCTTTTTTGGCATGTGTAAAAATAAAAAATTCTTTCAATGAACATTTTGTCCCTTTTTATGGTTATTTCATATCCTTAACATAATATAACAATAAAATGATTTTTTTAAATTTAGCTTTTTCTTTGTACTCTTTTTTACAATACCCACTCCTCGTTACACTCGCAAAATACTGAATGAAGATTTTAAGAACACATTTTGATTATTGCTTGTCATAACCTCAAAGGTAAATTTCATGGGTTGTGGCATTTTATTTGCTGGTTGAGTTTCCTATAACGAGATTGCGGAGTACAATAAAAAAATGTAAGCGCTGAAAAATTTAACAAAGGTATTTTAAATGTTTTAGGAGCAACTAACTATAACAATAAAAGTGGATTTCTTTTTATTTATGAGTAATGGAAGAGAACAATGAAATTTGAGTTTTTAAAGATTTTTATATAGAAAATATTCTCTTTAGAGCAATGCATTCTCAGGAAAATAAAGTTATCGACAATATTTTTGGTAGAAAATATTGTTATCGAAAATTGTTTTCTAAATAAATTCTGTTATCGTCTATAACACTGTGCGACAACAAAAAAAATGACGAGGAAAATCGAGTAGATTATGAAAGTAGAGCTAAAAATATGAGACACGTGTATCGGCGTTTTAAAAGTTTACGTCGGAAAGTAACCAAACTAGGCGGGGCAAGTTCCGCCCATTTTTAATTTTTTCGAAATATTCGAGTTAAGATATCTTTAAATCCTTGCATTTTAGGTATATAGTGTCTTTGGCAACTTTACAGAGCAGTGTGTGGGCAATATTTTTGTTAAAAATTTTAACCCTCATGCGGTTCATCAAAGGGGTCTTTTTTGTCCTTTTTTCAAAAAACCTTCAAAAACTCCTTAAAAATGTGATTGTATCAAATCCAAATATTCTACAAAATTGTTCGCCATAAAATTTCACTGTAGGTCTCAGAATACACCAAGTCTGTAACTCTTGTCTAATCGCCAGGAATCTCTACAAATGAAAAACACGTTTTAGGGTTAAAGTCGGACTTCATCTGAGTTTATTCAAAATTGTCCCACAAAACATAATTTTAGAGAGATGATGTCAGAGACAAAAATATTCTACGTCAAATTTCACTATGGGTCACCAAAGAAATGAAATGTCTATTTACATTTCATAGCATGAAAATATCAGTATCAATTTTGCTGAAAAAACATGAAAATATTTCCCAATTTTTTTGATGAAAAATTTTTCCTTCTTTTTTCGAGTTGGTACATAGAAGCAATATGAAACTTGGTTATAGGCGAAAAGTGCCAAAGGATGAAAAATTCTACACAAAATTTCACTATGAGTTTCAAAATAAACTATATATCTATCTATACTATTTCCTTAAAAAATTAGATTACAAATTTATATATATTAGGATGAAATTATATGTTTTAATTTTGGACTGTTCATTTTACATAATTCCATACTGGATCAAAATCTAGCAAAATCCGTTACTTTTTGGGAATATTGCTAAAGAAAGAAATGTTCCAAATGAAATTTCATTATGGGTCTCTGAATAAAAGAAATCTGTTACCATAGCATATAACATTCTTAGCAGCACTTGTTTTTGATATATATGTTTTAGGACCATATTTCCCAATTTTCATACAGATTGTCGTTGTGATTGGATACTGTAAATATCATATTGATGGTTTTTCGTTGTGAATTCATACAGAAGATGTTGTACGTTCCATTCATAATGCTTTTGAAATATTTGTGGTGCATATATATTTGGAATATAAAAAAATACACATTGGACCTGCCCAAATTGCGTATTTTTAGTACTTTCAACTTAAATTCCGTAGTTTGGATAAGCCGTTGGTTGCTTATATTGTAACTGAAAAGAAATTAGAGGTCTACGGCTATGGTCAAGTGAAAATATAGGTGTCATATGGGCTCTCACATACACAATTTGGTGTGGTCCAAAAAACTACAATGATGGGACTAACTCCTACTTTAGTGGCATTTACGGAATAAACCTTAGAAATTGACATAAATGACTATATCGTAACTGGGTTCGTTATGGTCATTCATGATACAGCTATTTATGTCAAATGCTAGTGTTAATTCCGTAAATGCCACCAAAGTAGGAGTTAGTCCCATCATTGTAGTTTTTTGGACCACACCAAATTGTGCAAAATTGATACTGATATTTTCATGCTATGAAATGTAAATAGACATTTCATTTCTTTGGTGACCCATAGTGAAATTTGACGTAGAATATTTTTGTCTCTGACATCATCTCTCTAAAATTATGTTTTGTGGGACAATTTTGAATAAACTCAGATGAAGTCCGACTTTAACCCTAAAACGTGTTTTTCATTTTTAGAGATTCCTGGCGATTAGACAAGAGTTACAGACTTGGTGTATTCTGAGACCTATAGTGAAATTTTATGGCGAACAATTTTGTAGAATATTTGGATTTGATACAATCACATTATTAAGGAGTTTTTGAAGGTTTTTTGAAAAAAGGACAAAAAAGACCCCTTTGATGAACCGCATGAGGGTTAAAATTTTTAACAAAAATATTGCCCACATACTCCTCTGTAAAGTTGCCAAAGACACTATATACCTAAAATGCAAGGATTCAAAGATATCTTAACTCGAATATTTCGAAAAATTAAAAAATGGGCGGAACTTGCCCCGCCTAGTTTGGTTACTTTCCGACGTAAACTTTTATAACGCCGATACACGTGTCTCATATTTTTAGCTCTACTTTCATAATCTACTCGATTTTTCCCATCATTTTGAAGAAAATTGAATTTTGTTGCACAGTGTAATTTATCTTGTTATCGACAATATTTTTTAGAAAATATTTTTATCGATAATATTTTCCTTATCAAATATTGTTATCGACAATATTTATTTAAAAACCTTATACACGACAAATTCGGGCGACTAAATATAATAACATGGTTGCCGGCTTCTAATTGGCTGGTATGCCGACTTTTACATTTGTTCTATTGTTATCGAAAATATTCTTTCCGACAAATATTTTTATGAAAACGTTTTCAAAGGAATATATTGTTATCGAACACTTTTTTGAAGGATAATATTGTTATCGATATTATATTTTCTAGAAAATGCTGTTATCGGAAATATTTCTTCTCAAAGAAATTTTTATAGAAAAAGTTTTCCCTAGAACATATCTTTATCGCAAATATTTTCACTAAAACGATTGCCACTGACAATATTTTTTTTATTGTTGTCCAAAATATTTTCTCTAGAAAGTATTGTTATCAACAATATTTTCCTTAGAAAGTGTTGTTATCGACAATGTTTTCTCAATAAATTCTATTGTTATTCTTTCTAGAAAATACTTTGATCAACAATATTTTCTCTAGAACATAATGTTATCGACAATATGGCCCCTGGAATATCATGCTATCGACAATGTTTTATAGAAAATATTGTTATCGGAAATATTTTCTCTCAAAACTATTGACATCGGCAATATTTTCTCTCACGAACATTATAATCGACAGTATTTTGGAACTTCTATTGCTACTGACAATATTTTTCCAAAAAATATTGTTGCACAAACTATTTTCTCTAGAAAGTATTGTTATCGACAATATTTTCCTTAGAAAGTGTTGTTATCGACAATGTTATCTCAATACTTTCTATAGTTATTCTTTCTAGAAAATATTTTGATCGACAATATTTTCTTTAGAACATAATGTTATCGACAATATGGTCCCTGGAATATAATGCTATCTACAATGTTTTATAGAAAATATCGGCAATATTTCCTCTCACGAATTTTATAATCGAAAATATTTTGGAAAGACATAATGTGATTGAAAATATTTTCTCCAAAAAATATTATTATCGAAAAAAAATTTCTCCAGAAAATATTGTTATCGACAACATTTTCTCTCAAATATATTGTTATAGACAATATTGTCTCTAACAAGTAAAAAAGTATCAGTCGGCTTTGCCGGCAGAGATATACCCTCAGCCTGCGTGAAGGTACCCTAAAGAGAAGATCGATATGGACCATTTTGGAAGTTAAACTACATTTGGATAAAATATTAGGAGATCTTTGGATGCCTTTGGACCAAATCGGCATGCCCGTTTTAGAGATATAGTGCGTACCATTTTAGTGACATTTTTTAAACTTTTGTGGGGGAGGTACCCAAAGGAGTGGACCGATATGGTTCACCTTCGAACTTAAACCAAGTTTGGACAAAATATTACGAAGGCCAAACTTTGGACCGAATCGGCTGATCCGTTCGAAACTTACTTTACAGCTTTCGGGTCATTTTCTCAGGAACTATAGACTTGTCCTTAAAAAAACTTATTCCGTCTTAATGGGGACAACGAATACAAATTGCTACAACAAAAATCAAAGGGATTCGAGAGCAGCTCTTAAACTGCACTTTTTACTACCTTCGAGAGTTACCGTGCACACCATTTTAGCGAAAAGCTTAGAACTTTTGTGAGGGATGTACCAGAAGGAGTGGACCGATTTTCTCAGGAAGTATGGACTTGCCCCTAATGAAACATGTACCGTCGTATAGGGGATAGTGAATACAAGTTGTTACAAAAAAATCGAAGCGATTCGAGAACTTTTCCGAAATGTTGTGTGGGAAGTACCCGAAGGAGTGAACCGATTGAGTCCATATTGGAACCTCATTTAAGTCTGGTAAATCGGTTACTTTCTTCAATAGATATCGTGCGCACAAATTTTCCGAACATTTTCAACCTTTTGTCGGGGAGGTACCGGAAAGAATTAAACTGATATAAAACATCTTCGAACTTAAACTAAGTTTGGAAAAAGGGGTATAAAAATAACGACAATATATTTATTAGTACATAGAAGATATTTTTTATAGAAAATTAAAAAAATAGAAAATATTTGATCTAGAAAATATTGTTACGATAAAAATGTATTGTAATCGACAGTATTTTCTCTGAAAGATATTGTAATCTACAATATTTTCTCTAGAAAATATTGTTATCGAATGTATTTTCTCTAGGACAATATCGAAAATATTGTTATCGGTAATATTTTTTGCAGAAAATTAAGCCAAATATTCTCCAGAAAACTTAAAATATCAGTAATATTTTCATTAGAACATAGTGTTATCGACAATATGTGCTCTAGAAAATATTGTTATTTACCTAATTTTATTTGGAATATTTTGTTATCAACAATATTTTCTCTAGAAGATATTGTTATCGACAAAGTTTTATTAAGATTGTTTTGTTATCGACAAAATTTTCTTTAGAAAGTTTTGTTATTGACAACTTTTCATTTGATATAGATCACATTTCGGCAAAATTCTTGTAGAAAATATTGGTATCTACAGTAGTTTCTATAGACTCATAATCTTAATTACATTTTGTTTCTCTGATATTTATATTGAATCGATTTGTACATTACCATTTTACCATTCACATTTTCCCTTAAAGACCATAATTTATCAATTGAATATCCACATTATCGATTGGAAAAATAACCAATACCAATACTTAAGATACACATTTTGAATGAAAAACCTAAATTTATTTTTCACTCAAATGAATAAATTTTAAACATTACTTTAAATTCGATTACAACAACAATAATGTTATTTAATTTGTATAAGTACAGGCGAAAGAAAAAAACCTTGAAAGATATGTCTGTCAATACTAAAGATGCAGTAGCGCCTCTTGGCAACTTTTTCTTTTGAAAATTATGAGAAAGAAAAACTTGTTTGTAGCCTCAATCTACTTATTTGCCCATATTCATACTTTATGTGTGCCTGTGTCTAAAACGTTTTTTCTTACATTTCTTTGTTTCTCCTCTTTCTCCCACCCACAGGACGACAGCAGAACAAGAATTTACGTTCCTGATATAAATAAGAAAAAAGGCAGCAAAAATAAAATCATAATAAAAAAGGGAAAATAACTTGATGATAAAGCAGAACAATAAACTCTAATAGATGTTTAGAATATGAAGCCAATTATTGTAAATGATTGTCAATTTAAAAAATATCATCACCATCAGGAGCAGAAGCAGCAACAGCAGACAATGTCCAGCAAAGACTATTAGAAACATAAAAACAAAAAAAAAAAAAAAAACAAAAAACGGAAAGGGACAATTGCTCCTATATTCTATGAAGCATTGTCACAACAGAAACCATAACACAATAACAAGTGTCCAAGCAGAATAGAAGGCAATCAAATCTGCCAAACACAAACAAAAGACCAAAAGAAGAACAATACGAATAGGCAGCTTGCCTATTAATAAAGGCCATTGTCGTCATCGTCAACATCATCATCCTCCTACGAAGTAGCCACAGTAACTAAGGCGGCAACAGTAGCTGCAGCTACCCTAAATATCCATCGGATGGGATGTTTGATTAATATGCAGTTAATCTTTATAATACTATATTGGGTAAGTTAACAGAAGAAGAAGACGAAGAACCATATTTGAATAATAAACCATAGGGGATTTCTTATATGAGCTATTCTATAATATAGGTTACACAAATTAGAGGTAAATTTCGGACAAAAACGTGCAAATAATTCTGTAAAAAAAATTTTCTAGAGAACATATTGTTATCGGAAACATTTCCTGTAGTTATTGTATAGAAAATATTGTTTTCAATAATATTTCCTATAGAAAATATTGTTTGTCGACAATAGTTGCTATATAAAATATTGTTATCGGATATATTTGTTTTTAGAAAATATTGTTATTGACAATATTTTAAACAAAAAAATATTTAGAAAATATTGCTATTGACAATATTATATATAGAAAATATAGTTATCGACAATATTTTCAATCAAAAATATTGTTATCGACAAAACTTACTTTAAAAAAAATATTTTCTATAGAAATTGTTCTTATTCACAAAATTTTTATGGACATTTTTATAGACAATATTTTCTATAGAAATTAATTTTATATACAACATTCCTATAGAAAATATTGATAATATTATATATAGAAACAAGTAAAAAAGTGTCAGTCGGCTTTGCCGACAGATATATACCCTCAGCCAATGTGAAGTGAAACTTTCACCTACGGACAGATCGAATTTTGTGGCCCTTTTTGGACATTTGAACTTGCCGACAAAAATGTGGATTAGGAATTAACTGCACTAAGACACAAATGTTGAACCTTTGTGGGGGAGGTACCCTTAGGGAGGACCGATATGGGCCATTTTAGAAGTAAAACTAAATTTTGACAAAATATTAGGAGATCGAAAGTTTGGACCAAATTGGTTGCCATAGGGATTTTTTACATCTTTCGGGCTGCTTTCCTAAGAAATATGGACTTGCCACTGAAAAAACTCTTACCGTCGTAATGGAGGTAGCGAATGCAAATCGCTTCAACAAAAGTCAAAGTGATTCGAGAGCAGATCTTAATGTGAACTTATCCGAAATTGTGTGTGAGAGGTACCAGAAGGAGTAGACAAATATAGTCCTTATTCGAACCTGATCTATATCTGATAGATATATTAGGATGTGCAAAGTATGGATTACATCGGTCACTCTCTTCAAGAGTTATTGTGCGCACAATTTTTCCGAACATTTTTGAACTTTTGTGGGGGAGGTACCTGAAGGAGTGGACCCATATGGCTTATCTTCGAATTTAAACTATGTTTGGACAAAATATTACGTAGACCAAATTTTGTACCGAATAGGCAGATCCGTTCGAGAGTTATCTTGCGCTCCATCCACTACACACGGTGTTATAGGTTATTTTTTTTCCATTTTTCAGGCTATTTTCTCAGGAATGGACTTGCCCCTGATGAAACTTGTGCCTTCGTATGGGGGCAATGAATACAAGTTGTTGCAACAAAAATCAAAGCGATTCGAGAGCAGGTCCTAATCTGAACTTATCCAAAATTTTGTGTGGGAGGTAACCGAAGGAGTGGACCGATTAAGTCCATTTTGGAACCTCATCTAAGTTTAGTAGAAATTTCACGATGTGCAAAGTATGGATCAAATCGGTTACTTCTTTCAAGAGTTATCGTGCGCACAAATTTTCCGAACATTTTCGAACTTTTGTGGGGGATATAGCCCATCTTCGAACTTAAACTAAGTTTGGAGAACATTTTACGAAAGCCAAATTTTGGATCGAATCGGTTGATCCGTTCGAGAGTTATCGTGCGCTCCAGCCAGACAGACAGACGGACGGACATTGCTCAATCGACTCCAAATTGTCTGAAACACATTTCGTCCAAACATACTCGATGAGGCACATTTTGCCCGTATGAAAGTGTATATACCCTCGTTAGCATAAATGCTGAGGGTATAAATATAGTTATCGACAATATTTTCAATCAAAACAAGTAAGAAAGTATCAGTCAGCTGAGCCGACAGAGATATACCCTCAGCCACGTACCCGAAGAAAAAAAGTTAACACAATACTTCTGTAGGTTTTTTAGCTGTTGGGAAAATTTTCCAGGATCCAAGACGAGTGAATTTTTTCCAAACTTTGGGTAGGGTGTATCCATAGGAGTGATCCGATGTAGTACATATTCGGACCTAATACAAATCTGTAGGAAATATTTTTTTTCTTTATTAGTCTATGGATATTTTCCTTACAGACTATATAATTAAATATGTATGTTGTACTTAATTTTCTGAATTTAAATATATTACAATTTTACTTTTCAATTTACAAAGTTTGAGCTAAATCGATTTCTCTGTTAAAGGGTTATTTTACACATTAGCCAGTTTAGGTGGTGCCGGTAGGATTTTCTGGACCTTTTTGGGTCATTATCTCAGGAAGTATGGACTTTCCCACGAAAAAAATTACAACGTCGTAACAGGGGCCGCAAGTGCAACCTGCTGCGTCACAAATTAATAAGATCAGAGAGGAGTTGTTAAACTATACTTTTTCCAAATTTTGTGTGGGAGGTACTCAAATGAGTGGACCGATATAGTCCATATTAGAACTCGATCTATGCCTGAAAGTAATATTACCAATAACAAAGTTTGGCTCAATTCGGTTATTCCCTCCTAGAGTTATCATGCCCACAATCTTGGCGAAAAATTTTGAACCTTTGTGGGGGAGGTACCGGAAGGAGTGGACCGATATGGTCTATCTTCGAATTTGAACTAAGTTTGGACAAAATATTGAAAGACCCAAAATGTTAACCAAATATGTTGATCCGTTCGATAGTTATCGTGCACTCCAACTACGACACATGGTATTATATGGGTTGTTTGCAGTTTTCGTGCTGATTTCTGAGGATATATGGACTTGCTCCTGAAAAAAAATTATATCGTCGTAATGGGGGTAGTGAATACAAGTGCTGCAACAAAAATCAAAGCGATTCGAGAGCAGGCCTTAAACTGCACTTAAGCAAAATTTTGTGTGGGAGGTACCCGAAAGAGTGAACCAATAGGGTCCATGTTGGAACCTCATCTATGTCTGGTAGAAATGTCACGATGTGCAAAGTATGGACTAATTCGGTTACTCCCTTCAAGAGTTATCGTGCGGACAATTTTTCCGAACATTTTTGAACTTTTGTGGGGGAGGTACCTGAAGGAGTGGACCGATATGGCCCATCTTCGAACTTAAATCAAATCTGGACAAAATATTTCGATACCCAAAATTTGAACCGAATCGATTGATCCGTTCGAGAGTTATCGTGCGCACCAGCCAGCCAGACAGACAGACTGACGGACGGACATTGCTAGATCGACTCAAAATTGTCTGAAACGGATATCGTACAAACATACTTGGGGTCTAAAATCATTATTTCGATGAGGCACATTTTTGGCCGTATCAAAGTGTAAATACCCTCTTTAGCCTAAAGGCTGAGGGTATAAATATTGTTATCGACAAAACTTACTTTAAAAAATATATTTTCTATAGAAATTGTTGTTATCGACAATATATTCTATAGAAATTGCTCTTATTCACAAAATTTTTATGGACATTTTTTTATAGACAATATTTTCTATAGAAATTAATTTTATATATAACATTGTCTAAGCGAGTATTTGTTATCGACAATATTTGCAATACAATATTTTATTATTGACAACATTTCTAGAGAAAATATTGTCATCGACAATATTATAACCGATGATCAACAATATTATCAATAACAATTGTTGCTATTGACAATATTTTCGATATAAATTGTTTTATAGACAGCATTTTCTAAACAAATATTTGTTGTCGACAACATCTTAAAAATTTTGTTATGGACTATATTTCCTATAGAAAATATTGTTATCGACAAAATTTTCTATAGAAAATATTGTTATCGACATCTATAGGAAATATTTTTAACGACAACATTTTCTATAGACAATATTGTTATTTTGTATAAAAAATATTGTTATAGAAAACCTTTTCTACGGAAACTATTGTTATCGACAACATTTTCTATAGAAAATGTTTTTATCGACAACATTTTCTAAAGAAAATATTGTTATCGACAACATTTTCTATAGAGAGTATTGTTATATACAACATTTTCTATAGAAAATATTGTTTACGACAACATTTTCTATAGAAAATATTGTTTACGACAACATTTTCTATAGAAAATATTGTTTACGACAACATTTTCTATAGAAAATATTGTTATCGAAAACATCTTTTATAGAAAATATTATTATCAACA
Organism: Musca autumnalis; assembly: GCF_047663935.1. Classification (NCBI taxonomy): domain Eukaryota; kingdom Metazoa; phylum Arthropoda; class Insecta; order Diptera; family Muscidae; genus Musca; species Musca autumnalis. The sequence continues at coordinate 36,956,716 of NW_027411644.1, forward strand.
ACATTTTCTATTTTTTCTATTGATATATTCTATAGAAGATTTGATGGAGTTTTTCTTATGTGGTTTTTTCAAAAGATAAGTTCTACTAACACTGTGCAACAATGTTTCTGTCCGGTGGAAAATTCCTTTTGGAGACGAAAGCCCTCAGTGAGTATATTAAGAACCCAAAAGGAAATTTTCCCCATAGGTCAAGTTTCTGAGATATCGCGCGATGAATTTTTTGAATTTTCGCCTATGATGCTTGAGAAAATAGCTTTATATCTCTGTTTGCCGTTATTGTAGCTTCGTTTTGAGATTACATGTCTTAAGTCAAATCGAATGGCGAATCTTCTTGTAGAACATTTCATTCTTCTAACTCAATTCCTTTCATGTCCTTTTCGTCCTTTCTTTCTTGAACCGTAGTAAAAGAACCACAAGATAAGATTTTACAGCATCCATATATTCCACAAAAATATTGCTCAGAGAATTTAAGGTACGGTTCTCATTGACAACTAATCGATATTGTCACGTTTTCATTGTCCTTTTTGACATTTACCCGTTTTTTGTTCAGAAAAAACCTATGTTTTGTTTTTCTGTATATTCGTTATTTGTTATGTATTGGTAGGTAGACATACCCATTGGTTATCGCTTATATTGACATCTGGGATGTATCTGAAATATTTACCATATATAGCTCCCGATATGCTGAACACGTTAATGACAATTTTTCTTGGAAAATAGATCCGGTTATCTAAAATTTTGAACCGGATATAGCGATATAAAACCCGGATTTTGTACTGATTTTAAGTAACCGATTAAGCTTATGTGTATACCATTAGAAAGCTAATAAAATTGCCAATCAGGGAAAATAAATATTTTTGACAGCATCTTACCTGTGTTCGGTGCTAAAACAAAAAACCCGTATTCTTGAACCGTTTTTAAGGAAAAATATCACTGCGCGTAAATATGAAGATCAAAACTTTGGTGGGTTAAATATTCTTTTTGCCGATGAAAGTGGATGAAGTTAATATTATGAACCCGGAAGGACAGTTATGCCGTAGGTCAAACTTCTGAGTTATAGCGAAATGGAATTTATGTATTGTCGTGCTCTTAAAGTTCATCAAGAATGTATGCATCACGCCATAACTCAGAAGTTTGACCTACGGCATAACTGTCCTTCCGGGTTCATAATATTAACTTCATCCACTTTCATCGGCAAAAAGAATATTTAACCCACCAAAGTTTTGATCTTCATATTTACGCGCAGTGATATTTTTCCTTAAAAACGGTTCAAGAATACGGGTTTTTTGTTTTAGCACCGAACACAGGTAAGATGCTGTCAAAAATATTTATTTTCCCTGATTGGCAATTTTATTAGCTTTCTAATGGTATACACATAAGCTTAATCGGTTACTTAAAATCGGTACAAAATCCGGGTTTTATATCGCTATATCCGGTTCAAAATATTAGATAACCGGATCTATTTTCCAAGAAAAATTGTCATTAACGTGTTCAGCATATCGGGAGCTATATATGGTAAATATTTCAGATACATCCCAGATGTCAATATAAGCGATAACCAATGGGTATGTCTACCTACCAATACATAACAAATAACGAATATACAGAAAAACAAAACATAGGTTTTTTCTGAACAAAAAACGGGTAAATGTCAAAAAGGACAATGAAAACGTGACAATATCGATTAGTTGTCAATGAGAACCGTACCTAAAATTCTCTAAGCAATATTTTTGTGGAATATATGGATGCTGTAAAATCGTATCTTGTGGTTCTTTTACTACGGTTCAAGAAAGAAAGGACGAAAAGGACATGAAAGGAATTGATTTAGAAGAATGAAATGTTCTACAAGAAGATTCGCCATTCGATTTGACTTAAGACATGTAATCTCAAAACGAAGCTACAATAACGGCAAACAGAGATATAAAGCTATTTGCTCAAGCATCATAGGCGAAAATTAAAAAAATTCATCGCGCGATATCTCAGAAACTTGACCTATGGGGAAAATTTCCTTTTGGGTTTTTCATATACTCACTAAGGGCTTTCATCTCCAAAAGGAATTTTCCACCGCACAGACCTTGAGTTCCAATTTGTGGCACAGTGTAATTTAGGGCTAAAATATTGCTAAAGACAGTAAGGCCAAATTCCTATTAGTTTCTGAGATAAAGGCCTGATAAATGCAAAAATGTGTAGATTTAGATGAGGCCATAAAATCCAAACTGGATCTGACAAGACAAAACCCTACTATAGTTTTTGTAGTCTAAATATGTACTTTCAAATAATGCATACTAGAAGTTGTTTGCATTTTCAGTGTTGCATAGCTTTACTTTAAAAACTTCCCATGTGTAAGCACCTTCTATTTAAAGTTGGTTCAGGCGCGCCGTGATGTTAGACAGTAGTTCCTTTATCTAACTGCTACATTGGTATAAATTGCATTAATTTAGAGGTCAAGAGTGGGTTTTCAAATTTAGTTTTCGTAAAAATAAAATTTGGATATTTTTTCCTAACAAAAGTTATGGTCAATTTTTCACACTATCCTTGACCAAAACTATTACCTCGTGCAAAAATTTTTCAGTATTGAACTATAACTGCGACCTCAAGCGCTATTAAAGCAACACTACCCACAATTAAAACTGAACGATCCCTTTATATACTAGGCTGTAACTCTGTTATCTGACTACGTACATCAACATAATTAGCATCAATGGAAAGGTCAAGCGTTTCTCTTCTAAATATAACTTTCATGGGTTTAACATTGTTTCCACTAAAAACTTTACAAATTTTCACACAACTGTTCTGGTCCATTTAACCCTCTAAATATTATCTGATCATCACTTAAAATTACAAACTACTTCTCTGTCGTAAACCCAAACCTAGCATAAAATTTCCCGCCGTTCAGACTACCATTGCGACATAAATAGCCACTACAAAATTGGATAGAAATTTTGTTTTTTGTTCGGCTCTATGTCATTTCAATAAAAAAGATCAAAGGTCAACTAAAAAAGATCAAAGGTCAACTAAAAATCATCAAAGGTCAACTAAAAACCATACAACAATTTTGTTTTTGGTCCATTTTAATGGGCTGAGAGACGGACACATCGGAGGTCTGCAATGAAAACTTCGATGTGTTACATTAATTTTTCGAAAGACAAACTTATAATACCCTCTTCACATTGTGCTGTAGGGTGTAAAAATCTAAAAATATTTTGAAAAAATATTTAAAATAAAAATGTTTAAAATAAAATATCCAAAAATTTATTTAAACAAGTAAAAAAGTATCAGTCGGCTTTGCCGACAGAGATATACCCTCAGCCTGTGTATATTGAAACAATTTTTTCCCAAAAAAACATGTATTTAGGGACTTTTAAAAATTTTGGGCGTTTGAACTGACAAAAATGTTGATTAGGATTAAAGATCAAAAGTTTTGCGGAGGAGATACTAAAAAGAATGGATCTCCAGCCAATACATATGGTACCATAAGGGTTTTTTACAACTTCAGGGATGTTTGCTCAAGAAGTATGGACTTGCCCCTGAAACAACTTTTACCATCGCAAATGAGGCAGCGAATGCAAGTTGCTTCAACAAAAATCAAAGTGATTCGAAAGCAGGTCTTAAAGTGAACATGTATCCGAAATTTGAGTGGGAGGTACCGGTTGGAGTGGACAAATATAGTCCATATTTGAACCTGATCTATATCTGGTAGATATATTAGGATGTGTAAAGTGTAGACCAATTCAGCCACTCCCTTCAAGAGTTACGGTACAAACAATTTTTCCGAAAATTTTTGAACTTTTGTGGGGGACGTACCTGCAGGAGTGGACCGATCTTGCTTATTTTCAAACTTAAACTATGTTTGGACAAAATATTACTAAGGCCATATTTTGGACCGAATCGGCAGATCCGTTCGAGAGTTATCTTGCGCTCCAATCACCTCACACGGTGTCATAGGGGTTTTTTGCAACTTTCAGGCTATTTTCTAAGGAAGTATGGACTTGCCCCTAATGAAACTTGTACCGTCGTGTGGGGGGCAGCGAATACAAGTTGCTAAAACAAAAATCAAAGCGATTCGAGAGATGGCCCTAAACTGAACTTATCCGAAATTTTGTGTGGGAGGTACCCGAAGGAGTGGACCAATTGAGACCATATTGGAACCTCATATTAATCTGGTAGAAAGTTTATGCTATACAAAGTATGGACCAAATCTGTCACTTGCTTCAAGAGTTATCGTGCGCACAAACTATCCGAACATTTTCGGACTTTTGTGGGGGAGGTACCGGAAGAAGTGGACCGATATAGCCCATCTTCGAACTTAAACTAAGTTTGGGCAAAATATTACGAAAGCCAAAATTTGAACCGAATCGGTTCATCCGTTCGAGAGTTATCGTGCGCTCCAGCCAGCCAGACAGGCAGACAGACGGACGGACATTGCTCAATCGACTCCAAATTGTCTGTAACACATTTCGTCCAAACATACTTGGGGTCTAAAACCATTATTTCGATGAGGCACATTTTGTCCGTATGAAAGTGTATATGAGGAAAAGTCAAAATTTTTTAGTTTCCATGAAGCCAAGGTTTGCACTATTATAATACGCGAACCATTGTAGTTTGCCAGTAACTATGACTATTGCTGGATTAATTTAGATGTTTTTGTACAAAGATCAAAAATTTAGCAAAAAAATTTAATTTACGTGGTAGTTACGACCGCGTAAAGGAAAAACCATAGGTAAAAACACGTTGAATCTAAACAGGTTTTTTACATTGCTATTCGATTTCTGATTAAACCATTCAAATGACGGTCATCTGTCCAAAGTAAAAGTTGGAGAATACAAAATGAAGATTACACTTCTAATGTATCACTTTCCAAAATTTCCACTGCATCCATCTTTTATGGATGCTGACATTTTGAAGCCGGATTTCAGGTGTTTTTTGTATTTTTTATGTAACTGGGACGCGCATTCGGATATTTCGAAAAACCAATTATAGGACTAAAGAACTCGCGATTTCGGATAGTCTGATATGTATATTAAGTATGTAGCCCACACAGCAGCAGAGTAATCTACTGCCAAAGGCCAAAATTTAGTGCGATATTTTTTCTAAAAAACCTATTTTTTGGGTACAGTATTTACAATATCGTTTTGAGTGTGCTGGTACCCCGCGATATTTTAGTTTTTCGACGATCCGGATCATATGAATCACAGATCGTAAAAATCCATCTACTAGAACGGCGGAAATGGCTACTGCAAAAATTGAAAAATTTGCAAAAAATGTTTTTCAAAATATCGCTGACTAATTCGCGTTTTATGTGGATCGTTTCCATTTCAATGAAGAAAGTGAATCATCAATAGCGTTTGTGCGAAAACACCGGTTTGAAAAATTTAGTGGCATGGGAGCTGTATCCGATTTATCCAAAAAATACTGTGTGATGCTACATCCACGGTTCTTGATGGATTTTATTGAAATATGTTTAGATCGATGTATTTTTTCACGGTTGATAGTGAAATCGGATGCGCATTAAAAGTGTATGCACTTTGTGCAAAATATAAGCGTAATACAGTTTGTTGCACACTAAACTGCAGACGATGCTACATCTTAGCGGCCAAAGTAAATCCTGGCAAATGTGTACAAATTAAAAGAGAAGAATTCGCTGTATTGGTAAACCGCATGCGCATCAAGTGATTTTGAGGATTTCGCGATTTACACGCATTTCAAAATGAACATTACCCGATACAATTTTATTTCAAGATTATACCCCATTTAATGGAATCCAACATTTATTTGAAAGATATCCATATCTTCTGCTAGATGTTAGCGTGTTTTCGAGAAGTGATTAGAATAAAAAATGTGATTTATTGCGTGGAATTTAACTAAAATAGAAGAAAAACTCCGACCTATTTTTCTTACATTTTGTTCAACTAACTCACAAAATAAATTTTAATAAATATTTTCTCTTACAAAAATTTTATAAATTTCCTCAATATATATTTTTTGTTTTTTGCTATAATATGCAAACCGCTAAACGGATTTGTATAGTTTTGGTTTCATTTGAATCTTCGCGATGTTTAGATTACGTACATATTTTTTATATATTTTTCAGATCCATCAACAGCTTGAATTTTATTAGAACAAGTTGTAAACTACCAATTGTTTTGAATGCTTTCCTAATTTCCGCGAAAATTTACAACTTTTTCACTAAAGTTATGGGACCTCAGTAACCATATAGTATGTAGGGAGCCCCTAATTAAGAGAGTTTCTCAATATAATGATTAGAGTCTTTTAAAGATTTTTTTCTTTTTATCAGAATTGAAACCGCCATAACTTTTGCGCGCAACAACCAAAATTAGTATCTCGAACAGATTTAAGAATGGGATTTTTTTCCCAATGTATGTACCAAAAATCATTCATGTAGCTTAAAAAAAAAATTTTAATTTTTTTTTTATGGAAAACTAAAAAATTTTGTCTTTTCTTCATATACCCTTCATAGCCTAAAGGCTGAGGGTATAAAAACGAGTAAGAAAAGTCTATAGTCGGACGGAGCCGACCATGGGATACCCTATACCACTATCCCTAGACAATCGCTCTCCACGGAACTTCTTTTCAATGATTGTGAAAATTTAATTATCAAATATCAGAGATGTAATGTTTAATACTTATGACCAAAACCAAAAAGTTATTTAGCATGACAAAGACATTTTTGTAGCAGGAAAGGAAAATTAGTTCACACAAACTAAAATGTAATGAAACCCACTTATGTAGTACTACTACTTCCGTTGTTTAACCGCTACGTTATTGAAATTTTTACCAATTTCACACAAAAGTTTCAGTCCATTTAACCCGCTAAGTATTATCTGATCTTCACGTTGGTTTGTACGCTTCTTCATCATCATAAACTCAAACTTTGTTTAAAATTTTGCGGGTTATTATTTTGACCTACAGAGCCGCTACAAAATTGGTTAAAATTTTGTTCTTGGTCCATTTCATCCCCTGAACATTTCACGATCATCACCAAAAACTAATCATTTCTATTCAGGCCCGAACCCAATCTCCTCAAAAAAATTATTACAATCGGTTCATAATTGCGGCCTTAAGCTTGTTTACAATTTTCAATGGACGGACACACATCGCTAAATCGCTTTATCTCGTCGAGATATGAATTTTGGCATACCAGATAAGGGGTCTAGGACGAATATTTCGTGGTGTTGGTGGTGTTGCGAAATATATATGTCCTCAAGGAATTAAAATATCGACCAAAAATAAAATTTTTATATTTTTCATACAAAAATAATGGTCCATTTCACCCGCTAAAGAATATCAGATCATCATTCAAAATTGTAGGCATCTGTTCAGACCTATACTCTTACCCGGTGCAAAATTTCGTGGCTATTGATGTATAATTGCGACTTCTAGCGAGTTTATTATTACACTACAAACAAATAACGGGATATATTAGGCTGTTACTCTGTTATCTGATCATGCACACCAACGTAATTGGCATCAATTGAAAGGTCAAGCGTTCCATTTTCACGAATATCTCACTTGTCCGGAATGTCACTTCCAGGAATTAAGATATAAGCTGTATATTTAAAATTTTCACAATTTTCACACAAAAGTTTTGGTCCATTTAACCCTCTAAATATTATCCTATCGTCATCTCAAATTGCAAGCTTCTTCTTTGTGATATACTCTTACCTTATTTAAAATTACGCGTTGATCGGACTATTATTGAGACCTGCAGAGCCGCTAAAAAATTGGATAAATATTATGTTTTTGGTCCATTTCACCCGCTAAATATTTCACGATCATCACCAATAAGAGTAGGGATCTATTCTGATCTGAACCCGACCTCCATACAGAATTTCGTGACGATCGGTCCATAATTGCGGCCTGGAGCGTGTTTACAATTTATAATGGACAGACGGACGGACGGACGGACTGACGGACGGACACACATCTCAAAATCGCTTTATCTCGTCGAGATATGAAGATTGGTATACCACATTGGGGGTCTCCGACGAATATTTCGCGGTGTTACATGAATTTTTACCAAAACAAACTGATAATACCCTTTTCCATATTGTGGTATAGGGTATAAAAATCTAAACAATTGTTGAAAAAATCCACACCTTGGCTTCTCGATTAAACGAATAAAACAAGAATAAACTTTAAACAGTACACAGAAATAAAATACCATATAAATTGTATTGTTTTTAATTATGAAAACAACGGCAATAACTATGTACATACATCCCGATGGCTTCAGGTAGCTGGGCAAAGCTGAGTGGTGGATAATTGTGGAAATAATAACACATTTTTGATATTTCCTCTTTACAATGACCATTGACAATGATTAAGGTCGTTAAAATCTCGCTTTACTGTTCTATCTTACAGAAACTTTCTCATACCTAGGCCGTTTGCGTTTTTTTTTGTAAACAATTTATATATCTTCATTAACATTTAACCACAACACTTTAATTTTTCCCCGTCCTCAGTGCAAATAAGGACTGGCAAAGGTTGTTGTTGGTGGTGTCATAAAATCCCTTTGTAGAAACAACAATAACAAATTGTATTAAAAAAGCAAGAGTAAGAGATATAAGCGATACGGCTAGGCCAATTTCACGTATTTTTTGTGGTAATCTGTTTATGGTTTTTTATTTTTACACCACACTGGCAGCTGAATAACGTTAAGGGAGAAGAACTGGAATGACTGGCCAATGGTTGAGATGAGTGGTTAGTTGGTCAATGAAGCGACCATTTGTTGTTGGTTTAGTCATTTTTAGCACATTAAAGTCTATAAGGCTTTGTTTTTCCCGACATGGCTCAGAAACCTTAAAAAAACGCTACACAAGCCATGTAGAGATGAAGGCAAAGACGAACAAACAAACTAAAAAAGAGCTTCAATTGTGAAGTCATGTTCTTCTATTTATTTAGACTTTATTTTATATATTTTTTGAGAGCTTTATATGTGTGTGGATACTTTGTTAGTGTGTGAGTTTTTTCCGCGCCTTGAATGATGTTACACTTTGAGTTACATGCCTGTGTGGTTGCTTTGCTTGCATGGTTGGTTATTTACAATATATGCAATCATTCATCCGACCAGCCATCCCTTTATCTATCTATCACATTTACAACACTTGAGAAAAATTGAACAATAGTTTGCAATTCTTATGGGATTTATTTTCTTCAATTGCTTTTCTTTTTTGCTAGCCTGACTGGCCGGCCTGCCTGACTCGATGCCCATATTTTCACACTTTCTTAAAGTGGAGCAAATTTGTTTGATCACGCCGCACAAGGAACCAACAAACCAACCAAGACACACACCAATATATGTCATATTGAATAAAGAAGAAAGAGAAAGAAATATGTTAAAACCAAACCGCCAAAGGCAAATAAAATTGTAAGAATATGAGTTAAAAAATACCATAAAGAAGACAAGACATTTATGATGATGACATTGACCCAGTGTTAGAGCTTTTGCTAACGACAATCTTAACAGTCTTAACATTTATTTAAAAACGACAAACAGAATGAAGTACAAAATTGTAGCTCTTTTCCAACCATCCATAAAATTATACAAATGGAATAATAGATGATCTTGATGATGGGTACGTGTGATTAATTGTCATTGCTAATACGCTATGTCGAAACATTGTATTACCACATATTACTTGGTATTACAATGTTGAAATGGTAAAGTGGATAAGTAGAGACAATGTGTATAGCCACACATTAGGAGAGTTCCTTACAAAGAATTTTCATAACCCTCAATTATACCACAAAGCGTGGAATTTAAAAGTAAATTTTTCCAATGCCCAAAACGTGAATTTTTAAAAATTATTTTTTCAAGGACTCTTAAACCCGGAAACGTAAATTTTTTAAGATTACTTTTTGAAGGATTCTTAGAACCCAAAACGTGTTTTAAGAATCCTTCCACCACAAAACGAGATTTTTTAAAGAATATCTATCAAGAACCCTTGGACAACAAAAAATTGATTTTTCAGGAATTTTTTTCCGCAACGAAAAAACTTTTCAGCGTGGATTTTTAAGGAATATCTTTCAAGCATCAAGTGACCTTTTATGTATGAGGATAGAAAGCTTACACACAAAATATGTAGATACATTTAAAATCCTCCTCGGTTTGACAATGGACCCGAGAAGTGAGGTAGAAAATACCAATTTAGGAATTGTCAAGCATAAAGTCCATAAAAAGTTGTCATTACGACGGGCCAGCAACGCGGACCGGGGCCTGCTAGTTATTAAAAATTCTTTAATGTATTTCCACTGTTACTTTTGTATACCCTCCACCATAGTATGGAGGGTATATTAAGTTTGTTTTTCCGTTTGTAACGCATTGAAATACTCATTTGCGACTATAAAGTATATATATTCTTGATCAGGGTAAAATTCTAAGTCGATCTGAGCACGTCCGTCCGCCCGTCCGTCCGTCTGTGGTAATCACTCTAGCATCCACAAAAATGGAGATAGGACGCTGAAATTTTGGGAAAATGCGTCTTTTGTTTGCAGGCAGGTCAAGTTCGATGATGGGCTATATCGGTCCACGTTTTGGTATAGCCCCCATATAACGGTACCCCCCGATTTGCGGTATTTTGACGTTTTTAGCTACATTTTTAGACCGATTTAGCTATAATTTAACATTTAGGGTTCTTAAGTATCAATAAACTTATATAACAAAAGTTGTGGACATAGGTCCACCTTTTGGTATAGCCCCCATATAACGGTACCCCCCGATTTACGGTATTTTGACGGTTTTAGCTACATTTTCAGACCAATTTGGCTACAATTTGACATTTAGGGTTCCCAAGTGTCAATAAACATATATAACAAAACTTGTGGACATAGGTCCACGTTTTGGTATAGCCCCCATATAACGGTACCCCCCGATTTGCGGTATTTTGACGTTTTTAGCAACATTTTCAGACCGATTTAGCTATAATTTGACATTTAGGGTTCTTAAGTATCAATAAACATATATAACAAAAGTTGTGGACATAAGTCCACGTTTTGGTATAGCCCCCATATAACGGTACCCCCCGATATACGGTATTTTGACGTTTTTAGCTACATTATCAGACCGATGTAGCTATAATTTGACATTTAGGGTTCTTAAGTATTAATAAACTTATATAGCAAAAGTTGTGGACATAGGTCCACGTTTTGGTATAGCCCCCATATAACGGTACCCCCCGATTTGTGGTATTTTGACGTTTTTAGCTACATTAGCTAACAAAAGTTGTGGACATAGTTATTTAACATAACTTGTGGACATAGGTCCACGTTTTGGTATAGCCCCCATATAACGGTACCCCCCGATTTGCGGTATTTTTACGTTTGTAGCTACATTTTCAGACCGATATGGCTATAATTTGACATTTAGGGTTCTTAAGTGTAACTAAGCTTATATAACAAACGTTGTGGACCTAGGTCCACGTGTTGGTATAGCCCCCATATAACGGTACCCCCGATTTACGACATTTTGACGTTTTTATCTACATTTTCAGACCGATTTAGTTATCAATTGACATTTAGGGTTCTTAAATGTCAATAAACTTATATAACTAGTGGACATAGGTCCATGTTTTGGAATAGCCCCCATATAACGTTACCGCCCGATTTCAGGTATTTTGAGAATTTTTCCAACAAGTTTTAACCGAATTATCTGTAATTTGAACATTTGACATTTGAAATTCTTAGTGGTCACCACACCTCTCCACTAAAAATTGTCAAGAAAGCCCCCATATAACGGTACCTCCCGATTTTCAGTAATTTGATGATTTTAGCTACAATATTAAACCGAACTAGCAGTAATTTGACATTTGAAGTTCTTAGTGGTCACAACACCTCTCCATCAAAAATTGTCAACATAGGTCCATGTTCGGATATAGCTCCCATGTAACGGTACCTCCCAATTTTCAGTAATTTGGCCATTTTAGCTACAATTTTTAACAGAACTAACTGTAATTTGACATTTGAAGGTTGTAGTGGTCACCACGCATCTGCATCAACAATTTTCAACATAGCCCCAATATAACGATACTTCCCGATTTTCGGTACTTTGAGGATTTTACTTAAAATGTTTAACCGAACGTAGGTCCATGTTTTTGTATAGCCCCAAAACAAACCTCCCGATTTTCCGTACCTTAGCTTTATTTTTGGACGAACTTTCTGTAATTTGAAATTTAAAAGTCAACAAAAATTCTGCACAAAAATTGTTCATTTAAGTTCATATTTTCGTATAGCCCAGATACCTCCTAACTAGCTGTTAATGACATTTGAAGTACCCACGTTATGTACCAATTTTCGGTATTTTCAGGATTCTAGCTACAATTTTTAACCGAATTAGGAGTTATTTGACATTAAAGGCTCCCATCAAAAACTGTCAACATAGACCCATGTTTTATTATAACCCCTATATAACAGTACCTCCCAATTTCTAGCCCACCAAAAATTGTAAACAGTTAGATGTAGGCACCATAAAAAAGGGCCTCCCGAATGAAGCATTTTATGTACATTATCTGACATTTTAACGTACTCACTTAAAGTTGGGGACAGAAATGATTATTTTATGGTGGAGGGTATGAAAAGTTCGGCCCGGCCGAATTTAATGCTTTTTTACTTGTTATATACTTTTCTCGATTATAACCATGTGTCAGTACTAAAATAATTCTAATTTGATCTTTATTTAGATCAATTATTAAAAAGTCCCGAAAAGAAATATCCCCATAAAACCACAAAAATCTTTCTAATATTCCACAATACTTTATTTAGAAGTGGCACTCTCTACCATCAATTCATGAACAATTAAGTCCCCAAAATCCCTGTGACAATAACAAAATCACACTCAACAACATGCATGTCTACAAAGTTAAGGTCATTCGGAAACAACATAAAAAAATTGTCTCAAAACAAGCAGCCACCAATACCACAAAACTAGCCATACATACACCACGACGAAAGAGGAAGAATCAAGCAGTAGTTCTAATAAATTGTATTTCTGCCAAAAAGAACTTTTGCCCCCTTTCGACGCGACAAAACTACATGCCTTGTCCGATTGCCTCATCTTCTTCTTGTACAGTCGTATATAAACAGTTACAAAGACTCTGGCTCAACATAGGAATTTACGACCTTATAAAGAAGAAGAGGAAAAAATAACCAACAAACACACTTACATACTTAATAATCCATTATATCACTAAATAATACGATGCGTAGCAACCACAAACCAGTGAACAAACAACCAGCCAGGGAACTAACCAACTCAACTAGAAATCTTCTAATGGGGTCTTTTAGTTTACGACCACTAGTTAAAATTCCAAAGTTATGTTCATTTAGTTTTGTTTTCTTGTTGTTCTTCGTTTTATTTACTTCGGCTTAGTTTTGAATACAAAAAAAAAAAGTTATCTAAAGAAGAGATATCAGATATTTTAGGCATTCCCTCGCAGATTATTGATAGATGTTAATAATAAGATGTTGTTGTAAAACGATGAGTGGTAGGTGTTATTTAATATAATAAAAGTTTACAATCACCAGAAAAAGGAATGATTTTATGATCCATAACGATGATTGACGTATAGGCTAAAGCGACCATAAATTTATGGCGAATGTAAAGGTTCATGGGGTTTGCCAAAAATATTTGCGTTTATTTTTAAACAATACATATTTAAATTTCAAAAACTATCGTTTTATTATTATTTCAAAATTACAACCTGTAAATATTTTACTTCTCGTAATAAATTGCGTATTAACAGGTAAGAAAGTATCAGCCGGTGTTGCATACTGATGTATACATCCAGGTTATGACAGTTTTATAGTATAGATATCGTACCAACAAATGTGGTATGACATCTAAATATTTTACTCCTCGTAATAAATTGCTGATTAACAAGTAAGAAAGTATCAGTCGGTGTTGCCTTCATATGTATACATCCAGGACATGATAGTATAGAGAACGTACCAACAAATGTGGTACGATAACTATTATTTCGATTAGGTATATTTTTATCCCCTCAGCCGTATATATTTTGATACTGCCAAATTTGGCCTCATCAAAACAATGGTGATTAGTACCCCTAGAACAAAAAAAGATTTAAATCGGGTTTTTCGACGCAGATATACAATAAGAAAGTGTGAATTTAGATTTTAATCTATGGCCAGGTTGAATAAAAGGCGATATGGCATGCGGTTTCTATGCAAAATCCTAAAAACTTACAAAACCCAAAAAATGTGAACTTTGATCGCGATTTATCTAAAAATCCCTCCAGCATTTTTATACCCTACACCACTATGTGGAAAGGGTATTATAAGTTTGTTTTGGTAAAAATTCATGTAACACCGCGAAATATTCGTCGGAGACCCCCAATGAGGTATACCAATCTTCATATCTCGGCGAGATAAAGCGATTTTGAGATGTGTGTCCGTCCGTGTGTCCGTCTGTCCATTATAAATTGTAATCAAACTCCAGGCCGATCGCCTCGATATTTTAAATAAGGTAAGAGTATATTGCAAAGAAGAAGCTTGCAATTCGAGATGGCGATCAGATAATATTTGGAGGGTTAAATGGACCACAACTTTTGTGTGAAAATTGTGAAAATTTTTAATATACAGCTTATATCTTTTTTCCTGGAAGAGACATTCCGGGCAAGTAAGCTACTATTCCCAGTTTTTGCATTATTGCAAATTACATGGTGCCCTAACGTTTTAATTGTCCAATTGGATTTTTATACATACACTAGCTGACCCGGCCCGCGTTGCTCGCCCGTTTTTGAGGGTCCGGTATAAACATTTACAACTACAACTTTTTTCTACAACGGATTTCTACTACCAACACACCAACCACCAATTACCAATAATAGTATCTGAAATTTCACGTTTTGTTCAAAACAGCTGTGGGGTCACCCGAGACCACTACTTCCCGTTATACTATGAGAATTTGCATTGAAAGCTGTTATTTCGATATTTTGAAGAACTTTGGCTGATTTCCCAATCGATTGTTTTGGAATTTTGGTCAAGTGCCATTTCAAATTATCGGAATTTTACTGTGAAAATTGTGAAGTTGACCGCAATGTCTAACTTATTGAAGCCAGTTTTTATAGCGCTTTTAAAGACGCGCGTACTAACATTACGGATATTATCTGCTATTATACATTTTTGAGAAAAAAAATTGTGGACCGCGATATTTCACTTCCGCGATGATCATTCAGGGTCAGGATAGTAATTACCATAGCATTGCAAACAATTTTTAAACAATAGGTTGAAAAATATCTTCGATTTCACGTTTTGTTAAAAAAATTTGTGTGGGAGGTACCCTGGTCACTCCATTGACCACTATAAAAAGTAGTTAAGAACCTATTCTCAGACCTACAAACTCCACATACAAAATTTCATCAAATTCGGTCCAGCCGTTTCGGAGGAGTTCAAAGCCGAACACCGTGACAGGAGAATTTTATATATATGAAGAAAGGACAAAATTTTTTAGTTTTCCATAAAAAAAAAATTAAAAAATTTTTTTTAAGCTACATGAAAGATTTTTGGTACATAGATTGGGAAAAAAATCCCATTCTTAAATCTGTTCGAGATACTAATTTTGGTTGTTGCGCGCAAAAGTTATGGCGGTTTCAATTCTGATAAAAAGAAAAAAATCTTTAAAAGACTCTAATCATTATATTGAGAAACTCTATTAATTAGGAGCTCCCTACATACTATATGTTTACTGAGGTCCCATAACTTTAGTGAAAAAGTTGTAAATTTTCGCGGAAATTAGGAAAGCATCCAAAACAATTGGTAGTTTACAACTTGTTCTAATAAAATTCAAGCTGTTTATGCATCTGAAAAATATATAAAATATATGTACGCAATCTAAACATCGCGAAGATTCAAATGAAACCAAAACTATACTAATCCGTTTAGCGGTTTGCATATTATAGCAAAAAAACAAAAAATATATTGATGAAATTTGTAAAATTTTTGTAAGAGAAAATATTTATTAAAATTTATTTTGTGAGTTAGTTGAACAAAATGTAAGAAAAATAGGTCGGAGTTTTCCTTCTATTTTAGTTAAATTTCACGCAATAAATCACATTTTTTATTCTAATCACTTCTCGAAAACACGCTAACATCTAGCAGAAGATACGGATATCTTTCAAATAAATGTTGGGTTCCTTTAAATGGGGTATAATCTTGAAATAAAATTGTATCGGGTAATGTTCATTTTGAAATGCGTGTAAATCGCGAAATCCTCAAAATCACTTGATGCGCATGCGGTTTACCAATACAGCGAATTCTTCTTTTTTAATTTGTACACATTTGCCAGGATTTACTTTGGCCGCTAAGATGTAGCATCGTCTGCAGTTTAGTGTGCAACAAACTGTATAACGCTTATATTTTGCACAAAGTACATATACTTTTTATGCGCATCCGATTTCACTATCAACCGTGAAAAAATACATCGATCTAAACATATTTTAATAAAATCCATCAAGAACCGTGGATGTAGCATCACACAGTATTTTTTGGATAAATCGGATACAGCTCCCATGCCACTAAATTTTTCAAACCGCTGTTTTCACACAAACGCGAGTGATGATTCACTTTCTTCATTGAAATGGAAACGATCCACATAAAACGCGAATTAGTCAGCGATATTTTGAAAAACATTTTTCGCACATTTTTCAATTTTTGCAGTAGCCATTTCCGCCGTTCTAGTAGATGGATTTTTACGATCTGCGATTCATATGATCCGGATCGTCGAAAAACTAAAATATCGCGGGGTACCAGCACACTCAAAACGATATTGTAAATACTGTACCCAAAAAATTGGTTTTTTAGAAAAAATATCACACTAAATTTTGGCCTTTGGAAGTAGATTACTCTGCTGCTGTGTGGGCTACATACTCAATATACATATCAGATTATGCGAAATCGCGAGTTCTTTAATCCTATAATTGGTTTTTCGAAATATCCGAATGCGCGTCCCAGTTACATAAAAAATACAAAAAACACCTGAAATCCGGCTTCAAAATGTCAGCATCCATTAAAGGTGGATGCAGTGGAAATTTTGGAAAGTGATACATAAGAAGTGTAATCTTCATTTTGTATTCTCCTACTTTTACTTTGGACAGATGTCCGTCATTTGAATGGTTTAATCAGAAATCGAATAGCAATGTAAAAAACCTGTTTAGCTTCAACATGTTTTTAACTATGTTTTTTCCTTTACGTGGTCGTAACTACCACGTAAATTAAATTTTTTTGCTAAATTTTTGAGCTTTGTACAAAAACATCTAAATTAATCCAGCAATAGTCATAGTTACTGGTAAACTACAATAGTTCGCGTATTATAATAGTGCAAACCTTGGCTTCATGGAAACTAAAAAATTTTGACTTTTCCTCATATATATAGATTGCAGCATGGGTCGCTTTGTCACCTTTTTGCAAAACGATTCCCCAGCCAGGCAAAATCAAATTTTCAACGGTGGCAAAATATCCTTGAGTAAGGTTTGCGACATTTTCTGAGTATTTCAGCCATATAAAACTTCTCTACAAGTGGTGTCTCAGGGCACGCCGTTCGGACTCGGAGATATGCTGTGGGTCCCATATCATTGAGCGAATATGAATCGGGGTACACTCACTCATTGATATGAGAGAAAACCTCCCAGGTGCAAGCGGTTTTCATTTAAAGTTAGTTAAGGCGCATCGTACATGACATTGTTTTATAAAGAGGAGATACAGTCAGTGCGTTGAACCAATTTGAAATTCAATATCTCAAAAATGGTAAAACCTACAAAAATATCATTAAGGTCAATCTTGTAGAGAATTTTCACAGCTAATCACATTTAATTTGGTGCCACCTTGGTACACTGGTATGCACACCTGCTTTGCACGCTGAAGGTCGTGGCTTCCCCGGCTAGGCAACATTCAATTTTCAACGGTGGAAAAATACCCCTCAGTAATGTTGGCGACATTTCCTGAGTATTTCAGCCATGTAAAACTTCTCTACAAGTGGTGTCTTAGGACACACCGCTCGGACTTGGCGATAAACTGTAGGTCCCATATCATTGAGCTAATATGAATCGGGGTGTACTCAATGAGAAGTCTCCCTTGTCCCGCCTGGGATGTTTGTGAAACAATTACAATCACATTTATATGGGGCTTGCGGTTTCGAAGAATAATCGTGAAAACCTAAAAAACCCAAAAATGTGAACTTTGATCGCGATTAATTAAAAAACAAGTAAAACGGTATCAGTCGGCTTTGCCGATAGAGATATATCCTCAGCCTGTGTATATTGAAACAATTTTTTCCCAAAAAAAACGTATGTATGTAGGGTTTTTTTAAATTTTGATTAGGATTAAAGATCAAAAGTTTTGCGTAGGAGATACTAAAAGGAATGGATCTACATTGACCATCATGGAAGCGGATCTCCAGCCTCCACCCTTCGGGCTGTTTGCTCAAGAAGTATGACCTTCCCCCTGAAAAAACTTTTACCATCGTAATTGAGGCAGCGAATGTAAGTTGCTTCAACAAAAATCATAGCAGGTCTTAAAGTGAACTTATCCGAAATTTTGTGTGGGAGGTACCGGATGGAGTAGACAATTATAGTCCATATTTAAACCTGATCTATATCTAGTAAATATATTAGGATGTGTAAAGTATGGACCAATTCGGCCAATCCCTTCAAGAGTTACCGTACGAACAAATTTTCCGAACATTTTTTGGACTTTTGGTGGGGAGGTACCTGAAGGAGTGGACCGATATGACTTATCTTCGAACTTAAACTGTGTTTAGACAAAATATTACTAAGGTCAAATTTTGGACCGAATCGGCAGATCCGTTCGAGAGTTATCTTGCGCTCCAGCCACCTCTCACAGTGCCATAGGGGGTTTGTGCAACTTTCAGGCTATTTTCTCAGGAAGTATGGACTTGCCCCTGATGAAACTTGTACCGTCGTATGGACACTGTGAAAGTTGTAAAAGTTGCTAAAACAAAAATAAATACCACAGAAGACAAAGACAACACCAAACTACAATACTCGAAAAATTACAATAAAAAAAAAAAAATCCCCTGAAGAAGTCGGAAATAAACTGACGAAACGTTGGGAAAAATAATGAATTTACATTAGTTTTATTCATTAAGAAAATCTGACCAAAAAAAGCCCATCTAAAATAAATAAACGAATCGTTACAACCAATTGGTCAAAAACAAAGCAAACTGCAAAATCAAAGCGATTGGAGAGATAAATTGAACTTTTCCGAAATTTTGTATGGGAGGTACCCGAAGAAGTGGACCGATTGAGTCCATATTGATACCGTATTTATGTCTGGTACACATTTTATAAAAGTATTGACCAACTCGCTTACTCCTTTCAAGAGTTATCGTGCGCACAATTTTTCCGAACATTTTCGAACTTTTGTGTGGGAGGTACCGGAAGGAGTGGGCCGATATAGCCCATCTTTGAACTTAAACTAAGTTTGGGCAAAATATTACGAAAGCCAAAATTTGAACCGAAAAAATTTCATCCGTTCGAGAGTTATCGTGCGCTCCAGCCAGCCAGACAGACAGACGGGCGGACGGACATTGCTCAATCGACTCCAAATTGTCTGAGACACATTTCGTCCAAACATACTTGGGGTCTAATACCATTATTTCGATGAGGCACATTTTGCCCGTATGAAAGTATATATACCCTCGTTCTTTTATTTTTCTCATCATACATTATAGTTTCAGAATCTACAAAAACTTTCCAGGATGCAAGAACCTTCCATTTAAAGTTGTTTCAGGCGCACCATGATGTTAGACAATAGTTTCTTTATCTAACTGCTGCATTGATATAAATAACATCAAGTGAGAAGTCTAGAGTTGATTTTAAAGTTTAGTTTTCGTAAGCCTTCCGAATATGCTCTCAGAATTTAAATTACTGTTTAAAAATAAAATTTGGAAAATTTCCTCCCAATTTTTAATTTTGCACGCTAAATACTATCCGATCATTATCAACAATTATTGGCACTATCCTTGACCAAAACTATCACCTATTGCCAACATTTGTCAGTACTGAACTATAACTGCGACCTCCAGCATGATTGAGTTTACACTACCCACAATTAAAACTGAGGGATGCCTGTATATACTAGGCTGTAACTCAGTTATCTGACCACATACATCAACATAATTAGCATTAATGGAAAGTCGAGCGTTACTCTTCTAAATATAACTTACACGGGTTTAACGTAGTTTCCAGGAATAAAGATATAGTGATTTCAATAAAAACTTTACCAATTTTCACGCAAATGTTCTGGTCCATTTAACACGCTAAATAGGGGTCTGACCCGACATCCATACAAAATTTCGTGAAGATTGGTCCATAACTGTGGCCTGTAGCGCGATTAAAATTTTTAATGTGCGGACGGACGGACACTTCTCAAAATCGCTTTATATCGTCGAGATATGAATTTTGGTATACCACGTAGGGGGTCTACGGCGAATATTTCGCGGTGTTACATAAATTTTTCGAAAATCAAATTTATAATACCCTTTCCACATAGTGGTGTAGGGTATAACTAAGCTCTAGACCGCCTGCGTCTACAAAAATAGTCTTATTTGAAGTTAAGCTATCAGTTTTCCAATAGCAATACGTAAGTATCGCCTCAATACTTGTTGTATTGTCTATATGTATTCATAAATGTGTTGTCGAATGAAGTTCTTGTAGTCAGGATTACAACGATATATTTTACCATGCTTGCCTACATAATGACTTTATATCTTTTTTTCGAATAGTCACAAGCTGCGGTTATCTAACTTTCGGTACAGCATTTTATGTTTTCTCTTCATTTTAGAGAAACTATGTTTGTAGTCTCACAGCACTAGGGAACTGCCATGTGGGGCATCATGGCAAAGCGCTTTTCTCCATCTATCTCTCTATCTACAGGATGTTTGTAACTAAAGTTTTATTTATGATTCCATTTTAATTTATACATTTTTCAGTTGGCCTTTACAATTAATTTTGTTCACATCCGTCGGTGTTGCTTTGTTGGAATTCATAACACATTTGTTAAATATTATAAGAAATGTGGTAATGTTTTTAAATTTATGCAGAAGTGTAATGGTTTTTGTACATTTTGTTATTGTTAAAAACTACTAGTTGAATATAAGGTTGGTATGAACAAAATGTGGCTGATAAAACAAATATTCTTTATAAAATTCCACAATTGGAAAATATATTCGCTAACAAGTTTAAAATGTTCTCGCTATGTAAAGAAATTAAAACATAAGTTCAAAAAACACTACGCCAAGTGAAAAATTGAAAAAATAATTTTTAAAAGCTCTACGCCAAGTGAAATAAGAATAATTTTAAAAAACCCTACGCCATGTGGAAAATGGGACAAAATATGTTTTAAAGAATTCACATCAAGGAAACATTTAAAAAAATATCTATAAAAAATAAGGGTAAGTGGAAAAATGGAAACAAATAATTTTTAAAAACTCAACGCCAAGTGGAAAATTAAAAAATAACTTTAAAAAATCCACGTCAAGTATAAAAATTTAAAAAACATTACAAATTTACACCAAGTGGAAAAATTAAAAAAAAATGTTTTTCTAAATCCACGCCAAGTCGAAACTTAAAAAAAAACAAGTGAGCAAAGGCTATAGTCGGGATGGGGCCGACCATGTGATACCCTACACCACTACCCCTGTGCATAAGCTTTTCACTGGTAAACATTTTTTTAGGGAATATAATCCGACTACCACCAAAAATAATATGCCTCTTTCTCTCTGGGACCACCATAAGCAACCAAAATTTCGGGACCATCCAATCAAAATTACGATCTGTAGCTTGATTGCAAAAAATGGAAGAATTGGATGCATTACCGATTATTGTGGTATCTCCCTTGTTTGACCACCTTCGCCAACCTGCTTTACACCAATGTAAAGGTAATATTTTCTTCTTCCATTGACAGGTTTTGCCGTTGGAATACCACTACTAGAAGCCGATATATTCACAAAGAATAAAACTTTGAATTTTTCTCCAAATTAGTTTTTCCCCGTTCCGACCCCTAAATATTATCCGACTATCACCAAAATCAATAGGCTTCTTCCTCTGTGGGGCCCCCATCTACCCCCAAAATTTCGTCACTATCCGATCAAAGTTCCAACTTGTAGCGTGATTACAAAAAATGGAAAAATTGGGTTTATTACTGAATTTTGCAATATCTCGGTTTGCTCACTTACGCCAACATACTTTGCATCAATATAAACGAGATCTTTTCTTCCTTTTGGAATACTCCAACCAGAAGCGGAGATATTCGCATAAGAAAAAACGTTGACTTTCCTCCACATAAGCTTTTCGCTTATTCCGACTCCTGAATATTATCCGACCATCACCAAACTAAATAGGCTTCGTCCTCTGTGGGACCCGCATCCACTCCCAAAAAAGTCGTGACGATCCGGTCAAAATTGCGACCTGTATCGTGATTACAAACAATTCAGAAAATGGGATGCATTACCGACTATTGCGATATCTCTGTTGTTTGAGCAGCTACGACAACCTACCTTACATCTTTGTAAAGGTGATATTTCCTACTTTCCTAGCCAGGTTTTGTTTTTGCTATACCTCTTAAAGAAACAGAGATATTGACTATTAAATAATACGTAGACCTTTTCTCCAAATAAGTTTTTGCCCATTCCCATCATTAAAATCAGTAGGCTTCTTCCTCTGTGGGACCCCCCAAAATTTCGTGACGAACCGATCAAAATTGCGACCTGTAGCGTGATTGCCTACAAGATCGTGTCAGGGATAATGTGCGAACGACTAAAGCCAATGGTCAACGAGATTATTGGACCATACCAATGCGGCTTTAGACCTGGCAAGTCCACCATTGACCAGATATTTACCCTGCGGCAAATCCTGGAGAAGACCCAAGAGATGCAGATCGACACCTACCACCTTTTTGTCGATTATAAAGCAGCCTTCGACAGTCCGCTGCGCTCAAAGGTATTCCAAGCCATGTCTGAATTTGGTATTCCCGCAAAGCTCATCCGGCTTTGTAAAATGACTTTAACTGACACGAGGTCCTCAGTTAAAATAGGAAAGAACCTCTCCGAAGAGTTTGGTACCAAAAGAGGTTTCAGACAAGGAGACAGCCTTTCGTGTGACCTCTTCAACATCCT
Source organism: Musca autumnalis (assembly GCF_047663935.1). Taxonomy (NCBI): domain Eukaryota; kingdom Metazoa; phylum Arthropoda; class Insecta; order Diptera; family Muscidae; genus Musca; species Musca autumnalis. Next base: position 36,979,880 of record NW_027411644.1, read on the forward strand.
GCTAGAAAAGGTTATACGAGAGGCAAACGTCAAAAGAAGTGGCACAATCTACACCAATAGTCACATGTTACTTGCTTATGCTGATGATATAGACATCATGGGTCGATCAGTAAAAGAAGTAACTGATACCTTTATAAAGGTCGAAGGAGAATCTGCTAAAGTGGGTCTGGCGGTAAACGGTGAGAAGACCAAGTTGATGGTGTCGACGCGCAATGCGTCCATTGAGCTCGGACCGACTGTGGAAGTTGGTTCCTATAATATTGAGGTAGTAAAAGACTTCGTCTACCTCGGCACCTCCGTCAACACAACAAACGACATCAGTTGTGAAATAAAAAGAAGAATTGTATTGGCCAACAGATGCTACTTTGGATTAAGTAAGCAGTTTAAAAACAAAGCCACATCTCGTCAAACAAAAATAACGCTCTACAAAACACTGATACTACCCGTGCTGATGTATGGCTCCGAAGCCTGGGTACTTGCGCAAGCAGACATGGCAGTGCTTGGTGTGTTTGAGAGAAAAATTCTTCGAAAGATCTACGGACCAATCTGCGTTGACGGTGAATATCGACGTCGCATGAACCATGAGCTGTATCTGCTGTACAACGACATCAATATTGTTAAACGTATCGAGATGCAGCGATTGCGTTGGCTAGGCCATATCATAAGAATGAGCGATGATGAACCCGCTAAAAAGGCGTATGAATACATGCCACATGGCGGTGCACGCAGAATTGGCAGGCCAAGGAATAGATGGCGCAAACAAGTGGATGATGAGATGAAAAGGCGCGGTATTCCAGAGTGCAAAGCAACAATTAGAGAGGAATGGAGATCTCTTCTTAGTTCGGCCTATAGAACAAATGTTCTGTAATGGGCCAGCTAAGTAAGTAAGTAAGCGTGATTTCTAACAAAAAAGAAAAATGCGATGTATTACCTACTATTGCGATATCTCCGTCATTTGGTTACCTAAGCCGACCTAGTTGCATCATTGTAAAGACGGGACCTTCTACTTTCATAGTCAGGCTTTGCTTTTGGAAAGCTTACAACCAAAGCTGTGATATTCGTCAATATAATTAAAATCGCAAAAATGAAAATTAGGGTTTTATTTGCTACTATTGTGATATCTTCGTTGTTTGATCATCTACGAGCACCTATTTTACATCATATAGAAAGGTGATATTTTCTGCTTTAATTGTCAGGTTTTGCTTTTGGTATACCCCATACAGATGCTGAGATATTCGCTTTGGAAAAAAACGTTGTCTTTTTATCCACCTAAGTTTTTTGCCCTTTCCGACCCTAAATATTATCCGACCATCACCAAAATCAAATCAATCTTCCCCTCCGGGACCCCCATCAACATGCAAAATTTCGTGACGATCCGATCAAAATTGCGACCTGTAGCGTGATTACAAGGTTTAGATGGACAGACGGACGGACGGACGGACACACATAGCCAGATCGACTCAGCTCGTCGAGACATTCATTTTGGTATATATAAGTATGGGTCTACGACCATTATTTCGATGCGTTACAAACTTTTTGGCCAAAACCAACTTATAATACCCACCCCACATAGTGGTGTAGGGTATAATTAGAAAAGCAACCCCGAGTGAAAGAATTAAAAAAAAAACATCTTTATGAAATCCACGATTAGTGGAACAATTCAGAAAATTTCATTTTACAAATATACAAAATTAAGCTAATATGTGTTTAATGATCACATTAGCAACTAATTTTTATTGCTTTTTGTTCGTTGCTAAGGAAAATTTCGCTAAGCCCCCCAAATGAGGAACATGGTTGCGTATGTTTAACAAATTGATAAATTAGTAATTCGTATACGCCCTGGCTACCACTCAATTGGCCACTACTGGGTGTAGCATATAATGCTTTTCTTTTTGTTCGTAGGCTAAGTAAACGCCCAGCTTTAGCTAATATACATATCATGTAATATGTATGTGTGTGTGTGTCAACGCTGAACAAAAACACACCAGAATGTTTTTGTGAGGAATTGTGAATATTTGTTATTTATAAAGAGCCTAATAAAAGAATTTTGTCCCAACATATTATTATTTTTGATTTAAAACAAGAATATTATGAAAGTTTAAAGGAAAACAGCAAAAATTAAATATTTTTATAAATAACTTACTAATGTATAAGTGAATTTAAATTGATGTCATAAAACACATAAGCAGAAAAACAAATACCATAATATTTGGAACAAAAATCGAAAGAACATCCTTTTAAACATAATTTGTAATTGTTGTATTTGTTTGTGGCCATAACCACAAATAGAATAATTTGTTTATGGCTAATTTCCTATTTAATTTATTGGAATTTAATAAGGTAAATGAGTTATAAATTAAATATGTGTAAAAATAGTGTAATTAGTTTTAATTTGGAATTTTGTATCTTATGTACATTAGGACATATTAAACATATTTAAAAATTTTGGAAAATGGAAACCCACACCAACCTATCTCTTTCACATAGCTTTATCCTTCCTGTACAGAGAATACCATTGTGTTCCCGTACTAAAAAAACTTTGCCTCTCCACGCAGATATGTTGAGGTGACACCCTGTTGCAGTTTTCAGGTTGGTGTTTTAACATCATTGCACTTATATTTGCGAACCACCGATCTATCGTGTTATACATATGTGTTCAACAAGGTCTCTTGGTCTGCCGGGTAAGGACTTTTGGACCTTGTTCATGCATCTCAGTTTCTCGCAGATAGCTGTGGCATGCGCCGACAACATTAACAGACTGTCGAATGTTACCCCTTCAATCTTGATATTCGGAATTATGTTTCCATCGACTAGGACATTCAACTCTACGCTCATCTCTGCAGTTCATGTGGTGTACAGAGTGGCCGTATACAAACCCAGCAAAAAGTTTGCCTCCAAAGAGGCAGTTAAATCACATGTACAAGTGATTTGGAAGTGCATCAAATTATGCGTTTTTACTCATTCCTTTACAAGAGCGTGACCCCGGAGGCACTCCATTGCACTACATTTTAACTAACCCTTTGGCATGGCATTTTAACTGACCCTTTGGCACTGCATTTTAACTATCCCTTTTGCATTGCATTTTATCCGTGCGGAGTTGTTTTTTTTTCATTTTTTTTTCTCCCATCGGACGCCTCCCCAGGTGGTGGATAGGGGAACGCAAGTCAGATATGGAGGGTACCGCAAAAATAAAATATGAGGGGAGAACCAAAAAACAAAAAATGTAGAAGGCAGCGTCTGACCAAGAATTGGCGGCTACAAACAGCGTCTGTACTTCATAGGAGCGGCTGAATGCAAGAGGAAAACTATAAACCCTTTAGAAGGCAACGGGAAACCACTAAAGTAAATACCCTAGAAAATAATACAAATGCAATGAATAAAACAAATAACACACGGCCCTCAGTCTCCGGCCAATCGAGGGTGCTAAGAATCCCCGGAGGTAAAACCAAATTCAATATCGGAACCTGGAATGTAAGAAGTCTCTATGAAGCTGGAAAATTAGCTAATACGGTATCCGAGATGGACAGACTTAACATAGATATTCTTGGCGTATGTGAAACCTGGTGGCCAGACAGCGGCGATATATGTACTCGAAATGCTAAAATGTACTACTCAGGAAATCTCACAAACAATCACAGAAATGGTGTTGGAGTAATATTGAAACAAAATATAGCAACATATGTTAAAGGGGGGTTCATCCCAAAATCTGACAGAGCTATGCTTATAAAGCTGGAAACCAAACCAATTAATATAAACATCATACAGGTATATGCTCCAACTGCCGACAAAAGCAAAGAAGAAATATAAACATTTTATAAAGACATTGAAGATTTGATGAAATTAACAAAACCCCACGAAATTACTATTGTACAAGGTGATTTTAATTCAAAAATTGGCAAAGGAAATGTTCCCGGTATAACAGGGCCATATGGATTAGGAGAACGAAATGAAAGAGGGGACCGTTTGATTCAGTTCTGCCAAGAATTTAACCTCAAAGTGACAAACACGATGTTCAGCCTTCCAGCGAGAAGATTATACACCTGGAAATCGCCGCAGGATAGACCAGGAAACATCGTACGTAATCAAATAGACTACATACTAATAAATCGGCGCTTTAGCTCGTCAGTAGTAAAAACCTCAACATATCCTGGGGCAGACGTCCCATCAGACCATATTCTTCTAATAATGAAGCTCAAGATAAAACTATCTGCCGTTCCCAAGAAAAAGACTTGGAAAAGGCTAAATACAGAACTACTAGGAGATCCCAGAATTAAAGCGAGTGTAAAAGAGAAGATAAACGAGGAACTATCTAATGTTAATAGCAAAAAATACAATGAAATCAATCTCTGAAAAAAGCCTTGGCAAAAGCAAGAAGTCCAATAAAAATAATTGGATGACAAACGAAATACTGAAATTAATGGATGAGCGACGCAAACACAAAAATCAGAATTACGAATTGTATTACAACATCAATAAGGAAATAAAAGCGGAAATCAGAATTGCCAAAAACAAACAACTGAATTTGCAATGCCAAGAGATCGAAAAGCTCCAAAGTTTACACGACGATTTTAATCTTCATAAAAAATTAAAAGAAGCAGCGGGAGTATTTAAAAAAGAAACCCAACTGTCTTATACAATAATGACAACAAACCAATAATATCAATAGAGGACAAAAAGAAAGTATGGAAAGAATATATTCAACAACTGTTCACAGATAATAATCGATCAGACAACAGTGAACAAATACAATTGCCACTTTCAGGAACCCGTATAACAAGAGATGAAATAGAGTCCGCTATAACATCACTTAAGGACAATAAATCACCGGGTCCTGATGAGATTCCATCAGAAATATTAAAACTTATAGATTCCAACAATGTCGACTTACTAACAATACTATTTAACGAGATTTATGAGACAGGAATATATCCTCAAGATTGGTTAAAATCAACTTTCGTAACCATACCCAAGAAAAGCTACGCCAAACCATGTAATGATTACAGGCTAATAAGTCTTATGAGCCACGCTTTAAAAATATTCCACAGGATAATCCACAAGAGAATTTATGAAAAATGCTAAAAATATATGGGCATATCTCAATTTGGTTTTAGAGAAGGTATGGGTACTCGTGAAGCTTTACTCTCCTTACAAATAATTATTCAAAAATGCCGAGAAGTGCAGAAAGATGTTTTCTTATGTTTTGTCGACTATGAAAAAGCGTTCGACAAGGTACAACACGACAAACTAATTGATATCCTGAAATTAATTGGTATTGACAGCAAAGAAATCAGATGTATCAAAAATCTATATTGGTACCAATCCGCACAAATTGAAATCGATGGAGATATAACGGAACCTATTCTTATATCAAGAGGCGTAAGACAAGGATGTATATTGTCTCCACTGTTATTCAATATCTACTCCGAAAAAATTTTTAAAGAATCCATCAACAAAACGTCCAAAGGCATATTCATTGGTGGTAGATACATTAATAACATACGATATGCTGATGATACTACTATATTAGCTGACAGTATCTCACAACTACAAGAATTAATGGACAAATTGGTAACATGCAGTAACAAATATGGCCTAAATATAAACACAAAGAAAACAAAATATATGATTGTGAGCAGGAGAAATAGCCACAACAACATTTCCCTAAAAATACAAAACTTCTCAATTGAAAGAGTCCAAAACATTAAATATCTTGGAATAGACATAAATGACGAATGGAATTGCTCCAAAGAAATAAGAAGGCGGTCATATCATGAGAAATTCAAAATGCAAAATACTGCAAGATATCTTAAAATCAAAAATAGAAGGTAAAAATCCTAAAGGCCGAAAAGAATTATGTTGGATTGCGAATATTCAAGAATGGACAGGATTTCGAGATGTTGGATACCTACTAAGTGCTGCCAGAAGTAGGGACATATTTGCTGATATTGTAAACAATATATGAATTTATCTAATATTTTTATTTAAAATCGAATTTTTTATTGTAATTGTATTGATCGCTAAAATTCGTATGACGAATAGGCAAATAAAGAAGAAGATGTGTGCAAGCCATTGCAAAATATCCCACAACAAATAAAATGCATTTATTATTTGCGTAAAACAAAAATATTAAGAACTTTATTACATTAACACAAATTATGAAAATTCTCCATGGAATTCAATCGCAATCATGCGTGTTTCCTACGCTCTGCATTTAATCCAAGCTGAGCTGTTTTTGCTTAATCTGCCAAATGGGTTTCATATTGTCTTCCTATCACCAGCTAAGATTTCAACATTTACTCCAAGAGCACTCCATTGGGAAATGTTCTTATCGTGAGTTACCGCAAAAATGTTCGCAATAATTTTATTTTATAACAAAATTTTGGATATGTTATTTTTTTTGGAAATTTTATGCCGCTGCCTGTAGAGATGTACAAACTGATTTATGTATTTGTAGGGATCTCTAACAACTGCTAATAAAATGTAGCGAACGGATTGTCTATTTAAAGACTCCGTTTGGACTGCATCCGGATGCTGTTAAATTGTGAGGAATTGTAGTGTCTTTTTCACGACTCCGTTTGAACTGCATCAAAACATACCGTGAAAGAACTAGTCCACATTGCACTACTTCCAATTTATTTTGCTGGGTAGTAATACACAAGTCGACTGGTTAATAAACATTTTTTGTATAGGTTTAACCCCCAGTTTATGGGCCTGTTTATGTATGGGGGTATGTATTTCGAAACGAAAATGTGTGCGCATGAAAGACACCCAAACTTTAGTTTTTGAAATATTATTTCATTTGCTTTTGCTTCAAAACAAAAAACAAATTTGAAATACACACTCAAATTTGGTAGTTTTTCTTCCGCATTCGTTTTCTTATCGACATACATAAACAGGCCCTTACAATTGGTTTTTCCAATTACAAATTAAATGTTTTGAATTTGCAAGGGAAAAATTCGAGTTTCAAATGTAATTATTCGGACTACAATTGAAATGGAAACCTTTAGTTACACATCTAAAAAATGTAATTCGGAATACTGCTGGGGCCAATCTTGGGTATAATCGTTACTACATTAAGACCTGCCCAACATGTGATTGTTAGCGGATTTCAAACTTATGACCACGGTACATTAGAAGCAAGGCACTCAGGCTTAAAACATTTCTGGTAAAAGACTAAAAGGCAAAGGGAAACCTAGTTCGAATTTGGCTCGAGCGTTCCATATCCTAGGCAAGAAAGATTGTCACTTATGTACCGAGGCATTGTCTCCAATCAAAATTTAATCAAATCAACTAGACTCTCACATAAATTTCGACAATTGACAAATAAATAGACAAATACTTGGACAACCTAATTTAATCTAAATATTTAGTTCTGTATCATAGATATTTTAGGTGTAAAAACATAACAAATTGTTCAATAAATGTTTTTTCTTGTCTTTTCATTACAGGTGCTTGATATTTTTGTGCAGATTTCTATAAACATTTAACAATCAGAAGACCGAATATTTTTTATGTGCAACCTACTCCGACATCATCATCACAATAAAATTAGAGAATAAGGCAAAAATCATTGCGTCCTCCGCTTCTCAATATAATATTGTTACGGAATTAGATTTAACTAATGTCCGTGTAGACGTTGTTTTATTCCCCGATACGATTTGTACCAAATAAAACAGGGTTCGTTTTAGATTACGTTTCTACAATGCTTTATTTACTTTATTACACTTATTCAGAACCGACTTTAATTACTAAGCACACAGCAAGTCTCTAGTTAGCACGCAGCTACTCTTTTACCGATCTGTTCAGTTCAACGCTTAAAACACAACTCACTCGTCATTGCCAGTTCCCCTGTATTTATATCCCAAAGTCTCCCTGTTCGAGAGTCCTCTAGAAAATGTCTGGCAACTCCTCGAATATGTACAACGAACACACAGACGCACATTCGCACTAAGCGAACAACCAGACTCACATACATGGGGGATGATAAATGACGTAATTACAACAACAAATAAATGCAAGAAAAGAAGTAACAAACTAAACGATAATTACATGATTTTGGCAAAACAAACAAAAGAACATTAACAAAAGGTAATGTAACGACTAGAATGATGAAGAGAGTTCTACATGGTAGTTGTTGTTGCTTAAATAAAATAACTGCGTAATAAAACGTTACGTTACAATTCAAATTTTTAAATTAACGGAAATTAAACTAAATTAACTTAAACCTATCAGTTACATTCGTAACAATATTGCTAAGCTGCTCACAAATAAACAAAAACTTACCCCCTTCTTGGTAAGGACTAAGGAGATCAGTGACGGTTTGGTTTTGACTGAATGTCGAACATTTTAAATAATACAAAACACAAAGTGCAACTATTTAAAAACAACTACAAATATTGTAATTTTCACTTTTGATAATCATAAATAAATAAATATACTTTCAAGTCTTTAAAAAAAAAATCGTTGTTTTATATTTAAGGTTATACGTGTAATTCGGTATTATATTTTAAATTGAAAATTATGTTATCCTCGCCTTTTGCTCTTTTATATTGCCGGAAAATATGCAGAATTTCCCTCTTTTACATGATTTTTACAATTATACGACATTTATTCTCGTGTTATCGGAACATCAACATCATGAAGTCAGTGTTGTATTTCTTGTCACGGTACGTGTCCAGCAATTTTTGTTTTTAATAACTGTTCCCACAAACCGTCCGGAAGACTTCTTTCATATCAATGAATGCACCCCAATTCATATTGGCATAATAATCTGTGAACCCCGTTTCATTGAACAGTTCGAACGGAGTGTCTTAAACAACCACTTGTAGAAAAGTTTTTCATGGCTGAAATAATCTGGAAATGTCACCACTCAAGTATATTTGCCACCGTTGAAAATGTGATGCTTTCTGCCCTGGAAATCGAACATGGACATTCGGTGTGCAAGGCGGTTGTGCATATCACCGTACCATGGTTGCACCCCTAACCTACGTCAATGAATAATGTTGGCAGCACTTTTTTCTTAAACCTCAACCTGAGTTTGAGTTCATCTCATTTTGTATAATCGGCTGTATTCAATGCTGCAGATATATAACCTCAGCCTATGTGAATTGAAATTTCATCTATGCATAGATCGAATACCGGCTACAGATTTAAAGTCCTTTTCCCCAAAAATTATGTATTCAGGGGGTTTTCAGAATTTGAGGGAATGGACCGACATAGTCCATTTTGGAAGTAGATTTTATTATGAGAGTAATTCCCTTCGATAGATATCGAGCCTACCAGTCATTTCAGTTGGCAACCGTATAATTTAGAGCTATTGAATAATTATGTCAGGAAGCATGGACTTGCTCACAAAAAACATAATTACCCTGTAAATAAGACCGCAATACGAGTTTTTAGTTGTCTCTGTTGAATTCGTATTTAAATTAATTCACGAGTCAATTTTATTTTTGAGCTCGAGTAATCATAAAATTGGGGAAGAGTTCTTTGTTGCAATACAAAAATGAGGTCTAGTGGAGTAGACCGAGATTAAATAAATTTTAACTACCTCCCACTTAAAAAAAAACTGGTTTCTTTTAAAATGTAAAAACAACAAAACTAAGATTAAGCTGCATTACTTACTTAGCTGGCCCATTACAGAACATTTGTTCCATAATCCGAACTAAGAAAATATCTCCAATTCTCTCTGTTTGTTGCTTCGCTTTTTGGAATACCGCGTCTGTCCATCTCTTTTTCCACTTGTTCGCTCCGTCGAAGCCTTGGCCTGCCAGTTCTGCATGTACCGCCATGTGACCCGTATTTAAACGCCTTTTTAACGGGCTCATCTTCGCTAATTCTTATGATATGGTCTAGCCAACGCAATCGTTGCATCTCGATACGTTTATCTAAACTGATGTCGTTGTATAGCAGATACAGCTCGTGGTTGATACGACGTCGATATTCACCGTCAACGCAGATTGGCCCGTAGATCTTTCAAAGAATTTTTCTCTCAAACACCCCAAGCACTGCCTTGTCTGCTTGCGCAAGTTCTCAGGCTTCGGAACCATACATCAGCACGGGTAGTATCAGCGTTGTGCAAAACGTTATTTTTGTTTGACGAGATGTGGCTTTGTTTTTAAACTGCTAACTTAAGCCAAAGTTGCATCTGTTGGCCAATACTATTCTTTTTTTTACTTCACAACTGATTTTGTTTATTGTGTTTATGGAGGTGCCGAGGTAGACGAAGTATTTTACTACCTCAAAATTATACCAACCAACTTCCACTGTTGGTCCTAGCTCTATGGACGCATTGCGCGTCGACACCATCACCTTTGCCTTTTCGCCGTTTACTGCCAGACCCACTTTTGCTGATTCTCCTTCGACCTTCTTAAAGTTATCAGTTACATTCTTTACTGATCGTCCCATGGTGTCAATGTCATCAGCATAAGTAAGTAACATGTGGCTGTTGCTGTATATTGTGCCATTTCTTTTGACATTTGTCTTTCGTATAACCTTTTCCAGCAGGATATTGAACAGGTCACACGAATAGCTTGCCTGAAACCTCTTTTGGTACTGAATTGTTTGGAGAGGTTCTTTCCTACTTTAACTGATGACCAAGTATCAGTTAAAGTCATCTTAAATCTTAGCTTTGCGGGGATACCAAAATTCAGACATGGCTTGGAATACCTTTGGGTGTAGGGGGCTGTCGAAGGCTGCCTTATAATCGACAAAAAGGTGGTGAGTCTTCTCTATTATTTGCCACAGGGTAAATATCTGGACCATAAGCTTTAGTCGTTCGCATAATATCCGTGACACTATCTTATAGGCAATAGGGAGAAGACTTATGCCTCTATAGTTCAAACATACAGTCTTGCCTCCTTTCTTGTGGACGGGACACAGGATACCCAGGTTCCAATCTTCGGTAAGCGTTCTTCCTGCCAGATGGTGGTAACTAGCTGATGCATACACCTTATCAGCGTTCGCCTCCGATTTTGAACAGCTCGGCTTGTAAGCCATCGGTTCCTGCTGCCTTATTATTCTTTAGCCGCTTTATTACAGACTTTACCTCATATTGGCTGGGCGGTGTGCATTCAATACCCTCTTTTGGGATTGGATCTCTGGTATCTTCATCGTCTTCGCAACTATTGGACACAAACAGTTTGGAAAACTGTCCTGAGCACACTATCTGTATCTGCTGCAACAAGGTATTGGTCCGAGTCTATGTTTGCTCCTCGGAACGAACGTACATTCAACACGCTCGATGAATGTCTCCCATCTAACACATCGTGATCAATTTGATTTATTTTTTTCTGATCCGGAGACAGCCAGGTGCCCTTATGAATGTCGAGATCCTTAAATCTGGTACTGCTAACTACCATGTTTTTTGCAGTTGCAAAGTCTATCAGCCTCATACCATTGTCAGATGTTTCACTGTGGAGACTGATTTTCCCGACTGTTGGGCCAAAGATATTCTCCTTTCCAATTTTGGCATTAAAATCGCCTAGAACAATTTTAATGTCATGGGCAGGACAACGGTCGTATGTTTCTAGTTAGCGCTCATAGAATATATCTTTGGTCTGTTCGTCTTTGTCTTCGGTTGGAGCATGAGCGCAGATAAAGCTAATGTTGAAGAATGTCGGCCTTGATACTTTCGAGAGTTATCTTGCGCTCTAGCTAGCCAGACAGAGAGACGGACATGGCTAAATCGACTACAAATTGTCTGAAATGGATTGCGTCCAAATATACTTGTGGCTTAGCCTAAAGGTCGATGGCAAGGCCAATACCAGTTCGGACACTTAGCTCACCTGATTGTTATGTTTGTTGTCAATAACATTATTGTGATATAAAATACAAATAAACTCAAATCACAATAATGTAAAATCGATTATGTTTGTTGTCAAAATTTCTTTACAATATTCTGAATGCCCGACTTTTTGTAAACCTTCAAAAGCTATCGTCGAACAGACCTTAAATTGAAATTAATCAAAACATTTTGAATTCTTATAAAGTAGGTTTACTAACTAGTTGTCCGGTATAAACCTAATTCGGCTAAATCGATTATCTATGACAGCTAGAGTTCTTCTTCTTGCTCCGTTTTCGACCATGATGTTTCTCCCACACATACACATGTTTCCACGAAGGGGCAAGGCGGACTTCTCCCAGATCAATGAGTGCCCCTGATTTATTTTAACACAATGATATGGAACCTACTTTCTATACCCGAGTCTGAATAACGTGATAGGTAGGACACCACTTGTATACGGAAATACCCAGGAAACATCGTATTTTTGCCACCGTTGGAGATGAGAAGTTGTCAGGCCTACGAATCGAACCTGGACTTTCAGTGTGCAAGGCGGGTATGTTTTTTAATCAAGTAAGAATAGCTTTGAACATTTTCTTAGTTAAAAAATATCCACGAATACCCATATACATATGTATGTAGGACACATTTTTTTATCTTTCCCTCCAACAAATCGGACATACATATGCATGTCAACTATCTCCGGTAGAAAAAAAAAAAACGTTTCCAATTGAATAATTTTTAGTTGTTTCTATAAATTAGTCTGCAATATTGATTTTTATTTAAAAATTATAGATAAAAAACAATATAAACAAGCATTGAACTAACTATCAACACAGCCATAAAATATTGTGGCACCGGCGGTGTATTAAAATAATTCAATGCATTCATACCACACATTAATCATGCGATTTATTTGCATAATTATTTAATCTGAAATGTCTGGTTTTGCCACTATTTAATATTTCATTTTAATATTTCAAATTAATATTAAATATCATTAAGGTAGGAGAGAAAGAGCTGCAACGATGCCTCCCTGCAACAAATAAGCCAATCAATACATTTACATTCAGTCCTCAACAACATTCTGCTCATTTACTCAAAGAGTGGCATAACTCAAAAAATGCGTTTTCGGAGTTAGCAAATTCTATTTTTTCTACGACTTCTACTTTACCTTGTGTCAATTTTTTATGCTCATGTCTCTAAAACTCAACGAGTAACAAACAGCACATTTACTATGGGTATGAAATAATTCAACAAAATAGTTTTTTTTTGAGATTATGAAGCACTAAAACGTATCAAATCATGCTTGATCTTGCTCTGAAATTTAGCACTTATATCTGGCTCACTGTTTTGCAAAATATGTATTAAGTAGTTATTTTAGTATTTGTGTAATAATCTTTTTAACTTGGGAAGTCAAATTTCGATAGCCATCTTGAAACGTTTTTTCCTCTCTAAACTGGATTATTTGAGATGTGTCACTCTTTGAGTAAATGAGCGATTTCTTTACTATGTCCATGTATAGGTGATTTTACAATTGAAGGAAGAAAACGGCACGTCAGGAAGACACCAATATTGATACAGGTACAAGGACACGCAGAGCGACACCGATACCGAACATTTTAATGTATTGCATAATAATTGTAACTAATGACTGCAAAAAGTAAAAGAAGAAGAAGCCAGAGAATTTCACTAATTACGAAATCACGTAAAGCTTATTTTCTTCGAAATATAATTAATTTCTTAATGGTGTGACCCAATCATTAATCTCTCTGTTGTTCACACCACTCTGGTTGTGTGATGTGTTCGAGGACACAACGCAATGAATACCATAGTCATTTAAGCCTAATGCATAATACTTTGAAAGAAAAGCATAAAAGGGGGGTAAATGGATCGGAAGAGAAGCACAAGATTCAGTAATAGAAATGACAGGTATAATGCATATAATTGTAAATGAGTTAAGACCGAAGCAGACACTGTGGGAATGTGGGATAAAAACAAAAAGCGTGGATTTTTTAGAAATATTTTCAAGCATCTGTATAACAAAAAGCGTGGATTGTTTTAAATATTTTTCAAGGACCAGCAGAACAAACATAGTCGATTTTAAAGATTATTTTATAAGCACCTGCAGAATAAATTGCATAGATTTTTTAAGACAATTTTTAAGGACCTGTAGAACCACAAACTTGTATTTTAAAGATTTGTTTTCAAAGACTTGCAAAACAACAATTTTTTTAAACAAATTTTTTCAAGGATCTCAGAACAACAAGCGAGGCTTTTTATACCCTCCACCATATGGAGGGTATAATTAAATTTGTCATTCCGTTTGTAACACATCGAAATATTCGTCGGAGACCCTATAAAGTATATATATTATTGATCAGCATAAAATTCTATGTCGATTTGACCATGTCCGTCTGTCCGTCCGTCTGTCTGTCTGTCTGTTGAAATCAAGATACAGCTCGCAATTATAAAGATAGAGAGTCAAAATTTGGTACAGAAGTTTTTATTACTTGCAGGATGGTTGGTATTAAAAATGGGATATATCGGTCCACGTTTTGATATAGCCCCCATAGAACGGTACCTCCCGATTTTCGGTATTTTTAAGATTTTAGCTTCATTATCCTACCAAAATGGCTGAAATTTGGTACGTAGTCTTCTTTAGGGGTATAAAACTTTACCTCAGAATTTTGTCGGTATCGGTCCACACCTTCATATAGCCCCCATAGAACGGTACCTCCCGATTTTCGGTATTTTTAAGGTTTTAGCTTCATTATCCTACCAAAATGACTGAAATTTGGTACGTGGTCTTCTTTAGGGGTACAAAACTTTCCCCTAGAATTTTGTCGGTATCGGTCCACACCTTCATATAGCCCCCATAGAACGGTACCTCCAGATTTTCGGTATTTTTAAGGTTTTAGCTTCATTATCCTACCAAAATGGCTGAAATTTGGTACGTAGTCTTCTTTAGGGGTACAAAACTTTCCCCCATATTTTTGTCGGTATCGGTCCACACCTTCATATAGCCCCCATAGAACGGTACCTCCTGATTTTCGGTATTTTGAAGGTTTTTGCTTCATTATCACACCGAAATGGCTGAAATTTGGTACTTAGTCTACGTTGGTGGTATAAAACTTTCCCCTAGAACTTTGTCGGTATCAGTCCATGCCTTCATATAGCCCTCATAGAACGGTACCTCCCGATTTTCGGTATTTTGAACGTTGTGGCCTCAATATTCCACCGAAATGGCTGATATTTGGTATTTAGACTTCGTTGGGGGTACTCAAACTTCCACTTTAAATTTGTCGGTATAGGTCCACGCCTTCATATAGCCCCCATGGAAAAGTACCTCGCGATGTTTCGTATTTTGAAGGTTGTGTCTTCAATATTCCACCAAAATGGCTGAAATTTTGTATTTAGTCTTCAATGTGATATAAAACTGTTCGCCAGAAATATGTCTGTACAGGTCCACGCTTTCATATTGCCCCATTTCTGACTAAATTTCGTCGGTATAGGTCCACGTTTCGATATATCCCCCATAGAACGGTACCTCCGGATTTTCGTAATACTGAAGATTGTGACGTCAATATCCAACCGAAATGGCTGAAATTCGTTATTTCGTCTTCCAAGAGTTATAATATATTCCAGAAGAGTATTATCAGTATAGGTCCACGTCTTCCTATATCCCCATAGAAGCTTACTTCTTGATTTTCGATATTTTTTTGTTTTAGCCACATTCTCTTACCAAAATATAGGAAATTTGGTATTTAGTCTTCTTTGAGCCTAAAAACTTTCCGTCAGAAATTTGTCGGTATAGATCGACGTTTTGAAATAGCCCCCATAAAATGGTGCCTCACATTGTTTTACCGAAATTGCTGAAATTTAGTATTAAGTCTTCTTCATACGTGAAAGGAAACTAATTATTTCATTTACTTCAATACAACTTGTGGTGGAGGGTATAACAAGTTCGGCCCGGCCGAACTTAACGCCGTTCTTACTTGTTAAAAATGTTTTTTTGCAAGGGCCTGGTAAACAACCAGGGAGGACTTTTAAGTCTATTTTTACAAGAAACTGCAAAACAACAATCGAGGGATTTTAAGCATAGCAAAGGACCTGCAGAATAACAAGCGATGCTTTTTAGTCATATTTTTCAAGCACGCTTTTAAGTCAGGTGGTCTTTGAGAAAAAAATTCCTATAATAATCCACGCCTTTTGGTTGTTGAGAAAAAAAAACTCTTACGAAATTCAGGTGGTCTTTGAGAAAAAAAATTAAATAACCACGCTTTGTGGTCATAAAAAAATCCACGCGTTTTGGTCCGGTGGTCTTTGAGAAAAATCCTAAAAAAAACACTGCTTCTTGTCAGGTGGTCTTTGAAAAAAAAACTTAAAAAACACGCGTTTTGTTCAGGTGGTCTTTGAGAAAAAAAATCTTAAAAATTCCACGCCTTTGGCTGAGTTGGTGTATGACAACAATTTTTTAAAAAATCCTGGACTTTTAGTCAGTTGATATTTGACAAAAAATTCGTAAAATATCAACGCTTTTTAGTCAGTTGATCTTTGACAAAAAATTCTAAAAAAATTCCCGCATTTTAGTCAGTTGAAAAAATCCACTCCTTTTGGTCAAGTGGTGTTTGAGAAAAAAATTCTTAAAAAATCCACGCATTTTGTTCAGGTGGTCTTTGAGAAAAAATGCTTAAAAATTCCACGCATTTTGGTCAGTTGGTCTATGACAAATTTTTTTTAAATAATTGAGGCCTTTATTCAGTTGGTCTTTGACAAAAAATTCTTAAAAAAAATCCACGCATTTTTGTCAGGTGGTCTTTGAGAAAAAATTCTTAAAAAAAATCCACGCATTTTTGTCAATTGGTCTATGGCAATTTTTTTTAAATCCAGGCTGGACAATTTTATAGAATTGTTTTTAATGGTGTCAGGTAGATTTTAGTCAACGCACCAATGTGCTATCTTTACACATAACAGATGTCGGCCATAAATAGAAAGGGTCGGTAATAAAATAGTGTATGTTTCTTATCACCCGCAACGCAGTGTGTGCGTGATGTATTTATGTAAACAGCGTATATTACTAAATGTATTGTCTGTGTGTGTTAGTTTTAAGAGTTGTAAATATTTTGTAGAATAGTAAATAAAATTTGAGTTTCTTTCGAACCATCGGAGAAGACACATCACCCGCGTGTTTCGTTCTTGGGTTTTTCCTTAGGTTTTCTTGGGCTGCATTGTAGTGATGAGGCTAGGAGTCGCCTCATCATTTGGTGACCCCGACGCGATTGTTTCGTGTTTAAAAAAAAACACGTAATAGATCCGCTATTTAAGTGACGTGGTAGGCTCGCAGTTCCAAAGGAGAACGTTGTGTAGTTTATACGTGTAGTGCAGTGCTGTAGAAAAAAGTTACTGTGTTAGGTTATTAAAAGACGCATACTCGAAGCAAAGAGTATGTTAGGTCAATTTTAATAACAAATAAAAAAAAAAGAATAAAGTGACAAAAAATATAGCTCGCGAAAATGAATTTCGAAGAATTCATCCAACATCAAAGGATGTTGGGCGAGTATATAGTGTCCATTGATTTACAAATATACAAAATTGCTCAAACAAGTGTAGCCAAGGAAATTAGGGAAAAGTGTTCCAAAATAGTTAGTTCTTTCGCGGAAGCAAGAACGGACTTTTTAGGTAACGAAAGGGAGCTCCGACGTATGGAAAAAGTACCATACGATCATTGCATATTCGCTGTGGGAGTGCAATATGCCGTTAAAAGCATAGAGGAAAACATGGAAGCTATGGGTTTGTTTGTGCCTATAGAAGTGCCACGTCTACATAATGTAGACTTTATAGCTGAGGTGAACAGCATAAGTTCATCGGAACAGTGTGGAAAGAAATCCGGACTGCTCCAAACAGGACCGCCAAATATTAGGGAAACAATTAATTTAGTAGATGCTTCTTTTGATTTTTGGGGGGAGATTAGAAAAGCTCTTTTCTCAAGAACAAAAGACTTCGAAAAGAGTTATCAGTCATTATTGTCACATTACGTGCGATATTTGGAGGTAGTAGGGATAGAGGGTGACTACACAAGTCATTACCATTATCTGCAAATTTGTTACCAAATAGTAAGAAGTGGGAACATTTCAAGAGTAGCACCAAAAAAGGTGAACATAAATTATGAGGCACAGTTCTCAGGTAGTTTAGGGCCTACACAGGAAGTTGTTAGGAGCTCGAAAACTGAGAATGAAAACGCGTGCGTGGATGTTTCGCGAAAATTAAAAAGTGAAACAAATCGATTACGAAAAGAAAATGAGCAATTTAAGTCCAAATTGGATCAACAAATCAAGGACTGCCGACTTGCTGAAGAAAAGGCTCGCATGTATGAGTCACAGGTCACTGACGTTACCGTCAAATACAATGCTGCTTATGCTGAAAAGGAAAAGGCTGTGGAAAATCTTTGTGAAGTGCAGAAAGAATCGGAGTGTCTACGACAACAATTGGACGAAGCTCGTAAATATTTAAACGCTGAATCTATGATCCGTACGGATTTGCAAAACCGCATTCAGAGTCTACGCGAAGAACTCACGTTTAAGGAGCAAAGTCATTTGCGAGAAATTGATGAAATACATTCTCGCCACCAAGCTGAAATCAGTGCAGTGTTACAACAGCTGCGTGATCAACACGAAGAACAAATGCGCAAACTTGAAATGATGTACCAACAAGAGATTAATAGTCTTCAAGCAGAAGCCAATCATAGCTTGAATAGTCGCATTAATGAGTTGGAAGCTACAAATGCTGCATTGAATACCCGTAATCGTGATTTGGAGGAATTGATCCAACAGGAACGGACATGCCATGCTGCTGAGGTAGTAAATCTGGAAGATAAATTGCGACGTCTACGAAATGGTATAGCACAACAACAACTACAAGAAGAAAGTGCTATGTACGACAAATTACTGTGGAACGAAGAAGATATGAGTCAACCCAGCAGGGAGAAAGATCACATCGAAATTTCCCAAAGTGATCTTGAAGAAATGGTACTGAAGAAAGGTACTAAAGAAGTACATATCGGTGGTTTCCAATTTAAACCTAATGCCAATGACAAAGAGAATGACGTCAATTTCCATCGCTCAGGCACCATTGAGGGTGATATCAACAAATTGAGAGTTAGTTCAACATATGAACCTCCGATCAACATGGTTATGAAATCACAAGAAATACAAAGTGGCGCTAGCAAAAAGGCATCGATGTTTAATGCCAATGAAGAAGTTACCGGTTATCGCACAACCAGAGCTGACGCTAGCAATGTTTCAGGTTATCCTCTACGAAGAAAATGGATTTACCATGTAATTAAGCAATGGAAAAGAAGTCCCCGTCTGAGCTGGTTGCTGAAGGTGTTGGGTGCCATCACCTAGAATTAAGTTATAATAATTGTTGCATTCATATAATTAGTTTTAGAATCTAAGTAATGCCTTCAGCAGTTACAAAATTAAATGTAATTGCAATATTACTAAAAAATTTAGTTTGTAAAAGATAAGATACTAATACATACAATTGTTAAAAGATTAGGATCTTTTCACGGCGGGGAGTATGGACAATTTTATAGAATTGTTTTTAATGGTGTCAGGTAGATTTTAGTCAACGCACCAATGTGCTATCTTTACACATAACAGATGTCGGCCATAAATAGAAAGGGTCGGTAATAAAATAGTGTATGTTTCTTATCACCCGCAACGCAGTGTGTGCGTGATGTATTTATGTAAACAGCGTATATTACTAAATGTATTGTCTGTGTGTGTTAGTTTTAAGAGTTGTAAATATTTTGTAGAATAGTAAATAAAATTTGAGTTTCTTTCGAACCATCGGAGAAGACACATCACCCGCGTGTTTCGTTCTTGGGTTTTTCCTTAGGTTTTCTTGGGCTGCATTGTAGTGATGAGGCTAGGAGTCGCCTCATCACAGGCCTTTTAGTCAATTGATCTTTGACAAAAAATTCTTAAAAAATCCACGCTTTTAGGCAGTTGATCTTTGACAAAAAATTCTTAAAAGGTCCACGACTTTTGGTCTTTCATAACAAGTTGTCGTTAATAACAAATTATTAAAACATCCGAGCCTTTTGTTCAGCTGGTCGTAAATAACAAATTGTTAAAAAATTCACGACGTTTAGTCCGTTAGATTTTAAAAAATCCACGCCTTTGGTCTGGTGGTCTCTGACAAAAAATCTTAAAAAATACACGCCTTTGGTCAGGTGGTCTTTGACAAAAATTTCATAAAAATCCAAACCTGTTGGTCAGGTAGTCAAAATTTTTTAAAAAATCCACGACTTTTCGTTCTGACTGTTGGTCCTGGAAAACAAAACGTTTCATTCAACCCACTGTTTGTGTTTGATATGCCCAAACCAATGGATAAGCAAAAAAAAACGACACACTGTTATGACATGGTGGTATTTACGTGCTCAAATGTCTATCGCTTTCTTATTTTTGTAACCAGCTTCGTTGTTGTGGTCGTCATGTTCATATTTGTAATATTTAATAATAAACAAGTAAGCAAAGGCTATAGTCGGACGGGGCCGACCATGTGATACCCTACACCACAACCTGTAGGAATTAGCTATGTGCAACCGCCTTGCACGCTGAATGTCCGGGTTCGATTCCCATCAAATTGTCTACGGTGGCAAAATATCCCGTAGTAATGTTGGTGATATTTCCTGAGTATTTTAGACATGAAAAACGTCTCTACAAGTGGCAACTTAGGACACTCCGTTCGGACTCGGCGATAAAAACTAGGTCACATATATATAACATCATATGAATCCATTGATATAAGAGAAGCCCCCTTTTCTTTACTGGGATGTTTGTGGAAAAATATATGTATAATTTATCATTTCTAAAAAATGTTCGAAAATTGGAAAATTCACATTCACATGGGGCTACTGCTACATCTTCAAATTGTCTTTGAATACCAGGCTCCTTTTTGGAATACACCTAAAATAAATACATATATATAACACGCAATTTGGTATATTTGTTAATTGGGAAAATTGCTAGTTTATTGTAGATCTATCGTCCAAAATTGTGCACTTGTACCTCACTTATGCCTAGAAAATAATTCATTGTGGGCATATATTGTGATATCTCAAATATATTTTATACCGGTAGAAATAACTAACAATGAATAGGAATTCAAAAATTTTGCATGCAAACAAATTTATAAATCCCAAAATTATTCATATTCAATTACACAGCAAAGAAGATAGTATAAGTCAGCTGTTATTTTGTAACACGAATTTGCTTCAAAATACGTGGAATCTGTAGGTATCGTAATATGGGGCTATACAAAATCAATTTGAGTAAGCTAACTTCTGAGTTTTGGAAATATTTGAGAATTATTTTTTTCAGATTTGTAATTTGGAATTTGTAATTTGAAACTACTGGACTATTATCCCAGGAAGTATGACTTATCCCGGGAAATGGACCAGAATAGGGACCGTAGAAAGGACCTTCTTCAAAAAAAAAAAAAAAAATAATAATCAAATAGATCCGATACGGGTCCTCAAACTGCACTTTTCCCAAATTTTGTGTGGGAGGTACTTGAAGGACGGACCGATATAGTCCATATTCCGACCTGACACATGACTGGATGAAATAATACGATGTGTAAAGTTTTGACCAATTAGAAAATCCCCTTGAGAGTTAACTTGCAGATTTGCGGCGGAAGTACAATCTGCTGAAAAAATTGAAAACGATTCGAGAGGACTTCTAATTTCCCTTTTCCGAATTTTGTGTGGGAGGTACCCTTAAGGGAGACAAATGAACGGACAGGGCTAAATAGACTCCAAATTTTCTGAAACGAATTTCGTTCAAATATACTTGGGGTCTACAACCAATATTTCGATGAGACACATCTTTGGTCGTATTTTGTTTGTATCCCCTTTACCCTAAATCCTGAGGTATAAAATGGTTGGCGAGGCGACCCCATCTTGCAATATTTGTATAAAAATCCAATTTGACAACTCAACTGAAAATTTCTCTGTCATGATAGAGACAATTGTATCATGGGAGGAAATTGTGGATCTCTACACAAAACACATTATATATCATGCAGTAGGTGCATTATCTAGCAGACACATTATTGCAATTTGCATCAGGTCAGTAGTTATTATTCCATATGTAGGCTACTTTGCCGGTATATGCCCTCCAGAAATGAAAATATGGATCAAAAATAAAATTTGTATATTTTTCATACAAAAGTAATGGTGTATGTCAAACGCTAAATAATATCAGATCATCATGAAATTTATAAGCATTTTCTTCAACCTAAACTCTTACCTTATGCAAAATTTCGTGATTATTGAGCTATAATTGCGTCCTCTAGCGGGTTAATGATTACACTACAAACAAAAAACTGTATATATCAGGCTGTAACTCTGTTATCTGATCACGTACATCAACATAATTGACATCAATTGAAAGGCCAAGAGATCGTCTTCCAAATATTACTCACGAGTGGGGAATGTGTCTTGCAGAAACAAAGATATAAACTGTTTATTAAAAATTTTCACAATTTTCACATATTATCTGATCGCCATCTCAAATTGCAAACTTCTTCTTTGTCATACACTCTTACCTTTTTTAAAATTTCGGGGCGATCGGACTATTATTGCGACATACAGAGCAGCTACAAAATCGGATAAAAATTATGTTTTTGGTCCATTTCACCCGGTAAATATTTCACGATCATCACCAATTAAAATAGCGATCTATTCTGATGTGAAACCGACCTCCATACCAAATTTCGTGACGAGCGGTCCATAATTGCGGCCTAGAGATTGATTACAATTTATAATGGACAGACGGACACACGGACGGACGGACACACATCTCAAAATCGCTTTATCTCGCCGAGATATGAAGATTGGTATACCACATTGAGGGTCTCCGACGAATATTTCGCGGTGTTACATGAATTTTTCCCAAAACAAACTTATAATACCCTTTCCACATAGTGGTGTAGGGTATAAAAAAACATTAACAAAATTAGTTTTTAACACAATAATTACATATGTTCTATTTTGCAGTCACTAGAAATAACTTCCTCATATTTTCACAAATATTCTCCAACTAAACTTGTTGATGTTTTTCTATCAAGTTTCTATAGATTTGTGCACAGTGGTCTGTGTCTGTCTTGTAATTCATTCGTTTTTCTACCGGAACATTTATTATATGGAGCATTTCTAGCATAAATCTTCGCTTGTAGTTATTTTCTTGCGTCAAAATGTCCACATTTTTAAAGTAAGGAGTGTGTCCTGTAAGAGCACAATGGGCTGCGAGTGCGGTTTTTTGTTCTAAAGGTCTGTTTTTGGCTTTCTGGTCCGACTTGTGTGCACTTAACCTAGTTTTTAGTTTTGATTTTGTTGTCCCAACATATACCTTATGGCATATGTTGGACCCGTCACCATTGCATTTCACTTTATAAACGACGTTAGACTTGTCTTCCGGAGGAACTTTTGACTTCGTACGGCTAAAAAAGTTGTTATTTGTATTTGTAATTTTTAGTGCCAATTAAAAGTGCTCTTTGTCATATAGATTGGAGTGAGAAAATCTTTCTGAAAAGCCTGGAACATATGTCGCGCGTTTATATATCTTTGGTGGTTTTTGGTCCATATTATCTTTTTTGCTTCGAACCTGGTTGATGAGATCTTTCACCGTTCTATTGGGGAAGTCATTCATTTTTAAAATGTTTTTGATTTTTGCTATATTTTTGGCATGAAGTTGTCTGTCGCTTATGTGTAATACTCTGCGGATAAAGTTTGTTGCGGTATTTATTTTGATTCTTCGTGGATGTTTGGAGTAGAAGTTAATTAATCTTCCCGACGATGTGGGTTTTTGGTACCAGTCTAGTACTAGTTTATTACCTTGTCTATGGATTAAAAAATCCAGGTATAGCAATTGGTTGTTGGACTCACACTCTATGGTGAAACGTAATTGCTTATTGTACTGATTTAAAATCTCCAATGTGTTTTCAACTTCGTCCTTTTGTATTATACAAAAAATGTCGTCGACATATTTTGTAAGAAATCTTGGTTTTCTAATTAGTTTTTCCATTGTGTCGTCAAGTAGCTTCTCCATCACTATGTCGCCTATAATGGGAGAAATTGGAGAACCCATTGGCATCCCTTTTAGTTGTTCGTATACTTTATCGCGGTATACAAAGTATCGAGAATCCCTTATGCACAGTGTCAGGATTTCTATAAATAGGTTGATAGGAATATTCGTGTGTTCCTGAAGAGTAGACCATTTTTCCTTTATTGCATTAATAGCCAAATTTACGGGAATGCTTGGAAATAACGATATGACATCGAAGGATATTAATATTTCGTTATCGTCAATATGCTGATTATTAATTCTGGATTTGAATTCTACAGCATCCTTTATGTTATATGTGGACTCTCTAGTCAAGTTTTGAAGAATTGATGCCATATATTTGGAAAGCTCGTAAGTTGGAGAGTTAATGAAGTTCCTTCTTTATGAATTTTTGGCAATCCATATATTTTTGGGGGAATTGAAGTTTTCATTGAAAGCCTGTTCTTCTCTGTCTCACTAATCACGCTTAGATCTAATAATTTTTGGACCAATTTATTGTTTTTTTCCTGTAACCCAGTGGTCGGATCCTTTCTCATTCGCCTATATGTGCACATGTCCATGAGTATTGTGTCCATTTTTGATTCGTAATCCGTTTTGAGCATCGCTACTGTCTTTCCTCCCTTGTCGGAGTTAAGTATTAATATGTGTTTATTTTGCTTTTTAAATTTTGTAGTTTCGCCCACTGTGCTTTGTATAAATCGGTCTCTTTTTCCTATCGTTGTGTTTCTCAAGTGTTCGTTAATGAGTGTTATGAAATTGATTCTTGCCTTTTCTTGTTGTTCTTTGCTCTCTACTGATTGAATGCAATCCTCTCCTTCAGCGATAATGTTGAATAAGGGGAAAGTCGTCTTGGTAGTTGGCAATGAGAACTTCGGTCCCAGTGAGAGCAACCACTCAACATTCGAAGGTACGTCAGTGTTAGTAATATTGACGAAGGTGTTGTTGTTTTAACGAACTTAATTTGTTGATGTGAGTTGTTCTTTGTTTTGTGATTTGTGTATTAAGAATTGCATTCTCACTCTCTATGAGTAATTTATAGTCCTCTCCATCTAAGAGGTGAGCAAGATGATCTTGCGTGTTGGTTAGAATCTCTTTGGTGATGTTAGATTGCTTGTGTTTTTGTTGTATTACAAGCTTGAGAAGTTTCATGTGGAAATTGAAAATGAGTGTGTCTAACGAAGTTTTTATGTTAACTGGTATTGTGTTGTTGTTTTCAAATATATTGTATACGTTTTTGGTTGTGTTGAATATGAAATTTGGAATAATGCCTGCTTCCTTGCACTTGATGAGGAAAGTAGTTGTTGACCTAATGCGTGCTGATTGCATTTTTTTTTTAAAATTCTGGACTTTTAGTCTGTTGATCTTTGACAAAAAATTCTTAAAAAATCCACGCCTTTTAGTCAGTTGATTTGACAAAAAATTCCTAAAAAATCCTGGGTGGTCTTTCATAACAAGTTGTTAAAAAAGTTTAAAAGTCAGTAGGTCGTTAATAAGATATGTATTATTAAAACATCCAGGCCTTTTCGTCAGTTGGTCTTAAATAAAAAATTTTTAAAAACTTCACGACGTTTGGTCCGTTAGATTTTAACAGAAAAATCTTAAAAAAATCCACGCCTTTGGTCAGGTGGTCTTTGACAAAAAAATCTTAACGAATACACGCCTTTGGTCAGCTGGTCTTGGACAAAAATTTCATAAAAATCCACACCTTTTGGTAGGGCAGTCTTTGACAAAATTTCTAAAAAAATCCAGGACTTTTCGTTCTGCCTGTTGGTCTTGGAAAACAAAACGTTTCATTGAACCCACTGTTTGTAATTGACATGCCCAAGCCAATGGATGAGCAAAACAGCAACACAATGTTATGACATGGTATGGTGGTATTTACGTGTTCAAATGTCTAACGCTGTCTTAGTTTTGTCGACAGCTTCGTTGTTGTGGTCGTCATGTTCATGTTTGTAATATTTAATAATAAAATACCACCATTATTAATTAGCTATGGAAATAGTTGCAGAACTCGATTACGCATAAAATAACTGAGTTGAGCCGTGAGTTGGAATGAGTTGGTCAGTGAGTTGGTTCGTTTGATAAGGTCGTTTATGATTTGAGACATACGTATAAGGTTCCGTGAAAAAAAAAAATTCTTAAAAAATTTACGCATATTGCTCTGCTGGTCCTGTCAAAAATATTCTTAAAAATATGCACACATTTTGGTATGCTGATCCATGAAATAACATTCTAAAAAAATTTCCACGCATGTTGAACTTTTGACTGTGGAAAAATATTCTTAAAAATCTACACATTTTATTATGCTGATCCTTGAACAACATTCTTAAAAAATCCACGTATGTTGAACTTTTGACCGTGGAAAAATATTCTTAAAAATCCACACATTTTATTATGCTGATCCTTGAAAAAATATTCTTAAAAAATCCACGCATGCTGATCTGCTGGCCCTGTAAAAAATATTCTTTAAAAATCCACACATTTTGGTGTGCTGATCCTTAAAAAAAATATTCGTATAAAATCTACGCATGTTGATCTGCAGGCGTTGTAAAAAAAATTCTTGAAAAATACTTGAAAAATTTATTCTACATGTATCAAAAATTAGTTAAATTAAAAATTCTTTAAATCAATTAAAGGACCATGATTTAAATACAACCCATTACGAGATCTTCTAGAAGATTTACTGGTCATATCATAGAATGCACATTGGTCTTCTAATCTTCTTTCTATTTTTAAATTCCGTTTTGCTTAAGGACAAGATTATTTGGTTCTTAATGATCTCACAAAAATATATGTTGATCGGTTTATTCATTTCCGAACTAGTGGTACAGCATACAGCTTTGTCAAAAACAGTGCATCGTAGGCGAGCATTTGTCAGAAAACTATGCAAGATTTTTCAACAGAAAAAAGTCCGAAGATAGGTCAAGGTGTGACCTTTCAGATGAAAAAAAATTTTCTAAGCAGCTTGGTAGATTTCTGTACTCAATAAGTGACCATAACCCCTTAAGATAGAGCTATATACTCGTAGTTGGTTCAGAAGTTTACATTACAATTAAAATGTTTGGTATTCATATTATACAAAATTATTATTAGTTATTATATTGGGTTATACCGTTTCACGTTTTGATATAACCCCACAGAACGAAACCGACTGATTTTCGGTATATTGAAAGATTTTACCACATTAACGAATCGAAATGGCTTTAATTTGTCAATTTCTAGGGTTAATTCTCTAAGTGTCACCATTATAATCAATGTATTTTGAGTGGTGGAATTTATTTTCGGAGTCGACTCCGGATTTAGAGTAGGAGTCGTTAAAAAATTGGACTGGAGTCGTAGTCTGACCAAAAATGGCTCCACTCCGAAGCCCTGGTTTTTATCCGATAGTCCATGAAAAATATTCTTGTACAATCCCTTTGTTCTCCCGGTCCATTAAAAAAATACTTTTAAAACAACCACAAAAAAGGACGACAGAAATTAAATTAATTTCCGAACGGAGAGAGAGAGAGTAAAAGCAAAAAAGCAACACTCACACACAGTGGGACACACTCTTCACCGGCCGAACTGCGTGGATAAAAGGCAGCAAAAGAAACAAGCAATCATTTAAATTTAATTTTATCTGTTTTGTTTGCTCTTAATTTAATTAAAGGTTCATTACCGTTGTAAATGCGATGATTGCTGTTGTTGTTGGTGGTGTTGTTGCTGTTGCTACTGTATGGTTGCAATGACAACATAACAACGTTGCTTGTCGGATATGCAATTGGCGGGATGATGTTCTTCTGGTGCCATCAAGCATAGTGCAATGTGACCAACAACATAACAAAACATTTGAAGGAAGGCATAAATGCAATACAACTGTTGTTAAACACCCTCCATGGAGCGAGAATCCATGGACGCTCCGAGGTTGCCACAGTCTCAAAATTTTCGAAAATTAAATAAAAAAATCCAAAAGTTGTTTGTGTTGTCTCTGAGGGAATGTTCCCTTAAACAAATTAAGTTTCTACTCCTGATGAAGGCTTCTAAAAATTCTTAAAAAACATCAAGCATTAAACTTTGACGGTCCCTAAACAATATAACAATTTTCTAACCAAGTTTTGGCCAAATACGTCCATCTAGACCAAACCCACATTACACTGAGATTTTATTACTCTGAGCAATCTTAAAATTCCAATTTTAACCAGCATTCCAGACATGGGCGACCACACAAAAAGGAGAAGCTGTATGAATCATTTATGTATTGTTGTCTTCCTTGCATTTCTGTATTGGTAGATGGCGTTTTAAAGCACTTCTAGATGTCATTACACAAGTATCACTGTGTGTTGTGTTAAGAGGTCAGCAGGAGCTTTTCTTAATGGACCTTATTGGTTGTGGTCTGACACCACCTGCCTATCTGCCTGCCTGATTATGGCTGGTGTTTACAGGCAAAATGAAGCATAAAATTTTTCATTTGTTTACGTGAGTTCTTCTAATTAACAGCTGGAAGAATGACAACAACTTGGAAAGGCAGCAACAGCAATGCTACAAACACAAAAACGAGAATGACTTAAATGATGTTGACGTTGCCATACATTTTATTTCCGTTTTTTGGTTGTAATAGCTAGCCATTAAAGCGCACACAGACATAGATCCGCTTAAGCCGAATAAGAAGCAAAGACAGAGGAAAACCTAAACAACAACAGCAAGCTGTAAACAGCGAAACAAACCTGTGAGGGAAAAATTCGCAATTTATACTCCACCAGCTTGGTAAAGGACTGTGATGTGCAACTGCTATAAAGGATAACATGAGTAAACCTAACCAACAACAAACAATCACTGGACCCCGTTGGCCAAAATTTTCAACACGCTGACTATTTTACAGAGGCACAGTGGGAAATGCACAACTGTGGGTAGTTTCACTGACATAATAGAGGATTTTTAAGAATATTTTTTAAAGGTTTTCATGACTAATTTGTAGAAATGTAATGTCTATGGCTCTAGCATTTTTATAACACACATTATTTTTGAGCTTTGAAGTGGTTATTACACCCTACTCCATAATGTGGGAAAGGTATTACAAGTTTGTTTTGCTAAAAATTCATGTAAAACCGCGAAATATTCGTCGCAGAGCCCCAATGCTATACCATTTTTATACCCTCCTCCATAATATGTAGGGTATATTAAGTTTGTTTTTCCGTTTGTAACGCATTGAAATACTCATTTGCGACCCTATAGAGTGTATATATTCTTGATCAGGGTAAAATTCTGAGTCGGTCTGTGCACGTACGTCCGTCCGTCCGTCTGTGGTAATCACTCTAGCATCCACAAAAATGGAGATAGAACGTTTTGGTATAGCCCCCATATAACGGTACCCCCCGATTTACGGTATTTTGACGTTTTTAGCTACATTTTCAGACCGATGTAGCTATAATTTGACATTTTGGGTTCCTAAGTGTCAATAAACTTATATAACAAAAGTTGTGGACAATAGGTCCACTTTTTGGTGTAGCCCCCCTTATAACGGTACCCCCCGATTTACGGTATTTTGACGTTTTTAGCTACATTTTCAGACCGATTTAGCTATAATTTGACATTTAGGGCTCTTAAGCGTCACTAAACTTATGTAACAAAACTTGTGGACATAGGTCCACGTTTTGGTATAGCCCCCATATAACGGTACTCCCGATTTACGGTATTTTGAAGTTTTTAGCTACATTTTCAGACCGATTTATCTATAATGTGACATTTAGGGTTCTTAAGTGTCAATAAACTTATATAACAACAGTTGTGGACATAGGTCCACGTTTTGGAATAGCCGCCATATAACGTTACCGCCCGATTTCAGGTATTTTGACGATTTAAGTCGCATTTCTAGACCGAATTTGCTATAATTTGATATTTAGGGTTCTTAGTGACCAAAAAACTTATATTCGAAAAAAGTATGAACCTAGGTACATGTTTTGGTATAGCCCCATATAACGGTACCTCCTGATTTTCGGTATTTAGAGATTTTTACCTACAAGTTTTGACCGAATTAGCTGTAATTTGAACATATGACATTAGGACTTCTTAGTGGTCACCACACCTCTCCACCAAAATTGTCTGAAATTTTGGGAAAATGTGTCTATTGTTTGCAGGCAGGTCAAGTTCGATGATGGGCTATATCGGTCCACGTTTTGGTATAGCCCCCATATAACGGTACCCCCGATTTACGGTAATTTGACGTTTTTAGCTACATTTTCAGACCGATGTAGCTATAATTTGACATTTAGGGTTCTTAAATGTCAATAAACTTATATAACAAAACTTGTGGACATAGGTCCACGTTTTGGTATAGCCCCCATATAAAGGTGCCCCCCGATTTACGGTATTTTGACATTTTGAGCTACATTTTCAGGTCGATTAAGCTATAATTTGACATTTAGGGTTATTAAGTGTAAATAAACTTATATAACAAAAGGTGCGGACAGAGGTCTACGTTTGGTATAGCCCCCATATAACGGTACCCCCGATTTATGGCATTTTGACGTTTTAGTTACATTCTCAGACCGATTTAGCTATAAATTGACATTTAGGGTTCTTAAATGTCAATAAACTTATATAACTAGTGGGCATAGGTCCATGTTTTGGAATAGCCCCAATATAACGTTACCGCTCGATTTCAGGTATTTTGACGTTTAAATTCACATTTCTAGACCGAATTAGCTATAATTTGATATTTAGGGTTCTTAGTGACCAAAAAACTTATATTCTAAATAATTATGAAAGTAGGTCCATGTTTTGGTATAGCCCCAAAACAAACCTCCCGATTTTCCGTACCTTAACTTTATTTTTTGGATGAACTTTCTGTAATTTGAAATTTAAAAGCCAACAAAAATTCTGCAACAAAAATTGTTCATTTAAGTTCATATTTTCGTATAGCCCACATACCTCCGAAGTAGCTGTTAATGACATTTGAAGTTCCCACGTTATGTACCGATTTTCGGTATTTTCAGGATTCTAGCTACAATTTTTAACCGAATTAGAAGTTATTTGACATTAAAGGCTCCCATCAAAAACTGTCAACATAGGTCCATGTTTTATTATAACCCCTATATAACGGTACCTCCCAATTTCTCGCCCACCATAAATTGTCAACATACATAGTTAGATATAGGCACCATAAAAAAGGGCCTCCCGAATGAAGCATTTTATGTACATTATCTGACATTTTAACGTACCCACTTAAAGTTGGGGACAGGAATGAAAACTAATTATTCCATTTTAGTTCAGAATATTTTATGGTGGAAGGTATGAAAACTTCGGCCCGGCCGAACTTAACGCTTTTTTACTTGTTCATATCTCGACGAGATAAAGCAATATAGCGATGTGTGTCCATTCGTGGGTCCGTCTGTCCATTATAAATTGTAATGAAACTCCAGACCGCAATTATCGACCGATTGTTACGAAATTTGGTATGGAGGTCGGTTTCACATCAGAATAGGTCGCCATTGTTGTTGTTGATGATCGTGAAATATTTAGAGGGTGAAATGGACCAAAAACAAATTTTTTATACGAATTTGTATCTGTTCTGTAGGTCGCAATCATAGTCCGATCAGCGCGAAATTTTAAATAAGGTGCGAGCTTATAACAGAAAAGATGCTTGCAGTTTTATATGATGATCAGATGGTTTTTAGTGGGTGAAATTGACCGAAACTTTTGTGTGAAAATTGGAAAAATTTAATATATATCTTATATCTTTATTCCTGGTAGGCATATTCTGCCCATGTGAGTTATTTTTGAAAGACGATCCCACGACCTTTCCATAGATGCCAATTGTATTGATGTACGTGCTCAGATAACAGAGTTACAGCCTAGTATATGGTAAAAACCAAAATTCCTTTGCAATTCCATTTGAAAAAAATACAAAAAAAATTTGCGAGCACATATACAATTTTGGTACAGAGTTTAAAGAAAAAATTCTGGTTTCAAATCTGTTCGCGTTCACAAGACTGGCCGATGCGCCCAAAATTCATAGCGGTTTTTATTCTCATAAAAAGAACAAATATTTAAAAATGTCTTATTTGATGTTATGAGAAAATGTATGCTTAAATCGTTAACAGCATTCCATATCTATTCGTATATGTTTAAATATTTACTTAATTTATTATTATTTTCGCGGAAAATCAACAAATAATAAACAAATATTGAAGTAAATCCAAATTATCCTGTCTCAAAATTCGTACAAACCCCCAGAAAATAAATTAAAAAATATCTGCGGAATCTAGACAAAGCGTAGAAAAATATGAAACCAAATTTATAGAGATTGGGTACATAAATTGCATATTATAGCAACAACAAAAGAGAAAAACTTATTGTTGGAAAATATTGTTGCAAATATATTTTTTGGTTTGATTCGAAAAATTAGAAAAAAATATTTGGGGAAAAAAAAATTTGAAACTTAACTAGTTCGGTAAAATATCATACAATAATTAATGTGTACTGCTAAATCTTTATCAACAAGTATGGGTTACCATGGTGAAAGTTTATTTGCTTACTGTGATAACTTATAAGGATAGGAAATTAAGAGTAATATTGAAATTACAATCATTAAAAAAATGTGGAAATTAAAAAACCTATTATTCGCGAATTAGTTAAAATCAGTTGATGCGCATCCGTTTTTGGATACAGCGAATCAATCTCTTTCAATATTTATGCATATTTCGATGTTTCACTCAGCGGCCAATGTGTGCCGCCAGTTGCATCTCACAATGTCAAATACGTTAAAGTGGGCAAAAGTCGCGCAATGTGCACACGATTTTGATGCGCATCCGGTTTCATTAGCACCCACCAAAAATACGTCAATATACACTTATTTTAAATAGATTCTTCAAGAACCGCGGATGTGCATCCACATTCTATTTTGCGTAAGATAACTATATTGATCGCGTATCCCTGTAATTTATGACACTCGTTTTCGCAAATAGTATAATCGCGTATAAAAGATTCCATTTACGTAAACAATTTTAAAGAAAATCGCGGTTTAGTACGCGGATTTGTCAATATATATTTTTTGTTGATTTTCCTATTTTCAAGGTATCTATATCCGCGGTTTTAGTTTAGGTTTTAGCGCGTAAAAAAACTAAATTCACGCGGGCTTTAAAGGAAATTCAATGACACTTGTAAATTTTCCACTCAAAAAATACGTTTTTTAGGAAAATTCACGCATCAAATTTTGGTCTTTAGACTCCAATTTCTAGGATGCTGTATGAAGCACATTCATGAGATATACATTAACCCTCCGTCATGCACATGTATCTGGCCAGATATTTTACGAATTCAACTGCGATTTAAATATATATCTGATTTAGCTAAGGGTTTGAGTCTCCAGGTACCCTCTACAAATATTGTAAGGTATCGTTTTATGAAAAAACACTTTAAAAAAACAACAGCAATCTAAATTTATGTAGATTTTTTCATATATACATCGTATACGTAGCGCATGTATCTGACCAGATACACACACATTTTGCTCCAACCCGGTATGCCTACAACATTCGAAATCAGGTTATACATGTTTTAGTTGCTTACCTGAAGCTTTGTGAGACTTTTTTAATTAAGAATTAATTAAAACTTACTTTATAACCACTAAATTTAATTGAAATGAACTTTATACCAATTCTTGTTATTTTTTTGACATTACTAGTAAACACAAAAATACAACTTTTCTTGTTTTATTTCTCATATTTTTTACACGGGTTAAGCATGTACTAAGAACAAAAAAAGTGAAAATATATATCTGACTGGCGTGATAACAATACAAGAATATAATATTATCACTAAAATAGCATATTTTTCGTATAAATGTACTGAAATACATGCTGTATCTGGCCAGATACATGCGCTACGTACGTGACTATTGGAACATGTGCATGACGGAGGGTTAACGATGTAAAATAACATCGTATGTATTAGGAGACTATCAGAATTCATATTAGCTCAATGATATGGGACCTACTGTTTATCGCCGAATCCGAACGGCGTGTCTTAAGACACCACTTTGTAGAGAAGTTTTACATGGCTGAAATACTCAGGAAATGTCGCCAACATTACTGAGGGGTATTTTGCCACCGTTGAAAATTTTGATGTTGACTGGCCGGGGAATCGAACCCACGACCTTCAGCGTGCAAGGCGGGTGTGCATACCATTGCACCACGTTGGCACCCAAACACAAGGAATACCTTCAGCAAAAATTTCTAAAGATCTTTAAATAGACCTTAAACTGCACTTAAACAACTATTTTGGAGGTTTGTTTGTGTATGTCCCATTTTCGAGCAAAAACTAAGTTTGGAAAAAATATTACTAAATTCAAAGTTTGGACCAAATCTGTTGCTCCGTTCAAGAAAACTCGCGCATACCACTTTAGCTAAAATTCGTGAAATTTGGGGGGAAAATACCAGAAGAAGTAGACCGCAAAGCACCATCTTCGAACTATGTATATATAAGGCTCGCTGAAATGTTGCATAAACAAAGTTTGGACCAACGCAGTATCCTGTTCGAAAGTTGTCGTGCGCACTAGTCACTACACATGATTGCCTTAGGTGTTCATTACAGCTTTCAGGCCATTTTCTATTAAAGTATAGACTTGCCTCTGAAAAACTTGTACTGTAGTAATAGGGGCCCCGAGAACACCTGTTGCAAAAAACACTGTGCAACAAAATGGAGGTCAAAGTCTGGGGCACGGAAAATTCCTCTTGGGGAAGAAAGGCCTTGGTGAGTATATTAAGAACCCCGAAGGACAGACCCGCCTTGAGTCGAACTTCCGCGTTATGGCGTGATGAAGTTTTTGCTAGAGACCCTGTAAGCCATCTGGAATAGCGTTATATCTTTGTTTACTGTTGATTTAGCTTATTTTTGAGATGACGTGTCTTCAGTCAAATCGAATGAAAATTATTTTCGTAGAGCACTTCGACCTTCTAACTCGCTTCCTTCAATGTCCTTTTCGTCCTTTATTTTAAGAGCCGCTATAAAAGTACCACAAGATGACATTTTTTCAGCTTCGAAATGTTCTGCAAAAATGTCGCTGAGAAAATTTTAGGTACGGCTCTCATTGACAACTAATCGATTTTGTCGCGTTTTCATAGTCATTTTTGACATTTACACCTGTTTGCTCAGAACAAACTGTGTTTTGTGTTTTTGTATGTTCTGTAACGAATAGACAAAAACCAAAATATAGTAGTTTTCTGAACAAAAACAGGGTAAATGCACAAAACGACCACGAAAATCGACAAAATCGATTAGTTGTCAATAAGAGCCGTACCTAAAATTTTCTGAGCGAGATTTTTGCAGAACATTTCGAAGCTGCTAAAATTTCTTGATGGATAGACTATTGCTCAGCATTAGTACTCGGCCTTCAGAAATTCTTTGTGTCTACTTATCACGGATTTTTGCATATTTTTGAAAACTATAATGTTAAGATATTTGAAAATTAAATGTTATGATATTTCTAAGGTTTTCCGATTATATTCTCTTTCTTTTGGTCTTACCGAAGTGATATCACTGAATTTCATAACATTCACTGTAGTTGTGAGTTATTTGATAAATGCTACGCCCAAAAATATATGGAATTATTAATATATTCAATGTTTTGACCATATATTAACTCTGACGCATAGTCAAACATGTTCTAAAAACAAGATAAAATTGGCCAAGAAGCCTTACACCATTTCAATTAAAAAGTAGTAATGAAAAATATTTCATCAGTAAAATAAGTCTAAAATAAGGTTTACATTTTTACTAAATAAGACATTTTCGCTAACATGAACTTTTAAAATTTTGGCCAGGTGCCCCCCCCCCCCTCCGAAATGAAATCCTGGCTACGTCCCTGCCCTCGTTACCATAAATGCTGAGGGTGTAATGAAATATATGTAGTACATCGGCCATTTGACAGTACCGCAGTTATCCTCCGTTTACCCTTTGGCCGTGCACAACACATTAAAACAACCAGGCTAAACACTACAAATAAGCGGGTGTTAACATTTATCACCGAGGACCTCTGGAGGCTTACACTTAAGATGTATGAACGGACATCCTTCCCCATTCTTATTCTTGCCATGGCTGGCTGTGTTATCAAATTGCCACATAGTTTCGTTGGTTTCTAGGTGGATTGTTTCGAATTGTTGTGATTTACACTCCTCGTTGCACTCTCTTTGTTTTCTTCGAACTAAATACTAAATAATCCTTTCAATAGTTTCTATCTCTCTAATAGAAATAGAAATCCCTAAGGTTTGCGACATTATTTGAGGCAACAATGTCACTCTTTTCCAAACAGACCAGAGTAGTCCAGACGTGCTCGTTGACTGCCGCCACTGCAACCAGCTATACACTTAGAAGAAGAAGAAGAAAAAGAAAAAAAGGAATATAAAAAGGGGCAGCGACAGATAGTCCCATTGCTTGAGGTGTTTATGATGACCGCCAGTGGCAGCAACAGTATCAATAGCAACTGCTTATCCCTGCAAAATGAAGGGAAATGATAATAAGATTTCTTCTTGAAATCTACCAAAACAAAAAAAAAAACAACCAACAGCAGCAGCAACAACACAAAAAGAATTCAAATGAAATTGTCACAAGTGATTGAACTCAGGTTACCAAGCGACCCACCGACCAACCGACAAACCAACCACAATATTGCGTAATTTACTTTATTGCTTATTTTCGTCATCATGACCACTTTTCTGATTTTGTCTTTTATCGGCGGCTTGCTTGTTCACATCTTGAAGCTGATGCTTATGCTTAGATAAGTGGAAGATAAGTACGGTAATTTGAGATGACGTTATTTTTCTAGTTGTTGGGGGTAATAGAGGGAGGGGTAATGACGACCATTGTCTTGCTGTTTTTCCACAGAACTGCTCTACATGAATGTGGAGCACCATGAGTGCTATGCACACGAATTATTCATGACCATGGTGACAGACATACGAATGTCTGTCAGTCTGATTGGTTTTATTTTCTTTGTAAATCAATTACTGAATGGCGTTTGAAGGTCCTTGATTAGGTACAAAAAAAAAAGAAAAACTAAATGCTTTAATTAATTTATGAATGACGGGTTTTATATATGGAGAAAACCTTTGACAGGGGTTTTGTTTACGAAAACATTTTTGAAGATTTTTTTCTACATAATAAGCTACCAATAAGCGTGTAAATCGTTTGATGTGGCTATAATTCGTTCTTTTCCTTTAAACGGATTTCGCAAGTTTTCAAAATAATCAACATCCCTTATTTCCTACAAACACTTGTCATCTTACTTCTGTTAATTTTGTTTGGACTTAGTCCACAATAAACATAGTGGTTCACACTTCAATTGGTCGCTACAATTTATACAAGGTTCCCAATTAACCTCAAATCTCTACACTCCAAATCAGAGCTTATTACTTCATCTCATTCCTTCATACTCATTCAATGTCATAGTTTCTAGAGAAACGTGTACGAACCATACCAAACTTTGCTTGAGTTATACACACTTAGTGAAAACGTAACATTGCAACAACAATTTATACAAACCAATAAGTTGTTTGTTTCTCTGCTCAAGTTGAACTTAGATACGACAAACTCAATCACTCAACTCAATAGAAACAACATTTGAATATTTCGAACGAATTTGTAGCAAGATGACTGAGCCAAACAGTGAGAACGTCACGGTAAGAGAAAGTTCGTCAACTAAACCCTCTCCCATTCACGACAAGTTCATATTTCGTTGTGATCATGTGATCAATTTTTGTACTGCGTTCGGCGCAACGGACGTTACAGATCAAACAGATTCTGTATTGAGAATAAAATTAGACGATTTGGAAAGGAGATACCAGCAACTACAAACAGATTATGAAAATCTGATGTTGTCCTCCGAATCCGCTAACACCAAAGACTTTAGAGAGAATGCCAAACTAAACTTCAATGTTGCCTCTGAAGCTTATTATGAGACTCGATCCCAAATTGCAGATGTTTTAAAAATTTCTGAAAATAGTAGAGCCCCCCATAATTCTCCCAATACTCAAGTTTGTAATAGCTCTAATGTATCCATAAAAGTCCCACCATGCGACACTGAGGTATTCACGGGTAGCTACGAAGAATGGCCATCTTTTCTTGACATGTTCACGGCTGTTTACGCAACCCACTCACAGCTCACTCCAGCGCAAAAGCTCTATTATTTGCGAAATAAAACCAAGGGTTGCGCGGGAGCTATAGTGAAAAGATACCCCCTTTGTGACGACAACTTTAGCTTGGCTTGGGATGCGCTGAAGACTCGATTCGAGAATAAGCGAGTGCTTGTAGATAACCAACTACAGATACTATTCAATATGGTCGTAGAAAAGAGAGAAAATAGCTCGTCATTGCAAAAAATACATTCCACTGTCAATGATTGTCTCTGCACTTTAAAGTCCCTTGATGTAAAAGTAGACAGTTGGGATCCCATTTTAATATATTTGATATCCACAAAGCTTCCCGAAGAAACTATTGCCCATTGGGAACAGTCCTTAAAATCGCATAGGGAACTTCCCAGTTGGTCACAATTAGATGAATTCTTGTTAAATCGAATTGAAGTGGTTGAAAGAATCTCTAGTATAAAGTATACAAAAGAACGTAACAGTTTCCCCTCATTCTCTCCTGCTCAACCTTCTTATAAAACTCAAACGTATACTTCTCAAGAAAAACTCAATCATCAATCATGCCCAGTATGTGATAATGATCATAGTATTCGAACATGTTCAGATTTCCGTAAATTCAACACGCAAAAGCGTATTGATTTTGTTTTTAAACACAAAATGTGTAACAACTGCCTCTCTGACGCTCACTATAAGAGTAAATGTAAAAGCAAAAGTAGTTGCCTTCGCTGTAAAAAACGTCACCATACACTTTTGCATTTAGATCAAGCCAATGAAGACACATCTAATGGTGACAACAATAAACACTCGAACAGTACAACCACATTTTACTCAAACAATAAAGCAATTAAGGAAGATATTTCCTCTCCCACTACTTCCAGACAAACACATTCCAAAATCCATGCAAACGTATCCCACAATAATGAAACTATTTTGTTAAGAACTGCGTTAGAAGAAATTGAGTATAATGGAGAGCTTTTTGCAGTCAGAGCACTACTTGACTCAGGTTCTCAGAGAACTTTTCTTTCAGAGAAAGTGAGAAACATGCTCAGAATTCCCTACAGGAAAGCTTCATTCGAAATTGGTGGCATTGGTGGTATAACCCAGAGAGCTGACAAGGAATGCGACCTTGTACTCTACTCAAAACGATACAACACACGATGTTCTGTTAGTGCGATCGTTCTCCCCAAGGTAACTAAGAAATTGCCATCAGCGTCGTTCGAAAAACCGAACTCTCTAGAACTTCAAAAAATTGACTTAGCCGATCCCAATTTCAATACGTCGTCAAACATAGATCTGATACTAGGCAATGATTCCGAAAGGTTCATAAACTTAGATGGTATGAAGAAGAATATTTGTGGTACTACTTCTGCATACAATACGATTTTTGGTTGGGTTCTCAGCGGACCTATGGCAGTAGAAACTGTTCAGTCCTTCTCTACTAATGTTGTCCCTTCCGAAGACGAAACCCTTAGTGTCATTCTGCGTAAATTCTGGGAAACGGAAGAAGTCCCAACAATGGCTCGCTCTGCTCCTTCTGATATTTATTGCGAAGAATTCTACTCAAATACAACAACTCGTGATTCAAATGGTCGATACGTTGTACGACTCCCATTTAAAAAAGATTTTCCAGAAAATATTTCTCTAGGCTCCTCTCGATTCCTCTCCCTTGGTCAATATACTCGATTAGAAAAATCATTAGCTAAAGACCCAAACCTCCAGCATGAATACAATGCAGTTTTAAACGAATATCTGTCTCTTAACCATATGGATGAAACGTCGTCTCAAGAAATATGTGATCAAGGTAAATTTTATTCGTTTTACCTCCCACATCACGCCGTTGTGCGTCCCGATCACAAATCGACGAAAGTAAGAGTAGTATTCAATGCATCTCGAAAGTCAAAGTCTGGTTACTCTCTAAATGACGTACTCTACACAGGTCCCACACTCCAAACAGATCTCATATCAACAATTCTCAATTGGAGAAAGTACAAATATGTTTACTGTGGCGACATACAAAAAATGTATCGACAAATTAAGATACATCCCGATGATAGAAAATATCAAAGAATTTTATTCCAAAAAGACTCAAAAAGCCCTATTAAAGATTATGAATTAAATACTGTCACATTTGGTGTGAATTGTGCACCATTTTTGGCCATAAGAACTCTATTACAACTCGCAAACGATTCTGAAAGCTCGTTCCCAAATGTTGCTAAAATATTACGCAATGAAACCTATGTTGATGACATTCTCACTGGTGGTATTTCTATAAATGAAACCATCAACTCTCAACAACAGTTAATATCTGTTCTAAAATCCGCTGGATTCCCACTCAAAAAAATTATAGCCAATAACTCTGAATTACTTTCTCATTTGCCTCCCGATGACGTGTATGATTTAGATCTTTTGA
Organism: Musca autumnalis; assembly: GCF_047663935.1. Lineage (NCBI taxonomy): Eukaryota > Metazoa > Arthropoda > Insecta > Diptera > Muscidae > Musca > Musca autumnalis. The sequence goes on from NW_027411644.1 coordinate 37,020,320, forward strand.
GATTTGCGGAAAAAAGTTCCACAAAAACTCTTGGTATTAAATGGAATGCCCTAGAAGACACATTTTCTTACTCTCTGCTTCCCATTGAAAACCAATTAATAATTACAAAGCGTAAAGTGCTTTCAACTGTAGCAAAGTTATTCGACCCAGCGGGTTGGATAACTCCCATAATTATAAAAGCAAAAATGTTAATGCAACGACTGTGGTTGCAAGGCTCACATTGGGATGAACAAATCAATCTCGATTGTATTCAAGAATGGAATGATTTTCTCTCCGATATAGCTCATATTGAAACAATAAAAATTCCCAGATGGATACAGTACGTTCCCACTAGCAACATACAAATACACGGATTTTGTGATGCATCAAAATCAGCATATTGTGCATGTGTATATATTCGCTCTCAAACGTCAACCTCGACAACATTCTCCAATCTCTTTACTGCTAAGAGCAAAGTGGCTCCCTTAAAGGTTGTTTCTCTTCCAAAACTAGAACTCAATGGAGCGCTTCTTCTCGCCAAGTTAATTAACTATGTTATCAGCAAATTCGAATATGATTACTCCTCCATAACGCTGTGGTCTGACTCATCAATTGTTCTTGGATGGCTCTCAAAACCTCCCATGTCATGGGAAACGTATGTTGCAAACCGTACTTCTCAAATTATGGAGCTGGCTCCTAAAGCAACATGGAAATACGTCTCCACTTGTGAAAACCCTGCCGATTTAGGCACCCGAGGTTCCAATACTAAAGATCTCTCGTGCAACTCATTATGGTGGTCTGGACCTTCCTGGCTAAGTAAACCAGAATCCTTTTGGCCCAAGAAAAACCCACTAGTGGTTCCCATTGAAACAAGAAAAATAGAAACACTTCACACAGTTACTCAAGAAGACGATATTTTGTTGCGGTTTTGGTCGTACACTCGAGCTCTACGAGTTCTTTCCTACGTATTTCGATTTTTTAATAACTCTCTCAAAAGAACCCAAAACGCTTCGAGATTTAATAAAACAGATTGAATGCTTTCTGAAGTTCAATTTGTTAAATCACGTTTAATTTCCCTTGCCCAGGGAAAATATCATCAACACGAATATGAATCTTTATTGAATTCTAAACCGATCTCGAACAAAAGCAATCTATGCTCTCTAAACCCATTTTTGGACACCGACAACATTATGAGAATAAACGGAAGACTCTCTGATTCGAATCTTCCATACAAAGAACGTCACCCAATCATCCTTCCTGGTAACTCTCGATTCTGTCACCTCTATCTTGTTCATTTGCACAACTTTTTGGGGCACGCAGAGTGTAATCTCATGTGCAGATTCACTCAAACCGAATTTTACATATCCCGCCTGAAGCCCAGAGTAAAAAGTATAATTCACAGTTGTAAAACTTGTATTTTGTACAAACAAAAATGCAGTTCTCAAATCATGGCTCCATTACCTACTGAAAGGTGTTCTTTATCACCTCCCTTCTCCATTACCGGGGTCGATTTTGCTGGCCCAATTGAATTAAAAAGTTCCGCACTTCGCAACAGCCCAATAATAAAAGGATACATAAGTGTATTTGTCTGTTTTTCAACAAAGGCAATACACCTCGAGCCATGCTCAGATTTATCCTCAGCAGCATTTGAAGCGGCATTTACTCGTTTCATAGGTAGGCGGGGACTCCCCTGCCGGGTAGTGTCTGATAATGGACGTAATTTCTTGGGAGCAAGCAGGTCACTACTTAAAGAATTTTCCACGTTTTTAAAGATTGCATCCACTCAAGTGACTCAAAAATACGCAGCTCATGGTTTTGAATGGAAATTTATTCCCCCACACGCACCCCATATGGGCGGCTTATGGGAAGCTGCCGTCAAGAGTTTTAAACTCCATTTTAAGAAGATATGCGGCGCCCATAAATTAACTTTTGAAGAGTTCTCAACATTACTCGCTCGAATTGAAGGCATTTTAAATTCTCGTCCCATTTCCGCAATCTCCGAGGATCCTGCAGACATAACTGCTTTGACACCCGGACATTTCTTAAGAGGCTCACCACTAATGGCATTCCCTGAATTACCATCCCAGAAAATATCTCTTATTAATCGATGGTCAAAATTGAAGGCTCTTCACCAAAATTTTATAATTCGATGGAAAGAAGATTATCTCAAATCCCTTCAAAAACGATATAAATGGAAAACCAAATCCCATAACCTTAAGGTTGATGATTTGGTGATTGTAATTGACGACATGCTACCTCCATATGAATGGAATCTTGGTAGAATTGCAAAAACTCATGTCGGTTCTGATGGAAGCGTACGTGTAGCCGATGTAAAAGTAGCAACCGGAATAGTAACTCGGCCAATCGTTAAATTGTGCTATCTACCAATCTCTGATTCCAACAACTATACAAATTCCCAATAAGTAACATCTGTATCACAATCATACATCTTAATTCTACCCACTATTACTATCTACTTATATTAATCAATCTAATAAAATTACAGATCTCAATCCCAGCATCAACAAATTAACGTGCATAAGTGCAAACTATGCAACCGTTTTCACGCCCTCAAATCCTGTCCGAAGTTCATAGATATGACTCCAAGGCAACGGAATCTCTTGGTTTTAAAAGAATCATACTGTGTCAACTGCTTGGCAAGAAGCCACCGGTTTCGAGACTGTCGTTCTCACAACATGTGCCGAAGATGTGGCAGACCTCACCATACGATGCTACACACCGTCTATCCAGAGATCAGAGGCTCACGATCATCACCTCCAAGAGAAACCAATCGCCAGCCAACTGGTAACCGAAATGCCAGCCAAAATAATAACAGCAACAATCCAAATGCAGCAACTTTAAATCCGCAAATCCTTTCTGAGGCTATAAGGGCTATTGCTACGGTTTTATGCTCCACTCCAAAATAATCATCGTTGGACCCGGCGGCATGTCTAAACTAGTTTACACTTAGATATTTCTAGTTAATTTGAACTGTTTTATCGACAATTAATATCTGAAATATGATTCCCTTAATGAATATGAATTACTTAAGTAACTGAAATCAATTGAATTGAAACATAATTTTTTTTGTACTAATGAATTTTCTTGCTGGGTATAAGCCCAATGTACAAGTTCTTCTTTTGTAATCATCCACACCGTAAGCACACAAGCTCTCTCATCAATAAATCATTATAAGTATTTGTAAAAACTATGTCTTATTCCCTAATCTAATTTCTCTTGCATAATCAAAATAAATAATTTCTCCTTTCTGAGAAATTATTTAACAACAATTAAAGGTTGTTGTGGATCGCCAGTGTCAACGATCTCTAACCTCTTCTTTAATTACAGTCCACACTCTCTTTCTCAAAGCTATATTTAAAACAGGTTCCACTTACTCAGCAGCAAAAACCTGCCACCGCACTCACCCGCCTGTACAATTTTATTTATGTAAGACCTTACGAAATTTTGATTGAAGACCTGGAAGTCTGCTTAGAGAGGACGAAAGGTTTTTTTAAGAATACCAGAAGATGTCCTTATACAAGAAACCAGGTGATCGACTTATAGACAAGTAAAAAAATATCAGTCGGCTTTGCCGACAGAGAAATACCCTCAGCATGTGTGAAGGTACCCTAAGAGAAGATCGATATGGACCATTTTGGAAGAAAAACTAAATTTGGATAAAATATTTGGAGATCTTTGGACAAAATCGGCATGCTCGTTTTAGAGATATAGAGCGTACCATTTTAGTGATATTTTTTAAACTTTTGTGGGGGAGTTACCCGAAGGAGTGGACCGATATGGCTCACCTTCGATCTTTAACCAATTTTGGACAAAATATTACGAAGGTCAAACTTTGGACCGAATCGGCTGATCCGTTCGAAACTTACCGTCCGCTCCAGCTACTGATGTCGTAAGGTTTTAGAGCTTCCCCCCGCGGGGATAACAATCTTGGCGCGATGCGGGGGCTAGACGTCACAACACTCTCATTTAACTTCTTGTAGTGTTGAACTGGGAGGTTGTGATTGACCAAAGGTTATCCACTCTCTGTCACACACCAACACGTTGCACTAGAAACTCATAGTGCATCTCTGGACTGAGTGACACATATTTGGTAGCGATCTCCTACCAAAATAATGGTGAGATCCCCTAACACCGGGGTGTTATGCGACCTCGTGCTCATCGGTGTTCCAAAGGTTTGCAGTTAGGGTACCAACTGTATTCGAACGGAGCCTCGCTTGATACCTGGGCACCTCAGCGAGTAGTTAGTGCCCCAGTCATGGTAGTGGAGGGCTATGCCATGGCTGTACTCAGCTCCCCCATTACCGTCAATTTCTCATGGAAAAATCAATTATTAACAAAAACCCAAACAACAACAATCCCGAACCACCAACATTACCGACCCTTGCTTCGAACCCGGACAATGCCGCACCTCATGCGAACACCCAACCCCTGGGCGGGGACGTCAACAAACCGACAGTGGACAGTGTGAACGACGCCATCAATAAACAGAGCAGGGAATTGCTCGAGCTCCTGGGGGACAGTGAGAGTCTCCGACTCAGTCAGGAGAGCCCCCCTCCATGGGACTGGGAGAGTTGGGAGGATGATGAGATGGATATTACAATTATCCCATCTCAATCATCCACCGCTACTCTCTCTCGTGCTTTGGAGAGCTCTAACCTAACGGTCGAGGCTCCCTCTCCTTCAGGGGCTAAACTGTCGGTCGGTTCCGACAAACCAACCCTGAACAGGCAAGACGCCTTGGTTGAGGATGCTGTGGAGGAGGATACGTCGACGGCCTCCCCCATGTCTCCCTCTACCAAAGCCAATAAATCTCGGCAGAAGAAGGACAGGTATAACTACCGGAGAGCCATCTACTACTGTCGTAGATTTATTGGCAAGGACCCATCCGAGGTGACCCCGTCGGAATTTAGGGAAATTGGCCTGAAGATCAGATTTGTGAGGCGTTTTGAAAAGAAATACCCTCACTTTGAAAGGATCTCACTGCCAATTGACCAGATCCCGACCCCTGTGGAGGCTGCAGTTTCCAGCTAAGCGGCTGAGAAAAAGGCAACCTCTATGGGAAGAACCACAAAACCAGTGCTGTCAATCTGCTCTAATCCCTTGCGAGCGTCTGCGACGTCCGCGGCAGGATTAGACAGGTCGGCTCCACTGGCCCCGAAGACGACGGAGCGTAAGGGAAACACTGGTGTGATCCCTTCCGTTTCGAAGTTGGTGCAGGGTAAAGTGCAGCCACCAGTTAGACAACCGTCAAAGGTACCGCCTATGCCGACTGTCTTGCCAGTGTCTGCCACTGAACCCGCCGGGGTAAAGAAGGGTGTAGATCCAGTAGGGGCGACGAACTTACAGTTGACTGGACAACAGACAACTGTAAGGTCGTCGACACCTACTGGAGCTCATTCTTCTGATGTAAAGAGAGGTGCTGGCAGTGGGAGTGGCCATGGGGTTGCAGCGGATGACGGACCATCGACCTCAAAACAGAGCGGATACTCGAAGACATCTGCGCAGGATTGCGTCAAGAGGGTCCGATCTTCTGAGGATCCGCACCCTGTTGCTAAGAGGGTGGTGGATCGTCGTCCGAGCAACCACATGGGAACTCTCTCACATGGGACGACCGGTCAGGGGAGGTCTGAGGGGGCTCAACCTGGGAAGGCTCGTAAAGCCGACCCAGGTAAGTCATACCCACGGTCTTCCAAGGACAAGGCCCCGATGTCAGTAAATCGGTAAGGCGTGATCGCCCCGGAGAATCTCCGGGTGGCGATAATTGACAAGGCTGATCTGGATGGGAGGATCAGCGATTCGCACTGGATTGCAGTGGAACGCCTGTTGAGAGAGGCTATCACCTCTGATGAGGTTGACGCCAGCAAGACCGGCTTCGGCAGAGCAGTCATCCAAAGGGGAATCAGAATTCTCTATTGTCAGGATGAGGAGTCAAGAGACTTCCTCATCCAACTAATAGGGGATTCTGGTAACCTCTGGGAAGGCTGTAAGCCAGCTGCTGTCCCTGTTGAGGAGATTCCCAGGAGGATTGTGGCCACTACGTGGGTGCCGCCTCCTGACTCTGAAGCAGAGGGAGTAGTTAAGATGTTGCGGAAGCAAAACAGAGGTCTTTCGGTAGACGGCTGGAGGCTTTTGAAGCGCTTCAGGGAGAGAGACGGCATGGTGATGCGTTTCACCATAGACAGTGAAAGTGCTGAGTACATCAGAGACTGTGGGGGAGTGCGGTACTTCGGTTCCGGTGGACTTCGGTTCCGGTTCTCGGGTCAGATTAATCTGCACCACTGTAAGGCAGCAGCTGCTGAACTCCTTCTCTCCCTCACAGACTCTGCTGTGGATATTGCTTTGGTCCAGGAACCCTATTTATATAAAAATAGGGTTTCTGGGCTAAACAATAAGCACTTTTCACTATTCCACGCGAATAATGGAGATAAAGTAAGAACTTGTATTGTAGCTAGAAAAAGTTTAAATCTTATTCAATTCTACAATTACATTGATGGTGATACGACTGTGGTGAGACTGGACGAGGTTACCGGTAGGGCTTTAGTCTTGGCCTCAGTCTATATGCCGTATGAGGCACCCGACCCACCTAGCGAATTGGTGCGCAAACTTGTGGAGGAGACGGCGGGCAGTTGCAGATTGGTGATGGGCTGTGATGCAAATGCTCACCACTTTCACTGGGGAAGCAGAGATACCAATACGAGGGGTGAGTCCATATTCGATTTTATTTTAGTTAATAATCTGAGAGTATGCAACAAGGGTGACACTGCCACCTTTCATAATAGGGTAAGGGAGGAGGTCTTAGACATCACTCTTACAAATATGGAAGATACTTCCATAATGGACTGGAGAGTATCGAATGAGTGTTCTTTTTCAGATCACAGGGCGATACACTTTCGAGTGCATTATGGAGGTAAAAGGCAACCACCTCATAGGAATCCAAGGAGAACAAGCTGGGAAATCTACAGCTCCCTTGTTTCCCCGAGGTTGTGCGAGTTCCCCGAACCACGTACAACGGAGGAAATAGATGGCCAAGTTGAAGATCTCACGCGTGTTCTCCTGTGTTGCTATGAGAAGTCCTGCCCATTAACTTATCCTGGTAGGAGAACACAACCAGTTTGGTGGAATAAGGAGCTGGCTAAGCTTAGGAAAAGTTGTAGGAAAGCATATAATAAAGCTAACAGAACAAAGTCTGATACCGACTGGAACCTCTATAAAGAGAGTTTCAATCGGTATAAGAGTGAAATCAGGAAAGCTAAAAGGGACTCGTGGAAAAGCTTCAGTGAGTCGATAGAAGGGGTTAATGCAGCGGCAAGATTCCGTAAGGTGATCTCGAAGGACCCAAAACCCTTCGGGAGCATCAAACGGGATGACGGCACCTGGACTAACTCCGCTCTGGAGACTTTAGATCTGCTGACAGGAACACACTTCCCTGGGAGTGAGGATGCCAGCTCGAGTGCACCGGGTGTGTATGAAAGCAGGAACCGCACGCCCGAGGAGGTGGCTCTTGTCAACAGATTAATAAGCTATCCCAAAATCTCATGGGCGATAAGTACTTTTCATCCATATAAGTCGCCTGGACCTGATGGTGTCATTCCAGCGATGCTTCAGAATGCACCGGCTGCGCTGATAACCATCCTTCAGAAGATTTTTAAGGCATGTTTACTACTATCGCACATTCCGGCACTATGGAAAGAGGTGACAGTGACCTATATTCCCAAAGCTGGGAAACCAAGTCACTCGCTGCCTAAAGACTATAGGCCGATTAGTCTTTCCTCCTTTCTCTTAAAGACTTTGGAAAGGTTGTTAGACTTAGAAATTAGAACTTTCTTCAGCAGTGACCTTATAAGCAATTCGCAACATGCTTATATTAAAGGTAAATCAACAGAAACAGCGCTACATTGTGTCGTAGGTTATATAGAGAAGAATAATGGGGATTCGAACTTCACCCTGGCTGCCTTTCTGGACATAGAGGGTGCTTTTAATAACGTGAAGCTCGAATCCATTCATCTCGCTCTAGAATCTCTGGGTGTCCCCTCTATCTTGATAGAATGGATTGATAGCATGCTTAGAAGCAGACTTATCAATTCTAATATTGGGGAGAGCTCTATTAGGAGATCTGTCACCAGGGGCACACCTCAAGGGGGAGTCTTACCCCCTTGCTCTGGCTACTGGTGATAAATGGGATACTCATGGAATTCGAAAATCTAGGAACAAAGGTAGTTGCCTATGCGGATGATGTGGTAATCCTGATTAGCGGGAAATTCTTAACCACATTATCTGATTTAATGCAAAGGGCACTTGCTAAACTCTCACGCTGGGCTCACAACAATGGTCTGGGTGTGAATCCGGCTAAGACAGAGCTGGTGCTCTTTACCAGGAAAAGGAAGATCAGCGAGTTCGTACCACCAACACTGGATGGAGTGCAGTTGACTCTCTCTACAGAGGCGAAATACCTGGGTGTTATTCTTGACCATCAGCTTAGATGGAAAAGGAACACAGAGGAGCGCGCTAAAAGGGGTCTAATTGCACTCTATTCTTGCAAGAACTCGATAGGTAAGTGTTGGGGTCTGAGACCAAATGTCGTACATTGGTTGTTCTCGACAGTGGTATGCCCCATTTTGACCTATGGGTGTCTTGTTTGGTGGCAGGCCCTGAATAGTAAGTCAAATCTGTCTAGATCTGCTTCAGTACTTATTACGGGGGCAATGAAGAGCACCCCTCAAGCAGCACTGAGTGCAATACTGAACATCCAGCCTCTGGATGTTTCTGTTCAGTATCTAGCATCCCGTAGTGCCTTGAGGCTCAAGGAGCTTAATCTATGGCGTTCTTCAGGGTCTGGACATGCTAGCATTTTACATCTTAGCAGTCAGATCGAATTACGTGACGGGGGGTCTGTAACAGACTACATCTCGCCTTCGCTGGACTTTGACGCAGCGGAGGTCTATATCCCTGACAGAAGTGAATGGGAGCATGGCAGGCCACTACCCGATAGCCTCTCCATCTTTACTGATGGCTCTAAGATGGTCGAAGGTACTGGTGCGGGGGTGTACTGCGAGGAGCTGAACGTTACACGCTCTTATAAGCTTAATACGAATTGCAGTGTTTTTCAAGCGGAGGTCTTTGCAGTATATTAAAAACATGTAATTTACGCGTTAGGCTATGCTGGGTACCAGGGCACTGTAATGTTGAGGGAAACGAGATTGTTGACGAACTAGCAAGACGTGGCTCCCAGTCCTCTAACCTCGTGGTGGAGGACTACGTTAAACCACCGCTTTGTTACTTCCTCGGCAAGCTTAGCCAGTTCTACGCAGAGAAAACCGAAAGGATATGGCAGGACGTACCTGGCTGTAAGGTATCAAAGTCAATCTGGCCGGCAATCTCGAGGCGTAGAACTGCGTCCCTTCTCTCACTTTGCAAGTCGGAGATCAGGACCGCCACAGGAGTCATAACTGGCCACTGTGGCATTAGATCTATGACATGCAAGTGGGATGGCAACAGCATTGAGTACTGTAGGCTATGTGAGGATGAGGAGGAAACGGAGACAATTGAGCACCTTCTATGTAAATGTCCTAGACTAACTGTCAAAAGGCATTTATTTTTTGGTGTACATGTGATTGAATCTCTTTCCTACTTCTCTTCCGTCAACCCAAAAATTCTGGTAGCTTTCTGCAAGAGCCTCAAGTGGCTCTGGGGCAGGTCAGTGCAGACTTAAATTGCATCCGCATGTAGTATATCTATATTTACATGTATATACATATATCTATATCTATATTTTCCTTTACTTTGATTTACTCTTCACCCTCCTTTTGACTATTACTAATTACTTTATTTTCTTCCTCCTCCTCTCATCTATTCTGTACATTTCCTTTCCTCCCTCCTATCCAACCCTCCTACCTAACCAACCATCTCCCAACACATAGCATTGGAACCCCCACATCACCAACACTGCTCTTGGCAAACCAAATTAATCTACCTACCATCAATAAACATCATCATCATCATGCACACAATCACCATATATTCAAACACAATAACCGGATACATCTAATCATCACAACACAGAAACTTAACTACATCACAACAACCATACCATCAATCACCAACAACCATCAATAAACATCATCATCATCATGCACACAATCACCATATATTCAAACACAATAACCGGACACATCTAATCATCACAACACAGAAACTTATCTACATCACAACAACCATACCATCAATCACCAATAACCGCACCATCAATCACCAACAACAACAATAGTCTGGATGATCACAATGGACCTCAAGGTCTCCGAGTGGAGTGGCTGCCGGCATGGCAGTCACGCATCCTAAACCTAAGGTTTTAGAGCTTTCTTGTCATTTTCTCAGGAACTAAAGAATTGCCCCTGAAAAAACTTGATCCGTCGTAATGGGGACAACGAATAAAAATTGCTACAACAGAAATCAAAGGGATTCGAGAGCAGCTCTTAAACTGCACTTTTCGGAAATTTTGTGTGGGAGGTACCCTAAGGAGTTGACATATATAGTCAATATTCGGACCTAATCTATTTCTCGGAGAAATATTACGATGTGCACTGTATGGACCAACTCGGTTACTACCTTCGAGAGTTACCGTGCACACCAATTTAGCGAAAAGCTTAGAACTTTTGTGAGGGAGGTACCCGAATGAGTGGACCGATTTTCTCAGGAAATATGGACTTGCCCCTGATGAAACATGTACCGTCGTATAGGGGACAGTGAATACAAGTCGTTACAACAAAAATCAAAGCGATTCGAGAGTAGGCCCTAAACTGAACGTTTCCGAAATTTTGTGTGGGAGGTACCCGAATGAGTGGACCGAGTGAGTCCATATTGGAACCCCATTAAAGTCTGGTAGATGTTTCACGATGTGCAAAGTATGGACCAAATCGGTTACTTCCTTCAAGAGTTATCGTGCGAAAAAAATTTCCGAACAATTTCGAAATTTTGTGGGGAAGGTACCGGAAGGAGGGGACTGATACAACCCATCTTCGAACTTAAACTAAGTTTGGACAAAATATTACGAAAGCCAAACGGACATGGCTCAATCAACTCCAAATTGTCTGAAACACATTTCGTCCAAACATACTTGGGGTCTAAAACCATTATTTCGATGAGGCACATTTTGCCCGTATAAAAGTGTAACATAAATGCTGAGGGTATAAAAACCAGAAGATTTTCTATTTGAAGACCAGGTAGTCTTCTTATAGAAATGCAAAACCTTATCTTATTGCAGGCAAAGAAGTATTTTTTAAAGACCAGAGTGTTTTCTCATTGATGTTCAAGAGGACCTCCAATGACGACGAGGAAGCCTTTTATATAATATCATGTGGTCAAATTATAGAATACAAGGACGTATTTTTATAGAAAACCTGGATGTCTCCTTATAGAAAACCAGGTGGACTTATTATTGAAGTTATGGAGGTCTTCTAAAAATACCCTTGATCTTCTACAAAACTCATATCTACAGGAATTTACACCTTTTCTCATCGAAGACCAAGATGTCTTCTTTTAGAATACCACGAAATTTTCTTATTGCAGACTAGGAGGTCTTATTATTGAAGACATTCTTCTTATAGAACACCTAGAAGTCTTCTTATCACAGGCCAGGAGACATTTTTGGTCGTTTTTATGGAAGGCCAGGAGTCTACTCATTGGAGGCCAGAATGTCTTTTGAATCTAAAGGTATTTTTATTGGAGACCTGACGGTTATTTTATTGGAGACCTGACGGTCATTTTATTGAAGACATGCAGGCCTTCTTATGGAAGACCTGAAGGTCTCTCTATAGGTGATATTATTTTGAGGATCAAAAGGTCATCTTACAGAAAGCTAGGAGGTCTTCTTATAGAAAACCAGGAAGAAGACCAGGATGCCGTCTTATTGTAGAATAGGAGGTCTTCATATAGAAGATCTGAAGTTCTTCTTATAAAAGTAGAGGAAATGTAGGTTTTTGTAGATGACTAGGAGTTCTTCTTGGTGGTCTTATGGAAGACAAGAAGTTCTCTTTATATAAAATCAGGGGACCTTTTTAGTAAAGATAAAGAGACCTTCAAAATGACCTTCTTTTATAATACCTTGTGGTCCACTATTTATAGCGTACCAGGTAGTCCAGGGTAAAAGGTCTTCTTATTGCAGAACAGGAGATCTTCTTACAGAATACCTAGAGATATTCTTATAGAAGACCTTAAGTTCTTATAGAGTTCTTCTTATTAGAGACCAGGAGACCTTCTGATAGAAAAGCTTCTTCTCATTGAAGACGTGACGGTCTTCTTATGGACGACCAGTAAGAAACTGTATAAGACCAGGAGGTCTTCTTGTAAAATAGTTGGTGGTCTTTCATTGAAAAGGTCTTCTTATTGAAGACTTGAAGTTCTTTAATATAAGACTTGGATGTCTCCTTACAGAGAGACTAAGACAAGTCTCTCTCCTCTGAGGACTTCTTATAGAAGAGTAGAAGATTTTCTTGTAGAAGAAGAGAAGGTGCTCTTATAGAAAACCTTGATTTTTTTCTTACTAGAGACCAGAAGGTCTTCACTTAGAATAGAAGATCAAGAGGTATGTATTCTTAAAAAAATAACTTTTTACTTAAGAGCAGAAAATGTTGTTATTGATGACCAGTAGGACTTGTTATTAAGAACTGTGAAGTTTTCATATATAGGTGCTTATTTTATTGATTCGGCTCTGTTTCCAAACCTAAATTCGGAAAGGGCGCCAACTGGAATATTGGTCCATAATGAAAGTGGAGCTAAGTGAGTATGACTAGGCAGTTGAAAAAGTGCAGATTATTATGTGAACTGCTGTTGCATGCTGAGCAGATTTTCTGAGTTCTACCACTAATCGTGGTCCAGTAAGAATTGAGATGGCTACACCAATTGGATCTCAGTTGCACCAAACCAACTATCGCTTGTCTAGGAAGTTGCTTTGGTCGACTTGTACAACTGTCGAAGACTTTGGGGTAGGTAGTGGTCGGAATTATTTACCCATCGACCTGCGCATTCAGTGGGAACTTCATTTCCGCCGTCCATGTCATGAAGAGAGTGGCTGTTGACTTAGCGGCTGATATTTTCATATTCCTCGCATGGAAGAACCCAATAACACAAATGAGATAGATACAAATTTTATCAACGGTGGGACCTGATGCCATAAGCATACAATGCTCCCAGTGCTTTCGGTGGTCGTGGCATTGCAGAAACGTAGAGGTTAAACAGTTCTGGAGATATCATCCCTCCTTGAGGAACTCCCTGTTTTACAGTACGGGGTTTGGACTTCTTATTTCTGATTTCTACGATGGGTGAACAAACATATAGGCCGGAGGGTAGTACTTTCGACATCCTCTAACATCTTAGCATGTCTGACCGTATCGAATGCCTTAGCCTAGTCCAAAGCTACACACGGTGCACCTGGACTAACTTTAAATGAAAGTTGCTTACACCTGGGAAGTTTTTGCGGATTCTGAATTGTAATTTCAAATAAAATAATTCGAATTTCAAATGGAATAATTCGAATTACAAATGGAATAATTTGAATTACAAATGGAATAATTCGAATTACAAATGGAATAATTCAAATTACAAATGGAATTCTCGAATTACAGATGAAATGTTACGAATTACAAATGAAATGTTACGAATTACAAATAGAATTCTCGAATTACAATTAAAATAATTCGAATTACATCTGAAAAAGGTGTATGTCCGGTATGGTTCGTACGGCAAAGCTCATCACTCTTATTCGATAATCCGGTGGCTTCTGCTGGAAAATGTATGCCCTAATTTCCCACAGGTCTTCCACCAGCAGAAATATGACAAGCGGCTAAAGGGCTGTTTCGTTAATTCTCCGAATCCTTACCAATTCAGAGGTGATGAAGTCGGGTGATCTATTATAGGTTTATTGAACTTTTAGATATAGGTTACTTGAAGGAGTGTACCTATTTAGTCAATCTCCGAGCCAAACCGACTTACTCGCGAACATAGCTACATAAACTCTAAATTATCCGAATAATTTCGGTGATACTAATTTCAGATCGTATCAAATTGTGTATACCTTAAGGGGTATAAATATAGGAATAACAATCCGAAATTTCTCAAATCTTTTCACAAAAATGCAAAATGGAAGCTTTGGTAGTCTTACAAAAACAAATTTTATTCCAAATTCTTATGTTAAAGATTTCCTGATCAATTTATTTAATACTATTATACCCCAAGGCTCTTTCTTTACGCTTTATATTTTAATTACAACAAGTTATTTCCATCTATTCGCATTGGGCTGAACATAACCACAAAAACTGCTCTTTTCCTGTGTGTCACTGCTGCGCTCCAATTTTAATTGGGTATTAAAATAAACGGCAATCGGAGATTATAGGGTTTATGCCATTTAAAGCTTTGCCAAATTTCGTCGTTTATCCGTGCGATGTAATCTCTAACGTGATTCGCAGCAAATTGTGTTTGTTATTTTGTCAGAGAAATGGAATTTTTTCTCACCCTCCTTATTTCTATTAATCTAAGCGTTACGATAGAAATGTGTAAGCGTGAGCGTGTGTTAGCTTTTGATAGTTCATATTGTTCTTAGTTTTGATGTTAGCAGGACATGCGTTTTATGTTCTATATATTGTGTATTATTGTTGTAGGTTATTCACTTGTACAGTTATGTTATCTACCTTACACCTCTCTCCCACTCTTTAACTGAACGTTCCCTTTAAGTATTGTTTTCCAGTGTGTGAAAGGTCTAACCAATACTGCAAAAGATAAATGACCTTTTGGGCTGGCCAGCAAGAACAATATTTATGAGCAGCAGCAACAAGATGAGAAATGTGTAATCCAAACAAGCTATGTGAGTCATCAAGCAAACAATAACAATGATGGTTGGCAACATCAACATCAAGAAGGAACCCAGCAATCCAAATGTCTGATGTTCGACACATCAGAACAATTTCGGAAGCAAAATCGTTCAGATTTCGTTCCGATTTCTACACGATTTTTCGTAGAGGAATTTGTTCAGATTTCGTTCCGATATTGGAGAAAAAAAATGTCGGAAGTAAATTTCCCTTCGAATATGCTAATGTTTTTCTTCCGATTTCGACACGAATTCGGATCGATATGTCGGAAACAAATTGCCCTTCGCACAACAACCACCTTTTGTATATTTCTAATAAGTAACATTTTAGTTTGTTGTCGAAAAACAAAGTGGTTGGTTATAAAATTCGTATATCACCAATATTTTTGAAAATTTAACATAGCTGAAGCCAAGGTTTACCCTTTTAGAACACGCGACTCGTGATTGTATATTGTACAAATTAAATACTTTTGGATAAAATGAAATGTTTTTGGACGTGGCAAAAAATATTGGCTTTAAAAGATAATTTGCGTGGAAGCTGTGGCTATATTTATGTTAAAAAATTGGTGAAAATGGGTTGAAGCCACCATGTCTTTTTTTGTTATCTCTCGATTTGTGAGTAAACCACACATCCCTCGAGTTTCATGTCAAAGTAAAAGCAGAAGCAAACTAAATAAGGATCATCTCACTAATGTATTACTTTTCAAAATTTCGTCTGCTTCTACCATTAAATGATGCTGACATTTTGAAGCCAGATTTACAGGGTTTTTTGAAATTGTCTTCTAATTTAATTCCGCAAACAGGTTTTTCAAAAAATCGTATATAGGATTGAAGAACTAGCGATTCTGAGTTATTTGATACGAATATTGTGAATGTAGTCTGCACAGCTTCATAGAAATCTGCATACAAATGCGAAAATTTTGTGCGAACAATTTTCTAAAAATCATATTTTTCGGGCCTAATTTGTACAATTGTCACTCGATTTACTCGTACTTGATTGCACATTATAGTTTTTCACGTTCCGGGTCTTATAAATCATTCCCCGTAAAAATCCATCTACTAAAACGCGAGTTACAAGAAATTCCAAAGTAGAAAAAGCATCTAAAATTATTTTTGGAAATATCGCGTATTTTATCGCGTTATCTACGGTTCGTTTCCACTGCAATGAAACAACTAGTGCAGCATCTTCGTTTTAGCGGAAACAGAGATTTGAAAACTTCACTGATAAGGGAGCTATATTCATTTTATCCCAAAAAATAGTGTGTGATGCTACATCCACGGTTCTTGATTGATCGCCTTGAATTAGATATATATCGATATAGATTTTCATGGTGAACACTGAAATCGGATGCGGACAAAAATTGTATGCAGTTTGCGCAAATTAGCGATATTTTATAAGTTTTTTAATGATAGGATGCAGCCGATGCTACATCTTAGCCTCCAAATTAAATTTCGAAAAATATATTTAAATTAAAAGATATGATCTTGCTGTACATGAAAATCACATGCGGACAAAATGATTTTGATAATTACGCGACTTACACGTATTTTAAAATGCATATAAATTAAAATGGTTTATTTGACCTCTGATTCCTTTTTATATGCTTTGAGATATATCCTCATCAACCCAATTACCTTCCCTAATAGGAAAGCTTTAATATGAATGTCAATAAAGCAAAATCCGTCTATTTTATTGGGAGATTTAAGCAAAATGAAGGAAGTATTCATATAGATTTTTCCAATATTTTCTACTACATAATGCATGTAAAAAATATTTTTTCAAACAAAAAATATTTTTTTTGACCAAAATATGTGCTTATTTTGGCTGTAACATCGAAACTAAAACACCAATCTGTATGATTGTAGTCTCATTTGATTCCCCGTGAAGTTTTGATCCACAACAAATTTTTATGTAATTTTATGACCACTAAATGGCCTTAATTTTGAAAAAAAGTTTACTTATATTCAATAATTTATCAATTTTATGTACATACCGCGAGTTCTGTGTAACATTTTGCAGGTATTATGCAATCTACTCGCTGAAGTCACTTCAAGAGAACTTTTTTGTAACAATTGTGCTCATTAAAATAATTAGCGTTTTTATAATATTTTCTTTTTTAAAAGCCGAAATAAAACCGCCATAACTTTTGTCCGCAACAACCAAAAATTGGCTCGCGACCAGATTCGTACTGGGAATTTTTTTCTTAACCTACATATCAAAAATCGTTGATGTAGCGCGAAAAAAATGTATCAATTTTTTGGAAATGGAATATGAAATAATTGACAATATTCGTGATATACAATTTTTCAATATTTTAAATATAAATGCAACATAAAATAATCCAAGCTAGTGCTGATAGACTCAACATATTCGTACACAAAGTTTACATTATTCTAGTATAACTACAAAAAGTGATAACAGTGAAAATCATTAGAAGATACCTTTGAAATTACAATCTTCCAATAAAAAAATTGATCAATAAAAAAGAGGTGTCAGAGAAAACATTTTTTCCTTCGATATTCATACGACATTATTCCAAAATCGTTCAGAAATCTTTACGAAGATTCGGAAGGTATCTCAGATTTTCATACGACATTATTCCGCAATCGTTTAGAAATCTGTACGAAAATTCGGAGGAGAAAATTCGCATTCCGAATTTCCCAAGGATTTTCTTCCGATTTCGTTCCGAATTCTGACCGAAATCGATCCGATTTCGCTACGACATTTCGTTCCGAAATTATGTCAACCACTTCATACATTTTTCGTTAAGATATCGTTACGATTTTGGATCCGAAATCGGACGTATCGTCCGAATTTTCTTCCGATTTCGTTACGATATCGGTATGATTGGTTTGCTGGGAAGTCATCAGTGGATGCAGAGGAGAGTATGTGTGTGTGTAACAACTATCTGAATAATGCACTAGTGTGTCGTTATATGTGTTAGTTCCGAGTTAGAAAAGCAATATTTATGACACATTTATCCTCAAGGCAATAAACATAAAATGTATACAAATCAGTACGACGGCAACGGCGACCAAACCATCTGCCCGTCGGTATGTCTGTCTGCCTATTTGGCTGTCGGCATTGCTGTTTTCCCAATCATGTGCATTTGGCATCTATGTCAGAATAAAATTCCAATTGCGACATATGGTTCCACTAATGTTGACACATCACAGTAAAACCACCGACGCTGTAGGCCGTGAAAGGGAGTTTATAGATGACCTATCTCATCAGTAACAGAGGCATCATAGTTATAGCTTAAATCATTGTCATGGCAATGATGATTATCATCCTCGTCATCATGATAGTGATTATGGCCACGTTAACTTACTTTAAAATCAATGATCCATGAAATTAAAAGTGAATGCACTCGCTAATTTAAATTGATTTCTACAGTTGTTTCGTTGTGTTGTCAATAGGGCTGACGCTACTCACCGGATTTGCTAGCATTCACTTACAACTCACTTTAGGTTTCCTGTTTTTTAAGCGATTTCAATAATTTATTGAAAAGCTATTCATGTAATACATTTTAATTAATGAATTTTGACACATGTCATTTTGCATAAAATTTAGTGGAAAAGTCAACAAAATCAAACAAGCATTAAAACAATTAAAACAATTTAAGGGACAAAAAGCATGCTTTTTGTTTGTTTTGAAAAAAAAAAAAAATCATGTAACACCGCGAAATATTCGTCGGAGACCCCCAATGTGGTATACCAATCTTCATATTTTGAGATGTGTGTCCGCCTGTCCATTATAAATTGTAATCAAACTCCAGGCCGCAATTATGGGCCGTTCGTCACAAAATTTGGTATGGAGGTCGGTTTCACATCAGAATAGATCGCTATTTTAATTGGTGATGATCGTGAAATATTTAGCGGGTGAAATGGACCAAAAACATAATTTTTATCCGATTTTGCAGCTGCTCTGTAGGTCGCAATAATAACCCGATGGCCTCGAAAATTCGAACAAGGTAACAGTATATGACAAAGAAGATGCTTGCAATTTGAGGTGGTGATCAGATGCTGTTTAGAGGGTTAAATGGACCATAACTTTTGTGTGAAAATTGTGAAAATTTTTTATATACCGGTTATATTTTTATTCCTGGAAGACACACTCCGTCCACGTAAATAATATTTGGAGGACCAACTCTTGCTCTTTCCATTGATGCCAATTATATTGATTTACGCGGTCAGATAACAGAGTTACAGCCTTATATGTCCAGTTTTTTGCTTGAAGTGTAATCATAAGCACGCTAGAGGTCGCAATTATAGCTCAATAGTCACGAAACTTTGCACGAGGTAAGGGTTTAGATCGAATAAGATGCCTAAAATGTTGGATGATGATCCGATATTATTTAGCGGGTGAAAAGGACCATTACTTTTGCATGAAAAATATACAAATTTTATTTTTGGTCCATATTTTTATTCCTGGATGGCATATACGGGCAAAGTAGCCTACATATGGAAAAATAAATACTGATATTTCCCTTGATGCAAATTGCAGTAATGTCTCTTCTAGATAACAGGCCTACTGCCTTATATATAATGGGTTTTGTGTAGAGAACCACAATTTCCTTTCATAATACAAATTGTTTCAATCATGACAGAGAAATTTTCAGTTTAGTTGTCCAATTGAACTTTTATACAAATATTGCTGCATGGGGCCGCTTCCCCACCTATTTTATACCATCAACCTTTAGGTTAATACAAAATATACAAAATACGTGCCCATCGTAAAAATGATTTTAAACCCCAAGTATGTTTACACGAAATTCGTTTCAAACACTTGACCAAAAATCATGAAAGCTAAACATGTGTTGTAGCGTTACGTAAAGCTATTTTAAAGGTTCTTAGTTCATTTTGTATGTAATATTGCAACAAAGTATATACATTCAATAGAGAGAGAGAGAGATCATAATATTTTAGATACAAGTTTGAAATTTGGATGTTTAGAGTTGAACTATGTATATCAGACCACGTTCGATATAGTCCTCATACAAAATTCTCCAACACAATTGAAGCAATAACTAAAAAGCTTTCAAATGAATTTTACTCATATAGGTTTACATTTTTGTGTATCCCAGAATTTTCAACCACATTAGCTCTTATTTTGGCATTTTTGATTCTAAATCCCACAGAGAATAACTGATATAGCTCCATGTTTTCGCTTTGAAAAGATTTTCTGTAATTCGAAGCTGCTAATTTTTAAAAATATCGTCTGTAATATGGATTTTGGAAATCCTTTTGTTTTAAGAACCTCCATGCGGAAAGTGGGGAAAATAGATCCACTTTCGAATACAGGGATTGCATTCGAGAATATTTAAATAGAGATATACAGTGTTTTAATCTGGAGGGTATAACAGTTCTGCCCGAACATAACGCATTTTCTTCATTAAAGTACATATCCAGATATCACACACTAACTTCACTTCCATTAAAAAGTTTTTGTATTATAATACAATAATTATTGTAAGAAAATAATATTATTTTATGTCATAAAAACACCAAAATTTTACTATTTTACCAAAAGTGATAGAGTCCGTGAAAGCCAAATAAAAATTCAGAACATTACATTAAAAAAGAAAACATTTTTATCAGGACTCGAGCGATAAATACTACGACTCATAGACTCCGACTCCAACTCGCAGTACTCTTTGAGACTACGCTTTAAAAAAAGGTCGGCAAAATTTTAGCTAAGTCCTGAAAAAATTGGTTAAGTCGACTTCATCTGATACAATGGTTGCTGTTCCCGTATATTTCTATCTTTATTGTACGAGTTAATGTTTATGGACTCGATGACATTAAAAACTTTCCAAGGACTAATCACTTCTGTCGACAGAGCGGTGGCAAACTTGTGAAAATTCTTAACTTTTGTTTTTGTTCGTATCAGACGAGTTTGCCGACAGAGATATACCCTCAGCCTGTGTGAGTTGAGACTTTTATCTGTAGATAGATTGAATAAGGGTTATATAACCAAAATCTTTTTCTTAAAAATTGTGTAGTCGGGGATTTTCAGAATTCATTGTCATTTTTGGATGTACAAAGTTTCCGACAAACGTATTAAAACATTTAGGGTATATATCTTCACGATTGTGGGAGTAGGAAATAAATGCTTATGTTGTGCTCATAAATTTGACTTCGATGAAATCGCAAACATTTGCACTTTTGTACAGCACATGCCTGAAAGAATAGACCGATATAGTCCATTATGGAAGTGGACCTACATAATTTTGGAAGTCATTCCTTTTAATAGTTATGCTGTTATGCCGTCATTTTAGTTGGTCACCGTAAGACTTAGAGCTTTGGGACCATTCCTGAGATAACCATGGACTTACCCACGAAAAATAGAATATCGCTGTAAAAAATAGACTCCTTGCGGCCAAAATGTGCAATGGCTCCTCGAACAGCCATTAAATTACACTTATGTTGAACTTTTGAGATGGATGTATCCGAAGATATTGTCCCATATAGGCCCTCTTGGTACTTGATATATGTACGCCTGGAAGTAATTTTAGGATGTTCAAAGTTTCGGATAATCGAAATTTTGTGTTGGAGGTTGGAGGAGAATCGTTATAATCCATTTTCGAACCTAATATTTTGAAGTCTTGTAGGGGATGTGCCCGAAGGAATGGACCGATACGATTTAAAGTTTGGACAAAATATCGAGAGATCCTAAATTTGGACCAAATCTTTTGATCTGGTCTAGCCAGACAGACGGACTTACTGAGCTAAATCGACTCCAAATTGTTTGAAGCGGGTTTCGTCAAAACATATGATTAGTCTAAGACCATTATTTCGATGAGGTACATTTCTGAGGATACAATATACTATACAAATTACAGCAGATTTTAATTCCATATATCCAATGTTTGAGCATTAATTTCGTTTACGGTTGTTTTCAGCTACAAAGTTGTTACTGATAGGAAAAAGATCAGATGGGTATGGTATTATTAGCACTTTATGATGTACAATAATAAATGTTTCTCCATTATTTTCTCCTACTATTTAGCAACAAGGTGATATGAAATCGGAATACACACTTTTGATTAAGGCAGTAAAACTATTTTCCAATTGGTTTTCGAAATATACTACAGGAAAAACCCTTGGTATGTCGTACATTACATCTAATAGACATTTTATTTCATGCACTTCTACTCCGCACAATACTGAACTTGTAATTTTTTTGAATACAGAATGAGTTTAAAATCTTTGTATTCATTACAGAATTCCAAAACACTTTAGTTTCACTGGAATATTCTCTCAAAATGAGTATTCAAAAAAAAAAAAAAATAATATTTCTTAGACAAGTTGTTAATAAAGAACATTTTCAGTACAGAACCTTCAAAACAATATAAATTTTCATTTGAAATTTCAAAAAAAATAATTATTTAGGGAAAAAACGTAATAATTTGTTAAAGTAGCTCCAAAAATTTTGTTGGACCAAAACATTATGGGGGGGGGGGGCTGGGTCCCGGGCTCCCAAGGATATGATAGCATTTTTTCCTTTATGTTATCGGAAAAAATAGTAAAAATTAGTAGATTCTTGCAGTTCTGGAACAGACCAATAAAATATATGTTTGATATCACAATATATACACGCAAAAAAAAAACGGACTCTCTAACATATGTCCCAAACATATTTTGCAGCAAACATATATATGTTTGCAACAGTCCCAAACATAATATATGTTTGCAAACAAATATATGTTTGAGTGGAAACAAATATATGTTTGGGTGCAAACATATATATGTTTGGGTGGAAACAATTTTATGTTTGGGTGTAAACATTTTATATGTTTGGGTGCAATAAAATACAAACCCAAAAGGCACAAAAGAAAACAAACACATGCACCAGTGGGCGCTTACTGAGAGCAAGGGAGCGTAAAATTCAATGTAAAACACTTTAAAATGTGTGCTCACTTGCTCTCAGTAAGAACTCACTGGCTATCTCTATAGTATACACACAAATGTTGTAGTTTTTTATTGAAAGGTAAAAGAACAAAAAACACAAAGGTACATACATAATTCCAAAGAAATACATAACACACTTTAATAAAAGAAAAACTGATTGAAATAATTTGTAAATAGTCACACTTTTAAAAAGGAAAAGTATATAGAAACGTAGTTTAACGCTTCTCCTTAGTTGTGAAATAAAACAAATTGTCCTCATAGTTGAAATCATCAGCGGCGAATCGGCATCTAGAATCAAATGATTATGTAATGTAATAAATAAATATGGATATGCCATATTTCAAATATACATAAGTATGTATGTAATTACCAATATTAAATGCGATTTCTTCCTTCTCCAATAAAATAATTCCATTCAACTTTCCGATTCAATTATAAAATATATTGGGCATTTAATTTACTAAAAAGCACAATTTCTATAAGAAAACACAAAACACTGATTTATTCACTCACTTTACCGTCTTGACTCTACAAAGGCAACTAAAACACTGAAGAAAGAAAAAAATATAATTCATATCATTTCTTCTTTTCTTCTTCGTCCGCTTAGTTGGTTAACAACAACAAAACAAGAAACACACGAGTTTGACGCATACATGCCACCAAAGCCCCCTTCTTCGCTGCTACGTCTTCTATTATACAATACACACAACTCTTTATTATAAAGCAGCATTCCACAGCCGCGAGAGCACTGTTATTACTCTCGTTGACAAACATCCTCTCTCCAAATTTTTGTGGTACTTTTGGCAACAAGTGATGTAATACCTCGAAATATTGTTTTTTTTTCCAACGATCGATTCGAACGGTGCGCCTGAACTAACTTTAAATAAAAGGTTCTTATACCTGGGAAGTTTTTGCGAATTCTGAAACTAAAATTTTCAAATTAAAATTTTTAAAAATGTCTATGTTTTAATATTTTGTGTTCGTAATCTTCCAGTCAACGCTTCCTGAGCTTATTTGAATGACGAGTTATTTGCATTATCCCCAACCTCTAACCTTAAATTAGCAAGTTGTTATCTGTAGCAATTCTATGCATAAAAATTCAAATTAAGTTGTGTTTTGCCACCCACTTTCATCCTACCCTCATCAGGAAATAGTCGTGTTTACGGAAAAATAATTTCTATAGCGCACACACAGATAAAAACAATGACAAAAGCATTACACAAATAACATATACTCCCACTAAGCTTATTACAACAAAAATAACATCGTAATGCCAAAAAACAACAAGCAAATTGCAGGCGATGCTAGGGGAAGAAAGAAGATTGGCAACAGTATTGGTTGCTCGCCAATCACTTGGTCATAGGGTCGACAAAAAGGTTACGACATTCATTCGTTTATGCATGACCCATAGCAAAAATCCTTCCTTAACATGGCTGTGATACCATTTCTCTAATGTTTCGTTATGCTCTATGTTTGACTGGAATCATGGTTTGGTGTATTTAAATCAGTTATACCGTAATTTAACATCAAATGTCAACTAGGGAGATGTCTTCAACCATACTGACCTGCCTGAAGAACAGGTTTTTATGATTCGCGACATTTTGTGTTAATTATAGAAGGCATCTTTGTTGCCATATGTTGCTATAATGGAAAATAAATAGCAAATAGCTTTCAGCCAGGCGGAATAAGATATTTCCTACGAAAAACTCTATTCAACCAGGCTGAATAGTCAATGGAAACCTCTATTCGAACAGGCTAAACCCAAGATTTCTAGTTTCTATTCAGCCATGCTGAAAAGTCCCTTTCCTATGGAAAACTCTATTCGGCCTAGCTGAAAGGTAATTTTTTTGTGGAAAACTCTATTCAGCCAGTCTGAATAAGAGATTTCCCACGTAAACTCTATTAAGTCAGTCGGAGTAGTAGAAATATTATTTTAAACTGTATTCAGCTTGCTGGATTCTATTAATTGTTTGGAGTAGAGAAAACAAACTTCGGTACTGTGTCTTCACATTATGTTGCCATGCATTTCGATGTTCAATATTTTGTTTTGTTATGCTGGTCAGTGACACAGCGAGTTCATTGCATTCATGCTTTGTTTCGTTGCTCGCTCATATGTTGGGCAATGGTTAGAGCAGTGCCGAATAGCCGAAGCCACAAATGTGAATGTATTGAAAACATTGGCAATTTATGACAGTGTGTTAGTAAGATTGTATGCAGGCAAGCTATTGGAATTCCTATTCAAGACTACATTGTAGTGAGTCAGAGTTTTGGCCAATGGGAATGAAGAATATCCCAATAGCAAATTGTTTGAGTAAATTTCTAAATTATGAATACGAATAAAAGACTCAAATACATGACAACATATGTGAACACATAGACGAACATACAGATATGTAAGTGTAATGATATTGAACTCTTTTTATACCCTCAGCCTTTAGGCTAAAGAGGGTATTTACACTTTGATACGACCAAAAATGTGCCTCGTCGAAATAATGGTTTTAGACCCCAAGTATGTTTGAACGATATCCGTTTCAGACAATTTTGAGTATATCTAGCAATGTCCGTCCGTCTGTCTGTCCGTTTGTCTGGTTGGCTGGTGCGCACGATAACTCTCGAACGGATCAATCGATTCGGTTCAAATTTTGGGATTCGAAATATTTTGCCCAGATTTGATTTAAGTTCGAAGATGGGCCATATAGGTCCACTCCTTCAGGTACCTCCCCCACAAATGTTCAAAAATTGTGCGCACAATAACTCTTGAAGGGAGTAACGGAATTGAACCAAACTTTGCATATGGTAATACTACCTCTAGGCATACATCAGATTCGAATATGGATTATATCGGTCCACTCCTTCAGGTACCTCCCACACAAAATTTGAAATAAGTGCAGTTTAGTGACACCTCACGAATCGTTATGAAATTTTTTGTAGCAGGATGTTCGTGCGTCCCCCATTACGTCGTTGTAATTTTTTTGATGGCAAGTCCATAGTTCCCGAGATAATGGCGCATAACCTCAAAAAAAAAAAAAAACGCTGCGCTATGTCGCGATTTCAAACAAACGGTGGCCAAATATAAAAGGGGTTGGCGTTGGCAGATGAATTTTGGTATAAATACTTTTA
Organism: Musca autumnalis; assembly: GCF_047663935.1. Taxonomy (NCBI): domain Eukaryota; kingdom Metazoa; phylum Arthropoda; class Insecta; order Diptera; family Muscidae; genus Musca; species Musca autumnalis. The sequence goes on from NW_027411644.1 coordinate 37,046,208, forward strand.
GTTCACTGACAATGTCGAGAGCAAAAAATTGGGAAGGTCGGTCGTTTTGGGATAGTCCCCATGCAACGGTACTTCTTAATGTTTCGGTATTTTGAATATTTTAGCTAAACTTATCAACCAAATTGGTCGAGTTTTGGGATGCGGGGTTTTTACTTTACAAAAAACTTTTCCGATAAAAATTATGGACATGAGTCCACGTTTTGATATAGACCCCATATAACGGTACCTCCCGATTTTCGGAATTTTGAAGATTTTACATATGTTTCGCGCCCAAATACGCCAAAAGTTTGCATTGAGGGTTCCCAATGGACCAAAAAACTTTTCTGATAAAAATTATGTACATAGGTCCACGTTTTGATATAGCTCCAATAGAACGGTATCGCTCGATTTTCGGTATTTTCAAGGTTTTAGCCACATTAAACAAACAATGTAGCTGATATTTGGTATTTAGTTTTCGCCAGGTCTTGCGAAATATTTTTACATAGAATTGTTGGTATTGATATTATTTGATATAACCGCCGTGGAACGTTACCGCCCAATTTTCGGGTTTTTAAGGTTTTAGCCACATTATCCACCCAAAATTGCAGAAATGTGGTGTTCAGTCTTCATATATTTTTGTGAGTTTATTGAATACATCAAAACTTTGTCTTCAAATAACAAAAATTTCCTTAAAATTTTTGGCCGATTAATGGTCAACAACCGGCACATTTTTTGTCAAAAATCTAAATTTTTTACTTTGTATTCTTTCCCTTGGCCCTGGATCTCCAAAAAATCTGACGGCACTAACTAAACTTGGTTGTGCCTAACATATCACTCGCGTACATACTTGGATTACGTCCAAATATGGAACGTACATCGTACCACTCCTTAGGATATCACCCACACAAAATTTGAAACATGTAAAGTTTAAGGTTTTTTTTTATGTCTGGCTGGCTGGTGCGCACGATAACTCTCGAACGGATGAACCTGAACGCTTCCAATCGCGTTGGCTATACCGGAATGAAGTACCTCTTTAATGTAGTTGCAGGTGCCGTGCGGGCTTTTCCAAAATGACAAGCACCCTCTGCTTTCAGGTGCACCGTGCCTCGCTCTGTTGTCTACCGGAATGGGACTGCGCCGTGAGGTTGGGTTCGATGGGCTGTCTATGGTCAGCAGCGAACAGTTCTCTCAATATTCCTTATCAGAGTTTACCACCACTTAAGCTGGAAGCCAGTTCCACTAATAGGAAAGCGACAAATTCTCTAAAGTTTGCTTCCGCAACACTATTTGCCAGATTGTATACGGCTTTATGAACGTATACCGCCGTGAAGAACACAAGAAACTCAATTTTTAATTCAATCGTTTCAGTTTATTAATTTCACAGCAAAACAAGTGATACAGTGTAAGAGAATTCAATTTTTCCTGTTCTTGTATGAAAAAGTTGTCTAACTCGTTGTGATTTGACAATAAGAATGAATATAAAAAGAAGAAAGAAGACCTTTGGTAGCTGCTTTTGCTGTCATTTGTTTACCTTTCTCGTCTGTTCATATGTATTTAGAACTAATTCGACTTGGCAGCACTGACTCACATTTTAAAAGGGACCAGGCCACAACACTACTATGCGCCGCCGCAAAGACATTATTAACGCAAACAAATGATATCAGTTATATTATTGATTTTAACAAATTCAAAGTATTTAAAATCAAAGGCAGTCATTAACAACCGGTTACCTCGTAACCATACCGCCAGCCTTGCAACAAGTTGCAACAGATTGCGGTCCGGAACAGCAACAACAACAACCATAGGCAACTAGAATGTAGAAAAGAAAAAAAAAACAAATTAATATGAGAATTCAATCTAACAGGAACTTTGTTAACATTAAGATGAGATCATAAACATAAAAGATGTCCTCTTCGCAACTGGCATCTTCGAATTCCAGGGGTGACAACAGGGACGTGTACTCAATTCAGACGAGCATGTAGTGGCACCTTTTTCCCTTCGTCGAAATACAACTGACCGAACACCGAGTCCTGCGTGAAGACATTGCCTGGGCGCGCCACAGTGGGTCCCACAAAGATTTCCCGACAGGCCTCTTCACCCAATATAATCTGGTACGGGGACGGTTTAAACCACCATCTATCGGCATCCCAAGTTTCCTCAGACAGTTTAGACGGTACTTTGAAATTCTTATCGATTCTGGCACTGGGACTTAGTCCGAATTGACGATTGGTGACAACACATTCTACACGAACTGGAGGTTGCTCATCCGAAAAATGACGCAAGGGCACCACTGTACGCATGTCTTTGTCTACAATGCAATGCAAATCAATAGCCTCATCTTGTGTTATATACGACCTTTTCAAATTGGGGTCCAAAATAGCCCGTGACGTCTGAGACCGCCTTCCTTTGCATGTATAGACGCGCACCATTGCCGACATAGCGAACCAGACATGGTCAACCGGTGGATGGTGTAGCAGACTATGATGGAAATCTCCACACCGTTTACAGTTCTCTGGACAAGGGCATTGCCACCGATTATGAGTTTGTGCCAAACAGTTCTTGCAGAGTTCTTTGTTCACTACCACCACACTCCTCTGCAAACTGTCCATCGCCAAAAACGCAGTGCACTGGCGAATCGCGTGCGGACGATTGCATACAGGACAAAGGTAGTTAGTGTTGAAAGCGCCACCACCCATGTTGTTTCCCTGGAAAGACCAATGAGATTAGACAAGTATATTGAGGTAATCTAAATTTATTGTGAAGAACTACAGGGCAAAAGTACAAGTTTGTGGATCGGCCTCGTTATAATACCACCCTGGGTTTTGAGATCAACGACTCTAACTCTTCCATCTGAACCACGGTGTACCTTTATGACACGACCTAACCGCCAGTCTGTAGCACATACAGATTCACCCCTAAGAGCAACAAGATCACCCTGAACTAAGTCAGCTTGGGGATTCTTCCATTTGTAGCGCTTGTGGAGTTCAACTAAATATTCTTCTTTCCACCTGCGACATATATCATGATGAATTGCCTTTAGCTTACGCCAACGATTGAGGATACTTCCTGCGAGCCTAATCTCTTCGGGTTCAGCGGGGGACAACATTGAAGAACCGATTAAGAAATGAGCTGGTGTTATGGTTTGATAGTCGTCTATATTGTTTGACATAGATCCGAGAGGCCTTGAGTTGAGACACGCCTCAATGGTCGCCAGCAAGGTGGAGAACTCTTCAAAGGTGTATTTGATTTGACCTGAAATTTTCTTGAAGTGATTTTTAAAGCTTTTCACTCCTGACTCCCAAAGCCCGCCCATATGGGGAGCCCCCGGTGGAATGAAGTGCCACGAGAGATTCTGATGTCCATATTTATTTACAGCCTCATCTCTCAGATTCTTAACCTGTTCCGCAAAATTGGAATCGATTTCTCGGGCTGCTCCTACAAAGTTTCTGCCATTATCGGAAAACATGGCGTATTCGAGCTACGAATCTAGATAGTGCTGCGAGAAACGCTTGAGTGGACATATCACTCACAGCCTCCAAGTGTATACCCTTCGTTGCAAAACAAACGAAAAGGCACACATAGCCCTTTGTAATGCGGCAGTAACGACCCGTAAAGCTTTTAATTTCAAAGGGGCCCGCAAAGTCTACCCCTGTATTTGTAAACGGGCGACTCAAAGTGGTACTTTCAGGGGGCAACACACTCATAATTTGACCTTGGAGCTTCTGTCGATGCAAAACACAAACTGGACAACTTCGGATAACGTTTCTAACCAAGTTTTTCAATTTTATTATCCAACATTCTAGTCGGACAGTGGTAATCACCAACCTTAAGCCACCATGGCCTGTCATTTTGTGGATGAACTCAACGTAGAGCCTTGCTAAGGTACTTTGATATGAGAGGATCACAGGATGGCGTTCGTTATACGTCAAACCCGAAGTTGAACCTAGACGACCATTAGCTCTAATAATGCCTTTTGGGTCCAAGAACGGTGTCAGACAGAGCAACTGACTTTTAGGACTTATTTTGGACTTAGAAGAGAGACAGGCGTATTCCTTGGGAAAGTACTGTTTTTGTGACCATATAAAAATGCCCTTCCTCGCAAGGGACAACTCTTCTGAGGACAGCCTTTCAGGATTATTACAAGATTTCCTAGCCAGAGAAACAAAGCGAAACATTCTGCCCACTACATGAATAGCCTTCTGTAGAGTTGATATATTCTTCAAAAAATCATCAACCATTGACCTTTTCTTCTGTTGTGAAAATGTCTGAGTATCGTCCGCTGATTCGTCAGAGTCCTCAAATGACTCATCACGTCCTTTCGACGAGCTATGCCTCTCTGATGATTTAGCAAACATAACATGGGCCCTTTTTTCTTCTGATGACGTTTGAAACATTGTATCCCTTGATGGCCAATCAGTTTTGTCCAAAAGGAGCCACTCCGGACCATGCCACCACAACTCATTTTCCTGGAGCTCCAACGCAGTCAGCCCCCGGGTTGCTAAATCGGCAGGATTACTATTTGATACTACATGCCTCCATTTTACATTTCCAACTTTATCCAATATAAAAGCCACCCTATTGGCAACAAAAGTTTTCCAATGACATGGCGGCTTCCTAAGCCATGCAAGGACTACAGTTGAATCGGACCACAAAAACAACTCGTAATGACCATGATCATATTTCAATTTTATGTTCTCAATTAGACTTGCCAGCAAAGTGGCCCCGCACAACTCTAGTCTTGGCAACGATGCTTTTTTAATTGGAGCAACCTTTGTCTTTGATATCAACAAATTTGAGCAGACTTCGCTTTCATTTTGAACTCTTACATACACATTTGCCGCATATGCTAGTTCTGACGAATCACAAAATCCGTGAATTTGAACAACAGAGTTAGGAGAAAACCGTATCCATCGCGGAATAGAAATAAGATCTATTTTATTAAAATTCGTAATAAAATGTAACCATTTTTGTAGCGCTAAAGGTGTTATGGGCTCATCCCACCCTATTTTATCGAGCCACATGTGTTGCATTAACACTTTTGCAGTAATTATGATCGGAGATAACCAACCCGCTGGATCAAATATCCGAGCTATCATTGATAATACCTGCCGCTTAGTATAAGACGACTTTATTTGAATAACCTCAGTAGCAAAATAGAAGCTGTCAGAAGCTGCGTTCCATCTAACGCCCAACATTTTCGCACTACTGTCCTCCTCAAGACACAGAAATGAGCTACTTAATAAGTCTTTAATCGGAATATTTTTTTAAAATTTCCTTTGAGTTTGAGGTCCATTTCCTCAGCTCAAATTTAGCAGTATTTAAAATACTAATTAGTTCATTTCGTGCTACTAATGCTTCTTCAATGGAGTGTGAACCCACTAAGGCGTCATCAACATACATTGCCTCTCGCAATATCTTTGCTCCTATGGGGTAACTTTGCCCTTCCTCTTCAGCTAACTGTATTAGTGTTCTCAACGCTAAGTATGGAGCACAGTTGATACCAAAGGTCACTGTTTTCAACCGAAAGTCCTGAATCTCTTCGTCCTGTGAACAACGAAATACTATTCTTTGAAAATCTGTGTGCTTTGGATTCACTAAAATTTGCCTGTACATTTGGGTTATGTCAGCACTGAAAACAAATTTATAAAATCTCCATTTTGTTATTAGAGTCACTAAATCTTGCTGTAAAGTCGGCCCAGTGTACAAGTTGTCGTTAAGACTTTTGCCATTGGACGACACACTGGAGCCATTAAAAACTACTCTTAACTGGGTAGTCGTACTATCCGATTTAAAAACTCCATGGTGAGGCAAGTAATATGTAGGACCACACGTTGACTCTTCAACCTTTTCCATGTGCCCTAATTCCATATACTCTTTCATAACCTCATCATAATGGACTTTAACCCCTGGCCTACGAATCAAAGATTTCTCATTCCGCTGAAATTGCCTCAGAGCTACATATCGATTCGGGCCAAGTAAGGGGCAATTATCCTTAAAGGGCAGATCCACAACATATCTCCCTTCAGAATTCCTTTTTGTTGTAGACCGAAATATTTCCTCGCACCTTTTATCATCTTCAGAGCTGATAGGGCTACGAAAAACTTCTTCTAACTCCCAAAATTTCGTTAACTGCTCATCCAGAGACACTTTCGTCATATGGCATACACTTGTACACCATGACTGAACCCTTGATACTGTTGGACCTGTCACTATCCAACCAAATATCGTCTCTTGAGCCACTAACGATTCTAAGATCCCATGTCGAACACCACCACGCAAAATAATTGGGTATAAGTTTCCACCCAATAAAATGTCCACTGGACCACTTTTAAAAAACTCCGGATCAGCCAAATTAATTTTTGGAAGATTTAATTTATCACATGACTTCATAGAATGAGTCGGGACCTTTCCTGTCACTTCAGAAACGACTAATGCATCCACTTTCAATGACAAACTATGATCTGTAATCGGCATAATTGTAAAACTCGCCAATTTTCTCGATCGGCTCACAATTTCTCCTCCTAAACCAGTCACTTCTGCTGAAATGGGCGACGTGGGCAACTTCAACATTTTCTGAATTTTTTCTGATACAAAATTTTCGTCCGAGCATGGATCTATAAGCGCTCTCACCTTATAAGTAATCCCAAAATTGGAAATGTATACCCATGCTGTAGCCAGCATCACATTTTTCGAAACCACTGTATGGTGTGTTTGGACTACATTGCCCGGACTAATTCCTTCAATGGACTGAACTTGAGTCGAAAAGGTTTTATTTTTTGTTTGAGATACTTCACTGTTCTTATTTTGTTCACTTTTCTTTCCAAAATCTCTATGTAACAAGTTATGATGTTTTTTGCCACATTTCGTACACCCATTTGGACTACTACAATCGTTATACATATGACCAATGCTGAGACAATTGAAACAATAATTAAATTTCTTTAGGACCGATGCCCTACCTTTGAAGTTGAGGCTCAAAAATCGCGGACATAAACTCATCACATGGCTTCCTTTACATAGCTTGCATTGTACTACAGAATTCGTATGATGAGCTTTAAATTGTTTAGGTCTAGAGACACTGTGATGGTTTTTGTTTGAATATGACTGGGATTCGGGCAACTGAATATTTTTCATCACCTCTGAAACGCTCTCTAAGGCATGGAATCTGTCAGTGAGAAACTCATTTAACTCAGACCATTTCGGTATCTCTGTTTTATTTTTTACCGACTGTTCCCACAAATTAAGTGTTTGCTCCGAAAGTCGAGCAGAACACTGGAAGACAAAAATAGGATCCCAAGAATCAATATCAATATTGTACAACTTAAGAACCGAAATAGTATTATTTACTTCCCTTTGAAGTCGTTTTATTTCCTCTGCAGATTCATGCCTACATGGTGTTAAATTAAATAATAATTTTAACTGGGAATTGACCAAAACTCTTTTATTTTCATATTGGACTTTTAAATTATTCCATGCAATTTCGAAATTATCACCAGTCATAGTCACGTTTCTATTAATCTCACGAGCTTCACCATCTGTTTTTTGGTAGAGATAAAAGAGCTTTTCAACTTGACTGAGTTTACTATTATCAATGAAAATCGCAGTAAACAAGTCCCTAAAAGTGGGCCACGACTAATAACTGCCATAAAAAATACCAGTATCACAAGGAGGCACTGTACAGGAAAACCCTTGGTTAGGTTGAGATCCTTGAGTTTGAACAACAGCTTTATCTTTAGTCAATGTCGTCCTTGCGGCCGCAATAATATTTATGCACTTGATATATGTCTTTCTTATCTCTTTATGTTTAGTTTGAACATTCAAATACTTTTTCTCTTTCCCATCATCCGAACTACAATCATCATATGTCTTTTTGTATTTAGTCCAGGCTTTGTTCAGTTCGCTTTTTTCAAAATCAAAGGCTTCTCCAGAATAGTCAGAGAAGTCTTCTTCTTTAAGACGGGCTTCAATATTTATCAGTTCTTTACCAGCATCTACACATTTATCGAAAATATCCATCTTTATAAATGTTAATGTTATCAATTGCTCAAAATCACTTCAATTTTTACAGGCAAAATAAAAAATATTGCTTATGTCCCAAAACCTGTTGGTTTATTTAAATTCCAAACACTTATGCTCGAAAATTTAGGAAAAGCGACACCAAAATAATCGAATTAAAAATATAATTGCTAATGGCTAGCAAGCACAGCAAATTTGAAATATCCAAAATCTTAACAAACTTGTCAGTAGAAAGAGCAACAAAGTAATGAAGAGCCAAACATACAAATTAAAATTCGAAAGCAAGAGCCACAACAATTTCCAACATCCAAAAGGTGCCCTTTAATATTCCAGAATAAATACAATCATTCACCAAATCCAGTACAATATTACCACACAGAAAACTGTCCAAATGTAAACACTGTGCAGTAACCCACTTGTAATGAAGTGCACTTTTTCCAATATTAAGGTGAAATCTATTTGTTTCACTCACAAGAACTACAGCAACTTAAGCAAGGCAGTAATGGCGGTGATATTTTAAAACAACACTATGTAACACACGATTTATATACATATATACTCCAACTGAGCCACAACAATTTTCAAAATCCAAACGGTGCCCTTAAATATTCCAGAATAAGTGCAATCGTTTACCAAATCCAGTAAAATATTAGCACACCGAAAATTGTCCCAATAGAAACACTGCGCAGTAACCAATTTGTAATGCAACTGCACTTTTTCCGATATTAAAGTGAAGTCTATTTGTTTCACTCACAAGAACTACAGTAACTTAAGCAAGGCAGTAATGGCGCTGATATTTAAAAAAAAAAACACTATGTAGAACACGATTTATATATATACTCCAACTGAGCCACAACAATAAAAACAAACCGTTATAGGAAAAGGTGAAAAGAGGATAAATGCACTGGAGAACAACAAATTAATTGCCCCAATTTTTTTCTGAAACACGCTGATTCACCTAACCTCACTTGAACCACAACAAATTTTGCACTTTCTTTAAGCAACGTACGTACCTGTATACTTTTTTTGTACTTTACCGGGTCTTGGGTTACAAAACTCCACAAATTAACGCTGGATTTAAGGGTAGAAGGACCAATGAACGCTTCCAATCGCGTTGGCTATACCGGAATGAAGTACCTCTTTAATGTAGTTGCAGGTGCCGTGCCGCCTTTTCCAAAATGACAAGCACCCTCTGCTTTCAGGTGCACCGTGCCTCGCTCTGTTGTCTACCGGAATGGGACTGCGCCGTGAGGTTGGGTTCGATGGGCTGTCTATGGTCAGCAGCGAACAGTTCTCTCAATATTCCTTATCAGAGTTTACCACCACTTAAGCTGGAAGCCAGTTCCACTAATAGGAAAGCGACAAATTCTCTAAAGTTTGCTTCCGCAACACTATTTGCCAGATTGTATACGGCTTTATGAACGTATACCGCCGTGAAGAACACAAGAAACTCAATTTTTAATTCAATCGTTTCAGTTTATTAATTTCACAGCAAAACAAGTGATACAGTGTAAGAGAATTCAATTTTTCCTGTTCTTGTATGAAAAAGTTGTCTAACTCGTTGTGATTTGACAATAAGAATGAATATAAAAAGAAGAAAGAAGACCTTTGGTTGCTGCTTTTGCTGTCATTTGTTTACCTTTCTCGTCTGTTCATATGTATTTAGAACTAATTCGACTTGGCAGCACTGACTCACATTTTAAAAGGGACCAGGCCACAACACTACTATGCGCCGCCGCAAAGACATTATTAACGCAAACAAATGATATCAGTTATATTATTGATTTTAACAAATTCAAAGTATTTAAAATCAAAGGCAGTCATTAACAACCGGTTACCTCGTAACCAGAACCAATTTGGTCTAAAAGTTGGCTATCGCAATATTTTGTCCAAACATAGTTTAAGTTCGAAGATGGGTCCACTCCTTCCGGTACCTCCCCCACAATACTTCGAAAATGTTCGGAAAATTTTTGCGCACGATAACTCTTGAAGGGAGTAACCGACTTGGTCCATACTTTGCACATAGTGAAATTTCTACCAAACATAGATGAGGTTCCAATATGGACTCCATCGGTCCACGCCTTCGGGTACCTCCCGCACAAAATGTTGGAAAAGTTCAGTTTAGGACCTGCTTTCGATTGTTGATGTAGCCACTTGTATTCACGGCCCTCCATACGGCGGTACAAGTTTCATCAAGGGCAAGCCAATACTTCTTGACAAAATAGCCTGAAAGGTACAAAAAAAACCCATAGCATAACACTCCGACGGATCTGCCGATTCGGTCCAACATTTGGCCTTCTCAATATTTTGTGCAAACTTAGTTTAAGTTCGAAGATAAACCATATCGGTCCACTCCTTCAGGTACCTCCTCCACAAAAGTTCAAAAATGTTCGGAAAAATAGTGAGTACGACAACTCTTGAAGGGAGTGACCGATTTAGTCCATACTTTACACATCCTAATATATCTGCCAGGTATAGATCAGGTTCGAATATGGACTATATTTGTCCACTCCTTCGGGTGGACGAAATTTCGGATAAGTTCACTTTAAGACCTGCTCTAGAATCACTTTGAGTTTTGTTGAAGCAACTTCCATTCACTGATCCATTTACGATGGTACAATTTTTTCAGGGGCAAGTAAATACTTTCTGAGAAATAGCCCGAAAGTTGTAAAAATCCTTATGACACCATTTGTAGTGGCTGGAGCGCACTATAGCGCTGGAAGTGGTCCTCGGATTTGGTCCAAAATTTGGCTCACAGTTTCAATTCACGTAGGTTGAGGGAATACCTCTGTCGGCAAAGCCGACTGATACTTTTTTACTTTTATGTTTGTGAATCATATAGAATAAGAACTCAATGTTAGAATTAAGTCTTTTTATATAAGTAGAGATCGGAAAAATAAAGAAGTCAGACTTGTTCTTCAAATCAAGCTTGCTCAGATCAGCAAGCAGAAAAACTCCAAATAAATCAAGAGTTTTATTCATCACACTTCGCCTCACTCAAATTAAACAAATTTTTATTTGTTTTTGACATTTTATGTGTCCCCAATTTATTCTTCCTTTAAAGTAGAACATAAAAAAGTCTCCTTCCACACATTGCAATTATTGCCATTACCATCACCAGCGACATTGTTGTCATTATCTTTCCTGGACAGAACAATCCAAGCAAAAAACAAGTAGGAAAAGCGTTAAGTTCGGTCGGGCCGAACTTTTTATACCCTCCACCACAAATTTCAGCCATTTCGGTTGATTAATGTGGCCACAACCTTCAAAATACCGAAAATCGGAAGGTACCGTTCTATAGTGGCTATATAATGGCGTGGACCTATACCTACAATTTTTTGGGGGAAAGTTTTATACCCCCAACCAAGTTTCAGCCATCTCGGTGTAATAATGAGGCCAAAACCTTTAAAATACCGAAAATCGGGAGATATCGTCGTATGGGGGCTATATCAAAACGTGGACCGATGTATATAAACATTTTATGGTGGAAATATTTCTTAGCCTCTGGAAACACAAAATACAAAGTTACAACCAATTCTGTTGTCAAATGGGACTAATACATTCAAAATATATTAAAATGACGCGTACTTTATATGGGGCGTTATATGGGGGCTATACAAAAAAGTGGACCTATATAAACCAACTTTGGTAGGAGTGTTTTTTGGCCTCTGGAGATCCAAAATACCAAATTACAACCAATTCGGTGGTAAAATGGGACAAATATCTTAAAAATTCCTTAAAACGAGGACGCGGCACGCGTCATTTTGTATGGGGGCTACACGAAAGCGTGGACCTACATAGCCCGCTTTCAATACCAAAATTCCTACCTACATATAATAGATTTTCCCAAAATTTCATCCACCTACGTCAATCCGTTCGGACGCTAGAGTGATTTCCACAGACGGACAGATGGACGGACATGGCTATATCGATGTAGAATTGCACGCTGATCAAGAATATATGTATATAGTTTGTTGGGTCTACAATGATTATTTCGAGTAGTTACAAACGGAATGACAAACTTAATATACCCCCATCCTATGGTTGAGGATATAAAAAGGTGCTAACAGCTCCAGCACGTGATATTGTACGTCTAACCCATGGGGGCTGGCTGGTTGATAGGCGAGCAGGCAAATCGTACGTCCGTCCATCTTCATTCTAACTTTTACAGTCTTTTAATATGTCTATCACAATATTAACTTGCTTTGAGGAGCAGAACTGAATAAAGCAATACCAATTTAATTAAAGCCATTACTTTGGCCAACTTGTGCACTGTGGCCAAGGGGACAAAGTAGGCCTTTTGCTTGACCAACTTCAAGAGCCAGCAAAGCAGGCAGTTGGCTTGTGTGGTGCGTGGCTTCTGCCAAGGGGCCATAGCTGTGTGCGGGCTAGCAGTAAGCCAGCACGCCATCAGAAGTACCCTGCCAACATGACATAACATGCTTCTGGTAATACCACTTTACCGTTCAGCGCCACCACATGTTTGTATATAATTATAATGGCCGGAAATTATTATGTCTGCGCTAATTTGTTTTACTTCTTTTGCAACGCACACACTCTCAAACACACATAACAAAGGCAAAACAAAAAGTTTGTTTCTTGCAAGGATGAACTACGAGATAAATTGCTAACGGTGCTGCAAAGCCGAATATGGTCGGAATATTAGTTGGCATGAAATTTATATGTGTTCTCCGAACCTCCCATAACTCGAATTTTACCGATAGAAAAACGACGAAACGACAAAGGAAAATTAAAGAAACAACTTAACCTCACAACAAGCCTAAATAAGGGAATTTTGTTGTCGTCCTTGCGAAAGCTTTGCTGCTGGCATAGAAATCGTTTATATGCAGGAGGTGGTGCTGGTGCTGGGGGTGGAGGGTTGGTGCTTCGGGTTACTTCTCACATTTAAACCTACTAATAGCAAAATATGCCAAGTATCAAGGCTGTGTAACCTTTGTGGTTGTTGTTGCTGCAGTGTTTTAAAATTGAGCATTTCCTGTGACCGCAATATCCGCTCGCTTGTTCTCTCATAAAAAGTCTGTAAACCAAAACAACAAAACTTATTTCTAAAAATATTTAAAACACGGAAAAAAATTAAAATAGCTTACAAGTTCACTGCCATCACGAAGGAAATGGAATTCCGGAATTTTTAAGAAGGAGTTCACTAGGTTATCTTAAAAGAGGTTAATTGTGAAACGTGGCAAAATGATCACATACAACAACACACAATAAAGACTACAGTCATGATTGGTTGGTTCACGTGGTGGCTATAATCTTCATAGCCTCAATTATTATATAAAACCGTTTTGAAGAACCACAACACTCTCACACTGATTGCTGTTTCGTTGAAGTGTATTGACAATTAAAACAAGCATGATGAATTCAGAAGGCCTCCCAGACCTTGTTTGGATGTCTCGACGGGATCATGGGATAACTAGTTGAATATGTTAGATTTGTATTTTAGTGTAGTTTTATAACAGTAGTCGTTACTACCTATGACAAACAATTCTCACTCTCTTTATACCTCAGGTCACTTAACTATTTCAGAAATTGATGTTGATGTCGAGCTTACTACTCCAGGGAGTTACTTACACGGGTTGAGACAGAAGCATTTGTACATTTTAGGAGCTAGCCATTATGTTGTATTAAACAATACATAAACTGGGCCTAGGTGTCACTTATCCACTGTGCATACGGGTCAGTCGATCAACAATGACTTCGCATCACTCTTCTTCAGTAACTTCGTATCACTGTTTCATTGGGCCTAAGGGTCAGCAGTTCTACACTTAATTCTTGTCACTATTACCCAATGGCTTCGTTCAACTGTTCCATAGGGACTTCAGTCAGTCGTTCCATGGCGACTTCGGTTCAGTGTTGAGTATAAGACATCAGTAGCGCATGCTAGAGACAAGACTGTAGTCTTAGACTAGACTACGAATATCTACACACGAACGCCGAAGACATCCGGTTCCCTAACAACTCCAGCCGAACGCCAAAAACATCGTTTTTTCGATCATCTACAGCCAAAGGCCGAATTCATCGAACGCCGAATACATCGTGTTCCGGAACATCAACAACCGAACACCTAACACATCGTTTCTCCGATCATCTACCTCCGAACGTCGAATACGTCGATATTAAGACTTTCTCACAGAAGATAAGGAAGTCATCTCGTAGAAGGCCAGAAGGTCATCTTATAGCAAAAGAAGAGATTTGTTTTTCGATAAGACCAGGAAGTCTTCCCATGGAATATAAGAAAGTCTTTTTATAGAAGACCAAAAGTAATTTTATAGAAAAAGAGGAGGAATAATTTGAGAAGACCAGGAGGTCTGATTATAGCAGATCCGTAAATATTTGTTTAGAATATCAGGAAGTATTCATATTGAAAGTCAAAAGGTCTTTTATACGAAAACAGGAGGTCTAATTATAGAAAACCAGGAGGTCTGATTATAGATGACCAGGAGGCCTTCGTAAAAAGACAAGAGGTCTTCTTAGAGAAGAGCAGGAGCTCTTCCCATACTATACCAGGAATTTTCCCATAAGAGACCAGGAGGTCTTCTCATAAAAGTCCAGCAGGATTTCTCATATAAGATCTGGAGGTCTTCTGAGAGATACCAGGATGTCTTGTCATATAGGACCAATAGGTCAAGAGATCTACCTAAAGAAGAAAAAGACGTCTTCCTATATTAGACCAGGACGTCTTTCTATAGAAGACAAATAGGTTTTCGTATAGGAGACAAGAATGTCTTCTTGCAGAAGACTGTTAGGTCTTCTCATAGAATTCTAGGAGGATCTTCTATAGAATACCAAGAGGTCTTTGCAGAACACCCAGGTTGTCTTCTTTGAGAAGTAGGTCTCCCCATAGATGATTAAAACGTCTTCCTCTAGAAGACAATAAGGTCTTTTTATAGAATACTAGGGCGTATTCTCATAGAAGACTAGGATGACTGATTATAGAGGAAAAGGGGGTCTTCCTAGAAAACCAGAGGAATATCTTAGAGAAAGCAGGAGTTCTTCTCATAGAATCCAAGTAAGTCTTTTTGTAATAGACCAGAATGTTTTTTTATATAAGACCTGTAGGACTTCTGACAGAGACCAGGATGTCTTCTTATAAAAGACCTATGTGTCCTCTCACAGAGGTTTTCCTATAGCAGAAAAGGAGGTCTTCTTAAAGAAGACAGGTTGGTCCTCCCCTAGAAGACCGGTATGTCTTCCCCTAGAAGACCGGTATGTCTTCTAATAGAAGGCCGTGAGGTCTTTTTATAGAAAACCGGGATGTATTTTTATAGAAGATCGGGTGGTCTTGTTATAGAAGACCGCGGAGTCTCCTTATAGTTAACCGAGAAGACCAGAACATATCCTCACAGAAACAGAAGGTATTTTTATTGAAGAGTAGAAAAATTTCTTATTGAAGACCGAAGATCTTCTCATAAAAACCAGGAGGTCTTCATAATGCAAAGGTCAAGAAGACCTGGAAGTCTTCATATTTAAGAACAAGAGGTCTACTCATAAGAAAGTCTTCACATAGAAGACCAGGAGGGCTTCTTATTGACGACAAAGGATGTTTTGGTATAGAATATCAGTAAATGCGTCTTCTTATAGGAAACCGGGAAGAGGCAAAGAAGTACTTTTAAGGAAAACAAGGGAGGTTTTCTTTTAGAAGTCGGGAAGCTCTTATTATAAATGATTAGAAGTTCTTGTTAGAGAATTGTACAGATGTCTTCGCACAGATCACCAGGATGCCTTCCTAGTGAGAAGCAGGCGAATGTTTGGACTTGATTCGGATCAATCTGAAGTTTTTACTAAAGAAAGGTCTTACTATGTTTATTCCTAAAATTTCTCCTTTTTCTATTAAAAGCGATGGAGTTGATCTTATGGAAGACAAGGAGACCATTTGTTAGAAGACTAGTTAGCCTTCTTACCACAGAGCATGATGTTCTCATACACAGAAAAAAAAGCCACCATGAAAATTTTGATTAAAAGCTTTATCACCATATTTTTGTCGAATGGCGAAAAAATATTACGAATATATGGGGAAAATCTTTATCAAACATGAAAATGTTACTAGAAAGCGATCACTAAACGATTTCAAACAAATAATTTATTGAAATTTCTTTATGGTTATTAATAAATTTCTGTAGTTAAAATGGTTTTCAACGTTTGTCGCATGTTCTCGCTCTCAAGAGCGAGAGAAACAACAATATTAGGGCATAAAGAGAGCGCTACAACAATGGGCTGTGTTTTTTTCTTTAGATGTGAGTATCGTTGCTATGTATATTCCAAAGCATGGTCATGGAATTTTTGCGGCATGAAGGGATGGGGCGTTGTGTGGCATTTGGCTTGTTTATTTATTTGTGCTCGGGTGAAGGCTTGTATGTAAGTTTGTTACTGTTTTTTGTTGCTGATTTTTATGAACCTAACAAACGAAGAGGGAAAGAAAAAAACGGTACGAGTTCTCATTTTTTGTTCTGTTTGTGGTTAAGAAAGGCAGATAAAATTTTTTGGTATTTTTGGCAGTCTCTTTAATGCAGTCGTTCTGTGTGGATCGGTAGTGCAGAAATAATTCAATGTTTGTGCGTTTTCTTAAAGTAAAGGTGCCTTTAAATTAAATGCCCAATACATTGTATAATTGAATTCACGAATATGAAAAAGGATAATAAGAATATTTTATTGGCCAAAGAAGCAACCGCATGTGATACTGGTAATAATATCAAAACATTTTATATATTTGAAATATATATGGATGTACTATTTCTCACATTACAGATACCCATTTTCCGCTGATGATTTTCAATGTGGCAGAAGAATGTGTTTTATTTCACAAAGTTCAATGATGTTCCCTGTATTTTATATTTAAAAGTGATTTATTTGTTTTCTTATATTAAAATTAATGTGTGGAACTAAATAATTATGTACTTCTGTTATTAATTATTCCATTCCGTTTTCCTATCTTTCATCTGTTATTTTTTATGTACCCATGCGTCTGGTGTTGCTTTTGTTCTTGGCATTTCAAATAATAAATAAATAAACACCACCATTTGTAAATGTGTGTATGTATCTTTTTTTGTGGCTTTTGGGTTTGTATTTAACAAAAAACAACAAAATAATTGTAAATATGAATATTTTTTTATTGATTGGAAAAAATGCATTCAACAATTTTCTTATCAAGCAAAATGTGGAATATTTTGATAAATATTTTTGTCAATATGTGAAATGTTTTATCAGTTCAAAATAAAAAAAATCAATAAATATTTTAATCAATATTACAATTTTATTTTATCAACATGTATTTTTACTTTGTGATCAAAAAATTTTATCGAATTTTGTCAATATGACAATTTTTTTTATTGCCGGAAAATCGATAAATTTTTGATTGAATCTTTGAATTTCTTTATCAAATGGCTACAATATTTTTTTCTGTGTATTGTAGACCAGGAATGCTACTTATTGAAGAGCAGGAGGTCTTCTTACAAAGACAAAGCCCAAAATGTCTTCTCATGAGAAGTCCTCTCAAAGAAGACAAAAAGATTTCTCACAGAATACCAAAACGTCTACTCATAGAATACCAATTGATCTTTTTATAGAGGACATTTTTTTATTTTTATTGCAGACCAACAGGTCTTTTCACAGAAGAACAAAAAATCACCTTTTGTCTTCAATGAGATGATCTTTTGGTCCTTTATGAGAAGAACTTTTTGTGTTCTATAAGAATACACAAACGTCTTCTCAGAGGAGACACATAGGTCTTCTCATAGAAGACCAAAAGTTATTTTAACAGAAAACCATTATTAATGAACATCATTAATGAACAAAGTTATGCCATCGAAGACCAACAGATTTGCTTATAAAAGGTCAAAGTTCTTATCGCAGATAACAAAGTGGTCTTCTTAAGTAACACCAAAATTTTCCTCATGGAATACCAACACATCTTCTCATAGAAGGTCTTCTCATTGAAACAACAATTCTTCTCATAGGAGAATTGAAGGTCATGTACTAGCAATTGAAGTCTTTTCTATGATGAACAAATCGCCTTATCATTGAAGACCGAAAGTTTTCTCATAGAGTACTGAAAAACAAAGAAGTTTTCTTGGAGTGCAGCAGGAGGTCTTCTAATAAATGTATAAGACCTGGAAGTTATTATAGAAGACTAATGGACGGTCCTATATTTTACCAATAGGTAGGTGTTCTATTAGTTTTCTTATGTGTTTCTTGTAAATTCAAATAATTATTATTATAATTACAATTACTAGCTGAACCGGTTGCTCTTCGCTACCCCGAATAAGGTAAAATATATTTTGACACATATACAGGGCGCAACCGGGCGAAAATATATATATGGGAGATATATCCAAACCGGAACCGAATCCAATATAATGAAGCAAATTTATTTCTGGACCAAATTCCCTAACTCATTCTAAATTTCCTTAAAATTGAACATGCATATCGTGTTTAATGCATGAAATCGGCCGAATATATATATGGGAGCTTTATCCAAACTGATTTCAATATAATTTAGCAACTTTATTTTTAGACCAAACGCAGCATTTCAGAAATGTTTATAGCCTATGTTACCATCAGGCCATGTAGTGATATACTTTGAAAAATTCAGGAAGATCGGTTAAGCGGTTTTTGAGTCCATAAACTTCAAACAAACAAACAAACGTACAAACATTTTTCTACTTTATATATACATAGACAAAATCCTGTAATTATTATTTAACCGTTTGGAATTTGTAGAATAAATTCATATGTATCCTTCTAAATAATTAAAACATCAAATTGTGTTAAATAGAAATGTTTCAAAGCAATTTTTATATAAATTTTAATCGTATTAACTTTAAATTTTACAGCTCACACACACTTCCACAAACGCCAATATCGATATTTATCAATTTAATTAAATCTAGGACTAGCGCCTACATACTAAAGTGTGTTCATATGTTTGCATGTATGTTGTATATCTGTATCTATGTATAAAAATGAGTTAGGTCATTTAGACATTGATTAATTGTTGGACATCGGTAGACAGACATACATATTTATGTATGTACACAGTCTTACATAAGTAAACGTACGCCCCATAAATCTCGGGTTTTAGAAAAAGTAATGATATTTATGAAATTCCAAGTACACAGGTTTATTTCGTCTCACTAATAAACAATATTTAAAACAACAAAGTATATTCCATAATATAAATAACGGTAAATTTTACAAAACCAAGAAATGATACTTACAAAAGTATCCATACGCCCCAAGGAAATATGAGTATTATCGTACAATTTATGGAATTAGCAGCAAAATTTATACATTTTATTGTTTTGGCGAATGTGTCTGGGTGTCCGAGATATATTTTAGAGAAAAAAAAATTTTTGGGTGTTAAATGCCGTTATTTAAGCCAAACTCCTTCTATAGCTCGTTAAAGCGGACCATTGCCGATTTCTTTCCGTTTTAGGTATTTGAGTATACAAAAGCCACAATATTAGTGTCAGATTATAGATTTTGATATCCCAGAAAGCTTTTTAGTTTACCTTGTGCATAACGCACCTTCCTGGGTGTCGATAAATTCACATTTTTCCTGGGATATCTCAGGAAGTTAATAGATTCCTCGGAATTCTTTTCTCAAATTACATACAGAAGACCTTGAATTGTGTTTTAATATGGTGTTATATAATCCTTGGACACCAATTGAATCAGAAATGTACAATTATCCGATACTTTCCGACCTTATATTGACGGTAATGGTCATAATACGAAAACTACGTTGTTTACAGTGTAAATTTCATGCTTTTTGATGCTCTGGGAGCAGGCTTTTAACAGAATATTTCACATTTCTGTTTCAATTGGTGTCCAAGGATTATATAACACCATATTAAAACACAATTCAAGGTCTTCTGTATGCAATTTGAGCAAAGAATTCCGAGGAATCTATTAACTTCCTGAGATATCCCAGGAAAAATGTGAATTTATCGACAACCAGGAAGGTGCGTTATGCACAAGGTCAACTAAAAAGCTTTCTAGGATATCAAAATCTATATTCTGACACTAATATTGTGGCTTTTGTATACTCAAATACCTAAAACGGAAAGAAATCGGCAAGGGTCCGCTTTAACGAGCTATACAAGAAGTTTGGCATTAAATAACGGCATTTAACACCCAAAAATTATTTTTTTTCTCTAAAATACATATATCTCGGACACCCAGACACATTCGCCAAAACAATAAAATGTATAAATTTTGCTGCTAATTCCATAAATTGTACGATAATACTCATATTTCCTTGGGGCGTATGTATACTTTTGTAAGTATCATTTTTTGGTTTTTGTAAAATTTACCGTTATTTATATTATGGAATATACTTTTGTTGTATTAAATATTGTTTATTAGTGAGACAAAATAAACCTGTGTACTTGGAATTTCATAAATATCATTACTTTTTCTAAAACCCGAGATTTATGGGGCGTACGTATACTTATGTAAGGCTGTGTATGTGCATGTACAGAACGCGTCTATGTGCATAACAATGTTATAAGTTATGGCATTGACCATACATTTCAAAACGACCGCAAACGAGCACATGCAGCAAAATATTCATAGTGGTCAGTTCGAAAGTATGTGTGTGCCTGCGTCGCACAGAGGGGAAATTTGTCCTAAAAGTTGATCAAAAGCCCTAGAAAGCTCATTTATAGTCGGATTGATACAACATTTTGCACAAAGCATATCTTCAGTACAAGGATTAATCCTATAGAAAATAATGAAAATCGGTCCAGATTTGGATGCAGCTTCCATATATATTCGCATCTGATATGAGATAAAAATGCACCAAGATCACAGAAATTTGACACATGCAACGTGAACTAGCCTAAAAAACATTGAGCCAATTTTCAAACAAATCGGTGCAGTTGTATAGACAGTCCCATATACATATATTTCATTCCAAATTTTATTTTTTGAAACATACTTAAATTATATTTTTCTCAATTCACATGAGAAAAGCCGTGAATGTTTCTGAATAATGCAAACATATTTGATAGGTGTTGTTTTAGTCTGATAAATAAGAGCCCCGGTTATAAGGCGGAGCAAAATTTAGTGTGAGTAAACCTTGCAATTCCATATAAAAATATTTCATATTTTAGTTGAGAAAAATTAGATTTTTTCGGAATGGCGCAAATATGCGCAATTTTTTATGATTGAATCCGATATTTGAGACCCAAGCGCATAAAACATTAGAAGAAACTATGGTCGGGAAACGACGGGGAAATAGACTTTTTCACTATTGAAATTGTAGTAATCTTAAAAATTATCATAAAAATTTTTCATAAAGAGGATATGTATCACCATTATTAAAGAGCAAAGATGTAAAATCAATCTGAAAATTTTAAATGCTAATCTTGTTCGCAGACTGTACAAAAACAATAAATCTTGAAAAATATAAATTTTCGCGAAAATAATGTCATTTTAATGTTCACCTAATTTCTTAGTTTTCGAAAATTTAATTTTTGTTCTCAATATGGCTGAGTTCAATCGACTGCTGCATTGGATTGGTTCATCTTACAAAGTCGAGGATGGTTATATCAAATGTAGAAAAGAGTCTGGTTGCCGTTTATCAACATTTTTTCATAAAAAACGATTTTCATATTTTGAGTTTTGAGCAACTTTAGGCTTATGATTCCCCTCTGTGCGTCGTTGCCTTAAACAAATACTTATAAGACTAAGAAATTTACACAAAATACTAATTGTAATAGTGACCTTTTAAGTTATTAATTTAAAAATGTATTTAAAATGTCAAACAAGCACACAACCAACCCTCTCTTAACTCCTTTCTCTGGGCTACTATATTATTTGCATGTTTTTGCTGTTGTCCCACATTCCACTTTACTTGCTTTTCCCATTTACTAATGAACTGTTTCTAAATGCTGTAAACCGATAACATCCATTTTTCTTCTTCCCCACCCCCTTGCACCACCATCCTTCGCCACGACTTTCACCAACACCATTGAGTTGTTTATCTATGTTGGAATCTGTGTAACCATTTTTATTAGAATATTTTTTGTGCATAATAAATCTCCGAACAAACAACTAGTCCAATTAAACAATAAGCAAATTGAAAAAAAGTACATAGAACTGCAATAACAACAACAAGAAGAAAACAATAGCAGCAGCCACAACACCGACAACGATAGCAATCAATGGTGTGCAATTGAAATTGATTATGCCATTTTTAAGTTTTAATGCCAGAACGCTTTTGTTCCGTAGTCGAAGGCAGCAATTAGACGGATAGACATAGATGTAGAGAAATGAACAGACAGACATAAAGACAGATAAACAAATCGTTGCAAATAGGCTGATTTGTAGACAGGTGGAGGTAATTGAAACCATAGCTGCGATTACTCCCTCTATTCGTTCATTTTTAAGGAATGAACAAAAAAACTAACTTAAACGCACACATACACATATGCAGACAGACCCAGACAAAACACGCAAACATTCTCTCAATCATTAATCCCTGCAACGATCCGAAGCAAACAAATGCTTAGATTAAATGCTAAGTGCTAACAGACTATACATAGGTACTGAATATTAAATATCCAAAATGCAAAATAGACGAAAAGAAATTCAAGTCAATGGCGTGTTTGCAAAAAAACTCAGAATGAGGTCTTGTTATAGAAGCCCGTGGTCGTGGATTTTTTAAAGATTTGTTAAATAATATTTTTCAAGGACCCTCACCCTTTAGGACCAATGACCAATTTTTCAAAGAATACTAGCTGAACCCTTTGTATTAAATTAATATTTACGGTTATTTTGGATTTTAATGCAAAAAATATATGAGAGGTAAAGGCGTTTCCCACCTCTTCTAATGTAGCTTAGTTACGGTATGCAGGTGGTCTACCCTTAAGGAAGTAAGTAGATCATATTTTTCATCTTCTTAGACTCTTACATTGGAGGTACATGTCCGCAGAGCCTACTTTTCCCTATAAGTTAAAAATAATATAACTTCAAGATAATTATAAATTATTATCTTAATTTTTAGCATATGGAAGTAGTGTTTTCCAAGTGATTACATTAAGCTTTTTATACCCTACACCACTATGTGGTAAGGGGTATTATGTGTTAGTGCATTTGTATGTAACATACAAAAGGAAGCGAGATAGACCCATAGTTCCTTCTAGGGATATACATAGAATCACTTTCTGAGTCGATTTATGCATGTCCGTCCGTCCGTCCGTCCGTCCGTTCGCAACATACAGGTCGCATTTGTTGACCGATTTCGCTGAAAATTGGGGAATACCATTTTTTTAGCCGTCGGAAGATCAAGTTCGAAGATGGGATATATCGGTCCACGTTTTGGTATAGCCCCCATATAACGGTACCCCCCGATTTACGGTATTTTGACGTTTTCAGCTACATTTTCAGACCGATTTGGCTATAATTTGACATTTAGGGTTCTTAAGTGTCAATAAACATATATAACAAAACTTGTGGACATAGGTCCACGTTTTGGTATAGCCCCCATATAACGGTACCCACCGATTTACGGTATTTTGACGTTTTTAGCTACATTTTCAGACCGATTTGTCTATAATTTGACATTTAGGGTTCTTAAGTGTCAACAAACATATATAACAAAACTTGTGGACATAGGTCCACGTTTTGGTATATCCCCCATATAACGGTACCCCCCGATTTACGGTATTTTGACGTTTTTAGCTACATTTTTAGACCGATTTAGCTATAATTTGAAATTTAGGGTTCTTAAGTATCAATAAACTTATATAACAAAAGTTGTGGACATAGGTCCACGTTTTGGTATAGCCCCCATATAACGGTCCCCCCCGATATACTGTATTTTGACGTTTTTAGCTACATTATCAGACCGATGTAGCTATAATTTGACATTTAGGGTTCTTAAGTGTTATTAAACTTATAAATTAGAAGTTGTGGACATAGGTCCACGTTTTGGTATAGCCCCCATATAACGGTACCCCCCGATTTGCGGAATTTTGACGATTTTAGCTACATTTTCAGACCGATTTAGCTATAATTTGACATTTGGGGTTCTTAAAAGTCAATAAACTTATATAACAAAAATTGTGGACATAGGTCCACGTATTGGTATAGCCCCCATATAACGGTACCCCCCGATTTACGGTATTTTGAAGGGTTTAGCTACATTTTCAGAACGATTTAGCTATAATTTGACATTTAGGGTTCTTAAAAGTCAATGAACTTATATAACAAAAGTTGTGGACATAGGTCCACGTATTGGTATAGCCCCCATATAACGGTACCCCCCGATTTACGGTATTTTGACGGGTTTAGCTACATTTTCAGACCGATTTAGCTATAATTTGACATTTGAAGTTCTTAAATGGCAATAAACTTATGTGACAAAACTTGTGGACATAGGTCCACGTTTTGGTATAGCCCCCATATAAGGGTACCCCCCGATTTACGGTATTTTGACGTTTTTAGCTACATTTTCAGACCGATATAGCTATAATTTGACATTTAGGGTTCTTAAGTGTAACTAAACTTATATAACAAAAGTTGTGGACCTAGGTCTAAGTTTTGGTATAGCCCCCATATAACGGCACCCCCGATTTACGGCATGTTGACGTTTTTATCTACATTTTCAGACCGATTTAGCTATCAATTGACATTTAGGGTTCTTAAATGTCAATAAACTTATATAACTAGTGGACATAGGTCCATGTTTTGGAATAGCCCCCATATAACGTTACCGCCCGATTTCAGGTATTTTGAGAATTATCTGTAATTTGAACATTTGACATTTGAAATCGTTAGTGGTCACCACACCTCTCCACCAAAAATTGTCAAGAAAGCCCCCATATAACGGTACCTCCCGATTTTCAGTAATTTGATGATTTTAGCTACAATATTAAACCGAACAAGCAGTAATTTGACATTTGAAGTTCTTAGTGGTCACAACACCTCTCCATAAAAAATTGTCAACATAGGTCCATGTTCGGATATAGCTCCCATGTAACGGTACCTCCCGATTTTCAGTAATTTGGCAATTTTAGCTTCAATTTTTAACAGAACTAACTGTAATTTGACATTTGAAGGTTGTAGTGGTCACCACACATCTGCATCAACAATTTTCAACATAGCCCCAATATAACGATACTTCCCTATTTTCGGTACTTTGAGGATTTTACTTAAAATGTTTAACCGAACGTAGGTCCATGTTTTTGTATAGCCCCAAAACAAACCTCCCGATTTTTCGTACCTTAGCTTTATTTTTTGGACGAACTTTCTGTAATTTGAAATTTAAAAGTCAACAAAAATTCTGCAACAAAAATTGTTCATTTAAGTTCATATTTTCGTATAGCCCAGATACCTCCGAACTAGCTGTTAATGACATTTGAAGTTCCCACGTTATGTACCGGTTTTCGATATTTTGAGGATTCTAGCTAAATTTTTTAACCGAATTAGGAGTTATTTGACATTAAAGGCTCCCATCAAAAACTGTCAACATAGGCCCAAGTTTTATTATAACCCCTATATAACAGTACCTCCCAATTTCTAGCCCACCAAAAATTGTCAACATACATAGTTAGATATAGGCACCATAAAAAAGGGCCTCCCGAATGAAGCATTTTATGTACACTATCTGACATTTTAACGTACTCACTTAAAGTTGGGGACAGGAATGAATATTTTATGGTGGAGGGTATGAAAAGTTCGGCCCGGCCGAACTTAATGCTTTTTTACTTGTTTAATACTGTAAATTACTCTCAGGATAACTATCACATGCATTGATTTTTTTAGCTCTAATAATAATTAAGATACGCCATATGAAAATATTGTCCCTATAAGGTTACTGCTCCCTTTGTGCCAACATGACTTATTTCTTTCATGACAACATACTTACTTACTTAGCTGGCCCATTACAGAACATTTGTTCCATAGACCGAACTAAGAAAAGATCTTCAATTCTCTCTGTTTAGTGCTTCGCTTTCTGGGCTAGCAATCGCTGCATCTCCATACGTTTATCTATATTGATGTAGTTGTATAGCTGATACAGCTCGTGGTTCATGCGACGTCGATATTCACCGTTAACGTATATTGGTCCGTAGATCTTTCGAAGAATTTTTCTCTCAAACACGCCAAGCACTGCCTTATCTGCTTGCACAAGTACCCAGGCTTCGGAACCATACATCAGCACGGGTAGTATCAGTGTTTTGTAAAGCGTTATTTTTGATTGACGAGTTGTGGCTTTGTTTTTAAAGTGCTTACTTAAGCCAAAGTAGAATCTGTTGGCCAATACAATTCTTCTTTTTATTTCACAACTGATGTCGTTTGTTGTTTTACGGCGGTGCCGAGGCATACGAAGTCTTTTAATACCTCAAAATTATAGGAACCAACTTCTACAGTTGGTCCGAGCTCAATGGACGCATTGCGCGTCGACACCATCAACTTGGTCTTCTCGCCGTTTACCGCCAGACCCACTTTAGCAGATTCTCCTTCGACCTTCATAAACGTATCAGTTACTTCTTTTACTGATCGTCCCATGATGTCTATTTCATCAGCATAAGCAAGTAACATGTGGCAACTGGTGTAGATTGTGCCACTTCTTTTGACGTTTGCCTCTCGTATAGCCTTTTCTAGCAGGATGTTGAAAATATCACACGAAAGGCGGTCTCCTTGCCAGAAACCTCTTTTGGTACAACACTCTACGGAGAGGTTCTTTCCTCTTTTAATTGAAGATCTTTTGTCAGTTAGAGTCATTTTACAAAGCCGAATGAGCTTTGCGGGGATACCAAATTCAGACATGGCTTGGAATACCTTGGAACGCAGCGGGCTGTCGAAGGCTGCTTTATAATCGACAAAAAGGTGGTAGGTGTCGATCTGCATCTCTTGGGTTTTCTCCAGGATTGGCCGCAGGGTAAATATCTGGTCGATGGTGGGCTTGCCAGGTCTAAAGTCGCATTGTTAAGGTCCAATTATTTCGTTGACCATGGGCTTTAGTCGTTCGCACATTATCCCTCACTATCTTGTAGGCGATAGGGAGAAGACTTATGCCCCTATAGTTGGAGCATAAAGTCTTATCTCCGTTCTTGTAGGCAATAGGGAGAAGACTTATGCCCCTGTAGTTGGAGCATACAGTCTTATCTCCGTTCTTGTGGACGGGACACAGGATGCTCAGGTTCCAATCGTCGGGTACACATTCTTCCTGCCAGATGGAACTAGCTACTGATGCATACACCTTATCAGCGTGTCGTCTCCGGTTTTAAACAGTTTGGCTGGTAGGCCATCGGCTCCTGCTGCCTTATTATTTTTCAGCCGGTTTATTGCTGTCTTTACCTCATCTTGGCCGGGTGGTATACATTCAATACCATCTTCTGGGATTGGATCTGTGGTAGCTTCTTCGACTTCGCTACTATTGGATACCAACAGTTTGGAAAAATGCTCTTTCCATATCCTTAGCACACTATCTGTATTAGTTACCAAATTACCTTGCTGGTCTCTACAGGAGGACGTGCCAGAATTTTCGGACTCCATGCTGTCTCCTGTACATCTCGATTTGTTCACACTCCCGCTTTTCCATATCTTTCTTTTTCCTGCGGAAAAGACGTTTTTCCTCTCTCCTTTTCTCCCGATACATCCATCGTGCTATACACATTGCTACTGATTGTAGAGTAGCCCTATAGTAGCCCGTAGATTTTCAAAGAATATATTTTCAAGAATCAGCAGACCAATAAACTTGGGTTTTTAAAGAATATTGTTCATGGTCAGCAGACCAGTAATCTTGAATTTTTAAAGAATACTTTTTCAAGGACTCTCAACGAATAAACGTGGATTACACTGTGCGACAATCCAAAAAAATGACAAGGAAAACTGAGTAGATGACGAAAGTAGACCTAAAAATTTGATACACGTGTAACGGCGTTTTTAAGTTTACGTCGGAAAGTAACTAATGTAGGCGGGGCAATTTCCGCCAATTTCTACTTTTTTCGAAAATTTCGAGTTAAGATATCTTAAAATCCTAGCATTTTAGGTATATAGTGTCTTTGGCAATTTGGCTTTAACCCACTTGCGTTTCATCAAAAGGGTCTTTTTGGTAATTTTTTGAAAATCTTTCAAAATTATTCGTCATATAATTTTACTATAGGTCTTGGAACACACCAAATCTGTAAATCTCATCTAATCGCCAGGACTGTCTAAAAATGAAAAACACGTTTTAGGGTTAAAGTCAGACTTTTTCTGTTATTGTTCAAAACTGTCCCACAAAACATAAATTTAGAGAGATGACATCAAAAACAAAAATATTCTTCGTCAGATTTCGCTATAGGTTACCAAAGAAATGAAATGTCTATTTATATTATGTATCATGAAAATATCAGTATCAATTTGGCTGAAAAAAAACATGAAAGTATTTCCCAATTTCTTTAATGAAAAAATTTTCCGTCTTTTTTAGATTTCATGCTTGAAAGAAATATGAAACTTGGTTCTAGGTAAAAAGTGTCAAAAGAAGAGAAATTCTACACAAATTTTCACTATGAGTTTTAGAATAAACCATTAGATTACAAATTTGTATATTTTAGGATGCAATTTGTTTGTTTTAATTTTGTACTCTTAATTTTACATAATTCCATGCTGGATCAAAATCCCACAAAATCCTTCAGTTTTTGGGGATATTGCTAAAAAAAGAAATGTTCCAAATCAAATTTCACTATGAGCCTCTGCGTAAAAGAAATCTGTAAGCATAACATATAACATTCTTATCAGCCCTTATTTTTGACATAGGGTTTAGGGCCATATTTTACAATTTTATCCAGATTATCATTGTGATTGGACACTATAAATATCTATATACACTATAATATCTTAGATGTTGTGGGCCCCATATAAAATTTTTTTGAAATATTTGTGGTGAATACATATTTGAAAAATATATCGGACTTTGTAAAATTGCGTATTTTTAGTACTTTTAACTTAAATTACGTTAGTTAGGATAAGCCATTGGTTGCTTATATTGTATGTGAAAATACGTGAGAGGTCTACGGCTATGGTCCAGTGAAAATATAGGTGCATGTATCACAGACACGATTTGGCGTGGTCCAAAATCATACAATGATGGGAGTAACTGCTGCATTGGTGACATTTAATTTTTGTTTTGGTCTACTTACATTTGAGAAAATTCTTAAAAAAATCCAAGTTTAATGGTCCGCAGATCTTTGAAAAATGTTAACTCTTTCATTTCCTGCGGTTATACTCTGCAGTTTTATAGCTCTTTAATTCTAAAATTTCTCTGCAGCATAAAACTGTATTTAGAAGTTGTTTTTCACGCACATTTTCAATTGAAGTACTTGGTTTCCATACCTTCAGCTATTGAAGCTATTTTTCTGAATATCAGTTTCGTTGCCTGGGTGGAAAATCCGTCTGATATTCACATAGTTTTCTTTCTTGCATACTATGTTTGTAGGCATTCAGAAAACAGCAGCCTCCTAGTGCAAATATGAATCTGAATACGAATCCCAATGCGAATGCCTTATATGCGGAATAAAAGGAAACAAAAAGAAAAATTACCTATCTTGCTGCCAATGTTCTTGCTTTACACCTCCAACGAAACGAAAAATCTGTAAAGTTTTGCACTGCGCCATAATGGATGATGCGAATGATGATGTTGAAAAACTAAGCCAACGTAACTTGAATGCATTCAGCCAATGTTAACGAAGCTAATCAAGGACATACGGCTTGGAAAGTATTCATAAAAAATCATAACGCACAAACTTTTTTGCTTGGAATCAACACACGAACAGACTTCTGCACGCACACACACAAGCAACACACATCTTCCTTGCAGAATGTAGGAAATTATGTTAATAATTAAATATGTAGGCGTGTGAAGGCATGGGTAACTTAAAAAGTTTATATACGCCACCAACAACACTATAACCACACACATGAATACGGAGCCACTCTCACGTACAATCACTTAGTGCGATAGTTGAATAAATAAACAAAAAAGAAACTTAAAATTTATTTTTATTGGTTTTGATGATAGACGGGATGAAAAGGTAAGATAAACAGGATAGTGGAAAATTGACATTGTCATCACGTAATTAGTTTGACTGGAGGATTGTAAAGATTTGAAGAGCAATTTGCTTCAACATGGCAAATTCACACACAGGATACACGTTCGTCTCTCTTTTGATGTTTGATTTCAAGGAGACTGACCTCAGGGATCAAATGACCAATAAACGGGGATTTTGTAAAAATATATTTTTCAAGGACCAACATACCAATAAACGTGGATTTTTTAAATAATATTTTTCAAGGACCAACAGATCAATAAACGTGGATTTTTAAGTAATATTTTGCGAAGGCAATCAGATCAATGAACGTGGATATTTTAAATAATATTATTCAAGGACCAAGTTATCAATTACCATGGATTTTTTAAAATATATTTTCAGGGACCAAATTATCAATTATCGTGGATTTTTAAAAAATATTTTTCAAGGATCAGGAGCCCAAATAACTTCTTTTTCAAAGATAAAGAGACAAATAAACGAGGATTTTTAAATGTTTTTTTAAGGACCAAGAGACAAATAAACGTGATTTTTTTAAAGAATATTTTTGAAGTACCAAGATTCACAAAAACGTGGATTTTTTAATGAATATTTTTCAAGTACCAAGAGGCATATAAACGTGGATTTTTTTCGAATATTTTTCTGGAACCAACCGGCCAATAAACATGGATTTTTTTAAAGAACTTTTTTCAAGTGGTGTCTTAAGACACGCAGTTCGGACTCGGCGATAAACAGTAGGTCCAATATCATTGAGTCAATATGAATCGGGGTGCACTCATTGGTATGAGAGAAACCTCCCCTTGTCCCTGCTGGAATGTTCATGGAACAATTAAAAAAACTAAGGACCAAGAGATCAATAAACGTTGACATTTTAACGATTTTTTTTTTCAAGTACCAAAAGACCAATGATTGTGGACCTTTTAAAGAATATTTTTCAAGGGCCAATTCATCAATAACCGTGGATTTTTTATAGAATATTTTTCAAGGACCAAAAAACGTGGATTTTTTAAAGAATATTTTTCAATGACCAAATTACATAAACACGTGGATTTTTTAAATAAAATTTTTCAAAGATCAAATAACTAAAAAGCGTGGATTTTTAAATAATATTTTTCAAGGACCAAATGTCTAAAAACCGTGGGTTTTTTAAAGAATATTTTTCAAGGACCAAATGACTAAAAAACTTGAATTTTTTAAAGAATATTTTTGAAGGACCAATTAACAAAAAAACTTGGATTTTTAAATAATATTGACTAAAAATGTGGATTTTTTAACGATTATTTCTCATGGTCCAAATGATTAAAAAACGTCGATTTTTAAAGATTATTTTTCAAGGATCAAATGACTATAAACGTGGATTTTTTAACGATTATTTTTCAAGGGCCAAATGACTAAAAAACCTGGATTTTTTAACGATTATTTTTCAAGGGCCAAATGACTAAAAAACCTGGATTTTTTAAAGATTCTTTTTCAAGGATCAAATGACTAAAAACGTGGATTTTTTAAAAAATATTTTTCAAGGACCAAATGACTTGAAAACGCGGATTGTTTAAAGAATGTTTTTGAAAAACCAAATGACTAAATCGTTGATTTTTTAATGAATATTTTTCAAGGACCAAATGACTTAAAAACTTGGATTTTTTAAAGAATATTTTCAAGGACAAAATTACTAAAAAACGTGAATTTTTTAAAGAATATTTTTCAATGACCAACTGACTTAAAAACGTGGATTGTTTAAGGAATATTTTTCAAGGACCAAGTGACTCAAAATCGTGGATTTTTAATGAATATTTTTCAAGGACCAAATTACTAAAAAACTTGGATTTTATAAAGATTATTTTTCAAGGGCCAAATGACTAAAAAACTAGGATTTTTTAAAAATTTTTTTTCAATGACCATATGACTAAAAACCGTGGATTTTTTAAAGAATATTTTTCACAGACCAAATGACAAAAAAACGTGGATTTTTTAAAGAATGTCTAAAAAACGTAGATTTTTTTAAGAATATTTTTCAAGGACCAAATGACTAAAAAACTTGGATTTTTTAAATAATTCTATTCAAGGAAAAAATGGCTAAAAGCTTGGATTTCTTAAAGAAAAATGTTCAAGGCCCAAATGGCTAAAATATTTGATTTTTTTAAAGAATATTTTTCACGGACCATATGACTAAAAAACGTGGATTTTTTAAAGACTATTTTTCAAGGACCAAATGACTTAAAACGTGGATTTTTTAAAGAATATTTTTCACAGACCAAATGACTAAAAAATGTGGATTTTTTAAAGAATGTCTAAAAAACGTAAATTTTTTTAAGAATATTTTTCAAGGACCAAATGGCAAAAAACGTGGATTTTTAAAGAATAGTTTTCAAGGACCAAATGACTGAAAAACGTGGATTTTTAAAGAATAATTTTCAAGGACCAAATTACTAAAAAACGTGGATTTCTTAAAGAATATTTTTCAAGGACAATAAAGACGTTTGTTGGCCCGTTGATCCTTGAAAAATATCCAGAACAATTCCCGTTTGGTGGTCTGCTGATCGTAGAAGATTCCATGTTTGGTGGCCCGTTGATCCTTGAAAAACATTCTTAAAAATCCCCGTTTGGTGGTCAGCTGATCGTAGAAGAAGTAAAAAAGTATCAGTCGGCTTTGTCGGCAGAGATATATGAATTGGAACTTCCATCTACGAACAGATCGAATGTATTTATGGTCTTTTCAGAATTTTGTGGCACTTTTTGGACAATTGAACTTTCCGATTTGCATTAAAGTTCAAAAGTTTTGCGGAGGCGGGAATGGACCGACATAGTGCATAACGGAAGTGGATCTTATTTTGAGAGTCATATCTTTTCGATAGATATCGCGCCCACTAGTCATTTCTGTGGGTTATCGTACACCTGTTGGACCAGTATGCCAGGAAGCATGGATTTGTCAACGTAAAACATATATGGCTGTAAACAGGATCCAGAAAAAACATCATCGGTATAAATTTGCAAAGGATCTCCGAACAGACCCTAAACTGCACTTGGACACAAGTGTTGAACTTTTGTGGGGGAGGTATCCTAAGGAGAGGACTGATATGGGCCATTTTAGAAGTTAAACTGAATTTTGACAAAATATGACGAAGGCCAAATTTTGGAACAAATCGGTTTATCAGTTCGAGAGTTATTGTGCTCTCCAACTACAACATATGGTGTCAAAGGGGTTTTTTACAACCAAGAAGTATGGACTTACTATTGAAAAAAATTGTACCGTTGTAATCGAGACAGCGATTGCAAGTTGCTTCAACAGAAATCAAAGTTAATCAAGAGCAGGTCTTAAAGTGAACTTATCAGAAATTTTGTGTGGATGGTACCTGAAAGAATGGGTAAATATAGTCCATATTCAAACCTGTTCTATATCTGGTAGATATATTAGATGTGTAAAGTATGGACTAAATCGGTCCTTCCCTTCAAGAGTTATGGTGCGCACAATTTTTCCGAATATTTTTGAACTTTTGTGGGGGAGGTACCTGAAGGAGTGAACCGATATGGCTTATCTTCGAACTTAAACTAAGTTTGGACAAAATATTATCAAGGACAAATTTTGGATCGAATCGGCAGATCCGTTCGAGAGTTATCTTGCGCTCCAACCACTACACACGGTGTCATAGGGGTTTTGAACCTTTCAGGCTATTTTCTCAGGAAGTATGGTTTTGCCCCTGATGAAACTTGTACCGCCGTATGGGGGACCGTGAATACAAGTTGTTACAACAAAAATCAAAACGATTCGAGAGCAGGTCGTAAAATGAACTTTTCCGAAATTTTGTGTGGGAGATACCCGAAGGCGTGGACCGATTGAGTCCATATTGGAACCTCATCTAAGTTTGGTAGAAATTTAACTATGTGCAAAGTATGGACCAAATCGGTTACTCCCTTCAAGAGTTATCGTGCGCACAAATTTTCCGAACATTTTTGAACTTTTGTGGGGAAGGAGTGGACCGATATAACCCATCTTCGAACTTAAACTAAGTTTGGACAAAATATTACGAAAGCCAAATTTTGAACCGAATTGGTTGCTCCGTTCGAGAGTTATCGTGCGCACCAGCCAGCCAGACAGACAGACAGACAGACGGACGGACATGGCTAAATCAACTCCAAATTGTCTGAAACACATTTCGTCCAAACATACTTGGGGTATAAAACCATTATTTCGATGAGGCACATTTTGCCCGTATGAAAGTGTATATACCCTCGTTAGCATAAATGCTGAGGGTATAAAAAAGTATCAGTCGGCTTGGCCGACAGAGATATATACCTCAGCCTGTGTATATTGAAACAATTTTTTCCCAAAAACGTACGTATGGACGTATGAACAGACAAAAATGTTGATTAGATTAAAGAGCAGAAGTTTTGCGGAGGAAGTACTTAAAAGAATGGATCGACATTGACCATTATGGAAGTCGATCTCCAGCCACTACATATGGTGCCATAGGGGCGTTATACTCCCTTCGGGCTGTTTGCTTAAGAAGTGTGGATTTGCCCCTGAAAAAACTTTTACCATCATAATTGAGGCAACGAATGCAAGTTGCTTCAACAAAAATAAAAGTGATTCGATAGCAGGTCTTAAAGTGAACTTATCCCAAATTTTGTTTGGGAGGTACTGGATGGAGTGGACAAATATAGTCCATATTTGAACCTGATCTATATCTAGTAGATATATTAGGATGAGTAAAGTATGGACCAATTCGGCCACTCCCTTCAAAAGTAACCGTTTTTTCCGGACATTTTTGAAATTTTGTTGGGGGAGGTATCTGAAGGAGTGGACCGATAGGGCTTATCTTCGAACTTAAACTATGTTTGGACAAAATATTACTAAGGCCAAAGAGAGTTATCTTGCGCTCCAACCACTTCACACGTTGTCATAGGGCTATTTTCTCAGGAAGTTTGGACTTGCCCCTGATGAAACTTGTACCGTTGTATGGGGGGCAGTGAATACAAGTTGCTAAAACAAAAATCAAAGCGATTCGAGAGCAGGTCCTAAACTGAACTTTTTGTCCTTTTGTCCTAAACTGAAATTTTGTGTGGGAGGTACCCGAAGGAGTAGACCTATTGAGTCCATGTTGGAACCTCATCTAAGTCTGGTACATATTTCACGATGGGCAAAGTATGAACCAAATCGGTTACCCCCTTCAAGAGTTATTTTGGACCGAATCGGCAAATCCGTTCGAGAGTTATCTTGCGCTCCAACCACTACACACGGTGTCATAGGGTTTTTTGTAACTTTCAGGCTATTTTCTCAGGAAGTATGGACTTGCCCCTAATAAAACTTACAGCGTCGTATAGAGGACAGCGAATACAACTTGCGTAAACAAAAATCAAAGCGATTCGAGACCAGGTATTAAACTGAACTTTTCCGAAATTTTGTGTGGGAGGTACTCGAAGGAGTTTACCGATTGAGTCCATATTGGAACCTCATCTAAGTTTGGTAGAAATTACACGATGTGCAAAGTATGGACCAAATCGGTTATTCCCTACAAGAGTTATCGTGTGCACAAGTTTTGCGACAAGTTTTGAAGATTTGTGGGGGAGGTACCTGAAGGAGTGGACCTATATGGCCCATCTTCGAACTTAAATTGAATCTGGACAAAATATTTCGATACCCAAAATGTGAACCGAATCGATTGATCCGTTCGAGAGTTATCGTGCGCACCAGCCAGCCAGACAGACCGACAGACAGACGGACGGACATTGCTAGATCTACTGAAAATTGTCTGAAACGGATATCGTACAAACATACTTGGGGTCTAAAACCATTATTTCTATGAGGCACATTTTTGGTCGTATCAAAGTGTAAATACCCTCTTTAGCCTAAAGGCTGAGGGTATAACAAAACCTAAGAATTTGCTTTTATTAATTTTAATGATAGCCGGGATGAAAAGGTAAACGGTAGGTATAGTGGAAAATTTACATTTTCATCGCCTAATTAGTTCGACTGCGAGATTTAAAAAGCAACCGGTTTCGACGTGGCAAATTGTAGGATACATGTTCATCTCTCATTTCGTGTTTTATGTCCGTGGGTCTTATATCAAAAAAATACCACTTAGCTGGGTCTTCTATCAATAAAATGATACTAAAGAGTATGTGAGCTTTCTACCAATAGAAGACCGCACACACGGGTCCTCTCATTACAAACAACCTCTCAGGTGGGTCTTCTACCCCTTACGTTGATATTTTATCGATAAATGCCAAACTAGTTGGCGATTTTATAAGTCTTCTGCCAACAGAAACTATCTTATGCGGGTCTTTCATCAATAGAAGACCACTTATATTCAATCCATAGAAGATCACTTTGGTGGATGTCCACATAGAGGGGTTTTCTATCAAAAGAAGATCACATAGGTGGAACTTTTATCCGTAGAAGACCACTTAGGTGGCCCTTCTATCCATATATCCATAAATGAGCCTTCTTTCTATAAATGGTCACTTTGTTGGGCCTTCTATAAATACAAAAAGACCGCTTATTTGAATCTTCTATCCATAGAGCATCACTTCGGTGGGTATTTGATCCATAGAAGACCACTTATTTACGTGAGCCTTGTGTCAAAAAGGATCACTTAAGTTGGTCTTCTATCCACAGAAGACCAATTAGGCGGAAATCCTATCCAGAGAACACCACTTAAGTGGGCCTTTTATCCAAAGAAGACAATTTAGGTGTGTCTCCTATGCACAGAAGACCACTTAAGTGGGTCTTCTATCCACAGAGGACCGCTTAGTTGGGTCTTCTATTCACAGGAAACCACTTAGTTGGGCCTTCTATCAACAGAAAACCACTTAGATGGGACTTCTATCAATAGAAGACCTTTTAGTGGAGTTTCTAACCATAGAATACCACTTAGGTGGGCCTTCTGTCAATAGAAGACCACTTAAGTTGTATTCTATCCACATAAGACCACTTATGTGGCGCTCTATCCACAGAAAACTATTTACATGGGCCTTCTTTCAATAAAAGACCACTTTGTTGGGCCTTCTGTCAACAGAAAATACAACTTATTTGGGTCTTCCATCCATAAGGGACCACTTATTTGGATTTTTGATTCATAGAATACCCCTTATGTGGACCTTCTATCAATAGAAAGATCTTCGATCCATAAAAAAAACCACTTAGGTGGGCCTTCTATCAATAGAAGACCACTTAAGTGTGCCCTCTAAAAATAGGAGACCATTTAGATGGGCCTTCTATCAACAGAAAACCACTTAAGTCGTCTTCTATCCACTGTCGCAACTTCTATCAATAGATTACCTCTTAGGTATGCCTTCTATCCATAGAAGAGCACATAAACGAGTCTTCTTTCAATGATGACCACTTTGTTGGGCCCTCTATCAAAAGAATAATACCACTTAAGGTAGGTCTCCGATCCATAACAGACCACTTATGCTTTGTGTCAAAAGACAACAAAATACGAGTATGTGGGTTTTCTATCCAGAGAAGACCAATTGGGTGAGTCTTCTATCCACGGAGGACCGCTTAGTTGGGCCTTCATCCACAGGAAACCACTTAGTTGAGTCTTCTATCAATATAAAACCACTTAGATGGGACTTTTATCAATGGAAGACCTTTTAGTAGAGTTCTGTACATAGAATACCACTTGGGTGGGCCTTCTGTCCACAGAAAACCACTTAGGTGGGCTTCTATTAATAGAAGACCACTTAGGTGTGTCTTCTGTCAATAAAAGGCCACTAAAGTTGTCTTCTATCCACAGAAGACTACTTAGGTGGCGCTCTATCCACAGAAAACTAGATGGGCCTTCTATCAATAAAACCGCTTTGTTAGGCCTTCTGTCAACAGAAAAAAAGACCACTTAGGTGAGCCTTCTATACACAGAAAACCACTTATGTGGCCCTTCTACCCATAAATCCATAAATGAGCATTCTTTCAATAAATGGCCACTTTGTTGGACCTTCTATCAAATGAAAAAGACCACTTATTTGGGTCTTCTATCCATAGAGGACCACTTCGGTGGCTTTGATCCATAGAAGACCACTTATTTAGGTGAGCCTTGTGTCAAAAAGAACCACTTAGGTTGGTCTTCTATCCACAGAAGAGCAATTACGCGGGAATTCTATCCATAGAAGACCTCTTAAGTGGGCCTTCTATCCAAGGAAGACAATTAAGGTGTGTCTTCTAAGCACAGAAGACCACTTAAGTGGGTCTTCTATCCACAGAGGACCGCTTAGTTGGGTCTTCTATCCACAGGAAACCACTTGGATTGGACTTTTATCAATGGAAGACCTTTTAGTGGAGTTTCTGTACATAGAATACCACTTAGGTGGGCCTTCTATACACAGAAAACCACTTAGGTGTCCCTTCTACCCATAAATCCATAAATGAGCATTCTTTCAATAAATGGCCACTTTGTTGGACCTTCTATCAAATAAAAAAGACACTTATTTAGGTCTTCTATCCATAGAGGACCACTTCGGTGGGTCTTCAATTAATAGAAAGCCACTTAGATGGGTCTTCTATCAATATAGAGTTTCTGTACATAGAATACCACTTAGATGGACCTTCTATCCACCGAAAACCACT
The DNA here is from genome assembly GCF_047663935.1 of Musca autumnalis. Lineage (NCBI taxonomy): Eukaryota > Metazoa > Arthropoda > Insecta > Diptera > Muscidae > Musca > Musca autumnalis. The sequence goes on from NW_027411644.1 coordinate 37,084,824, forward strand.
TTAGTGTGCCTTCTATCCATAGAAGATCACTTATTTGTGCCTTCTGTCAATAGAAGACCAATTTTTCAATGTATATAATAGGTCTAATAAGCTCAACTCGAAAGAGAATTAATTAAATATCACTATAAATGACCTTCGCCTTAATAAGGCAAAAATAAAAAATAATTTCAACATGAGCCAGGCTGGAATTCGAACCTGGGTCTCCGACAACTGATGTGTCAAGGTTGCCGGCGTCTTTGCGTTCTGAGCCACCATCAACTTGTCAAAACTTTAGTAAACAATAATTGATAATCAAAAAACTTCTGATATAGGAGAGCAATTACTAATGACGTAGAGTAAAACTTACCATAGTATTTGTGGACATTGAAAAATGGGATTACCAAGCAGGACTATAGGAAAAGTTTGGAGTTTCAATTAACTGACATAATTTCGCATATACATTTATCTAATGAAGTGCGATATATATACTAGTTCCCAAGCTTTGCCTTCGTCTGCCACAAAAACAACATTCAATACGCCTGAAGATCGGCTTAACCACCCGTGAAACGTAGCCTAATGGTTGAATGTGTGGGACTTCGGTAGACTCCTAATGTTTCAATGTATATAATAGGTCTAATAAGTTCAACTCGAAAGAGAATTAATTAAATATCACTATAAATGACCTTCGCCTTAATAAGGCAAAAATAATTTTTTTTTTCGTCGAAACTTTAAACCAGCATTTTCCAATTAAATTTTAATTATTATCCCTTCTGCATATTATTATCAACCCCCTTTAGTTTGCTATTGATTTCTCAAAACTGATTTGAACAACAGTAATAACAACTACGCGTAAGACTAACAAACACTTTAAAGCTAACCATCCATCCACCCACCACACCTTCTCTAATGATTGATACTGACAATTTTAATTATGAATTACAGTATCTGCAGAAACGTTCAGCCAACTCTTGTAGTACACGGTAATTGGACGATAAATTACAACAACTGTTCGACAAGAGTCATTATTACCCAGGAATGACGGTGATCTGCTTGGCGTTTGGTGGCGGCAGAAATTTGTACCTTCTTTTTCTCTTCGACAGCAACTATACCAGCAACAATAATAAGGACGACAAGAATGATGACGACAACAACTATTTCAAGTGATTACATGTTGCTAACGTTGCCATTAATTTGTCTCAGATCCTGACGTTACCAAACAGCACCGAAATGGGTCACACACCACAACGCACCATCCGTAACTGGCAGTTTACAGGAAATGTGGTTGCACCACCACGTTGTCTTGTCCCTTAGCTACTCTTAGCACTATTGTCAACAAAAAAGTTTTCCATTTTCTTTGTGGAGAAATTTCTCCTTTGGTTAAATTCAAAAAACTTAGTAAATCTTTACACTCGCAAAAGAAAAAGACTTAAAAAGGATCAACAGAACGCTAAGCATGGATTTTAAACACTACTTTTTCAAGGAACACGAGGTCAGTAAGCATTAGGAAGTGATTTTCTATTTATATTAGACCTTTGGGTGGTCTTCTGAAGAAACAAGAGACAGCAAACTTTAGTCTTTAAAGAACGGCTTCTGGAGCCTCTTTAGAAGATATCCAATCGGTCGTGCATAGAATGATACCTAAGTGTTGTTCTCTTTCAGTATCGCTGCAAGGGTGGTGGATTGTGTGGAAACATTTCACAAACATTCGCTATTCAAACACCCACAGATTCATACTCCTCCTTCTCCTTAAATCATCTACATATTGCACCTTGTTTAAGGATACCCGGTAGTAAGAACATGACGCATATTCTTCTCCTCATCTGAATAAGACGATAGAGACGTCGACGTTATATAGCATTTCCAAATTAAATGAAACCTTTTCCAAATTGAATAAAACTTTTTCTAAATTGAATGAAACCTTTTCCAAATTGAATGAAACCTTTTCCAAATTAAATGAAACCTTTTCCAAATCAAATGAAACCTTTTTCAAATCACCTTTTCCAAATTGAATGAAACATTTATTTTTATTGAAAAAAGCCGGACTATTTTAAAATTAAAAAATTTAAAATTAAAATAATTAAAAATTATATGGGTTTTCAACAATTTTTTACTTAAATTCCAATTTTAAGTAATGACATAAAAGTGTAACTCGCTGCATGTTTTGCTTCCTTGTACTTAAACATTTTATCATTTTTTGGCATCAATTAAGGTTATAGCGAAATAATGCTAAAGAGAGAATTTAGGTTTAAAAAATTCCTAATAATAGCAGGGGCTAATTGTATTACCTAATGAAGTGGTTCACGATTTGCTGCTTAGGGAATTCTCAATGGACATGTTCCTTACATAATTGGAACAGTCCTGTTGATTGAACTGTTGGATACTTTGCTCAATCACGTCAACGGTATTACGATCTATTGTCCGATCGCGTAGTACTGCTCTGGCGCACAATATTATTTTTGAAAAGTTTTTTCAGGATAATTTTTATGCAATAACTTAATAAGTAAACGAACACACATAATGATAGAATTAAACCTGTGTAATTTTAAGTTTTTAATGCCATATTCAGCAATGTTGAACCCAATAGTAAAGGCATATTCAACAAGTGAGCCAAGGCTATAGTCGGGTCCCCCACTACCCCTGTTCATAAGCTTTTGACTAATAAAAATCAAAATATTAAAATTAGACCCCCATCAACCCCCAAAATTTCGTGAGGATCCGATCAAAATTTCGTAATGTGATTGCACAAAAATGGAAAAAGGGATGCATTACCGACAATTGCGATATCTCTGTTGTTTGACCACCTATGACAACCTACTTCACATCGTTGTAAAGGTGTTATTTTCTACTTTCCTTGCCAGGTTTTGCTTTCGATATACCTCCTACAGGAGGGAGATATTAACTTTGAAATAAAACGTTGGTCTTTTTTCCAAATATTTTTTTTCACATTCCGACCCCTGATTAAATCAAAAGGTTTTTTCCTCTGTGGGACCCCCAATAACACCCAAAATTTCGTGACGATCCAATTAAAATTGCGACCTGTAGCGTGATTTCCAAAAAAGTAGAAAAATGGGATGTATTACCGACTATTGCGATATCTCCGTTATTTGGATACCTACGCCAACCTGCTTTACATCATTGTAATGATGTGATTTTTTACTTTCATTGTCAGACTTTGCTTTTGGAAGGTCCCGAACCAAAGCTGTGATATTCGTCATTATTATTAAAATCGCAAAAATGAAAAGTTGTGTTCTATTAGCGGCTATTGCGATATCTTCGTTGTTTGACCACCTACGACAACCTACGTAACATCGTTGCAAAGGTGATATTTTCTACTTTCATTATCAGGTTTTGATATATCCCTTTTAGAAGCGGAGATATTAGCTTTGAAATAAAAGGTTGACTTTTTCTCCAAATACGTTTTTTTCCCATTCCGACCCCATTCCGACCATCACCAAAATCAATAGGCTTCTTTCTCTGTAGGATCCCCATTAGCCCCCAAAATTTCGTGACGATCCGATCAAAATTGCGACCTGTAGCGTGATTACAAAAAATGAAAAAATGGGATGTATTGCCGACTATTTTGATATCTCCGTTATGTGGCCACCTATGCCAACATACTTTGCATCACTGTAAAGATGGGATTTTCTACTTTCATAGTCAGACTTTGTTTTTGGAAGATCCCCAACCGAAGCTGTGATATTCGTCTTTATTATTAAAATCGCAAAAATAAAAAGTTGGGTTCTATAAGCGGCTATTGCGATATATTCGTTGTTTGATCACCTACGATAACCTACTTCACATCATAAGAAAGGCGATATTTTCTACTTTCATGGCCAGGTTCTGCTTTTGGTATACATTATATTGCAGCTGAGATATTCCCTTAGGAAAAAAAACGTTGTCTTTTTCTCCAAATAAGTTTTTTGCCCATTACGACCCCTAAATATTATCCGACCATCACCAAAATCAATAGGCTTCTTCATATGTGTGACCCCCATTAACCCTCAAAATTTCGTGACGATCCGATCAAAATTGCGACCTGTAGCGTGATTTCCAAAAAAGTGGAAAAATGGGATGTATTACCGACTATTGCGATATCTCCGTTATTTGGTCCCCTACGCCGACCTATTTTACATCATTGTAAAGATGGGATCTTTTTCTTTCATAGCCAGGCTTTGCTTTTGGAAAGTCCCCAACCAAAGCTGTGATATTCGTCATTATAATTAAAATCGCAAAAATGAAAATTGGGGTTTTATTTGGGCTATTGTGATATCTTCGTTGTTTAATCACATACGAGAACCTACTTTACATCATTAGAAGGGTGATTTTTTCTACTTTCATTGTCAGATTTTGCTTTTGGTATACCCCATACAGGTGCTGAGATATTCGCTTTGGAAGAAAAGTTGTCTTTTTATCCACATACGATTTTTGTCCATTCCGACCCCTAAATATCATCCGACCATCACGAAAATCAATACGCTTCTTCCCCTCCGGGACCCCCATCAACATTCAACATTCCGTGACGATCCGATCAAAATTGCGACCTGTAGCGTGACTACAAGGTTTAGATGGACAGACGGACGGACGGACACACATAGCCAGATCGACTCAGCTCGTCGAGACATTCATTTTTTTCAACCCACGCTTGAAAAAATATTTTGTAAAAAATCCACTCTTGAAAAAATATTTTGTAAAAAATGCTCTCTTGAAAAAAATATTTTCTAAAAAATCCACGCTTTAAAAGATATTTTGTAAAAAATTATTTTTTAAGCAACCCACGCTTGAAAAAATATTTTGTAAAAAATCCACTCTTGAAAAAATATATTGTAAAAAATGCTCTCTTGAAAAATTTTTTTTTAAAAAATCCACGCTTGAAAAAAATACAAGATTGAAAAAATATTTTGTAAAAAAACACTATTGGAAAATATTTTGTAAATAATAGACGCTTAAAAATGGTTTGTAAAACATCCACGCATGAAAAAATATTTTGGTAAAAATCCACTCATGAAAAAAATATTTTGTAAAAAATCCACGACTGAAAAAGTATTTTGTAACAAATCCATGTTTAAAAACAAATTTTTGTAAAAAATCCACGCTTTAAAATAATATTTTGTAAAAAATCCACGCTTGAAAAAATATTTTGTAACCAATCCACTCTTGAAAAAATATTTTGTAAAAAATCCACGCTTGAAAAATTATTTTGTAAGAAATACACGCTTGAAAAACTATTTTGTAATAAAACCACGCAAAAAATATTTTGTAAAAAATCCACGCTTGAAAGAAAAAAATTATAAAAAAATGCATGCTTAGAAAAATAGTTTGCAAAAATACCCGCTTGAAAAAAATTGTTTAATTTAACTTTAAAAATCCCCTCTTGAAAAAATTGTTTAATTCAACTTAAAAAATCCCCGCTTGAAAAACTATTTTGTAAAAAATCCACGCTTGAAAAAATATTTATAAAAAAATCAATGATTGAAAAAATATTTATAAAAAAATCAACGATTGAAAAAATATTTTGTAAAAAATCCACGCTTGAAAAAATGTTTATAAAAAATCAACGATTGAAAAAAGTATTTTGTAAAAAATCGACGCTTGAAAAAATATTTATAAAAAAATCAACGATTGAAAAAACATTTTGTAAAAAATCCACGCTTGAAAAGAAAAAAATTATAAAAAATGCTTGCTTAGAAAAATAGTTTGCAAAAAATACCCGCTTGAAAAAAATTGTTTAATTTAACTTAAAAAATCCCCACTTGAAAAATTATTTTGTAAAAAATCCACGCTTGAAAAAGTATTTATAAAAAATCAACGATTGAAAAAATATTTTGTAAAAAAATCCAAGCTTAAAAAAATATTTATAAAAAAATCAACGATTGAAACAATATTTTGTAAAAAATCAACGATTGAAAAAATATTTTGTAAAAAATCCACGCTAGAAAAAATATTAATAAAAAATCAACGATTGAAAAAATATTTTGTAAAAAATCCACGCTAGAAAAAATATTAATAAAAAAATCAACGATTGAAAAAATATTTTGTAAAAAATCCACGCTTGAAAAAATGTTTTGTTAAAAATCTACAATTGAATATTTGGTAACAAACCAACGCTTGAAAAAACATTTTGTGACAAATCAACGCTTGAAAAAATATTTTGGAACAAATCAACGCATGAAAAAATATTTTGTAAAAAATCCAAGCTTGCAAAAACATATTTTGTAAATTATTTACGCTTGAAAAAATATTTTGAAAAAAACCATGCTTGAAAAAATATTCTGTAAAAAATCCACGTTTGGATATTTTTGTAAGGAGAAATGTTTTGTAAAGAAATGTTTTGTAAAAAATCCACGCTTGTCAAAATATTTTGAAAAAATCCACGCTTGTCAAAATATTGTGTAAAAATCCAAGATTGAAAAAATATTTTGTAAAAAATCCACGCTTGTCAAAAAATTTTGTAAAAATTCACGCTTGAAAAAATATTTTGTAAAAAACCCACGCATGAATAAATATTTTGTAATAAAACCACACTTAAAAATATTATGAAAAAATATAAAAAGCAAGTAAGCAAAGGCTATAGTCGGACGGGCCGACCATGTGATACCCTACACCACAACCTCTAGGAACTAGCTATATTCAACAGCCTTGGACGCTGAATTTCCAGGTTCGATTTCCAGGCCTGCCCACATCAAATTTTCAACGGTGGCAAAATACCCCTTAGTAATGTTGGCTATATTTCCTGAGTATTTCAGCCATGAAAAAGTCTCTACATGTGGCAACTAAGGACACGTCGTTCGGACTCGGCGATAAAAACTAGGTCACAGATCAATAACATAATATGAATCCATTGATATAAGAGAAGCTTCCCATGTTCCTCCATTATACCATTATTTCAGGAAGTATGGACTTACCCCGGAAAAATTGTACCGTTGCAATAGGGACCGCGAAAAGACCCTCCTTCAAAAAATTCAAATATCGTCGGTGTCATGCTTAAGTGTTCCATACGCCATTTGTCTGTTTTGAGATAATCGCATTTTAATGTTTTGCGTCACAACTGTGTCGAGCTGGCTAAAGCAAATATTTATATTTTTGACTTGAAATATTAATAATAGTGTATAGAACATATTTGCAAAAATTTGGAGGAATATGTATTGGAATATAAAAGTTGTAGAGATTGTTTTTAAAAAAAGATTTTTTGTCGATTTGTTCCATATCCGCACTTATGACACAAATGTGAAATATTGTAAATCACATGTGACAAAAAATTTTTCCATCTTTGCCTCAATAAATTAAATACTTCTAAATCGAAAATTAAAATTCTGATTTTTGAAATGTGTTTTTAAACTTGTAAGTTTTTAAAATATTAATTTCATAACTTAAAAAAGTTTATGCTTTTCCATCGAGGCGTGGATATCTCGGAAACTAGAGCAGATAGGAGAAAGCCGACTAGAAATTCAGAAAGAGCATAGCGGAAAACCCTAGAAACCACCTGTATCTCAAAAAGGACGGGACCGATATAGTCCATTTTCCAACCTGATACCTGACTGAATGAAATAATACGATGTGCAAAGTTTGGACCAATCAGAAAATCCCTTTGAGAGTTATCTTGCGGACTAACCATTTTATTTAGGTTTATTGTTTGTTTTTCAGGGTTTCTTGGAGCTTTTCGGCCGTAATCTGAGGAAGTATGGACATGCTATTGCAATTGTACCATCGTAAAGGGGACCGCAAGGACAATTTGCTGAAAAAAATTCAAACGATTCGAGAGGACTCATAATCGATATAGTCTTACCCGATTTATCGATCGATTGCTCACTTCGCCAGTTATCGTTCACACATTTTTTTCGAAAAAATTTTGAAATTTTGTGGGGGAGATGTGGACCTATAAAGCCTATATTTGAACTTAAACAAAGTTTGGGCTAAATATTATAATAATTGTTCCACAAACATCCCATACGGGACAAGGGAGACTTCTCTCATCTCCCTTGGGCAACATATTACGAAGTATAAAATTAGGTTCGAATCGGTAGATGCGTTCGAGAGTTATCGTGCGCACCAGCCAGCTAGACAGTAAGAGAGACAGATGAATGGACAGGGCTAAATCGACTCCAAATTGTCTGAAACGAATTTCGTCCAAACATACTTGGGGCCTAAAACCATTATTTCGATGAGACACATCTTTGGTCGTATTTTGTTTGCATCCCCTTTACTGTAAATCCTGAGGTATAAAATAGGTGGCGAGGGGACCCCATACTGTAATAATTGTATAAAACATCCAATTGGACAACTGAACTGAACATTTCTCTGTCATGATAGAGACAATTTGTAGCATGGGAGGAAATTGTGGTTCTCTACACAAAACCCATTATATATAAGGCAGTAGGCCTGTTATCTAGCAGACACATTATTGCAATTTCCATCAGGGGAAAGATCAGCAGTTATTTTCCCATATGTAGGCTTCTGTGTCGGTATATGCACTCCAGGAATTAAAATATGGGCCAAAAATAAAATTTGTATATTTTTCATACGAAAGTAATGGTGTATGTCGCCCGCTAAATAATATCAGATCATCATGCAGAATTATAGGCATTTTCTTCAACCTAAACTCTTACCTCGTGCAAAATTTCGTGACTATTGAGCTATAATTGCGACCTCTAGCGTGTTTATGATTACACAACAAACAAAAAACTGGATATATTAGGCTGTAACTCTGTTATCTGATCACGTACATCAACATAATTGACATTAATTGAAAGGGCAAAGATCGTTTTCCAAATATAACTCACGAGGGAGGAATGTGTCTTTCAGGAACAATGATATAAGCTGTATATTAAAAATTTTCACAATTTTCACACAAAAGTTGTGGTCCATTTAACCCTCTGAATATTATCTGATCGCCATCTCAAATGGCAAGCTTCTTCTTTGTCATATACTCTTACGTTATTTAAAATTTCGAGGCGATCGGACTATTATAGCGACCTACAGAGCAGCTACAAATTCGGATAAAAAATATGTTTTTGGTCCATTTAACCCGCTAAATATTTCACGATCATCACCAATTCCAATAGCGATCTATTCTGATGTGAAACCGACCTCCATACCAAATTTCGTGACGATCGGTCCATAATTGCGGCCTGGAGTTTGATTACAATTTATAATGGACAGACGGACAGACGGACACACGGACGGACGGACGGACACACATCTCAAAATCGCCTTATCTCGCCGAGATATGAAGATTGGTATACCACATTGGGGGTCTCTGACGAATATTTCGCGGTGTTACATGAATTTTTACCAAAACAAACTTATAATACCCTTTCCACATAGTGGTGTAGGGTATAAAAAGTCCATGCTTTGATTAACTATATTAAAGAAGCTTTTGAAAAAATACTTGAAAATCGTCAAACCTTTATCGCACTATAACTGTCTTCACTGTAATGTCGGATGTGTGGTAGTAAGGGTCGGTCGGTCGCTTGGTCTGACACCCAAAACACAACACATGCCAGCGTCATTTGACGGCGTGTGCGTAAACCCCCACTATTATCCGTTGAGTGTTAAACAAGAAGGTTGAGGAGGCGATAATAGATACAATTTATGAAGCTACGTCTTTGCCTTCCCCGCCACCATGCGTACCAGCTCAGCTTGATTTGGCTGTTGTTGGGAACCGCTGAGTTCTCTGCATGCAAAGTTCGCTTAAATCTTACATGACTGTTATATTGTTGTTGGACTGTGTGCCAGAGAAAGACATTGTAGTGGTATGGGAGCATGTGGTTTCGTTTAGAGTGTATTATAGAATTGTTACGGACAAGTAATTTGAAGGATGCCTAAGTATGTATCTGCGCGAAATCAATAGAATATGAGAAGTATGTAAGACCATGTAAACTTCAACAAAAACATACGCACATACACACACATATATATATTTTAAGATATCTTTCGCATGCCTGCTTTGTGTAACAGAGAGTTTGTAAAACTATCAACAAATTTCTTCGTACAATATATTTAACCTGACACCTAAAATGGATAATACAACCTACAAAAAAAGATTGTTCATATGGTAGGGCTTACATCTGGGGACTTACTGACATAGACCCCCACACACATACACTCTTACCTTGGTATTCTAAAAAACTGCTGTAATTTGTGTTTGTTGTTTTTCTTTAAAGAAAAATTGTTTGAGTGTTTTTTCAAGAATATTTTGATAAGATGTATGCTAATGTTTTCTTGAAGGTTGGTGTGTGTGAGAAAGAGGGAAGTTATATAATGGCCATAAGACTTTTTATATTAATGAATTTTTATGTGCTGTTAGCTAATAAGGAAGAATGAATATGATATCCGTGATAATAATAATAATATAAATTCTGTGAAACTAATTGAGTTGGGCTGATACTTAGGCAGAGTTCGTCTATGAACAACATGAGAGAAATGGTGAAGTAATTTAAGGATTTCGTTTAATGGATTGTAAGAGCCAAAAAATGTTGGTACTTAAGAATTATTATTTGTGTAATATTTTTTCAAGTACAAGCAGACCAATAAACGTGGATTCCACTTAGCGTGGATTTTTACAAACTATTTTTATACCCTCCACCATAGTATGGAGGGTATATTAAGTTTGTCATTCTGTTTGTAACACATCGAACTAATCATTTGCGACCCTATAAAGTATATATATTCTTGATCAGGATAAAATTCTAAGACGATCTAGCCAAGTCCGTCTGTCTGTCCGTCTGTTGTAATCACTCTAGCGTCCGCAATAATTGAGATAGAGTGCTGAAATTTTGCACCCGAGGGTCTTTTTTCCATAGGCAGGTCAAGTTCGAAGATGGGCTATATCGGTCCACTTTTTGGTATAGCCCCCATATAACGGTACCTCCGGATTTGAGGTATTTTGACGTTCTTCGCCACATTTGCAGACCGAATTAGCTATAATTTGGCACTTAGGGTTCCTAGTGATCAACAAACTTATATCCCAAAGGATATGGGCATAGGTCCATGTTTTGGTATAGTCCCCATATAACGGTACCTCCCGATTTTCGGTATTTTGAGAATTATAGCCACAATTTTTAACCGAACTATCTGCAATTTGACACTTGAGGTTCTCAGTGGTCATGAAACATCTCCACGAAACATCGTCAACATCGGTCCATGTTTTGGTATAGCCCCCATATAACGGTACCTCCCGATTTTCGGTATTTTAAGAATTTTAGCTAAAATTTTTAACCGAACTATATGCAATTTGACATTTGAGGTTCTCAGTGGTCATGAAATATCTCCGCCAAGCATCGTCAACCTAGGTCCATGTTTTGGTATAGCTCCTATATAACGGTACCTCCCGATTTTCGGTATTTTGAGAATTTTAGCCACAATTTGTAACCGAAATATCTGCAATTTGACATTTGAGGTTCTCAGTGGTCATGAAACATCTCCACCAAACATCGTCAACATAGGTCCATGTTTTGGTGTAGCCCCCATATAACGGTACCTCCCGATTTTCGGTATTTTGAGAATTTTAGCTAAAATTTTTAACCGAACTAGCTGTAATTTGCCATTAGAGGTTCTCAGTGGTCATGAAATATCTCCACCAAGCATCGTCAACATAGGTCCATGTTTTGGTATAGTCGCCATATAACGGTACCTCCCGATTTTCGGTATTTTGAGAATTTTAGCCACAATTTTTAACCGAACTATCTGCAGTTTGACATTTGAGGTTCCCAGTGGTCATGAAACATCTCCACGAAACATCGTCAACATCGGTCCATGTTTTGATATAACCCCCATATAACGGTACCTCCCGATTTTCGGTATTTTGAGAATTTTAGCTAAAACTTTTAACCGAACTAGCTGTAATTTGCCATTTGAGGTTCTCAGTGGTCATGAAATATCTCCACCAAGCATCGTCAACCTAGGTCCATGTTTTGGTATAGCTCCCATATAACGGTACCTCCCGATTTTCGGTATTTTGAGAATTTTAGCCACAATTTGTAACCGAAATATCTGCAATTTGACATTTGAGGTTCTCAGTGGTCATGAAACATCTCCACCAAACATCGTCAACATAGGTCCATGTTTTGGTATAGCTCCCATATAACGGTATCTCCCGATTTTCGGTATTTTGAGCATTTTAGCTGCAATTTTTAACCGAAATATCTGCAATTTGACATTTGAGGTTCTCAGTGGTCATGAAACATCTCCACCAAACATCGTCAACATAGGTCCATGTTTTGGTACAGCCCCCATATAACGGTATCTCCCGATTTTCGGTATTTTGAGCATTTTAGCTGCAATTTTTAACCGAACTAGCTGTAATTTGCCATTTGAGGTTCTCAGTGGTCATGAAATATCTCCACCAAGCATCGCCAACCTAGGTCCATGTTTTGGTATAGCTCCCATATAACGGTACCTCCCGATTTTCGGTATTTTGAGAATTTTAGCCACAATTTGTAAGCGAAATATCTGCAATTTGACATTTAAGGTTCTCAGTGGTCATAAAACATCTCCACCAAACATCGTCAACATAGGTCCATGTTTTGGTATAGCCCCCATATAACGGTATCTCCCGATTTTCGGTATTTTGAGCATTTTAGCTGCAATTTTTAACCAAACTAGCTGTAATTTGCCATTTGAGGTTCTCAATGGTCATGAAATATCTCCACCAAGCATCGTCAACCTAGGTCCATGTTTTGGTATAGCTCCCATATAACGGTACCTGCCGATTTTCGGTATTTTGAGAATTTTAGCCACAATTTGTAACCGAAATATCTGCAATTTGACATTTGAGGTTCTCAGTGGTCATGAAACATCTCCACCAAACATCGTCAACATAGGTCCATGTTTTGGTATAGCCCCCATATAACGGTACCTCCCGATTTTCGGTATTTTGATAATTTTAGCTAAAATTTTTAACCGAACTAGCTGTAATTTGCCATTAGAGGTTCTCAGTGGTCATGAAATATCTCCACCAAGCATCGTCAACATAGGTCCATGTTTTGGTATAGCCCCCATGTAACGTATCTCCCGATTTTCGGTATTTTGAGCATTTTAGCTGCAATTTTTAACCGAACTAGCTGTAATGATCGGTATTTTGAGAATTTTAGCTACAATTTTGTCTATTCAAAAATAATCGTCAATATAGGTCCATGTTTTGGTATATCCCCCCATATAACTGTACCTCCCGATTTTTGGGAATTTTCAGTGGTCACTAAAATTCGTCAACATGGGTCCATTGTTGAGGGTCTACATTGTTTTGATCAAACTATCCTCAATTTGACTCTTAAAGTTCCATGCAGCTATAAAACTTTTCCGCCAAAAAATTTAAAGATAGGTTGACTCTTTGATATAGCCCCGTAGGTGGTACCTTTCACCTAGCTGAACACATTTTTTAAATTAGATCAGATAACAAAATGCAACAAAATGGAGGTGAAAGCCTGGGGCACGGAAAATTCCTCGTGGGGAAGAAAGGCCTTGGTGAGTATATTATGAACCCCGAAGGACAGATCCGCCGTGAGTCGAAATTCCGCGTTATGGCGTGATGAAATTTTTGTTAGAGACCCTGTGGGCCATCAGGAATTAGCGTTATATCTGTGTTCACTGTTGCTTAAGTGCTCTACAAAAACAACAAACAAATATATAATGCTAATTCGTGATGGCTTACAGGGTCTCTTGCAAACACTTCATCACGCCGTAACGCGGAAGTTCGAATCACGGACCCTAATTATTCCATTTTAATTAAGACTATTTTATGGTGGAGGGTATAAAAAGTTCGGCCCGGCCGAACTTAACGACTTTTTACTTGTTTTTTTTTTCAAATATTTGTTAATTTTAGAAAATAATTTTCCAAGCGCTCATTTTTTAGAAAACATTTTTTTCAGTGGATTTTTAGAACATATTTTTTAAGCGTGACTTTTTTAACAAAATAGTTTTGCAACTGTGAATTTTATGTCAGTAATGTAAAAGATCCACCCTTGCTAAAATATTTTGTAATAAAACCAGGCAAAAAAGTAGTTTGTAAAAATCGACACTTGAAAAAATATTTTGTAAAAAATCCACGCTTGAAAAAATATTTTGTTAAAAATCCACGACAAAAAAATATTTTGTAAAAAATCCACGCTTGAAAAATATTTTGTAGAAAATCCATGCTTTAAAAAATAGTTTTGTTAAAAAACCACACTTTATAAAATATTCTGTAAAAAATACGCGCTTAAAAAAATATTTTTTAAAAACAAGTAAGAAAAGTCTATAGTCGGACGGAGCCGACCATGGGATACCCTATACCACTATCCCTGGACAATCGCTCTCCACGGAACTTCTTTTCAATGATTGTGAAAATTTAATTATCAAATATCAGAGATGAATTGTATAATACTTATGACCAAAACCAAACAGTTATCTAGCATGACAAAGACATTTTTGTAGCTGGAAAGGAAAATTTAGTTCACACAAACTAAAATGTAATGAAAGCCACTTATGTAGTACTACTACTTCTGTTGTTTAACCGCTACGTTATTGAAGTTTTTACCAATTTCACAAAAAAGTTTCAGTCCATTTAACCCGCTAAGTATTATCTGATCTTCACGTTGGTTTGTACGCTTCTTCTTCATCATAAACTCAAACTTTGTTTAAAATTTTGCGGGTTACTATTTTGACCTATAGAGCCGCTACAAAATTGGTTAAAATTTTGTTTTTGGTCCATTTCATTCCCTGAACATTTCACGATCATCAGCAAAACTAATCATTTCTATTCTGGCCCGAACCCAACCTCCTTAAAAAATTCGTTACAATCGGTCCATAATTGCAGCCTTAAGCTTGTTTACAATTTTTAATGGATGGACACACATCGCTAAATCGCTTTATCTCGTCGAGATATGAATTTTGGCATACCAAATAAGAGGTCTAGGACAAATCAACTTTTGGAGAGACAATATGTAGCATGGGATAAAAATGTGGTTCTCTACACAGAACCAATTATATATTAGGCAGTAGGCCCGTTATCTAGCAAACACTTTATTGCAATTTACATCAGAGGAAAGGTCAGTAGTTTTTTTCCCATATGTAGGCTACTTTGCGAAATATATATGTCCTCAAGGAATTAAAATATCGACCATAAATAAATTTTTATATTTTTCATACAAAAGTAATGGTCCATTTCACCCGCTAAAGAATATCAGATCATCGTTCAAAATTGTAGGCATCTTTTTCGACCTATACCCTTACCCGGTGCAATATTTCGTGACTATTGATGTATAATTGCGACTTCTAGCGAGTTTATTATTACACTACAAACAAATAACGGAATATATTAGGCTATAACTCTGTTATCTGATCATGCACACCAACATAATTGGCATCAATTGAAAGGTCAAGCGTTCCACTTTCAAGTATATCTCACTTGTCCGGAATGTCACTTCCAGGAATTAAGATATAAGCTGTATATTAAAAATTTTCACAATTTTCACACAAAAGTATTGGTCCATTTAACCCTCTAAATATTATCCGATCGCCATCTCAAATTGCAAGCTTCTTCTTTGTGATATACTCTTACCTTATTTAAAATTACGCGTTGATCGGACTATTATTGAGACCTACAGAGCCGCTAGAAAATTGGATAAATATTATGTTTTTGGTCCATCTCACCCGCTAAATATTTTACGATCATCACCAATAAGAATAGGGATCTATTCTGATCTGAACCCGACCTCCATACAAAATTTCGTGGCGATCGGTCCATAATTGCGGCCTGGAGCGTGTTTACAATTTATAATGGACAGACGGACGGACGGACGGACGGACGGACGGACTGACTGACGGACGGACACACATCTCAAAATCGCTTTATCTCGTCGAGATATGAAGATTGGTATACCACATTGGGGGTCTCCGACGAATATTTCGCGGTGTTACATGAATTTTTACCAAAACAAACTTATAATACCCTTTTCCAACATTGTGGTATAGGGTATAAATAGCACTAGCATCTAAGGCTATCGGCTAAAAAAAAATATATTTAAAAAATGCACGATTTGATGAAATATTTTTTTTTTAATCTACGCTTTTATGAAATTTTTTTTTAATCCAAAGAAATATTTGAAACGAGTAAGCCAAGGCTATAGTCGGACGGGGCCGACCATGTGATACCCTACACCTTTACCACTGGGAATTAGCTTTTCACAAATCAAAATTTCTTTATGGAACAAATAAACTTATTGTAAGAAATAACTTTGTGGATTCTTGTACCGTATCACACCAAGCTTAAATAATAATATAATAATTGTTTCACAAACATCTAAGAAGGGACAAAGGAGACTTATCTCATATTAATGAGTGAGTGTACCCCGATTCATATTCAGCTTATCTCCGAGTCCGAACGGCGTGCCCTAAGACACCACTTGCAGAGAGCTTTGTATGGCTGAAATACTCAGAAAATGTGGCAAACCTTACTGAAGGATATTTTGCCGCCGGACTATTATTGCGACTTACAGAGCAGCTACAAAATCGGATAAAAATTATGTTTTTGGTCCATTTCACCCGCTAAATATTTCACGATCATCACCATTTAAAATAGCGATCTATTCTGATGTGAAACCGACCTCCATACCAAATTTCGTGACGATCGGTCCATAATTGCGGCCTGGAGTTTGATTACAATTTATAATGGACAGACGGACACACATCTCAAAATCGCTTTATCTCGCCGAGATATGAAGATTGGTATACCACATTGTGGGTCTCCGACTAATATTTCGCGGTGTTACATGAATTTTTACCAAAACAAACTTATAATACCCTTTCCACATAGTGGTGTAGGGTATTAAAAGTCCATGCTTTGATTAACTATATTAAAGAAGCTTTTGAAAAAATACTTGAAAATCGTCAAACCTTTATCGCACTATAACTGTCTTCACTGTAATGTCGGATGTGTGGTAGTATGGGTCGGTCGGTCGCTTGGTCTGACACCCAAAACACAACACATGCCAGAGTAATTTGACGGCGTGCGCGTAAACCCCCACTATTATCCGTTGAGTGTTAAACAAGAAGGTTGAGGTGGCGATGATAGGTAAAATTTATGAAGCTACGTCTTTGCCTCCCCCGCCACCATGCGTACCAGCTCAGCTTGATTTGGCTGTTGTTGGGAACCGCTGAGTTCTCTGCATGCAAAGTTCGCTTAAATCTTACATGACTGTTATATTGTTGTTGGACTGTGTGCCAGAGAAAGACATTGTAGTGGTATGGGAGCATGTGGTTTCGTTTAGAGTGTATTATAGAATTGTTATGGACAAGTAATTTGAAGGATGCCTAAGTATGTATCTGCGCGAAATCAATAGAATATGAGAAGTATGTAAGACCATGTAAACTTCAACAAAAACATACGCACATACACATACACATACACATATGTATATTTTAAGATATCTTTCGCATGCCTGCTTTGTGTAACAGAGAGTTTGTAAAACTATCAACAAATTTCTTCGTACAATATATTTTAACTGACACCTAAAATGGATAATACAACCTACAAAAAAAAGATTGTTCATATGGTAGGGCTTACATCTGGGGACTTACTGACATAGACCCCCACACACATACACTCTTACCTTGGTATTCTAAAAAACTGCTGTAATTTGTGTTTGTTGTTTTTCTTTAAAGAAAAATTGTTTGAGTGTTTTTTCAAGAATATTTTGATAAGATGTATGCTAATGTTTTCTTGAAGGTTGGTGTGTGTGAGAAAGAGGGAAGTTATATAATGGCCATAAGACTTTTTATATTAATGAATTTTTATGTGCTGTTAGCTAATAAGGAAGAATGAATATGATATGCGTGATAATAATAATAATATAAATTCTGTGAAACTAATTGAGTTGGGCTGATATTTAGGCAGAGTTCGTCTATGAACAACATGAGAGAAATGGTGAAGTAATTTAAGGATTTCGTTTAATGGATTGTAAGAGCCAAAAAATGTTGGTACTTAAGAAATATTATTTGTGTAATATCTTTTTCAAGTGCAAGCAGACCAATAAACGTGGATTCCACTTAGCGTGGATTTTTACAATGTATTTTTTTCAAATAACCTTATGTGTACTTTTTCAAAAATTAAACGTGGAATTAACAAATTTAAACTTGGCTTCAAAAAATATTTTTTAAACGTAGCTTTAAAAAAATATTTTTTAAACGTCAAGAATATTATTTAGACTTTGATTTTTTAAAAAATATTTTTTAAGCGGGGAATTAAAAAAAATATATGTTGAAGCGGGGATTTAAAAAAAAAAACATTTTTTTCGAAAATGCATTTAAAAAATCATTTGTTAATTTTAGAAAATAATTTTCCAAGCGCTCATTTTTTAGAAAACATTTTTTAAGTGGATTTTTAGAACATATTTTTTAAGCGTGATTTTTTTTACAAAATAGTTTTGCAACTGTGAATTTTATGTCAGTAATGTTGGCGACATTTCCTGAGTATTTCAGCCTTGAAAAACTTCTACACAAGTGGTGTCTTAAGACACGCCGTTCGGACACGGCGATAAACAGTAGGTCCCATATCATTGAGCTAAATATGAATCGGGGTGCACTCAATGATATGAGAGAAGTCTCCCTTGTCCCGTATGGGATGTTGTGGAATTATGTTTTTTGTGTTTTTGAATTTTATAGAAAATATTTTTTTCAAGCGTGGATTTTTTAGGAGGGTTGGCGGTTTTTGTTTGGGATGACGACTTCTATTTTGTTTTTCAAAATAGTCAGGCTTAATCCCATATTCGTTGTTTTAATATTTTATTAAAACAACTTTAATTTATTAGTGGAAAAAAATGGCGATGTTTACCAAGGGGTAAGGCAGGGAAGACTATAGTTTCAGATCTCGCCACAGATCTTCATCAGTTCCCTTGATTCTTGTTTTTCAACAAGATAGATACGTGCACAAAGAAACACTCTGACAGAGAATTTCTTTGGCACTACCTAAACTCAAGCAACTTCACTTGCAAACAAAACCAAATCTTTCCCACTGCTATGCGTTCGTCGATTCTCAACGAAAAAACATTTGTTGGATTTTTTCAAGCGTGGATTTTTAGAAAATATTTGTTGAAAATATTTTTTCATGTGTGGATTTTTAAGGAAATATTTTTTCAATTAAGGATTTGTTAGATAATATTTTTTGGAAATATTTAGAAAATATTTTTTCAAGCGCGGAATTTTAGAAAATATTTGATCAAGCGTGGATTTTTTTAGAAAATATTTTTTTTATGAAAATATTTAGAAAATATTTTTTAAGCGTGGGTTTTTTAGATAATATTTTTTCAATCAAGGATTTTTTTAGAAAATATTTTTTTTTATGAAAATATTTAGAAAATATTTTTTAAGCGTGGGGTTTTTAGATAATATTTTTTCAATCAAGAATTTTTTTAGATAATATATATTCTTTTTTTTTGGAAATATTTAAAAAATATTTTTAAAGCGTGGATTTTTTAGAAAATATTTGTTCAAGTGTTGACTTTTTAGAAAATATTTTATTAAGCCTGGATTGTTTTAAAAATATTTCTTCAAGCGTTTGTTTTTGAAAATAGTTTTTCAAATTTGGATTTAGAAAATATTTTTAGCGTGTGAATCTGTAGAAAATTGTTTTTAGCGCCTGGATTTTTTACAAAATATTTTTTAAGCGTTGGTTTCTGAATTTTTTTTCAATACTGGATTTTTAAAAAATTATTTTTCAAGTGTGGATTTGAACAAATCCGTTGTAAATTGAAAAAAATCAGAAAAATGTTTTTTTCGAGGGGATATTTTGTAAAAACTTATAAGCGTTAATGTAAAAGAAAATTATTTAAAAGCATGAATTTTAAAAAAAATATTCTTTCAAAATGTGGAAGTTTCAAACGTGAATTTTTATAACCTACGCCGCCAGGTGGGGAGGGTATTATAAGTTGGTTTTGGCAAAAAGTTTATAACGCATCGAAATAATGGTCGTAGACACATATATATACGAAATCAAGTAAAAAGGTATCAGTCGGCTTTGCCGACAGAGATATAACCTCAGCCTGTGTATATTGAAACAATTTTTTCACAAAAAAACGCATGTATTTAGGGAGTTTAAAAAATTTTGGGTGTTTGAACTGACAAAAATGTTGATTTGGATTAAAGATCAAAAGTTTTGCGAAGGAGATACTAAAAAGAATGGATCTCCAGCCACTACATATGGTACCATAGGGGTGTTTTACAACTTCAGGGATGTTTGCTCAAGAAGTATGTACTTGCCCCTGAAACAACTTTAACCATCGCAATTGAGGCAGCGAATACAAGTTGCTTCAACAAAAATCAAAGTGATTCGAAAGCATGTCTTAAAGTGAACATGTATCCGAAATTTTGTGTGGGAGGTACCGGAAGGTGTGGACAAATATAGTCCATATTTGAACCTGATCTATATCTGGTAGATATATTAGGATGTGTAAAGTATGGTTCAATTCGGCTACTCTCTTCAAGAGTTATCGTACGCACAATTTTTCCGAACATTTTTGAACTTTTGTGGGGGAGGTACCTGAAGGAGTGGACCGATATGGCTTATCTTCGAACTTAAACTATGTTTGGACAAAATATTACGAAAGCCAAACTTTGGACCGAATCGGCAGACCTGTTGGAGAGTTATTTTGCCCTCCAACCTGCTCACACGGTGTCATAAGGGTTTTTTTTGCAACTTTCAGGCTATTTTCTCAGGAAGTATGGACTTGTCCCTGATTAAACTTATACCGTCGTATGGAGGGCAGTGAATACAAGTTGCTAAAACAAAAATCAAAGCGATTCGAGAGATGGCCCTAAACTGAACTTTTCCAAATTTTTGTGTGGGAGATACCCGACGGAGTGGACCGATTGAGTCCATATTAAAACCTGATCTAAGTCTGGTACACGCTCCACGATGGGCAAAGTGTGGACCAAATCGGTTACTCTCTTCAAGAGTTATCGTGCGCACAAATTTTCCGAACATTTTCGAACTTTTGTGGGGGAGGTACCGGAAGGAGTGGACCGATATAGCTCATCTTCAATCGGTTCATCCGTTCGAGAGTTATCGTGCGCTCCAGCCAGACAGACAGACAGACGGACGGACATTGCTCAATCGACTCCAAATTGTCTGAAACACATTTCGTCCAAACATACTTGGGGTCTAAAACCATTATTTCGATGAGGCACATTTTGCCCGTATGAAAGTGTATATACCCTCGTTAGCATAAATGCTGAGGGTATAAAGAATGTCACGACGAGCTGAGACGATCTGTCCATCTAAACCTTGTAATTACGCTACTGGTCGTAATTTTGATCGGATCGTCACCAAGTTTTGGGTGTTGATGGGGGTCCCGGTGGGAAAGAAGCCCATTGATTTTGGTGATTGCCGGGTAAAATTTAGGTGTCAAAATGGGCAAAAAAAACTTATATGGACAAAAAGTCAACGTTTTTTTCCAAAGCGTATATCTCAGCTTCTTTAAGGGGTATAGCAAAAGCAAAACCTGACAATGAAAGAAGAAAATATCACCTTTCTAACGATGTAAAGTAGGCTGTCGTATGTGGTCAAACAACGAAGGTATCACAATAGTCTCTAATAAAACCCAATTTTTTATATTTGTGATTTTAATTATAATGACGAATATCACAGCTTTGGTTGAGGACTTTCCAAAAGCAAAGCCTGACTATGAAAGTAGAAAATTCTATCTTTACAATGATGCGAAGTAGGTTGGCGTAGATGGCCAAAGAAGGGAGATATCGCAATGGTCGGTAATACATCCCATTGGTCAATTTTTATGAAACTACGCTACAGGTCGCAATTTTGATCGGATCGTCTTGAAATTTTGAAGGTTAATTGAGGTTCCATTGAGAAAGAAGCTTATTGATTTTGGTGATGGTCGGATAAGGTTCAGGGATGAGAATCGGTAAAAAAACTTGTGTGGAGAACATTCAACGTTTTATTCTAATGCGAATATCTCCGCTTCTAGTAGGCACATTCCAAAAGAAAAATGGTCCAAATTTCGTTACCAAAATTGGTGAAATGCTTGTTATGTTGAAAAATTCGCTGGGATATCCCAATTTACAATTTATGGAATTTGATGTTCATGGGTGTCACCGTGGTGCAATGGTATGCACACCCGCCTTGCACGCAGTAGGTCGTGGGTTCGATTCCCCGACCAGGCAAAATCAAAATTTTCAACGGTGGCAAAATACCCCTCAGTAATGTAGGCGACATTTCCTGAGTATTTCAGCCATGTAAAACTTCTCTATAAAGTGGTGTCGTAAGACACACCGTTCGGACTCGGCGATAAAAAGTAGGTCCCATATCATTGAGCTAATATGAATCGGGGTGCACTCATTGATATGAGAGAAGTCTCCCCTGTCCCGTCTGGGATGTTTGTGGAACAATTATATTATATATTATGTTCATGTTAGATATTGCTGTTTCTGTTGGAGATATCCCAACGAGAGGGCTTAATAATGAAACTAAATCACCTGAGCATTAAATTAACACAAAATGTCACATCAGATCATATCAGATTTATTGCTAAAGGCGCTAATCTATCACGATTTTAATATTTTAAAGTTTATACTTTAATGACAAATACCTATGTTTCTATTTGGTGTATCAAAGACATATAAAATGCTAATCAAGAAGACCAGCAAAGTTTTCAATCAGTGTACATGTTTTCAATTTTTTATTAAAATAAAATATTGTATAAAGAATGATTAAAAAATAATTTGCACTTTAAGTTCCTTTCATACTTTTATCCTTTCAATATCCTTTGATGGGCGACATAAAATTAATGAAATTCATATTTTCTTATCAATTTCATAATATCTACCCCTCAGGAAAAAAAATCCCTTAGATTAGTTATTCAATAGAATTCTGTCTGGTACTTTATTGGAAGTTCCCTTTCCCTATGTAAGGATTATTGCATTTTTTCTTTTCTTGTCATCGGCTGCTGTGTTGTTCTTAGAAAAATCTGAAAATCATCCTTTCTTTATGCATTCTGAATAATTTTATGATTGCCTTTTTTTTATTAAATAAAGCTTAAGCCCGTTCACAGCAAAAAACCTTTGGCAAAACATACCAACAACAAAAAAGTAAAACCTCACTGTACGGTTCCTGTCATTGGAAAATGTGTCTCTCTAATAGAGTGGAATAACGTTTCTGGAAATGTTTTTTTGTGTTCACTGGTTGGATGGTTGTCAAGTACCAGTCAGTCAGACATTCAGTCATGTGAGAAAATAGAAACATAAAATATTGACTGTCAGTAGGCAACGCCGTTGTCTACATATGTGGGTGTGTGGGTAACATTTTCCAATAACGATTTGATGAATGGCTGTAACAACATTTTCAAAAACATGTGCCAACTGCCAACAAACACATTCACATCTTTTCCAAAAAGAAAGCAGTAGGCCAACTAGATAGCAGGAAGGGCAGCAAATGTATTTTTTTCACTGGAATAAATCAAATTCATTTTAGCTGTGAAATAAATAAAAAATACAACAAGAATAATATCATTGCCTAATGAATAACCAAAAAAACATAAAAACTAACAAGTAAGAACGGCGTAAAGTTCGGCCAGGACGAACTTGTTATACCCTCCACAATGAGTTGTATTGAAGTAAAATGGAACAATTATTTTCCTTTCGTTTATGAACAAGACTTACTACCAAATTTCAGCAAGTTCGGTAAAACAATGTGGCTAACGTTCAAAATACCGAAATTCGGGAAGTACCGTTCCATGAGGGCTACACTTCTATGAGGGATATAGGAACCCGCGGACCTATAGTGATAACTCTCTTTTGGAATAATTTATAACCCCTGGAAGACTTAATAACAAATTTCTGTCTTTCGGTGGGATATTGACGTGACAACCTTCAGAATTACGAAAATCGGGAGGTACCATTCTATGTGGGCTGTATTGAAAAGTGGACCTATACCGACGAATTTCAGACAGGCTTTTTTATACTCAAAAAAGGACTACATACCATATTCCAGCCATTTCGGTGGAATATTGAGGACACAACCTTCAAAATACCGGAAATACGGAGGTACCGTTCTATGGTGGCTATACTAAGGCGTGAACCTATTCCGACAAATTTCAAATGTAAAGTTTTATACCCCAAATGATGACTAATTACCAAATGTCAACCATTTCGGAGGAATATTGAAGACAAAATACCGAAAATCGGGAGGTTCCGTTCCATGGTGGCTATACTAAATACCAAATTTCAGCCATTTCGGTGGATTATTGAGGTCACAACCTTCAAAAAATCGGAAATAGGGAGGTACCGTTCTATAGAGGCTATACTAGGGAGGTACCGTTCTATGGGAGCTATATTAAGGCGTGGACCTGTACCGACAAGATTCTGTGGGAAAGTTATATTTCTCAACGAAGACTAAATACCAAATTTCATCCATTTCGGTGGAATATTGAGACCACAACCTTCAAAATATCGGATATAGGGAAGTATCGTTCTATGGGGGCTATACTAAGTCGTGGACCTTAGTAAATTTGTATACCCCCAACGAAGACTAAAAACCAAATTTCAGCCATTTCGATGGATTATTGTGGCCACAACCTTCAAAATACCGAAAATCGGGAGGTACCGTTCTATGGGGGCTATATGAAGGCGTGCACCTATTCCGACAAATTTCATATGTAAAGTTTTGTGCCCCAAATGAAGACCAAATACCTAATTTTAGGGATTTTGGGAGGAGTATTGAGGCCACAACCTTCAAAATACCTGAAATATGGAGGTACCGTTCTATGGTGGCTATACTAAGGCGAGGACCTATTAAGACAAATGTCAAATGTAAAGTTTTATACCCCAAATGATGCCTTAATACCAAATTTCAGCCATTTCGGAGGAATATTGAAGACACAACCTTCAAAATACCGAAAATCGGGAGGTACCGTTCTATGGGGCTATATGAAGGCATGGACCTATACCGACAAATTTCTGCTGGAAATTTGTATACCCCCAACGAAGACTAAATACCAAATTTTAGCCATTTCGGTGTGATAATGAGGCTAAAACCTTCAAAGTACCGCAAATCGGGTGGTACCGTTGTGTGGGGCCTATATCAAAACGTGGACCGATATAGCCCATTTGCAATACCAAACATTGTAGGAGTAATAGAAACGTCTGTACCAAATTGCAAAGCTCTATCTTAAAAATTGCGAGCTGTATCTTAATTTCAACAGACGAAAGGACGGACAGACGGTGCTATCGACTTTGAATTTCACCCTGATCAAGAATATATATACTTTATAGGGTCTCCGACCCCCAACGAAGACTAAATACCAAATTTTAGCCATTTCGGTGTGATAATGAGGTTAAAACCTTCAAAGTACCGCAAATCGGGTGGTACCGTTGTGTGGGGGCTATATCAAAACGTGGACCGATATAGCCCATTTGCAATACCAAACATTGTAGGAGTAATAGAAATGTCTGTACCAAATTGCAAAGCTCTATCTTAAAAATTGCGAGCTGTATCTTAATTTCAACAGACGAAAGGACGGACAGACGGACGTGGTGCTATCGACTTTGGATTTCACCCTGATCAAGAATATATGTATATACTTTATAGGGTCTCCGATGAATATTTCGATGTGTTACAAACGGAATGACAAATTTAATTATACCCTCTATATAATGGTGGAAGGTATAATTACGAAGGATAATCTTGTAGAGAATAAGATTTTCAAATCAATATTGAGACCATTAAACGTGGATTTTTTAAAAATATTTTTAAACCAATACTGAGACCATTAAATGTGGATTTTTAAAAAATATTTTTAAACCAATACTGACAACATAAAACGTATATTTTTAAAGATATTTTCAAACCAATACTGAGAGCATTAAACGTGGATTTTTTAAAAAATATTTTCAAACCAATACTGAGACCATTAAACGTGGATTTTTTTATACCCTCAGAATTTATGCTAACGAGGTTATATACGCTTTCATACGGGCAAAATGTGCATCATCGAAATAATGGTTTAAGACCCCAAGTATGTTTGGACGAAATGTGGTTTACACAATTTAGAGTTGACTTAGCCATATCCGTCCGTCTGTCTGGCTGGAGCGCACGACAACTCTCGAACGGATCAACCGATTTGGTCCAAAATTTGGCTTTCGTAATATTTTGTCCAAACTTAGTTTAAGTTCGAAGATGGGTTATATCGGTCCAATCCTTCCGGTACCTCCCCCACAAAAGTTCGAAAATGTTCGGAACAATTGTCCACACGATAACTCTTGAAGGGAGTAACCAATTTGGCCCATACTTTACTTATCCTAATATATTTACCAGGCATAGATCAGGTTTAAATATGGACGATATTTGTCCACTCCTTTGGGAACCTCCCACACAAAATTTCGATAAGTTCAGTTTAGGAGCTACTCTCGATTCACTTTGATTTTTGCTGTAGCAACTTGTATTCACTGCCGCCTATGCGATGGTACAAGTTTCATCATGGGCAAGTCCATACTTCCTGAGAAAATAGCCTGAAAGTTGCAAAAAGCCCTTGTGACACTGTGTGTAGTGGTTTTGTGCAGCATTTTTAAGGTGATCTTTTGAAAGGTGGATTTTTTGAAAGTACAGACCCAAACGACAAGAAACACTAGTTGGGTTTTGTTGTGTCAGATCCAGCTCGGATTTTATGGCCCCATCTAAACATGGTTAAATATTGAGTTTTTAAAGAAATTCGGGGCTATATCTCTGAAACCAATGCGAATCTTCTTCTGACGTCTGAAGAAAATTTGTAGATAAGGACAAGAATGAAATATTTGTAGAAATAATGAACTCGAAAAACTGCATTTATTGCCTCAAATTTCAAAATATATGCAAAAATTCCACAATTTTTATAAATTTCCGTTAACTTTTTCTGAATATTTTCTTTTGGAAATATATTTGCAAGAATGTAATACACAACTCTTCAGAACATGTCATTGTTGTAAAATGCCTCTATGCCGTTGTTTTCTGTACATTTTTCAACGACGATTTAATAAAAGTGTCAACAATGTAAAATGTGAACTGTGTTTGAAATACGTGTTGTAAAAGATATGATGCAAAATACCGCTGAAACAACATGAATTAAGCATTTTAGTGTTTCAGAATGTTCTAAAGAATTGTTGAGAACTTTATTTGGAAGATTTGTGCAAAAGGTTTCTTGGTTCAACTCCCTATAGTTTAGCTGATACTGAACAGAATTTAAGCAATTATGTACAATTTTCTATATTTTATAGATTTTGATGCCCTAGATGGAGTTTTTTCAAAAGATAAGTTTTACTAGTTTAGGGCTACAATATTGACAGAAAAGCCAAATTCCTATTCGTTTCGAGATAAAGGCCTGATAAATGCAAAAAAATAGATTTAGCCCGGTTTAGATGAGGCCATAAAATCCCAAATGGATCTGACAGGACAAAACCCTACTGGGGTTTTTGTAGTCTAAATATGTACTTTACAAAAATGCATACTAGCAGTTGTTTGCATTTTCAGTGTTGCATAGTGTTATACTATCCGTACACTTTGTATTGTATCGACAAACTTTATTGTAGTTTTCACAACATTTGAACTAATTAAAATCCATTAGAAGTTCCCCGAAAACTACTTCCTGGAAGTCACACTAAGCACATATAAACATAAATATTTATAATTTTTCAATAATAATAGTAAACTACAACAACAAATAATTCCAATTCAAATTCTACAAGACACTTATGTATACTTCTTTTGTTGTTTATTTCAAATATATTAGCATGCCGGGCAGGCTCACAAACTATTCAATTAAATTATAATAAAATCAATTTTAATTACTCTCACAAAAATGTCTATGTGAACAATGGCAGCAAATATTTATGTGTGTGTGCGTGTACAAAGTCAAATAACAGCATACAGAGATGATATGTCGAAAACTGGGTCATATCAAATATGGCTGCTACAAAGGACGGACTTGTAGACTTTAGTCTACATTGCACTACTTCCAATTTATTTTGCTGGGTATGGCTTTCCAGGTCTAAATGCGAAAATCTGAGCAAAATATCAAAAACGTATACTACATGGAAGGGATATTTACTTTACAAAAGTAAGATTTCGCATTTGCTCAGATTTTCGCATTTAGACCTGGAAAGCCATACCCAGCAAAATAAATTGGAAGTAGTGCAATTTAGACTAGTTCTTTCACGGAATGTTTTGATGCAGTTCAAACGGAGTCGTTAAAGAGGCACTCCATTCCTTACATTTTAACCGCATTCGGATGCGATCCAATGAATGACATCCTTTCCTCACATTTTAACAGCATCTGGATCCAGTTCAATCAGAATCGTAAAAAGGCACTCCAATTCCTCACATTTTAACAGCATTTGGATGCGATCCAACGATTGACATCCATTTCTCACATTTGAATTGCACCTTGATGCAGTTCAAGGGAGTCGTGAAAAAGGCACTCCGTTCGATACATTTTACAAGTAGTTGCTTAGTGATCCCTAGCAAGCAAGCCAATTTGTAGATGCCTACAACTACAGACATTTTTCATAGATAGAAAAAGTGTGCATCAGTTTCAAAAATTTGTATATAAAATAAAAACAAGTAAAAAAGTATCAGTCGGCTTTGCCGACAGAAGTATACCCTCAGCATGTGTATATTGAAACAATTTTTTCCCAAAATACGTACGTATTTAGGGGGTTTTAAAAAATTTGGGCGTTTGAACCGACAAAAATGTTGATTAGGATTAAAGATCAAAAGTTTTGCGGAGGAGATACTAAAAGGAATGGATCGACATTGACCGTTATGGAAGTGGATCTCCAGCCACAACATATGGTGTCATAGTCGGGCTGTTTGCTCAAGAAGTATGGACTTGCCCCTAAAAAAACTTGTAATATCGTAATTGAGGCAGCGAATGCAAGTTGCTTCAATAAAAATCAAAGTGATTCGATATCAGGTCTTAAAGTGAACTTATCCGAAAATTTTGTGTGGGAGGTACCGGATAGAGTGGACAAATATAGTCCATATTTGAACCTGATCTATATCTGGTAGATATATTAGGATGTGTAAAGTATAGACCAATTCGGCCACTCCCTTCAAGAGTTACCGTACGAACAATTTTTCCGAACATTTTTGAACTTTTGTGGGGAAGGTACCCGAAGGAGTGGACCGATGTGGCTTATCTTCAAACTTAAACTATGTTTGGACAAAATATTACTAAGGCCATATTTTGGAACGAAGCGGCAGATACGTTCGAGAGTTATCTTGCGCTCCAACCACCTCACACGGTGTCATAGGGGTTTTTCTGACACTTTCATGCTATTTTCTCAGGAAGTATGGACTTGACCCTGATGAAACTTGTACCGTCGTATGTAGGATAGTGAATACAAGTTGCTAAAACAAAAATCAAAGCGATTCTAGAGATGGCCCTAAACTGAACTTTTCCGAAATTTTGTGTGGGAGGTACCAGAAGGAGTGGACCTATTGAGACCATATTGGAACCTCATATTACTCTGGTAGAAAGTTTACGCTACACAAAGTATGGACCAAATCGGTCACTCTCTTCAAGAGTTATCGTGCGCACAAACTTTCCGAACATTTTCGAACTTTTGTTGGGGAAGTATCGGAAGGAGTGGACCGATGTAGCTCATCTTCGAACTTAAACTAAGTTTGGGCAAAATATTACGAAAGCCAAAATTTGAACCGAATCGGTTCATCCGTTCGAGAGTTATCGTGCGCTCTAGCCAGCAGACAGACAGATGGACGGACATGGCTAGATCGACTCCAAATTGTCTGAAACACATTTCGTCCAAACATACTTGGGGTCTAAAACCATTATTTCGATGAAGCACATTTTCATCGTATCAAAGTGTATATACCCTCCTTAGCCTAAAGGCTGAGGGTATAGATATAACCAAAAGTTGGGAACATTTTTATGTAACTCACTAGAAAAAAATTTCCTAATGAAGTGCTGTTGGAGTACTTGTCGAAGTCTCAACTGGTGATGGGAAGACAATATAAGTACCACTTTAGCAGATGAAGCAAAAACATTTCAGCTTGGATTAAATGGAGAGCGGAGGAAGCAAACTCAGTTCCGATTGAATTTAATGAAGAAAGTTCATAATTTGTGTTAATGTAATAAAGTTCTTATTATTCTTGTTTTACACAAACAATAAATTCTTTTTATCTGTTTTGGGATTGTTTGTAATGGCTTGCATTTTTATTGCATCTTCGAACTGCATAAAACGACATTCCGAAGAGTGCCTTTGAATTCAATCCAATGCACAGCGAACGCGTCGCAGGTGGCGGATAGCGAATGCTTCCCAGATATGGGTGGTAGGAGGGAAATCAAATATCTCCCGCGGACCAAACAGTTCGGAGAGAATACTTCGAAACAAACCACTTCATTGGGCTTATCACAACATAATCTGTGAAATAGAGGTTAATGTAAGTGCTACGTACGTGGGCAGACAGGCGTACGTTGAGTTGAAACGGCGGAGGAACCAATAACGGTCAACGGCGGGCAACATGGCTTACGGTAGTAAGTCACTGCACACATAGCATGTCTGTATGCTCTAGCCAGCAGCCCTGGCAACAGAATCGGATGCGGTAGCCTAATCTGCTGCTCATCTTAAATTACTATAGTTAATGAAACCACAACAAGAAATAGAAATCAATTGATAAATTAGATGACGACTTTTGGCATGAAATCAAGGATACGAATTGGTACATGGAATGTAAGGACGCTTTTGGAAACATCAAAACTTTATCAGTTGTGTAAGGAATGTTCACAATACAATATAGATATTTTGGGCCTAGCAGAAACACGGTGGCCAGAGGTAGGAGAGTTCCGAACAAACAACAACTATTTCCTTTTATTCTCTGGGAGACCTAAAAATCAACCTAGAGCCGGCGGTGTTGGCCTCTTACTATCGAACTATGCACAAAAAGCGATGTTAGACTGGAAACCTCACACAGATCGCATTATAGAAGCACGATTCAGGACGAAGGCCAGAAACTTGACTATAATACAATGCTATGCGCCCACAGAAGCGGCTGAACTCGCAGCTAAAGAAGAATTTTATAACAGCTTAAATTCTGTATTGACAAATGTACGCGGGGGTGATATAGTCATGCTTATGGGAGATTTTAATGCCCAAGTGGGCAGAGACAACACCAATCTCCAAAATGTAATGGGCACCCACGGAATTGGACGTCTGACTGAGAATGGCAAACTTCTTGCCGAAACTGGTTCGACGCACAATCTTCTGATTGGAGGCACGCTATTTCCACATAAAAGAATACATAAAGCAACATGGACATCTCCGGACCACCGCACGGAAAACCAAATTGATCATATCTTGATAAGCAGGAAATGGAGAGGCTCATTACTCGACGTACGAACCAAAAGGGGAGCGGATGTAGGAAGTGATCACCACCTTCTTATTGCAACCGTCCGATTAAAAATAGCTGCTATAAAGAAAGAAGCCAAGTGTTCACGGAAGTTTGATATAGATCGTCTAAAAATTAGGGAGGTTTCTACAGCCTTTGCAAACCCTTTAAGAGAAGCCCTCAGCAACATCCCCGTTGAACAACGAAGTTCATGGAGTTCTGTCAGAGAAATATATCTATCATCAGCCAAGAACAACATTGGATACGCCCATAGTAAAAGAAAGCCATGGATTTCCGATGAAACTTGGGACATAATACAAAATAGGAAACTTGCTAAAGAAGCGATAAATGCTGCAAAAACGAGGAATGCTAGGATGGAAAAAAGTAACCAATACAATAGATTGAACCACGAGGTAAAGAGAAGTGTCCGCACAGATAAACGGAAATGCATCGATCGTATTGCAACAGAAGCCCAGCGAGCAAGTGAAACGAATCGTAGCCGTGACTTATATAAAGCCACAAAGCTTTTGTCAAATCGACCATTCACATCTGTTAAGCCTATCAGGGATGACGATGGTACACTGATCACGGCAAAAAGCAGGCAAATTGCGGTATGGAAGAACTTTTACACAGAATTGCTATCAAACGGAGCGGATAATGATGTCGAGTTTCAATGTAACTGCCATACACACATTGAAAACCCAAATATGGAAACCGACTTTCCCTCCATAAGTGAGACAGCTGAAGCTATAACAGCTTTAAAAAATAACAAGACAGCTGGCGTTGATAATATAGCTGCAGAGTTGATAAAAGTTGACCCTTTAGTGAGCGCAAAGCTCCTATACCCTATAATTACAAACTTCTGGGAAAATGGTACTTTAGACGATGAAATTAAAGAAGGTGTAAAAGTAAAGTTGCCAAAAAAGGGTGATTTGTCAAGATGCTCAAACTGGAGAGGTATAACAATATTATGCACCATCAATAAAGTTATAACCTATATAATAAACAAACGAATCAACTTAGCTTACCCTGAGCTGTGTCGAGCAGAACAAGCTGGCTTCCGCCCCCACAAATCGTGCGTTGATCATATCAATAGTCTTCGCATAATAGTTGAACAAAGTGTCGAATATCGGTCGCCGTTATACCTAATTTTCATCGACTTTCAGAAAGCGTTTGACAAATTACGCCACCAGGCAATATGGGCTGCAATGCGGTGCAGAGAAAATCATAGAACTTGTTAGGCACCTGTACAACGGAGCAAACTGCCGCATATTGCATGAAGGAGTTCTTAGTGATTAGGTTTTCATCAAAGTAGGAGTAAGGCAAGGCTGCATATTATCCCCAACACTATTCAACATAGTCCTAGATGTTGTTATGAACCAAGCACTCCAAAGCCAAAGGGGGATTAGCTGGGGACTACATGGATTCCTGCAAGATCTTGACTATGCTGACGATATCTGTCTACTTGCGTACACATATGATGATATGGCTCGCAAACTCAAATCAATAGCTACAATTGCCGCCAATGCCGGACTTCATATAAACATTGAAAAAACAAAAGCAATGCGACTAAATACAACGAACAATCGTCCATTTCTTCTAAACGGAAAACCGCTGGAAAATGTGCTATCTTTTATATATCTAGGTAGCACTATTACAAACACCGGTGGAAGCGCTGACGATATCGAGAACCGTATAAAAAAGGCACAGCAAGCTTTTGGATAACTCAAGAACATTTGGACATCAACATCTCTTTCCATTCAAACCAAGATACGTATTTACAACTCAAACGTAACTTCAGTTCTTTTGTACGGTTGTGAAACATGGAACGCGGCGCCTCAGCTCATACAGCGACTACAAAGCTTCAGCAATCGCTGCCTAAGACGGTTGCTAAGAATTTACTGGCCCAACACAATACCAAACAACAGGCTATGCACAGTGGTGGCACTTACATGGGAAGGTGTGACAAAAATACTTCTAAATGCTATATCGAACTGAAATTGTAATCAATAGGTCATAGTGGCCTAAAAACACTCTACGTAAAATATTGGGGTCCTCGGTCCAAAATTTCGCGTGTTTCCCATGAAACGAATCATCTTGAATTTAAGTATTTTACTGTTACCAAGACATTGTTCAACCAAATTTGCTGTAATCCGGTACCAGGAGTTATTATTGTATTGTAAGCATCCCCACGAAAAATTTTCAGTATTGGTCCATGTTTTGGTTTACTCCCCAATGATTTATATATCGATTTATTTGGGCAGATGTCAACCAAATATTCTAAGCGACTATATTCTTATAATGATCTTAGACTTCAGAACATTATCTTATAAAGAAATGTCGTATCGGTCCACTTTTGACCACAGCCTCCATATAGGGTTACCATCTTTTTTTTGTACTTTATAAGATTAAACCACATTTGTCTGCAGAATTACTTGAAATAATGCATTTTTTTACTCAATGCGGGGAAAAATCCCCACTTTTTAGCGTGGTTCAACATTAGGGTGTCCCAAAAATAAAATAAATTATTTGTTAAAGTGATTACCCCCAAATCTTTTTTTCGCGAGTTTCCATTACAGGTCTAAGTTATCATGACCATAGAAATCGCTAATAGCACAAAAAACGTTATATTGAAACCAAATTTAAGAAAGGATAATAAAATTACTTAAAAGTATTCCAAAAAATATAAATTCAGCAACTATAAAAGGGTGTTAAACTTTTGGTCATAACTGCCAAAACCGCAAATTTCCGCAAAAAGTCTATTCAGTTTTGAAATCAACAGGCGCTAGGCTACAATTTGGCACTAGTGGCCATTTGTTCGAATTTGTTGAAAGTGACTAAAAGTTTAAGGAAATCCATACATCTATATTAAATAATTTCATTTTTACCAATATTATAACCAAAATATTTGGCAACCCTTGCGATTTAGAGGAATTTTCATAACTAGAAAAATGAAGCTTAGGCAATTTACTAAATGAGTTATCTTAAGTTAAGGCGTTAAAAATAGTCCTTTGTTTCATAAATTCGCTTAGAATATAAGTACTTTTTCTCATTTTTAATACATATTTTTCTTCAAAATTAGTCATGTTCATGAGGCGTTTTCTCCTTAAGAACCGCGAAAAATGGAAAAAATAAGTTGAGTTTCGAAAAATTTGGAATGTTTTGAAGCTATTTGCATTTTTAAATTTTTGAAACGACGACATGAATTTTTTGATTTTTGTCGTTGGGCGCATCCACTGTGCTATGGGAGCTAACGAGTCAAACGCCAATCTATATAAATATAATGGAACGGAAATGGAAGTG
Organism: Musca autumnalis; assembly: GCF_047663935.1. Lineage (NCBI taxonomy): Eukaryota > Metazoa > Arthropoda > Insecta > Diptera > Muscidae > Musca > Musca autumnalis. Next base: position 37,119,463 of record NW_027411644.1, read on the forward strand.
GATAGGGCATACACTGCGGAAGGATGCTGGTGATATAACAAGACAAGCTATTGAATGGAATCCACAGGGAAGTCGTAGAAGAGGACGCCCAGCACACACCTGGAGGCGACAAATTGAAAAAGATATTGAAAGAAGCGGTGTTACATGGAGTGAAATAAAATTATTAGCATTAGATAGAAATAGATTTCATAATTTTGTTCTGGCCCTATGCTCCTTATAGGAGTTTAAAGGAATAAATATAAATATATATTAGATAATATTTAACGAGTTAAATGGACAAGCACTTTCGTGTGAAAATTGGTAAAATGTTTAATATAATGACCATATCGTTATTCCTGGAAAACAGATTCACCCACGTAAGTTATATTTAGAAGTAGAACTCTCAACCTTTCCATTCATGTCAATTATGTTGATCTGCGTGTTCAGAAAAAAGAGTTACAGCCTTGTATTTAATTTAGATCCATATTTTAATTTCTGAAAGACATACGAGGGTCACTAAAAACCTTCTGGCCTAGGCAACACGCAGTCTAGCCAGGCGTCATTTGACTTTTTTTTGAAAGTTTGACAGTTTTTAGCCTAAGAGAACTCAGGATAGTATGGCATACGACCATGTGTTGGGTTGTTTACAGTGCACAGTGACCAATTTTACGAAAAAACTGGCCAAAACTCTAAAAATGAATGGATTTAGACCTTACCTGGGGTTCTTATGTTTTTCGGGTCGCTGGTTTCACTTTTCATATTTTTTAACCCTCAGACGGTCGTTACAGGGGTCCCTTCTCCTATAAAATGTGATCGTATCAGATCAAAATATTCTACAAATTTGTTCGTCGCCATCAATTTTTACTATGGGTCCCAGAATATACCAAAACTCTATATCTTACCTAAACTCCAGAAATATGCAAAATTATTAACACATTATAGGGTTAAGGGCGTACTTCGTTTTGGGTTTTGGCAAAGTTGTCATACAAAGCATCATTTTACATGAATGGCTTCAAAGACAAATATGTTCTCCGCTAAATTCCACTATAAGTAAGTATTTGCATTACAAACCAAGGAAATATCGGTATCAATTTTGCCAAAAAACCAAAAAACTAAAATATTGTTGCAAGCTTCTGCCATTTCTACAGTTTTGAAAATATTTGAGTTAAGATCACTTGAAATCCTTGCACTTTTAGTGTATAATGTATTTGGCAACTTTATTGACAATAATGCAATGAATATTTTTCTTACAAAAAATTAACTCTCTTGTGAGTCATAAAATGGGTCTTTTTGGTCCCTTTTTCCACAAATTGTTAAAATCTCCTATAAAATCTGATGGAATCAGATCGAAATATTTTAGAAATTTTTTCGCCATAAAATTTTACTATAGGTCCTAGAATACATCAAAACTCTATTATACCCAAATGCCCGAAAGTGACACTATACCATATTCTGTACATATATGCAAGACAAAATGCCACGTTAAAACGAAAAGTGCAAATGTGTACAGGATGTTTCGATGGAAATTGGTAAAAGACTCTTCCCTTTTTATGAAATGATAAGATACACAGCCCAACACCATCTTACTCACAACATTTTTCTTAATTTATTGTGAATATTTACCTTGAAAAAATTAACAAGTACGGACATAAATTTTTTAAAAAAAAACCCGCACTTCATTGCTGATACTGAACATTGTAAATACGTTTCACATACCTTTCATTATAATTACAAGAAAATATTTAAAACCCGTTGTTTATTTTGGATATTATCATAGTTTTATAAACAACATAAAAATTGATACAAAAAAACTTCAAAATAGGGTCACTTTGACCTGGTTTTATGTCCACTTACTAAACAAAAAACGTATATATTTTTTCATAACTACACACAGTGGGATTCTATAAATAATATTTCATCGATTTTAGGACAGATTTTTCTGAAAATTGGCCACTGTGCAGTGGCTTGATTGAGACACCTCCAAATCATGGTTGTTGAACATTTTAAAATCATCCTCTGGCGATTTCTGCTATTTTTCGGGTTCATACGTATAGTTTCATGATTCGTCACCTGGATCCATCTTATAAACGTCTTGTGAAGCGCTGCGATCGTATTTTTTCGCAATTTCATGCACCGATCGACAGGAGATCCAACAAGAAAAATGCCATTTTTGCCGCCAAGTGTTCATGTAATATAATATGTAAATTTTTCGTTTTTTTGCTAGTGTCGGCCACGATTGAATTCATAAACCTAGTTTTTTATAGTGCTATAGGATGGTCCCTTGTCGACATACAAAGATTTAATTTGATCGATTCACTCTTGCCGTGTTTATTCACGTCGGACGAAAATTTTCAAAATCACTGAAAGCTATTTCTAAGTGCATTTTGATATTTTTCCTTAATGCATATAATAACACTGTGCTACAAAAGTAGACAAAATTTTTTTTCAGGGGTTCTGATGCATATGTTCAGTTTTGTGGGAGTCCATGGAATACGAAAATACCTTTGGTTTCTTGGGGTCACTTCGTTTTTATACCCTCCACCATAGTATGGAGGGTATATTAAGTTTGTCATTCCGTTTGTAACACATCGAACTAATCATTTGCGATCCTATAAAGTATATATATATATTCTTGATCAGTATAAAATTCTAAGACGATCTAGCCATGTCCGTCTGTCCGTCTGTTCTAATCACTCTAGCGTCCGCAATAATTGAGATAGACTGCTGAAATTTTGCAGGTCAAGTTCGAAGATGGGCTATGTCGGTCTTCTATTTGGTATAGCCCCCATATAACGGTACCTCCGGATTTGGGGTATTTTGACGTTCTTCGCTACATTTGCGGACCGAATTAACTATAATTTGGCACTTGGGGTTCCTAGTGATCAGCAAACTTATATCCCAAAGGATATGGACATAGGTCCATGTTTTGGTATAGTCCCCATATAACGGTACCTCCCGATTTTCGGTATTTTGAGAATTTTAGCCACAATTTGTAACCGAACTAGCTGTAATTTGTCATTTGAGGTTCTCAGTGGTCATGAAATATCTCCACCAAACATCGTCAACATAGGTCCATGTTTTGGTGTAGCCCCCATATAACGGTACCTCCCGATTTTCGGTATTTTGAGAATTTTAGACAAAATTTATAACCGAACCATCTGCAATTTGACATTTGAGGTTCTCAGTGGTCATGAAACATCTCCACGAAACATCGCCAATATAGGTAAATGTTTTGGTATAGCCCCCAAATATCGGTACCTCCCGATTTTCGGTATTTTGAGAATTTTAGCTACAATTTTTAACCGACCTAGCTGTAATTTGTCATTTGAGGTTCTCAGTGGTCATGAAATATCTCCACCAAACATCGTCAACATAGGTCCATGTTTTGGTGTAGCCCCCATATAACGGTACCTCCCGATTTTCGGTATTTTGAGAATTTTAGACAAAATTTATAACCGAACCATCTGCAATTTGACATTTGAGGTTCTCAGTGGTCATGAAACATCTCCACGAAACATCGTCAATATAGCTGGATGTTTTGGTATAGCTTCCATATATCGGTACCTCCCGATTTTCGGTATTTTGAGAATTTTAGCTACAATTTTTAACCGAAATAGCTGTAATTTGACATTTGAAGTTCTCAGTGATCATAAAACATCTCCAACGAAACATCGTCAACATAGGTCCATGTTTTGGTATAGCCCCCATATATCGGTACCTCCCGATTTTCGGTATTTTGAGAATTTTAGCTACAATTTTTAACCGAAATAGCTGTAATTTGACATTTGAAGTTCTCAGTGGTCATGAAATATCTCCACCAAACATCGTCAACATAGGTCCATGTTTTGGTATAGCCCCCATATAACGGTACCTCCCGATTTTCGGTATTTTGAGAATTTTAGCCACAATTTGTAACCGAACTATCTGCAATTTGACATTTGAGGTTCTTAGTGGTCATGAAACATCTCCACCAAACTTCGTCAACATAGGTCCATGTTTTGGTATGACCCCCTTATAACCGTAACTTCCGATTTTCGGTACTTTGAGCATTTTAGTTACAATTTTTAACCGAACTAGCTGCAATTTGCCATTTGAGGTTCTCAGTGGTCATGAAACATCTCCACCAAACATCGTCAACATAGGTCCATGTTTTGGTATAGCCCCCATATAACGGTACCTCCCAATTTTCGGTATTTTCAGAATTTTAGCTACAGTTTTTAACCGAAATAGCTGTAATTTGACATTTGAGGTTCTCAGTGGTCATGAAACATCTCCACCAAACATCGTCAACATAGGTCCATGTTTTGGTATAGCCCCCATATAACGGTACCTCCCGATTTTCGGTATTTTGAGAATTTTAGCTACAGTTTTTAACCGAAATAGCTGTAATTTGACATTTGAAGTTCTCAGTGGTCATAAAACATCTCCAACGAAACATCGTCAACATAGGTCCATGTTTTGGTATAGCCCCCATATAACGGTAGCTCCCGATTTTCGGTATTTTGAGAATTTTAGCTGCAACTTTTAACCGAACTAGCTGTAATGATCGGTATTTTGAGAATTTTAGCTACAATTTTGTCTATTCAAAAATAATCGTAAATATACATAAGTCCATGTTTTGGTATATCCCCCCATATAACTGTACCTCCCGATTTTCGGGAATTTTCAGTGGTCACGAAATTTCTTCACTAAAATTCGTCAATATGTGTTCATTTTTGAGGGTCTACATTGTTTTGATGAAACTACCCTCAATTTGACTCTTGAAGTTCCCTGCAGCTATAAAACGTTTCCGCCAAAAAAATTTAAAGACAGGTTGACTCTTTGATATAACCCCGTTGGTGGTACCTTTCACCTAGCTGAATACATTTTTTTAGATTAGATAACACTGTGCAACAAAATTGAGGTGAAAGTCTGGGGCTCGGAAAATTCCTCTTGGGGAAGAAAGGCCTTGGTGAGTATAGTATGAACCCCGAAGAACAGATCCGCCATGAGTAGAACTTCCGCGTCTGTGGGCCATCAGAAATTAGCGTTATATCTTTGTTCACTGTTGCTTAAGTGTTCTACAAAAACAACAAACAAAGGTATAATGCTAATTAATGAGGGCTTACAGGGTCTCTTGAAAAACTTCATTACACCATAACGCGGAAGTTCGACTCACGCCGGATCTGTCCTTCGGGGTTTTTAATGTACACACACACCAAGGGCTTTAACTTCCAAAAAGAATAATCCCTGCCCCAACTTTTGTGTTCACAGTGTAATTTAAGCAATAGTGGGAGGCAGTAGGAATTTATCCATTGTCGAAAAGTTGTTCCACCTAAAATTGTGAAAGGACCCTACTATTCCATTTTAATTAAGACTATTTTATGGTGGAGGGTATAAAAAGTTAGGCCCGGCCGGACTTAACGGCTTTTTACTTGTTTGAATTTTCAATTTACGCAAACTAGAGCACGAGGAAAAGCATTTTCCTGTTTCTTAATGCGTTTTTGTCACACTTAAATCACTATGACTTAACCATTTGTTACCCGATTTTTTTAAAATTATGGCTTGTTCGAAAGACATGATTTTTTAAATAAAAGTTAACCTGTAAAAGTCCGTTGCGGAAAAAAGAAGTTATGTCCGTTTTAAATAAAAAATCCAAGAAACTACATTTACCGTTATAAAATCAAAAAGCGAAGTGACCCAAAGAAACCAAAGGTATTTTCGTCTTCCATAGACTACCACAATACCGAATATATGCATCAGAACCCCTGCAAATTTTCACTGTAGCACAGTGTAATTTTTTGAAAAAACATGAATGTATTATTATTAGACAGTGGAATTTTATGCAACCCCTATTTTTGGTCCGATTTATGTCAAATTTTGGGACTGGGCATATTTTTGGCTTCTGATTACATTGCAATCGAAACATATGACATATGCAAAATTATGCAAAATGCATAAATTTTTTGCATATGCAAAATTTATGCATTTTACATATTTTCTTATGCAACAAATATTTCAATAATAGGTACAAAAATGTTGTGTGTACAATTTTTCTCTTCAGACAAGTCAATAAAATAGAGAAATGTTTAACCACAGCCACAACCTTCAAAATACCGAAAATCGGGAGGTACCATTCTATAGGGGCTATATGAAGAGGTGGACCTATACCGATAAATTTGGTGTGGAAAGTTTTATACCCCCAACGAAAATTTAATACCAAATTTCAGCCATTTCGGAGGGATATTGAGGGCACAACCTTCAAAATACCAGAAATCCGGAGGTACCGTTCTATGAGGGCTATATGATGACGTGCACCTATACCAACAAATTTCAGGTGGAAAGTTTTATACCCACAACGAAACAAAATGCCAAATTTCAGTCATTTCGGTGGGATATTGAAGCCACAACCTTCAAAATACCGAAAATCGGGAGGTACCATTCTATGGGGGCTATATGAAGACGTGGACTTATGCCGATAAATTTCAGGTGGAAAGTTTTATACCTCCAACGAGGATTTAATACCAAATTTGGCTGCATTTCGGTGGGATATTTAGACCACAAATCCTTCAATATATATTTTTGCATATACTCATTTTATGCATATATGTAAAAATATGTCAAAATATGCAAAAATGTCTGGGCCTAATTCGTTTTATTTTGTAATAAAACTAGTTTCTGTCTAATCAGATTTTATCTACGTCCATCCTAACCATATATGCATTTTCACAGGATTCCGCTGTCTAATTATTGTAAAACAAGTAAAATGTCTTGAATTTCCTGTAATTACGTTGAAGGTATGTGCTATATCCCTGGTATGATATATAATCAAATTATACATGTATGAGTTGAGGGCAATCAATTAAAAAAAGTCTGTGAAAACCACTGACCAGGTATATTGGTGTAGAGTACCACATGGTTGGCCCGTCCGACTTTAGCCCTCTCTTTCTTGTTTATACAATATTTCTTAAGCGTGGATTTTTTATAAAATATTTTTTCAAGCTTAAATATTTTATTTTAATTTTTTTAGGTTTGATTTTTCTAGAAAATATTTTTTCAAGCGTGGATATTTTGGAACATTTTTTTTACAGCGTGTATTTTTAAGAAAATATTTTTACAGCGTGCATTTTTTAGAAAATATTATTCTATAACCTAAAAATAAAGGCGTCACATCAAAAAAATCTTAATCTGATATAAAAATTTGGACCTATGCATACATATGTGTGTATGTTGATATGGATGTAGGAGTAGATGTCGTTCATTATGCAAACATCATTTTAACCAATTAAAATCCATTTGACGTTCCCCGAAGAGTATTTCTTGGAAGTCACACTGAGCGAACATTATCTTCTGTACAAACTACATATTAAAATTGTATGTTTCTGATGACTGTTTTGCAGAAATCTCAAACATAAATATGTATAATATTGCAATAATAATAGTAGTAAACTACAACTAGAACTAATTCAAATTCTACAAAACAATGATTGTTCTTTTGCTGTTTAATTCAAATATAATTGTGTGCCGGACAGCCTCACAAACTAATCGAATAAATTATCATAAAATCAATTTTAATTTTCTTACAACGAAATGTCACAGTGAACAATTGGAGAAAGTAGTTGCGTGTGTGGACCCAAAGTCAGATAACAGCCGAAAGAGACGGTATGTCGGAAACTGGGTCATTTTAAATATGATATTTTATCGATTGCCACAAAAGAAGTTATTGTTTGTTACTCTACTAATTTTCAATGTCCCTCCCATGTAGAATACATTTTTGATATTTTTGCGTTTTTATACCCTACACCACTATGTGGAAAGGGTATTATAAGTTTGTTTTGGGAAAAATTCATGTAACACCGCGAAATATTCGTCCGAGACCCCCAATGTGGTATACCAATCTTCATATCTCGGCGAGATAAAGCGATTTTGAGATGTGTGTCCGTCCGTCCGTCCGTGTGTCCGTCTGTCCATTATAAATTGTAATCAAACTCCAGGCCGCAATTATGAACCGATCGTCACGAAATATGGTATGGAGGTCGGTTTCACATCAGAATAGATCGCTATTTTAATTGGTGAAGATCGCCAACTATTTAGAGGGTGAAATGGACCAAAAACATAATTTTTATCCTATTTTGTAGCTGTTCTGTTGGTCGCAATAATAGTCCGATAGCCTCGAAATTTTAAATAAGGTAAGAGTAGATGACAAAGAGGAAGCTTGCAATTTGAGATGGCGATCAGATAATATTTAGAGGGTTAAATGGACCACAACTTTTGTGTGAAAATTGTGAAAATTTTTAATAAACGGCTTATATCTTTGTTCCTGAAGGACACATTCCCCACTCGTGAGTTATATTTGGAAGACGATCTCTTGACCTTTCAATTGATGTCAATTATGTTGATGTACGTGATCAGATAACAGAGTTACAGCCTAATATATCCAGTTTTTTGTTTGTAGTGTAATCATAAACCCGCTAGGTGTCGCAATTATAGCTCAATAGTCACCAAATTTTACACGAGGTAAGAGTTTAGGTTGACGAAAATGCCTATAATTTTGCATTATGATCTGACATTATTTAGCGGTTGACATAGACCATTACTTTTGTATGAAAAATATACAAATTTTATTTTTGGTCCATATTTTCATTCCTGGAGAGCATAAACCGCCAAAGTAGCCTACATATGGAAAAATAACTACTGATCTTTCCCCTGATGCAAATTGCACAGAATTTTCAGTTCAGTTGTCAAATTGGATTTTTATACAAATATTGCAACATCGGGTCGCCTCGCCACCTATTTTATACCTCAAGATTTAGGGTAAAGGGGATACAAACAAAATACGACCAAAGATGTGTCTCATCGATATATTGGTTTTAGACCACAAGTATATATGGACGAAATTCGTTTCAGACAATTTGGAGTCTTTTTAGCGCTGTCCGTTCATCTGTCCCTCTTACTGTCTAACTGGCTGGTGCGCACGATAACTCTCGAACGGATCTACCGATTAGAACCAAATTTTACACAACGTAATATTTGGCTCAAAATTCGTTTAAGAGCGAATGTAGGCTATGTCGGTCCACACCTCCCCCAAAAAAGTTCAAAATTGTTTTCGAAAAATTGTGTGAACGATAACTGGCGAAGTGAGCAACCGATTTGCTCCAAACTTTCCATATATTATTATTCCTTCCAGATATAGATCGGATAAGACTATGTCGGTCCTTAGGGTACCTCCCACACAAAATTCGGAAAAGGGAAATTTAAGAGTCCTCTCGAATCGTTTTGAATTTTTTCAGCAGATTGTACTTGCGCCGCCAATTCGTAAGTTAACTCTCAAGGGGATTTTCTGATTGGTCGAAACTTTACACATCGTATTATTTCATCCAGTCATGTGTCAGGTCGGAATATGGACTATATCGGTCCGTCCTTCGAGTAATTTCCACACAAAATTTGGGAAAAGTGCAGTTTGAGAACCCGTATCGGATCTATTTGATTATTTTCTTTTTTTTTTTCAGAAGGTTCTTTTTACGGTCCCTATTCTGGTCCCTTTCCCGGGGTAAGTCATACTTCCTGAGATAATAGTCCAGAAGTTCCAAAAACCCCTGCCCCGGCTCCAACTAAAATTACAAATCTGAAAAAATAATTCTCAAATATTTCCAAAATTCAGATTTTAGCTTACTAAAAAAAACATTGATTTGGTATAGCCCCATATTACAATACCTACAGATTCCACGCATTTTGAAGCAAACTCGTGTTACAAAGTAAATATATTTTTAGAGGCTGAAGGTATATCACCGTTAGCGCATCTGACTTATACTATCTTCTTTGCTGTATAATTGAACATGAATAATTTTGATTTATAAATTTGTTTGCATGCAAAATTTTTGAATTTCTATTCATTGTTAGTTATTTCTACCGGTATAAAATATATTTTTGATATCAGAATATGAACTACAATGAACTATTTTCGAAGCATATGTGAGGTACAAGTGCACAATTTTTGGACGACAGATCTTCAATAAACTCGCAATTTTCCCAATTATCAAATATACCAAATTGCGTGGTATATATATTTATTTATTTTAGGTGTATTCCAAAAAGGAACCTGATATTCAAAGACAATTTGAAGATGTAGCAGGAGGGGCTAATCAATGTGAATTTTCCAATGTTCGAATATTATTTAGAAATGTATAATTTATATAATTTTCCACAAACATCCCATATTATGTTATTGATATGTGACCTAGTTTTTATCGCCGAGTCCGAACGGCGTGTCCTAAGTTGTCACTTGTAGAGACGTTTTTCATGGCTGAAATACTCAGGAAATATCGCCAACATTACTAAGAGGCATTTTTCCACCGTAGACAATTTGATGGGAATCGAAGCCGGACATTCAGCGTGCAAGGCGGTTGCAAATACCTAAGTCCTACAGGTTGTGGTGTAGGGTATCACATGGTCGGCCCCGTCCGACTATAGCCTTTGCTTACTTGTTTTTTTTGCTTTCGACCAAACCTGCTACAAATGCCATAATTTTTAAAAATATATTTATTATTATTATTTATTAAAAGAAACAACATTAAGTGGCTTATTGTTATTGACAAAACGAAAAAGTCAAAACAACAACAACACATTTTTTTTATTGTTCAATTGCAAACAAAATGGCCAACAATAACAACAAGAATTCTTAATTGTTCAACTAAATTATGTTCGGGCATTTATCTAGAACTAGAATCTCTACAAAACAAAAGCAACGACAACAAAAAATGTGATACAATGGGAGTTAAAATAAAATGAAGAGCCCAAAAGTACAATTGTTTGTTGGACAATATTAGTAATAACAATTTCATTTCTAAAGTGTTTTGTAAAACAATTTATGTATATTCTTTCTTTCCTTAGTAGCCAATGCTACCTTCTTTTTTAACTTTGTATTTACTATTAGTTAATGTAATAAATAAATATATAAAAATATTAACATTAAACTACATAATTTTGGAGGTACATTTTAGTTTAGGAATCTTTCCTGTACATTATGTACACCCTATATGTATGTATGTATGTACGTGCACGATATTCTATGATGACGCTAAAAATTTTTAATGTTTCAATTTTCTTTTTTCCTTAACAAATATAGAGCGTCCACAGTGCGTATTAGCAATATCGTCGTAATTAATGCGGACACGTATACGTTACGATGTCCACTGACAAAACAATCTCGTTGCCTATTATAATGCGTTACGTCGGTCTATGCTAATTCATTTATGCGGCGACAGTTTGGTTTGCCAATATAAGTGTCATCCAATGGAAGAATATTTTACGTGCTATATTTCAATAAACTCATGGATTCAGGTTCGAGCGTCGCAAGCTGGGGTTTCAACACAACAAAATATAAATGGACCTGAACTAGAAATCAACTTAGACAACGTATTTTTTCCAAAGACATACTTGGTGTTAACAAGTTTTTCGAAATAAATGTTTCATTGCCTACTATTTCTGTATTAGATAATCCGATAATCACGATAGATCAGCGAGGTTGTTTTGCCCTTCATATAACATAGATAGAAGTTAAGATTTAGTTATTTTAGGAACTTATTGTATAAAAACCAAGTTTCAGCATTCTTTAGTGAGTCTTAAGCCAATTAAGTCAAATCATATTCAGCACTTTACCTTTGCAAAGACCACTCTTAGCGCGCAGCTTCAAAAATAGTATTAATTTTTGCTCACATAGAATTTTGCTAAGAATTTATTTTTTGTAAATAAAAACACCAACATACCACTGCAAACAATGAAATGAATAACAGAAATAACTCAATGTAGAATAAAACGAATGAGTATACGGATTATTGAGATAAAAAAATTGCCGTGTGTACGGATTACCGAGTCTACCGTGTAAATATTTTTAGTGTCCGGATTACCGCGTTGTCCCGATTAACGAGTGTCCGGATTATCGAGACTATACTGTAATTGTTTAAGTTCTTTGGTTTGCTAAAGTAAAAAGTTGAAACGGAAATAAATAAAAGCACAAAAAAGGTACAAAAAGCACAGAAACACAAGAACTACAAACGTTTTCATTTTCAACTGCATAGAGAGTACGAATTTTTGTTAACAACCATACCAACAAACAAATATGGATGTGCGACATTTGAACAATTTGCATTGAATGGTCTCCATGGACAGACACAGTGGAGAGGTATTACTAATGGTCTGATAATCTTTGAAGATATATAGGCTTATTAGTCTGAGCGTCCTTGAAAAAATATTCTTTTAAAAATTCACGATTATTGCTCTGAGCGTCATTAAAAATATTATTTTAAAAATTCACGTTTATTGCTTTGAGCGTCCTTGAAAAATATTCTTTCAAAAGTCCACATTTATTGCTCCGAAAATACTTGAAAACATATTCTTTAAAATTCCGTTTTTATTGCTTTGAGCATCCATGAACAAATATTCTTTAAAGGTCCATTTTTATTGCCATGAGTATCCTTCAAAAATATTCTTAAAAAAATCCACGTGTATGGCTTTACAATATTTAAAAAATCCACGTTTATTGTTTTTTATCGGAGGATCCTTGAAAAATTATTCTTAAAAAATATCCACGTTTATGGGTCTGATGAAGGTCCTTGAAAAAATATATTAAAAAAAATCAACGTTTAAGGGTCCTTGAAAAATTATTATTTAAACAATTCACGATTATTTGCCTGAGGCACCTTGACAAATAATTTTTTTTTTTAAAATCCACGTTTATTGGTCTTGTTAAAAATATGCAAAAACCACGATTATTGTTCAGAGGATCCTTGAAAAAATATTCTCAAAAAAATGTTCGTTTATTGGTCTGAAGGTCTATGAAAAAATATTCCTTTAGAACCAGGTTTATTGATCTAAATATTCGTTAAAAACACAGGAGGGTCATTGAACAAATATTCTCTTAAAAAACGCGTTTATTGATCTGGGGGTCATTGAAAAAATATTTTTTAAAAAACGCGATGAAAATCTACGTTTATTGATCTGAAGGTCATTTAAAAAATATTCTTAAAAAATTTACGTTTATTGATCTAAGGATCCTTGAAAAAATATTCTTAAACAATTTACATTTATTGATCTGAGGGTCATTGAAGAAATATTCTTTAATAAACCACGTTTGTTGAACTAAGTGTTATTAAAAAATATTCTTTAAAAATCTATGTTTATTGATCTGAGGGTCATTTAAAACATATTCTTAAAAACTTTACGTTTATTGATCTGAGGGTCCTTGAAAAAATATTCTTTTAAAATTAGGTTTATTGATCTAAGGGTCATTGAAAAAATATTCTTTAAAAAAACACGTTTATTGATCAGAGGGTCATTGAAAAATATTCTTTAAAAAACACGTTTATTGATCTGAGGGTCATTGAAAAATATTCTCAAAAAAACACGGTTATTGATCTGAGGGTCATTGAAAATATATTCTTTAAAAAACACGTTTATTGGTCTGAGGGTCATTGAAAAAATATTCTTAAAAAAATCCACGTTTATTGATCTGAGGGTCCTTGAAAAAATATTATTTAAAAAATCCATGTTTATTGATCTGAGGGCCATGGAAAAAATATTCTTAAAAAATTTACGTCAATTGATCTGAGGATCCTATTCTTAAAAAATGTACGCTTAATGGTCTGAGTGTCCTTGAAAAAATATTCTTTTAAAACCACGTTTAATGATCTGAGGGTCATTGAAAAAATATTCTTTAAAAAAACTTGTTTATTGATCTGAGGGTCATTGAAAAAAATATTCTTTAAAAAATCAACGTTTATCGATCTGATGGCCATTGAAAAAATATTCTTCAAAAAATACACGTTCATTGATCTGATGGCCCTTGAAAAAAATATTCTTTAAAAATCCACGCTTATTGGTCTGATGGTCTTTGAAAAAAATATTCTTTAAAAAATCCACGTTTATTGGTCTGAGGGTCATTGAAAAAATATTCTTAAAAAATTTACGTTTATTGATCTAAGGGTCATTGAAAAAATATTCTTTAAAAACCACGTTTATTCAACTGAAGGTCATTGAAAAAATATTCTTTAAAAAAATCCTCGTTTAGTGATTTGAAGGTCCCTGAAAAAAATCTTTACTTAAAAAAACGTTTATTGAAAAAATATATTTAAAAAACACGTTTATTGATCTCAGGGTCCCTGAAAAAATATTCTTTACTTAAAAAAACGTTTATTGAAAAAATATACTTAAAAAACACGTTTATTGATCTCAGAGTCATTGAAAAATATTATTTAAAAAACCATGTTTATTGATCTGAGGATCATTGAAAAAATAGTCTTTTAAAAATCCACTTTTATTAATCTGTAGTCTGAGGGTCGTTTAAAAAATATTCTTTTAAAACCACGTTTATTGATCCCAGGGGTCATTGAAAAATATATTATTTAAAAAACCAAGTTTTTTGATCTGAGGGTCATTGAAAAAATATTCTTTAAAAATCCACGTTTATTGTTCTGAGGTTCCTTGAAAAAATATTCTTAAAAAATTTAAGTTTATTGATCTGACGATCCTTGAAAAAATATTCTTAAAAAATATACGTTTATTAGTCTGGGGGTCCTTGCAAAAATATTCTTTTAAAAACTGTATATTGATCTGAGGGTCATTAAAAAAAAACCTTTAACAAAACCACGTTTATTGATCTGAGGGTCATTGAAAAAAATATTCTTTAAAAAATCCACGTTTTTTTATCTCAGGGTCATTGAAAACATATTCTTTTAAAAATCCACGTTTATTAATCTGAAAATATATTCTTAAAAAAATACGTGTATTAGTATGAGGGTCCTTGCAAAAATATTCTTTTAAAACCACCTTTATTGAGCTGAGGGTCATTGAAAAAATATTATTTAAAAAATCCACGTTTATTGATCTGAGGGTCCTTGAAAGATATTCTTAAAAAATTTACGTCAATTGATCTGAGGATCCTATTCTTAAAAAATGTACGCTTATTGGTCTGAGTGTCCTTGAAAAAATATTCTTTTAAAACCGCATTTAATGAACTGAGGGTCATTGAAAAAATATTCTTTAAAAAAACTTGTTTATTGATCTGAGGGTCATTGAAAAAAATATTCTTTAAAAAATCAACGTTTATCGATATGATGGTCATTGAAAAATATTCTTTAAAAAATACAAGTTCATTGATCTGATGCTCCTTCAAAAAATATTCTTTAAAAATCCATCTTTATTGAAAAAATATTCTTAAAAAATTTACGTTTATTGGTCTAAGGGCCATTGAAAAATTTTCTTTAAAAACAAGTAAGAAAAGTCTATAGTCGGACGGAGCCGACCATGGGATACCCTATACCACTATCCCTGGACAATCGCTTTCCACGGAACTTCTTTTCAATGATTGTGAAAATTTAATTACACTGTGCAACATTTTTAAGGTGATCTTGTGCAAACAATTCGAACTGAGTATTTTTTGAAAGTACAGACCCACACGACAAGAAACCCTAGTTGGATTTTGTTGTGTCAGATCCAGCTCGGATTTTATGGCCCCATCTAAGCATTGTTAAATATTGAGTTTTTAAAGAAATCCGGGGCTATATCTCTGAAACCAATGCGAATCTTCTTCTGACCTCTGAAGCAAATTTGTAGATAAGGACAAGAATAAAATATTTGGAGAAATAATGAACTCGAAAAACTACATTTATTGCCTCAAATTTCAAAATATATGCAAAAGTTCCACAATTGTTATACATTTCGCACCGTATCTCCAAAACCGTTTTTCTGAATATTTTCTTTTGGTAAAATATACCCTGGAATGTAATACACAACTCTTCAGAACATGTCATTGTTTTAAAATGCCTCTATGTCGTTGTTTTCTGTAAATTTTTCAACGACGATTCAATAAAAATGTAAATAATGTATTGAAATCCGAAATGCGAGAATAAACTGTTGGTGTAAACAGTGTTTGAAATAAGTGTTGTAAAAGATATGATGCAAAATACCGCTGAAACAACATAAAGTAAGCATTTTAGAGTTTCAGAATGTTCTAAAGAATTGTTGAGAACTTCATTTGGAAGCTTTTAGCAAATGATTACTTGGTTCAACTCCCAATAGTTTAGCCGATACTGACCAGAATTTCAGCAATTATGTAAAATGTTCTATATTTTATAGATTTTGATGCCCTAGATGGAGTTTTTCTTATGTGGTTTTTTTCAAAAGATAAGTTCTACTAGTTTAGGGATGCAATATTGCTAAAGACAGCAAGACCAAATTTCTATTCGTTTCTGAGATAAAGGCCTGATAAATGCAAAAATGTGTATATTTAGCCCGGTTTAGATGAGGCCATAAAATCCGAACTGGATCTGACAGGACAAAACCCTACTAGGGTTTTTATAGTCTAAATATGTACTTTCAAAAAATAGATAGCAAAAGTTGTTTGCATTTTCAGTGTTGCATAGTGTTATCAAATTTCAGAGATGTAATGTATAATACTTATGACCATAACCAAAAATTATCTAGCATGACAAAGGCATTTTTGTAGCAGGAAAGGAAAATTTAGTTCACACAAACTAAAATGTAATGAAACCCACTTATGTAGTACTACTACTTCAGTTGTTTAACCGCTACCTTATTGAAATTTTTACCAATTTCACCAAAAGTTTCAGCCCATTTAACCCGCTAAGTAATATCTGATCTTCACGTCGGTTTTTACGCTTCTTCTTCTTCATCATAAACTTAAACTTTGTTTAAAATTTTGCGGGTTATTATTTTGACCTACAGAGCCGCTACAAAATTGGTTAAAATTTTGTTTTTGGTCCATTTCATCCCCTGAACATTTCACATTCATCACCAAAAACTAATCATTTCTATTCTGGCCCGAACCCAACCTCCTTAAAAAATTCGTTACAATCCATAATTGCGGCCTTAAGCTTGTTTACAATTTTTAATGGACGGACACACATCGCTAAATCGCTTTATCTCGTCGAGATATGAATTTTGGCATACCAAATAAGGGGTCTAGGACGAATATTTCGTGGTGTTACATAAACTTTTGGAGAGACAATATGTAGCATGGGATAAAATTGTGGTTCTCTACACAGATCCCATTATATATTAGGCAGTAGGCCCGTTATCTAGCAAACACTTTATTGCAATTTACATCAGAGGAAAGGTCAGTAGTTTTTTCCATATGTAGGCTACTTTGCGTAATATATATGTATGTCCTCAAGGAATTAAACTATCGACCAAAAATAAAATTTGTATATTTTTCATACAAAAGTAATGGTCCATTTCACCCGCTAAAGAATATCAGATCATCATTCAAAATTGTAGGCATCTTTTTCGACCTATACTCTTACCCAACATAATTGGCATCAATTGAAAGGTCAAGCGTTCCACTTTCAAGTATATCTCACTTGTCCGGAATGTCACTTCCATGAATTAAGATATAAGCTGTATATTAAAATTTTTCACAATTTTCACACAAAAGTTTTGGCCCATTTAACCCTCTTAATATTATCCGATCGCCATCTCAAATTGCAAGCTTCTCCTTTGTGATATACTCTTACCTTATTTGAAATTACGCGTTGATCGGACTATTATTGAGACCTACAGAGCCGCTAGAAAATTGGACAAATATTATGTTTTTGGTCCATTTCACCCGCTAAATATTTCACGATCATTACCAATAACAATAGGGATCTATTCTGATCTGAACCCGACCTCCATACAAAATTTCATGACGATCGGTCCATAATTGCGGCCTGGAGCGTGTTTACAATTTATAATGGACAGACGGACGGACGGACGGACTGACGGACGGACACACATCTCAAAATCGCTTTATCTCGTCGAGATATTAAGATTGGTATACCACATTGGGGGTCTCCGACGAATATTTCGCGGTGTTACATGAATTTTTACCAAAACAAACTTATAATACCCTTTTCCACATGTGGTATAGGGTATAAAAACAGGTTTATTAATCTGAAGGTCATTGAAAAAATATTCTTTAAAAAACCAGGTTTATTGAACTGAAGGTCATTAAAAAAATATTCTTTAAAAATCCTCGTTTAGTGATCTGAGGATCCCTGAAAAAATATTCTTTACTTAAAAAACGTTTATTGAAAAAATATACATAAAAAGACACGTTTATTGATCTCAAAAAATATTCTTTACTTAAAAAAACGTTTATTGAAAAAATATACTTAAAAACACGTTTATTGATCTCAGGGTCATTGAAAATATTCTTTAAAAAACCACGTTTATTGATCTGAGGATCATTGAAAAAATAGTTTTTTTAAAACCCACGTTTATTAATCTGAGGGTCGTTGAAAAAATATTCTTTTAAAACCACGCTTATTGATCCCAGGGGTCATTGATTATTTAAAAAACCAAGTTTTTTGATCTGAGGGTCATTGAAAAAATATTCTTTAAAAATCCACGTTTTTTGTTCTGAGGTTCCTTAAAAAAATATTCTTAAAAAAATTTAAGTTTATTGATCTGACGATCCTTGAAAAATATTCTTAAAAATTTATGTTTATTAATCTGACGATCCTTGAAAAAATATTCTTAAAAAATATACGTGTATTAGTCCGAGGGTCCTTGCTAAAATATTCTTTTAAAGCCACGTTTATTGATCTGATAGTCATTAAAAGATGTTCTTTAAAAAACTGTTTATTGATCTGAGGGTCGTTGAAAAAAAAAATTATTAAACAAATCCACATTTATTGATCTGAGGGTCATTGAAAAAAAAAATATTTAACAAATCCACGTTTATTGATCTCAGGGGGCATTGAAAAAAAATATTCTTTAAAAAATCCACGTTTATTTGTCTGAGGGTCATTGAAAAAATAGTCTTTTAAAAACCCATGTTTATTAATCTGAAAAAATATTCTTAAAAAATTTACGTTTATTGATCTGAAGATCCTTGAAAAACTGTTTTTAAGTCTGGAGTATTACCCCAATGGCTTTAACTTCATCATTAATTTATATTACAGAGAGTAATGTTTTTTAAAAAATTTTACTGATTGCTACCAATATCATGATTTCATCCCGGCGAAGGGAGTAATCAATTGGCTTTTCAGCATTTTGAAATTATGCCTTGTTTACCGAAAACCCGAACTCTTTAAGTGTCTAGTATTCTCAAATAAATGAGAATCACACTCACTTTTCGGCTTTCCCATAAAACATCAGAACAAACATATTTGCAAACAACTATCAGCACGTATCAACTAAGAACTCATCGAGTTCTGTAAGTTGAAGATAACATCACCACAGTTACCTGTGAGTGATTGTTGTTATATTTTATTTCAAATTCCGCTGCGCATGCCATCCGCCGTTTTTGGTTTTTTTGTTTTTGTTTAAGTCTCAATCTCATTTGATTGTTTTTATACCCTCCACCATAGGATGGGGGTATATTAAGTTTGTCACTCCGTTTGTAACTACTCGAAATAATCATTGTAGACCCCACAAACTATATATATTCTTGATCGGCGTGCAATTCTACATCGATATAGCCATGTCCGTCCGTCTGTCCGTCTGTGGAAATCACTCTAGCGTCCGAACGGATTGAAGTAAGTGGATGAAATTTTGGCAAAATCTATTATATGTATGCAAGACTTTTGGTATTGAAAGCGGACTATGTAGGTCCACGTTTTCGTATAGCTTCCATGCAAAGTGACGCGTCGTCGTTTTAAGGAAATTTTAAGATATTTGTCCCATTTGGGCACCAAATTGGTTGTAATTTGGTATTTTTTGTCTCCAGAGGCTTCTTTAAAAATCCACGTTTATTGGCCTGATGGTCCTTGAAAAAATATTATTACATTTATTGGTCTGAGGGTCCATAAAAAGATATTTTTTACAAAGTCTAACTTTATTGTTTTGAGGGTCCTTGAAAGATTATTGGTCGTTTGTTGGCTAGGGGGTCCTTGAAAATAAATTTTTTAAAAATTTGCGCAATACAACAATTAGTTGTTGTCTTTACAACAATTAGTTGTCGTTTTTAAGTGTGATAGTGTCTATGGAATTTTGTGTAATACAATCATTTCTAAAATTCCTAAAAATAACAATATTTTCGGTTCACTTGAATATTTCAAATGTTAATACATAAGTCATTTCCTCGTACATACATACGTACCTACGAACTCATATTTGTATTCAAGTTAAATAAAAAGACAAAAAATTTACTTTTTTATACGTTTTATTTTTTTTATTCAATGCGGTATTATACAACCGTATTGTTAGGAGTACATTAACAGACTAAATTCTTAAAATTAATACGCTCTTTATTTCCAAAGAATCGAATCTTAAGTTCTTTGTTTGACGTGGGAAAATCAGAATTTAATTATGCAGCTGAGTAAACAATCTCAGTTGCAATTTAATAAACAGTAGCCACTGATGGTGGCCGTTTGGTTTAATGTTTAGCCACTGATGGTGGTCTTTTCAAATAAACATAAACAATTCATAAGATGAACGGTTCAATCAAAGGATTGATATTAAGACATTGCAACAATGTAATCCAAAGTTAAGCTGTAAATACATTGTTGCAGTTTTCATTTCTAAAGTTGCATAGGTTTTATATTTAGCCACTGATGGTGGTCTTATCAAATAAACATAAACAATTAATAAAATGGACGGTTCAATCAAAGGATTGATATTAGGACATTGCAACAATGTAATCCAAAGTTATGCTGAAAATACATTGTTGCAGCTTTTGTTTCTACAGTTGCATAGGCAAATGTGCTGTGCTGGTTATATGGCTTTCACATATAACTTGCATGTGTGTTTGTGTCTATAGTCAGTGTCCATTGATCAGAAAAGCTACAAAACACATGGCCACACAATATGAGTGCTTCATGTTCGTTGCCAAAGTTATGTGCCAAAAATCAGTTTGTCGTTGTTGTTCTTATCGTTGAGATTGGTAGTAATCTGTGTGCCATTGTTCTTACTAATTTTCCCTTAGCATTTTTAAAACCTAAACATTGAAATATCATGCCAGGACGGCAGAGTGAAACAATAGGAATTTCTTTTGTTTTAATCAAATATGGAATGACGCTCTTCGATACAACAGCAACAACAACATGAACAATGATGACGAGCAGGATATTTAATATGATAAATTCATTTATGTATATGTAGTTTCGTTTCTGAGTTATGAATTGGTGAGTCTGTGTATGTATTTTTCGTTACATCGATGTTCCAGTAGCTTTCATTTGTATTGCCTACAGAATAAAAGGACATAAGTTGCATTTTGATTAGATTGATTTTTAAGGAATTTTTTTCAACGGTCATCACATTTATAAACCTAATGTGTGGGTTTGTAATGAATATTTTTCTTGGAGCTCCAGGCCAACAAGCGCGTTTTTTTAAGAATATTTTTTCTGGGACCTACAGAACAACAATTGAATGTTTTTAACAAATAGGTCCTCTTTATAGATGACCCTAATATTTTTTATTATTATTTTATGAAATATTTTTATTATTATTTTATAGACTTATCCCAAGATCAATATTAAGCATACACGCTTTACTGCACATAAACACATACATGTGTACTTACACCCTGGGATAACACACAACTCATGCCTTTATTATTATTTTTGCATCGAATGATATTTTTGCGGAGCGGGTATAGTATGGCATTGCGTTAATAGTGCAAATGATAGTTATGAAGAACAATACAATTGATTCATATATAAACAATGGCTTTATGAGTGTGTGCGTGTGTGTCATATCATATAAATTATCTCTATATTAAGTACAAATGCATACATGTCCCCTCCACTGATAGAGATACTTCCATGCCATCCGCTCCTTCCCTCAACCCTCGCCTTATAACACGTTTGTTGCTGTACAGAGGAGTAAGACATGAAACATTGCCGACAAAGAACCATCTATCTTATCCCCCAAACCCCATTTAGATCACTTCCAGGCAAATGTGAATAACATGGTTACATACATACCTCATACCGACATATATATGAATAAACTAGCAAATTGCTCGCTACTTCGTATGCGGAAAGGGAATAAAATACAAATAAACAACACTAATGATGAACACTGGATTTTATATTATAATAGTTATTTTAACTTCTATTTCATTTCATGTTCATGTTTGTTAATCTTTAGTTGTCCATCTAAACCTTGTAATCACGCTGCAGGTCGCAGTTTTCCCATCCCATTTTAATTTTTTTTTCCGAAATAGCGTTGCATTTTGATCGGATCGTCACGAAATGTTCGGGGGTTAATGGGGTCCCACAGAGGAAGAAGGCTATTGATTTTTATGATGGTCGGATAATATTCAGGGGTTGGAATAGGCAAAAACTTATTTGGAATGGGCAAAAACTTATTGGTATTTTCGTACACATAAGTACGAATCTCCAAAACTACCTCCATATCTCAATCCGACATTTCAACATCATAATTCGAAATTTCAGGATTCCAACACCTAAGTCCAAATTGTACCAAATTTGTTGCCATTTGGTGCTCTAAATTTCAGGTTTCCAGCTCTATACGATAACATAAATCCAAATTGTACCAGTAGTGGAATTCTGTAACTCATTTTGTGAGTTACCGACAAAAATCGGTAACATTAAAACGCAAAATTATGAATGAAAATTATCAATAAAAGTTGATAGCACTATTGCTATCGGTATAATTTAGCAACAGCTTTATTTTGGTTGTTAACTTACCGAAAAATTTCGTTAGGTACCGAAATTTACCGATATTTGTCGGTAACTCGAAAAATGAGTTACAGAATCGCACCACAGATTTGGTAACTTTAAATACTTTTCGTACCCATAAGTAAAAATTTCCACAGTAATCTTATTTCCAATTTTCATCACCCAAATCCACATTGTACCAAATTTCGTACCATTTACTACTTTTCGTAACCATAAGTACGAATTTCCAAAACTATCTTAATCCTTCACACGAACAGCAGTCTTAGTTCCAAACTTTCAGCATTTTTCGTTCACCCAAATCCAAATTGTACAAAATGTAGTACCATTTAGTACTCTTCGTACCCATAACTACGAATTTCTAAAACTACTTCAATCCCAGACTCCAACAGTAATCTTAATTCCAAATCTCGTGGTTTCCAGCTCTATCCGTTTACCCAAAATCAAATTGTAACAAATTTGGTTCCATTTAGTACCTTTCGTACCCATACGTGCGAATTTCCAAAACTAAATCAATCCTCCACTCCAACAGCAGCCTTTGTTTTTTGATCACCTAAGACCAAATTGTAACGAATTTGGTACCAATTAGACTACCTCAATTCAAAAGTCCGGTAGTTATCTTAAATCCATATCTCAGGATTCCAGCTCTATCCGTTTACCCAAATACAAATTGTACCAAATTTGGTACCATTTAGTACTTTTCGTACCCATAAGTACGAATTTCCTCAACTACTTCAATCCTACACTCAAAGAGTAATCTTAATTCCAAATATCAGTATTCTAGCTCTGTTCGTTGACCCAAATCCGAATTGTACCAAATTTGGTACCATTTAGTACTTTTCGTACCCATAAGTACGAATTTCCAAAACTGCCTCCATATCTCAATTCTAAACTCCAACAGAAATCTTAATTCCAAATTTCAGGATTCCAGCGCCTAAACCCACATTGTACCAAATTTGGTTCCATTTAAAACTTTTCGTACCCATAAGTACGAATTTCCTCAACTACTTCACTCCAACATTAATCTCAATTCGAAATTTCAGAATTTCAGCTCTTTTCGTTCACCCAAATCCAAATTGTACCAAATTTAGTACTTTTCTTACCCATAAGTATTGCCTCCATATCTCGAATCGACACTCCAGCAGTAATCTTAATTCCAAATTTCAGGTTTCCAGCTCTATCCGTTCACCCAAATCCGTATTGTACCAAATTTAGTACAACTTAGTACTTTTCGTACACATAAGTACACGTTTCCAAAACTATCTCCATATCTCAATCTTATACTCCAACAGTAATCTTAAATCCAAATTTAAGGATTTCAATTCTATCCGTTTACCCAAATCAAATTTGTGCCTATTTTGTACCATTTAGTATATTTCGTACACATAAGGACGAATTTCCAAAACTACATCCATATATCAATTCTACACTTCAGCAAGAATCTTAATTCCACATTGCAGGTTTCCAGCTCTATCCATTCACATCACATTTTTTCACATGTTACCCAATTTAGTACTACTTAGTACTTTTCGTACACATATGTACGAATTTTCAAAACTGCCTCCATATTTCAATCTTACACTCCAACAATAATCTTAAATTCAAATTTCAGATTTATAGCTCTATACGTTCATCCCATTCAAAATTGTACCAAATTTAGTACCATTTAGTACTTTTCGTACACATAAGTACGAATTCCCAAAACCATTTCCTTATATCAGCATCACTTCCCATCCTTTATTACCATACAAAATTTCAAGATATTCAAAATATACAATTGGTACTAAATTTAGTAACTGTTAGTACTTTTCGTACATTTATAGGTCGAATTTCCAAAAAACACATTGGTACACCTTTCTACCTCTCCATCAGTGACCATCATTCCTAATTTCAGAATTCTAGCTCTACAAATGATAATTAGTACCTTTTAGTACTTTTCTTACCGTTCTAATTCGAATTTCCAAAATCCAGATTTCTAGATTCTAGCTCCAGCCGTTTAGCCTGGAGGTTGATTATCAGTCAGTCAGTGAGTCATTATTACTCAACTCTTTTATAAGTATAGATATATGTTCAAATGTATACAGAAATATGAAAATTTGTTTGAATTGAATTTGTTTGAAAGACACACACACACAGTTGCACTCACACACCGACAAAATAAATGCAAGATATATGCCCTGCCAGCATTTGGAAGTGAGTCTCTCACTCCCTCGCCTAAGACATCACTCCGGAGACACCCCAAGGAGACACTCCAATTTCTATAGCATTATTATGATAACCTTTTATCGCGTATGCCGCCACTTCGGAGTGACTTCAGAGTTACTTCCAAGGCAATTGTTTACATTTATTTAATAATTCAACACATATGGAACAATATGGAACATTTTTCTATCTGATGATTATATGAGACGGTAGTGCAGAGGTAAGCTTTGCTCTCTGACGATCCGGGTTCGCTTCCCAAGTCAGACAACAAAATAGCATCACATTTTTAAAATGACAACATTTATTTTGTCGGAAGGCGGAAATTCCAAAGAATAAATTCTCTAAAAGAGCGTACTTAAAAAAATAAAAATATAAATAGAAAAAATATTTATTTTTAATTCCAAGAACTATCGCGGAAATGATCTCCAAGACGTGTCCCTGGAGTGACTTCCAAGACGTCACGCCGGTGAGGTTCATTTCATCATAACGAAGGTCACTTCACGGTGGCTTCCCCGACTATCGGCGCGACTGTTTTCATCGCACCGGGCGACACGCCTAAACCACTTCCGCGATCGTTTGTGCTTGCATGTAATGGGCCAGCTAAGTAAGTAAGGTAGATTTCTGTAACATCACAGTTAACCATCTTAATTGGTTCTCTTTGGACAATGACACGAACACACAGAGAGGAAGTTCATTATGGGTGCGTGTATGAAAACGTTTTGCGGTCTTAAAATCATTTTGGACTTATTACGGAAATCTCTGCTATAAACAAGACTATAAACACAGCTGTGACCGGCTATGTTAAATGAGACATGATTGGGTGTTTGTTGTTTCAGTTCTTGTTGTGTTTCAATATCCATCTTCTTTGTTGCTGTTTGTCGTAATTGTCGTCATTGTCACATTATACCCTGCAAACATTTGGAAGATTGTTGGACGATTTTTTGATCAGATTATTCTTCAATATATTGACCAGTCTTTTAAAATAAATACAGACCAAGTAATGGCTAAGTTTAACATCAACAAGTAAAAAAGTATCAGTCGGCTTTGCCGACAGAGATATATGTACCCTCAGTCTTTGTGGATTGAAAATATTTTTTTCCGAAAAATGTATGAGCGTATGAACCGACAGAAATATGCATTGGATTAAAGCTCAAAAATCTGCGGGGGATATTGATAGATAGGGCTTTTTTACCATACTAGCCTACAAAAAGCATAATATCGGGCCAATATGGAAACCTTCGGTAAAAATGTCCAAAGGATCCTCGAACAGACCCTTAACTACACAAAAATGTTGAACATTTGTATGGGTGGTACCCCAAGGATTGGACCGATAGGGCCCAAATGTTAACATAAACTAAGCTTGGACAAAATATTTCGAGATCGATCTGCGTATGAACCGACAGAAATATGCATTGGAATAAAGCTCAAAAATCTGCGGGGGATATTGATAGATAGGGATTTTTTTTACCATACTAGCCTACCAAAAGCATAATATCGGGCCAATATGGAAACCTTCGGTAAAAATGTCCAAAGGATCCTCGAACAGACCCTTAACTACACAAAAATGTTGAACATTTGTATGGGTGGTACCCCAAGGATTGGACCGATAGGGCCCAAATTTGAACATAAACTAAGCTTGGACAAAATATTTCGAGATCGATAATTTGGATCAAATCGATTGGTTCGTTTGTGAGATATTGCGTTTTTCATTTTAGCGAATATTTTCGAACTTTTTTGGGAGAGGTACCGGAAGCAGTGGACCTATAAACAGTACCTTCGTATTTCGTGTAATATTAGAAGAACTATTACGATATCCAAAGTGTGAACGAACGCATAAGGGCTTTTACTTCTTTCGGGCTGTTTTCTTAAGAAGTATGGACTTGCCCCTGATAAAAACTTTTACTGTCGTAATTGAGGCAGAGAATGCAAGATGCTTCAACAAAAATCAAAATGATTCGAGAGCAGGTCCTAAAGTGAATTTATCTAAAATTTTGTGTGGGAGGTACTTGAAGGAGTGAACAAAACAAATATAGTCCATATTCGAACCTGATCTATATCTGGTAAATATATAAGGATGTGCAAAGTATCGACCAAATCGGTCACTCCCATCCAGAATTATCGTGCGAACAATTTTTCCGAACATTTTTGAACTTTTTTGGAGGAGGTACCTGAAGGAGTGGACCGATATTATTTATCTTCGAACTTATAATAAGTTTGCACAAAATATTACTAAGGTCACTTTTTGGACCGAATCGGTAGATCCTTTCGAGGGTTATCTTGCGCTCCAACCACAACACACGGTATCATAGGTGTTTTTTGTACCTTTCAGGCTATTTTCTCAGGAAGTATGGACTTGCCCCTGATGAAACTTATAGCATCTTACGGGGGGCAGTGAATACAAGTTGCTACAACAAAAATCAAAGTGATTCGAGAACAGGTCCTAGACTGAACTTTTAATTTAATTTTTTTTTATTTGACAAACACATGGCCCATAGGGCCATGAGCGGTTCCAAAAACAGCTATACAATAACTGTGTATTGTACCTCCAGAAATTTTATGTGGGAGGTAACGGAAGGAGTGGACCGATATAACCCATCTTCGAACTTAAACTAAGTTTGAACAAAATAATGCGAAAGCCAAATTTTGGACCGAATCGGTTGATCCGTTCGAGAGTTATCGTGCGCTCCAGCCAGCCAGACAGGCAGACAGACAGACGGACATGGCTAAATCAACTCCAAATTGTCTGAAACACATTTCGTCCAAACATACTTGGGGTCTAAAACCATTATTTCGATGAGGCACATTTTGCCCGTATGAAAATGTATATACCCTCGTTAGCATAAATGCTGAGGGTATAAAAACTGTCCGTGGTCGGAACTTCGGGAACCAATAAAGAACATTTGACAACCACCATTGTCTCGAAAATTAATTTGCTAGCCGATGCATTTATAAGTTTAGCAAATATAGCGATTATAAAAGCAACAGGCCCCCGAAATCCATGAAGAAATATATAGCATTTTGGACCACGGGACATTCCTAAATATTTTCTGAGAATTTCATGAAATTAGGTTCAGTAGTTTTGAAAAAATAATGTATTGAAAAGGGTGGTCGTGGTCATCAGTTTTCAAGATATAACACATTTAAAAAAGTAGGTGTGGTCCGGTATTTTGGCTTCAAATATGTACATGTATGTACAGGGACACCGCCAGGTACTATATAACCTTCCAAATGCTGAACGGGCTTTGTTCAGTCTGCACGCAGAGAAAAAATATTTTTCGGTTTTGTTGGAACAAAACTATCTACTTTGGTTCCAAAAATGTGTTTGTTTTGTACAAACATTGTAATCCAAATCCAAAAAAAACATCTTTTGTTCCGAACATAGAAAACAAAAAAAAACTTTCGAATGTCCGCAATATTGTAAAAATCGTTAACAATACCGATTGTAGGAACAATCATAATCTAATTTTTTTACAAAACATATTGTCAGCCCTGAAAACCAGATAATACATTTTTTGATTTGAGTGTATATACTTCTCATATACACTTTCCACACAACTTTGATATAAATATCGCGTATAATATTACGAGCATTGATGAACGTAATACATGGTTTGCTACTTTAGCTGACAACAAAGCAAACAAAAAACCACAAACAGCCACCACAACATAAGGAATAATTAAACACCATAACAAACATGAAAAGGAAAGGAGAATGAAATAAAGAAGAAGAATGAAACAAAACAGAAACAAATAAAAACAAGAGTCTCATTGTTGGTATACACACACACAAAAACAAAGATAAAGGCAGCATGTCATACAAACACCACAACTCACCAAAATTGTTTTTTCAACACGGCATCGAATAGCGAAAGAAGAGAAAAAAATTTTCGAAGAAAAGAGAGAAATATTGTTCAGTTGACACAAACTATTTTTGGATTTAACAAAAGCGATTGTTGGATTCACAATACTACATAAGGAATCCAACAAAATGTTAACAATACATATTTTGCTCTTGGAATATTGTTGGATCAAACATATTTTTTTCTCTGCGTGTGTATAATACATACTTTCCAATATCGCCATCATTTGATATGATCGATCCAAGGTAACAGAAAGATTGCACATATGTTACTTCCGACCCTTTTATTTTTAATTTGTTCGATGAAGTGTTGTTTATGCACATCGCATTTGTTTTTTGTATATTTATTTCTAGGCCCATTGACTCTGCTATATCCACCAAGTCATTTATTTTTGTTTGCATGTCGCTGAATTTGTGTGATATTAGGCAGATATCGTCCGCGAAGTCAAGGTCCTCTAAATGATCATGTAGCTTCCATACTATTCCTCTTTTCTTCTGGCATACTTTTGTCACGATTTCGTCCAAAACAACAGCAAAAAGGAGTGGTGATAGAGGACATCCTTGTTTCATTCCAGCGTTTGTTGTAAACGTTTCGCTTTGCATCCCATTGTGTATAACATGTAGCGTTGATCCGTCGTTCGTTTCATTATATTTATTATTTTTAGTGTTACACCTCTAATGCGCAGGCACTCCCATATGGCGTTTCGTTTAATAGAATCAAATGCCTTTTGGAAGTCGATAAACACCTGGTATAATGGAGCTCGCCATTCAATTGACTGGTCAATTATGATTCGTAGTGTGTTGATCTGGTCGACGCAGCTGCGATGTGGTCGAAACCCTGCCTGTTCTTCTCTTAAAGTTTCCTCCACACATTCCAACATTTTATTTATTAAAATTGCAATAGTTTTGTAGATAGTATTAAGGAGAGTTATCCCTCTCCAATTGTCACAAATGGTTGGATCGTTTTTTTTTTGGTAGTTTAATTACCGCGCCTTTTGTCCACGAATTTGGTATCTCTTCATTACACCAGGCGTGATGAATATATGGGTAGAGAATTTCCGCAGAGACTGCAGTATTTGCTTGAATAATCTCAGGAGGTATACCGTCTTCTCCTGGTGCCTTGTTACGTTTTAGCTCCAGTATTGCCGAGTCGATTTCGTCAACAGTGGGAGAATTTTCTGATGTTGGGCAACTGCATCTGGGAATAATATTTGAAAGCACAGTCGGATTTGGAATATTGGTGTGTTCATTGATATTACTTATTGTTTCGAAATGCTCCTTCCATCTGCGGGTTTGGTCTTCAGTGTTTGTAAGTAGCTGGCCATTTATGTCTTTAATGACGGTGTTCCGCTTCGGATTTTTGTTGGAAATGCGGTTTATAAGATTATGCAGTTCTCTTACGTTGTGCGTTGCTGCTACTGCTACTTCTGCGTCTTTTGCCATATTCTCGAAGTATTTTCGTTTGTCTGCTCTAGCTGATTTCTTCACTGCTTTCGCCGTGTCCTCGTATCTCTCCTTGAGATTTGAATTTTCAAGTTTTTGCAGCTTTAAGGTATTTCTCTCCTGTATGAGGTTCCAGGTGTTGTCTGAAATCCATCGCTTCCTATCTGTTTTCTGTTTGTATCCGATTGCTTGGACAGCTATATTCTTAATTTGGGTACATGTTCTTTCCCATGGTGTTTCTGTCGTTGGAAGCATTCCCGTAGTAGTTCGCCAACTTCTCCTTTTTTGGCTGCTCTCGCAGTTTAATGACATCCAGATGTTTTGTTTGGCGGTTGTAACTTTTCCTTTTGATATTTTTTAGTTTTATTTGTATCTCGGCGATTACTAGCTCGTGATCGCTGTCTATATCTGCACCTCTCTTCGTGCGCACGTCTAGCAGTGAGCTCCTTCACTTACGGCGAATGCAGATGTGGTCTATTTGATTTCGGGAATGGCCATTGGGGTGGGACCATGTGTATTTGTGTAATGCCTTGTGTGGAAATATTGATCCTCCAATAACTAGGTCAAACGTTTGGCAGATTTCTATCAGTCTTTCTCCATTTTTATTCTTTCTTCCAAGTGCATTCTTACCCATTACATGTGACAATCCATTGTTTTCGCTTCCAATCGTCGCATTAAAGTCTCCCACTAAGCAGAAGGATATCACGAAATGGTATATTTTTGAGAGTAGCAGTAATTTGGCTGTAGAATTCGTCTTTCATTTCATCCTCCGAATCCTCAGTTGGAGCGTAACATCGTGATGTGTTTCCTAATATCTGTCTGAAAACGTGCTGTTATTATTCGGTCGGAAATCGGCAACCATGTTTTCAAAGTTTTGCTTAAAGATTTGGCGATTATAAATCCGACACCACTTTCCCTGTGCTTTTCCTTTCCGCTGAACAGAATAGTGTTTCCATTACTGGATGTCTCTTCTCCTGTGCGGCACCATTGCATTTCACTTATTGCCAGAATGCCCAGTTAATATTTAGGAAATTGCGAATTGTACCACTCTTGATGTTTCACTAAGAGTCCTTACGTTCCATTGTCCAATCCTAATCCTTTTCCGAGTTCCAATATTCGTCAACGTTGAAGGGGGTTCATTTTCTCTTACTCTTTTCGAAGTTTCAGTAATCATTTGATTTTCAGATATGTAGGCGATTACCCTACAGTATCCTAGAATGGTCCTGTGGCTGCCAGATCATAGACTCCATCCCGACCAAAGTATATCACATTTCTTCAGCGAACCGCTTGATGCAAGGCCGGTATCCGCTTTTGCTGTACAAACACCGTCTTAGTAGACTCTACCGCGCTGTTTGTTATCCAAAGACAACCATTCCTGTTGATTCAACATCTGCTTGCCTATGGTACTAGAGGACCAGCTGCCGTCCTCTAGGCTAGATTTTGTTCACCCCCAGGTATTTTATTTCCCTGGTGCCCCAATTCGCCAATGGGAGGAATGGGAGGGTCCCGATGGAGGATCTAGCAATCCCCATACGGGTTTTGTGATATATAAAATATTTAAAAAAGTAAGCGTGGTTGGGTTTTTAGGCTCAAAAGAAGTACCTAGATTCTAGATAAATTTTCGTTATTATTGCAATGTAGCGTTTTTTAGTTTTTATAGAAAAGATAAAAATTGAAAATTGAAAAAGTGGGCATGGTAAAATTTGCTTTGCATAAAAAACCTAAGTCGGGTTTTGGCGAATATTTCACAAAAAGAATTATCCAAATCGGTCCAGCCATTACCAACAAACTACAATTGATTTTTATTTATAAACACATGTTTCAAGCTTCAAATGTTTAAAAGCATTTTTTTGAAAAATTAAATATAATTTTAAAATATTTACAACAACAACCCTGTACCATCCTACTTCTCTCTTCATTGCCTTTAATCATTAGATGAACAAATGTAGCAATAATGATGTTTGAAATTCGGATTATGAGGAGGGGTAGAACATTTCCACATGGCGATGGCTTTGATAGGCTAGAAAGAATGAAGAAATTGCCAACACTTTGGTGACCACCTTTTGCCAGTTGTTTACACAATTATTTAAATCTGGACAAGCGGAAAAACCCCTTAAGGGTACGAAAAATTTTATCTCTTATTTAGGGGTTCTTCAAAATTCGGAGGATGGGCATTAAGAACAACTACCCACTTTCGGGTAGTATAGGATGTGTTACAAAATATATGAACAAGTCAAACAAACAAATAGACAATAAGCCAATGTCATATTTAAAAGGTGTCCCAACTTCTGCCAATAATGCTCTACTTGCTGATTCAGCTTTTGGTCGACTAGCTTGGCCTTGTGTGTTTCTAAAAGCGACTTAAATGTGTGTTCTGAGAATATAAATATTACCCTCCTCTCTACCGGTTTCCTCCCTCTGCCCTCATCATTATTTTGCAATTTGTGTTGGACACTTAATTACGTTTACCTTAATCTAAACTGGGTAGTTATGTTGTATGCATGCAGTCGGAGGAGAAGCTAAGTTGAGATTTTTATTTGCCCTCTCAGCTAGAGATTATATTTACATATGGAAGTAGTCAGAAAGTGTTCTTCAAATGGTTTTTTCGTAGACAAACTAGCTGTTAATAAATTCACTTAAGTTGAAGAATTCTTTTCACATTTTATTCAGCGCCGTATCATGAAGGACATTCATTTGAATATTTTCTCGTTTTTTCAGATTTTTTGGTTTTAGCAAAAGCCAAAGAATGCGAAGACCACCCCCTGGTGACACACTAACACAAAGAGATTATTCTATCTGAAGGTGGGAAGTGGAGCCGTTATTTAACTTTCAGTGTTAGGTGAAAGAAATTGGAACCGCATTTTGGTGAACTTTTATCAGTTGGCGGTATGAAAAGGACAGAAAATTAATTGGATTTGTAATCAAAAATATTCCTAAAATTATGGTGGGTCCTTCAAATATCCAGGTTTATTTCCGTAATGGAACTTGAAAATATATTCTTTAACAATTCAGGTTTATTTCTGTAATGTACTTTGAAAATATATTCTTTAAAAATCCAGACCTTGAATAAAAACTACTTACTTAGCTGGCCCATTACAGGACACTTGTTCCATAGACCGAACTAAGAAAAGATGTCCAATTCTCTCTGTTTAGAGCTTCGCTTTCTGGAATACCGCGCATTGTCATCTGTTCATCCACTTGTTTGCGCCATCTATTCTTTGGTCTGGCAATTCTGCTTGTACCGCCATGTGGCTCGAATTTATACGCGTTTTTAGCGGGTTCATCATCGCTCATTCTTATTATATGGCCTAGCCAACGCAATCGCTGCATCTCGATACGTTTAACTATATTGATGTCGTTGTATAGCAGATACAGCTCGTGTTCATAGGACGTCGATATTCACCGTCAACGCAGATCGGTCCGTAGATCTTTCGAAAAATTTTTCTCTCAAAAACGCCAAGCACTGCTTTATCTGCTTGCGCAAGTACCCTGGCTTCGGAACCATACATCAGCACGGGTAGTATCAGTGTTTTGTAAAGCGTTATTTTTGTTTGGCGAGCTGTGGCTTTGTTTTTAAATACAATACAATTCTTCTTTTTATTTCACAACTGATGTCGTTTGTTGTGTTTACGGCGGTGCCGAGGTATACGAAGTCTGTTACTACCTCAAAATTATAGGAACTAACTTCAACAGTTGGACCGATCTCAATGGACGCATTGCGCGTCGACACCATCAGCTTGGTCTTCTCGCCGTTTACCGCCAGACACACTTTAGCAGATTCTTCTTCGACCTTCATAAAGGTATCGGTTACTTCTTTTACTGATCGTCCTATGATGTCTATATCATCAGCATAAGCAAGTAACATGTGGCTATTGGTGTAAATTGTGCCACTTCTTTTGACGTTTGCCTCTCGTATAGCCTTTTCTAGCAGGATGTTGAAAAGAACACACGAAAGGCTGTCTCCTTGCCTGAAACCTCTTTTGGTACAAAACTCTACGGAGAGGTTCTTTCCTCTTTTAATTGAAGATCTTTTGTCAGTTAGAGTCATTTTACAAAGCCGAATGAGCTTTGCGGGGATACCAAATTCGGACATTGCTTGGAATATCTTTGAACGTTGCGGGCTGTCGAAGGCTGCTTTATAATAGACAAAAAGGTGGTAGGTGTCGATCTGCATCTCTTGGGTCTTCTCCAGGATTTGCCGCAGGGTAAATATCTGGTCAATGGTGGACTTGCCAGGTCTAAAGCCGCATTGGTATGGTCCAATTTTTTCGTTGACCATGGGCTTTAGTCGTTCGCACAATATCCCTGACACTTTCTTGTAGGTGATAGGGAGAAGACTTATGCCCCTATAGTTGGAGAATAAAGTCTTATCTCCTTTCTTATGGACAGGACACAGGATGCTCAATTTCTAATAGTCGGGTACGCGTTCTTCCTGCCAGATGGAGCTACCTAGCTGATGCATACACCTTATCAGCGTGTCGCTTCCAGTTTTAAACAGCTCGGCTGGTAGGCCATCAGCTCCTGCTGCCTTATTATTCTTCACCTGGTTTATTGCTGTCTTTACCTCATCTTGGCCGGGTGGTATACATTCAACACCATCTTGTGGGATTGGATCTGTGGTATCTTCGCAAACTTCGATACTATTGGATACCAGCAGTTTGGAAAAATGCTCTTTGCCTGCTGCCTTAGCACACAATCTCTATCAGTTACCAAATTACCTTGCTGGTCTCTACAGGAGGATATACCAGTGCCAAAGCCATCAGTTTGATGTTTCACTCTTTGGTAGAATTTTCGGACTTCATTCTGTCTCCTGTACATCTCGATTTGTTAACAATCCCGCTTTTTCATCTCTCTCTTTTTCATGCGGCAAAGACATTTCTCCTCTCTCCTTTTCTCCCGATATCTCTCTCTTGCACTACGTGCTGCTACTGATTGTAAAGTATCCCTATAGGCCGCATTTGCGGGGATACCAAATTCGGACATTGCTTGGAATATCTTTGAACGTTGCGGGCTGTCGAAGGCTGCTTTATAATAGACAAAAAGGTGGTAGGTGTCGATCTGCATCTCTTGGGTCTTCTCCAGGATTTGCCGCAGGGTAAATATCTGGTCAATGGTGGACTTGCCAGGTCTAAAGCCGCATTGGTATGGTCCAATTTTTTCGTTGACCATGGGCTTTAGTCGTTCGCACAATATCCCTGACACTTTCTTGTAGGTGATAGGGAGAAGACTTATGCCCCTATAGTTGGAGAATAAAGTCTTATCTCCTTTCTTATGGACAGGACACAGGATGTTCAATTTCTAATAGTCGGGTTCGCGTTCTTCCTGCCAGATGGAGCTACCTAGCTGATGCATATACCTTATCAGCGTGTCGCTTCCAGTTTTAAACAGCTCGGCTGGTAGGCCATCAGCTCCTGCTGCCTTATTATTCTTCACCTGGTTTATTGCTGTCTTTACCTCATCTTGGCCGGGTGGTATACATTCAACACCATCTTGTGGGATTGGATCTGTGGTATCTTCGCAAACTTCGATACTATTGGATACCAGCAGTTTGGAAAAATGCTCTTTGCCTGCTGCCTTAGCACACAATCTCTATCAGTTACCAAATTACCTTGCTGGTCTCTACAGGAGGATATACCAGTGCCAAAGCCATCAGTTTGATGTTTCACTCTTTGGTAGAATTTTCGGACTTCATTCTGTCTCCTGTACATCTCGATTTGTTAACAATCCCGCTTTTTCATCTCTCTCTTTTTCATGCGGCAAAGACATTTCTCCTCTCTCCTTTTCTCCCGATATCTCTCTCTTGCACTACGTGCTGCTACTGATTGTAAAGTATCCCTATAGGCCGCATTTTTCTCTTCGGTAGCAGCACGACACTCCTGGTCATACCATGGATTCCTTGGTGGAGGTCTCTGGTATCCAAGTACTGATTTTGCGGCTGTTTGCATGAAGTGGACAATGTTTTGCCATTGTCCTGATATGTTATCGGGGCGAGGAGTGCTTTGATTAAGCATATGGGCTAGTTGAGTGGAATATGCTGTGGCTATCTGTTGTGGTTGCAGCTTACCGATGTCCAACTTCCGTGTTGTGTCTGTTCGCACTTTGTTTGCAACGTTTAATCTGGTACGTACCTTTGCTGCAACAAGGTAGTGGTTCGAGTCTTGAATAAATATTCTTTAAAAATCCACGTCTATTTCTATAATGGTCCTGGAAAAATATTCTTTAAAAATTCACGTCTATTTCTATAACGGTCCCGGAAAAATATTCTTTAAAAATCCACGTCTATTTCTATAATGGTCCTGGAAAAAATATTCTTTTAAAATCCACGTCTATTTCTATAATGGCCCTGGAAAAAATATTCTTTAAATATCCATGTCTATTTCTATAATGTTCCTGGAAAAAATATTCTTTAAAAATCCACATCTATTTCTATAATGTTCCTGGAAAAAATATTCTTTAAAAATCCACGTTAATTTCTCTAATGGTCCTGGAAAAAAATATTCTTTAAAAATCCACATTAATTTCTGTAATGGTCCTGGAAAAAATATTTTTTAATAACGCACGTTAATTTCTTTAATGGTCCTGGGAAAAATATTCATTAAAAATCCACGTTAATTTCTGTAATGGTCCTAGAAAAAATATTCGTTAAAAATCCGAGTTAATTTCTGTAATGGTCCAGGAACAAATATTCTTTGAAAATCCACGTTAATTTCTGTAATGATCCAGGAAAAAATATTCTTTAAAAATCCACGTTAATTTCTGTAATGGTCCTGGAAAAAAATATTCTTTAAAAATCCACGTTAATTTCTGTAATGGTCCAGGAAAAAATATTCTTTAAAAATCCACGTTTATTTCTGTAATGGTCCTGAAAAAAAATATTGTTTAAAAATCCACGTTAATTTCTGTAATGGTCCTGGAAAAAAATATTGTTTAAAGATCCACGTTGATTTCTGTAATGGTCCTTGAAAAAAATTTTCTTTAAAAATCCATGTTTTTTCCGTAATGGTCTTGGAAAAAATATTGTTAAAAAATCCACGTTTATTTCTGTAATGGTCCTAAAAAAATATTCTTTAAAAATCCACGTTAATTTCTGTAATGGTCCTGGAAAAAATATTCTATAAAAATCCACGTTAATTTCTGTAATGGTCCTGGAAAAAAATATTGTTTAAAAATCAACGTTAATTTCTGTAATTGTCCTAGAAGAAAATATTCTTAAAAAATCCACGTTCATTTCTGTAATGGTCCTTGAAAAAATATTCCTTAAAAATTCACAATTATTACTCTAATGATCCTCGAAAAAAATATTATTTATTTCATTGATGTAATGGTCCTTAAAAAATATTCTTTAAACATGGCTGTTTATTGCTGTAATGGTCCTTCAAAAATTTATCTTTAAAAATCCACGTTTATTGCTGTGATGTTCGTTGAAAAATATTCTTAAAAATACACGTTACTTGCTGTGAATAATATTAAAATTTCCAATACATGTCCCTTTAAATGTTAATGATAACTTCACATTTAAGTTTTGTTGAAACATAATTAATGGCAACAAACTGTTTTCAACTATTTCAATTTGCAAACAGAAGGACTCATTATCTCCCAGCCTCAGCCAGAAAGCTCATAAATAAACGATGAATTCTGAGAAAGAATTAACCAGAGAAACGATTCAACAGATAATTGCAATTTGCACGTCTCTTATGACGTTTGCTGTTCATTCAGGCAAGCAGTCTTTTTTTAAGTCAGTTATACAGTCAAACAGTTTGTCGCTCAGTCACTCGCTCACTCACTCAATTATTACTTTGTCAATGACACAAGGTGATAAAAGGTCACCTGCGTGACAAAAGGTCATAAATGATTGCATGAAAATCTCTTCTGCCTTCAAAGCGACGAAGGTGGTAGCTTTGCAAAAACAAAACAAAGGGGGATTTGATTTGAATGGATTACAATTATTAAATGCATGAACAGTAAAAGCAACAATAAAATTACATGACGAACTTACTAAGTGACTGACTGAATGGTTTACTGGCCACGTGCTTGTGCTTAGTGATGAGGATTTTTTTTTTGTATTTCGATTGGGTGGCTAGTTATCCAAATAGCTTGTGGTCAGATATACACTTCTGGCTAAGGAACCAAATGACCCAGTAATTCATCATACGAAATTGACTTTGTAATCTGTGGTCTACGTGTTTGGAATTGGTTTGTGTTGGATCTCATAAATTCCGAAAATTCCCAATGAATAGACAAAAATTAAAGAGAAATTGAGTTTGTTTGCAAATGGATTTCAAATCTCAAACAAATACTTTGTGATTTAGTTGACACAAGAACTATTAAAAGATTTTCCTGAATTTGCTTTTGTGTTGGTTGGTAAAATGCAATTACATTCAACTTTTTGTAATGTTGTATACAAGTGATGCCATAGTTTGTTATGTCTTAAAAATGTAATTTTACAAAAATACATTTAAAATACAAAATCCGAATTATGTATGCCTTTGAATTATCGCGGTTTATAAGATCTCAATACGACCCATGATGCTCCTAAGAAGTTTGCGACAACTGGAAATTGATTTAAAAATATTATACATATACAGCACGTTTGAGGAGATAATCTTAAAAATATATTTTAAAAATCCACATAAACCAAATACACTTTATAGAACTGAGATTGCCTTGAGCATTTTTACGTTCAAATGGAGGAGCCGAAGCTTGAAAATATTTTTGAAATATCTAAGCCTAATTATATAAATAGATAAAGTGTTTTTAGAGGAGGAGGAGAGAATTGTTAAATATTCCTAACAACAACTACAATATTTTTAAGATATTCTTAAAAACTCTCAATTCAGCGTTATTTTTGTTTGACGAGATGTGGCTTTCGTTTTAAACTGCTTACTTAAACCAAAGTATCATCTGTTGACCAATACAATTCTTCTTTTTATTTCACAACTGATGTCGTTTATTGTGTTTACGGAGGTGCCGAGGTTACTACCTCAAAATTATAGGAACCAACTTCCACATTTGGTCCGAGCTCAATGGACGTGTCGACACCATAAATTGGTCTTCTCACCGTTTACCGCCAGACCCACTTTAGCAGATTCTCCTTCGACCTTCATAAAGGTATCAGTTACTTCTTTTACTGATCGTCCCATGATGTCTATATCATCAGCATAAGCAAGTAACATGTGGCTAGTGGTGTAGATTGTGCCACTTCTTTTCACGTTTGCCACTCGTATAACCTTTTCTAGCAGGATGTTGAAAAGATCACACGAAAGGCTGTCTCCTTGCCTGAAACCTCTTTTGGTACCAAACTCTTCGGAGAGGTTCTTTCCTATTTTAACTGAGGACCTCGTGTCAGTTAAAGTCATTTTACGTAGCGGGATGAGCTTTGCGGGGATACCAAATTCAGACATGGCTTGGAATACCTTTGAACGTAGCGGACTTTTGAAGGCTGATTTATAATCGACAAAAAGGTGGTAAGTGCCCATCTGCATCTCTTGGGCCGTCTCCAGGATTTACCGCAGGGTAAATATCTGGTCGATGGTGGACTTGTCAGTTCTAAAGCCCCATTGGTAAGGTCCAATTATTTCATTGACCATGAGCTTTAGTCGTTCGCACAATATCCCTGACACTATCTTGTAGGCGATAGGGAGTAGATTTATGCTCCTATATTTGGAGCATGAAGTCTTATCTCCTTTTCTTTGAACGGGACACAGTATGCTCAGGTTACAATCGTCGTGTCACCTCCGGTTTTCAGCAGCACGGTTGGAAGGCCATCAGCTCCTGCTGCCTTATTCTTCAGCCGGTTTATTGCTGTCTTTACCTCATCTTGGCCGGGCGGTATACATTCAATACCATCTTCTGGGATTGGATCTGTGGTATCTTCGTCGACTTCGCTACTATTGGATACCAACAGTTTGGAAAAATGCTCTTTCCATATCCATAGCACACTATCTGTATCAGTTACCAAATTACCTTGCTGATCTCTACAGGAAGATGTGCCAAAGCCATCAGTTTGATGTTTCACTCTTTGGTAGAATTTTCGGACTTCATTCTGTCTACTGTTCACACTCTCGCTTTTCCATCTCTCTCTTTTTCCTGCGGAAAAGACGTTTCTCCTCTCTCCTTTTCTCCCGATACCTCTCTCGTGTAAAGTAGACCTATATGCCGCATTTTTCTCTTCGGTAGCAGCACGACACTCCTGGTCATACCATGGATTCCTTGGTGGAGGTCTCTGGTATCCAAGTACTGATTTTGCGGCTGTTTGCATGGAGTGGACAATGTTTTGCCATTGTCCTGATATGTTATCGGGTCGAGGAGTGCTTTGATTAAGCAATTGGGCTAGTTGAGTGGAATATGCTGTGGCTATCTGTTGTGGTTGCAGCTTACCGATGTCCAACTTCCGTGTTGTGTCTGTTCGCACTTTGTTTGCAACGTTTAATCTGGTACATACCTTTGCTGCAACAACGTAGTGGTCCGAGCCTTGAATAAATATTCTTTAAAAATCCACGTCTAGTTCTATAATGGTCCTGGAAAAAATATTCTTTAAAAATCCACGTCTATTTCTATAGTGGTCCTGGAAAAAATATTCTTTAAAAATCCAGGTCTATTTCTATAATGGTCCTGGAAAAAATATTCTTTAAAAATCCACGTCTATTTCTATAATGGTCCTGGAAAAAATATTCTTTAA
Organism: Musca autumnalis; assembly: GCF_047663935.1. Taxonomy (NCBI): domain Eukaryota; kingdom Metazoa; phylum Arthropoda; class Insecta; order Diptera; family Muscidae; genus Musca; species Musca autumnalis. The sequence goes on from NW_027411644.1 coordinate 37,160,243, forward strand.
AAATCCACGTTAATTTCTCTAATCCACGTTAATTTCTGTAATGGTCCTGGAAAAAATATTTTTTAATAACTCACGTTAATTTCTGTAATGGTCCTGGGAAAAATATTCATTAAAAATCCACGTTAAGTTTTGTTGAAACATAATTAATGCCAACAAACTGTTTTCAATTATTTCAATTTGCAAACAGAAGGACTCATTATCTACCCCCCCCCCCCCCCCCCCCCCCCCCCCTCAACCATAAAGCTTATAAATAAACGATGAATTCTGAGGAAGAATTAACCAGAGAAACGATTCAACAGATAATTGCAATTTGCACGTCTCTTATCACGTTTGCTGTTCATTCAGGCAAGCAGTCTTTTTTTAAGTCAGTTATACAGTCAAACAGTTTGTCGCTCAGTCACTCGCTCACTCACTCAATTATTACTTTGTCAATGACACAAGGTGATAAAAGGTCACCACCGTGACAAAAGGTCATAAATGATTGCATGAAAATCACTTTGTTGCAAGTCTGCCTTCAAAGCGACGAAGGTGGTTGCTTTGCAAAAACAAAAAAGAGTGATTTGATTTCAATGGATTACAATTATTAAAAATATGAAGCAGTAAAAGCAACAATAAAATTACATGACAAACTTACTAAGTGACTGACTGAATGGTTTACTGGCCACGTGCTTGTGCTTAGTGATGAGGATTTTTTTTTTTTTGTATTTCGATTGGGTGGCTAGTTAACCAAATAACTTGTGGTCAGATATACACTTCTGGCTAACGAACCAAATGACCCAGTAATTCATCATACGAAATTGACTTTGTAATCTGTGGTCTACGTGTTTGGAGTTGGTTTGTGTTGGATCTCATAAATTCCGAAAATTCCCAATGAATAGACAAAAATTAAAGAGAAATTGAGTTTGTTTGCAAATAGATTTTAAATCTCAAACAAATACTTTGTGATTTAGTTGGTACAAGAACTATTAGAAGATTTTCCTGAATCTGCTTTGTGTTGGTTGGTAAAATGCAATTACATTCAACTTTTTGTAATGTTGTATGCTATAGTTTGTTATGTCTTAAAAATGTTATTTTACAAAAATACATTTAAAATACAAAATCCCAATTATTTATGCCTTTGAATTATCACAGTTTATAAGATCTCAATACGATCCACGATGCTCCTAAGAAGTTTGCGACAACTGGGAATTGATTTAAAAATATTCTACAAATACAGCACATTTGAAGAGATAAACCAAATTCAGACATGGCTTGGAATACCTTTAAACGCAGCGGGCTGTCGACGGCTGCTTTATAATCGACAAAAAGGTTGTAGGTGTCGATCTGCATCTCTTGGGTCTGCTCCAGGATTTGCCGCAGGGTAAATATCTGGTCAATGGTGGACTTGCCAGGTCTAAAGCCGCATTGGTATGGTCCAATTATCTCGTTGACCATAGACTTTAGTCGTTCGCACAGTATCCCTGACACTATCTTATAGGCAATAGGGAGTAGACTTATGCCCCTATAGTTGGAGCATACAGTCTTATCTCCCTTCTTGTGGACGGGGCACAGGATACTCAGGTTCCAGATGGTGCTAACTAGGTGATGAATACACCTTATCAGCGTGTCGCATCCGGTTTTGAACAGCTCGGCTGGTAAGCCATCGGCTCCTGCTGCATTATTATTCTTCAGCCGATTTATTGCTCTCTTTACCTCATCTTGGCTGGGCGGTATACATTCTATACCATCTTCTGGGATTGGGTCGGTGGTATCTTCGTCTTCTTCGCTGCTATTGGATACCAACAGTTTTAGAAATGTTCTTTCCATATACTGAGCCTAAGCACACTATCTGAATCAGTTACCAAATTACCTTGCTGGTCTCTACAGGATAATGTGCCTAACCTGGAGACAGCCAGTTGCCCTTATGGATGTGGAGATGTTGAAATCTGGTGATGCTAACTACCATATTTTTTGCCGCTGCGAAGTCTATCAGCCTCATACCATTGTCAGATGTTTCACTGTGGAGACAGAATTTTCCGACTGTTGGGCCGAAGATATTTTCCTTTCCAATTTTTGCATTAAAATCGCCTAGAATAATTTTAATGTCATGGGCAGGACAACGGTTATATGTCTCTTCTAAGCGCTTATAAAATATATCTTTGGTCTGTTCGTCCTTGTCTTCAGTGGGAGCATGAGCACAAATAAAGCTGATGCTGAAGAATTTTGCTTTTATTCGAATTGTAGCAAGTCTTTCATTCACTGGTGTGAAGCCAAACCAAACTCATGTTTTGTGTCATGGCAGCTATAATACAGTGCGTCGCCTTTTGGTGTTGTTGTGACGCCTTTCCCATTCCATCGTATTTCCTGTATGGCAGTAATGTCGGCCTTGTACTTTTCAAGTAAATCTGCCAATGCGTAAACTACACCTTCTCTATAAAGAGTGCGAACATTCCAGGTTCAGATTCGCAGATTATGCTCCTTAAAACGTTTGCGGGGATCGTCAACTTTTGAGGGATTTGTTTTTCATTTCTTTTGTTTTTTCATAGTAGGCTGCTTTTTCTAGGGGAAAGTTACTAACCCTGCGCCCAAACCCAACCTTTTAAAGTTCTTATGGGTGAACGCGCGGCACATTTTAGCTCACTACCTTTAACCGGTGTTAAAGGCAGCTACCCCAAGTGACACCACGGGGAGGTTAGTGTCCACTTGAGATAAATCCTGGGCTTTGCCACGATAAAACCGGTCAGGACCGTTCCTTGGTATCTTCCATCCCCTAAGACGTAGATACTGCTTTAAAAACGAGAAATCTACGGTGCGTTAAACGATAGTGAGTTCAAAAGCTCTTTAAGAGCACTGGCAATAGTAGGACATTGGATTATCTCTTTATTTCTGGGAATGGTATTTAATAGTGGAAGATCCTAAACTTAAAGGTTTTAAAAGCTAAAAGCGGTAAAAAGTGAATCGACAACTAGGAAGAGAGGAATGTATAGAAGAAATCAATATTTAATATAGTGGTGTAACCTGGGGAACTGCCTTTAACACCCGTTGAAGGTAGTGAGCTAACATGTGCCACGTTGAAAACTTGGGTTTGGGCGTCGGGTTAGTAACCCTCCCATAGAAAAAAACAGACTACTATGAAAAAACTAAAGAAAAGAAAAACAAACCCCCGCAAACGTTTTAAGGCCCATGATCTGCGAATCTCTCACTGAAGACAAGGACGAACAGACCAAAGATATATTTTACGAGCGCTTAGAAGAAACATATGACCGTTGCCCTGCCCATGACATTAAAATCATTCTAGGCGATTTTAATGCCAAAATTGGAAAGGGGAATATCTGTGGCCCAACAGTCGGGAAATTCAGTCTACACAGTGAAACATCTGACAATGGTATGAGGCTGATAGACTTTGCAGCTGCAAAAACATGGTAGTTAGCAGCACCAGATTTAATCATCTCGATATTCATAAGGGTACCTGGCTGTCTCCAGATCAAAGATGTGATAGATGGAAAACATTCATCGAGCGTGTTGGATGTACGATCGTTCCGAGGCGCAAACATTGATTCGGACCACTACCTTGTTGCAGCAAAGATACGCACCCGGTTAAACGTAGCAAACAAAGTACGAACAGACACAACACGAAAGTTAGACATCGGTAAGCTGCAATCACAACATATAGCCACAGCATATTCCACTCAACTAGCCCAATTGCTTAATCAAAGCACTCCTCATCCCGATAACATATCAGCGCAATAGCAAAATATTGCGCACTCCATGCAAACAGCCGCAAAATCCATACTTGGATACTAGAGACCTCCACCAAGGAATCCATGGTATGATCAGGAGTGTCGTGCTGCCACCGAAGGGAAAAATGCGGCATATAGAGCTACTTTACAATCCGTAGCAACGCTTAGCGCACGAGAGAGATATCGGGAGAAAAGGAGAGAGGAGAAACATCTTTTCCGCAGAAAAAAGACGGAGATGGAAAAGCGGGAGTGTGAAAAAATCGAGATGTACAGGAACCAGAATGAAGTCCGAAAATTCTACCAAAGAGTGAAGCATCAAACTGATGGCTTTGGTACAGGCACATCCTCCTGTAGAGACCAGCAAGGTAATTTTGTAACTGATACAGATAGTGTGCTCAGGATATGAAAAGAACATTTTTCAAAACTGTTGGTACCCAATAGCTGCGAAGACGACGAAGAAACCACAGACACAATCACAGAAAATTGTATTGAATGTATACCGCCCAGCCAAGATGAAGAATAATAAGGCAGCAGGAGCCGATGGCTTACCAGCCGAGCTGTTCAAACCGAAGGCGACACGCTGATAAGGTGTATTCATCATCTGGTTAGCACCATCTGGCAGGAAGAACGAGTACCTGAGTATCCTGTGCCCCGTGCACAAGAAGGGAGATAAGACTGTATGCTCTAACTATAGGGGCATAAGTCTACTCCCTATTGCCTACAAGATCATGTCAGGGAACGAACGACTAAAACCTATGGTCAACGAGATAATTGGACCTTACCAATGCGGCTTTAGACCTGGCAAGTCCACCATTGACCAGATATTTACCCTGCGGCAAATCCTGGAGGAGACCCAAGAGATGCAGATCGACATCTACCACATTTTTGTCGATAGCCTTCGACAGCCCGCTGCGTTCAAATGTATTCCAAGAAATGTATGAATTTGGTATCCCCGCAAAGCTCATCCGGCTTTGTAAAATGACTTTAACTGACACGAGGTGCTCAGTTAAAATAGAAAGAACCTCTCCAAAAAGTTTGGTACCAGAAGAGGATTCAGACAAGGAGAGAGCCTTTCGTGTGGTCTCTTCAACATCCTGCTGGAAAAGGTTATACGAGAGGCAAACCTCAAAAGAAGTGGCACAATCTTCACCAATAGTCACATGTTACTTGCTTATGCTGATGATATATACCTACATCATGGGCCGATCCGTAAAAGAAGTAACTGATACCTTTATGAAGGTCGAAGGAGAATCTGCTAAAGTGGGTAAACGGTGAGAAGATCAAGTTGATGGTGTCGACGCGCAATGCGTCCATTGAGCTCGGACCAACTGTGGAAGTTGGTTCCTATAATATTGAGGTAGTAAAAGACTTCGCCTACCTCGGCACCTCCGTAAACACAACAAACGACATCAGTTCTTCTCAAACAAAAATAACGCTCTACAAAGCACTGATACTACCCGTGCTGATGTATGGCTCCGAAGCCTGGGTACTTGCGCAAGCAGATATGGCAGTGCTTGGTGTGTTTGAGAGAAAAATTCTTCGAAAGATCTACGGACCAATCTGCGTTGAGGGCGAATATCGACTTCGCATGAACCACGAGCTGTATCTGCTATACAACGACATCAATATTGTTAAACGTATCGAGATGCAGCAATTGCGCTGACTAGGAAATTTAATAAGAATGAGCGATGATGAACCCGCTAAAAAGGCTTATAGATACGGATCGCTTGGCGGGGCACGCAGAATTGGCAGGCCAAGGAATAGATGGCGCAAACAAGTGGATGAAGCGATCCAGAGTGCGAAGCAACAAATAGAAAGAAATGGAGATCTTTTCTTAGTTCGGCTATTGGAACAAATGTTCTTTAATGGGCCAGCTAAGTAAGTAATTAAGATCAATTTGGTTGGCCTATTGATGAATATTATATCCCACACAAAATTATTAAATCCAAATCTAGTTAATTAAATTGAATTCTCATTTTTTACTTTCTCCCTCCTGCTCTTTTCTCTTGTTTTTGATTTTATTTGTACCCTCTATAGGTTTAATAAATGCTAGTATTTTTAATCGACCATAATTCCCTTTAAATTAATATTTAACTAACGCTAATGAAAATGTTAATTCAACATCAGTAGTTTATTCAATAACCTGCTGTAATTATTTTGAGAAGTTTTAAGCTCTATAAATAACTGAAATTTGTGTGATAATTATTTTTATTATCCAATGATAATTATAATTTAATTCCAATATAAGGTTAATACCCTAGAGTGTTGAATAAATATTAAAGCCAAACATCGCTGCAGTATCAATGGAGAATTTAATAAACCGCAAAAGCGAATAACTGAAATTTGAGTAAAAAACAAAAATGATGGAAATATGAATGGAAATTAAATGGTGTATAAATCAATTTGGAAATTGGAATACAAGTCAATAATTGTTGTTAATATTGCTCTTCCACAGATTATTATGTCTATATATAAGTTGGCTAATGTAAAATACATACATAAATCGTATGGGTGTAAAGTTTTAAAGCACTTACACAAATTTTCGTAAAATATTATGATTGCTCTTTTTTTTCAAAAATAGTGTAATATAAAAACTCCACTCATATCAACTTGTTTCAACATTGTTGACTGCATGTTATTGTTTTTGACATTATCATCTAACATGTCATATTTATCATTTCTTCTTCTCTAGTTTTTACAGTAAATGACATCAAACAACAATGAAATGAATATTTGTCAAAAATATTATGAAATATTTGAATCTATTGTAAGTATGAAGTATATGTCATTACGTTCGTTAATAATCTACAATAATAGTTTCACTTGAAAGCAGAAATGTCATTTTGCCGCAGCATATTATCAAAATTGTAATACCATGGAAATGATGCTGAACAATAACAATTGTCAAATTTATCATCCATCAATCACATCATTGGGATACATTTTTCAATCAGTCATTCATTCAATATTTTTGCTATTCAAAACATATATTGTGTTGGAGAGATTGATGGAAAATAAGAGGAAACTGTCGCAGTGGATACATTAGGCATACAAATATGGGGGATGTGGATATATGGGACATTTCAGAAAAAAATATTTCCTGAGATAATAAGAGGCTTTTAACTAGAAACGTTTTATCATAAACCAACAGACCACTAATTGTCAAATTTTTAAAGACTAATCTTTCATTTTGACCACTAAACGACGATATTAACAATATTATATTTAAACATTTTGCAATAAGAGTTGACTTATAAAATATATTTTATGAAGAATAAACAAAACATTTTTAATTATATTTTATACAGAATATTTTGAAGTAAATTTTTTAAAAAATATTTCCTTTTTCAATCTTTTCACTAAGCGAGGATTTAAAAAAAAATAATAAAAATATTTTAAACATGTATTTAAAAAATATTTTTCGACTTATTCAGTAAGCTAGGATTTTCTTAAAAATGTTTTACCAATGTGTTCACTATGCTAAAAATTTTAAACAAATATTTTTTTTCCAACTTTACCACTAAGCCTGGATTTTGCATAAACAAAATAACTAGCTTTTCAATTTCTCCACTAAGCGCAGATTTTTAATTTTTTTAACTTATACACTAGACGCGGATTTTTTACAAAATATTTTTTAAATTATTCTGCTAAGCGTGGATTCTTTTTCTACTAGGCGTGGATTTAAAAAAATACAGTTTTTTTTCCAATTTTTCTACTTGGCGTGGATTTTTCAATTTTTCAACCAAGCGTAAATTTTTTAAAAAATATTTGTTTGTTCAAAATATATTTTGATCCAGGATTAAAAAAAACAATTATTTCAATTTTTCCAATAGTCATGATTTTTTAAAAAAAATATATTTTTTTAATTTTTCTACTTTGCGCGGATTTTTTAAAAAATATTTTTTTTTCAATCTTTTAATAGGCACGGATTTTTTTAAAAATATATATTTTTTAGGAGGGTTGGCGTTTTTTGTTTGGGAAGACGACTTCTATTTTGTTTTTCAAAATAGTCAGGCTTAATCCCATAGTCGTTGTTTTAATATTTTATTAAAACAACTTTAATTTATTAGTGGGAAAAAAAATTGGCGATGTTTACCAAGGGGTAAGGCAGGGAATACTTAGTTTCAGATCTCGCCACAGATCTTCATCAGTTCCCTTATTTCTTGTTTTTCAACAAGAAACTTTTTATACCCAAGTGTCAATTGCTAGCTCAAATAGATACGTGCGCAAAGAAACACTCTGATCGAAAATTTCTTTGGGACTACCTAAACTCTAGCAACTTCACTTGGAAACAAAACCAAATTTTTCCCACTGCACACTTTCCCACTAATAAATTAATGTTGTTTTAATAAAATATTAAAACAACGACTATGGGATTAAGCCTGACTATTTTGAAAAACAAAATAGAAGTCGTCATCCCAAACAAAAAACGCCAACCCTCCTAATTGTGAGACCGGGCACCGTCAAAAAGTTGTTTATTGCTGTAGTATGCAATACCAACAAATTAGTTATGTGCTTTTTCGTCGAGAATCGACGAACGCATAGCAGTGGGAAAAATTTGGTTTTGTTTGCAAGTGAAGTTGCTAGAGTTTAGGTAGTGCCAAAGAAATTCTCGATCAGAGTGTTTCTTTGCGCACGTATCTATTTGAGCTAGCAATTGACACTTGGGTATAAAAAGTTTCTTGTTGAAAAACAAGAAATAAGGGAACTGATGAAGATCTGTGGCGAGATCTGAAACTATAGTCTTCCCTGCCTTACCCCTTGGTAAACATCGCCAATTTTTCCCACTAATAAATTAAAGTTGTTTTAATAAAATATTAAAACAACGACTATGGGATTAAGCCTGACTATTTTGAAAAACAAAATATATTTTTTAAATATTACTACGTTGCGTGAAATTTTTAGGAAATATTTATTTTTTCATTTTTTCTGTTAGGTGTGGATTTTTTAAAAATATATTTTTTCAGTTTTTCTACTAGGCGTGAATTTTTAATTTTTTTTCAATTTTTCTAATAGGCTTGGATTATTAAAAACATATTTTTTTCAATTTTTCTACTAGGTGTGGATTTTTAAAAAATTTGCTCTTTTTTCAATTTATTTATTTTTTAAATTTTATTTAAATATTTAAACAAATTCGACTAGGCGTGGATGTTTAAAAAAAATATTTTTTGCTTTTCAAAATAGTCAGGCTTTATCCCATAGTCGTGGATTTTTTTAAAATTTTTTTTTTTTTCATTTTTTCTACTAGGCATGGCACTGTGGTCGAACTTGTATGGGAAGAGCGGCCAAAAATACTTCCTGAGCAGATAACAATACGAAAATTTCAGTAAAGGCTAGTTTAGCAACACAAATAAAAAGAAGCAAAAAAAAATCAATATAGGTCCAAGGTTAGGTATACCCCCATAGAACGGTACCCCCTGATTTCAGGCATTTTGGGGGTCTTGACCACATCTTTCAGTGAAATTTGCTCAAATTTGGCTAGCGGTATTCCCTAGTGTTAGAAAACCTTCTAGCAAATTGTTTTTGAACTGGGTCCACGTTTTGAAAGGGTCCCCATGTAATTGTACCGCCCGATTTTCGGAATTTTGAGGGTTTCATATAAGTAATTAAATCGAAATGGCCGAAATGCCACTTAATCTTCGTAGATGTTGGCGCCCCCCAGAAAATTGTCGATTAATGTAGGTCCACCCTTTCATTTTGTCCCCATAAATAGGTACCGCCCAATATTCGGTATTTTTAGGGTTCTAGCCGTAATAATCAATCAAAATGGCTGAATTTTTCAAATTTTACATTGAAGACCACATTTTAACGTATCCTTCATATAACTGAACCTGACAATGCCTCTTCTATATATTTAAAAAACTGAAATGTATCACCTGCACATTTGAAAAAATGACAAGAACACCCTGAAATGTACGCTTAGTATTTTGGGAACCAGTTCCAAAGATGCGGAAAGATGCAGCTGAAAGTTTGAAAAATATAATCGCTAGACTACTACTGATCTTTTAAAAAAATTTCGTTAGGGGGAAAGAGGGGGAACATAATTAAAACTTTACATGAAATTGAATTATATTGAAGAAATGACATTACAAAAGTCCTTTAGTCAACACACGTATTCAATAATGAATCCCAAAAATTAATAAACACAAAACTGTATAAAAATTAAGTTAATACATTGTTTTTCAATATTCAAATTAAGTTTGGTCAATAAAGAGTTCATTTAGTTTGGTATTGATATTTTACTTTCACCTAGCTTTTGCACTGAATTCACCTAGAAATCCAACCTGATAAATGTTCTCTTTTTTGGTGCCATTCTCAAAGAGTATAGTAAGAAGTAATCCATAACAAATTTATTTTAGAGAAATTTAACATATTAGTAGTAGATATGAACACATTTGGTACCAAAACTTAGACTTTAATTTTTTAATTTTGGCCAATGGCAGCGACCACTGTGCGTGGGTTTTTTAAAACATTTTTTAAATTTTTCTACTAGGCGTGGATTTTTTAAAAAATATTTCTTTTTTCGATTTTTCTACTAGGCGTGGATTTTTTAAAAAATATATATTTTTTAATGTTTCAACTAAACGTGGATTTTTTAAAAAAGAATTTGTTCGATTTATCTTCTGAGCCTGGATTAAAAAAACATATTTTTTCAATTTTTTACTAGGTGTGGATTTTTGAAAAAAAAATTTTAAATTTTTCTACTAGGCATGGATTTTTTAAAAAATATATTTTTTGAATTTTGCTACTTTGCGATGCTTTTTTTGTTAAAAATTTTGTATCTTCAAATTTTTTTACTATGCGTGTATTTTTTAAAGATATTTTTTTTTTTTAATTTTTCTACTATGCGTGGATTTTTTAACAGATATTTCTTTTTTCGATTTTTCTATTAGGCGTGGATTTTTTAAAAAAATATTTTTTTCAATGTTTAACTAAGCGTGGAGTTTTTAAAAAAATATTTTCTTCAATGTTTTAACTAAGCGTGGAGTTTTTAAAAAAATATTTTTTTCAATGTTTTAACTAAGCGTGGAGTTTTTAAAAAAAATATTTTTTTCAATGTTTCAATGTTTTTTTTTTTTAACAATAGTTTTTTCAATGTTTCAACTAAGGGTGGATTTTTTAAAACAATATTTTTTCAATGTTTCCACTAAGCATGGATTTTTTAAAAAAATATTTTTTCGATTTATCTTCTGATCCTGGATTTAAAAAATATTTTTTAAATTTTTTACTAGTCGTCGATTTCTGAAAAAAATATTTTTTTTAAATTTTTCTACTAGGCGTGTATTTTGAAAAAAAAAAAAATTTTTTAATTTTTCTACTTGGCATGGATTTAAAAAAATATATATATATTATTTTTTTTAATTTTTCTACTAGGCAAGGATTTTTTAAAAAATACTTTTTTTTAAATTTTTCTACTAGGCTTGGATTTTTTAAAAAATATATATTTTTTAAATTTTTCAATTATGCGTGGATTTTTTAATACTAATATTTGTTTAATTTATTTTCTTTATTAAAAAGAAATAATTTTTAAATTTTTCTTCTACGTGGATATTTTGAAAAATGTATATATTTTTCAAAATGGATTTTTTAAAAATATATTTTTTTCCATTTTTCTACTAGGCGAGGATTTTTTAAAATATATATTTTTTTTAAAATTTTCTACTAGGCGTGGATTTTAAAAAAAAATTTTAGATTTTCCTACTAGGCATGGATTTTTTTAAAAAAAAATTTTAGATTTTTCTACTAGGCATGGATTTTTTAAAAAAAATATTTTTAGTTCTACTAGGCGTGGATTTTTTAAAAAAATATTTATTTTTTTCAAATTTTCTACTAAGAGTGGATTTTTAAAGAAATATTTTTGCAATTTTTCTACTAAGAGTGAATTTTTTTAAGAAATATTCCTTTTTTAAATTTGTCTACTATGCTTTTTCCATATTTACTACTAGGCCTGGATTTTTAAAAAAATGTTTTTTTCCAATTTTCAAAATTTCAAAAAAAAAATCAATTTTCTACGAGTCTTGAATTTTTAAAAAAATGTTTTTGTTTTAATTTTTCTACTAGGTGTGGATTTTTGAAAAAATATATATTTTTAAATTTTTCTACTAGGCGTGGATCTTTTAAACAATATTTGTTCAATTTATCTTCTGAGCCTGAATTTAAAAAAATTGTCAACTAAGCGTGTTAATTAATTATTTTAATTTATCTACTAACCGAGAATTTTTTTAAAAAATATTTTTTAAATTTTTCTACTGAGCACTAATTTTTAAAAAAAATATTTTTTGGTTTTATATATTTGTGCGACTTTTTTTTTAATGTTATTAAAATAAATATAATCGAGCTTGAGATCAATGTTTGTGGTTTTCTTTATTTCGTATTTATTCCAATATTTCATCTTCAGGGAGATTTCTGTCAAGTGTTATTATTTTTTTAATTTATCTACCAATCGTGAGTTATTTAAAAAATATTTGTTTTTAATTTTTTCTAATAATCGTGGATTTTTTTAAAATAGTGTTTATATTTCTCCACTTAAAATAGATTTTTTCAAGAAAATTATTTCTCAAGTTTATCTACTAAGCGTGGTTATTCTTTTAAAGTAGCAATTTGCCGTTAGGCTTAAATTTTTAAACAATAGTTTTAACCTTTAACTTTGGAGGTGAAAATGCAGGACGTACATATTCTTAAATATTTCTTTATATATTTTCTATTTTTTATAATATTTTGCATTTTTTGCATGATATTGTGTCAGCAAATAATAAAATAATATCGAATCAAACCACGCTCTTTGTTTATATAGAAAATTAGGCTCTACATTTCACAGACCTTTTTTATTTTGTTTTTAGAAGGAATAAATAATATAACAATACTTAAAAACGTGAAATTACATTTTTTTGACAGTCTTACCTACATATTAAATAAAAATACAGAGGTCATTCAAAAACACACGTTTTTTAAAAATCTGCAGGGTAACAAATAGTTGATTAATCATTCATAGTGATTGTACACATATATATGGGTATGCTGCAACCTATTTACATTCCTTTATTGGATTGGAAACAGTTAAGTGTAGTTTTTTGTTATGCCTACTAAGCATACATAACATATTTTCGAGTCTCTGGGATATATTTTGGATGGGGCTATTGAGTCCTTGTCCAAGATCCAAGTAATAATTAAACGTAAGTAGCCTTTGGTTATGTTGAATTCGGGATCGACCATTACCGTCAACGTTGCTGAACTTATCGTCCCCTTCTAGCAATTGCCTTATTATAGGAAAACTGATTTGTTGTGAATATGGATTAATGAAAATGCAGAATATATATTTCATATGCCGAATTTGACGTGTGGTCAAAACTTTTTCATGCAATTTTTACGTCGAATTAGACGTGGGGTCATTTTATAACATAGGATACTTATGTTAGTTTAGAGGTGGTGGTAAAATATTTTCTATGCCACATTGACAAGAACTTGGACGTGGGGTAATTTTTACACCACCGTAAGCATATCTCCTCACTCGCTACCCATATGGCAACCAAAACATTACTGACTACTTACGTTAAGGAAATATGAAGATACAGAGAAAATTAGACCGATCGCTCAAATCATTCGAAAATAATTAAAAAAATATGAGCTAAGGGGTAAAATTTACCCCCACCTCCACAGTTAAAGGTTAAAAAGCCAATAGAACACAAGACGTTAATTTTAAATTTTTGTGTTTGTGGTCACCTTTATTTTCAGTTTTTGTTTAGATAAATACATACATATTTACGAGATTTTATAAAATTATTGTATTAAGGAACAATTTAGGATAAAACAGTTAAGTTTTAACGATTTTGCTTGAAAACCGCAAGTCCTATTGAAATGGGACTAAAAAATGTTGTAGCAGAGAAAATTCTATAGAAGATTGACATTTATGATATTTTCGTAGGTTTTACCATTTTTGAGATATATAAGTTCAAATTGGGGCAATGCACTGATTGTGTCGCCTCCTTATAAAGCAATGGCATGACTATAATTTGCCAACTTAAACTTATATATCTCAAAAATGGTACAACCTAGGAAAACATTACAAAACTCAATCTTGTAGAGAATTTCCACAGCTATGTGATTTCCTCCAGTACAATTTCGATAAGAGTTGCCGTTCCCAAGCAAAATCGTGAAAATCTAACCAAAAACCTAAAAATGTGAAATAAAAGCTTCTATATCTCAAAAATGGTAAAACCTACGAACAAATTACAGCTACAATATTTTCTTTATCCCCATTTCGATTGGACTTACCGTTTTCAAGCAAAAACGTGAAAACTTAATAAATTCCTAAAAGTGTGTACTTTAACCGCGATTTATTTAAAAACTCCTCCAGCAATTTTTTTTAGTTTTTTTTTTTTTTTTTTATTTTTCTCGTCTATGAACATTGCAGTTTCAGAATTCGCAAAAATTTCCCAGGTGTAAGCTACTTCCATTTAAATTTGTTTAAGGCGCACCGTGCTTACTAAACGTTGGATATTGACAGAATATTTTTTTCATGAAACAGAAAACCCCACTAAGATTGAATTTTTGACAGAATGATAGAATATTTTTCAATAAACCCACTAAACTTTTTCTTGCGGAGAATTTGTTACATTTAATGTGAAATATCCCATGCCATCTTTTATAGAGTGGGAGGGTAAATGTATATGTACTTGTAGTTCTTGCCTAACGGACAGACAGCAACAATCCAGACATGTGTATAAACAAAGCTGCAAAAAATTATCATAATATTTTACGCTATTCAAACTTATGCTTTTTCAACTTTTGTCATTTCATTTCATGTGGTTTTTTGGGTTCCAAATTTTTTTGTGGTGGCTGATGCCCCAACCGTACCGACAAAACTGCTATGAAACCAATACAAGCTTCTAAACATAGACGTTTATTTGTTTAAGAATATTCAAATGTGTAGTGGTTGTAGAACGCTTTGGTGTGAGGTTAAATATTTTGTTTATGTTATGGCTGCTGCCGATTATTTCATACAAATGGAGGAAATGTTATTTTGTTTTGCCACGAGATCATTGAAAAACAAGAAACAAAACGTAACGAAGATTGACAATGTTGAAAGTCATTATAAGAATAGTAATAAAAATAGACATAAAACAGAAGTCAGCTGGCGCCCCCACTTCATTCCCCCAACATTTTTATCTCGGAAGACTGAACATGATAAAATGAATGGAAATTGAAAACAGAATAGAATCGTATTTGAAGTCATATTTTATAATACATTATACACTTAAATAAATCATTTACATTTGAATAAACGTGCATTATATATTACCGCACGTTTACACCACACATCACCCCTCGTATTTCCTTTTTTTTACCCTCCACCATAATATGGAGGGTATAATTCAATTTGTCATTCCGTCTGTTACGCATCGAAATATCGGATACCCTATAAAGTATATTCTTGAGTCAGGGTAAAATTCTAAGTCGATATTAGGGATGGTGATCCCGAAATCTCGAATCCCAAAAATCCGGGATTTTTCGGAATTTAGCAAATCCCGAATCCTGGAATTTATTTAGTTCTGGTCCCGAGATTTTCGAAGTTACTTATTTATGGTGTTTTATTCACATATGGAAAAATAAACATCAGTAAAATTGTTGAAAATATAATTGGTCAAAACTTTCCATATGATATTTGTTGGTATAGGTCTACGCCTTCATATAGCCCCATAGAAGGTACCTCCCGATTTTCGGTTTTGAAAATTTGTGGCCTCAATATTCCTCCGAAATGACTGAAATTTGGTATTTAGTCTTCGTTGGGGGTATAGAACTTTCCCCTAGAAATTTGTGTGTTGAGATCCCGCCTTCATATAGCCCCCATAGAACGGTACCTCCCGATTTCCGGTATTTTGAAGGTTGTGGCCTCAATAACCTACCAAAATGGCTGAAATTGGTATTTAATCTACATTGGAGGTAAAAACCTTTCCGACTGAAATTCGTCGGTATAGGTCCTCGTTTCGATATAGCCCCCATAGAACGGTACCTCCTGATTTTCGCAATTCTGAAGGTTGTGACTTCCATATACCACCGAAAAGACTGAAATTTGTTATTTAATCTTCCATGGAATTATAAAATATTCCAGAAGAGAATTATCAGTATAGGTCCACGTCTTCATATCCCCATAGAAGCGTACCTTTTGATTTACGGTATTTTTTATGTTTTAGCCACATTATCTTACCGAAGTATCGGAAAATTTTCATTTAGTCTTCTTTGAGTCTAAAAACTTTCAGTCAGAAATTTGTCGGTATATATCGACGTTTTTATATAGCCCCCATAGAACGGTACCTCCCGAATTTCAGTATTTTGAAAGATATCCACATTGTTGTACCGAAACTGCTGAAATTTGTTGTTTAGTCTTCTTAATAAAAAAAAGGAAACTTATTGTTCCATTTTACTTCAATACAACTCGTGGTGGAGGGTATAACAAGTTCGGCCCGGCCGAACTTAACGCCATTCTTACTTGTTTGCCTGTAGGTATGTACCTATGCGTGTAATATATGACTTGATGTGCGTGTTGCAAATGGAACAACACCTCAGCTAACAAGAGCGCAGTAATCAGATCACCATTAAGTGGAGCAGCAGTGCGAAAATAATGACACAAAATTAGATAAAAATCACTGCGCAATATATTATTCTATACTCTCAAACCTTATGCCTCTCTCAAGGGAAATCTATAGTTATACATAATCAGCAGCATTCCCTATAATTATTATCAGCAGCATCTCTTTTTAATTTTGATTTCATATTGTGCAAATCTTCTTTAAAAGCTATTTAAGTAGATTACCATAATCCTCCGGCACGAGTCACTGATATGTAACGATGACATTATCCTACATGAAATTCTTCTTCGGGGAATTTCATATGTCGTAATTTTATGTAAGTGATATGTGTATGTTTCGGTACGCGTATGTGTGTGTGGGCCTAGACGTTTGTGGCACAGTCAATTTTTCTTTTTTTGTTTGGAAAATTACGACTTCATTCTAGGAAATACATAATTTTTTACAATATGCAATAAAAACGTTGTCTGGCTTTTAGGGCCACACATGCTGTTAATTAGCTCCGAAAAACAATTTAAAGGACTTATTTTCAAGAAAAATTAAAGAGGATGAACGACTCTCTGAAAAATTAAAAAAAAAATAGGCGATAGTGCATATGACATTTTCCAATGAGTTTGGGAACATGTCAGCACCAGTAAAGTTAGGCAAAATAAAGTTATGTAAACACTGATATGTTATGTTCGGCTGGTCCTTTGCCATCTTACCCGTTGGAATGCATTTGACACTATGATATGATAGCATGCTATGACTGGTCAACTATTTTCAAGGTCATGTTCATTTTGGATTTTCTTGGATTTTCCAAGAATATTTTCTAATGCCATGTTCATTAAAAATATTTTTCAAAAAAGAAAAAAAACATAATTTTTAAAATTGAAGAAAAATATTTTCTTTAAGGAAATAAAACTTAAAAATAAAAAAACAAACCTTTACAAAATTTGAAAGAATATCATAAAAACTTAAAAAAATAAAAACATATTCCTTTAATAAAGGGTCTTTTAAACAAAAATTAAAAAAAAAATAATATTTAAATAAGAAGGGTCTTTTAAACAAATATTGAAAAATATATTACTTTAAAAAGAAGGGTCTTTAAAATAAAAATCAAAAGATATTCTTAGGGAATAGTTGAAATAATCCAAGTCGAAATAATCCACGCTTCGAAGAGTAATTAAAAAATATTCTCTAAAACATCCACGATACGTAAAATAATTGAAAAAAGCTCTAAAAACCCACGCTTAGTAGAAAAATAAAAAAATATTCTCTAAAAAACCATGCTTTGTGGAATAATTGAAAAATATTCTCTAAAAAATCCACACTTATTGGAACAATTTAAAAAAAATATTCTCTAAAAATCCACGCTTTTTGGAAAAATTAAAAAAAAATATTCTCTAAAAAATCCACGCTAAGTGGAAAAAATTAAAAATGTTCTCTAAAAAAGCTACGATAAGTGAAATATTTGGAAAAAAATCTCTAAAAAATCTACGCTTAGTAGAATAATTGAAAACAAGTAAGAACGGCGTTAAGTTCGGCCTGGCCGAACTTGTTATACCCTCCACCACGAGTTATATTGAAGTAAAATGGAACAATTAGTTTCCTTTCGTTTATGAAGAAGACTAATGACCAAATTTCAGCAAATTTCGTCTATCTATAACGACAAAATTCAGGGAGAAAGTTTTATAGCCCCAGCGAAGACTAAATACCAAATTTAAGACATTTCGGAGGAATATTGAGGCCACAATCTGCAAACTACCGAAAATCGGGAGGTACCGTCCTATGGAGGTTATATGAAGGCGTGGACCTATACCAACAAAATTCTGGGGAAAGTTTTATACTCCAAATGAAGACTAAGTACAAAATTTCAGCCATTTCGGTGTAATGTTGAGAATATTGAGGCCACAACCTCCAAAATACCGATAATCGGGAGGTACCGTTCTATGGGGGCTACATGAAGGCGTGGACCTATACCAAAAAAAATCCGAGGAACAGTTTCATACCCCCAGCAAAGACTATATACCACACTTTAGCCATTTCGGTGTAATATTGAGGCCACAACCTCCAAAATACCGATAATCGGGAGGTACCGTTCTATGGGGGCTATATGAAGGTGTGGACCTATAGCAAAAAAATTCCGAGGGACAGTTTTATACCCCCAGCAACGACCATATACCACACTTTAGCCATTTCGGAGGAATATTGAGGCCACAACCTTCAAAATACCGAAAATCGGGAGGTACCGTTCTATGGGGGGCTATATGAAGGCGTGGACCTGTACCGAAAAAATTCCGGGGGAAAGTTTTATACCCCCAGCAAAGACTAAATACCAAACTTTATCCATTTGCGAGGAATATTGAGGCCACAACCTTCAAAATACCGAAAATCGAGAGGTACCGTTCTATAGGGGCTATCTGAAGGCGTGGGTCTATACCGACAAAATTCTGGGGGAAGTTTTATACCCCCAGCGAAGACTAAATGTCAAATTTTTTGCTATTTCGGAGGAATATTGAGGCCACAATCTGCAAAATACCGAAAATCGGGAGGTTCTGTTCTATGGGGGGCTATATGAAGGCGCGGACCTATAAGGAAAAAATGCCGGGGAGGCCACAACCTCCAAAATACCGAAAATCGGGAGGTACCGTTCTATGGGGGCTATACGAAGGCGTGGACCTATACCGACAAATTTCTGGGGGAAAGGTTTACACCCCTAGCGAAGACTAAATTCCGAATTTTAGCCATTTCGGAGGAATATTGAGGTGGTACCGTTATATGGGGGCTATATCAAAACGTAGACCGGTATAGACCATTTGCAATACCAAACATCCTAGGAGTAATAGAAACTTCTATACCAAATTACAAAGCTCTATCTTAAAAATTGCGAGCTGTATCTTGATTTCAACAGACGGACGGACGGACGGACAGACGGACATGGTTACATCGACTTAGAATTTTACCCTGATCAAGAATATATATATACTTTATAGGGTCTCCGATGAATATTTCGATGTGTTACAAACGGAATGACAAATTTAATTATACCCTCCATGTTATGGTGGAGGGTATAAAAAATATTCTCTAAAAAATCCAAGCTTAGTAGAAAATTTGAAAAAATATTCTCTAAAAAATCCCCGCTTAGTGGAAATATTTGAAAAATATTCTCAACAAAAAAATTACGCTTGCTATAAGATCTATATTAAAAATTTTACCAAATTTCAGACAAAAATGTTGATTTGTTTAATCCGGTAAATTGGTTGGATTTTATGTTGTTTAGGAGATTGTTTTGTTTCCACAAGCCTATTTTTGCATCATAAGAAAATCGGGACCTTTGTTCATATCATTTTGTATTAACAACATAAAACAATTCTTACCGTATACCCCCTCCAGAGGGGAAAGGGGGGAGAATGTTACGCTCGTGGTTTCATAAAACACTCTTCACAGCACCACAAAGCTGTAACCGGCGCATTGGATCGATTTTTACACTCTAAATATTTTTTGCCCCATTCTCCATACAAGTGGATCAACTGTGGCTTGGTGGGAAAATTGAAAAAAAATATTCTTTAAAATGTTCAGGCTTAGTGGAAAATTGAAAAAAAATATATTATTTAAAATATCCACCCTTAGTGGAAAAATTGAAAAATAATCATTAAGAAATCGACCCTTAGTTCCACTAAGGGAAAAATATTCATTAAAAAATCCACGATTAGTGAAAAAATTTAAAAATATTTTTTTAAAATTTCCACGGCTACTGGCAAAATTTAAGGATATTCCCGCAAATATCCACGCTTAGTGGAAAAATTGAAAAAATATTCTTTTAAAGATCCACGCTTAAATATTCACGCTTAGTGAAAAAATTGAAAAATATTCTTTAAATATTTTACGCTTAGTGAAAAACTTGAAAAATATTCTTTAAAATATTCACGTTTGGTGGAAAAATTAAAAAAATATATATGTTAAAATATCCACAATTGGTAGAAAATTTTAAAAATATTCTTTAAAACTTCAAGCTAGGTGGAAAATTTTAAATAATATTCCTTAAAAATTCCATGCTTGGTGGAAAAATGAAAAAAAATCTTTAAAATATCTACACGTTGTGAACAAATTTAAATAATATTCTTTAAAAACTTCAAGATTGGTGGAAAATTAAAAAAATATTTTTTAAAAAATCCACTCTTGGTGGAAACTTAAACAAATATTTTTTAAAAAATCCACGCTTGTTGGAAAAAGATATTTGAAAAAAATCCACACTTGGTGGAAAAATGTGGATTTTTTAAAAGCACTTGTTTAATTTTTCCACCAAGCGTGGGTTTTTTACAGAATATTTTTTTTTGCGCCAAGCGTGGGTTTTTTGAAGAAAGATTTTTTTAATTTTCCACTACGCGTGCATGTATTTTTTAAAACTATTTGTTCCACTAAGTTTGGATTTTTTAAATAATATCGTATCAATTTTTTCTCTAAGCGCGGATTTTTTATATAATATTTTTTTTAATTTTTCTACTGAGCGTGAATTTTTTAAAGAATGTATATATACATTCTTTAAAAAATTCACGCTCAGTAGAAAAATTAAAAAAAATATTATATAAAAAATCCGCGCTTAGAGAAAAAATTGATACGATATTATTTAAAAAATCCAAACTTAGTGGAACAAATAGTTTTAAAAAATACATGCACGCGTAGTGGAAAATTAAAAAAATCTTTCTTCAAAAAACCCACGCTTGGCGCAAAAAAAAATATTCTGTAAAAAACCCACGCTTGGTGGAAAAATTAAACAAGTGCTTTTAAAAAATCCACATTCAGTAAAAAAATGGGAAAATATTACTTAAAAAATCCACGCATTGTGGAAAAGTTGAACAAAAATATTTTTTAAAAACTGGAGGAAAAATTTAAAAAACTTTTTTTAAATATCCACCAAAAGATTTAAAACTGTTCTTTCCTCTCTTAGTGAATTTATTTAAAATAAATTTTGTACGCTCCACCATAATATGAGTTTGTCATTCTGATTATAACTCAACGGAATAGTCATTTGCGATCCTATAACGTAATATATTCGTGATCAGCGTAAAAATGCGGGTCGATAGAGAGCTGACATTTTGTAAACACTTGTCTTTGGACTGAACTTAGATCAAGTTCGTTTTTGTATAGCCCTATATAATGGGACATCCTGATTTCAGGTATTTTGACATTTTTGCCACATTTTGTGGTTGAATTAGCCATAATTTAACATATAGGGTTCCCAGCAATAAAGGAACTTCCCCACTTAAAAGTTATGGGTATAGGTCCACGTTTTGTTTAGCGCCCAGGCATTTTGACGGTTTTAGCTATATGTATTTTCAAACGGTTTTAGCTATATGGTTCAAAGCGATCTAACAACTTGTCCCCTAAAAATTGTTTAATTGGGTCCAGGTTTTGGTATAGGCCCCATATAAGAGTACCGCCCGATTTAAGGTAATTTGACGTTTTTAGCTATATTTTCTGGCCGAATTAGCTATAATTTGTCATTTAAGGTTTGCATTGGCAGCTTAGAATACTTCATGGTGGAGGGTATACAAATTTCGGCCCTTCACTGAGCAAAATGAAACTGAAGGTATTCAATTATGATATTGTGATCCTGAAAATTTTGAACATGGTTGCGTATGCTTAACACGTTAAGAACATTGTTAATCGTATACGCCCTAGCTACCATTAAATTTTCTATTACATATTTTTGCATTTGGATTCTGTATGTTTTGTTTATATGTGTATATATTTGGACGTCTTAGCAAATACTCTGCTGAAGCGAATATGCATTGATACATATGTGCGTGTCAACGTTCAGTAAAAATACAACTGACAGTTTTTATAAGGCATTACAAATATTTGTTAGACGTAAAGAGTCATATAAAAAATTTTGCATTGGATTTTTATCAGTTAAACTTATTCAAATAATGTCAAGCCATTTTTCTACGTACATCCTCCATAAAAGTTAAACATAAATTTACAGTTCACGGCCTCTGTTCGCATTATGTTGCTGGATGTCACTGTGATCGTAATTACAACATTATATTATTTTGCTAGGGGAGCCAATACTTCCAGAGATAAATGTTCCAAAACATGTCATAACCTTCAAAACCTGAGCTCACAAAAATGTTATTTTTTATTTTGTGCAGCACACTATACGTATACCACAGCCTACTTAGTTTATCATGGTATTTATAAATTGGATAGACGAACATATGAGTTTTTAATTGGTAACTTTTCCTTCATACCCTACGCAGTTTTTCTGACAATTAAAAAATTGATATAATCTTTATGTGCATGACAAGTACATACATGCATTTATGTGAAAAATTTTGTGTAACCTAAATCTTTACAAGTGATTTGTAAAATCTATATCTATTTTTCCATGGAACTACTTCCTTTCAATGCCAATAATATGGCAAATATAAGCGATTGTTTTCTTGTGTAGGATTTAATGTTTTGCAATACTCGGAATCCCTAACTAAAAGGAAGGATACTTGTTGGGATATGGAAATATTGTCAAGAGCAGAAGGAATTAGCTTTGGGAAAGAAATAGATCGGTGTGGGTTCCCACTTTTTAAAATGTTTATTTTTTTTTCAATATGAAATTGTAATAAATTACAATATTTTCTCTCTATTCATATTTAATTTATAATTGTTTTAACTTATTTAATACCAATAAATTAAAAACGAAATCTTAAATGAATATCAAATAACCATAAACTAATTATTTTATTTGCGGTTATGGCCACAAAAATTATTGCAATAACAAAATACATTTCCAAGAATTTTCCTTTTTCTGTTGATGTGCTTTATGGAATCAGTTTTCACTAAAAATAAGTAAGCCTGTACATACATATAAAAATGTTTCATTTTTGTGTATTCCTTTCAAACATTCCATATAAACAAATTTTTGATTTTGAAATCATATGAATTATTTTGCCAGGATAGTACTCCGGTGCGACGTAAATCTTTTATTATAATCTTTATAAATAACAAGTATTTGTAATACCTTAAATAACTTTCAGTTGGATTTTTGTTCAACGTTGACGTGTCAACTTGACACATACATACATGTTACATTATACATATGTATATAAGCTACAGTTGAGTGTTTACATAGCCTTCCAAATATATAAATAGGGTGTATGATAATACAAAAAAAAAATAAATAAATAAATAAATATGCGACACCCAGTAGCGAAAATATGTAGTGGTGAATTGTGAGGTAACCGGGGCGTATACGAATTACTAAGTTATCAATGTGTTAAACATACGCAACCATGTTCCTCATTTGGGGGGCTTAGCGAACATTCTATTATGAGGCTTCTACACGGTATGTTTTATACATGTTACGCATAGCACCTGTCAGCCATATAAAACTCATTCTGCACAGCAAAATTTTATTTTTAATTCGTTTTCTGTTGTTTTCGTTTTTTATATCGCGAACAAACGAAACACCTGTTTTCCTTTTGTTGTACAGACGAGAATAGAGCGCATTCTATTCGTAAAAAGTGTTGTGTATTGCCATAGCAATTTGATGCATTGAAATTTCTCTATGTTTCACACCATGTGTACAAAATGATGATCTGTAAAAAGTGACAGTCGTTATGTAAAATACAGACCGTGTAGAAGCCGCATTAGCAACTAACAAAAAGCAATAAAAAAATAGCTGTTTATGTGATCATTAAATACATATTAGCTAAATATTTTTCGAAGACTAATTATTCCCATGTTGCACCTCCTTCAATTTAATCAGTAAAAGTGGATTATTTAAAAAGTATTTTCTTATATTTTTAATCACTATATTATTACAGAAAATATTATGAATCTTTCCACTACGCGTTAATTTTTATTTTTTTAATTCTTTTACTTACGTTGATTTAAAAGAATTTAAGTTTTTCCATATGGCATAGGTTTAAAAATGTTTCCACTTGGGGTGAATTTAAAAAAAAAATCCATTCCAGAAGGATTCCCAGGTTTTTAAATTGTTAAAAATTACAATGCGGGGTCTTGAATTTTTTGTGATACCTTTGGTAAAAAGAAATGTAATAGTACATAGAAATGTTTTTTTTTCATTGATCGATTCGATAAAAATCACCGAAAACTATTTCTAAAATTCTTTTAATATTTGTTTATACCCTCAACTTTAGGCCAACGAGATTATCGAAGTAATGATTTTAGAGCCCATGTATGTTTGGACGAAATCCATTTCAGACAATTTGGACGATAACTGTCGAAGAATCAACCTATTTGGTTCATGTTTTAGATCCCGTAAATTTTGTCCAAATATAGTTAAGTTCGAAGATCGGTCCACCCTTTCCATGTATTACCCTCACATAAGTTCAAAATTGTTCGCTAAGATTATTCGCATGATAGTTCCAGAAGGGTCTAACCGAATTGTTCCAAACTAGGGATGTAGAAATATTACTTCCATGCATATATCAGGTTTGAATATGGACTATGTCGGCCCACTCCTTTGGGAAAAGTATAGTTTAACAGCTCTTTTCGAACCGTTTTGAATTTGTTTGAAATATGTTCGCCTTGTACAATTCTGTAGGAGCTAGTCTTGTAATGGACTGTAGCGGTTGAAGGTTAGCGGTGACCAACTGCTTCAGAATTGTAATCAGCTAAGGCAAATGAAAAGCGGCAAGATTAATATAAATTTGTTGCGGGTGAACAAATAAAAGGTTATATTTTATTGATGTATTTGTTCTTGATGACAAGGCGGATTTTATACAAGTGAAGTAATACAATTTTGTTTCTTTTTTCGTAGACATTTTGTAAGACTTCAGAAAAAGGAACGAATGGAATTAATTAAGAGCGAGGTAGCCTTTTATCTCATGAGTGAAAGCTCTTCGATTTTCATGAGTAAAAGGTTACCATATCAAAGATGTTAAAAGTTGTATTGTAATTCAGATTAAACTTGTAACGGAAATTCAAATTTGTAATAATCAAGTATTAATTCATTTTCTTAACCTAAGTTGTTGAACGCAGTTCAACACGCCTTGCGGCCCTTTTTACGACGGTGCAATTTTTCTGGGGCAAGTCCATACTTCCTGCGACGACGCCTACTAAACTGAATAGTGCCTAATATAACCCTCCAAGGGAGAAACCGGTTTGGTCTTAATTATGTACATCGTATTATTTCATAGAGACTTCGATTACGTCCAAACATGGACTACGTCGGAGCACTCCTTCGGGTGCCTCCCACACAAATTTTGGAAAGAGTACCGTTTAAAGTCTCGTCTCGGATTGTTTAATTTTTTTTTAATTTTTTTTTTGTGTTTTTGTGGCCCTTATTACGGCGGTACAATTGTTTTGGGCGTCAAACTCCATTCTTCTTGGAAAATTGGCCCAAAATTAAAAAAAACATGTGTCCGCGGCTAAGGGTATATCTCTGTCGGCACATCTGACCGACACTTTCTATCTTATTTTAATAATATGTAGCGAGATAGGCCCGATTGGTCATTATAAAATACTGAAAATAACACCTTTCATTTCCAGTAATGACGGCGCGCAGTGTTGCCGTTTTCATACAAAATTGGACAAAAATTGAAGGAGTTTACATAGGTTGATGAATTTTTGCAAGGGAAAATTTCAGCTTTGGTCCATATCGGTTCAGATTTGGATATAGCCCCCATATACATTTTTCCCCGGTTTTTCTAAAACTCGGTCAATTTTGATAAAATAGCCATCAAATCTAATACTTGTTATTTTCTTAGGCCCCTGAGTAGTTTTACCGATTCCCACAAAAATCGGTTCAATTTTGGATATAGCCTCCATATACATATATGTTTCCCCGATTTTACTATAACTCGGTCAATTTTGATAGAATAGCCTTTAAACTTACTAAGTGTTATTTTCTTAGGCCCCTGAGTAGCTTTACCGATTTCCACAAAAATGGATTCAGATTTGGATATAGCCCCCAAATGTATACATCTTTCCTCGATTTTATTTCAAATTTACTAAGTGTTACTTGCTTAGACCTTTTTACCTCTTAAGAGGATTGTAAACAATTAGCTGAGATGTGAATTTCCAAAGTCAGAACCTAATTATATTTTTTGCGTAGAGGAACTGGATATCTATATTAATAAAAGAGTAAAGTGATTGACTCACTGACTGACTGACCGACTTTATGATTCATCAACGCCCAGACGAAACGGCTGAAGCTAGAATCTCGAAAATTTGGGTGAGGGTCAGTCTTGGTCCGAAGGTGTCAGATAAGTCTGGGTTTTTGGAAATTCGTACAGGGACGATATAAAAAGTACTAAATATGGTGCCGTTTGTATTGGCGAACCGGTAGAACTAGATCTAGAACTTTGAAATTTCGAATGAGGGTCACTGATGGAGTGCATGATAGGTGTACCAACGGGTTTTTTGAAATTGGAATTAAAAGTGTATGAGAAGTACTAAAATATTCTTAATTTGGTTCCATTTTGTATTGTGTGAACGGATAGAGCTAAACGCTTGAAATTTGGAATGAGAATTAATGTTGAGATGTAGGTTTGATATAATGGTGTGATTTTCGAAATGTACGAAAAGTACCAAATGGTACTAAATTTGGATTTGGGTGAATTGATAGAGTTCGTATCCTGAGATTTGGAATAAAGATTACTGTTGGATTTGGGTGAACGGTTGAGCTTGAATCCTGAAATTTGCATTAAGGATTACGGTTGGGTTGTAGGTTTGAGATAGTTTTGGAAATTCCTAATTATGGGTACGAAAAGTACAAAATGGTACTAAATTTGGATTTGGGTAAACGGATAGGGCTGCAAACCTGAGATTTGGAATTAAGATTACTGTTGCATTGTAGGTTTTAGGTAGTTTTGGAAATTTGGGTAAAGGGATGGAGCTGGAATTTTGAAATTTGGAATTAAGATTACTATTGGAAATTGGGATTGAGGTAGTTTTGGAAATTCGTACTAAATGGTACCAAATTTAGTACAATTTAAATGAATAGATGGAGCTAATATCCTGAAATTAGGATATTAGATTACTGTTGGAGTGAAGGAATGAGATATAAAGGTAGTTTTGGAAGTTCTTACTTATGTGTACTAAATGGTACTAAATTTTGTAAAATTGGACACATGGATTTTGTATAAATTTTTAATGCTTTATATGCAAAGGTAAGGTAAAACAAAGAATTACACCGTATAATTCGGATATAGCGAACATCGGTTATAAGAAACTACGTTTATAGTGAACAAAGTTTTGTGTTTTCAAAGAATTTGTCTTAATGTTTGTACACAAATTCAACTTCTTAATTTTACCTATTTTATTCGTTCCAACGAAAGAAAAACGGTTACAATGAACTAAAGTACTGATCCTCCAAAAGATTTTTATAAACATTGATATGTTTAAAGTATTGATTCGCGAAAAGATCTTTATAAATATTATTTTTTGTAACGGACCAAGTAAATCACGCAATCATGATCCCTAGTTAGGACATATTACCGCTATAATTAATAAAAATGTTGACCACAACACGTCTGTAGATTTTTAGAACACATGGTGAATATTTCTTTAAAGAAAATGTCTTTTTAGCTCAAATCGGATGTTTTTTTTGTGTTTAATATTTCCTTTACCAAACAAAAAATTTAACAATATATATTTTCTGCAAGGAGGGCACCTTCAAAGTAGTGATATAACTCAAAAAACGCAAAAATCGCACCGTGGTAATTATGTGCTTGATTCAGAACCCTTTACTGAAGATATTCCCGGTGGCAGAATTTCAGACAAAGCTGGACAATTTTGTAAAAGTCTATAGTATAAAACTATAATTTTTAAAAAAAAATAATTCTTAGGTTGTATCCTATATGGCGATTCTTTCTGTTGTAACAAATATTTTGAAGAAAATTATTTCTTAAAACAGAAAGTACACATCGCCACCTTTCCACTAAATACCATATCTTTGTATTTAATTATTACCAAACTCTTACAAATTGCGTTTAAATTTTGCTCTAAGTTTTAATCTTTTTTAACATTTTTTATTTTGTCTTCGATTAATTTTCGATTGCTTGAGTGGAGTATTCCCCCATTGGCTCGAACTCTTTAATATTAAAATATTAACATCGAATTATACGGTGACTTTTAAGTATTTTTGAGAACAAATTGCACATCCATAGAATTTGACATGTTCTTTCTTCGAATCAAATTAGAAAATTCACGTTATTAAAAGTGCAAAAATTTACTTTTTGCCTAAAAACCTGTCCAAATTACCTATAGTGCAAAGGGGCGCTGAAAGTAAAAATGTTGTACTGTTGGCATTGGGAAGGTTAGGCATCGAATTTTGTAGTTTGAATAAATTTTTCAAATTTCATTTGATTAATTCTGGAATAAATAAAACTGTTGTCTGTTTGCATCCTCTTTTCTATAAATGGCAACTTTTCGCTAACGAAGTAGCGGGCACATGATAGTTTTTATTATTCTTGTTCTTTTTTATTACACATTATTATAAAAGGACCCTATGAACGAAAGAGGTATATTATATGGATGCTCATTCATTGATTTTATAAATTCAGATATAGTAATAAACAATAATGCGCCATTGAATGGCCGAGAGGCATGTGGTTGTGTGCACTCAAGAAAGAAGAATGTTACAAAAATTTAAAAAAAAATTGACGCATTGAATTTTCGCATATTTTGTTTTTTTTTTTATTTTTTATAGTTTTGTCTGTTATCTGTCTTTCCACGTTTATAAAGTTTCATTTGGCCCATGCATTTCCTCACATTTCGATGTTCCAAAAAATTTGATTTTTTGTAGTTTTCGATTTTGGATGAAAATTTAAAAAAGGCCCGATTCCAAGAAATCTATACGTTTTAGAGGAAAAGGTTAATTCACAAAATTTGCTTAGAAAGTCCAAAAAATATAATTTTCATATAAAATTTTATGTTTCCTCACAAAAAAAGAGTCGAGTGGGTTAATAATATCAGACTGATCATTAAAATATTAAAATATCGCAGAAGGTTGCAGGGATGGGCAGAAAGTTTTTGCACATTTTGCTTCGAATGAGATGTCAAATTAACGGAAATCAAGAGCCAAGGTGGCAATAAGTGGCAATCAAAAGGTGTACTCTACTAAATATTAAGAATTTGTATTTTTATCAAATTTAAATTTTCAATTCTTGATAAGGGTACGTACATTGCCCATGTGCAGTTGATGCCAACTTGTACTAAAATTTTATATTTGTAGCCCACCCATCAAATCCCCATCCAAAACCTTTAATAGTATCAACAACATTTTCAGAAAAATTATATTAAATGTCGTCTAATTTTCATATTATTATCGCTTTAGATTACGTGGGAAATATTTGTCATATTTAAAGAGCTATAAATTCATTATGGATGCACATATCGACAAAATGCACATAAGACAAAAACATAAACATCTATATAAAAGTTAACCTCACATTTTTTTTTTTGATTTTTGTCCACTGCGGGAACACTCTGCGGCGTATATATGTATGTTCTATGTCTCTGATATGTTATCATGTATATCAACTTATGTATGTATGACCGGACGGCTAAAATATATCGCAATCATATAAAAGAAATTCCTTGGAAAATGGTGCCCAAGTGTAGTGGAGTACGGTATTACATGGTCGGCCCTGTCCGACTATAACCCTCTCTTACTTGTTTTATTTTTGGTTATGTCCACACAAATTATTACAATAACAAAACACATTTCCAAGAATTTTCTTTGGAATTTTGTATCACACGTTGTATTTCTTTTTTCTGTCGATGTGCTTTATGGAATCAGTTTTCACTTAAAATTAGTAAGCCTGTACATAAAAAAATGTGTAATTTTTTTGTATTCCTTTTAAATATTCCAAATACGAAAATTTTTGATTTTGCAATTATATGAATTATTTTGCCAGGATAGAACTCTGTTGCGACGTAAGTCTTTTATTAGACACTTTATAAATAACAAAAATTTGTAATACCTTACAATAACTTTCAGTTATATTTTTGTTCAACGTTGACACATACATACATGTTGCATGATATGTATATTAGCTACAGTTGACTGTTTACATAGGCTTACAAATATATAAATATGGTGTAATGATAACACTGTGCAACATTTTCAAGGTAATTTTGTGCAAACAACTTCTAATGCGGTTTTTATGAAAGTACAGACCTAATAGACAAAAGTCCTCTTTGGGTTTTGTTTTGTTAGATCGGGTTAGGATTTTATGGCCCTATCTAAATCGTTAAATATGACTATATCTTTAAAACCAACACGAATCTTTAAATTACATCCGCAGCAAACTTGTAGATAAGAACCAGAAGAAGGTATTTGGAAAAATAATCAATACGAATAACCTCGTTTGTTGCCTCAAATTTTATAATATATCTAAAAATTCCGTAATTTGAATATATTTGGCGGCGTATCTCCAAAACGGTCAAATGTTTCTATTTATTATAATTGGGAAAATATTCGCTGAAAAGTAATACACAACTCTTCAGAACATATCATTGCTGTAAAATGCCTCTATCGCGTTATTTCTAGCATATTTTTCAACGACAATTTGAAAAATATATCAACAATACATTTAAATTTCAAATATGAGAATAAACAGCCTGTGTGAACGTTGTTTGAAATAAGTTTTGTAAAAATAACTATATGAAATCCCGCCTAAACAACATGAAATAATTGTTTTACAGTTTCAAAATGTTATGAAGAATTGCTGAGCACAATGTTTGGAATTTTTTGCGAAAAGTTACTTGGTTCAATTCTCAATAGTTTGGCTGTAACTGACCCTAATTCCAGAAATAATGACAACGTTTATTTGTTTGATCAATTTTGATGCGCTAGTTGCGGTTTTTTCCTAGTTCGTCTATTTGAAACTTAAGTTCTTCTACTCTAGGACTAGAGTTTTACTACTCTAGGACTCTATTGGTGAAGACCGCAAAGCAAAATTCTTATTAGTTTCTGAGATAAAGCCCGGATCAATGGAAAAAGGGTAGTTTTAGACCGATATAGATGAGGCCATAAAATCAAAACCCGATCTAAAAACACGAAACCCAACTAGGGGTTTTGTAGTCTCAATCTGTACTTTCAGAAAATGACTACTAGAAGTTGTTTGCATTTTCAGTGTTGCACAGTGTAATACAAACAAGTAAAAAAGTATCAGTCGGCTTTGCCGACAGAGATATACCCTCAGCCTGTGTATATTGAAACAATTTTTTTCCAAAAAACGCATGTATTTAGGGAATTTTGGGCGTTTGAACTGACAAAAATGTTGATTAGGATTAGAGATCAAAAGTTTTGCGGGGGAGATACTAAAAAGAATAGATCTCCAGCCACTACGTATGGTACCATAGGGGTTTTTTACAACTTCAGGGATGTTTGCTCAAGAAGTATGGACTTGCCCCTGAAACAACTTTTACCATCGCAATTGAGGCAGCGAATGCAAGTAAATCAAAATGATTCGAAAGCAGGTCTTAAAGTGAACCTGTATCCGAAATTTTGTGTGGGAGGTACCGGATGGAGTGGACAAATATAGTCCATATTTGAACCTGATCTGGTAGACATATTAAGATGTGTAAAGTATGGTCCAATTCGACCACTCTCTTCAAGAGTTTATCGTACGCACAATTTTTCCGAACATTTTTGAACTTTTGTGGGGGAGGTACCTGAAGGAAAGGACCGATATGGGTTATCTTCGAACTTAAACTATGTTTGGACAAAATATTACTAAGGCTAAATGTTGGACCGAATCGGCATATCCGTTCTAGAGTTATCTTGCGCTCCAACCACCTCACACGGTGTCATAGGGGTTTTTTGCAACTTTCATGCTATTTTCTCAGGAAGTATGGATTTGCCCCTAATGAAACTTGTACCGTCGTATTAGGGGCAGTGAATATAAGTTGCTAAAACAAAAATCAAAGATTTTCGAGAAATAGCCCTAAACTGAACTTTTCCGAAAATTTGTGTGGGAAGTAACCGAAGGAGTGGACCGATTGAGTCCATATTGAAACATTATCTAAGTCTGGTACGCATTTCAGGATGTGCAAAGTATGGACCAAATCGGTTACTCCCTTCAAGAGTTATCGTGCGCACGAATTTTCCGAACATTTTCGAACTTTTGTGTGGGAGGTATAGGAAGGAGTGGACCGATATAGCCCATCTTCGAACTTAAACTAAGTTTGTGCAAAATATTACGAATGCCAAAATTTGAACCGAATCGCTTCATCCGTTCGAGAGTTCTCGTGCGCTCCAGCCAGCCAGACAGTCAGACGGACGGACATTGCTCAATTGACTCCAAATTGTTTGAAACACATTTCGTCCAAACATACTTGGGGTCAAAAACCATTATTTCGATGAGGCACATTTTGCCCGTATGAAAGTGTAAAAAATATTCTTCTATTACGGCACTACAATGACATGCTTTGGTTTCAATACATTTTCGGTTGTTACCGCGAGAGCCATCCTAATCACCATATGTTGAATAGGACCCCCAACCTAGTCATATCAGGAAAGAGCTTCATGATGTAGGGAGAGAAGTGCAACGGTACAAGACATAAACCCTAGATCAGCAAACCTATCAATAAGCTATGAAAGCATTCACACAGATGCAGTCGCAAATGCCATAAACAACCGTCGGGGGAATGCAGCCCTCAGAAGATGTTAAATCAACAACTGTCGCCGATCAAATGAAACGTCTACATACAATACTAGTCAAGGATAGGACCTAAACAAGACGCCTAATAGGAGTTTATAAAAGTTTCTTAATTAACACCTTAATATAAACGGTCCCTAGCAGGAGCCTTTAAGTGTTCTTGACAAGAGCCTATCATGCTTAAAATGTAAATTAAGCTCTGATACCAGGTCCGGTCTTTATTTCAAATTTCTCTCTACTTTCTTTCTACAAAAAACTTGCAACAACAACTCTCTACGTCGTTGAATTTGTCGTCATTTTTTGTGCTAGTATCTCCCCTGCAAGGGGAAAAAGTGTTACATTTGTGGTTAAGGTCCCCACCAACAAAAGTTAAATAAAAAACATAAATCTAAAATTATGTTCGTTTTCATTTGACAGGCTTTGAGCTTTAACAACTCGTAAGAGGGATTTAGTTGACTAGTAATAGTGTTGTGTAAGTACGTGCGTGTGCCTCAGTTTGATTTCTACGCCTGATTGTTCACATGAGTGGCGTATTAACACCAATGTTAATAATTTCACAATTCCCTGCCTCCAGCCCTCTCCCGAAAGACGTTTTCTCACATCGGCGACAATTGCAAGTGTTTTATGTGTCATTTTTTGTTACATGAGAGGAGGATGGCGGGCGTTCTGTTCCATTTTCAGCTACTTTTTCATGTGGAAGTGAGTATTATTGTAGGGCTGGGTGTGTATATTTTTGTGCGGCAAATATTTACGATTAGTATTACAAGTACTCAGCTAAATAATAGTAATCATAAGTTTCAAAGTTGAACTGTCTGTCGTCGACTTCCTTTTTCCTGTTTTAATGCCAACAATTGTTTTCCCAGTTGTGTTTGTTTTTTTTTTGTTCTCTTTTTATTGTTGAACACAAAAAAGTTTTATGTTTTATTCTTCTTTTGCTGTCCTGTTTCCCTCTTATTTCATGTGAACCTTATCGCTTTGTACAACACGAGGTAACAATCAATGATGAACACAGAACATCAGTAACAACTGCAAACTACAAGAGAAGATTAAGAAGAAGAATGAAACACAAATACGAACACAAACTTTTCTTGACTATTATGACCGGGATTTCATTTCGTGAAAGAACCACAGAAAGTGTAAGGCGACACATTTATAAATTAAGTGTTTCATGAAAGTAAAACATGTAGAAAAGTTTTAGTATTGGGCAGGGTGGAATATGAATGAAGATGGGAGAGGGAAATATGTGGGATAATATAAGTAAGGGTATAACAACAAAGATGTATTATGAATGTACGAAAACTGAGTAAAAATAAAATAAGAAAATAATGTTTTACCCTATCCTGATCCAATCAAAACAATCTGCTGGTATAAAATCCACAATCCTTCATATATTACAGCACCACCACTTGGGTGGGGTTTTTGGAACTCTCGGTCATTGTCGAGAGGAATAACGGAGACTACATGATATCAATGAAATACAGATCCTATGAGTGCCACAATGCCTCTGTTCGATTACTTACCCATCCATAAATTCTCCATGCGACACATTCTGAATATTTTTACCCATTTAGAATTTCTCTACAAGTGGTGGTGTAACATACGCCGTTCGAACTCCGCTGTGAAAAGTATATATATCCGTGCGGAGTTTTTTTCTTCTTTTTTTCTCCCATCGGACGCCTCCCCAGGTGGTGGATAGGGGAACGCTCATCAGATATGGCGAGTACCGCAAAAATAAAATATGCGGGGCGAACCAAAAAAAAGGGAAAAAGGCAGCGTCTGATCGAGATTCGGCGGCAGCAAGCAGCGTCTGTACTCCAGTGGGGCGGCTGAAATATAGAAGGAAACTATAAACCCATCAGAAGGCAAGGGGAAACCACTGATGTATAATCCCTTGAAAATCGTACAAAACATGAACAATACAACGCAAAACAAACGGCCCTCAGTCTCCGGCCAAAAGAGGGTGCTAAGAATCCCCGGAGGTAAAACTAAACAAAAACTTGTAATTGGAACTTGGAATGTGAGAAGTCTTTATGAAAGTGGAAAACTTAATAACACAATAAGCGAGATGAACCGACTCCAAATTGATATCTTAGGTGTCAGCGAAACATGGTGGACGGAATGCGGAGATTTCAGATCAGAAAATATGACGGTGTATCATTCAGGAAACCAGATGGGTGTTCACAGAAGAGGAGTATGTATTATTGTTAAAAATCATATAGCGGCATGTGTCACGGGATTTGTTCCAATGTCAGAAAGGACAATGTTGATAAAAATAAGTGGAAAACCGCTAAATATTAATATCATACAAGTCTATGCTCCCACTGGAGATGCAAATATGAATGAAGTTGAAGAATTTTATAGTGATATAGCGCAGTTACTAAAGATGACAAAAAAACATGAAATAACAATAATACAAGGAGACTTTAATGCCAAGGTCGGAAACCAAGAAGTTGAAAATATTACGGGAAAATATGGCCTAGGCGAACGAAATGATAGAGGAGACAGACTAGTGCAATTTTGTCAGGAATATTGTATGAAAGTGACCAATACGTGTTTTCCTCTACATCCCAGACGGTTATACACCTGGAAATCCCCACAGGACAATGAAAACCAAATTGTGAGAAATCAAATAGACTACATAATAATAAATAAAAGATATTTCTCCAGTGTTACAAAATGTTCGACCTACCCAGGAGCAGATGTGCCGTCGGACCACAACTTACTCGTCGCAAATATACGAATTAAACTTGCATCGAATCGGACAAAACTGCCTCAAAATAAACTGAATATAGAAAAACTTAAAGACTCGGCAATTAAAAACGAGCTACAAAACAATATTAATAGACAATTGCAACAGTTGAATGAAGAAAATGTGCACACATTGTGGAACAAGGTGAAAGATGTTATAAACACGACTGCAAAGAACATTCTGGGAAAGAGAACACCATCAAGAACAGAAGAATGGATTACCGACGAGATTCGAGAACTATGGAATGAACGAAGCAAGTACAAAAATAAAAATTATGAAAAATACTGGGAGATAAACAGGGAAATACGATCCGCGACCCGATCAGCCAAAAATGCTCTATTGAATGCCAAATGCCAGGAAATTGAATTCTTACAAAGTATACATGATGATTTCAACCTCCACAAGAAACTAAAGGAATCCGTCGGTGTATATAGAAAGAAAATATCTAACCCAGTTTTAATTAACGAAAACAATGAAGCTGTCTTTGACTTGGATGGAAAAAAGCAGATATGGGAGGAATACATTACCAATCTTTTTACTGATAACGAACGATCACCTTATGGAGAGGTTTTGCAAATTTCAAGAAGGGGAACACCTATAACACGGAACGAAGTTGAATGCGCTATAAAATCCTTGAAAGATAAAAAGGCTACAGGACCGGACGAAATCCCATCAGAATTGCTAAAGCTTATTGATTCTAATAACGTAAAACTATTAATCAACCTTTTTAACCACATATATAACACTGGAAACTATCCAGAAGAATGGCTCAAATCCACCTTCATCGCAATTCCCAAGATAAACAATGCAAAGAAATGCAGTGACTTCAGACTCATTAGCTTAATGAGTCATGCTTTGAAGATATTTCTAAAAATAATTCATAGCAGAATATATACTACATGTGAAGCACACATGGGAAGTACCCAATTTGGGTTTAAAGAAGGAATGGGCACAAGAGAAGCATTATACTGCATTCAAGTTGTAACACAGAAATGTAGAGATGCCCAGAAGGATGTGTTCATGTGTTTTATTGACTATGAAAAGGCATTCGACACCGTCAAACATGACAAATTAATAGAAATCTTGAATACTATTGGAATACCAGAAAACGAACTCCAGTGCATTAAAAGTCTTTATTGGAATCAGTCGGCACGAATTGACGTAAGTGGAGAACCCACAAAAGAAATTGCCATATCAAGGGGTGTTAGACAGGGATGCCTTTTATCTCCCCTGTTATTCAACGTGTATTCAGAGAAAATATTCCAAGAAACACTCGAAGGAGAAAACATCGGAATCAGAATTCATGGGAAACTAATCAACAATATAAGGTATGCGGACGATGCTACGTTACTGGCAGGGAGCATATCCGGTCTACAAAAACTAGTAGAGAAACTGGCACGTGTAAGTGAGAAATATGGTCTTAAAATCAACATGAAAAAGACGAAGTACATGATCATTAGCAGAAAAAATCCCCATGCTGAGGTGAACTTAAAAGTACAAGGTACACAAATAGAAAGAGTGAGAACCTTTAAATATCTTGGGATGTTAATAAACGACAAATGGGATCCCTCGAAAGAAATAAAAAGTCGAATAGAGATGGCGCGAGATGCTTTCTGTAAATATAGTAAAACCCTGAAAAGTCATGACATAAATATAACAACAAAAATACGTTTTATAAAATGTTATGTTTGGTCGGTGCTGTTATATGGAACAGAAGTTTGGACGCTCAAATCCTCTGATGAAAGAAAATTGGAATCCTTTGAAATATGGATTTACCGGCGAGTACTGAAAATACCATGGACTGCGAAAATTTCTAATGACGAAGTACTAAGAAGGATAAATATAAGCCGGCAATTAATAACAACTATAAAAAGGCGCAAAATAGCGTATCTGGGACATGTATTAAGGAACAACAAATACATAATTTTACAAGCAATTCTGAAGGGAAAAATTGAAGGAAGGCCAGCTAGAGGAAGGAAAGAAACATCCTGGCTCAAAAATATCATGGACTGGACAGGTTATACCAACGAAACCGATCTGCTGAATGCTGCAAAACACAGAGAGCTGACAACCACTATACAATAAGATAATAATTAAAATGCGATAAATATTAAAAAAAGATGAATTGTACGATCACTTATATCCGGATAACGGATGAGTAAATAAAGAAGAAGGAGCTAATGAAGAATTGGGCTGCTTTATTGAAATGGTGGAAATCCTTTGTTGTTTCAGCGATGTTTGTGAGAAAATATTTTTGCATATAATCTAAGATTACTGAACTCCATATCCCAACATCTGATCTTATAATCTACAACGAAGTGTTTCCTTTAATTTAAATTTTCCAAAGTAGATAAATTACCTAATTTAAGCCATTTCGGTGAGATAATGTAGATGAGAACTTCAAAATACCGTAAATCGAGAGGTACAGTTCTATGCGGCTGCATCAAAACGTGGACCTATACTCACACAGTTCTGAGGATGCGAAGTTTTGTAGCCCCTGGGTGTGTAAATATAAAGATTCATAGTTGAACAACAATCAACCATATTTGTTGTGATCAAATTTTATAGCTCGATAACTTCGAATAATAGAGCTCATACTCAAATTTATCAATAGCGGAGAAAATTGCTAGTTAAAATTTTTCTTGTGTGCAAATTGCTTCACACCTTCCAAGGAGCTACATATACGCACCATACCAAGAATATTTGTTTCTCTGTGTTTCGTGTCATTTGCTCCAGTATATTAAATATATATTTTCCGCTAACTTTAGACTAACTCATTTGAATTCCCGTCTTCCTGATCATATATAAGCCTCTTCTTGATCATCTTTTCAAAACCCTGGATTGGGATTAAAGTTCAAAAGTGTTGCGGAGGAGGTACTTAAAGGAATGGACCGACTTAGTCCGAAAGTTATCGTCCTCTCCAGCCACTACATAAGATGCCACAGGGTTTTTTTTACACCCTTCGGGCTGTTTTCTCAATAAGTATGGACTTGCCCCTGAAAAAGCATTTACCGTCATAATTTTGGCTGCGAATGCAAGTTGCTTCAGCAGAAATCAAATTGATTCGAAAGCAGGTCTTAAAGTAAATTTATCCAAAATTTTGTGTGTGAGGTACCCGAATGAGTGGACAAATATAGTCCATATTCAAACCTGATATACATATGGCAGATGTTTTAGGATGTGTAAATTATGGACCAAAGCGGCCACTCCCTTCAAGAGTTATCGTGCGCAAAATTTTTCCGAACATAGGAGTTTTTGCAATTTTGAGGCTATTTGCTCAGGAAGTATGGACTTGCCCCAAATGAAACTGTACCGTCGTATGGGGGGTTGTATAAGTTGTTACAACAAAAATCAAAGCGATTCGGGAGCAGGTCCTAAATTAACTTTTCCGAACTTTTGTGAGGGAGGTACCCGTAGGAGTAGGCCGATTGAGTCCATATTGGAACCTCATCTAAGTCTGGTAGAAATTTCAGAATGTGCAAAGTGTGGGCCAAATCAGTTACTCCCTTTAAAAGTTATCGTGCACACACATTTTCCGAACATTTTCAAATTTTTGTGGGGGAGGTACCGGAAGGAGTGGACAGATACACCGACGTAACCAGGGGGGGGGGGGGGGGGGCCCGGGCCCCCCCCGAAATGATTTTAGTTCCTATAGGATATTAGCTTATGCTACACATTTTATAATTTTTGAGTAAAATTTTAACTGTTTTAAATTGTTAAAGAAATATGTAAAGTAATTGGAAGCATTACAGAGAATTATTTAACTACATTGGTATACTTATTGTCCAACATATTTGAAAATATAAAAATAATGAACAAGTTAGGCTTTTTGAGCAATTTTATGCATAGTTCGTGTTAAGTTTTAAGGTGTTGTTTAAGCGTTTAATCGGAATTTTAGGCTGACTGTAAGTGTTACTGAGGTCAAGAACAATACTTTTATTTGTATCTATTGAACGTTTGTAACATATTACGTCCAATACTTTGGCTTACAACATCCAAAAAAAAAAAAACATTTTTGCGATATTTTGTTTTTGAAATTTTTTATAAGAGCAATTCAACAATAAAATGTAAAACCGTTGCTTAATCTTTGTGGTTTTAAGTGTTTGTATATTTTCTCTAACACGTTTTTTAATGAACTATTTTGAAATTTCAGAACAATTACAAATTTCAGAAATTTTTATAGCCTAGGTTACCTTCAGGCCATGTAGTGATATACTCTGAAAATTTCAGGAAGATCAGTTCAGCGGTTTTTGAGTCCATAAACTTCAAACAAACGTACAAACATTTTTCTACTTTATATATATTGATTTACAGTGGTGGCCAATACATTTGCAACACAATTTCACCTTTTTGCAAATTTTATTTTAAATATTTTTTTGAAAGTAAATTTTTTTTTGCAATTATTTATATTTCATTGTCTCAAATATAAGAATATAAAAAGTTTTGACACGTTATACAACAAAAAATTTGAAAAAATATGAAAATACATAACACGCCTAAAAATTTAATGGTCAAAACATATGCAACTGAACCAAATCCGATGCAAAAATCTTCAGTATTTTGTAAAATATAATTTTTTTGTTTGAGTGAAGTAATTTGTTTTTGTTTTGGGAAGATTAAAAGTGAATAAAATTTTGAAACTG
Organism: Musca autumnalis; assembly: GCF_047663935.1. Classification (NCBI taxonomy): domain Eukaryota; kingdom Metazoa; phylum Arthropoda; class Insecta; order Diptera; family Muscidae; genus Musca; species Musca autumnalis. Next base: position 37,200,551 of record NW_027411644.1, read on the forward strand.
GTCGAACGGGAGAAGTATGGATATGTATTGGACCAAGGGGCGAAATTTTCAAAACTAATGGAAATTTCTTCACATTTCAGTTGTCAATTTAATAAAATTCAAAGCTTAGAGTGCAGTTGCATCATTTATTTGCAAAAGCCAGAAGTCTGGGTCTTGAAAAACATATGATCGTAGGGATTTGGTCCATATCAGAATGATGGAGACTGATGTATTGAAGTTATAACGGGCGGTATCATTGGAAATTTTGGATTCTATAAACTTAAAAAGTTTTAGAAAGCTCATCAAATGATAACTAAACACCAAAATTGAGTATGTAGACACTTCCAGAAAAACGAAATGAATGGACTATAAATAATTGCAAATACTTAATTTTAATTTCAAAAAATATTTTAAATAAAATTTCCTAAAACGTGCAATTTTGTTGCAAATGTATTGGCCACCACTGTATTACATATTTTTTCCAATCGGAAACAGTATCTTCTTCGTCAAAATCTCAACAATTACCACACGACTTTGCGGACAGAAATATACCCAGAGCCTGTGCGAACTGAAACTTTCATATATAGACAGATCGAGTAGCGGCTACACAGCCAAAATCCTTAAACCCAAAAACTATGCATTAGGAGATTTTCAGAAATGTTTACCCATTTTCGGACGTATGAACTTGCAAACAAAATATGGATTTGTCTCGTTATATTGCGAAGGAGGTATAGAGAAATGGACCGGACCGACATAGTTCATTTTGGGAGTAGATCTTATTTTTGGAGTCATTACTTTTAAAAGATATAGCGCCCACCAGTCATTTCAGTTCGCCACAGTATAATTTTCACCTTTTGACTCAAATGTCAGAAAATATGTACTTGCCCACGAAACACAAGGAATATCTTCAGTAAAAATTTCTAAAGATCCTCAAATATACATCAAACTGCACTTAAATAACTATTTTAAAGGTTTGCGAGGGAGGTACCCCAGTATGGCCCATTTTCGAGCAAAAACAAAGTCTGGAAAAAAATATTACTAAATCCAAAGTTTGAACCAAATCTGTTGCTCCGTTCAAGAAAACTCGCGCATACCACTTTAGCTAAAATTCTGAAAATAACGGAAGAAGTAGACCGAAAAGCACCATCTTCGAATTTTGTGTGTATAAGGCTCGCTGAAATATTGCGATAAACAAAGTTTGGACCAACGCAGTATCCGGTTCGAAAGTTGTCGTGCGCATTAGCAACTACACACGATTTCCTTAGGTGTTCTTTACAGCTTTCGGGACATTTTCTCTGGAAGTATAGACTTGCCTCTGAAAAACTTGTACGATAGTAATAGGATCCCCGGGAACACTTGTTGCAAAAAAGCAAAGCGTTTCCAGAGAGTTTTTTTATTTACACTATGCAACACTGAAAATGCAAACAACTTCTAGTATTCATTTTTTGAAAGTAGATATTTAGACTACAAAAACCCTAGTAGGGTTTTGTCCTGTCAGATCCAGTTCGGATTTTATGGCCTCATCTAAACCGGGCTAAATTTACACTTTTTTGCATTTAACAGGCCTTTATCTCAGAACCGAATGGGAATTTGGCCTTACTGTCTTTAGCAATATTGTAGCCCTAAACTAGTAGAACCTATTTCTTGAAAATACCACATACGAAAAACTCCATTTAGGGCATCAAAACCTATATAATGTAGAAAATTTTACATGATTGCTGAAATTCAGGTCAGTATCGGCTAAACTACTGGGAGTTGAACCAAGTAACCTTTTGCAAAAATCTTTCAAATAAAGTTCTCAACAATTCTTTAGAACATTCTGAAACTCTAAAATGGTTACTTCATGTTGTTTCAGCGGTATTTTGCATCATATCTTTTACAACACGTATTTCAAACACAGTTCACACCAACAGTTTATTCTCGCATTTCGGATTTCACTACATTTTACAACAATGACATGTTCTGAAGAGTTGTGTATTACATTCCAGGGAATATTTTTCCAAAAGAAAATATTCAGAAAAAATTAACGGTTTTGGAGATACGGTACGAAATGTATAAAAATTGTGGAATTTTTGCATATATTTTGAAATTTGAGGCAATAAATGTAGTTCTTCGAGTTCGTTAGTTCTTCGAACATTTTATTCTTGTCCTTATCTGCAAATTTGCTTCAGAAGTCAGAAGAAGATTCGCATTGGTTTCAGAGATATAGCCGTGAATTTCTTTAAAAACTTAATATTTAACCATGTTTAGATGGGGCCATAAAATGCGAGCTGGATCTGAAACAACAAAAGCCAACTAGGGTTTCTTGTCGTTTGGGTCTGTACTTTCAAAAAACCTTCAGTACGAATTGTTTGCACAAGATCACCTTAAATATGTTGCACAGTGTTATTAATTTATTTATTTCATATTTTTACTTATAACTAAATTATTAGCAAAAAAGAAGTGAAGCCATGACCATTGAGGTCTTAAGCTTACACAGCTTATCCAGAGAGGTCTTAAACTGTACTTCGCTTAAAATTTTTAAATACTCTGCGGAAGTTTGCCGAATGAGTAGATCGATATGGCCCATCTTCGAAGTTGATCAAAATATCACGAAGGCTAAATTTTGGACCGAATCGGTTGATCTGTTTGAGAATTATCTTGCTCTACAGGCATCTACAACTACGAAGGGACGTAGATAGGTCGACTCCAAGTTTTCTGAAACAGATTTCTTCCAAACATACTTTCGCCCTAAAGTCATTATTTCGATGAGGCACATTCTGGCTAAAGGCTGAGAGTATAAAAAAATTTAGATTGGCAAAAATTTTGTTTATGGATTTTTGCTAAAAGAATGTATACATGTATAGACCTTGGATTGGGCGACATAATTTCATTTTAAAAGAAGTTAAGACTGGATTCCAGAGTTTCCTTTGTTCCTGATAATTTTATGAAAAGATCAAGACTTTTTATAAGTGAAGTCCGACGATTGTACGCAAAAATTAGTCTATTGACATATGCACGATTTGGCGACAGAATTTGTCATTTACATAACCGCGATTAGGTGCTAGAATTTCTTGATGGATAGACTAACTATTGCTCAGCATTAGTTCTCGGCCTTCAGAAATTCTTTGTGATAAGAAGACATCGGATTTTTGCATATTTTTGAAAATTATAATGTTAAGATATTTGAAAATTAAATGTTATGATATTTCTAAAGTTTTCCGTTGTATTCGCTTTCTTTGGTCTTACCGAAGTGATATCACTGAATTTCATAACATTCACTGTAGTTGTGAATTATTTGATAAATGATAAGCCCAAAAATATATGGGATTATTAATATACATATTCATTGTTTTGACAATATATTAACTGTGACATATTGTCAAAAAAGTTATAAAAACAAGATAAAATTGGATAAAAAGTCTTACGCCATTTGAATTAAAAAATGGTAATGAAAATTATTTCATCAGTAGAATAGGTCTAAAATAAGGTTTACATCTTTGCTAAATAAGACATTTTCGCTAACATGAATTTTCAAAATTTTGGTCAGGTGGCCCCCCCCGAAATGAAATCCTGGCTACGTCCCTGGACAGATATAACCCATCTTCGAACTTAAACTATGTTTGGGCAAAATATTACGAGAGCCCAATTTTGAACCGAATTGTTTGATCTGTTCGATAGTTATTGCGCGCTCCTGCCAGACTGACGGACGGACGGACAGTGCTAAATAAACTTCAAATTGTCTGAAACGGATTTCGTCCAAACATTCTTAGGGTCTAAAACCATTATTTCGATGAGGCACATTTTGCCCATATGAAAGTGAATATACCCTCGTTAGCATAAATGCTGAGGGTACAAAAATGTTAATGTCTCCACCATGATTGAAGGTAAATATAGTTATTTACACACAAACCAAAACGATAATAGAACGTACTTATGTATATGTTAGACGGTAGTTCCGTTACCTAACCGTGATATTGATATAGTTTACGTCAATGGAAAGGTCAGGAGTTGGCTATCAAGTTTCACGTTCCTAATTTTTCGTAATATGCCCCACAGATTTTAAAATATGCACCAAAAATTATATTTACATATTTTTCCGACAACAAATTATTGACAATTTCACTCGCTTAATACTATCCGATCATTGGCATTTTCTCGACCAAACTTCTTACCTAAAGGCTGAGTGTATAACAATTGACTATATTTGTTCACCGCTTCCGGTACTTTCACAATTTTGCGATTAAATGCACTTCAAGTTCGTTGTGAATTTTTACAGGAGATGACCTTTTTATCCAGATAACTTTGCTGTTGGTAAAAGTCTATACCTCCCGAGGTACATGCGTATGTTCCCACAACATCCCCGAAGTGACAAGGGAGACTTCGCTAATATCAATAAATGCACGCCAATTCTACTGTCACAAATTGTATCGCCTTGTCCGGTGTGTCTTACGACACAATTTGTAGAAAAGTTTTTCATGGCTGAAATACTCAAGAAATGCAAGCCAAGATTATTCTTAGGGGATTTGCCAGCGCCGAAGTGGATTGAAACGCAGACCTTCAGTGTGCAAGGCTTACGTGCACCACCACATGTTAATTCTTGGCTGTATACAGGGTCATAAACTGTCTACAATCAATCTGATATCTGTTATTACACCGCGTGGCGTATGATTGTTCAGAGCACGTATACTAGGGTTATGACTTTTCGACATTTTTTCTCAAAAACTATTTCCCGTAGCACGGTTGAATCAACTTTTGCCTGTAATCACTAAAATAACGTTTATTCCATTTAAATATAAAAAAGTTCACGCACAAATCGCTTTTAAAAAATATTTTTTGGAAAAAAATGTATTAAATGGAAAAAACAATTTTCTTAAAAATTATTTCTGTTACACGAATGAATAAACTCAAGCCTACTAATAACTAAAATAAAGTTTTTTTCCTATGTTTACCTGTTAAGGCGATGATGATCATATGTTTTAATTTTGTTATTTTTCTCTTTCGAGACGAGCTGATTCATCAGAAGTTTTTTGCAAATGAACAAGTAAAAAAGGATCAGTCGGCTTTGCCGACAGAGATATACCCTCAGCCTCTGTAAACTTAAACACTTTTTTCCGAAAACGTACATATTAAACGGGTTTTGAAAATTTTGGGCGTATGAACCGACAAAAATATGGATTGGGATAGAAGCTCAAAAAGTTCTGAGGGGAAGGTATCTAAAGGAAAGGACCGACATTCTCCATTTTGAATGTGGGTCTTATTTTGGGTATCATTCCCCTCGATAGATATCGCGACCACCTGTCGTTTAAGTTGATCACCATATAATTCAGAGGTTTTGGGCCATTATATCAGGAAGCATGTACTTGCCTACGAAAAACATGATATCGCTGTAAACAGGACCACTAGGTAAACATTTTCAAGGGATTCCCCCACAGACCCTTAACCTGGTTGCTTGTTTATGAGATATCGCGGGTAATATTTTAGCTAAAATTGTCGAATTTTTGTGGGGGAGGTACCGGTAGGGAGGTACCACTTCTCAAGCACCACCTTCAAATTTCATCTAATATTCGAAGAAATATTACGATATGCAGAGTGTGGATCAACTCAGTATTTGGTTCGAGAGTTGTCATGCTCTCCAGCCACTACATGGTACCATATAGGGTTTTTACACTTTACGGGCTGTTTTCTCAAGAAGTATGGACTTGCCCCTGAAAAAACTTTTACCGTCGTAATTGAGGCAGCGAATGAAAGTTGCTTCAACAAAAATCAAAGAGATTCCAGAGCAGTTCTTAAAGTGAACTTATCCAAAATTTTGTGTGGGGGTACCCGAAGGAGTGGACAAATATAGTCCATATTCGAACCTGATATCGACGCCTCCAAACAATAGTATGCTAAGTTCTTTACATTTTTATATTTAACGTCCTTTTACTTAAATTCTGTCAAATTTTGGTAATGATCGGACAATCCGAACAGAAGTTATAAACAAATATTTCCTTAGCATAGTACTGAAGGTCAAAGAAATTTCCAAACTTTAAGAGCTTGTCCTGCAAAACTCGCTTTTCAGAATTAGCAAACTATTATTTGGAGGTGTCGAACGTCCTTTAACTTAAATTCTGTCTAATTTTGGTAATGATCGGTCAATCCGAACAAAAGTTATAAACAAATATTGACTTAGCATAGTACTAAAGTTCAAAAAAATTTCCAAACTTTGAGAGCTTCTCCTGCAAAACTCACTTTTTAGACTTAGCATACTATTATTTGGAGGTGTCGATATATATTTGGTAGATATATTGGGATGTGTAAAGTATGGATCAAATCGGTAACTACCATCAAGAGTTATCATGCGCACAATTTTTCCGAACATTTTTGAACTCTTGGGAGGAGGTACCTGAAGGAGTGGACTGATATGGCTTATCTTCGAACTTAAACTAAGTTTGGACAAAATATTATGAAGGCCAAATTTTGGACCGAATCGGTAGATCCATTCAAGAGGTATCTTGCGCTCCAACCAGCCAGATAGACAGACAGACGGACGGACATGACTAAATCAACTCCAAATTGTCAGAAACACATTTCTTCGAAACATACTTGGGGTCTAGAACCATTATTTCGATGAGGCGCATTTTGCGCGTATGAAAGTGTATATACCCCCGTTAGCATAAATGCTGAGGGTATAAAAAGAATGTCAGAGAAATTGTCATCATAAACCACTACACTACATGTTTCGCACTTTGGTGGGAAGTGCTCATCAGGCGTATCTTTTGCGGCAATCTGACTATGTCTCTACGCTAAATTTGTCGCTCTATATTCGCTGAATTTATTGCGAATGCAATTAGGAATTCAATACAACGGGGTTTTTTCCATTCGAATATTGAAAAAGGTCATACACAAATCACTTGGAAAAAATTTTGAATTTTTTTTTGTTAAAAAATTATATCGTTGATGAAAAAAGCATTTACGATAGTTTTATGATTCTCCAAATTAAAGAAAATATAGTGAGAAACAAATGTTATGACAGTTTGATTATATCATGTGGCTCTAAAGTTTATTTTCAAATATATATCTGCTTACAGTGACTTCAAAAAATTGTCCATAATTCTGATAAATTCAAATTTTAAAATCATTTCGTGCGTGAGATTTTTTCAACGAATCACCTTATAATTAAGATTTTGTGTAATCTTAGAAACTCATCACGCTATGATACAGGGATATGAGGTTGTAAAAAAAAAAACCCATAACCCTAATATGCACCCCGTAGACATCACTTGCTCATTGAACTGCTTATGGATATTTTAATCGTTGGTACGGATTTGGATGGATGCGGATATTTTAATTTTTGGGACGGATGTGGTTTTATGGAGAGTTAAGAAATTACAAAAGGCTTTTTAGATTCTTAACAATATTCTCTTCCCATTATTAATGATTTTTTTGGCCCAAAATACATATTTAAATATGGCAACCCGGCAAATTGACTGCGTCACATTGACATTAAAGTGAAAAGAAAGAGAAGTGCTGGATAATTAACAGCGATTAAAGTTTAATCTATTTATTTCAAGCTTTATAAAACTGTCATTCAGGAAAACGTTGCTTCAGATTTGTTTTTAATAAAAAAAAAATAAATCTTTCTAACCAAAGTAAACAAAAAGTTTCAAAAAAAGTTGCAAACTTTCTTTTCTGGAGTAATAATAATTGATGTAGTCTCCTACTACTTGGAACTTTAGTGATGTCATAATTTGACAGGAAATATGTTTCTGTCCTGTTGTTAGTTTGTTTTGTTGTTGCAGTTGCTTCTTCCCCTGCTTCTTTTTAATTACCATAGACCAGGCAACAATCTTAATTAATGGTCATTTGAAAGTTTAGTTTTAAACCAAAATGAAATAAATATTTAATTATTTGCTATGAAAAAATGTAACTAACGAAGAAAGAAAAGAAACTAATTTCGTAGAAATATTTGCCTACTACAAAATGTCATAAATTAAGCTTTACTGACTTTATGGACATCGTTATAGTAATTGGTTACTCAAATGTATTCAAATTCAAATTAATTAAGAACTAAAAATAAAGTGAATTTAAAATGGAAATGGACAGAAATTGACAGAAATATTTTAACATAACCTTTAAGACTATTTTCCGAAAACTAAACTTGGTCGATTTTTTGGGAGTAGGTTATAAGGAATGGACGAAGGTCAATAACGACTTTGACATGTAACAACATGTAAAAATATGTTATATTTAAAACAAGTGAGCCAAGGCTATAGTCGGGTCGGGGACGACTATGTGATACCCTACACCACTTCCCCTGTGCATAAGCTTTTGACTGGTAAAATTCAAAATATTAAAATTGAGATAGCTTAGCGCCTTTGCTCTGAATGTCTTCATTAATACAGGTAAATTTTATTGAAACGCGTTTAAGTGCATCGTCAGAATAACTCAAATAAAAAAAAATAATATCCGACCATTACCAAAATTAATAGGTTTATTCCTCTGTGGGACCCCCATTAACACCCAAAATTTCGTGACGATCCGATCAAAATTGCGACCTGTAGCGTAATTACAAAGAAATGGAAAAATGGGATGTACTAACGACTATTGCGATATCTCCGTTATTTGGCCACCTACGCCAACCTACTTTACATCATTGTAAAGATGAGATTTTCTACTTTCATCTTCAGACTTTGTTTTTGGAAGGTCCCCAACCAAAGCTGTCATATTCGTCATTATTATTAAAATCGCAAAAATGAAAAGTTGTGTTCTATTAGCGGCTATTGCGATATCTTCGTTGTTTGACCACCTACAACAACCCACTTTACATCGTTGCAAAGGCGATATTTTCTGCTTTCATTAGCAGGTTTTGCTTTTGGCATACCCCCTATAGGGGCTGAGATATTAGGTTTGGAAAAAAACATTGTCTTTTTCTCCAAAAAAGTTTTTTGCCCATTCCGACCCCTAAATATTATCCGACCATCACCAAAATAAATAGGCTTTTTCCCCTGCGGGACCCCCATCAACACCCAAAATTTGGTGACGATCCGATCAAAATTACGACCTGTAGCGTGATTTCTTTAAAAGTGGAAAAAAGGGATGTATTACCGACTATTGTGATATCTCCCTTATTTGGCCACCTACGCTAACCTACTTTGCATCATTGTAAAGACAGGATTTTCTATTTTCATATCCAGGTTTTGTTTTTGGAAAGTAATAACGTTGACTTTTTTCGCAAATAAGTTTTTTGCTCATTCCGACCCCTGATTATTATCCGACCATCACCAAAATCAATAGGCTTCTTCCCCTCCGGGACCCTCATCAACGTCCAAAATTTGGTGACGATCCGATAAAAATTGCGACCTGTAGCGTGATTACAAGGTTTAGATGGACAGACGGACAGACGGACGGACGGACGGACTGACGGACGGACACACATAGCCAGATCGACTCAGCTCGTCGAGACATTCATTTTGGTATATATAAGTATGGGTCTACGACCATTATTTCGATGCGTTACAAACTTTTTGGCCAAAACCAACTTATAATACCCTCCCCACATAGTGGTGTAGGGTATAAAAATGTTATCGTAGTAAAAAATAGTAGCTTCTTGCAGGTTCTGGAACAGGGCATCTGTCTTCCGAAAGTCGACTAAGAATAATCGATTATCCGGTTTTCGCACAGTCAATAGTCGACTACGACTTTTGGAAATTTTACGGTTAATAATCGATTAACCGAAATCGATTAATCGATTAACCGAAAGCGATTTTACGTATCCCTAATGGAGACCTGGTTTAATGGAGGCGTGGTTAATTGGAAGCGTGGTTTAATGAAGGCCTGGTTTAATAGAGGTCAGGTTTAATGGAGGCCCGGTTTAATAGATGCCCAGTTTAATGGAGGCCTGGTTTAATGGTTACCTGGTTTAATAGAGGTCTGGTTTAATGGAGTCCTGTTTTAATGGATGCGTAGTTTAATGGTCTGCCTGTAAGTAGTTCTGCTTTAAAAGAAGCGTAGTCCATAATAGACTTGGTCTATGGTCATGGTATAAAGTAGTTCTGCCTTAAAAGTGGCGTAGTCTAGTATAGACTATCTCCATTATTGGCGTGATTTAAAATATATGTACATCGACCACCTCTCTTCGGTAATGGGTCTTATTGGCCATTTTTATGTTAAGGATTAAAAACATTTTTAAAGGCGAATTAACACAAGAGTATCAGCGTTTCCAAACCTTATGTCCGGTGTAACTTAAATTGGCAAGTCCACTATTCACCCTTATGTTTGTATCATAGGCAGCATTACTACTAACACTTAAGGGAACATTTTTGTAGAGATGTTTAAGCCACCAGCGTCTCAGTTTTTTGTCCATTTTTCACAAAGATTCAAAAACTTCTTTAAAGGTATGGTTTAGCAGAATCTATATTCTAAAAAAAAGTTCACCATAACATTTTAGTACTATTTTACTGATTATAGCTTCATGAATAGTCTAGTGGTCAGTGTCATGGAATTTTTGTTGTTGTTTCTGTTTCATATCAGATGCATTTTTGTTGCTCTTGTTGTTCAATACAATGTTGTTATATAGATATTTGCTTTAATGGATGTGTGTAAATGTGTATGTGAGTATCTTACATATCATCACCATAAATACTAAAAGTGGTAACTAACAAAATACTAATTTTACAAGAGAAGCAAAATACCTTATTAAATGAAAAACTGTTTTATGGAATATTAATGTTATGAAGGCAAGTATATGGGATAGTAACAATCATATACGAATAGGAGCAAGTTATGAAACCAAAACCGCGGAAACGCTTAGTTTTGGGATCCGTCATTACAACAAAATCAGCAATGTTATCCCATTTGCCGAAATGCCTTTTTAAATAAGATCGTTATTTTTTAACGTAGAAGCTTAAAATTTTGCAAGAACATGTACTTTAGTCTTATGTATTAGAATCAATCAAAAAACCAATTTGGAATATTTTGGAGATACGACTTCGGGCATTTATGGTGACGATATATACATACATATCAACAGACCTACAGACAGACATACATACCTACATATAGACATAACATTTTATTCCATCTCAACCATCTGGAAATGGCATTGTAACAGTGCATTGTTATGTGTGTTGCTGCTGTTGTTGTTGCTGCTACTGACTGGTATCTGTTCAAGAACAGGTTATGTACACTAAAGGATTTGCAAATACCACTGACGCAGTTAACGTGTTTTGCTTTCATTCTTTTGTGTTGTTGTAGTTATTGTTGTATTGCTGCTACATTATGCTGCGTTTTAATATGATTTATGATTTACTCAACCGATTTTGTAGCGTTATTTTGCGAATTTAATCCTGTATGATTTTCGTTTATGATTTGAGTGAAAAGTGTAACACACACACGCCAGCATATAGTCATGAAACCTTAAATACCAGATTTGATTTCAGCTTGTATTGAAATTCGATTTTTTATGTTTATAAAACAAGAATTTTGAGAAATTGTATTCTATGAAACGCGCATGTAAATAAAAACATAAATCTAAACAGAGATTTGTTGTTTGAGATTTTTTTTTCAAAAACCAATAAATATTGACAAGGATATGGAAATAGAAAAATAAAGTATAATACGCTTACACTGTGATATAATATTAAACTACAGATTACTGTTAAAAAAACGTAACAAATTTTCAGAAGATTAAATATATATTTCGAGCTTAAAATATATTTTAGGAGTAAATATTCCACTTACGATAGAAAACTATATCAGAAATGCAGCAATCGCATAATTTTGTGTTAACATTTCTAAAATACCTAACGAATTATAATCGTGAATTTCTTAAGAATATTTTTGTCAAAAAATATCCAACAGTTTATAAGTTACGACAAAATAAACAAGTGAGCAAAGGCTATAGTCGGGATGGGGCCGACCATGTGATACCCTACACCACTACCACTGTGTATAAGCTTTTCACTGGTAAACATTTCTTTTAGGGAATATAATCCGACTACCACATCTTTTTTTCTGTGGAACGCCCTAAGCAACCACAATTTCGTGACCATCCCACCAAAATTTCGACCTGTAGCGTAATTGCAAAAAGTTGAAGAATTGGATGCATTAACGACTATTGTGGTATCTCCCTTGTTTGAGCACTTTCGCCAACCTAATTCACACCAATGTACAGATAATATTTTCTTCTTCCATTGACAGGCTTTGCCGTTGAAATACTCCCACAAGAAAAATATATATTCACAACGAATAAAACTTTGAATTTGTCTACACATGAGTTTTTCCCCATTCCCCATACGACTATCACCAAAATCAATAGGCTTTTTCATCTATGGGGCCCCATCAACCCCCAAAATTTCGTGACTATCCAATCAAAATTCCAACCGGTAGCGTGATTACAAAAAATGGAAAAATTGGATATATTACTGACTTTTGCAATATCTTTTTGGAATACTCCTACTAGAAGCGGAGATATTCGGATAAGAAAAAAACGTTAACTCTTCACCACATAAGCTTTTTGCTTATTCCGACTCCTGAATATTATCCGACCATCACCAAACTTAATTGGCTTCTTCCTCTGTGGGACTCACATCAACTCCCAAAAAATTCGAGACGATCCAATCAAAATGGCTTTTCAAAAATATTGGCGATATATACACTTTCATAAGGGAAAAATGTGCCTCATCGAAATAATGGTTTTAGACCCCAAGTATGTTTGGACGAAATGTGTTTCTGACAATTTGGATTTGATTTAGCCATGTCCGTCCGTCTGTCTGTCTGACTGGCTGGAGCGCACGATAACTCTCGAATGATTTAACCGAATCGGTCCAAAATTTGGCTTTCGTACTATTTTGCCCAAACTTAGTTTAAGTTCGAAGATGGGCTATATCGGTCCACTCCTTCCGGTACATCCCCACAAAAGTTCGAAAATGTTCGGAAAATTTTTGCGCACGATAACTCTTGAAGGAAGTAACCGATTTGATCCATATTTTGCACATCGTGAAATTTCTACTAGACTTGAAGAGGTTCCAATATGGACTCAATCGGTCCACTCCTTCAGGTACCTCCCACTTAGTTAAAGTTGGAAGATGGACCATATCGGTCTACCCCTTCTGTTAATTACCCCCGTAAAAGTTCAAAAATCTTCTCTAAGATTATTTGCAAGATACTTCCAGAAGGGACTACCCTAGTTGTTCCAAACAAGGGATGTGGAAATATTATTTCCATCTTCTCGAACCGTTTCGAATTTGTTTGAAACATGTTCGCATTGCGGTCACATTTACGACGTTGCAGTTTTCTTTTTGGGCAAGTCGATACTTTCTCAGACGACGCCAACTAAACTGACCATTGCCTATGTAACCCTCGAGGATAGAAACCGGTTTGGTCTTAATTTTGTACATCGTATTATTTCTTAGAGACTAGGATTACGTCCGAATATGGACTACATCGGAACACTCCTTCGGGTACCTCGCATACAAATTTTGGAAAGAGTGACGGTTAAGGACTCGTCTCAGATTGTTCAATTTTTTTTTTTGCATTTTTTGTCTTTGTGGTCTTTATTACGAAGGTACAATTTTTTTATGGGTCAAAGTCCATTCTTCTTGGAAATTGACCGAAAATTAAAAAAAAAAAACAATAGAGATATTATAAGTATTGAGTTTACTTATTTTCTTTGTGTCCGGGGCTGAGGGTATATATCTGTCGGTACAGCTGACTGATACTTTCTAACTTGTTTTAAGCATAGTACACACCGGCCAACAAAACTGACAGTCATCGAGGTCTACTTTGTTAATGTCAAAGTCTAGCTGAATAATTACTTTCCTAATCTCTAAATAATACTTTACATATTGTATATCAAGCATTATTACCTAAACAAAAGTTTTTATTTGCCAGAAAATTGTAGCAAAAGTTCGTTGACTGTCAGTTTTGACTGATGGTGTGTACTCCCCTTTAGTAATATATAGCGAAAAAGCCCCGGTTAGTCATTATAAAACACGAAAAATTATACCTTACGTTTCCAGTAATGACGGCGTATAAATGTATGTGTGTTCTATATCTCTGGTATGTTACCATGTATAACGACTTATGTATGTATGACCGGACGGCTAAAATATGTTGTAATGATATAAAAGAAATTCCTTGGAAAATAGTGTCCAGGTGTTGTTTCTATTAATATTATTAATCTATCTATATATATAAAAATGGTGTAAAAAATGTATAGTAATTCATAAAATGAGAACGGCTAGGCCGATTTCTATATAAAATTTTTTTCAGTTATTCGTATTTTCGAGGAGAAGGTCTTTACGGAAGAAAATTTTGGAAAATCCCTCTGGAAAAGTCGGAAAATTGGAAAAATCGAAAATTGAGTTTTTGTATGAAATTTTATTCTTTAATAGCTTTCCAAATCATAAACTAGAAAGTTCTTAGTGTAAATCATGGAAAATCATGAAAAATTGCGGAAAATTGGAAAAATCGCAAATTAATTTTTTTTACGAAATTTTGTGTGCAATTATTCCTTAATGCCTTCCCAAATGAAAAAAATTAAAGTTCTTAGTGTAACGAGACGTCTTACAAATTAACCGGAGTAATACACCTCATAGGCGTCAATGCCAAAATCCGATAGATGGCGTTGTACATTGACTTACATTTGTTTTGTAAGAAAAAACCAAACAAACCAACCAAGAGAGTGAGTAAGAAATCACTCACATTCTTATTAGAGTGCTATGGGAAGTATGTATGTGTGTATTAAAGCAAAGCACAATTATTCGAAAAATAATGAATAGATCGAAATGAAGACATTTTCTTATTGGATTACTCAAATTTAGATGGATAGTGGTCTTATTTGACAAAAAGTCTTCAATGTGAATCAAGCTTTAGTGCCAACAGTTAGACTGTGCTCAATTTGACAGGTGTATTTTTCGCACTGTAATTTTCTACACCAAATGTGCTACTTTTCTTGCCGCAATTTATTCCAGTTTTGTGTAATATTAAATTAATTCCGGATTGTTGTAAATCACGCATTATATCCATATACGGTAAAAGCATTACAATTAATTGAAAATCTGTGCAATATTTGTCAAAAAATTCATTCTAAAAGAAAATAAGTTTGTGTGATAAAAGTGAGTTTAAGTAATTGGATTCCGAGCATTCATACAGAAGCATTTTCAGTGAAAAAAGTGATTATATCCAATAGGATTCCGAGCATTCATACAGAAGTATTTATTCCGTAAGTTTGTTTTTTTTTTTCTTTTGGATTGGATTAGTCAAATACGTCTTTATTGGTTTTCAGGGAGACTTATTTGCTTCACTAATGCCTCCTATTAGACGATCAAACCTTGGACGACGTATACGTCGTGCAATAATTTCTCAAAATGTCCGTGATGCTCAAACAGAAGAGGAACGTGCGCAACAAAATGAACGGAGACGAACCCATATTGCACAGCTTCGCGCTGCACAATCACCTCCTCAAATTCCACAAAACAATACCAGAAGAAGGTCAGTCGTAAATGTTGATTTGAATGGGGCTGCTTTTCGATACAATTCTGCATTCGCCTACAAAGAACTTCGCTGCGTTGATATCGGTTCATTGTCTGTCGTTTGCCAGCATTGCAATGCTTTGAAGTTTCAATCGGAAAGCCCCGGCTTATGTTGCGCTGGTGGCAAGGTGAAATTGCCTGTTTTGCCTCCCCCTCCAGAGCCAATGTATTCGCTTCTCTATGGAAATACAATTCAATCAAAACATTTCCTATCGAATATACAAAAATGTAATGGATGCTTTCAAATGACGTCATTTGGAGCCCAAGTTATACATCAACCCGGCTATAATCCGAGTTATAAGGTAATGACGCCTCATTATTATCAAAATCAACAATTCTTCTCATTCCTTTCGAAATTGATTCTAAATATTCAGATTCAAGGTTAAATACATCATCGAGCGGGCACTTTGTTACCACCACCAAACGAAGACCATAAGTTCCTTCAGATCTATTTCGTTGGTGACTCGGCAATTGAACTAGATAAGCGTTGTGCAATTTTTACAGCAATGAAACGTGAAATTATTCAACAATTGCAAAATCTTCTGCATGAGCAAAATGAGTTGGTTAGATTGTTCAAAACTGCATTGGAGACAATGCATTCTGACGACCACAAAATTATTATTAGAGCAGACAAAAGACCCGCTGGAGGCCATGCAAGGCAATTAAAAGCTCCGACTATCAATGAAGTCGCAGTGGTGATTGTTGGAGAGAATGTAGAATCACGCGATATTGTTCTCAAGCGTCGAGATGGTGGACAATTGCAGCGCGTGTACGAGACTCACCGGTCATACGATGCACTTCAATACCCTTTGATGTTCTGCGGTGGAGAGGATGGCTATCACTTCAATATAAAAATGGTCATTCCAACGACAGGTTTGTTTACAAGTCATTATTAATTCATTCTTATTCTACAATTTAGTTACAATTCATATTTCAAGAGGAGAAATGAATAAGAAGGTCAGCTCCATGAATTTCTATGCGTTCAGATTTATGATTCGGTTGTTTCAACAGTTCTCCGTCGACATGTACGTCAAGGTCGAAACGGAGCGTCTCAATTTCCTTCATCATAATCAGTCAAAGTTACGATCAGACGAGTATATTCACTTGCGTGACGCCATATCTACTGAAGGAGATGCGACCAACATCGGTAGTTTGACCATTCTCCCAGCTACTTATGTTGGAAGCCCGCGCGCGAAAACGGAAATTGCACAAAGTGTTTTCCCCGTCCCTTCGTAACTGACACAATCAGTGGAATGGACGGATATCCGTTGTATCGGCGTCGTTCTCCAAGTGATAGTGGTAGATCCATCGTGATGAAGGTGAAAGGAAACGATGTCGTATGTCGATAACCGCTGGATCGTTCCATATTGTCCGCTTTTGTCAAAAACATTCTCAACGCACTGTAATGTTGAGTACTGCAACTCAATCAAAGCCATAAAATACGTTTGCAAATATGTGAACAAAGGGAGCGACATGGCGGTCTTTGGTATTGCTAATCCAAACGCAAACGACGAGGTGACGAAATTTCAAATTGGACGTTACGTGGGTTGCAACGAGGCAATTTGTCGGCTGTTTTCATTTCCGATACACGAACGTCACCCGACTGTAGTACATTTGGCAGTTCACTTGGAGAACGGTCAGCGTGTCTACTTTACAGAAGCAAATGCAGCGCTAAGAGCAGAACGACCACCAGCGAAAACATTAACAAATTTCTTTTCGACATGCCAAAGCGATCCATTCGCAAGGACTTTACTCTATTCTGAAATGCCACGCTATTACACGTGGAACGCTGCATCGAAGAAATTCCATCGCCGGAAAAAAGGTGATACTGTTGCTGGCTTTGCTCATGTTTATTCGACTGATGCCCTCGGACGAATATACACAGTTCATCCACGCCAAGACGAATGCTTCTATCTTCGCTTGCTTTTGCTGAACATTAGAGGCCCCACATCCTTCGATTCCCTTCGTACTGTGGATGGTGTGCTGTGCGCCACTTTTCGGGAGGCTTGCCAACGTTTGAATTTGCTCGAAAACGATTCACATTGGGACTTAACGTTCGCTGATGCAATTGTTTCTGCGCCAGCGAATCAAATTCGTACATTGTTTGCGATCAGCATAGCCACATGTAATCCATCGAATCCAACCGCATTATTTGACAAATACAAGGACGATATGGCTGACGACATTTTGCACAGAGTTCGCACGACAACTTTGAATTTCGATTTTGAAATTAACGAAGAGATACGCAACGAAGTTTTAGTTCTGGTGGAAGACATGTGCTTGCTCATGTGCGGCAGTCTCCTGTCGACATTAGGATTGCCAGCGCCCAATCGTGCGATCCACGATGCATTCAATTCCGAATTGCAACGAGAGAAAGCCTACGATCGAGATGAGCTCGCCGAAAGAGTCCGAACAAATGTGCCATTATTGAATACCGAACAGAAGAACGTGTACGATTCTCTAATGAAGGTTGTTGACGATGGAACAGGAGGCATTTACTTTCTCGATGCTCCAGGTGGGACAGGCAAGACATTCGTCATTTCGTTGATTCTGGCAACAATTCGGTCAAGATCACAAATTGCGTTAGCTGTTGCATCTTCTGGAATTGCTGCCACATTGTTGGAAGGCGGTAGAACTGCACATTCCGCTTTGCAGCTGCCGATGAATCATCACACAGTTGACGATCCAACGTGCCCAATAATCAAGAATTCGGCGACAGGCAAATTGATGCGAGAATACAAAATCATCATTTGGGATGAATGCACGATAGCGCATAAACGAGCTTTGGAGGCAGTTGATCGAACAATGAAGGATCTACGAGGTGATTTAAGACGATTTGGTGGGGCTTTGATATTGCTCTCCGGAGATTTCCGTCGAACACTTCCCGTCATCCCGAAATCTTCTGCTGCTGATGAACTTAACGCATGCCTAAAATCTTCGTTTTTGTGGCGGCATGTCCAGAAGTTGCAATTGACCACAAACATGAGAGTCGCATTGCAGAACGACCCATCGGCTGCTGAGTTTTCGAGACAACTGCTGGAGCTTGGCAACGGCCAAATTCCTATTGATGTTTCGACTGATTGATATCGTTCCCTGAAAATTTTTGTGCATTCACATCGTCCAAGGAGGAACTCATCAGCAAAGTGTTCCCCGGCATTCCACAAAATTACAAAAATCTCGATTAGATTGCTGAACGGGCAATACTAGCAGCGAAGAATAAGGACGTGGATAGCTTAAACTTAATTATTCAAAGTCAAATCGCAGGGCAACTGCACACGTACAAATCTGTTGACTCCGTAACCGATCAAAATGAAGCGACTAACTACCCGACGGAATTCTTGAACTCGCTTGATATACCAGGAACTCCCCCGCATAATTTACAGCTGAAGGTGGGATCGGTCATAATTATGTTGCGGAATCTCAATTCTCCAAAATTGTGCAACGGTACGCGGCTGTCCGTCAAAAAACTAATGAACAATGTGATTCAGGCGACAATCATCAAGGGCAAATTCAAAGGAGAGGAAGTCCTTATGCCACGAATTCCCATTATTCCAACAGACCTTCCTTTCCAATTCTAGCAGATTCAGTTCCCCGTTCGATTGGCATTTGCGATGACAATCAATAAATCGCAAGGCCAATCACTCGAAGTATGTGGGATTAATCTTGAATTTCCCTGTTTTTCGCACGGTCAGCTATACGTTGCATGTTCGCGTGTTGGGAAACCGTCTTCGTTATTTGTTTTTGCGCCGGAAAAAAAAACATTGTTCATCAAATCGCTCTCTATTGATTACATCAAATAAATCATATTGAAAATTTAAACATTTGTGTCGTATTATTACTCTAAAGTTTGTCTGAAGGCTTAAAATTGGGGCGAGACGAAGTTCGCCGGGTCCGCTAGTAACAATATAGTTTTTATACCCTACACCACTATGTGGAAAGGGTATTATAAGTTTTTTTTTGGGAAAAACTCATGCAACACCGCGAAATATTCGTCGGAGACCCCCAATGTGGTATTTGAGATGTGTGTCCATCCGTCCCTCCGTCCGTTTATTATAAATTGTAATCATACTCCAGGTTGCAATTATGGACCGATCGTCCCGAAGTTTTTCATGTAGGTCGGGTTCAGACCGGAATAGACACCTATTGGTATTGGTTATGATCATGGAATATTTAGCGGGTGAAATGGACCAATAACATAATTTTTATCCAATTTTGTAGCGGCTTTGTAGATCGCAAGAATTGTCCGACCGACTCCAAATTTTAAATAAGGTAAGAGTATATGACCAAGAAGAAGCGTGCAAATTGAGATGATGATCAGATAATATTTAGAGGACTACAACTTTTGTGTGAAAATTGTGGAAATTTTTAATATACAGCTTAAATCTTTATATCTGGAAGACACATTCCGGGTAAGTAAGCTATACTGGGAAAAGGAATTCTTGACCTTTCTATTGATGCCAATTGTGTTGGTATACATGGTCAGACAACAGAGTTACATCCTAATATATCCAGTTATTTGTTTGTAGTGTAATCATAAAAACGTTAGAGGTCGCAATTTTAACGCAATAGTCACGAAATTTTGCACGAGGTAAGAGTTTAGGTAGAAAAGACGCCTACAATTTTGGATGGTGATATGATATTATTTAGCGGGTGAAATGGACCATTACTTTTGTATGAAAATAAAAAATTTAATTTTTCGTCAATATTCTTGAAGGGCATATGCCGCAAAAGTAGCCTACATACATATGGAAAACGAACTACTGGCTTTTCCCCTGATGCAAATTGCAATAATATGTCTAGATAACGGGCCTGCTGCCTAATATATAATGAGTTTTGCGTAGAGTATCCCATTTTCCTCCCACGCTACAAATTGTCCCAATCATGACAGAGAAAGTCCAGTTTTTGCATTGTTGCAAATTACGTGGAGCCATAGCGTTTTAATTGTCCAATAGGATGTTTTTATACATATATTGTAGCATGGGGTATCTTCGTCACCTTTTTTCAAAATGTTCTCGACGTCGCTACCGTTAAAGTTTTTTGAAGTATTAATTTTGGTGAAGGCAATGACAACCATTTTTAACCAACCAATTTTAATAAATTCTTTCAAGAACCGAGGATGTACACTCACAACTAATCTTTAGGATGCTGCAACACTTCTTAAAACTATGTTTCCGCAAAAACGAAATATTTTGTAAACTTTTTTGTTTTTGAAACCACTTTCAGTTTTACCCTATTCTAAAGCTGCAGGGTAATGTTGCCAAGCCAATTGTGGAGATGACCAACAAATGTTTTCTGGGGTTTTTATGACAAAATAAAAACTTTATATTCTTCCTCTTCAGAAGAGGTTTTAGTAGATTTTCATGTTATTGTGGTTGTCGTTGCTTCTTCTTGTGTTTCACCCTATTAATTAATTTTCTTCAACGGTAATCGAAAAATAAAATGAACGTGCCTTTGTTAAATTAGCAAATTATATAAAAGGCAGAAATGGCAAGTAACAACAACAAGAATATCAACAAAACAGCAGGCATCACCATAAGGGAATAACGTATATGGAAAAACTCCCACGTGCATATACAGATACACATACACACTTATGCAATTGTATTCCGTATTCAAAGTATGTGTGAGTGCATATAATAGTGGCAGTTGGTCATTAGGTTATTGTGTCTGTTTTTGCCAAAATAGCAAACAAAAACAAAGAAGCTGAAGAGACACAAATGCAAGCATAACACTCCTTTCTATCTGGGAGCTTTTATGGAGCTATGGAAAATGTTTTTACAGAATATTTCTCCAAAGACTCTTAGACCACACAACGTGGATTTTTAAAGAATGATTTTTTCCAAGAATTCAAAGGTCACAAAGCGTGGATTTTGAAAGAATATTTTATTTAGGCCACAAGGCCTGGATTTTTTAAATAAATATTTTACAAGGACGCTTAAACCAAAAAACATCTTCAAAACGTAGATTTTTAAAGAATATTTTTCGAACGACTACTTTTTCAAGAATCCTTACACCACAAACCGCGGATTTTTATAGATTTTTTCAAGGTTCCTTACACCAAAAAAGTGGATTTATAAAAAAAATATTTTTTCAAGTACCCTTAGACCACAAAACGTGGATTTTTAAAAAAATATTTTTCCAAGAACCCTTAGACCACAAAACGTGGATTTTTAAAAAAATATTTTTCCAAGAACCCTTAGACCACAAAATGTGAATTTTTAAAGAATATTTTTCCAAGAACGCTTAGACCACAAAACGTGGATTTTTAAAAAAATATTTTTTCAAGTACCCTTAGACCACAAAACGTGGATTTTTAAAAAAATATTTTTTCAAGAACCCTTAGACCACAAAACGTGGATTTTTAAAAAAATATTTTTCCAAGAACCCTTAGACCACAAAACGTGGATTTTTAAAAAAATATTTTTCCAAGAACCCTTAGACCACAAAACGCGGATTTTTAAAAAAATATTTTTCCAAGAACCCTTAGACCACAAAACGTGGATTTTTAAAAAAATATTTTTCCAAGAACCCTTAGACCACAAAACGTGGATTTTTAAAAAAATATTTTTCCAAGAACCCTTAGACCACAAAACGTGGATTTTTAAAAAAATATTTTTCCAAGAACCCTTAGACCACAAAACGCGGATTTTTAAAAAAATATTTTTCCAAGAACCCTTAGACCACAAAACGCGGATTTTTAAAAAAATATTTTTCCAAGAACCCTTAGACCACAAAACGTGGATTTTTAAAAAAATATTTTTCCAAGAACCCTTAGACCACAAAACGTGGATTTTTAAAAAAATATTTTTCCAAGAACCCTTAGACCACAAAACGTGGATTTTTAAAAAAAAAATATTTTTCCAAGAACCCTTAGACCACAAAACGTGGATTTTTAAAAAAAATATTTTTCCAAGAACCCTTAGACCACAAAACGTGGATTTTTAAAAAAAAATATTTTTCCAAGAACCCTTAGACCACAAAACGTGGATTTGTAAAAAAATATTTTTCCAAGAACCCTTACATGCCAAAGATCCCTACAACCCAAAGTATTTTTTTCGCTATATTTCAGGGTGTTTACATTTCGTAGTTACCATTATTTTATTTCTTCTGTAAATGGTAAAATAGCGTGAGTACATAAGAACACAAACTTATGTTCTGATTCTAAGATCTCATCATATGTGTTTTTATTCATCTTTAAATGCTGTCGAGAGCTTGAAGTCACTGGGTGCAAAGCAACAATAGCGAACACTACGAAACTAGCAATACAAACAAATGGCAAAACAGAAGAATGCCAGAGGGTGTGAATGTTAACTTGTTTTCCACAGCAAACCGGAAACTGTGCATTGGCAACTTTTGCCAGCATTATAATATTTAATAAATTATACTAAAGGCATACATATATAGACACATCTCTTCAGACATATATACAAACAATAGTACACCTATTCTGTTACACACACTAGTATACACATACATAATGGCATTTGTACGAAAACATAAGTACCTCCTACCAAGGATTTACAAGTAAAACAACAACGACAGAAAGTGTTTACATAAATGTTTTTGTTTTAGGTGGTGAGATAGTATGTACGGTGGATAAGGATGGCAGAGGGAGCGGGTAACATAAAGTTGTTTGTTTTCATATTATGCATTAGTGTAACACTGGCATGGGTCGCAATGTATATACATTTATGTATATTGTATTTATGACATAAATAATGGTTGTAGGTGTGGAGGACGAATACAATTACATTTCCTAAAAAAAGCAAAATGCATAGCAAACACACTCCAGTGGAAAATTATGTTTAGCGTGGAAACTATAGCAGTTGTCTTAGGGAAATAGAGGGGAAAGGAAATAAGTGAAAGGAGAATAATTAGATTTAAGTAATATACAAATAATTATTAGTTTTCCTTAAGACTAATATTCACGGAGAATAAACTATGTTAATTGAAGAAAACAATATAGCAATTAAGAAACTTTAACTATTCGAATTTGAACCTAATTAGTCTTAAACTTTAAGTTCTATGACAATGGAAACTTCTATTAAGATAAGTTTTCCATTGAAATATGAGCAAATAATTGGTGTGACGTCCATGCGAGAAGAAGTTTTCGGAACAAATTAAATAAATAACACGAATAACTTTCAACTCTCAAAGACTGCAGACCGACTACCCCCATACTTATTTATTCATGATATGGCTTGTTTTAATAGCTTAATGATGGGGATCATATCCTTCAGTCCGGGCAGTGTGTTGGAAATACTACAACCTCACTTATATTAACGTTACACAACAACCTAGGAACCCTTTTTCAACGACCCTTAGGCCACATAATATGGACTTTTAAAGAATATTTTTTCAACGACCCTTACAACACAAAACGTTGATTTTTAAAGAAAAAAATTTCAACGATCCTTAGGTCAAGTAAAAACATTTAATCGGGGGCGCAACCACCATTGTTTTGAAAATTAATTTGCAAGCCGCTGCTGTCATAAGTTTAGCAAATATAGCGATATAAAACAATAGGCCCCCGAAATTCATCAACAAATATATAGCATTTTGCACCAAGGGACATTCCTGAACATTTTCTAATAATATCAGGAAAATAGTTTTTATACCCTCCACCATAGTATGGAGGGTATATTAAGTTTGTCATTCTGTTTGTAACACATCGAACTAATCATTTGCGACCCTATAAAGTATATATATCCTTGATCAGGATGAAATTCTAAGACGATCTAGCAATGTCCGTCTGTCCGTCCGTCTGTCCGTCTGCTGTAATCACTCTAGCGTCCGCAATCATTGAGATTGAGTGCGGAAATTTTGCACGCGAGTGTCCTTTTTCCATAGGCAGGTCAAGTTCGAAGATGGGCTATATCGGTCCACTCTTTGGTATAGCCCCCATATAACGGTACCTCCGGATTTGAGGTATTTTGACGTTATTCGCCACATTTGCAGACCGAATTGGCTATAATTTGGCACTTAGGTTTCCTAGTGATCAACAAACTTATATCCCAAAGCATATGGGCATAGGTCCATGTTTTAGTATAGTCCCCATATAACGGTACCTCCCGATTTTCGGTATTTTGAGAATTTTAGCCACAATTTTTAACCGAACTATCTACAATTT
Organism: Musca autumnalis; assembly: GCF_047663935.1. Taxonomy (NCBI): domain Eukaryota; kingdom Metazoa; phylum Arthropoda; class Insecta; order Diptera; family Muscidae; genus Musca; species Musca autumnalis. The sequence goes on from NW_027411644.1 coordinate 37,225,157, forward strand.
GACATTTGAGGTTGTCAGTGGTCATGAAACATGGTCAACATAGGTCCATGTTTTGATATAGCCCCCATATATCGGTACCTCCCGATTTTCGGTATTTTGAGAATTTTAGCTATAATTTTTAACCGAACTAGCTGTAATTTGCCATTTGAGGTTCTCAGTGGTCATGAAATATCTCCACCAAGCATCGTCAACATAGGTCTATGTTTTGGTATAGCCCCGATATAACGGTACCTCCCGATTTTCGGTATTTTGAGAATTTTAGTCACAATTTGTAACCGAACTATCTGCAATTTGACATTTGAGGTTCTCAGTGGTCATGAAACATCTCCACGAAACATCGTCAACATAGGTCCATGTTTTGGTATAGCCCCCATATAACGGTACCTCCCGATTTTCGGTATTTTGAGCATTTTAGTTACAATTTTTAAGCGAACTAGCTGTAACTTGCCATTTGAGGTTCTCAGTGGCCATGAAACATCTCCACGAAACATCGTCAACATAGGTCCATGTTTTGATATAGCCCCCATATATCGGTACCTCCCGATTTTCGGTATTTTGAGAATTTTAGCTACAGTTTTTAACCGAAATAGCTGTAATTTGACATTTGAAGTTCTCAGTTGTCATAAAACATCTCCAACGAAACATCGTCAACAAAGGTCCATGTTTTGGTATAGCCCACATATAACGGTATCTCCCGATTTTCGGTATTTTGAGAATTTTAGCAGCAATTTTTAACCGAACTAGCTTCAATTTTGTCTTTTCAAAAATAATCGTCAATATAGGTCCATGTTGTTAAACGTATCGAGATGCAGCGATTGCGTTGGCTAGGCCATATCATAAGAATGAGCGATGATGAACCCGCTAAAAAGGCGTATAAATACGGACCGCTTGGCGGTGCACGCAGAATTGGTAGGCCAAAGAATAGATGGCGCAAACAAGTGGATGACGAGATGAAAAGGCGCGGTATTCCAGAGTGCGAAGCAACAAATAGAGAGGAATGGAGATCTCTTCTTAGTTCGGCTTATAGAACAAATGTTCTGTAATGGGCCAGCTAAGTAAGTAAATAAGTATAGGTCCATGTTTTGGTATATCCCCCCATATAACTGTACCTCCCGATTTTCGGGAATTTTCAGTGGTCACGAAATTTCTTCACTAAAATTCGTCAACATGGGTCCATTTTTGAGGGTCTACATTGTTTTGATGAAACTACCCTCAATTTTACTCTTGAAGTTCCCTGCAGCTATAAAACTTTTCCGCCAAAAAATTTAAAGATAGGTTGACTCTATGATATATCCCCGTAGGTGGTACCTTTCACCTAGCTGAACACATTTTTTTTTTAGATAAGATTAGATAACACTGTGCAACAAAATGGAGGTGAAAGTCTGGGGCACGGAAATTTCCTCTTGGGGAAGAAAGGCCTTGATGAGTATATTATGAACCCCGAAGGACAGATCCGCCGTGAGTCGAACTTCCGCGTTATGGCGTGATGAAATTTTTGTTAGAGACTCTGTGGGCCATCAGGAATTAGCTTTATATCTTTGTTCACTGTTGCTTAAGTGCTCTACAAAAACAACACACAAAGATATAATGCTAATTCATGATGGCTTACAGGGTCACTTGCAAAAACTTCATCACGCGGAAGTTCGACTCACGGCGCATCTGTCCTTCGGGGTTTTTAATAAACACACATCAAGGGCTTTCATCTCCAAAAGGAATTATCCCTGCCCCAACATTTGTGTTCACAGTGTAATTTAAGCAATAGTGGGAGGCAGTAGGAATTTATCCATTGTCGAAAAGTTGTTCCACCTAAAATTGTGAAAGAACCCTACTATTCCATTTTAATTAAGACTATTTTATGGTGGAGGGTATAAAAAGTTCGGCCCGGCCGGACTTAACGACTTTTTACTTGTTTATATATAACATATTTAAAAACGTGGGCGTGGGCAATTTTTTCCTATAAAATCCTAAGTTGGGCTATGACGAGCATTAAAAAATATCGAAATTGGTCCGGTCGTACTCAACTGATGCAATTACCAACGAACGGCATTTGATTTTTATTTATAAAGATTTAGCATTTTTGAAAAATAGGGTATATGGGAAGTACTCCTACCCATCCGAAATTTAACACAATATGTACCTCCTTCGAAATTCAACAAGTGTAGCCTATTTTCAAAGGGGGCCAACCCTGTACATTGCCAGACAATTTCAGGAAAATTTAAAAAAGTGGGCGTGACCAAATTGTTTTTCCGTAAAAACCTAAGTTGGGTTATGGCGACCACTTCAGAAAAATTATTCGAATCGGACCAGCCGTTCTCAATATATAAATATATAGAATTTTTGAAAAATAGTGTATAGGGGAAGTACTCCGGCCCCTCCGAAATTTAACACAATATGTAGCCTATTTTCACCAGGCGCCATCCCTGTACATTCCCTGACAATTTCAGGAAAATCACTTCAGTAGTTTTTTTTGTAGAAAAATGGAAATTGAAAATAGTGGGCGTGGTAACAACCGAAGTTGGGTTATGGCGAACATATAAGAAAAAAACTATACATATCGGTCCAGCCATTATCAACTGATGCAATTACCAATGAACGACATTTGATTTTAATTTCTAATGATTTTTTAACGACCCTTAGGCCACAAAACATGGATTTTTAAAAGTATATTTTCAACGATCCTTAGGCCACAAAACTTGGATTTCAAAAGAATATTTTCCAACGACCCTAAGGCCACAACACGCGTTTTTTTAAAGAATACTTTTTCAACCATCCTTAGGCCACAAAACGTGGATTTTTAAAGAATATTTTTCAACGACCCTACAAAAATTGGATTTAAAACAAAAACAAGTAAAAAAGTATCAGTCGGCTTTGCCGACAGAGATATACTGTCAGAATGTGTGGATTAAAATACTTCTTCCCCAAAAAAACCTATATATTTAGGGGGATTCTCAAAATTTTTGGGCGTATGAACCGCGAAATTTGCGGGGATAACGATAGATAGGGCTTTTTTGTCACAATAGCCTACGAAAAACATAATATCGCTGTAAACAGTGCCACCAGGAAAAACTTCGATAAAATGTCCAAAGGATCCTCGAATAGACCCTTAACCAGACAAAAATGTTGAACATTTGTGTGGGTGGTACCACAAGGATTGGACAGATAGGGCCCAAATTTAAACTAAGTTTCGACAATATTTAGAGATCCAAAGTTTGGACCAAATCGATTGCTACGTCAATAGGAAATCGCGCGTACCATTTTAGCGAATATTTTCGAACTTTTGTAGGGGAGGTACCGGAAGGAGTGGACCTATAAGCACCGAATTTCATCTTATATTCGAAGAAATATAATATAATAGGGGTTTTTTTACAACTTTCGGACTGTTTTCTCAAGAAGTATGGACTTGCCCCTGAAAAAAACTTTTACTGTCGTAATTGAGGCAGCGAATGCAAGTTGCTTCAACAAAAATCAAAGTGATTCGAGAGCAGGTCTTAAAGTGAATTTATCCGAAATTTTGTGTGGGAGGTACCCGTAGGAGTGGACAAAGATAGTCGATATTCGAACCTGATCATTATCTGGTAGATATATTAGGATGTGTAAAGTATGGACCAAATCGGTCACTCCCATCAAGAGTTAGAATGCGCACAATTTTTCCGAACATTTTTGAGCTTTTGTGGGGGGGTACCTGAAGGAGTGGACCGATATGGCTTATCTTCAAACATAAACTAAGTTTGTACAAAATATTACGAGGGCCACATTTTGGACCGAATCGGCAGATCCGTTCGAGAGTTATCTTGCGCTTCAACCTCTATGCACGGTGTCATAGGGGTGTTTTGTACCTTTCAGGCTATTTTCTCAGGAAGTATGGACTTACCCCTGATGAAACTTATAGCGTCGTATGGGGGCCAGTGAATACAAGTTGCTACAACAAAAATCAAAGTGATTCGAGAGCAGGTCCTAAACTGAACTTTTCCGAAATTTTGTATGGGAGGGACCCGAAGGAGTGGACCGATTGAGTCCATATTGGAACCTCATCTAAGTCTGGTAGACATTTCACGATGTGCAAAGTATGGACCAAATCGGTTACTTCCTTTAAGAGTTATCATGCGCACATATTTTCCGAACATTTGTGGGGGATTTACCGGAAGGAGTGGACCGATATAACCCATCTTCGAACTTAAACTAAGTTTGGGCTAAATATTACGAAAGCCAAATTTTGGACCAAAACGGTTGATCCGTTCGAGAGTTATCGTGCGCTCCAGCCTGCCAGACAGACAGACAAACGGACGGACATGGTTAAATCAACTCCAAATTGTCTGAAACACATTTCGTCGAAACATACTTAGGGCCTAAAACCATTATTTCGATGAGGCACATTTTGCCCGTATGAAAGTGTATTTACCCTCGTTAGCATAAATGCTGAGGGTTTAAACATTTTTAAAGAGCCTTGGGCAAACAACTTGGATTTTTAAAGAATATTTTTCAACGACCCTTAGGCCACAAAAAGTGTTTTTAAAGAATACTTTTTAAACAATCCTTAGGCCACAAAATGTAGATTTTTAAATTATATTTTTTCAACGACCCTTAGGCCACAAAACTTGCATTTTTAAAGAAAATGTTTTAACGGCCCTGGCCAAAAAACTTTGATTTTTAAGAATATATTTTTAACGGCCCTTAGGCCACAAAACGTGGATTTTTTAAAAATATTTTTTCAACGAAACGTAGGCCACAAAACGTGAATTAAAAAAATCAATGACCCATGGGCAAATATTTGGATTTTTAAGGAATATTTTTTCATCGACCCTTAGGCCACAAAATATAGATTTTTTAAGAATATTTTTTCAACGAAACTTGAATTTTTAAGAATATTTTTCAACGTACCCTAGACCGCAAAACGGGGGATTTTTAAGAATAATTTTATAGCGACCCATAGTTCACAAAACTCATATTTTTAAAGAATAATTTTTTAATGGCCCTTGGGCCACAAAGCCTGCGTTTTTAAAGACTATTTTTTAACAGACTGTTGTTTTTTTTGAGACCATCCTACAGTTTCTACTTCTTATTACTACTATTCAATTCAGAATCCAAACCAACACATTTACATATGTTTACATTATATTTTACCCCAGAGAACCCATTGTTAGTAATATTTTTAGTGTCACTATTACATTTTGAGTGACTTTGAACTAACTAACACCAGGAACAAAAATGTCACACTTTTATTCCTTGGAAAATTTTCATAATGTTTTTAAGAAAATCACAAACCTACATACATAGGTAATACTCGTATATGTATTACCACTGACAATTTTTCAATACACCTAGTCTTAACATAAAATACGAAAATAATAAAGACTAGCATTTAATTCGCTATTAATTTGCCAAGAGCAGAAAAAAGAGCTACAGAGAAGAAGACAAAATTCTAATAAATTTATATCCCAATGGAAGAACTGGCGATGGCGTTCGGGCATGTTTGTAATGCCACGTTGATGACTCGATGACGGTTTAGCGTTTGTTGCTACTTTTGTAACGTTCAAAAGCGGAGATACCGCCCGGACCAAGCGCTTTAGATAATTTAGTGATCCTAATTGTATATTCAACATCATCCATTTTAAATTGTGCTGATTCTTTATCGGCGGGAAGAAATCTATTGTGCAGTAGTATATTTGTCTTTTCCGTGTCACCCCCTGTCGACAAATGTTCAATTAAAATAACTTGCGCAACTCTTAGAATCAACTAAGGCCCTATCTTTTTTCTTCCCAATGTTCAGAAGTGACTTAACCGTTGGCCACAATTCATTTATTCTGGATCCGATGTTGCAACTTTTCTGATGATCTAGTCACTTCTTCAACTTGCGCTCACTATATAAACTTCCAGAGTCAGCTCTCTAACTCTGGGGTCAGTAAATGATGCTTGAGAAGTCTTACATCTGTAGAAGATCATTGAAAGACTTTTCTATACACCTTTATTACCCTTGAAAAGTTGAAGATAAGCATTCAAAAGTTTTCGATTTCTATAGACTTTTGAAGGGTATTTAATATAAATAATCTAAAAGGTCTTCTGTATTTTAAAAACTCTTAAAAATTCTGTCATGTAAGGTAAATAAAAGTCCCCGGGAACATCTTTTGTCTATAGAAGGCGCCTGAGTTGTCTTCTATTTATAGAAGACCTCTCAAAGGTCTCCAATTTGAAGAAGACCTTTAAGAGAGTTCTTGAATTTTTAAAGAGTACACGGTACTCTTGAAACAATTTTTAATGGAAGGTGCTTACACCTCGGAAGTTTTTGCGGATTCTGAAACTACAATGTTTATAGATAAGAAAGATCAAAAAACAAAAAAAAATCGCCGGAGCGCTTTTTAAATAAATCGCGATTTAAGTTGACATTTTTAGGGGTTGTTTAGGTTTTCACAATTTTGCTTAGAAACAGCAATTCCTATCAAAAAAAGACTATAGAAAATGTTGTAGCTATGAAAATTCTCTACAAGATTGATCTCTTTGTTATTCTCGGCGGTTTTACCGTTTTTGAGATATAGAAGTTCAAATTGGGAAAATTCAAATTCAATTGAATTCTGTATCGCCCCCTTATAAAACAATGTCATGACTGCAAATTCCCAACTTAAACTTATATAACTAAAAAAATGTTACAACTTAGGATAATTTACTTAACCCAGTCTTGCAGAGAATTTTCACAGCTTTAAGATTTTCTCAGGTCCCATATCGATAAGACTTACCGTATTCAAGCAAAATCGCGAAACCCTAACAAAAAAACCTAAAAATGTAAACTGAGCTTCTTTATCTCAAAAATGGTACAGGCTGGGAACAAATGATGAACGTCAATCCTATAGAGAATTTTCACAGCTACAACAATTTCTTTAGCTCCATTTCGATTGGACAGCTACAACAATTTCTTTAGCTCCATTTCGATTGGACTTGCGGTTTCCAAGCAAAATCGTGAAAACCAAAAATAATACCTAAAAATGTGAATTTTGACCGCGATTTATTTAAAAATCCCTACAGCGATTTTTTCTTGTTTTTGGACTTTTCTCATCTATGAACACTGTTGTTTCAGAATTCACAAAAACTTTCCCTGTGTAAGCGGTTTTCATCAAAAGTTAGTTAAGGCGCACCCTTCATGACATTGTTTTGTAAGGGGGCGATACAGTCAGTGGATTGTCCCAATTTGAACTTCTATAACTCAAAAATGGTAAAAACTACGAAAACACCATAAAAATCGATCTTGTAGAGAATTTTCATAGCTACAACATTTTCTTTAGTCTCTTTTTGATAGGAATTGCGGTTTCTAAGCAAAATCGTGAAAACCTAAACAACCCCTAAAAATGTCAACTTAAATCGCGATTTATTTAAAAAGCGCTCCGGCGATTTTTTTTGTTTTTTGATCTTTCTTATCTATAAACATTGTAGTTTCAGAATCCGCAAAAACTTCCGATGTGTAAGCACCTTCCATTTAAAATTGTTTCAAGAGCACCGTGAGTAGTTTTTACCGATTTTTAGGCTACAAAACTTGGATTTTTAAAGAATTTTTTAACTACTCTTGGCCAAAAAACTTGGGTTTTTAAATAATGTTTTTCAACGACCCTTAGGCCATAAAATGCTTTTTTAAAGAATACATTGTCAGGTCTTCTGTCTGCAGAAGAAAAATTTTCCGCCTATAGGAAATCCTTGAAAAGTCCCTCCTTTATAGACAACCTGGAAAGCTCTTCTATCTATAGAAGACCATTGGAAGCTCTTCCGTCAATAAGAATTCCTTGAAAACTCTTTCGTCTATAGAAGCCCGTTTAAAATTATTCTGTTTATAAGGACCCTTGTTGGGTCTGCTATCTATTTAAGCCATTATAAAGGGGTTCTTACTTAGGCACTCGATCGTATTTAAAATTATTTGTTAATTTGTTAATTTCCTACAGCCCTTTGTGGTTTCAAAAACCTACATCTGACACACAATACCCATCTACTACAAATGGATTATTTATGTATTACAAATACCGAATTATTGAAGTGTTAAACTTTAGGCTAAGTTAATATTCTCTTCAATTACGTTCATTTCCTGTGCTGTGTTTTGCAACAAAAAAAGAAATACAAATCCTATGAAGTGTAACTTCTGTATCATAAATCAGAATTGCGAATATGTAATTCAAAGATTATAACTTTTAATGCTTGTCAAACAGAGCTTTTGTTGTATTTTTTTATTGTTTTACAAATTGCAGCATTTACCACTAAAACTCATATTTCAATATTTTAAATTTTAAATAAGTGACAGAAGCAGAGTGGTTAGGCAATAAAAAGAGAGCAACAACAACAACAATTCCATAATTATCAGTTCAAATTGAAAAAGTTATTTCCTCTCAATTTAAAGAATGCTCTTATGGCTGCTGCTGCTGCATTACATATTCATTGCTTAAGGGATTTACGAAGAATTTATTTAAATTTTTTATATTTTATTAAATTATGTAAGGAATGTTCGTTTTACAGTCCTTTGGATATTAGGTTCTTCTTCTTGTTCTTTGTCATTGCTTTGTAGGGGAAGTTAGGGACAGAAACCTTCTTTCCTGCAACATTGCAAGACAAGTTGTGATTTTTTTATTTCATTTTCATTTATTTTTTTAAAGCTCCACAACAACAAATTGTTTAGTAGTTGATGCATCTGCTACTGCTGTAGCTGTAGTAGCATTGTTTAAAAACTTTTAAAAGTGCTTTTATTTACAACAAAAACAATCATACAAATAACAAAGACAGGAAAAATATGTAAACAAATCAACATAACTTTTTAATGTAAACCTGAGAATTGAAAGTGAAAGCTTTTACATGATTCCGCTCTCGATGATGAATAACAAAAAATAAAATCTTGCATGCATCCATGTGGGTGCGTATGTGTGTATGGGGACACTTAAGTAAGTTTGTAAACAATATAAAAAACAAGGGCAGCAAAATACAGTCAAAAACTTCTACGTTTTAATACCCTACTCCACAATGAGGGAAGGTTTGTTTCGATAACACGTAACACCGCGAAATATTCGTCGTGGACCCCCAAGGTCATATACCATTATTCATACCACGACAAGATGAAGCTACATATATAGCGATGTGTGTCCATCCGCCCTTGTGTCCGTCTGTCCATTATAAATTAGAATCAAACTCCAGGCCGCAATTATGGACCGTCGCACAGAGGACGAAATCATTGACCTAACGGCGCGAAAGTCAAAAAATCAAAGTATAAAATTGCAAAATGTTTTCCATTATATCGATTACAGACACTCTGCTGACTAAGATTTTGTTTTTACTTTTTTGTTGTTGTAAATATTCACTCAGTTATTCAGTGTCAAGTGCAAGAAAATTTGACGGATCAGATTTTAATAAAATTGTTGCTAAAAACCTGATCTCATATTTGTTTAATTGTTAAATAAATTCGTAATAAAACTAAACAAAGTTTATTTTTTATTGATAGGGGAGGGTTTAAGTTAAATAAAAATAAAATGTTTGGGGCCTGAAGTTACATAGTTATAAAGCAATAAATTTTCAAAATTTATTACTTTTTGTATGTTTTTAGTGCAATATACTTTTGTTGGATGGAGCGTAACTACAAAGGTCCACCGAGGTTCGGTCCAGTTATTTTTTAATAATTAAATTGGACTCCCTAGATTCCGAATAACCAAAATTTAGCTGCAAATAGCTGCAAATCTTGCTGATAAATGGTCTTGAAAAATAGCTTAAATCTTCAAAATACCCAAAATCTGTCGGTACGATTATATGGGGGCTATATCAAAATGTAGACCTATGTTCGCAATTTTTGGTGGAGAATTTTTGTGTCCACTGGGAACCCCCAATACCAAATTACACCTAATTTGGTCGGAAAATGTAGCTTTAAATCCCCAAACTACTGAAAGTCGAGAGGTACCTTAAAAGGGGCCTATACCCAAACGTGGACCTATGTCCACAATTTTTGGTGGTAAGGTTTAGTGATCACTAGGAACCCTAAGTACCAAATTACAACTAATTTGGAAGGAAAAGGTGGCTTAAATCCTCAAAATATCGAATATCAGAAGGTACCGGTATATGGGGGCTATACCAAAATATTTGCCTATGTTGTTCATATTTAGTCCATAATTACCCACAGACACAGATTGAGTTTGTGCAAAATTTCAGAAAGATATTTTCATTCGTTTCTAAGTTATTAATTTCGCGCCGCTAGGTCAGTGGTTTCGACCACTGTGCGTCGTCTGGAAATTTGGTATGGGGGTCGGTTTCACATCAGAATAGATCGCTATTGTTATTGGTGATGATCGTGCAATATTTAGGGGGTGAAATGGACCAAAAACAAAATATTTATCCCAATCTGTATCTACTTTGTAGGTCGCAATCATAGTCCGATCAGCGGGAAATTTTTAATAAGATGTGAGCTTATCGGATAAAAATTTAGTTTTTGGTTAATTTCACTCCCTAAATATTTCACGATTATCACCAATAACAATAGCGATCTATTCTGGTGTGAAACCGACCTCCATACCAAAATTCGTGACCATCGATCCATAATTGCGGCCTGAAGTTTGATTGCAATTTATAAAGGATAGACGGACGGACACACATCTTAAAATCGCTTTATCTCGTCGAGATATGAATTTTGGTATACCAACATTTACTATAAAAATTCTCGTTATCGTGAACACTTTTTTTATAGAAATTGTTGTTATCGACAACATATTCTATAGAAACCCAGCAAAATTTTAAGGAAGGGGTTCCATGCGATGACTTGATTTCATGACATCTTTTGCATTGGTTCAAACGAAGTCGTGAAAGATCCGATCTTTTCATTAGCATTTGAACCAATGCAAAGGAAGTCGTAAAAGATCCGATATTTTCATCAGCATTTGGACCCATTCCATCGATCCAATAGAGATGAATTTTGTGTTTTTATTTATACACATTCTTCTAAATATATACGGTTAACTATTTACAATAGGCTTGATGTTGTCGGAGACTCGAAATCACAACCAACGTTGTTAAAACTCTCGCCGTAATGATAATGTCATTGCAAAGGGTTGCTGAAAATGACATGCCAAAGCATTGGTGAAAATGACATGTCAAAGCATTGGTGTAAATGACGTCCTTTGGATCCAAAAATGAATGGCATCTTTTGGGGTCCACGCTCATATAAAATTCATCGATGAAGATGCTAAAAAGATGGCATGCCACACTTGCACTTGCACGATTGAATGGCATCGAACATTTTGCTGGGAATTGTTTTTATCAACAAAGATAGAAATTGTTATTATCGACAACATTTTCTATAAAAATTGGATTTTCGATAAAAGTTTCTATGGAAATTGTTGTTATCGACAACATTTTCTATCGAAAGTTATCGTTCGCAAAGAAAATGTACACCAATTCTTTCTGATTATTATATTTTATCAATTTCTCCATTACTTGATCATTCAATTTAAAAATCTCCATTTAAATACATAATTTATCAGCTCAATATCCACATTATCAATCGAACAAATAACCAATTCCATTAAAAGCAACATAAATTTGTATACTATCTACTTAATATGTACATTTTGAAAAAAAAAACTGAATTCATTTTTCAAATAAGTACATTTTAAAGATTACTTTAAATTCTACTACAACAACTTTAATGGTATTTAATTTTATAAGCGCATTGGATAGAAGGAAAAAACTTATTAATTTTTAATGAATTTCTCATTGGAATCTAGCTTCATGATCAATGAATAATGCAAGTGAAAAAGGAAGCCGACGACGATTCGAACCCACACACCCACCACTATGTGACATGCATGTTTCGACTTTGGTAAAGTCTCCTCAGACATATCGGATGTGGAGCGGCTTCGATGTCCTCGAACTTTTCTTCTTTCAAATGCATTTTGTTTTGTTTTTTTACAACAACAATGAGGATTTTCCCATTTAGTTGTGCTTTCATGACAAACGCTTAGCGCTGCCTTTGAAAGTAATGAGTTTGGCTCTGAACGCTAACACGTAGTGACAACACTTTTTTCTTGTGTTTTTCAAGGACGTGGGTTCAAACCCCAGCCTGGCTCAGCTGATTTTATTTTTTATTTGAAAATTTTGCCTTTTTTAGGCGAAGATCATTTTTTAGTATTAATTTTTAATGAATTTCTCATTGGAATCGAGCGGAAAAAACTTATGTCCACAATATATTGTACATTGTCTATATGAAAGATGTGTCTGTCAATACTAAAGAAGAAGAGCCTCTTGGCAACTTTTTCTTTAAAAAACCTCAATCTACTTATTTGCTCATACTGTATTCTACTGTGTCTAAAACGGGTTTTCTTACAATTCTCTTTATTTTTTCTCCTCTTTCTCTCTTCCACAGGACGACAGAAAAACAACAATTTATATTCTAGATATACGTAAGAAAAAAATGGCAGCAAAGAACAAAATCATAATCATAAAAGGGAAAAAAACTTGAAGATAAAGCAGAACAATAAACTATAATAGATGTTTAGTAGATGAAGCCAATAATTGTGAGTTATTGTCAATTTAAATATGCAAAATATCATCATCTAGAACAGCAACAGCAGCAGTATCACCATCAGCATCAATTCCATACCGACAACGTCCAGCAAAGACTATTATAAGGTAAAACAAGTAAAAAGTCGTTAAGTTCGGCCGGGCCGAACTTTTTATATCCTCCACCATAAAATAGTCTTAATTAAAATGGAATAATTAGGGTCCTTTTACAATTTTAGGTGGAACAACTTTTCGACAATGGATAGACTCCAACTGCCTCCCACTATTGCTTTAATTACACTGTGAACACAAATGTGGGGGCAGAGATATATCCCACCATATAACTGTACCTCTCGATTTTCGGGAATTTTCAGTGGTCACGAAATTTTTTCACTAAAATTCGTCAACATGGATCCATTGTTGAGGGTCTACATTGTTTTGATGAAACTCCCCTCAATTTGACTCTTGAAGTTCCCTGCAGCTATAAAACTTTTCCGCCAAAAAATTTAAAGATATGTTGACTCTTTGATATAGCCCCGTATGTGGTCCTTTCACCTCGCTGAACACATTTTTTTAGATTAGATTAACACTGTGCAACAAAATGGAGGTGAAAGTCTGGGGCACGGAAAATTCCTCTTGGGGATGAAAGCCCTTGGTGTGTGTATATCAAAAACCCCAAAGGACAGATGCGCCGTGAGTCGAACTTCAGCGTTATGGCGTGTGAAGTTTTTGCAAGAGACCCTGTAAGCCATCATGAATTAGCATTATATCTTTGTTTGTTGTTTTTGTAGAGCACTTAAGCAACAGTGAACAAATATATAACGTTAATTCCTGATGGCCCACAGGGTCTCTAACAAAAATTTCATCACGCCATAAGGCGGAAGTTCGACTCACGGCGGATCTGTCCTTCGGGGTTCATAATATACTCACCAAGGCCTTTCTTCCCCAAGAGGAATTTTCCGTGCCCCAGACTTTCACCTCCATTTTGTTGCACAGTGTTATTTAATCTAATCTAAAAAAATGTGTTCAGCGTGGTGAAACGACCACCTACGGGGCTATATCAAAGAGTCAACATATCTTTAAATTTTTTGGCGGAAAAGTTTTATAGCTGCAGGGAACTTCAAGAGTCAAATTGAGGGTTGTTTCATCAAAACAATGTTGACCCTCAAAAATGGACCCATGTTGACGAATTTTAGTGAAGAAATTTCGTGACCACTGAAAATTCCCGAAAATCGGGAGGTACAGTTATATGGGGGGATATACCAAAACATGGACCTATATTGACGATTATTTTTGAATAGACAAAATTGTAGCTAAAATTCTCAAAATACCGATCATTACAGCTAGTTCGGTTAAAAACTGCAGCTAAAATTCTCAAAATACCGAAAATCGGGAGATACCGATATATGGGGGCTATACCAAAACATGCACCTATGTTGACGATGTTTCGTTGGAGATGTTTTATGACCACTGAGAACTTCAAATGTCAAATTACAGCTATTTCGGTTTAAAATTGTAGCTAAAATTCTCAAAATACCGAAAATTGGGAGGTACCGATATATGGGGGCTATACCAAAACATGGACCTATGTTGACGATGTTTGGTGGGAAAGTTTAATGACCACTGAGAACCTCAAATGGCAAATTACAGCTAGTTCGGATAAAAATTTTAACTAAAATGATCATAATACCGAAAATCGGGAGGTACCGTTATATGGGGGCTATACCAAAACATAGACCTATGGTTACGATGTTTGGTGGAGATGTTTCATGACCACTGAGAACCTCAAATGTCAAATTGCAGATAGTTCGGTTACAAATTGTGGCTAAAATTCTCAAAATACCGAAAATCGGGAGGTACCGTTATATGGGGGCTATATCATTACATGGACCTATGTTGACGATGCTTGGTGGAGATATTTCATGACCACTGAGAACCTCAAATGGCAAATTACAGCTAGTTCGGTTAAAATTTGTACCTAAAATTCTCAAAATACCGAAAATCGGGAGGTACCGATATATGGGGGCTATACCAAAACATGGACCTATGTTGACGATGTTTCGTGGATATGTTTTATGACCACTGAGAAACTCAAATGTCAAATTGCAGATGGTTCGGTTAAAAATTGTGGCGAAAATTCTCAAAATACCGAAAATCGGGAGGTACCGTTTAGAGGTGGGCGCGTGTCGTGCCGTGAGTAGTGCGTGTTCGTGCCTTCTCGAAAAACGCCGTGTTTGTGCGTGTCGTGCCGGAATACATTTTTGGCCGTGCGTGATCGTGTTTTTTTGTTCGACACGGTTTTGCACGACACGACTAAACACGATCTGCACTATGTGACACGATCGTGATAAATTTTTGGTCTCCCTTTAGAAGTCGTGCAAGAGAGCATATAAAACACGAAAATCGAACAAGAATATAAAACCGACCAAAAAATGCCTGAAATTATTTGCTTCGTTTTTGTAGTCTGGTACTTATTGCCGTTTTGTTATGGAGAGGCCAGAGTATGAATAAAAATGATGACGTTTGTTTGCAATTTGTTTTGTTCATGAGAGAAAACAAAAACTACCCAGAAGGTTAACGCAATATACTCTCTTTGCAAATCAGATGTTTATCTGACTGTATTATCTGTTATGCATGATGTTATTGAAAAACATCCTCTTCCCGAATTGGGAAAACTGATTGACTGCCCACAAAACCTTGTAAGATATTTTAAACACTCGGAGCTAAACAACAAATTGTATAAAATCTTAAAACAAGATATAAGAACACGTTGCTTGAGAGCATATAGGCAATAGCTTTGATGTACACGCCTGCACGTTGTCGTAACAACAGAGAATAACAAATCCAAATGAGAGCCATGTCAGCCGTTGTTTAACAAAGGGACATTACTCTCCCTACAAGTCTCTCTCATTTATTTTGGACACCAATAAATAGGGAGAAGACTTATGTCCCCGTATGCCCGTTAGAACATACAGTCTTATCTCCTTTTTTGTGGACGGAAAACAGTGTACTCTGGTTCCAATCGTCGCGTACCCGTTCTTCATACCAGATGGTGCTCACTAGCTGATGCATTGAACTTATCAGCGTGTCGCCTCCGGCTTTGAACAGCAGAGCTGGCAAGCCATAGGCTCCTGCTGCCTTATTGTTTTTAAGCCGGTTTATTGCACACTTTGCCACATTTTGGCTGGGCGGTATACATTCAATACCATCTTCTGGGTTTGGATCTGTGGTACCTTCGTCGTCTTCGCGAGTATTGGATACCAACAGTTCGGAAAAATGCTCTTTCCATATCCTGTACACTAGGGTTATGAGTTTTTTACAACGTCGTATCCCTGTATGATATTTGATGAGTTTTTACATAAGATTGCATAAAATCCTAATTATAAGTGATTCGATAAAAAAGCTTCCGCGCAAAAAGCTTTTAATGTTTTTATTTTTCAGAACTTTTGAAAAATTTTGAAGTCACTATAAGCAGATATTTCACTGAAAACAATGTAGGGGGTACACGAAATAACCAAAATGATATAACCTTTTGTTTCTCACTAATTTTATCATCGTTTTATAATATTATTAATTAATTATTTATTAATTTATTTATTAATTATTTAATATATCATACAAATTAAAAATGTCTTGTGCGGGACCTTTTTTAAAATTTAAATGGAATAAAAGTTATTTTAGTCATTAATAGGCAAAAGGCCATTCATTCGTGCAAAAGGAAATATTTGTTGAGAAACAATTTTTTTTCATTTCATAGATTTTTTTTTTAAAAAGTGTTTCAAAGTGATTTGTGCGGAACCTTTTTTATAATAAAATGGAATGAATGTTATTTTAGGCATTAAAAGGACAAAGTTCATTCATTCTCACTACAGGAAATCATTTTTGAGAAAAGTCATAACCCTACTGTGCACATTATCCATATTAGTACCAAAGCCATACGTTTGATGTTTCACTCTTTGGTAGTTTGTTTTCGAACTTCATTCTGGGTCCCTGTACATCTCGAATTTTTCACACTCCCGCTTTTCCACTTCTTTCTTTTTCCTTCGAAAAAGATGTTTCTCTCTCTCTGCTTATTTCCCGATACCTTTATCGTGTGCTACTCGATGCTACTGATTGTAGAGTATCCAAATAGCCACATTTTTCTCTTCGGTAGCTGAATGACACTCCTGGTCATACCATGTGTTCCCTGGTGCAGGTCCATGGCATCCAAGTACGGATTTTGCGGCTGTTTGCATGGAGTGAGCAACAATTTTGTACTATGCTGATATGTTATCGGGACGAAGAGTGCTTTGATTAAGTAGGCGGGCCGAGCCAGATTCCACTAATTGGATTTTTTTAAAAAACTACAGAGTTAATTTTGATTTTATGTATCTATAGGTTCAATGTGTTTAGCCAGGATATCGCGTCTGTTGAAAGGGACTGTACTTCCTCAATATTTCCTGGGAAAGTAAGCATCGGGCAGTTTTAAATTATGTGGTCGATCGACTGGGTTTGGGCTCCGCACACATAGCTGACATCGTCGGCAATACCCCATCTGTGTAGGTTTTCCATTCTTCGGCCTGTTGAAGAGAAGTTCCACTGCAATAGCCGAGCAGTCTGTGTATTGAAATGTTTGCTGTGTAGTTGTTCAGCTGGTAATAGAGGCGGTTTTCTGGATTTCAGCCTGGATTCATATGCTATTGATAAATCTAGATTGAGGGGAATACTGGTATTTTAGGCGATTTGATTATACTCCTGGAGAAGAACATGTTTTCTTCTTAAGTTTGGAGTTTGAATGTTCGAAAAAATCGAAGGGGCCATTGTCAAAAATTGATTTTAAATATGGAATAGCGAAAATTGATTCCAATTCCACTGTGCCAAATTGTTTTCTATTTTTTATTTAGTACAACAAATCATACAAACAAAAGATTATTAAATTGGACCAATATTAGAGAAGTTATGAGTATTTCTTTGCATATAGTTTTCATAGAATTCGACTTTTTCAAGGCGATATACCTCTGGAGCCGTTGGTGAAAAAATACACTGAATTGTTTTGTTGATGAGCAGCATCACCACATCAAAAAATAAATGAAATCAAAAACTTCATTTGGAAATGTGTCCGATTTCACTCAGAAAACCCCATATGAATATTTTTTGAACAAATAAATGTACACCTATATCGATTTCTCTTTTTTTTGTAATTTCGTGCGTGAGTGTGCGTGTTCGTGCCCTCTCGAAAAACGCCGTGTTTGTGCGTGAAAGTGCATAAAAATTTTGGTCCGTGTTCGTGCATGTTCGTGCCTAATTTTTTAGGCACGCGCCCATCTCTAGTACCGTTATATGGGGACTATAACAAAACATGGACCTATGCCCATATCTTTTGGCATATAAGTTTGTTGATCACTAGGAACCCTAAGTGCCAAATTATAGCTAATTCGGTCTGCAAATGTGGCTAAGAACGTCAAAATACCTCAAATCCGGAGGTACCGTTATATGGGGGTATACCAAAGAGTGGACCGATATAGCCCATCTTCGAACTTGACCTGCCTATGGAAAAAAGATGCAAAATTTCAGCACTCTATCTCAATTATTGCGGACGCTAGAGTGATTACAACAGACGGACAGACGGACGGACGGACATGGCTAGATCGTGTTAGAATTTTATCCTGATCAAGAATATATATACTTTATAGGGTCGCAAATGATTAGTTCGATGTGTTACAAACGGAATGACAAACTTAATATACCCTCCATACTATGGTGGAGGGTATAAAAACAAAGCGGAAAGGCACAATTGTTCCCATATCCCTTTAAGCATTGTAACAACAGCAACACGAACACAATCACAAACCAATCCCCCCATACCAATTGCGGATATTATTCGAATGTTCGGCAAAACTTTCGAAAACGATATCACTTTCGAAGAATTGGCAATTGTTTTTCGGGTGTACACAAGCACGTTGTTCTTTTGTTCGTCAAAAGTTTAAAAACGATATCGTTTTCGAACATTTGGCGAATGTTTTTTCTTCACAAGAAAAATTGTTTCGAGAAACATTTTTTACTTTGAAAATTTTTTTGTTTCAAAAAAAAAATTTACGTTGTTTGTAAAAAATTCCCATTTGCTTTTTTCAAATAATTTCGATATAAATGCTACGTATAATATAGACAATAAGTGTTGATAAAGACAACATATGGGTAGGTTGCCAAACACAAGACAACAATGTTTATCAACAGTTAAATATCGCGTCGCAAACATAAAGAAATAAAAACGGAAAAGGTACATAACAGAAACATCAAGAAACTCCACAAAAAATGTTTTTCGCCACTATCGTAAAACTATCGTCAATCATTCGCTAATAATATTATTAACGATATTCGAAATCGAAGGATTTCCTGCCACAAACTGAGCGACGAGTGAATCGTTTTTAATTCATTCTCGTGTGTCGTTCTCGAACAAAATATCCGCAAAACTCTCGAGAAACATTCGAAAACGATATCGTTTTCGATAGCAATGGTATGGGGGGATGTTTGAGCAGACCCCCCATACCAATTGCGGATATTATTCGAATGTTCGGCAAAACTTTCGAAAACGATATCACTTTCGAAGAATTGGCAATTGTTTTTCGGGTGTACACAAGCACGCTGTTCTTTTGTTCGTCAAAAGTTTAAAAACGATATCGTTTTCGAACATTTGGCGAATGTTTTTTCTTCACAAGAAAAATTGTTTCGAGAAACATTTTTTACTTTGAAAATTTTTTTGTTTCAAAAAAAAAATTTACGTTGTTTGTAAAAAATTCCCATTTGCTTTTTTCAAATAATTTCGATATAAATGCTACGTATAATATAGACAATAAGTGTTGATAAAGACAACATATGGGTAGGTTGCCAAACACAAGACAACAATGTTTATCAACAGTTAAATATCGCGTCGCAAACATAAAGAAATAAAAACGGAAAAGGTACATAACAGAAACATCAAGAAACTCCACAAAAAATGTTTTTCGCCACTATCGTAAAACTATCGTCAATCATTCGCTAATAATATTATTAACGATATTCGAAATCGAAGGATTTCCTGCCACAAACTGAGCGACGAGTGAATCGTTTTTAATTCATTCTCGTGTGTCGTTCTCGAACAAAATATCCGCAAAACTCTCGAGAAACATTCGAAAACGATATCGTTTTCGATAGCAATGGTATGGGGGGAATAGCAAGCAATAAAATGGCTCAAACACAAACAAAAAGCAAAAATATGAAAAATACGATCAGGTTGCCTCCTATTAATAACGGCCATTGTCATCGTCATCATCACCATAATAGCAAATAGCAGTAGCTACAGCTTCTGCCTTAATGTTAGTGAGAGATGTTATTGGGTATCCTAAATTTCCATTGAATGGGATGTTTGATTAATATGCCGTTAATCTTTCTCATGCTAAAGGGTAAGCTAAGGAATAACTAACTATAGGGAATTTCTTATATGAGCTTTTCTGTAATATATATAACACAACTTTTAGGTAAATTTACGAGAAAATGTTAAGATAATTTCTGTTGAAAAGAAAATTGTCTAGAGAAAATATTGTTATCGGTAAAATCTCCTGTATTTATCGACAATATTTCATTTATAAAATACTAGAGGACCCGGCGAACTTCGTCTCGCAGTCTGTTAGGTATTGAACTTGATGACTTTTGTTCAGACATATAATACAATTATTGCTATAACATTGCAGAGTATCCGAGGCCAAGTGCAAATAATTTTTTGCTTTGAACAATTTAGGGCAATTTAGAATCTTTACATTGAGCAATTTTACTTGTGTGAATTGTCAGTCTGTCGGAGAGAAGGCCTATTAAGAGGTAAAGTGTTTCCCTTGTCCTCGACTCTCTCCTGTAAACTGACAATTACCGCTAGGAAAGTTGCCTAATGTAAATTAAGGTTAAGATACATTTTTTGAGTAAATAATGCATTTCCAGATGTAAATTAAAAATGTTGAAGCAAAGTTATATAATCACGGCCATGTTCGTTTCACAATCTATGGTTTTCAGAAAGGTTCGGAAGATGGAAACCTTTTTCGTTGAGATTAAATTGTGACAACCTTTAGCGATTTTAATGCTATAATATAATAATTAACTGAATTTCAACGCGGTATGAGCGATTATTGAATCTTATCAATAATCGTAGTCGCTATCTTGGATTTTTCCATTAAACATTTTTGATGAGTCGATTAGAAAGTTAGAATCAAAGATATTTTATAATCGAAAGAAATGCAGGTAATGCCGTGATTCAATTGTTCACTTTGGAACTATTTCAGAAAAGTTAGTCCGATTTGAAAAGATAAGTCCGATCGTTTTGTGGTGACCACCTTCATTATTCGTCTAAATTTCTTCCTGACTTTGTGGTGTACAAAAATGACACTCTTCTCGTGCAAATTCCCTGTTATATGCGATCTGCCGAATTCTACATGCAATTGGTGATATAAAATCAAACATTATTAAGATTACTATCAAGCTGGGTTGAAAGACGATTTAGAATCTTTGATGTAGTAAGAGATATTTTCCAAGTAAATAGAAAATTGAACTTGTATTTAATTTTTGCCCAATTATGCAAAGTTATTATTCATCAGATTTAAATTAATGTATTTAATTGAGCCATATGAACTACATAGTTTTTATTAAAAAAATGGAATCTAGCTAAGAGATGTGTATCACACATCAACCTCTAAGAGACGATCCTTTTGGTAACTGGTTAGGTTTATCGCATCAGACATATTAGATGTGATTAGACAATTTTCTATATTCGAAAACTCATATTTATACGGACAGTCTTGCTATTTATTTGCATATACGATTTAAATCTGTTAAAATTTGTTGAACAGTTGATGCAAATTAATATCACCGTTCGATAGAGTTCATTTATCCGCTTAAAGCAAACTTGAGTTGCTAATATGGGTAGCTATTGGGTCCGGGATTTCATAAAAGGGGTGGGTCCCTTTTCGTTGAGATTAAATTATGAATATTTTGCGGAAACTTAATGTATCCATTTGCAATATCGAAATGAATAAATGCTGAGATTTTGAATGGTTTAATTTTATATCGAACATGTGTTTAAATTTTAATAACGCGTGAGTGAATTTGTTATATTCAAGATGGGTGGTCGCTATTTTAGATGAAGCAACTTCTACGGTCATTTCTGTTTTGGACGTTTGTCACCCATGTGCCGTTTAGAGTCTTTAGAATCAAAGATTTTGTATAATGAAACATGAGAATTTAAAGTCAAACGTATGCCTGTAGTGCGATTCTCTAACTCATTTTTTGAGTTAACGACAAATGTCGGTAAAATTAAAACGCAAAATTATGAATGAAAAGTTCAAATAAAAGTTAACAACTCTGTTGCTATCGATAGAACTTTACGACTGCTTTCTCTTGGTCGCTAACTTACCGAAAAATATCGTTAATTACCGAATTTATAAGCATTTTAATTTACCGATTTTTGTCGGTAACTCAAAAAATGTCTTGGAGAATCGCACTACTGACGTCTATGATAGGGAATGTTATGACTCTTATTTTTTATTGGCATATGCAATTGTCATAATTAAATTGTCCACTGAAGCTGTATAATCCAGTAGTTGACCCAACAAACTGGCAGAATTCAAAGAGAAGCGTGTGAGCAGTAAGTAGTCAGTTGTGCAAACGTAATAAATCTCCATTCAAACCGCATTTGGAGCATTTCTTCCAGAGCTTTGGTGTAGATTTGAACGTTGAAGTTCTGACTCCCGGCATTGTGGTTGCGACCGGAAAGTTAACGACTTAAGTAAATTATAGTTAAATATGTATGTGAATAAAAATCTTCGTGGTTACTTACTTGTGGTCCGATACAAAACATTTCGCATAAGCCTCACTAAAAATAGTATTCCAACCCCTTCGGTTTTTGTTTTCATTCATTCCAATTTTAAATATTACGATTATTGATATCGTTGATAACTTACTCATTCTAATGTAGTCTTGGCCTTCCGCTCTGCGTTCTGCCAAGATATTCATTTTACAAACACATGCCATTCTGCCTAATTTTCAGAAATTCAGCAGAAAGCAAATTGTTTTTTAATTAATTTATTCAAATAGATTATAAATAAAAATATCTCCAGAACTTTCAAAAATTGACATAATAGATGCACATAAATGTCATTCGCTGTTGGTGCATTTAAAATTTTCGCCAAAATCTGTCCAAAAATGTGTCACGGTATACTCCAAACGCAAAAGCTCGATAAAAATGTGTAGAAAATTTGACTTTTTTCAAAAAATATTTTTGCAAATTTTTCGCAGATTTTCGCGGTTTGTTTAGGTTTTATCCTTTTCTGTCATGAGACGATTCTGAATTGGTGCGAATTGTCAAAATCTGTTCAGCCGTTCTTGAGTTATAAGCGTAGTAACTAACATCATCCTTTTTTATATATATAGATTTTTATCAACATTTCAATAGAAAAGATATTCCTTTTTTTATTTCCTACAAAAATATTGTTTTCGATTAAAGCTGAGTACACATTGCCAGTTTTGAATGACAGCTTTGTTGGTGCTTGCTATTGTGGCCGTTGATTTTTGTCATTCATCATGCAACCACAAAATGTTTTGTGGTTGCTGGACGATTGGACAGTTATCGATAACTGCGAAATATCGTCATTCAAAACTGACAATGTGTACTGCTCTTAACAGTTCTTGTAGAAAATATTGTTATCGGCAATATTTCCTATAAGAATATTTTTTACGTTATCGAAAAATTTTCCTATAGAAAATATTGTTATTGAAAATAGTTTTTATAGAAAATATTGTTATCGACAATATTTCCTTTAGAAAATAATATTGTTATCGACAAGATGTTGCATAAACAATATTGTTATTATATTGCAGAAAAAATATAGCATTTCGAAAAGCGATTACACTCGATTATTCTTCGACTTTCGGGTTTGCTTTTGAAATGTTGCACAGATAATTTTGTAGCTATCCGAAAACCCTAAAACCGCCAAAGTCAACCAAAGCCGGGTGCCCACCATCAGTTTTAAATGTCGTTTTTCATCGAATATCAATTGCTTCAGTCTACACCTTCCATGAAATTTTTCGTGGTTGCCTGATGACTGGCGGCAAAAATTAAGGTCCACAGTGTCAAGCAACCGATATTTGAATAAAAATTTACCGTCAAAACTGATGGTGTGTATCCAGCTTAAAATCTATGGGCAAAATCGAAAATCGATCATAAGATAAGATGCTTAGACTCATATCCCCCAGGTTACATAATTCTTAACAACAAATGACATCATCCATTGTCGGATTTCTTGATGAATTATACAAATGATAAACCTCTTCACCCCGATACATGCAAATATTTGGAGTTGTTGTCAGTGCCTTATTTAATTTACATATTTCTAAATGCTTATCATGTCCACACCCCGGCCCACTAATTCTTATTCATCCTTACATCTAACTATTCATTTATAAAACTCCTAATTTGGTTAATTTATCATTCTGTTTCTAATTGTTTGGTAAATTATGAATCATTTCCAACACCTTCATGAAAACCTAGCGACCAACAACAACATATCTTCTACACATTACAACAAGTAGGTAGTCATTTTGGGCAAAAAGTTGTTGCTTGCTTTAGATTTCAGTTGTAAGCCAAAAAAGAAACTAAATGGAATCCTTTTAAATTAAGAGTAATTACGAATTTTTCATCAGCATTTTATTTTTGGTCAGCAGTCAGTCGGTCATTCATTCGAATAGATGAGCCCATTCATACACACAATTTGTAATGGCAAGATAACTACCACCTGACTTGTTGTTGGTCTTCTTGTTGATGATGGTTGGTTGGCCACAAAAATTGAGCCATCGTTAAAAGGATAAGTGTTTCGACCACCACAAGTCATTAATGAATATCAAACATTTACGGGAACTTGTTTGGCTCTTTAAAGACGAGGTCACCACTGTTATGTTTGGTTGTGTGTGAATTGTTTGGCCCATTTACATTTCCACGCCTATTGAACCATACACAACATCGTCTTCATCCTTTGGTCAATGGTAGGCAAGCTAACTATTCAGCTAGGTTGCCACTCAGTTGCTCTGACCACCTGGATAAATATGGTAGTGATGATGATGGGAGTTTCTTATACGCCTGATGGCTTCTCAAAACGAAAGATGGAAGAAATATGTCAAAAAGGATTTACCACAATTTCATCAAATTACAACGAGGTCGTATAAGCCCAGCAAAAAAAATCCTTGTTATGTAATGGGGTTTTATAGTATTTTTTGGTAGTCGCAACTACTTGCAAAACCTCTAATGAGTTAGTAACCTGGAAGTTGAAAAATAAGCTATAAGTAAAAAACAGTTTCTATTTTTAGAACAGTTGAGGTGGAATTTGTTTTCAATTTCAACACACTTCATATTCTTATTTTATTTCGCTCTTTGCTGGATTTAAAACACACGAACTCACGCTTTGTAGCCGAACAGCCTACACAGATTGCAAGAAGACACGTACTTTAAAACTGAATGGAAAAATATACTCGTCCTTGGTGTGTCTGTCTTCTTGGAAATAAGTATAAAAGTGTTTAAGACAACTTTTTATTTTTAAAGTAAGACAAGGTAATCAGAGATGGAAAATTGTAAGCTGTCAATAGTGAATCAGAGAAAACGGAGCCTTAATAGAGGATTTCTAAGCAAAAGATCACAAAACGCGATTTTTAATAAAATTTTGTAAAATTAGTCAGATATCTACAGTTTCCCATCTCTGACCATTACGAAAACCATCAACACCAACTTTGACTGCTCTTTTATATTGACCATGTCCATTTTGTAACATAATAAAATGGCTTAGGAAAATTCCATTGCAGGTCTTTTTCAACTGGAACTCATGCACTCATAGAAGTAGTACACACACACACACTCACTTTTACATTGTTATATACACATAGATGTGTTTGTTAAGATAATTTTAAAACCGTAAAAGTGGATTTTCTCAGACATTTTCTACTAAATTTTTTGTAAGATTTTCCCTTTTCCCCTTATAACCCCTCATTATTTAAACTAAAAGACCAACCAAACATCATTCAGATTCAACACCAAATGTTTGTAGAAAATAATAAGCCACTTAAGACCGGATGATGTGACCCAACATTCAATTTATTTTTGATTGGGTGTATTTTTGGTTTTGAAAAGGACAAAGAAAAAACTTAAGTAACCCAAAACAACATCGACACCGAAGGGATAGACAACATTTGTCTATCATTTGAAGAATTGTTGGTTTTTTCGTATTCATTGAAGCAAATATTTTGACAAAGACAGATTTTTTATTGCAAAAATGTGTTGGTTTTGGTCTAAATAAAATTTATATTTTGTGGTCTTAGATTCTTTGTCAAGATAGAAACGTCCGTCTATGGTCTCTATAAACAGCCTGTAATGATAGACAAATGTGATATAGGAAAATATTATCATAGGGGATGAGAGATACCAAGGAACGGTCCTGACCGGCTTTAACATGACAAAGTCTAGGATTTATCTTGGTCCCTCTTTCATCTCAAGTGGACACTGACCTCCCAAAAAAACGTCTCCAGCTTTACACCAGTGAATGAAAGACTTGCTACAATTCGAATAAAAGCAAAATTCTTCAACATCAGCCTTATTTGCGCTCATGCTCCCACTGAAGACAAGGACGAACTGACCAAAGATATATTTTATGAGCGCTTAGAAGAAACATATGACCGTTGTCCTGCCCATGACATTAAAATTATTCTAGGCGATTTTAATGCCAAAATTGGAAAGGAGAATATCTTTGGCCCAGCAGTCGGAAAATTCAGTCTCCACAGTGAAACATTTGACAATGATATGAGCCTGATAGACTTCGCAGCGGCAAAAAACATGGTAGCTAGCAGCACCAGATTTCAACATCTCGACATCCATAAGGGCACCTGGCTCTCTCCAGATCAGAAAACAAGAAATCAAATTGATCACGTTGTGATAGATGGAAGACATTCATCGAGCGTGTTGGATGTTTGTTCGTTCCGAGGAGCAAACATAGACTCGGACCACTACCTTGTTGCAGCAAAGGTACGCACCCGGTTAAACGTAGCAAACATAGTACGAACAGACACAACACGAAAGTTAGACATCGGTAAGCTGCAATCACAACAGATAACCACAGCATATTCCACTCAACTAGCCCAATTGCTTAATCAAAGCACTCCTCATCCCGATAACATATCAGCGCAATGGCAAAGATTTGCCCACTCCATGCAAACAGCCGCAAAATCCATACTTGGATACCGGAGACCTCCACCAAGGAATCCATTGTATGATCAGGAGTGTCGTGCTGCGGCATATAGGGCTACTTTACAATCCGTAGCGCACGAGAGAGATATCGGGAGAAAAGGAGAGAGGAGAAACGTCTTTTCTGCACCTGAGTATCCTGTGCCCCGTCCACAAGAAAGGAGATAAGACTGTATGCTCTAACTATAGGGGCATACGTCTACTCCCTATTGCCTACAAGATCGTGTCAGGGACATTGTGCGAACGACTAAAGCCTATGGTCAACGAGATAATTAGGCCATACCAATGCGGTTTTAGACCTGGCAAGTCCACCATTGACCAGATATTTACCCTGCGGCAGATCCTGGAGAAGACCCAAGAGATGCAGATCGACACCTACCACCTTTTTGTCGATTATAAAGCAGCCTACGGCGTTCAAAGGTATTCCAAGCCATGTCTGAATTTGGTATCCCCGTAAAGCTCATTCGGCTTTGTAAAATGACTTTAATTGACACGAGATCCTCAGATAAAATAGGAAAGAACCTCTTCAAAGAATTTTTTACCAAAAGAGGTTTCAGGCAAGGAGACAACCTCTCGTGTGATCTCTTCAACATCCTGCTGGAAAAGGTTATTCGAGAGGCAAACATCAAAAGAAGTGGCACAATCTACACCAATAGCCACATGTTACTTGCTTATGCTGATGAAATGGACATCATGGGACGATCAATAAAAGAAGTAACCGATACCTTTATGAAGGTCGAAGGAGAATCTGCTAAAGTGGGTCTGGCGGTAAACGGCGGGAAGACTTAGCTGATGGTGGAGATCGGGCCAACTACGTTGGCTAGGCCATATCATAAGAATGAGCGATGATGAACCCGCTAAAAAGGCGTACAAATATGAGCCGCTTGGCGGTGCACGCAGAATTGGCTGGCCAAAGAATAGATGGCGCAAACAAGTGGATGAAGAGATGACAAAGCGCGGTATTCCAGAATGAGAAGCAATAGACAGAGAGAAATGGAGATCTTTTGTTAGAACTGTTGGTGGTTGAAAATTATTCTGTTTTTCGCTAAAAATATATTTTTTAAAAATCCACGCTCAAGGGTCTGTTGTTCGTTGAAAATATATTCTTTAAAAATCCACGCTCAAGGGTCTGTTGTTCGTTGAAAATATATTCTTTAAAAATCTACGCTCAAAGGTCTCTTGGTGTTTGAAAAAAATATTCTTTAAAAATCCACGCTCAAAGGTCTCTTGGTGTTTGAAAAAATATTCTTTAAAAATCCACGCTCAAAGGTCTCTTGGTGGTTGAAGAAATATTCTTTAAAAATCTACGCTCAAAGGTCTCTTGGTGTTTGAAAAAAATATTCTTTAAAAATCCACGCTCAAAGGTCTCTTGGTGTTTGAAAAAATATTCTTTAAAAATCCATGCTCAAAGGTCTCTTGGTGGTTGAAAAAATATTCTTTAAAAATCCACGCTCAAAGGTCTCTTGGTGGTTGAAAAAATATTCTTTACAATCAGCGCTCAAAGTCTCTTGGTGGTTGAAAAAATATTCTTTAAAAATTCACGCTTAAAGGTCTCTTGGTGGTTGAAAAAATATTCTTTAAAAATCCACGCTCAAAGGTCTCTTGGTGGTTGAAAAAATATTCTTTAAAAATCCACGCTCAAAGGGTCTCTTGGTGGTTGAAAAAATATTCTTTAAAAATCCACGCTCAAAGGTCTCTTGGTGGTTGAAAAAATATTCTTTAAAAATCCACGCTCAAAGGTCTCTTGGTGGTTGAAAAAATATTCTTAAAAATCCACGCTCAAAGGTCTCTTGGTGGTTGAAAAAATATTCTTTAAAAATCCACGCTCAAATGTCTGTTGTTCGTTGAAAATATATTCTTTAAAAAACCACGCTCAAAGGTCTCTTGGTGGTTGAAAAAATATTCTTTAAAAATCCACGCTCAAAGGTCTCTTGGTGGTTGAAAAAATATTCTTTAAAAATCCACGCTCAAAGGTCTCTTGGTGGTTGAAAAAATATTCTTAAAAAATTCAAGCTCAAAGTCTCTTGCTGGTTGAAAAAATATTCTTTAAAAATCCACGCTCAAGGGTCTGTTGCTCGTTGAAAAAATAGTCTCTAAAAATCCACGCTTAAGGGTCTGTTGTGCGCTGAAAAAAATATTCTTTAAAAATCCACGTTCAAAAAACCGTTGGTGGTTGAAAAATATTCTTAAAAAATCCGAGGTCAAAGAACTGTTGTTGGTTGGAAAAATATTGTTTAAAAAACGCTGTCAAAGGACTGTTGGTGGTTGAAAAAATATTCTTAAAAAATCCAGGTCCATAGAACTGTTGGTGGTTGAAAAAAAATATTCTTTAAAAATCCACCAACAGGTGGTTGAAGAAATATTCTTTAAAAATCCAAGGTCAAAAACCTGTTTGTGGTTGAAAAAAACATTATTTAAAAATTCACGCTCAAAGGTCTCTTGTTCGTTAAAAATATATTTTTTAAAAATCATCGCTCAAAGGTCTCTTCTCTTGGTGGTCTCTTGGTGGTTGAAAAAATATTCTTAAAAATCCACACTCAAAGGTATCTTGTTTGTTGAAAAAAAATCTTTAAAATCATAGTTTCCAAAATATGGGTCATGCTTAATTTACCTCCAAAATCCTCTTTGCGAAACACCAACTTTGTGGTTTTGTTTATAATAAATGACATCTATCAGTGTAAAATGTTAATTGTTTTCGTGGTATTTTTCCCCAAATGGGAAAAAATAATTAAACATTTATTATTCTTGTTCAAAATTTATAAATAATAAAAACATTTCAACCAAAAACATGTAGTTATCGAAATTGCTAATAATCATAAATTATAATAAGGTATATAATAACTAATATAATTATCAGTGAGAATCAGGGATGGAAGTTTGGAACCGTTAATGAGGCAAAATATTGTGTAAATATAAATTTATGACATTTTTTAGGGATGTTTTTGAAATATAAAACTTAGAGCTTACCTTATTTTATTCAAAACATTTGTCGAATTTATAAGTGAGTCCGTCTCTGTAAAAATACAGACAGCATGATTATCAACAATATTTTGTAAACAAAATCCCCCACCTACTAACCTAAATACTCTATGAACAACCTCTTGGGATTAAACAACAAAAAATTCGAAATAAAATTTATAATTTAATACTGTTCTGTTTTCCATTGGTATTTTTGCACAAATACATTCACAAATGTACCTACATATGTACATATCTACATATAGACCACTCGTATATCTATTGATGCTCACACGTTTGAGATTTAAAAAATTGTTTAGTTTTATACTTTAATAGATGTCGTGATATGAACATTACGAGTAAAAGTGACTAATGATACTGACCTTATGGCCAAATCCATTAATGGAGCCACAACGGCAACCAACCGCACCAAACCGACAGAACGTCGGGCGAATCAACCAACCATACAACATACCAGATTATATATTGAGCAGTTACTTTTTATGATGACATTTTAGATTAGCCAAAAATGATGTACTTCCGAATAAAAACTCTAACTTAAACCCAGTTTAAAACACAAACGCTCGAACATACACCAACATTCACGCCAACAGAACAAACTCAAAGAAAGAAAAAAGTTATATCCGAACAGAAGGGAGGTGTATATTTTATGTTAGCGCATAAAAGAAGAACAAATTTAAAAATTTGAGATTTGGTGAAATTTAAAGAGTTGTACGGTCAGAAGTTGTTGGGAAAAATCTTCTTTAAACCTCCACGCTTAATGTTGTTGTTGTAACAATATTTATTATTATGTTTGTATGTTCGTTCCTCTGTTCAATCTGTCTCTGAATATATTTCCAGTTTCAGAAAAATTCAGTTGAAAAGATGCTTTGTGTCGTGCGCCGCATGCTGGGCAGATGTCTTGCACAGCGCGATCGAATTCCGCCAAATTAGATTTTATGCGACTGCAATATCCCGAGCGTAGTTGAGCCAAAACTACTCTGGTTTGTCGTGGCAGCTAACGCTCCTTGGCTGCGATAAATGGGGGATGTACTCCCAGGACTTTATTCACACTATATTTGCTTATGGCCTTAGTAACTGCATCCGTGTGAATGCTATTTAAACCTGCTTCATATGCTTGTTGATCTAGGGGTTCTCTCATGTATCGTTGGACCTCTCCCTCTAGAGCGTGGATACCCTTCCTGAAATGCCTGAATGTGTCGGACCTACCCACCAGATGGTGATTGGGATGGCTCCCACGGTAACACAAAGGCAAGTACTGCAATGAAATCATGTCATTGTGTAGCTGTACTGGAAGAAGCTTTGCCTCCTCATGTAGATGGTCCACTGAAGACATAAGGAGGCATTTTCCAATTCATATCACATAATCCCAGGGACTAAACTGGAGCCGCGTAGCTTATCACAGATCGACCTATCGCGTTATATGTTGTCAACAAGGTTTCTTTATCAGCACCCCATGTGCTGCCGTCTATGGAATTGAGGACCTTGTTCCTACTTTTCAGTTTGTCGCAGATAGCTGTGGCGTGCGCGCACCACTTGAATGTATTGTCGAAAGTGACCCCTAAAACTTTATGACAGTTTGTGGTCGGAATTCTGCTGACGTCGACCACGACATTCAGCTCTCTTCCAAACTACGCTGTCTATGTGGTGAACAGAGTGGCTGTAGATTTTGTGGCGGAAATCAGGTTATTCCTCGAATCGAAAAAGGTTATAAGATCGGTTAAATAGGAGTTCAGTCTCTCATAGATGTCATCAGAGAAGGTACCGCACGCCAGGATCGTGCAATTATCCGCATACCTTACGAACAAGATGCTGTCTGGAGGGGGCGGAATACAGGAGAGGTAGAGGTTAAACAGTTCCGGAGATATCACCCCACCTTGGGGAACACCCTGTTTCAATCTACGGGGTTTGGACTGGCGTCCACACATATAATTGACTATCCAACGTTTCAAGCTTTGTCGGAGGATTGTCTGCTCAATGTCCTCAAACAGCGTGGAGTGCCTAACTGTATCAATGGCTTTTGATAAGTCAAGCGCCACCATCATTGTTCTCTGGTTGAGTCCTTGACAAATATATGTGAAGATGGCGTGCAGCGCTGTTGTCGTGCTGTGCTGCTTGCGGAATCCATGCTGATGATCGGCAACTTGATAGCTATTTCTGATACTGGGGAGGACTGAGGCCTTAAGGGTCTTTGCTACGGGCGACAAAATCGAAATCGGCCTGTACGATACACGTTTGCTGGCATCCTTGCCCGGCTTCCGTAGCGGGACCACCCTGCCAATTTTCCAGACTTCGGGAACAATGAGGGTGGCTAGCGACAAGTTAAGAACTTTAGTGAGATACTCCACTCCCGGGGCTCATCCAGCTGCTCCAGCATTACCATGGAGATTCCATTAGGGCCCAACGCTTTGGATGATTTAGCGTTCCTAATGGCATTTGCAAACCATCCATTGTAAGCTGTGGTGGTTCATCCTCGCCAGGAAGAGATCTAATGCGACGTAATGCTCTTCTCTTCGCCCTGTCACTCTCGGGGTGCTCGACAAAGTGTCGATTGAAATAACTTGCGCACCCCTTCGGGTCAGTCAACGTATCGTCGCCAAACCGGACTTAGGTTCTATCTTCCCTTCTTCCAGCGTTGCCCAAAATTCACTTATACTCCTACCGGCTCCAATGTTGCAACTCTTCAGATGATTTAAACACTTACTCGGCGACTAGCCTGTTAACTTCCAGTGCCAGCTCCCTGACTCTGGTGTTATTGGAGTTAGCTCGACGCTCAGTTGCTATCCCGTCGCATCTTCTAGGAGGTTTGGTCTTACTTCGGCTATTCGACCAGCAGGGATATGGCGAGCGGCTGCATCAGTGATGATGTCTCTGAACGTCCTTTCCGCTACACGAACGTCAGGAGGATTGGGCAGTTCTCTGAAGCTCTCTCTGAAACTCGGCCAATAAGCTTTCATATGATTGACGAATGTGCGGCGTTCAGGGGTGATGAAATTGGGTGGTCTGCTAATGGAGACAATTATGGGGAGATAGTCTGATCCAAGGGAAATTACGGGTTGCCAAGTAACGTCATTAGTCAGACCAGTGATACGATGCTTATGTCTGGCGAACTGTGACACTCTCCTCTAATTCTGATAGGGGCGTCCTCATTGGCCGTGCAAAACGTAGAGCCAGCAATTTGCTCAGCCAGCGCTGTACCTCTCTGGTCATTTCCGAGGGCCGAATGCCACATCTCATGATGCGCATTAAAGTCCCCCAGGACCAGACTATTATAACCTTCCAAAAGCGGGCTAACGCCAGGCTCGTAATCTGAGATACAGCTATTTCTCGGCTGGATGTATACGTTAAGCAGCCCTATCTCGGCAGTTCCACAGCTGACTGTTACCCTCATACATACCATGTGCGGGTCATTAGAGGCATGCTCAAGCGAGATAGGTCTTTATTGGACAGACTGGTGCAAGAGGAAAGATGATTGGAACAACCACGACTGGTGTTAAATGCTGCGTGTGCTGCTGTCGAGGTGACTGATGGGGAGTTTCGTAATCTGACGACGGGGGAGTTTCGTAATCTGACGACGGGGAGTTTCGTAATCTGATGACGAATCACAGTGGACAGTATTCACGCAGCATCCCTGCTATTTCTCGGCGTGATGTACACGTTCAGCAACTCTATCTCGGCAGTTCCACATCTGACTGCTACCCCCCTGCATTCTATATACGGGTCATTAGGGACAGGCTCAAGCGAGATAAGTCTTTATTGAACAGACTGGTGCAAGAGGAAAGAGGATTGGAACAACAACGACTGGTGTTAAATGCTGCGTGTGCTGCTGTCGAGGGGACTGCTGGGGAGTTTCGTAATCTGACGACGGGGGAGTTTCGTAATCTGATGGCGACTCACTGTGGACTGTATTCACGCAGCATCCCTGTCGTATTCCTAAACGTGGACAAGTCCAGAACAACCCCTTAGATGCACCCACTCCTGTCATCTATTGCATCTCACCGAAGGTTGGGTATGGGTGAAGATGCAATGTGACAAACCGAACACAAATATATTGGTCCTGGGTTTTCCTGCGTCCCAGCACGGACCAAAGAATTCGAAGCATGTAATCCGGGATATGCTGCTCCCAACACAAAAAAACGAAACAAATATAAACATGTGTACACTGAGGTGGCAGCTGCTGGCGGGAACGCTGATGTTGTGTGGTTCCGGGTCAATCCGGTACGAAAGAACCCGCTGCCGTGGGATTGTCCACGCTTTTTTTAATCGTCAGATGGGGCTTGAAAAAACACTAACCCTTCGCGCTTAGAGGTAGTTTACACTATCTATCAATGTCATATTACACGAAATAAAAACATTCCATATTTATTCACGGAGGCAATGTGGAGTCGTAGTTTTTTAAATTTTTGCTGGTATGGACGCACAGAGTAAATGGCGTAAGGAAAATCTCCAATATTACACATATTAGCGAATATATAACGATGGAAAATTTCATGTCATATGACATTTACATATAGTGTAAACTACCCCTTAATAGTCAGATGAGGCTTGACAAAGCTCCTTTAAAACTCCACGATCAACGGTTAGTTGGCGTTTGAGAAAATCTTCTTTAAAAGTCCACGCTTAATGGTCAGATGGGGCTTGAAGAAATGTTCTTTAAAACACCACGCTAAATGATCAGATCTGTCTTAAATAAATCTTCGTTAAAACAAAACCTCCAAATAATCCACGCCTTGGCTTCTCAAGGTCAGAATAACAATTGTAAAAATAAAACATATTTGAAAAAATCCAAGCCTTGGTTTTTGTAGGTCTGATTAAAAACGTTTGAAAAAAAAGTTTACAAATATCCATTCCTTGGCTTCTGCAGGTCTGAATAACAATTTGTGAAAAATTCTCTAAAAAATCCACGACTTGGCTTCTCAAGGTCTGATTAAATTTTTTTAAATGAATAAATCTTTGAAAAATTCCAAGCATTGGGTTCCCTAGGTCTGATTAAATTTTTTTTTTTTAATAAACAAATCTTTGAAAAAATCCGCACCTTGGCTTCTCGACGTCTGATTATAATTTTTTAAAATAAAAAAAAAAAAATTTAAAAAGTCCGTGCATTGGCTTCTTGAGGTCTGATTAACATTTTTTTAAAATAAAACATCTTTGAAACTCGAAGCGTTGGCAGGTCAGATTACAAATTTTTAAAAGAAAATCTTTAAAAAAAATTTGAATTGAAAATCTTCGAAGAAGTTCACGGTGTGGCTCCTGGAGTTCGGATGGAAAAACATCTTTGAAAAATCCAAATTGTTTAAAAAATCTTTGAAAAACCAAACATGTTTAAAAAAGATTAAATAAATAAAAAATAATTTAAAAAATTAAGTTTTAGTGTTTTATTTATAAATGCACCTAAAACTAGAAAATAATTTGTCGCTTAGCCTCAATAAAACGCACAAATAAAGCGCTTGCCGCTTAATTTTGTCACCATTTCTAATTTAAATACAAGCGTTTTATTTGAGAGATTCCATCATGAGAAAGAATATACTTATTGAGGCTAAGCGACATATTATTTTCTAGTTTTAAGTGAATTAATAAAAAAAAACACTGAAACTTAATTTTTTAAATTATTTTTTTATTTTGAACATTTTAGTAAATAACTTTTTTTTTACCACTGAAAACAAAATTATAGTCAAATTAGGATGAAAATGTAGAAAAAAAATACCTGAAATCGTGTGGTACCGTTATATAAAGGCTATACCAAAACCTGGACTTATGTCCATAATTTTTATTCTGCCTAAAAATTAAGATAAAATCCTTAAAACGCTTGAAATCGGGTGGTACCGCTATATGGGGCTATACCAAAACCTGTACCTATGTCCATCATTTTTAGTGAGGAAATGTCTATACCAATTGGGGATCCCACTGCCAAGCTACAGCGAACTCGGCCTAAAAATGAAGATAAAATCCTCATAATACTTTAAATCGGTTGGTACCGCTATATGAGGGCTATACCAAAACTTGGACCTATGTTCACAATTTTTGGTGGGGAAGTTTCAGTATCATTAGGAATCCCAAATGACAGCTAATTCGGGATAAAAATGAAGATAAAATTCTCAAAATACCTGAAATCGTGTGGTACCGCTATATGGGGCTATAGGAAAAAAATGGGCTCATATTAATGTATTGTCATCAAAATCTGAAAGGCGTGCAAAGTTTCAGTCCAATTGGTCAACTGCAAATGCGTTAAAAATGAGTTATTAGATTTGAACTAAATTGGGTGGTACTGCTATATGGGTATATGGTATAGGAAAAATGGGCACATGTTGGATTTGGCAACTGAATGAAAAATGAGTTACCAGATTTGAACTAAACGGACACCAAAGCAAGTTAAATAAAACACGGTAAAAATCAGAAATGTTTAAAAAAAATTGAAAAAAGCCACGCCTTGGCTTCTGCAGTTCTGATAAAAATTTTTGAAAACAAATCCAAGATCTAGTTCTATGCATCTGCAGGTCTGATAAACAATTTTGAAAAAAAAATCTTCGAAAAATCCTCAATTTTTTAAAAAAAAACTAATTTTGAAAAATTTCAAGCCTAGGCTTGTGCAGGTCTGATTGCAATTTTTTAAAAAAATCTCCGAAAAATCCACGCCTTGGCTTCAGCAGGTCTGATTAAATATTTTTGAGAAAAAATTGGAAAAATCCAAAAATTTTGAAAATAATCTTTGACAAATTCTAAGCCATGTATTTTGGAGGTCTGATTAAAATCTTTTGCAAAAGAATCTTTGAAAATATCCTTGGAACGTTACCCTGTATCATCTTGTTCTATTTCACCCAGCTTCACATTGACTACATTAAAAAAATTAAGTGAATTTAATTTAATATCTTTATGTACTTGACACCATTTTAGCAACAATATTTAATTTAGTTATTGACTCAATTTGATTTCCACAAATTGTTAATTATTCAATAAAAATCCCCCGATAAAACTTATATTGCAGAACAAATAAATAAGTATAAACTAAAGTAGTATCCAGCAATAAGAGACCATATCAATTGTATTGTTTTTAATTAAGGAAACAACGGCAACAACTATATCCCCATGGCTTACATCATCCTCAGGTAGTCAAGCTGTGTGGTGGAACAATTGTGGAAATAATAACACATTTCTGATATTTCCTCTTTACCATGGCCATTGACAATTATTAAGGTCGCTAAAAAATCTCATTTTACTTTTCTCTCTCACACCTAGAGCGTTTTCGTTCTTTGTAAACAATTAATATCTCTTCATTAACATTTAACCACAGCACTTTAATTATTTCACCGTACCCATTGCAAATAAGGACTGGATTTTAAATGGATAAGGGTATGGCCAAGGATGTTTTGGGTTATGGTGGTGGTGCCATAAAAGCTCAACAAAAATTATATTAAAAAAGCAAGTAAAGGATATAAGCGATTCGGCTTATACAATTTTAACGTATTTTTTCTGTGGTAATCGTTTCTCAAGTGGCCCTGTTTTGGTTTTTCTATTTTAACACCGCATTGTTCGTTGAAAAACACCAAAAGAGAAGAACGGAGATGAGTAGCCAATGGTTGAGATGAGTGGTTAGTTGTTCAATGGGCCGACCATTTGTTTTTGGTTTATTAATTTTTTGCAGCGTGGCTCAGAAATTAAAAAAAAATGTCACGCAAGCCAAGGTAGAGATGAAGGCAAAGCCGAATAAACGAATGAAAAAAGATTGTTAATTGTGGGGTCATGTTCTTCAAATATAGACTTTTTTATATATATATTGAAAGCTTTATCTTTGTGTGTGGGTATTTTGTTTGTGTTTTTTGATGTTTATGTGATGCTTACACTTCGAGTTGGTTGCTTGTCATGTCCGTCTGTTTGGTAGGTTTGTTACATGGAATGCAACATTCATCCATCGACTAGACCGACCAATCAACCATTTATCCATCTATCACATCAGAACACTTGAGAAAAATTGAGCAATAGTATACAGTTCTTATTGTTTATTTTCTTTATCTGTGTGTGTGGGTATTTTGTTTGTGTTATTTGATGTTTATGTGATGCTAACACTTCGAGTTGGTTGCCTGTCATGCCCGTCTGTTTGGCAGGTTTGTTGCATGGTTGGTTAGTTACAATGAATACAACATTCATCCATCCACTCGAACGACCAACCAACCAACCAATCAACCATTTATCCATTTATCACATCAGAACACTTGAGAAAAATTGGACAATAGTT
This sequence comes from Musca autumnalis, assembly GCF_047663935.1. NCBI lineage: Eukaryota > Metazoa > Arthropoda > Insecta > Diptera > Muscidae > Musca > Musca autumnalis. The sequence continues at coordinate 37,263,142 of NW_027411644.1, forward strand.
TACAGTTCTTATTGTTTATTTTTTTCTTCAATTGTTTTTTTCTGACTGGCCGAACCGACTCGTTGCCTATATTTTCACACTTCTTAAAGTAGAGCAAATTTGTGTGATGACACCTCACAAGGAACAAGAAAAACATAACCAAGAAATATACACGCCCGTATTGAATCAATGAATAAAGAAAAGAAGAAAAAAGAAGAAAAATATTCAAACCAAACCGCCAATGGCAAATAAAACTGTAAGAATATGAGTTAAACCTACTAAGAAGAAGACAAAGAACTTATGATGATAACTCTGACACAATATTAAAGCAAATGCTAACGACAATTAACAAGTGCCAGCATTTATTTTGAAACGACAGCAGGATGAACTACACAATTGTAGCTCTCTCCATCCATACATAAAATAATACAAATGGAATAATGGATGATTGTGGTTATGGGTACGTATGATTAATAGTCACTTTAATGGCATTGCTCATACGCTATGTTGTAAAAACACATTACCACACATTACTCGGTTTTACAATGTTGAAATAGTAACGTGGATAATCAAGCACAATGGGTAGAGACAAACAAGAATTTTCAGTACCATCAATGAAACGACCACAAAGCGAGAAATTAAAAATGTTTCCAACACCCAAAGAATATTTTTTCTAGGACCCTTAGACCACAAAACGTGGATTTTTAAAGAATATTTTTTCCAGGACCCTTAGACCACAAAACGTGGATTTTTAAAGAATATTTTTTCCAGGACCCTTAGACCACAAAACGTGGATTTTTAAAGAATATTTTTTCCAGGACCCTTAGACCACAAAACGTGGATTTTTAAAGAATATTTTTTCCAGGACCCTTAGACCACAAAACGTGGATTTTTAAAGAATATTTTTTCCAGGACCCTTAGACCACAAACTTGGATTTTTACAGAATATTTTTTCCAGGACCCTTAGACCACAAAACGTGGATTTTTAAAGAATATTTTTTCCAGGACCTTTAGACCACAAAACGTGGATTTTTAAAGAATATTTTTTCTAGGACCCTTAGACCACAAAACGTGGATTTTTAAAGAATATTTTTTCCAGGACCCTTAGACCACAAAACGTGGATTTTTAAAGAATATTTTTTCCAGGACCCTTAGACCACAAAACGTGGATTTTTAAAGAATATTTTTTCCAGGACCCTTAGACCACAAAACGTGGATTTTTAAAGAATATTTTTTCCAGGACCCTTAGACCACAAAACGTGGATTTTTAAAGAATATTTTTTCCAGGACCCTTAGACCACAAAACGTGGAATTTTAAAGAATATTTTTTCCAGGACCCTTAGACCACAAAACGTGGATTTTTAAAGAATATTTTTTCCAGGACCCTTAGACCACAAAACGTGGATTTTTAAAGAATATTTTTTCCAGGACCCTTAGACCACAAAACGTGGATTTTTAAAGAATATTTTTTCCAGGACCCTTAGACCACAAAACGTGGATTTTTAAAGAATATTTTTTCCAGGACCCTTAGACCACAAAACGTGGATTTTTAAAGAATATTTTTTCCAGGACCCTTAGACCACAAACTTGGATTTTTACAGAATATTTTTTCCAGGACCCTTAGACCACAAAACGTGGATTTTTAAAGAATATTTTTTCCAGGACCTTTAGACCACAAAACGTGGATTTTTAAAGAATATTTTTTCCAGGACCCTTAGACCACAAACTTGGATTTTTACAGAATATTTTTTCCAGGACCCTTAGACCACAAAACGTGGATTTTTAAAGAATATTTTTTCCAGGACCTTTAGACCACAAAACGTGGATTTTTAAAGAATATTTTTTCCAGGACCCTTAGACCACAAACTTGGATTTTTACAGAATATTTTTCCAGGACCCTTAGACCACAAAACGTGGATTTTTTAAAGAATATTTTTTCCAGGACCTTTAGACCACAAAACGTGGATTTTTAAAGAATATTTTTTCCAGGACCCTTAGACCACAAAACGTGGATTTTTAAAGAATATTTTTTCCAGGACCTTTAGACCACAAAACGTGGATTTTTAAAAGAATATTTTTTCCAGGACCCTTAGACCACAAAACCTGGATTTTTAAAGAATATTTTTTCCAGGTCCCTTAGACCACAAAACGTGGATTTTTAAAGAATATTTTTTCCAGGACCCTTAGACCACAAAACCTGGATTTTTAAAGAATATTTTTTCCAGGACCCTTAGACCACAAAACGTGGATTTTTTAAAGAATATTTTTTCCAGGACCTTAGACCACAAAACGTGGATTTTTAAAAGAATATTTTTTCCAGGACCCTTAGACCACAAAACGTGGAATTTTAAAGAATATTTATTCCAGGACCCTTAGACCACAAAACGTGGATTTTTAAAGAATATTTTTTCCAGGACCCTTAGACCACAAAACGTGGATTTTTAAAGAATATTTTTTCCAGGACCCTTAGACCACAAAACGTGGATTTTTAAAGAATATTTTTCCAGGACCCTTAGACCACAAAACGTGGATTTTTAAAGAATATTTTTTCCAGGACCCTTAGACCACAAAACGTGGATTTTTAAAGAATATTTTTTCCAGGACCCTTAGACCACAAAACGTGGATTTTTAAAGAATATATTTTTCCAGGACCCTTAGACCACAAAACGTGGATTTTTAAAGAATATTTTTTCCAGGACCCTTAGACCACAAAACGTGGATTTTTAAAGAATATATTTTTTCCAGGACCCTTAGACCACAAAACGTGGATTTTTAAAGAATATATTTTTTCCAGGACCCTTAGACCACAAAACGTGGATTTTTAAAGAATATTTTTTCCATGACCCTTAGACCACAAAACGTGGATTTTTAAAGAATATTTTTTCCAGGACCCTTAGACCACAAAACGTGGATTTTTAAAGAATATTTTTTCCAGGACCCTTAGACCACAAAACGTGGATTTTTAAAGAATATTTTTTCCAGGACCCTTAGACCACAAAACGTGGATTTTTAAAGAATATTTTTTCCAGGACCCTTAGACCACAAAACGTGGATTTTTAAAGAATATTTTTTCCAGGACCCTTAGACCACAAAACGTGGATTTTTAAAGAATATTTTTTCCAGGACCCTTAGACCACAAAACGTGGATTTTTAAAGAATATTTTTTCCAGGACCCTTAGACCACAAAACGTGGATTTTAAAGAATATTTTTTCCAGGACCCTTAGACCACAAAACGTGGATTTTTAAAGAATATTTTTTCCAGGACCCTTAGACCACAAAACGTGGATTTTTAAAGAATATTTTTTCCAGGACCCTTAGACCACAAAACGTGGATTTTAAAGAATTTTTTTTCCAGGACCCTTAGACCACAAAACGTGGATTTTTAAAGAATATTTTTTCCAGGACCCTTAGACCACAAAACGTGGATTTTTAAAGAACATTTTTTCCAGACCCTTAGACCACAAAACGTGGATTTTTAAAGAATATTTTTTCCAGGACCCTTAGACCACAAAACGTGGATTTTTAAAGAATATTTTTTCCAGGACCCTTAGACCACAAAACGTGGATTTTTAAAGAATATTTTTCCAGGACCCTTAGACCACAAAACCTGGATTTTTAAAGAATATTTTTTCCAGGACCCTTAGACCACAAAACGTGGATTTTTAAAGAATATTTTTTCCAGGACCCTTAGACCACAAAACGTGGATTTTTAAAGAATATTTTTTCCAGGACCCTTAGACCACAAAACCTGGATTTTTAAAGAATATTTTTTCCAGGACCCTTAGACCACAAAACCTGGATTTTTAAAGAATATTTTTTCCAGGACCCTTAGACCACAAAACCTGGATTTTTAAAGAATATTTTTCCAGGACCCTTAGACCACAAAACGTGGATTTTTAAAGAATATTTTTTCCAGGACCCTTAGACCACAAAACGTGGATTTTTAAAGAATATTTTTTCCAGGACCCTTAGACCACAAAACCTGGATTTTTAAAGAATATTTTTTCCAGGACCCTTAGACCACAAAACGTGGATTTTTAAAGAATATTTTTTCCAGGACCCTTAGACCACAAAACGTGGATTTTTAAAGAATATTTTTTCCAGGACCCTTAGACCACAAAACCTGGATTTTTAAAGAATATTTTTTCCAGGACCCTTAGACCACAAAACGTGGATTTTTAAAGAATATTTTTTCCAGGACCCTTAGACCACAAAACGTGGATTTTTAAAGAATATTTTTTCCAGGACCCTTAGACCACAAAACGTGGATTTTTAAAGAATATTTTTTCCAGGACCCTTAGACCACAAAACGTGGATTTTTAAAGAATATTTTTTCCAGGACCCTTAGACCACAAAACGTGGATTTTTAAAGAATATTTTTTCCAGGACCCTTAGACCACAAAACGTGGATTTTTAAAGAATATTTTTTCCAGGACCCTTAGACCACAAAACGTGGATTTTTAAAGAATATTTTTTCCAGGACCCTTAGACCACAAAACGTGGATTTTTAAAGAATATTTTTTCCAGGACCCTTAGACCACAAAACGTGGATTTTTAAAGAATATTTTTTCCAGGACCCTTAGACCACAAAACGTGGAATTTTAAAGAATATTTTTTCCAGGACCCTTAGACCACAAAACCTGGATTTTTAAAGAATATTTTTTCCAGGACCCTTAGACCACAAAACCTGGATTTTTAAAGAATATTTTTTCCAGGACCCTTAGACCACAAAACGTGGATTTTAAAGAATATTTTTTCCAGGACCCTTAGACCACAAAACGTGGATTTTTAAAGAATATTTTTTCCAGGACCCTTAGACCACAAAACGTGGATTTTTAAAGAATATTTTTTCCAGGACCCTTAGACCACAAAACGTGGATTTTTAAAGAATATATTTTTTCCAGGACCCTTAGACCACAAAACGTGGATTTTTAAAGAATATTTTTTCCAGGACCCTTAGACCACAAAACGTGGATTTTTAAAGAATATATTTTTTTCCAGGACCCTTAGACCACAAAACGTGGATTTTTAAAGAATATTTTTTCCAGGACCCTTAGACCACAAAACGTGGATTTTTAAAGAATATTTTTCCAGGACCCTTAGACCACAAAACGTGGATTTTTAAAGAATATTTTTTCCAGGACCCTTAGACCACAAAACGTGGATTTTTAAAGAATATTTTTTCCAGGACCCTTAGACCACAAAACGTGGATTTTTAAAGAATATTTTTTCCAGGACCCTTAGACCACAAAACGTGGATTTTTAAAGAATATTTTTTCCAGGACCCTTAGACCACAAAACGTGGATTTTTAAAGAATATTTTTTCCAGGGACCCTTAGACCACAAAACGTGGATTTTTAAAGAATATTTTTTCCAGGACCCTTAGACCACAAAACGTGGATTTTTAAAGAATATTTTTTCCAGGACCCTTAGACCACAAAACGTGGATTTTTAAAGAATATTTTTCCAGGACCCTTAGACCACAAAACGTGGATTTTAAAGAATATTTTTTCCAGGACCCTTAGACCACAAAACGTGGATTTTAAAGAATATTTTTTCCAGGACCCTTAGACCACAAAACGTGGATTTTTAAAGAATATTTTTTCCAGGACCCTTAGACCACAAAACGTGGATTTTTAAAGAATATTTTTTCCAGGACCCTTAGACCACAAAACGTGGATTTTTAAAGAATATTTTTTCCAGGACCCTTAGACCACAAAACGTGGATTTTTTAAAGAATATTTTTTCCAAGACCCTTAGACCACAAAACGTGGATTTTTAAAGAATATTTTTTCCAGGACCCTTAGACCACAAAACGTGGATTTTTAAAGAATATTTTTTCCAGGACCCTTAGACCACAAAACGTGGATTTTTAAAGAATATTTTTTCCAGGACCTTAGACCACAAAACGTGGATTTTTAAAGAATATTTTTTCCAGGACCCTTATACCACAAAACGTGGATTTTCAAAGAAGAATATTTTTTCCAGGACCCTTAGACCACAAAACGTGGATTTTTAAAGAATATTTTTTCCAGGACCCTTAGACCACAAAACGTGGATTTTTAAAGAATATTTTTTCCAGGACCCTTAGACCACAAAACGTGGATTTTTAAAGAATATTTTTTCCAGGACCCTTAGACCACAAAACGTGGATTTTTAAAGAATATTTTTTCCAGGACCCTTAGACCACAAAACGTGGATTTTTAAAGAATATTTTTTCCAGGACCCTTAGACCACAAAACGTGGATTTTTAAAGAATATTTTTTCCAGGACCCTTAGAGCACAAAACGTGGATTTTTAAAGAATATTTTTTCCAGGACCCTTAGACCACAAAACGTGGATTTTTAAAGAATATTTTTTCCAGGACCCTTAGACCACAAAACGTGGATTTTTAAAGAATATTTTTTCCAGGACCCTTAGACCACAAAACGTGGATTTTTAAAGAATATTTTTGCCAGGACCCTTAGACCACAAAACGTGGATTTTTAAAGAATATTTTTTCCAGGACCCTTAGACCACAAAACGTGGATTTTTAAAGAATATTTTTTCCAGGACCCTTAGACCACAAAACGTGGATTTTTAAAGAATATTTTTTCCAGGACCCTTAGGCCACAAAACGTGGATTTTTAAAGAATATTTTTTCCAGGACCCTTAGACCACAAAACGTGGATTTTTAAAGAATACTTTTTCCAGGACCCTTAGACCACAAAACGTGGATTTTTAAAGAATATTTTTTCCAGGACCCTTAGACCACAAAACGTGGATTTTTAAAGAATATTTTTTCCAGGACCCTTAGACCACAAAACGTGGATTTTTAAAGAATATTTTTTCCAGGACCCTTAGACCACAAAACGTGGATTTTTAAAGAATATTTTTTCCAGGACCCTTAGACCACAAAACGTGGATTTTTAAAGAATATTTTTTCCAGGACCCTTAGACCACAAAACGTGGATTTTTAAAGAATATTTTTTCCAGGACCCTTAGACCACAAAACGTGGATTTTTAAAGAATATTTTTTCCAGGACCCTTAGACCACAAAACGTGGATTTTTAAAGAATATTTTTTCCAGGACCCTTAGACCACAAAACGTGGATTTTTAAAGAATATTTTTTCCAGGACCCTTAGACCACAAAACGTGGATTTTTAAAGAATATTTTTTCCAGGACCCTTAGACCACAAAACGTGGATTTTTAAAGAATATTTTTTCCAGGACCCTTAGACCACAAAACGTGGATTTTTAAAGAATATTTTTTCCAGGACCCTTAGACCACAAAACGTGGATTTTTAAAGATTATTTTTTCCAGGACCCTTAGACCACAAAACGTGGATTTTTAAAGATTATTTTTTCCAGGACCCTTAGACCACAAAACGTGGATTTTTAAAGAATATTTTTTCCAGGACCCTTAGACCACAAAACGTGGATTTTTAAAGAATATTTTTTCCAGGACCCTTAGACCACAAAACGTGGATTTTTAAAGAATATTTTTTCCAGGACCCTTAGACCACAAAACGTGGATTTTTAAAGAATATTTTTTCCAGGACCCTTAGACCACAAAACGTGGATTTTTAAAGAATATTTTTTCCAGGACCCTTAGACCACAAAACGTGGATTTTTAAAGATTATTTTTTCCAGGACCCTTAGACCACAAAACGTGGATTTTTAAAGATTATTTTTTCCAGGACCCTTAGACCACAAAACGTGGATTTTTAAAGAATATTTTTTCCAGGACCCTTAGACCACAAAACGTGGATTTTTAAAGAATATTTTTTCCAGGACCCTTAGACCACAAAACGTGGATTTTTAAAGAATATTTTTTCCAGGACCCTTAGACCACAAAACGTGGATTTTTAAAGAATATTTTTTCCAGGACCCTTAGACCACAAAACGTGGATTTTTAAAGAAAATTTTTTCCAGGACCCTTAGACCACAAAACGTGGATTTTTAAAGCATATTTTTTCCAGGACCCTTAGACCACAAAACGTGGATTTTTAAAGAATATATTTTCCAGGACCCTTAGACCACAAAACGTGGATATTTAAAGAATATTTTTTCCAGGACCCTTAGACCACACAACGTGGATTTTTAAAGAATATTTTTTCCAGGACCCTTAGACCACAAAACGTGGATTTTTAAAGAATATTTTTTCCAGGACCCTTAGACCACAAAACGTGGATTTTTAAAGAATATTTTTTCCAGGACCCTTAGACCACAAAACGTGGATTTTTAAAGAATATTTTTTCCAGGACCCTTAGACCACAAAACGTGGATTTTTAAAGAATATTTTTTCCAGGACCCTTAGACCACAAAACGTGGATTTTTAAAGAATATTTTTTCCAGGACCCTTAGACCACAAAACGTGGATTTTTAAAGAATATTTTTTCCAGGACCCTTAGACCACAAAACGTGGATTTTTAAAGAATATTTTTTCCAGGACCCTTAGACCACAAAACGTGGATTTTTAAAGAATATTTTTTCCAGGACCCTTAGACCACAAAACGTGGATTTTTAAAGAATATTTTTTCCAGGACCCTTAGACCACAAAACGTGGATTTTTAAAGAATATTTTTTCCAGGACCCTTAGACCACAAAACGTGGATTTTTAAAGAATATTTTTTCCAGGACCCTTAGACCACAAAACGTGGATTTTTAAAGAATATTTTTTCCAGGACCCTTAGACCACAAAACGTGGATTTTTAAAGAATATTTTTTCCAGGACCCTTAGACCACAAAACGTGGATTTTTAAAGAATATTTTTTCCAGGACCCTTAGACCACAAAACGTGGATTTTTAAAGAATATTTTTTCCAGGACCCTTAGACCACAAAACGTGGATTTTTAAAGAATATTTTTTCCAGGACCCTTAGACCACAAAACGTGGATTTTTAAAGAATATTTTTTCCAGGACCCTTAGACCACAAAACGTGGATTTTTAAAGAATATTTTTTCCAGGACCCTTAGACCACAAAACGTGGATTTTTAAAGAATATTTTTTCCAGGACCCTTAGACCACAAAACGTGGATTTTTAAAGAATATTTTTTCCAGGACCCTTAGACCACAAAACGTGGATTTTTAAAGAATATTTTTTCCAGGACCCTTAGACCACAAAACGTGGATTTTTAAAGAATATTTTTTCCAGGACCCTTAGACCACAAAACGTGGATTTTTAAAGAATATTTTTTCCAGGACCCTTAGACCACAAAACGTGGATTTTTAAAGAATATTTTTTCCAGGACCCTTAGACCACAAAACGTGGATTTTTAAAGAATATTTTTTCCAGGACCCTTAGACCACAAAACGTGGATTTTTAAAGAATATTTTTTCCAGGACCCTTAGACCACAAAACGTGGATTTTTAAAGAATATTTTTTCCAGGACCCTTAGACCACAAAACGTGGATTTTTAAAGAATATTTTTTCCAGGACCCTTAGACCACAAAACGTGGATTTTTAAAGAATATTTTTTCCAGGACCCTTAGACCACAAAACGTGGATTTTTAAAGAATATTTTTTCCAGGACCCTTAGACCACAAAACGTGGATTTTTAAAGAATATTTTTTCCAGGACCCTTAGACCACAAAACGTGGATTTTTAAAGAATATTTTTTCCAGGACCCTTAGACCACAAAACGTAGATTTTTAAAGAATATTTTTTCCAGCACCCTTAGACCACAAAACGTGGATTTTTAAAGAATATTTTTTCAAGGACCCTTAGACCACAAAACGTGGATTTTTAAAGAATATTTTTTCAAGGACCCTTAGACCACAAAACGTGGATTTTTAAAGAATATTTTTTCAAGGACCCTTAGACCACAAAACGTGGATTTTTAAAGAATATTTTTTCAAGGACCCTTAGACCACAAAACGTGGATTTTTAAAGAATATTTTTTCAAGGACCCTTAGACCACAAAACGTGGATTTTTAAAGAATATTTTTTCAAGGACCCTTAGACCACAAAACGTGGATTTTTAAAGAATATTTTTTCAAGGACCCTTAGACCACAAAACGTGGATTTTTAAAGAATATTTTTTCAAGGACCCTTAGACCACAAAACGTGGATTTTTAAAGAATATTTTTTCAAGGACCCTTAGACCACAAAACGTGGATTTTTAAAGAATATTTTTTCAAGGACCCTTAGACCACAAAACGTGGATTTTTAAAGAATATTTTTTCAAGGACCCTTAGACCACAAAACGTGGATTTTTAAAGAATATTTTTTCAAGGACCCTTAGACCACAAAACGTGGATTTTTAAAGAATATTTTTTCAAGGACCCTTAGACCACAAAACGTGGATTTTTAAAGAATATTTTTTCAAGGACCCTTAGACCACAAAACGTGGATTTTTAAAGAATATTTTTTCAAGGACCCTTAGACCACAAAACGTGGATTTTTAAAGAATATTTTTTCAAGGACCCTTAGACCACAAAACGTGGATTTTTAAAGAATATTTTTTCAAGGACCCTTAGACCACAAAACGTGGATTTTTAAAGAATATTTTTTCAAGGACCCTTAGACCACAAAACGTGGATTTTTAAAGAATATTTTTTCAAGGACCCTTAGACCACAAAACGTGGATTTTTAAAGAATATTTTTTCAAGGACCCTTAGACCACAAAACGTGGATTTTTAAAGAATATTTTTTCAAGGACCCTTAGACCACAAAACGTGGATTTTTAAAGAATATTTTTTCAAGGACCCTTAGACCACAAAACGTGGATTTTTAAAGAATATTTTTTCAAGGACCCTTAGACCACAAAACGTGGATTTTTAAAGAATATTTTTTCAAGGACCCTTAGACCACAAAACGTGGATTTTTAAAGAATATTTTTTCAAGGACCCTTAGACCACAAAACGTGGATTTTTAAAGAATATTTTTTCAAGGACCCTTAGACCACAAAACGTGGATTTTTAAAGAATATTTTTTCAAGGACCCTTAGACCACAAAACGTGGATTTTTAAAGAATATTTTTTCAAGGACCCTTAGACCACAAAACGTGGATTTTTAAAGAATATTTTTTCAAGGACCCTTAGACCACAAAACGTGGATTTTTAAAGAATATTTTTTCAAGGACCCTTAGACCACAAAACGTTGAATTTAACGAATATTTTTTTGAGGGCCTTCGACCAATAAACTTGGATTTTAAAGAATATTTTTTCAAGGACCCTTTGACCAAAAAACGTGAATTTTTAAAGAATATTTTTTCAAGGACCATGGACAAAACATGGGTGACTAGTTTCGCAATCCCACGGCAGCGGGTTCTTTCGTACCGGATTGACCCGGAACCACACAACATCAGCGTTCCGGCCAGTGGCTGCCACCTCAGTGTACATGTGGTGGGAGCAGCATATCCCGGAATGCCTGCTTCGAATTCTTTTGGTCCGTGCCGGGACGGAGGAAAACCCAGGACCAATTTATTTGTGCTCAGTTTGTCACATTCGCATCTTCACCCACATCCAACCTTCGATGAGATGCAATAGATTTCAGGAGTGGGTGCATCTAAGGGGTTGCTCTGGCCTTGTCCACATGAGGGACTACGACAGGGACTATGTTGCTATGTTGCGTGGATACAGTCCCCAGGGAGTCGTCATTGAAACTCACCCGCAGTCCCCTCGACAGCAACTGCACACGTAACCTTTAACACCAGCCGTTCTTGTCCCAATTCCGGAAAATGCATCCTTTTTGCAATTTAATTGGACTCCGAGGTAAGATCGAGGAAATAGTAGATTTCATGAGTCGGAAGAACATCAAGGTCGCTGCGGTGCAAGAAACCAAGCTCAAGAACAACTGTAGATTACAACGTTGTGATGGTTACAACGTGTTAAGGAAGGATCGTACCAGAAATGGAGGTGTGGGATCAGCTTTCCTATTGCACCAGTCTGTCCAATACAGACCAATCTCGCTTGAGCCTATCTCTAATGACCCGTACATGGAATGTATGTGGGTAGCAGTCAGGTGTGGAACTGCCGAGATAGAGTTGCTGCACGTATACATCCCGCCGAGAAATAGCTGTATCTCAGATTACGAGCCTGACATTAGCCCGCTTTTGGAAGGCCATAATCGTCTGGGCCTGGGAGACTTTAATGCGCATCATAATATGTGGCATTCGGCCCTCGGAAACGACCAGAGGGGTACAGCGCTGACTGAGCAGATTGATAGCTCTTCGTTTTGCACGGTCAATGAGGACGCCCCTATCAGAATTAGAGGAGAGTGTCCCAGTTCGCCACACATAACCATCGTGTCACCTGGTCTGACAAATGAAGTCACCTGGCAACCCGTCATTTCCCTTGGATCAGACCATCCCCCCATAATTGTCTCCATTAGCAGAACACCCGATTCCATCATCTCTGAACGCCGCACGTTCGTCAATCATAGGAAAACTCATTGGCCGATTTGCAGAGAGTTCACCAATCGCCGCTTCAGAGAACTGTCCAATCCTTCTGATGTTCGGGTAGCGGAAAAGACGTTCCGAGACACCATCACTGCTGCAGCCGCTCGCCATATCCCTGCTGGTCTAATACCCGAAATAAGACCAAACTTCCCAGCAGCGACGACCGGATTAGCAAATGACCGTGATGAGCTTCGTCGGGCCAACCCCTCTGACCCCAGAGTCAGGAAGCTGACACTGGAAGTTAACAGACTGGTCGGCGAACATAAGCGGAACAAGTGGCTAAATCATCTGAAGAGTTGCAACATTGGAGCCCATATAAGTGAATTGTGGGCAACGGATAAGTCACACTCGAACCCTGGAAGGATGGAAGATAGGGTCTCAGTCACATTTGGCGACGTTACGTTGACTGACCCGAAAATGTGCGCAAGTTATTTCAATCGACAGTTTGTCGAGCACCCCGAGAGTGACAGGGCGAATAGGAAAGTATTACGTCGCATCAGATCTCTTCCTGCCGAGGATGAACCACCACAGTTTACAATGCCATCAGGAGCGCTAAATCATCCAAAGCGTTGGGCCGGGAGTGGAGAATCATTCTTCCCGAAGTCTGGAAAATGGGTAGGGTGGTCCCGCTACGGAAGCCAGGCAAGGATGCCAGCAAAAGTGAATCGCTTTTGTCGCCCGTAGCAAAGACCTTGAAGCCTTAGTCCTCCCGTGTATCAGGAATAACTATCAAGTTGCTGATCATCAGCATGGATTCCGTAAGCAGCACAGCACGACAACAGCGCTGAACGCCATCTCCACATATATTTGTCAAGGACTCAACCAGAGACAGCCGTGTGATAGAACATTGATGGTGGCGCTTGACTTATCAAAAGCCTTTGATACTGTCAAGCACTCCACGCTGTTCGAGGACATCGAGCAGACAACCCTTCGGCCAAGTCTGAAACGTCGGATAATCAACTATATGTGTGGTCGCCAGTCGTATGTGGAGTTCAGGAACAAGAAATCCAAGACCCGTAGAGTGAAACAGGGAGTTCCCCAAGGACGGGTGATATCTCCGGAACTGTTTAACCTCTACCTTTCCTGTATTCCGCCCCCTTCAGATTGAGATCGTAACGTATGCGGATGATTGTACGATCCTGGCGTCAGGTACCTATCGTGATGACATCTGTGAGAGACTGAACAACTATTTAACCGATCTTACCACCTTTTTCCATTCGAGGAATATGCAGATTTCCCCCACAAAATCTACAGCCACTCTGTTCACCACATGGACAGCGCAGTTTGGACGTGAGTTGAATGTCGTGGTCGACGGTAGCAGAATTCCGACCACAAACTGCCCTAAAATTTTAGGGGTCACATTCGACACTACTTTCAAGTCATGCGCACAGGCCACAGCTATCTGCGGCAAACTGAAAAGCAGGAACAAGGTCCTCAAGTCCCTAGCCGGCAGAACTTGTGGTGCAGATAAAGAAACCTTGGTGACCACATATAACGCGATAGTTCGGTCTGCGGTAAGCTATGCGGCTCCAGTTTGGTCCCCGAGATTATGGGATACGAATTGGAAAAATATTCAAACCTCTCAGAATGACGCCCTGAGAACAGCAACAAGTCTTCAGTGGACCATATACATGAGGAGGCAAAGATTCTTCCAGTAAAGCAACATAATGAGATGCTTTTGTTGCAGTACTTGCTTGGGCGTTACTGTGAGAGCCATCCCAATCACCATCTGCTGGCTAAGCCCGAAACATTCAGGCATATCAGGAAGGATATTCATGCCCTAGATCAACAGGCATATCAAGCAGGTTTAAATAGTATTCACACGGATGCAGTTGCTAGGGCCATAAGCAAATATAGTGTGAATAAGGTTCTCGAAATACGTCCCACCATCTATCGCAGCTGAGGAGCGTCAGCTGCCACGACAAACTAGAGTAGTTTTGGCTCAACTACGCTCGGGTTATTGCAGTCGCCTAAATCTACCGCGCCGTGCAAGACATCTGCCCAGTATGTACAGTACATGACACGAAACGCCTTTTCAACTGCCCAGCCAAACCTACTCATATAACTCCAGTGGATCTGTGGTTACATCCCATCGAAGCAGCCACATTCCTGGAACTGTAGATAGACCCAGAGCTAGATTGAACAGAAGAACGAACATACAAACATAATAATAAACGCTGTTAACGCAGCAACTAGTTTTGATATTGAATAAATGTTGTTCGGAAATACTCTTTAATTTTTTTCATCTGTCATGGAAACACCATACCATTGTGCAAAATTGTAATAAACTAACAACGCCACAAAATATCATCACCCAATATGGCGGTGGTGCTTTTGTCGTGTTGATGATGGTTGTAGCTCATAAATTCATAAAAATTTATTTGCAATTTTATGTTGGTTGGTTGGTTGGTTGCTTTCGCCTGCCACAACACCGCCATAATTACCACTTTTATTACCGTTTCTGTTTACCACCGACCAGAAGCATAAGCTGCTAAAGAAGCTCATCTTATGTTGCTTTTACCTTCCCCCTGCAATCAGCAGCGCACAAGCCAGCAACGAATTACAAAGCGTTCGTTGTTCTTACCATCACCTTTTGTGATTAAGTTAAGTTGTGTGTGTTTTTGGGGTTTTCCAAAGAACAACCTGCTGAATACATACCGAACAAATTGTTTTGAGATAACTTTTATCCAATTTTTGCATCTTTATTCTGTTTTTTTCCTCACTGTTGCCAACTAAATTTTTTGCAACAAAAGTCAAGTGAGCTTATTTTCTTGGAAAATGATTTTTCTAAACTAAATTCTTTCAAACATTTATATGGCGAATACAAAAATCCCACAAAATCTTTTTCCATATTTAGACATTTTTGAAACCTTTGCCGCACCGGTGTTTCGCTTACTCATCGTAATGTCAAAGTTTAAACTGATTTTTTCTCTCGGGCTACAGATTTTGTTCTTTAATGCCAAAAATTTAGTTAGCAACAGAGGGGAGAGATCGAAGTTGCTTGGAAGAGAGGGAGAAGGGTTAGTAAAACGGTTTTGTTATTTTAATCAGTCTCCTCTTTAGTGGTTCTTCTTAATTTAACGATGCTGAAAAGAAATCCGCATACATGGCAATTTATTTAGCCACAAAACTTTTAAAGGTCATGGATAAATTTTAAAGAAAAGAAACATATTTACCCAGAAGAGAGGCAGCAAGAACCGAGATGGCAGGCAGCTGGTAAGCAAAACTGACCCATATAATAAGCGCCAATCAGATCTGCTGATCATAATTGTTTACTTTAAATGTCAAGGCAGTTAAAAAGGTGCACTGTGTTGTGCAGGCCTGTAAAACATCCAGAAAATATATTTTACACGGCGTCATCAATCCTTGCTCTATGGAAATTTAGACGGCTACGAGGACAGGATTCGCAAGATAGTTGCTTATGGTATCTGCCCCTATATGGTGATTAGGATGACCCTCATGGTAACACCCGAGCAAGTACTGCAAAGAGAGCATGTCATTGTGTCGACTGCTTATGCATATGTGTTGAGTAGGCACCCTGCTGCAGTTCTCAGGGCGGCGTTCTAACAGGTTTGAATACACGATATGTAGAGGTTAAACCGTTCTAGAAATATCACCCCACCTTGGGAAATTCCATGTCTTACTCCGCCGGGCTTTAACTTCTTGTTCCTGAATTGATTATCCAACGTTTAAAACTTTTCCGGGAGTCTGCTCGATGTCCTAAAATATAGGGAAGTGCTTAAAAGTATTAAAGGATTTTGATAAGTCGAGCGCCAACAACACTGTCCTATCGTCCGGCTTGTTGTGGTTGAGTCCCTGACAAATATGTATAGAGATGGAGTGCAGTGCCTTTCTACGAGCGACAAAAGCGAAATTGGCATCTTTACCTGGCATCAGTAGCTGGACCATTCTGCCTACTTGAGACCCAGCTTCTTCCAGCTTAGGACCCAACGCTTTGAATGGTTTAGCGTTCCTAATGTCATTTGGAACATCACCCTCATCATGTAAATTGTGGTGTTTCCTCTTCAGCGGGGGAGAGATCTAAAGCGATTTAGTACTATTCTCTTCACCCTGTCATTCACAAGAGACGCGACAAATTGTTGATTATAATAACTTGCGCACCTCTTGGGATCAGTCAGCGTTACGTCGCCAAACTTGATTGAGCCCTATCTTCAATATTCCCAGGTTTCGAGAAAGACTTAACCGTTGCCCACAATTCATTTATTCTTTCACATGATATGAGGCGCTCAACACGAAAACGTCCTAACCCACATATTCAAATAAATCAAACTGACTATTTAGTCGGAACATTTTGAAATAAATATTAAAAAACTCTATCTTGCATTGTTTTAGCCGCTAGTTAAACCTAGTGTTATACAATGCAATAGGGAGTTTTTTTTATTTATTGCATAAGGATACGGATAGATCATTGTTCAAATTTTTTTTGAACATGTGAGTTAGGCCGTTTTGGCACTGAGCGCCTCATATAGCTACTTGTGCCGTGTGTGCTCACCGACGAACCTCTTAACTTCCAGTATCAGTTCCCCAACTCAAGGGACATTGGGTTGGGTCGACGGAGCTCATTATGATGATTTACTAGTCCAACTGTTCTTGCTGGGAATTTTGGTCTCACATCGGCATTCGAAAAACCGGTTTCTAGGAAACGTCATTTCTGCTACCCGAACAACAGCCCAGCAAAATGTTCGATGCCAAGAATTCTATTGAATCATGGGTGCAAGTGATCTGACATGTCATCTTTTTAGCATTTTCACTCATGAATTTTATATTAGCGTGACCACCATAAGATGACATTCATTTTCGGATCTTAAGATAACATTCATTGTCGGATCCTAAGCATGTCATTTTCACCAACCCTTTGGCATGACATTTTCATGTCTTGTTTGGAAAATGGAAAATTCTGTATTGAAATATGATTTTCATGACAAACCAAACTCTTTATTAATTCAAACTAAATCATGAAATAACTACAACTAATTTATCAGCATAAAATTTACACCCAAAATTTCAATTTAATCACCGCCGCTGCACCGCAACAGAGTTTGCTTCGTCCACTCTCAGCCACTGATTTTGTTTCATCTTACAAAAGCTTTTCTATTATCTTCTCATCACCAGTTCAGATTTCGACATGGACTCCAAAAGCACTCCTTTAAGAATTTCTAGTTCGTGAACCTACACTTAATTTGTAATTTTGTACTTTTATAACAAAAATTTTGGAAATGTATACTCTTTTGTTTTGATGTCGCTACATGTAGGGATGTACAAATCGACTTGTTTGTTTCTAGTGATCTGTACAAATGATTCAAATGCTGATGAAAAGATCGGATCTTTCACGAATTCCTTTGCATGTGTTTAAATGCTAATGAAAAGATCGGATCTTTCACGACTTCCTTTGAACCAATGCAAAATATGCCATGAAATCACGTCATCGCATAGAACCCCTTCCTTCAAATTTAGCTGGGAGATTGATGAAAGTGCGGCTTAGATGTGGTGAAGTCGGGCGTAGACAGCTATAGGGAGATGGTTTGACCCATGACTAACGACGGGTTGCCAGGTAACGTCATTTCTCAGACAAAATGACACTACACTTATATATTGCGATCTATGGCCCTCTCCCCTAATTCTGGTAGGATAGTCCTCATTGACTTTGAATCTGTTCAGCCGTCAGCTGTCAGAACTCATGATGAACATTAAAGTCCCCTAAAGGTAAGGTCACATTAGGCAAATATTTGCTCCAGCGAGCGGCATTGTGCGCTTACTGAGATCAAATGAGTGTTAATAATACATTGCATTTATGCTAACTTGCTCTCAGTAAGCGCACACTGCCGGTCGCTGGGGCAAATATTTGCCTAATGTAACTCTACCTTAAGACTTGTCGGTTATGACCTTCAAAAATTTGTCTATTGTTGGGCCTATAACTTGGAGCACAGCTATTAATCGATAGCATGTATACGGATCCAATTTCCCAAATCCCACATTCACATATTGGTTGCCAAGGATTTCGAGCTTGAATTTCGTGTCGATTTTGCTGTTTCATTCTTAACCAGCTTAAGTTTGACACCTTCCTAAGAAGTTGCCAGGCTCTTGATTACACTATGCAACACTGAAAATGCAAACAACTTCTAGTTTGCATTTTTTGAAAGTACATATTGAGACTACAAAAACCCTAGTAAGGTTTTGTCCTGTCAGATCTAGTTCAGATTTTATGGCCTCATCTAAACCGGGCTAAAACTACAGTTTTTTGCATTTATCGGACCGTTATCTCAGAAACGAATAGGAATTAGGCCTTGCTGTCTTTGGC
Organism: Musca autumnalis; assembly: GCF_047663935.1. Lineage (NCBI taxonomy): Eukaryota > Metazoa > Arthropoda > Insecta > Diptera > Muscidae > Musca > Musca autumnalis. Next base: position 37,281,825 of record NW_027411644.1, read on the forward strand.
AATACTGTAGTCCTAAACTAGTAGAACTTATCTTTTGAAAAAACCACCTAAGAAAAACTCCATCTAGCGCATCAAAATCTATAAAACATAGAAAATTTTACATAATTGCTAAAATTCTGGTCAGTATCGGCTAAACTATTGAGAGTTGAACCAAGTAACCTTTTGCAAAAATATTCCAAATAAAGTTCTCAACAATTCTTAAGAATATTCTGATACTCTAAAATGCTTGCTTCATGTTATTTCAGCGGTATTTTGCATAATATCTTTTACAACACGTAGTTCAAACACAGTTCACACCAACAGTTTATTCTCGCATTTCGGATTTCACTACATTATTGACGTTTTTATTAAATCGTCGTTGAAAAATGTACTGAAAACAACGGCATAGAGGCATTTTACAACAATGACATGTTCTGAAGAGTTGTGTATTACATTCGAGGGAATATCAATGAGCTTGGAACACAAAAAAAACTCTATTTGTAGTAATTTAATTTTTGATCCTAGTGTAGAGTAAAAGATTTCAATGATTTTCGGTTTGGAAGGAGTGGTATTCTTTCTGGAATCTGAAACACACCCATTTTTCTTCTTTAATACTCTTTAGTTACGCCTACTAGATGTTTGCAAGTCCATAAATTCGCAAACATCAGAAGTTATACGCTGTAATGGCTTCACCAGATCAGTATGCACTAGGGATACGCAGTGGAATGCAATAATCGGTTTTTCGATTATACGGTTTTCGTGAAAAACTTAAAAATCGATTTTCGGTTATTAGATCATTTGAGAATGTACTAAAAGTCGACTTTCGATTATTCGTTAACCGCCGAAAACCGATTATAAAAAAAAAGTACCGTCCATTCGCGGTTTTAGCACACCCAATAGTCAACTACGACTAATAGTCGTCCAAGATTAATAGTCGACTACGAATAATAGTTGACACCGTCTTTCGAAAGTCGATTAAGAATAATCGATTATCCGGTTTTCGCACAGCCAATAGTCGATTACGACTTTCAGAAATTTTGCGGCTAATAATCGATTAATCGATTAACCGAAATCGATTTTACGTATCCCTAGTATGCACCATTCTGGATATGGCACAAATAATGCTTTCATCTGTTTTTTCGGCACAAAGATCTCCGAATTCTGCCGAATTCTGAAAAATTTAATCGAATCCTAAAGGTTTTTGTCAAAAAAAATTCTATAGTTAAGAAAGTTTTGCCACAAATACACATTTTCATTCTCTTCCCATATTACAGGCCTTTCCTCCCCCGGTAAGACATATAAGCCTTACATAATATATATAATTATTCCACAAACATCCCAGATGGGACAAGGGAGACTTCTCTCATAAGCCTTACATAATTAACTTAATATTCTTCTATTTATCTAATTTTCCAACTTTCTTAAATATCGCAGGTGATTAGAAAGAAATTAACACGGGTTATTGCAATTTAAATAAAGTGTGCCATTTATATGTCCATCTAAAATCAGCACTGCTTTTATAAAATATTATAACGGCAAATAATAAGCGAAATATGACGGAACTTTTGAACGGAATTGGAACAATTATCCTTGCAGCAATAACCAAAACTTATAAAACAATATGGAACCATTGACAAAACCACTGACAACGATTAGGAACCAATAATCCCAACATTCTGATTACTAAAATTGCATAAAAAGCGAAATTTTGGAAATTATTAATCGATTATTGTGGTGCATCATTTTTAATGCACACATTAAAAAGGACCATTTTTTATTTTCCGGTAAAATTTTAGTATAACGGTACTGGAAACGGAATTTTTTTTGTATGTCATCTTAAAGACAACTATTCGGCCTACAAAATTGTTTTTTGAATTGTTAAAAAATCTCAAATCGTTTCCAAGTTATCAACGTTTACATTTTTTATTTCAGGTGGCATCATTTTTAGTGACAGTCACTGTATATTTTCAAATTCAAATTTTTGATAACTTATACTTTTAATTTTGTAAGAACTCGTTTATGTTAGTCGAAGGTCACACTAGCGCTGTTTCAACATGGCGGTTTCGAGCTTATAGGCGAGGGGTATGAGGTAGTGAAACCGCTGTACATGGCTTTCGGTGTTTGCGATGTAGCCTCTACCTATTATTCGTTTCAAGAAACTCGCTAGTGTGACCAAGGACATAGTTAATGTTTGAACTAGCCTCTCTATATGAGAACAATTTTTAACGGATTTTAAAGAATTTTTTATCAGTCTTTATATGAAAAAAAGTGAATTTAAACAAGTAAAACGGTATCAGTCGGCTTTGCCGACAGAGATGTATCCTCAGCCTGTGTGAATTGAAACTTTCATTTATTGACAATATCAAATCTAATGTCGGGTACGCAGATTTTAAAAGTATGAACTTACCGAAAAAATGTATTTGGTTTGAAGCTCAAAAGTCTTGCGGAGGATGATCTTGGAAGAATGACGGACATAGTCTATTTTTGGAAGTGCCTCTTATTTTGGGAGTCATACCTTTCGATTGATATTGACCAAAACGAAGATCATTGGTATACATTTCTAAGGGATTTTCGAACAGATCATTAACTGGTGTGGGAAGGTGTGCACCGATCTTCGAACTTAAACAAAGTTTGAAAAAAATATTACGAAAACCAAATTTTGAACCGCATCGGCTGGTCCGTTCGAGAGTTATCGTGCGCTTCATTCATCCGCAAATGCATATAAAATAGAAAAACTTTTTCCAATGAATACTTTTTATTTGTTTGCAATAAGTTTGCAATATTGATTTTTTACAAATTATGCAATAATACAAAAAAAAAAATACAAACAAACATTGGGCTGGCTATCAACACAGCCATAAAATTTGATGGCACTGATGGGGTATTAAAATAATTCAATGCACTAATCATGCGATTTAATTACATAATTAATTACACATAAATGTCTGTTTTTGCCACTATTTAATTTTTCATTAATCATATATTGGAGCAGTAAGAGTGAGAGAGGGGTTGAAGCAACAACGCCTTTCCGCACCATACAGACCAGTACTTTTACATTTAGTCCATATCAACATTTGTTTACCTTGTTCACGTGTGTCTGTTTGCATTGGAAGGACGAGAACTACACATCAGAAAAACTTCAACATTGACACAGTGACAAGAACATGGAGAGCGACACGGATACCGTACATTTTCATGTATTGAATAATAATTGTAACTAATGACTGCTTTTTTCAAGAACCTGCAGAACAACAAGCGAGGATTTTTAAGAATGTTTTTTCAAGGACCTGATGAACATTAAGCATGGTTTCGGAGTCGGAGTCGGAGTCTACGAGTCGGAGTCGAGCAATTTTGCTGGAGTCGGAGTCTGAGTCGAAAAAAACATAGCTGAAATTTCTGAGTTATGTCGTAATCAATTTTATGATTGACTCAAAACAATGATTGACAAAATAGCTTGATGTCTCTGTTTGGAGATATTGTCTCATCCTTTTGAGATGACGTGTTTTCTGTTAAATAGTCTAATATATGGTCCTCCTAGCTTAGTTCCCTCCATGTCCTTTTTGTTTATGAACTGAAAAAGTAACACAAGATTAAATTTTATACAAAAATGTTCACCGAACATTTTATGTAGGATCAGGTAAAAGTAATAAAGGACAACAAAGTTTAAAATGTGTGCGATAAATTTTAGTTTAAGGGGTGATCCCCACTTGTAAATTTCTGAAAAACAGGATAAATATCATAGAATATGTGGCCAAATTTTGAAGTCGATTGGAGAAATATTTGGGGGGCTAAGCACATTGGCTTACATACACCCAGTTTAAAACTTGGCCATGAATTGCTTATAATTTGTTTCGCATTTAGTACTTATGATTTGTAGTACCCCTTTATTTTCATATTTCCATATTCCGTCCAGAATATACTCGTGCAAAAAAAAAAACACGCAAAACCGCAAAAACTGTCTTACTTTTTTTCAATATGAATTTTACGTCATATTAATTTTCTTTTGTTGAGTATTATTTTCAAACGAATGCCCTTTCTAAAGAATATGTAAGGAAAAACCAACTGATTAGCATATATATACCAAAATATAGTAAAAAGTTAAACATTTATGCACATTTTCTTAATTTTAGTGTTACAGCAATTCACTCCCGGAGTCGTGAAAAAAACTGGTCTGGAGTCGGAGTCGAGCCAAAATTACCTCGAATCCGAAACCCTGACATTAAGTGCGGATTTTTAAGAATGTTTTTTTTTTTCAAGGACCAGGTGGTCTTTGACAATATATTCTTAAAAATCCACGCCTTTTGGTCACGTGGTCTTTCACAAAAAATTCTTAAAAATCCACGCCTTTTGGTCACGTGGTCTTTCACAAAAAATTCTTACAAATCCACGCCTTTTGTTCACGTGGTCTTTCACAAAAAATTCTTAAAATTCCACGCCTTTTGGTCACGTGGTCTTTCACAAAAAATTCTTAAAAATCCACGCCTTTTGGACAAAAAATTCTTAAAAATCCACGTATTTTGGTCAGGTGGTCTTTGACAAAAAATTCTTAAAAATCCACGCCTTTTGGTCAGGTGGTCTTTGACAAAAAATCTTAAAAATCCACGCCTTTTGGTCAGATGGTCTTTGACAAAAAATTCTTAAAAATCCACACCTTTTAGTCAGGTGGTCTTCAACAAAACAATTCTTGAAAAATACGCGAATTAAGCTCAGATGGTCTTTGACAAAAAATTAAAAAAATCCACGCCTTCTGCTCAAGTGGTCTTTGATAAAAAATTTTATAAACTTACGCTAGGAGGTTTTTGTTAAATTTTCTTAAAAATCTACGCTTTTTGGTCATGTGGTCTTTGAGAAAAATTCGTTAAAAACCCACGCTTTTAGGTCTTCTGGTCCTTGAAACCCCAGGCTGGGTTTGAACCCACGTCCTTGAAAAACACAAGAAAAACGGTGTTGCCACGTCGTGTTAACGTATAGGGCCAAAGTCATTACTTTCAATGGCAGTGCTAAGCGTTTGTCATGAAAGCACAACTAAAATGGGCAAATATCCATTGTTATTGTAAAACCAACAAACAATGCATTTGAAGGAACAAAAGTTCGATTACAGAGAAGGCGCTCCACAGCCGATATGTCTAAAGATACTCTACCAAAGTCGAAAGATGCATGTCACATAGTGTTGGTTGTGTGGGTTCGAATCTTTGGCTTTCCTTTTTCACTTGCAAAAATAAAACAGTCATTAAGCTCGATTCCAACGAGAAATTAATTAAAAGTTAATATGAAAAATTATCTTCGCCCTAATAGGCAAAATATTTTAAATAAACAAAATTTCCCTTCCATCCCACAGTATGTGTTTGATATGTCCAAAACCATGGATGAGCAAAATAACGTGCATGGTATGCCGCAACTATTTACGTGCTCAAATGTTTATCGCTTTGTTATTGTTGTCAACAGCTTCGTTGTTGTCGTCGTCATATACATAGTATTTGTAATATTTAATAATGAAATACCACCATTATTAATTAGCTATGGAAAATGTTGCAAAACTCGACTACGCATAAAATAACTGAGTTGAGCAGAATGGTCGGTTGGTTGGTTGCTTCCTTTGATAAGGTTGTTTATGATGTAGGTCTGGGAGGTAGGAACTAAATTAACATTGTTCGATATAAACACAATGATGCATAACGGCTTATGTGGAGGCATACATGCATGGATATGTATTTACATAATTTACTAACGATTATGAACAGACATATATAATTGGAAATTTAGGGAGGGTAGTATGGGGAAGTGAGGAACAACTTTTTAAAGGAGTGAGAAAAGAAAGGTGGTTTAAAGTGAAGCGTTTCACGATTTGATGGTAATATTAGATGAGTTTATTATCTGAGGATGAATCTATAAACCCTTAAACAACTTTTGATGGGTAAGTATATCTATAACGGCACAATTTTGGTAACAATTCTTTAAACAATGAGGAAGTAAATTTAAGAACCTTGAAAAAAGATAAGAGAGATGGACATCAAACGCAGATCGCTTAGTGATATTGCTTTAAGAAATTTATCCTATAAGTTACCCTTGATACGACGAACTCTAGTGTTGTCTAGCATTTGTAGGTTTTCAAAGCAAATCGTTTTTCCAAAACCACATGACTTTCAACATTTTCAACAAATTTGTCCTACCAACCACAACCTTTCCCCAAAAACTATGTTTTATCTTTCCCAAATAATTAATTACCCAAATCAATTAATTACCCAGCAAAATAAATTGGAAGTAGTGCAATGTAGACTAGTTCTTTCACGGCATGTTTTTATGCAGCTCAAACGGAGTCGTGAAAAAGGCACTCCATTCCCCACATTTTAACCGCATTTGGAAGCAATCCAAAGAATCACATCCATTTGTCACATTTTAACAACATACGGAGGCAGTTCAACGGAGTCGTGAAAAAGGCACTCCGTTCACTACATTTTATTAGCAGTTGTTAGAGATCCCTACATGTACATAAATCAGTTTGTACATCTCTACAGGCACCGGAATACATTTCCAAAAGGAGATAATCGTGTTAACATTTCCAAACATTTGTTAATACAAACTAAATAATATTTAATTTGTGAACATTTTTCCGGTAACTCACGAGAAGAAACTTTCCCAATGGAGTGCTGTTGGAGTACATGTCGAAATCTTAACTGGTGATGGGAAGACAATATCAAACCCATTTAGCAGATGAAGCAAAGCACTTAAGCTTGGGTTAAATGAAGAGCACACACATGTTTGCGATTGAATTCAATAGAGAATTTTCATAATTTGTGTTAATTTAATAAAGTTATTAATATATTTGTTTTACACAATTAATAAATGCATTTTATTTTGTTATTCAAAACACGTGCTCTGGACTGCCTCATATTCTACCCCAAAGGGTCAGTTAAAATGCAATGCCAAAGGGTCAGTTAAAATGCAGTGCCAAAGGTTCAGTTAAAATGCAATGCCAAAGGGTCAGTTAAAATGCAGTGCCAAAGGTTCAGTTAAAATGCAATGCCAAAGGGTCAGTTAAAATGCGGTGCAATGGAGTGCCTCTTTCAGTAGTCACTCCCTTGTAAAAATCATGAGTGAAAATGCATAATTTGATGCACTTCCAAATCACTTGTACATATCATTTAACTGCCTCTTTGGAGGCAAACTTTTCGCTGGGTAAGAAACAAACCTGCCGCCCAAAAAATATGTTCAATATATTGTTGGTTATATAATTTTAAGGATACCGTAGTGATGTGATTATCAATTTATATGAAAATAAGAGAAACTATTTAAATTTGAACGCACTTCAATATTCAGTTTTAATACAGCATACGAGCAGGATCAGATAGACCTCTTGTTTGAACTACATGGCAGAATTGAACACGCACAGTACGAAACCATGCATAGAAGCATTTGTGAATACCAACACACAAATACTCACTCAGATCTTCGTAATTACCCTGCCAGCATTTGGAAGTGAGGTTCTCACTCCCTCGCCTAAGACGACACTCCTGAGACACGCCATGGAAGGTCGTTGGTGAATTACACAAACAATTATTATGATTACCTTTTATCGCGTAGGCTGACACTTCGGAGTGATTTGAGTGACTTCCAAGGCGATTGTTTACATTTATTTAATAATTCAACACATTTGAACAAATATGGAACATTTTTCTATCTGATGATTATATAAGACGGTGGTGCAGTTGCAAGCATACTCGCTTTGCATTCTGAAGGTCCGGGTTCGCTTCCCAAGTCAGGCAACAAAACAATATCACATTTTACATAAAATGACAAAATAATGTAGGCGGAAATTCCAAAGAATAAATTCCCCAAAAGAGCGTACTTAAAAAAATAAAAATAAAAAATCACACTCACTTTTCGGCTTTTCCAAAAGAAACACCAACATCAAAATATTCTGCAACATGTCAGCACGTATCAACTAAGAATTCGTCGAATTCTGTGAGTTGAAAATAACATCACCACAGTTGCCTGTGAGGTTGTTATTGGAATTTTGTTTTTAACAAAGCTCCATTTGCCCGTGCCTCGGCTGTTTTTTGTTTGTTTTGTTTATTGTTGAAGATTCAATCTCATTTCGATTGCTTGAGGGGAGTATTCCCCCATTGGCTCAACTTCATTTATTACCCTATTAGAGGGCAAAAAGTCGATTTTGCAACTTTTAATAATAATATTTTTTTAGTTGGCATTGAAAAAAGAACATTTCAAAATTTATTAATATGAATGATATTTTTCAAAACAGCGCCATTATCGCGGTTTAAATTGCCGTCAAAGTGAGAATTTTGAAGAAAAAATAAATAATATATATATTATAAGGCGTATTTCAAGGTATTTAAAACCGCGGAAAAATAAACCAAATATAAATATATGTAAAATGGAATAGATTGGCACTTGCTAGATGAGTTTATTTAATATATAATATAGCTTAAACATTTTGGGTAGCGACAAAAAACACAAAAAGTCAGAAATAAATATTTTATTTTTCTTAAACTCACTTCATATAGACTTATACTAAATTGACCGTGTTTGGCCGTGATTTTGCCACTTAGAACACATTACTAAAAGTCTTCTGCTTTGGTATTACTAGGTTTCATAACCCGATTTTGCCCGTTTTTTGATATGTATCAGATTTTATAAGGTTACTTTTTAATAAAAATTGTGTAAGTTTGGTTTGAGGAAATAAATAATAAATATAAAAAATGTTTTTTATTTATTATTGTCTTCTTAGGACGAAAGCCATTATTTATGAAAATTTTTAATTAATTAATTGGATTAATCGAGCTAACATGGCGTAAAGAGTTTTGTATTGAAAAATGAATTCTAGCGAAATAACACACACTCAACCATTACGCTACGATCGTTTCGCCTGGTGGTTTAAGCCATTAATTAAAAACTTTCATAAATAATGGCCTTTGTCCTAAAAAGACAATAATAAATAAAAAACATCACAGCAGAGACCGGCTGACCCGGCTGAGGTTTGAACCTGGGTCCTCTCCAACAAACAGACAATGTTGTCGAGATCTCAGCGTTCTAAGCCACTGCCAATGTATCATATCAACAAACTAGTCGACATGATGCCAATGTATCATATCAACAAACTAGTCGACATGATATCCAAAACTTCAAAAACTGAAGGCATTACAATTCATGAAGGAAACCCCCCTTCGATTGTATATGTGTATGTATTGAGAAAATGATTCCTAGACAAGACACTAGGGTGACTTGATAAAGAAAAAGACTTCAATAAATACTTCATTATAACAAATTTTTAAAAATGTTTGTATAATAAGAAGTTATCAAAATCAGCCTTTGTCTTCTAGCTATTAGCATTCAAATACGCCTGATGAGCCTGGCTTAAACCACCATGCGAAACGATCGTAGCGTAATGGTTGAGTGTGTGGTATTTCGCTAGAATTCATTTTTCAATACAAAACTCCTTAGGCCATGTTAGCTCGATTAATCCAATTAATTAAATATAAAAAATGTTGTTGTTTACCTTTTCATTGGAAGTAAAATAAGTAATGGCGACAAATTGTTCGTTATATCCGTGGTTTTCTATAAACGGCGCGGTAGTAGTAAGCTTTATTTTATCTCTCTTTTACATATTAATCATTGATACGGTTTAAAGGAGTACTAAACTCGTCTTTATAAACGCATATTCAAAAAATATCCAAAATTGTAATAAAAATTCGTTTGAAAATCTACTCGCGGGGACAAAATTTTAGTTACTTACTACCGTGATCGTTTTCAACAGTTTGTTGTGTATAAGAAAACTAATGAAAATGGCATTGGAAGAAATAGCTTCTATTGGAAAAGCCGAAAAGTGAGTGTGATTCTCATTCATTTGGGAATACTAGACACTTAAAGAGTTCGGCATCATTTCAAAAACTGAGAAGCCAATTGATAATTCCATTCGCCGGGATGAAATCATGATATTGGTAGCGATCAGTAAAATTTTGCAACACTGTCAGTTCGTTTTGAAAAACATTACTCTATGTAATAGAGGGTAATAAATGAAGTTGAGCCAATGGGGGAATACTCCACTCAAGCAATCGAAATGAGATTGAATCTTCAACAATAAACAAAACAAACAAAAATAAAAAAATTAAAATAAAAATATGAAAAACAAAAAATGAATAGAAACAAATATTTTTTTTAAATCCGAGAACTATTGCAGAAATAATCTCCAAGAAGTGTTCCTGGAGTGACTTCCAAGACGGCTCGCCAGAGTGGTTCATTTCTTCACAATGGAGGTCACATCAGGGTGACTTCCGCGACTATCGCCGCGACTGTTTTCATCGCCCTGGGCGACACGCCTAAGTCACTTCCGCGATAGTATTTGCTATTGCTGGGTATTAAAATATAAAAATACACATACATTAAATGTATGTGTATTAGGGTTATAACTTTTCTACAATTTTTGCATATATAAAAAATACAGCCACACAGGCGTGTAGAACATGGGAAAAATATTAAAAAATGCATTATCACTTTTCGACTACGGTTAAAAAGTTTCTGCTCCGATTCCTTAGAAGTTTTTCATTGCAGCTTTTCTTATATGTATTCCATTATAATAGCATATCGTTATTAAATAAGCTATTTATTATTGAAATTGAATATAATCTTCAATATCCGAAAATTCTACATGCATACAATACAATACATACATACAAATCGCAATATTTTAGGCGTTTATTTTAACATAAATACAGCATATGTATACAAACCAAGGCACATTTATACAAGGTAGATGCATGAATGGCAGCAAATAACAAATTTACTAAAACAACATTGTTGATATTTAAAATTTAATGTCAAAGAAAATATTGAATAATAGGGTCGTTCATAAAATTTTGTCAGGAAAAACATACATTCATTTGGAAAATCATCTAAAATTGAACAAATTTGGATCAAAATGTTTATTAAAAGCATTCAGAACTGTGTAGGTCCATTTATTACATGTTTAAAATGAAACGAAGTATTTTCTAAATGAAAATTTCGAATTTTTAAATTTCAATTACATTTTGAAACCCCAATTTTTAAAAAAAGTAAAAATACAGTTGATTGTCACTTCTACCTTCTATAAATATGCCTTGATACAAATAAATGTTTGTTCAAAAAACGTAAATCAAAATGTATCTTTATAAAAATCTTCAAAAGGCATTTAGAAATTTAAGTCGGTGTGTAAACTTTTTTCACCGAATCAAATTAAAATGCGTGCTTTCGTTATCAGGACAATATTTCGCACATGGTATTGTCGTATTTTTATACCCTCCACCATAGTTTGTTTTTCCGTTTGTAACGCATTGAAATACTCATTTGCGACCCTATAAAGTATATATATTCTTGATCAGGGTAAAATTCTGAGTCGATCTGTGCACGTCCGTCCGTCTGTGGTAATCACTCTAGCATCCACAAAAATTGAGATAGGACGCTGAAATTTTGGGAAAATGCGTCTTTTGTTTGCAGGCAGGTCAAGTTCGATGATGGGCTATAGCGGTCCACGTTTTGGTATAGCCCCCATATAACGGTACCCCCCGATATACGGTATTTTGACGTTTTTAGCTACATTTTCAGACCGATTTACCTATAAATTGACATTTAGGGTTCTTAAGTGTCAATAAACTTATATAACAAAACTAGTGCACATAGGTCCATGTTTTGGAATAGCCCCCATATAATGTTACCGCCCAATTTCAGGTATTTTGACGTTTTAAGTCACATTTCTAGACCGAATAAGCTATAATTTGATATTTAGGGTTCTTAGTGACCAAAAAACTTTTATTCGAAAAAATTATGAACATAGGTACATGTTTTGGTACAGCCCCATATAACGGTACCTCCCGATTTTCGGTATTTTGAGAATTTTACCTACAAGTTTTAACCGAATTATCTGTAATTTGAGCATTTGACATTTGAAATTCCTAGTGGTCACCACACCTCTCCACCAAAAATTGTCAAGAAAGGTCGATGTATTGATAAAGCCCCATATAACGGTACCTTCCGATTAATTTGATGATTTTAGCTACATTATTAAACCGAACTAGCAGTAATTTGACATTTGAACTTCTTAGTGGTCACAACACCTCTCCATCAAAAATTGTCAACATTGGTCCATGTTCGGATATAGCTCCCATATAACGGTACCTCCCAATTTTCAGTAATTTTGCAATTTTAGCTACAATTTTTAACCGAACTAACTGATATTTGACATTTGAAGGTTGTAGTAGTCACCACACATCTGCATCAACAATTTTCATCATAGCCCCAATATAACGATACTTCCCGATTTTCGGTACTTTGAGGATTTTACTTAAAATGTTTAGCCAACGTAGGTCCATGTTTTGGTATAGCCCCAAAACAAACCTCCCGATTTTCCGTACCTTAGCTTTATTTTTTGGATGAACTTCCTGTAATTTGAAATTTAAAAGAAAAAAAAAAAATCTGCAACAAAAATTGTTCATTTAAGTTCATATTTTCGTATAGCCCACATACCTCCGAACTAGATGTTAATGACATTTGAAGTTCCCACGTTATGTACCGATTTACGGTTTTTTTAGTATTCTAACTACAATTTTTAACCGAATTAGGAGTTATTTGACATTAAAGGTTCCCATTAAAAACTGTCAACATATGTCCATGTTTTATTATAACCCCAATATAACGGTACCTCCCAATTTCTAGCCCACCAAAAATTGTAAACATACATAGTTAGATATAGGCACCATAAAAAAGGGCCTCCCGAATGAAGCATTTTATGTACATTATCGGACATTTTAACGTACCCACATAAAGTTGGTGACAGGAATGAAAACTAATTATTCCATTTTAGTTCAGAATATTTTATGGTGGAGGGTATGAAAAGTTCGGCCTGGCCGAACTTAACCCTTTTTTACTTGTTTTTTCTTTTTTTGGATATAGCCCTTATGTGTATATTATAAATTATTTTATCTGTAATGGAGTTAATACCATTTCACATAATGTTCTGTTATAGATAAACTCGTTTACATACTTCCCTCTTTGGTGGTTATAGAAATAACAATCACTTTTTTCTGGAGTGTATGTATGCGTATGTGTAATACGTATAGGTAACTATGCAAATATGAGTATGTACATATGTTTCCGAATAACTTTGTTTATCGATAGGTTACAGTAGGTCCTTGACAAAAAAATCTTAAAAAATCCATGCATATTGGTCTGATGGCCCTTGAAAAATATTCTTAAAAAAATTCTAGAATGTTGATTTGCTGGCCCTTAAAAAATATTCTTAAAATATCCATGTATGTTGGCAGGATGGCCCTTTAAAAAATATTCTTAAAATATTTAAGCATTTTTGTCTTGAAAAATATTCCTTAAAAATCAACGTATTTTGATCGGCTAGTCCTTGAAAAAATATTCTTAAATATCAACGTATGTTGGCCGGATGGCCCTTTAAAAAAATTTACTTAAAATATTTAAGCATTTTTGTCTTGAAAAATATTCCTTAAAAATCAACCTATTTTGATCGGCTAGTCCTTGAAAAAATATTTTTAAAATATCCACGTCTTTTGATCTGCTAGTACTGAAAAATATTTTAAAAAAAATCCTCGCCTTTTGATCCGCTAGTCCTGAAAAAATGTTCTTAAAAAATCTTGGTATTTTGATCCGCTAGTCCTTAAAAAAATATTATTGAAAAATCCAAGTCTTTTGATCCGCTAGTCTTTGAAAAAATATTCTTTGAAAATCCTCGTCTTTTGATCCGCTAGTCCTTGAAAAAATATTCTTTGAAAATCCACGTATTTTGATCTGTTATTCCTTAAAAAAATATTCTTGAAAAATCCACGTCTTTTGATCCGCTAGTCCTTAAAAAATATTTAAAAAAATACACGTCTTTTGATTGCTACTCATTGAAAAAATATTCTTGAAAAATCCAAGCCTTTTGACCCTCTGGTCCTTTAAAAAATATTTTAGTCCTTGAAAAAATATTCTTCGAAAATCCAGGTGTTTTGATCTGCTAGTCCTTAAAAAAATATTCTTGAAAAATCCACGTCTTTTGATCCGCTAGTCCATGACAAAATATTCTTAAAAAGTCCACTTCTTTTGATCCGCTAGTCCTTGAAAAATATTCTCAAAAATCTACGTCTTTTGATCCTTGAAAAAATAGTCTTAAAAATATACGTCTTTTGAGCCGCTAGTCCTGAAAAGTATTCTTAAAAGTCCAAGTCTTTTGATCCGCTATTCCTGAAAAAATATTCTTTTGATCCGCTAGTCTTTTAAAAAATGTTCTTAAAATATCTAGGACTTTTGTACCGCTAGTCCTTGAAGAAATGTTCTTAAAAATCTACGTCTTTTGATCCGCTATTCTTGAAAAAAAATTTTGGGCTGATCCTTAAAAATGTAATCCACGCAGTTTGGTTGGGCTGATCCTTGAAAAAATATTCCTAAACAATCCACAGATATGGCCTGCTGGCCCTTCAAAAATTTATTTGAATAACCCACGAATTTAGCTCTGCTGGTCGTTGAAAAAATATTGTTAAAAATCCAAACTTGTTGTCTGCTACCCTTGAAAAAATATTCTTACAATTAATTCACGTTTATAGTTCTCCTTTGAAGATCCAAAGTGTCTGAAAAATCCCTTTCGAAGACCCGTTGATATGTAGCTCCAAAAATTCTATAAAAATCAGCGTTTAAAGTCCTCATTGTTTGCTCCAAAAATATTAAAATATCTAGTAAAATCCAGTATTATAAATTTAAGAAGTCCGTCGCCTTGTTTGTTATGCACCAGTTAATATTACGTCGATGCAGCGGTAGCGGCAATCGGGTAGTCCAATATGAAACAGGCAATCAACAACAAAATAGACGCAAAAAGCAACGCTCACACACCAGGACACACTCTTCAACACCGAAACAATGTGGAAAAAATTGTAGCAAAAGAAGCAAGTAATCGTTTAAATTTAATTTTTGTCTGTTTTGTTTGGTCTTAATTTAATTAAAGGTTCATTACTGTTTTAAATGCGATGAGAGTGCGAGGATTGCTGTTGTTGGATCCAACAACATTGCTTGTCGGGTATGTACACAAGTGGCTAGCTGATGTTCTTCTGTGCCATCAAGTATAGCGCAACGTGACTAACAACACAATCCAACAGAAGGAAGGAATACATTCAATGTAATTGTCGTTAAATACCATATAAAGAAAATCAACAACAACAGCACTAAACATAAACATATTATCTGAGAGAATCCCTGGAGGTTCCGAGCAAATGTTTCATGCCTCAACAAAAATATTGAAAATTAAAGTACAAATCTTAGAATTTTAGAATTAGAATTTCCATTGTACATAAAGAAGTGTCTCATAAGAAGGCAAAATTTAAATAGCTAAAGAAAGTTTTGAAATTTTTTAAAAAATATCCAACCTTAAAGAATTTATTGTCCCAGAATAATAAAACACTTTTCACACCAAGTTTCGGCCAAATATGATCTAAATGGTAATGTTGCTTTCCACATACACTAAATCTACTTGACACATAGACCGTAAACACTTTACACTGAGCTTTTGTGCTTAACAACCTTCAACCAATTTTAACCAGCATTCCAGACATGACCGACCACACAAGAAGAAGGAGTTGTATGAATCATCCATTTGTTATTGTCTTCCTTGATTTTTTCCGCTGGTAAAGAGGTTTTAAAGCACTTCCAAATGTCATCACCCTAAGTATCACTGTGTGTTGCGTTTTTTGGGCCAGCAGGAGCTTTTCTGAATGGTCTTTCTTGTTGGTGGTCTGACATGCTGGCTAAATGTCTGTCTAACAGTCTGCCTGATTATGGCTGGCGTTTACAGGTAAAATGAAGCGTACAATTTTCCATATGTTTGCGTGAGTTCTTCTAATTAACAGCTGGAAGAATGGCAACAACTTGGAATAGCAGCAACAACAATGCTACAACAACATCACTAGGAACAAATTGATTTAATTTCATGTTGTTGACGTTGCACTTTACTTCCGTTTCTGGTTGTAATAGCCAGCCATTTAAGCGCGTACATGCATAGATCCGCTTTAACCGAATAAGAAGCTGAAGCAGAGGAAACCCTAAATAACAACAACAAGCTGACAAAAGGGAAACAAAACTGCAACGAACAAGAAATACGCGATTTATACACCAACAGCATGGCAAAAATGCTTGATGTGCAACGACTATAAAGGGATAACATGAGTAAATCTAACAAACGGCAAACGATTGCAGGAGGTGTGGTCAACATTTTCCACTCTCTGACTATTTGACAGAGGCACAGTGAGAAATACACAATATAAAAAGTTTCAGAACCGATCAAAATTGAAGCGAACATCCAACGACAAATGGGTACCCTAGATCTCAATAAACAACATACGAACTCTGTAGAAACGGTTCTTAATAGCAAAATAGATGCAATTTTCCTCTTTTCTCGGTTTATGCTCTATAAATACTAATAATGTAGCAAAGATATCTGTAAACAACTTTCTGGAACATACAATCTGTCTATGAACGGTTCTTAAAGGCGAAAATAGCAAAAAACTTTTGAAAATTTTCGATTCTTATGCCTTTTTCTCCAATTCTGGTCCACAGATACCGAACTGCTCAACAAATGATTTTTTAAACTGGAATTCACAAACAATTAAATTATTCTTTACGTTTCCCGCTGCTCAGGTCTGGAAAAAACAAACTGTTCGAAACTCTTAAACAGAAAAGAATAATCTAAAGTAATCGAAATAGTCGTTAAGAACCGTTTCTACAAAGTTCGAAACTTCAAAAAAGTTGTTTATTGAGATCTAAGGTACATTTTTGTGGTTGGTTGCTTGTTTCATTTGGGAAAATTTTAAGTGAAATTTTACCTGAAAGATGAGGTGGAATGGATTTTATATGTTCACAATTATGATATGAGCCTGACAAAATGATCCCTTTTGACATTAAAGCCTCAGGTCTTTGGGGGCCCATAACCACGAAAGTGGCAGTGATCGAGAAAAACGCCGGGACTCGTGTCTTCTTATTTTTGGTCTTCTTAAACGCTGTGGTATCAAATACACGATTTATTAGATACATGACATCGAGCAAACTACCCTCCGCCCATGTTTGAAAAATTGGATAATTAATTATACGTGTTGACGCCAGTCTTACATGGAATTCAGGAACAATAATACGAAGCCCCGTAAAGTGGTGGGGTGTTATCTCCGGAAATATTCACCATAATTATTGCAAAAACTGTTTGTATCGAGCGTACAACATCTCCTTTACATATTCTTGTCGAAAAACCCACAAAAAATATTTGTTTGTATCCGAGAATAACGAAAACGATTTTGGGCTATATCTCAAAAATAATAGCTGATGGAGAAAAACAGCGACCGGATTCGAAAATAACTCAAAACATTTGCTCTCTCTCTAGCACGCTCTTTCTTTGCGTTCGGATCGCATGTGTGTGAATTTCCGAAAATCTTAGTAACCAGCGACAAATAGCTGTTCGGCACTGATCTATACTGATGTCGTTGTATAGTAGATACAGCTCGTGGTCATTCGACGTCGATATTCACCGTCAACGCAGATTGGTCAATAGATCTTTCGAAGAATTTTTCTCTCAAACACACCAAGCACTGCCTTGTCTGCTGGCGCAAGTATCCAGGCTTCGAAACCAAATATCAGCACGGGTAGTATCAGTGTTTTGTAAAGCGTTATTTTTATTTGACGAGTTGTGGCTTTGCTTCTGAAGTGTTTATTTAAGCCAAAGTAGCATCTGTTGGCCAACACAATTTTTCTTTTTATTTCACAACTGATGTCGTTTGTTGTGTTTACGGCGGTGCCGAGGTATACGAATTCTTTCTATCTCTAAATTATAGCAATTATAGGACGCATTGTACGTCGACACCATCAGCTTGGTCTTCTCGCCGTTTACCGCCAGACCCACTTTACCAGATTCCCTTTCGACTTTTGCAAAAATATCAGTTACTTCCTTTACCGAAAGACCCATGATGTCAATGTCATCGGCATAAGCAAGTAACATATGGTTGTTTGTATATATCGTGCCACTTCTTTTGCCCTTCGCAGGTCGTATAATCTTTTCCAGCAAAATGTTGAATAATCCACACGAGAGACCGTCTCCTTGTCTGAAACCTTTGTTGGTACTAAACTCTTCGAATAGATTCTTTCCAATTTTAACCGAGGACCGAGTATCAGTTAACGTCATACTACAAAGCCGAATGAGCTTTGCAGGGATACCAAATTCAGACATGGCTTGGAATACCTTTGAAAGTAGGGCGCTGTAGAAGGCTACTTTATAATCGACATAAAGGTGGTAGGTGTCGATCTGCAGATCTTGGGTCTTCTCCAGGATTTGCCGCAGGGTAAATATCAGGTCAATGGTGGATTTGCCAGGTCTAAAGCCGCATTGGTATGGTCCAATTATTTCGTTGACCAAAGGCTTTAGTCATTCGCACAATAGCCCTGGCACTATATTGTAGGCAATAAGGGGAAGACTTATGCCCCTATTGTTAGAGCAAACAGTCTTATCTCCTTTCTTGTGGACAGGGTACACTCCTGGTCATACCATGTGTTCACGGATAAGTTAACAGTTTTTAGAATATTATTTTTATGTCGTAGAGTAGAAGTTTATTGATAAGACCAAATTATATTATTAATACATGTACAGTCCACATAAACATAAGAAGCATGTGGGGAGCAAACATTCGTCTTGTAGGAGGTCGATTTAAATAAAAATAGATAAGAGTTTTTCCATTGCTACATGTTGTAGGGTTGTGTTAGATTACAGCAAGTAATTTAAAGTGCAGGCTGATAAGCATGTATCGTTTGTTTGCTTGCCACAAGATAAGGAATGTGTATTACCTCCCCATAAGTTTTATGGCAGAGATGGTGCATACACATTTGGTCTCCCTCTCGCTTCAGCACTCTAGTTTAGGGGGGTTAAGTAAAATTTTCATATTTAGTTATTAAGAATCTTTTTGTATTGAATAAATTAGTGTAGTAACAACAATCAAAAGAAGTGCATCTTTTTTCCGCGTAAACATTTGGTCCATCGATCCGTTTAAAAAAAAATAAATAAAAGAACCAGTGAAATTGTTAATAAAAAAAAATGTTTAAAGTGAAAGTGAACAAATTTGAGGAAGATTTAAAGGACAGCTACAGCGGGCTGCTGGAATGTAAGCAGGAACTGGAAGACAAAGAACGCACAACTAGAGTGGCCGCAATCGAAACAAAAGCCAAAGGCAAATGGGAGTTGTTCGTACAAGCTAGACAAAAAGCGATATCAGCGGCTTGCTCAGCCGGTGTCTCCTGCAACGAGGAGATATTCAAGCAGGGTGAGGAAGTGATGAGGCAAATCCAGACATTAATTCAAGCCATTAAAAAGTCTGAGATGGAATCACAAAGAATGCGATTGCAAGAAGCAACAGAACCTGGAGAAGAAACAAAACTGGTGGCTTTAGACGATGAAGATAGAAATACGGAGGCTCCAAATCTAGTTCAAAAAACGGAAGAAAGGGATGCATTGAGTGCAAGGAGCGATCAATGTCGGGTCCCTATAATGCCGAGTCTAAAGAAGATTGCGGCAATGGATACGGTGGTGACGGCGAGCAAAAGCAGCGAGGGGGCCTCAAATCTGGGCAAAATGGCGTCAGAAAAAAGGGATGCGGCTGTGGGGCCATATACCCTGGAGGACGAATCGTGTGAAAACTCGGCACCGACCAAGAACGAGGTAGAGGCTATAAATCTTTTACAAGAAATGGAAGAGTACATAGATTTAATGGATAGCCTTATGACGGAAAGTGAGCTAGAAAGAGCAGTAGATTCTATTGGAAAGCTTGTATCAACCGCTGAAAGGGAGGTACAAACCGATCGAGAAGTTCAAGGACAGTGGAGAGAGCTGTTAAAGAAGAAGTCCAGAAGGGCAGCAGCAATCAGAGAAGCTCAGCCGAAAGTAGCAGAGAGGGTGGAGCAGCCGTACAGCATTATAAATAAGAAGGAAGTTGAAGTTCCGAAATTCAGTGGAGATATAAGTGAATGGGAATCGTTTCACGACCTATTCAAGAGCCTAGTGCACGATGCTCCGTACTACACCAACGTGGAAAAAATGCATAGGCTAAAGGCGGCGGTGAAAGGAGAGGCGAGCCGCATAATACAGCACCTCAGGACGCAGGATAATTCGTATGAAGAGGCGTTGAATTTATTGAGAGAAAGATACCAGAATCGGAGGGTGCTGTTCAATCAAATGGTTGATGCCATTTTGGATCAGCCAACAATGGATAGCGAGTCCACGACCAGCGTGAAACTGATCCTGGATACAACAAAAAATAGTATTCAAGGACTTAAGTCAATAAATATACCTTTGGAAAACACCGAAGTGTTTGTCGCAAGAATAATTTTGAGGAAGTTTGACAAAAATGGATTGAGGCTATACGAGCAACAAGTAAGAAAGCCAAGGGAAATCCAGAAATTAAATGACGTTATTCAGTTTTTGGAAAACCAATATTTGGCGTTGGAGGCAGCAGGTGAATCTTTCAAGGCGAATAAAGCAGGAAAATTAGAAAAAAAGTTCAGCCAAGCACAAGAGTCGTGCCTCGTCTGCAATGGAGTAGGACATAAGATGATTGAATGCAGAAAATTTTTATCTATGACGCCGGAGGAAAGAAAAAGCAAGGCTAAAGAAAAGCGATTATGCTGCTTCTGTCTAAGTCATAATACAGACAAAAAATGTTTCAGCAACCGAGCAAGGGAAGGCATCATTCGCTACTGCACGTGAACGAGCAAAAAGGAAGTAAGACGACGAATACGAATAAGAACTCAAGCGGTTTAAAATCAACGATGGTGACGCAAGAAAGTCCTTCGACTGTGTTACTAGCTACAGCACAAGTCAAAGTGCGCACAGTATCCGGAGAATATGTGACGATGAGAGCAATTATAGACCAAGGGTTTCAACTTACATCTACATATATCGGAGGAAGCCGCTCAGATTCTAGGACTTCCGCGAATTAAAAACCATACAGTAATTCATGGACTTGGCAGTACACCCGTTGGAGTCTCCAAACATAAGTTGGAAATAGAGATCAAACCTCGATTTTTGAGCAACGATTTCTTCCGCACAGAAGCTTTAGTGCTACCAACCGTCATGAGTGCCCAGCCGGAAGAGTCATTCGATATCAATATGGAAGAATGGAAAAACTATTCGTTAGCTGATGCTTTGTTCAATAAGTCGGACAGAGTGGATTTAATCATCGGCGGTGATCTTTATGCTGAAATCATGGAAGATGGCCAAAGAAAAGATAAAGGACCCTTTGCACAAAAAACCAAACTTGGCTGGATTTTGTCGGGAAAAGTACAACTCAAAAATAAATCCCGAAAATATCATGCAGCAGTGGCGAACTTGGAAAGGTTTTGGGAGCTAGAGGAAGTGGAAACAGCAGCAGACATGTCGGTCGAAGATGACTGGTGCATGCAATTGTATGATGAATCGACTGTGGTAGAAGATGACGGCAGAATTGTGGTGGCATTGCCGCTGAAAACAGATAAAACACTCGGTGATTCAAAAGGCCTGGCATTAGCAAGGCTCATTTCCATGGAAAAGAAACTACGTCGCTGTCCTGATCTACGAGACAGCTACAGAAATTTTATGAAGGAATACGAGGAGTTAGGACATATGGAAAAGGTGCCAGCAGCAGCTGAAGGGAAGTTTTACTTGCCCCACCATTCAGTCATACGAGAAGGAAGCTTGACTACGAAGGTACGAGTGGTTTTCGATGCGTCAGCAAAATCAACAAATGGAAGAAGCCTAAATGAAATAATGTATACGGGGCCTAAACTGCAGAGAGACATATTTGACATAATGCTACAATGGCGCATGTGGCGCTATGTGGTGACGGCGGACGTAGAAAAAATGTATCGTCAAATTAAAGTACATCCAGCTGATCAGGAGTATCAATATATCTTATGGAGAGAGAATGACCATGAACCAGTTCAGCAATATAAATTAACCACGGTCACTTATGGAACAACAGCAGCACCATTCTTAGCAGTAAGGACACTGTTTAAGATAGGAGATGATCCAGAAGTAGAACCCTTAATGAAGAGAATAATCAGAGAAGATTTTTATATGGATGACTTGATGACTGGTGCGGATTCAATCGACGAATGCAAAAGAATTGTAACTAAAGTTTCCAGCCAATTAAACAAACATAAGTTCAACCTCAGAAAATGGCTCTCAAATGAGGAAGAAATCCTGAGGTCCGTAGCAGATAGAGGAAACAATGATGTGCTGAAGATTGAAGATGACGAATCTATAAAAACTTTAGGCGTTTTATGGGATCCGGTCAAAGATGAATTTAAATTTCAAATCAAATTCGAACAAATGTCAAAATTCACTAAAAGGAAAATATTGTCGTTAATTGCGAGAATTTTTGACCCATTAGGATGGCTCACTCCAGTGACAGTGGTGGCGAAGCTGTTGATGCAAAAATTATGGATATTACAATCAGGTTGGGATGAAATAATTCCAGAAGAAATAATAGCAGAGTGGAAGCAGTTCGTGAATTCAGTAAACGCACTAAATACTCTACGGATACCAAGGTGGGTGGCGACAGCAACAAGTGAGACAGTTCAACTGCATGGATTTTCGGACGCTTCAGAAAAAGCATATGCTGCAGTTGTATATGTGAAGTGCAATGGTAACGTGCATTTACTGACATCAAAGACGAAGGTAAATCCATTAAAAAACAGAAAAACGTTGCCGAAGTTGGAGCTGTGTGCAGCGCATTTACTGTCAAAGCTGCTAAAACGTGTTATATGTGACATGAGATATAACTTTCAAATGTTTGCATGGAGCGATTCGACGATAGCTTTGAGCTGGATAAATAACAGCAAGAATTCTAACAGATTCATTCGAAACAAAGTGAATGAAATTAGTGAGCTGTCCAACACACGATGGGGTTACGTCCCCACTAAAGAAAATCCAGCTGATCTGGGCTCTAGAGGAGTATTGTCTTTAGGAGAAGACAGTATTTGGTGGAGTGGTCCTAAGTGGCTTCAGAAGACATCGGACGAATGGCCGTCAATACCACAACAAAAGCAACAAGTATTGGTAAACACATCGGATACTAATCAATTTCATTTTGTGGATGCCATAACGGAGAAATATTCAAGTTTTTCTAAGCTGCGGAGAATTGTTGCGTATATACTTCGATTTGTGGAAATTTTGTAAGGCAAAAAGCCAGATGCGCTAACGCTCACAGTAGCCGATTTGGAAAAGGCGGAAAATGTAATAATTCGACGTCACCAAGAGTTGATGTTTCCCAAGGAGCGAAGAGCACTGAAAGACAATGTGTTGGCGAGCAGAAACAGCGGCATTGCAAGTCTTCACCCGTTTCTAGGTAAAGACGGCAAGGTGCGAGTGGTATCCGTTAAGCTGCAAAATGGATGCTTGAAGCGACCAGTGCAGAAGATTTGTCCGCTAGTGAAAATAGACGAGGAAAGTCAAAACCAAAGTTGTACGAAAAAAGACACGAAGGTAGCGGCTGTTGGTATGTTTCTGTTGGTGCTGCTGATGGCATCACTGAGATCTAGTATGGGGGCACAAATTGGAGGCAATGTCACACCACTGAACAACTCAGCAGCTATATACATGGATTATAGCGGTTCTGTGGATGTAATAAGATCCTCATGGAATGTAATAGTACATTTCAACATGAAGCCATATTTTGAGTTAATTCAACGAGCGGAGCTGCTGCTTAAAGAGATGAGAGGATCCTGTCCAAGACTAATGGAGTTTGAGAGCCAGTGCGATCACGTGTTAGACACGATAGGAAGACAGGTGGGGAACATGGAAAAAACAAATCAATATTTGTTCCCCGGGGAAGTTCAGCGAGTGAAGAGAGCTCCTTTCGAGTTTATTGGGTCGCTGCAAAACGTTCTGTTTGGGACGATGGATGCGGATGACAGAAGGCAAATGGAGGACAATATGAGAAACTTACTAGATAATCAGCATGATTTGAAGTGCCTGATACAGAAGCAGACGTCAGTGGTCGAGTCAACCACAAATGTGTTAAAGAGAACCACTGAAGAGGTGAATGTCAACTTTAAGAGGATGGCTGAACGGATAAACAATATCACGGAAGCTGTGAAGGAGTCGTATTTTGTCTACAAGGAATCCATTAAATTCTTCATGGTTACGAAAGACCTTCAGTTGATGGTCGAAGAGAATGAAAAAATACAATCAGAGATAATTGGATTGTTGATTGATATAAACCATGGGAAGTTGAATCCGGCCCTACTCACTCCAGCACAGTTGCAAGATGAAGTTTGATCAATTGCGAACAATTTATAAACTGTTGACTGCACGAGCTACAACCTTGAAGAATGACTTGGTGATTGCGGTATCAATTCCACTATTAAGTGATCAGGTTTCCCAGCTATATCGCGTTATACCGATTCCATTTGAATTTGAGGGAGCGAAGATGATAGCCACAACGAGAAATCAGTTCCTGATATACAATTTCAATGCCGATGCTTACCAGATGATGTCACAAGCAGAGTTAAATCAGTGTCAAATGTTAACCGAGAGCGAGTATGTTTGTCAAGGTGGATGGCCGTGGGTAGATGCAAACGATAATTCTTGTGAAGTATCTTCAATCAAACCGCTCAACCGTCACAAATGTCAATTTACCACAACTCAAGTTGAATTTCTTTGGAGCAAATTACATACACCGAATTGTTGGCTGTTTAGTTCCTTCGATATTTCATCAGCACATCTTCAGTGTAACACTGGAGGTCAGATGATAATGAAGTTGCCTCATCAAGGGATTGTGGAATTGCAGCCTGGATGTACTCTTCGAATAAAAGGTGTTTTGATTTCTGCACCAGTACAGCTGAAATCGGAGCGAATTGTGGACAATAAGATGATGTTAGCCACCAATGTGTCAGAGATAACTGCCTTTAATCTGAGTCCCCTGAATGCCATGACGATTAACCACACAGAGACGATGGAGAAGCTAGGAAAGCCGATTGCTGAATTGAAGGAGGAAAATTTGAACTTGAGAGGACTGAATTTCCATCAAAAAAGCGGAACGGCGTCATTGGTCTTAATAGCAATATTAGTTTTAGTAATATTAGTATGGTATTGTAGAGTAAAGTATAAGGTGAAGAATGCTTTAGTTAAGATCAAATTTGATGTACCTAAGCCACTGGAAGAGGCCGACAGTAGAGTATGAGAAATATGAAGAATAGCGGGGGTTTTAATATAGCCCCCGGGGAAGATGTTCACGGATAAGTGAACAGTTTTTAGAATATTATTTTTATGTCGTAGAGTAGAAGTTTATTGATAAGACCAAATTATATTATTAATACATGTACAGTCCACATAAACATAAGAAGCATGTGGGGAGCAAACATTCGTCTTGTAGGAGGTCGATTTAAATAAAAATAGATAAGAGTTTTTCCATTGCTACATGTTGTAGGGTTGTGTTAGATTACAGCAAGTAATTTAAAGTGCAGGCTGATAAGCATGTATCGTTTGTTTGCTTGCCACAAGATAAGGAATGTGTATTACCTCCCCATAAGTTTTATGGCAGAGATGGTGCATACACATTTGGTCTCCCTCTCGCTTCAGCACTCTAGTTTAGGGGGGTTAAGTAAAATTTTCATATTTAGTTATTAAGAATCTTTTTGTATTGAATAAATTAGTGTAGTAACAACAATCAAAAGAAGTGCATCTTTTTTCCGCGTAAACACCATGGATTCCTCGATGGAGGTCTCTGGTATCCAAATATGGATTGTGCGGCTGTTTGCATGGAGTGGGCAATATTTGCCATCGAGACGAATGCTTTAATTAAGCAATTGGGCTAGTTGAGTGGAATTTGCTATGGCTATCTGTTGTGTTTGCAGCCTATCGATATCCAACTTCCGCGTTGTATCTGTTCGTGCTTTATTTGCAACGTTTAGACGAGTACGTACCTTTGTTGCCACAAGGTAGTGGTCCGAATCTATGTTTGCTCTTCAAAACGATCGTACATCCAACACGCTCGATGAATTTTTTTCATCTATCACAATTAGATATTTGTTCTTTGACCTGGAGACAGTCAGGTGCCCTTATAAATATCGAGATGCTTAAATCTGGTTTTTGCAGCTGCAAAGTCTATCAGCCTCATACCGTTGTCTGATGTTTCACTGTGGAGACTGAATTTCCCGACTGCTGGGCCAAAGATAATCTCCTTTCCAATTTTTGGCATTAAAATCGCCTAGAATAATTTTAATGTCATGGGCAGGGCAACGGCCATAAGTTACTTCTAAGCGCTCGTAAAATATATCTTTGGTCTATTCGTCCTTGTCTTCAGTGGGAGCATGAGCGGAAATAAAGCCGATGTTGAAGAATTTTGCTTTTAATCGGATTGTGGCGAGTCTTTCATTCACTGGGGTGAAGCTGGAGACCAAATGTTTTAATCTCCGGCCAACTACAAATCCGCAACTAAACTCATGCTTTGTGTCATGGCATCTATAATACAGTGCGTCACCTTTAGGTGTTGTTGTGACGCCTTTCCCATTCTATCGTATTTCCTGTATGGCAGTAATGTCGGTCTTGTATTTTTGAAGTACACCTGCCAATGCGTAGACTGCACCTTCTCTGTAAAAAGTGCGAACATTCCAGGTGCAGATTCGTAGATCATTGTCCTTAAAACGTTTGAGGGGTCCGGCCACTTTAGAGGGGTTTGTATTTCATTTCTTCCGTTTTTTCATAGTAAGCTGCTTTTTCTAGGTGAGGGTTACTAACCCGACGCCCAACCCAAATTTCTAACGTTCTTATGGGCGAACGCGCGACGCATGTTACCTCACTACCTTTAACGGGTGTTCAAGGTAGCTCCCAGGTGACACCACGGGGAGGTCAGTGTCCAGTGAGATGAAAGAGGGACCAAGAATAATCCTGGGCTTTGCCATGTTAAATCCGGTCAGGACCGTTCCTTGGTGTCTTTCATCCCCTACTTCACCCCTATTAGATGATATTTTTGTCACTGAGAAGACATTAATGTCATTTATATGGATATCTCTGGTCCTATCTGTGATATTGGTTTAGAACACCAGCTTTTACTATTTTGACTTTGTTTGTAAGACTATCGCGTGTCTTCTATAGGTTTCTTACCTTGTTCTGGCAGTTAGGTTAGGTGCTTCCTCAGCTGTTTTGCCTAAACTTCTAGGAACTCTCAGGATAATAAACATGGATTTGTATTTGAATAATTTGTATAATGGTTATAATGCTTTTCAACATGACTTCCTGTTGATAATATGTATTTTTTTCATCCACTGCTGGCCCATAGTGCATAATACCGAATTTTTAATTATTACGTTCCATGGTTTGCTTTTGTTTCCAATGTTGTTCAGGAGGGTTCGTTTGTGTTGTTGTTTTTGCCGCTGTTTGCATTTTTTGTGAGACAATTGCACAAAGCGGAAACAAAAGCATTGAAAGAAAGAAGAAAAACAAGAAACACAATAAAGAATGCAGAAAGCATTTTAATTGTTGTTTCATAAAAAATAGTTGAAGGAATACAAAGACCCGGCACTAATTCGCACTCTCACACATACATATACGTACGCACGCACACACACAAACTAAAAAGTGTTCATAATTAAAATGAAATATGTAGTACATCCTCAAGAGTCCCACTGCTATTTAGCATTACAGCAGTTATCTTCAGTTTACCCTCTCGCATCGGGTTGAAATTTTTAAACAAACAGGCTAAACCATATAAATAAGCGGGTGTCAACATCTATCAACAGAGGACCCCCGGAGGCTTACACTTAAGATATATGAACAGAACTCCTTCTTCACACTTCTTCTTCTTTTTTTGGTCAGCTGTATTATCAAATTGCCACACAGTCTTGGGGTTTTCTGGGTGGATTATTTCGAATTGTTGTAATTTACACCCAGCCTTACACTCTCTTTGTTGTCCTCGCACTAAATACAAAATAATCCCTTCAATAGTTTCTGGCTCTCTAATAGAAATAGAAATCCCTCAGAGTTACGACATTATTAGAGGCAACAATATCCCTCTCTCCGAAAACAGACCTCCTCGTTGACTGCAGCCAATGCAACAAAGGCAAAACAACACAAAATGTGAAAAGGGAGAGCGATAGATAGTCCCATTGCTTGAGGTGCTTATGGTGACCACCAGCAACACCAACATCATAACTGACAACAGCTTATCGCTGAAGTCATCGTCCGACCCAGTATTGCCAAGTGAAGGGAAATGAAAAGATAATACGACACAGAAAAAACTCAAATTAAATCGTCACAAGTGATTGAACTTAGTTGACCAAGCATCGCACCGATAGACCAACCACAATATTGGTGATTTACTTTGTATCTTATTTTCGTCATCATGACCACTTTTCTGATTTATCGATGGTTTGTTTGTTCATACCTTAAAGCTGATATTGCTGCTTAGATAACTGGAAGAAAAATACGGTAACTTGAGATGTTGTTCTTGTTCTAGTTCTAGTTCTTGTTTTTTTCTTTATTGGCAAATCCAATTTTGGTGGTAATGAGGGAAGAGATAATTGTGACCATTGGTCTTGGTATTTTTCCATGAATGTTGGTGTTTTTCATTAATGTTATGCACACGATTTATTCATAACCATGGTGATAGACAAACGAATGTCTGCTAATCTGAATGGATTTTTCTTCGTAAACTAATTAATGGCGTTTTAAGGTTCTTGCTTAGGTAAGAAACAAACAACAACAACAAAATTAGAATAAGAATAAGTAAATGCTTTAATGAACCCTAGGTAAACTTAAGAATGCTGAGTGTCCTCTCAAAGAACACCAGAGGGGTTTCTTATAGAATATCAGAAAATCTTCTTATGAAAGAAGGAGATGTTTCCTTATAGAATATAAGGATGGCTTTTAAACAAAAAATACTGGGTCTTCATATAATTCCTATATAACTATACGATGGTCCAAAAATTAATCATGTGGTAAACAATCGTGAGAAATAACATATGGATAAAAATCAAATCTGGCAATTCTGTCTCAAACTGTAGGCATGAAGCCAACTATAAGGAAGAAGCCGCAGACTCTTCAACAATACAACCATCCTGCAACGAAATCATTAAATACAACTCGATGGTTGCCGTGGCCAACCACAAAAGGGAAAAGCTTTTTACTATCACCACTGCCCAACGAGGTAAAGTTGCAACTAAATCGTCTGAACATGTTTTTTTGTTTTCAAACGAAGATTCTCCTTTACCCCATTTCGGTTCTAACTATGTGCATGGTAGTGATAGGGTCATCAAATACATGGACAAGTACTCAATGCGATTCCTGGAAAAAAGTAAGCTTAGCTGAGCATGCTTGGAAGGCATCAAATTGAGACTGATCCCAGTAGACTTCGTGCCATGATACCTAGTTGCGACGGCCCCAAGCTTTTGAAATGTCTGGTTAAAATGAACAAGGTACTCTGTTGAAAAGAGTGGCTGGAGTGAAGCACTGGAGAGATTGGGGAACAAGCAGTTCTTTGGTATAAGAAAGGTCAAAGTTAAAATCCTACGTCCATCTGGCCAGAATTATCATTTGGCCCGACGAAGATGACGTCGTCGATGACGAAAAGCTAATTGGAAACATGTAGCTAGATGGGCCATCCATATCATCGCCAAAAAACAGTTAGCTGTGCCGACGGAGATATACTCCCAGCCTCGGACACAAAGACAATAAGTAAACTCAATACTTATAATGTCTCTATGGTTTTTTTTTTTTTAATTTCGTGCCAATTTCCCAAGAAGAATGGACTTTGACTCCCAAAAAATTGTACCGTCGTAACAAGGACCACAAAGACAAAAAACACAAAAAAATTGAAACAATCCGAGCCGAGTCCTTAAATTGCACTCTTTCCAAAATTTGTGTGGGAGGCACCCGAAGGAGTGTTCCGATGTAGTCCATATTCGGACGTAATCCGAGTTTCTAAGAAGTAATAAGA
Source organism: Musca autumnalis (assembly GCF_047663935.1). Lineage (NCBI taxonomy): Eukaryota > Metazoa > Arthropoda > Insecta > Diptera > Muscidae > Musca > Musca autumnalis. The sequence goes on from NW_027411644.1 coordinate 37,311,785, forward strand.
TGTACAAAATTAAGGCGCTAGTCACTTTGGTTAGCGTCGTCTTAGGAAGTACGGACTTGTCAAAAAAAAAAAAAGTGAGCCAAGGCTATAGTCGAGTTGAGGCCGACTATGTGATACCCTACACCATTAAATATTAAAAATTAAAATTGGGATAGCTTAGCGCTTTTCCTCCGAATGTTTTCATTAATACAGGCCAATTTTTTTGAAACGCATTTAAGTGCATCGTCTGTACAACTCAAATAAAAAAATGGAAAAGTGGGATGTACGCCAACCATCAATAGGCTTCTTTCTCTGTGAGACCCCCATCAACCCCCAAAATTTCTTGAGGATCCGATCAAAATTGCGACCTGTAGCGTGATTAAAAAAATGGAAAAATGGGATGTATTACCGACTATTGCAATATCTCCGTTATTTGGCCACATACGCCAACCTGCTTTGCATCATTGTAAAGACGGGATTTTCTACTTTCATGGTCAGACTTTGTTTTTGGAAGGTCCCCAACCAAAGCTGTGATATTCGTCATTATTATTAACATCGCAAAAATGAAAAGTTGTGTTCTATAAGCGGCTATTGCGAAATCTTCGTTGTTTGACCACCTACGACAACCTACGTTACATCGTTGCAGGTTTTGATATTGATATACCCCTTATAGAAACGGAGATATTAGTTTTTGCTCATTACGACCCCTGGATATTATCTGACCGTCACCAAAATCAATAAGCTTCTTCCTCTGGCGAACCCCCATTAAAATTGTGACCTGTAGCGTGATTACACACATAGTCAGATCGGCTTAGCTCGTCGACGCATTCATTTTGGTATATATATATATATATGTATGGGTCTACGACCATTATTTCGAATTTCGAATATGGTTCAAACAAATTCAAAACGGTTCGAGAAGAGCTGTTAAACTATACTTTTCCCAAAGGAGTGGACCGATATAGTCCATGTTCGAACCTGATATATGCATGGAAGTAATATTTCCACATCCCTAGTTTGGAACAATTCGGTTAGTCCCTTCTGGAACTATCGTGAGGGTTAATTAACGGAAGGGGTAGACAGTTATGGTCCATCTTCGAACTTAAGCTAAGTTCGGACAAAATTTACGAGACCTAAAATTGGAACTAAATAGGTTGATTCTTCGAGAATTACCGGGCGCACAAACCAGACAGATGGTCGGACATGGGTAAATCGACTCCAAATTGTCTGAAATGGATTTCGTCCAAACATACTTGGGGTCTAAAATCATAATGTCTCATATGTTATGCAGTAGTTTAGTTATCTAACTGCTATATTCATGTTGGTTTTCAAGTTTATTTTCGTAGATTGCCGAAATATGTCTTCTAGAAATAAAATATAGACCAAAAATTTAATTTGGATATATTTCCCAAAAAAGTTCACCCGCTAAGAACTATCCGCTCATTATCCAAAATTGTTGGCAACTTCCATGACCAAAAGTCTTACCTCGTGTAGAAATTTGTCATTATTAAGCTATAACTGCGATTTCTAGCGTGGTTATGTTTACTGTACACACAATTAAAACTGTGGAATTTCTGTATATACTAGGCTTTAATTCTGTCATCTGAGCACGTACATCAACATAATTGACATCTATGTAATGGTCGAAAGATCATCTTTCAAAAATAACTCACGTGTGCGGAATGTGTCTACCAGGAATAAAGTTATCAGATATAAACAAGTAAGCAAAGACTATAGTCGGACGGGGCCGATCATGTGATACCCTACACCAGCAAATTAATTTATGGAACAAATAAACTTATTGTAAGAAATAACTTTGTGGATTCTGCCACCTTACACAAACATCCCATAAGGGACAAAGGAGACTTCTCTCATATCAATGAGTACACACCGATTCATATTTCCTGATATGGGGACCTACAGTTTATCGCCGAGACCAGGGACGTACGCAGGATTTCATTTCGGGGGGGCCCAACTTGACCAAAAATCATGAAACTTAAAAATGTTGTGTATCGTTACGTAAAGATATTTTAAAGTTTTTTTTTCGATTTTGTGCATATTCAATATTGCCACAAAGTTAGAATTGAAATTAACCATATCAGGACCACGTTCGTTATAGTCCCCATACAGAAGTTTTTAACAAAATTCTCCAATGAAAATTTCAAATGTATACTGCCCAGAATTCAACCAAATTAGCTCTTATTTGGCATTTTGGGTTCTAAATCCCACAGAGAAAGCTTTTGAAAGATGTTCTATAATTCGAGGCTATTAGAATAATTTTTAAAAATATCGTCAGAAATATGGATTTTGGAAATCCTTTTGGTGGAAGAACTTCCATGCAAAAAGTGTGAATATGTCGAATAGATATATACAGTGTTTGGAGGAACATAACGCCGTTTCTTCTTAAAAGTACATATATTATACACTAACTTCAGTGCAATTAAAAAAGTTTTCTATTATTGTAAGAAAATAATATTCTTTAAGTGCATAAAAACACCAAAACTTTACTATTTTACCAGAAGTGATAGTGACAGTGAAAGCCAACTAAAAATTTAGAAAATTATATTGAAAAAAGAAAAAAAAAATCAGGAGCCGGGCGATGCAATCTACGACTCATAGACTCCGAATCCTACTCGCAGTACTGTTTGAGACTTCGCAAAAACATGATCGAAAAAATATCTCTAAAAAAAGGTCGGCAACATTTTAGCTAAATCTGGAAAAAATAGATTAAGCCGAAAAACTCCATCTGATACATTAATGGTTTCCAACGACCAATCGCTTTTGTTTTCTGGAAAACAGAGATATACCCTCACCCTGTGTTAGTTGAGACTTTTATATATACTGATCGAATACGGGCTGCATAGCCAAATTTTTTTCTGTAAATGGTAGCCAGGAGGTTTCAGAATTTCGTCTCCTTTTTTTGACGTATAAACTTTCTTACAATAATTTCGAAAAATTTGGGGTGTACAACTTCTCGTTTGTTGGCGTTATGCTAAAAAATGCGACTTCGATGAAAGCGCAAAAGTCTTGCACTTTTGTACAGACCATTTTGGAAGTGGACTTAATTTTGGAAGTCAATTTAGTTGGTCGGCGTAAGATTTAGAGCTTTTGGACCAATCCTGAGAAAACCGTGGAATCACTCACGAAAAATACAATATCGCTGTAAACGTGACCTCAAGAAGTAACATTGATCAAAATGTGCAGTGGCTCCTCGAACGGCCCTTATACTACTACACTGAGGTTGGACTCTTCTGAGGGATGTGTCCGAAGATGTTGTCCCAAATAGACCCTCTTGGTATTTGAAATATTGGCGTTTGGAAGTATTTTGAGGATGTTTAAAGATTCGATCAAATCGGATAATTGAAATTTTGTGTTGGAGATACCTGAAGGAGTGAATCGATCCATATTCGAACGTACTCTAGGTCTCGAAAAAATCGAATTGGACTTTGCTCAAGATTTTAGGGAAACATTTTTAAGTCTGGCTGGGGAAGTGTCCAAAGGAAGTTTGAGCAAAATATTGCGAGATCCAAAATTTTGACAAAATCTGTTGACCTGCTCGAAAGTTATAATGGGCTCGAGTCAGACAGACAGACGGACGGACTAATTGGGATAAAGCGACTCCAAATTGTTTGACGCGTGTTACATTTTTATCATTAGCCGAACGGCTGAGGTTAAATGAAAGGAGCTTACTACTGGGAAGATCTTGCGGATTCTGGAATAGTAATCTTCATTGATGAGAAAATCCAAAAACAAGAAAAAAGTGCTATCGAAATGAGGCTAAAGAAAATATTGTAGCTATAAAAATTTGTTCGTAGGATTTTCCATTTTTGATATATGGAAGTTCAGGTTACATTTTTAGTCTTTTCGAAATGGGACTACAGAAAATTCTCTACAAGATTGGAATTCGTAATTTGTTTTCCTCGGTTGTACCATTTTTGAGATATATAAACATAATTTGGGAAATTGCAGTCATGACATTAATTTATAAAGAGGCGATACAGTAAAACCTACGAAAATATCATAAGAGAACAAGAATTTTCACTGCTACAACTTTTTCTTTAGCAAATCCTAAAAAAAACCCTACAAATGCTATTTTTATTTTTTTCATCTAGGGTGTAAGCTTCTTTCATTTACAACTAACTGCAGATTTTAATACAATACCAAATAACCAAAGTTTGAGCATTAATTTCGTTTACGGTTGTTTTTAGCTACAAATTTGTTACTGATAAGAAAAAATTCAGATGGACATGCTATTTATAGCAGATATTATCACTTTATGATGCACAAGAATACATTTTTCTCCCACTATTTAGCAACAAGTTGATATAAAATAGGAATAAAAAATGTTGTTTAAGGCAATAAATCAATTTTCTAATTGGTTTTCGAGATATACTCCACCGAAAACCCTTGATATGTCGTACATATTGTCCAATAGACACTTAATTTTATGTACTTCTAATCCGCACAATACTGAATTAGTAATCATTTTGAAAACAAAATTAGTTTAAATCCTCAATACCTTTATATTCATTACAGAATTCCAAAACACTGGCATGGAATAAAGAAGGAATTCAGTTTTACTGAAAGTTTCTCTCAAAAAGGGTATTCAAAGAAAAAAATTTTAAATATTTCTTCAGACAACTTGTTGATAAAGTACATTTTCAATACAGAACCTTCAAAACAATATCAGTTTTAATTTGAAATTTCAAAAATAAAAATTAATTTAGGGACAAAATCGTAATAATTTGTTAAAGTAGCTCAAAAAATTTTGTCGGACCAAACCATATCGGGGGGGGGCCGGGCCCCCTGTGACCCCCCCCCCCCCCCCAGCGTACGTCCCTGGCCGAGACCGAACGGCGTGCCCTAAGCCACCACTTGTAGAGAAGTTTTACATGACTGAAATACTCAGAAAATGTCGCCAACATTACTGAAGGGTATTTTCCCACCATTTGAAGTTACCTGGCCGGGGAATCAATCAAAGGTGGCGAAATACCCCTTAAGCTGGGTACACATTGTCAGTTTTGAATGACAGCTTTGTTGTTGCTTGCTAGCGTGGCCGTTCATTTTTGTCATTCATCATGCAACAGCAAAATATTTTGTGGTTGCTGGACGGTTGGACAGTTATCGATACTTGCAAAAAATCGTCATTCAAAACTGACAATGTGTACTGTACTTTAGTAATGTTGACGACATTTCCTGAGTATTTCTGCCATGAAAAACTTCTCTACAAGTGGTACGCCGTTCGGCCTTGGCGGTAAATTGTTGTATGTATAAATTCCAAAATTATACGCTAGGAGGAAGTCAGTGGGTGCCTTCACCTTCACCAAAATTAATATTTCAGATTTTCATTTTCTTAATAAAAAGTTTAAATTTTTAGTTACCACTTTCAACAGGTGCGATATGTATGCAAAATCTAATTGGACAATTAATACGCCTGGGCTCCATGTAATTCGCAATAATGCACAAACTGGGAATTTCTCTGTCATGATAGACACAATTACAGCATGAGAGAAAATATGGTTCTCTACAGAAAACCCACTTTATATTAGGCAGTAGCCTCGTTATCTACCAAACTCATTATTGCAATTTGTATCAGTGGAAAGGTCAGTCGTTCTTTTTTCATATGTAGGCTACTTTGGCGGTATATGCCCTCCAGAAATTAAAATATGGACCAAATATAAAATGTTTATATTTTTCATACAAAAGTAATGGTCCATTTCACCCGCTAAATACTATCAGATCATCATCCGAAATTGTAGGCACCTTCGTCGACCTAAAATCTTACCTCGTGCAAAATTTCGTGACTATTAAGTTATAATTGCGACCTCTAGCGTGTTTATAATTACACTACAAACAAAAAACAGGATATATTAGGTTCTAACTCTGTTATCTGATCACGTACATCAGCATAATTGACATCAATTGAAAGGTCAACAGATCATCTTCCTAATATAACTCACGAGTGGGGAATGTGTCTTTCAGGAGCAAAGATATAAGCTTTATATTACAAATTTTCACAATTTCCACACAAAAGTTGTAGCCAATTTAACCCTTTAAATATTATCTGATCGCCATCTCAAATTGCAAGCTTCTTCTTTGTCATGTATTCTTACCTTATTTAAAATTTCGCGTTGATCGGATTATTATTGCGACCTATAGAGCCGCTACAAAATTGGATAAATATTATGTTTTTGGTCCATTTCACCTGCTAAATATTTCACGATCATCACCAATAAAAATAAGGATCTATTCTGGTCTGAACCCGACCTCCATACACAATTTCGTGACGATCGGTCCATAATTGCGGCCTGGAGTTTGAATAAAATTTATAGTGGACAGACGGCTCCCTTAACGTCAAATTATAGCTAATTCGTCTGAATATGTGGTTAAAAACGTCAAAACATCTGAAATCGGGCGGTACCGTTATATGGGGGCTATACCAAATCGTAGACCGATATAACCCATCTTCGAACTTGATCTAAGTTCAGACCAAAAACACATGTGTAGCTCAACTCATTCGCAAGATAGCGTGATTACAACAGAAGAACGGACGGACAGGGCTATAAAATAAATATGGAGGGTATACAAATATATATATCACCGTAATCAGGGCCACGAAAACTCGCCTAGACTCTACACTGGTCTTCAGCGACAATGTTGAAATTTTACAGTTTTACCTTGTTGGAGCTTGATGAACATTGCAAAGAAATATTACGATTTGTGATCAGGATAAATAAGGATTTTAAAATCCTTTTAAAAATTTCACTAAACCTCCAACAAAAGTGTGGATAGCCTTACGGACAAATTGTTTTGACACCGAAATTACTTTGTTGAAGATTTGCTGATAATTTATTTAATCCTTTACCCTTTCTATTCTAATAACAACAAACTGTTTCCTATCTATTTGCTTTTCGCTAATAAAACCAACAATCAACGACTGCTCATTTGATGTGTGTCAATGTTGCGCTTCACCTTTAATTGGGTATTAAAATAAACGGTAATCGGAGTTAATGGGGTCTAGGCCATTTAAAGCTTTACTTAATTTAGTCGTTTGTTCGTGCGATGTTATCTCTAATGCGATTCACAGTAAATTGTAATTATTAGCTTGTCAGAGGAATGGAATTTTTTCTCACCCTCCTTAGTTCATTTATTCTAAGCGTTACGATAGTAATGCGTAAGAGTTGTCGTGAGCGTGTGTGTGCGTTTGACAGTTTATATGGTTGTTGTATGTTAGCAGGACAAGTGTTTTATGTTCTTTATATTGTGGATTATTGTTGTAGGTTATTCACTTGTTTAGTGTTATCTACCTCACACTTCTGTCCCATCCTTCAACTGAACGTTCCCTTTAAGTATGGTTTTCCAGTGGGTGAAAGGTCTAAGGAATACTGCAAAAGACCAATTAACTTTTGGGCTGGCCAGCAATTTATGAGCAGCAGCAACAAGATGAGAGATGTGTAATTCCAACAACCTATGTGAGTCATCCAAGAAGCGGTGCAACCAAACAACATCCATCATAATTGACAACATACACAACACGAAGGAAGTAAGTCATCAGTTGATACATAGGAGAATATGTGTGTGTAACTAAGTGAATACTTCGCGTGTGTATGTCGTTATATGCATTAGTTCTGAGTGAGAAAAGCAATATTTATGACACATTTATCCTGTAGGCAATAAACATAAAACGTATACAAATCAGTATGACTGCAACGGCGACGAAACCATCTGTCCGTTGGTATGTCTGTCTGCCCATTTGACTGTGGGCATTGCTGTTTTCCCACTCATGTATACTGTTGCTGCTATAATATCTGCATTTGACAGCTATGTCAGAATAAAATTCCAATTGCGACACAACACATATAAATCCTCCTTCGCTGCAGGCCAGTGACAGGGAGATTTTAGATGACCATCTCATGATGGTAACCATCACCGGCATCACGATGGTGATTATGGTCATGTTAAGTTTAAAATCAATGATGCATGAAATTAAAATTGAATGCAAATAGTTGAGTGGAGTCGCTAATTTAAATTGATTTCTGCTAGTTGTTTTTTTGTGTTGTCAATAGTGCTGCTGCTGCTTTTCTTTTTTTCATTCACTTTAGGTTTCGTGTTTCTTAAATGATTTCCAAATAATTTTTAAAAATCTTGTCATATAATGTAGTTTGATTAATAAAGGGTTCTAGATGTTGTTGTTTTGAATTTTCATAGTTTTTATGTCAATTTAAATAAAATTTATTGAAAATGTGGACAACACTAAACAAGGGTTAAACAATTTTTTTCAGAATAAGCGCGAATTTTTTCAAACTAACATTTCAAGAATCATTGTGGTCATCATCATTGTGCGTGGATTTTTTAAATATATTTTTTCAAGGGCCACCCTAAGCTTGGATTTTTGAAAATATATTTTTTAAATGGCCACCATAAGCGTGAATTTTTTTAATATATTTTTTTAAGGACCACCATAAGCGAGGATTTTCATAAATATACTTTATCAAGGACCACCTTAAGCGTGGATTTAAAAAAAAATTCTAAGGACCACCTTAAGCGTGGATTTTTTAAATATAGTTTTTAAGGACCACTTTAAGTGTGGATTTTTTAAATATATTTTTTAAGGACCACTTTAAGTGTGGATTTTTTAAATACATTGTTTTAGGAACCGCTTTAAGAGTGGATTTTTTTAAATATATTGTTTCAAGAACCACCTTAAGCGTGGATTATGCGTGGATTTATTTAAATATATTTTTTAAGGACCACCTCTAGCATGGATTTTTAAAATATATTTTTTTAGGGCCACCTTAAGCGTGGATTTTTTTAAATATATTTCTTAAGGGCCACCGTAAGCGTGGATTTATTTTAATATATTTCTTAAGGGCCACCGTAAGCGTGGATTAGTTTAAATATATTTCTTAAGGGCCACCGTAAGCGTGGATTTATTTAAATATATAATTTTTTAAGGACCATTTTAAGCGTGGTATAAAAAAAATCTAAGGACCACATTAATCGCGATTTTTTTAAATACTTATTTTAGGACCATTTTAAGCGTGGATTTAAAAAAAAATCTAAGGACCACATTAATAGTGATTTTTTTTAAATACTTATTTTAGGACCACCTTAAGCGTGGATTTTTTAAATATATTTTTTAAATATTTTTTTAGGACTACCTTAAGCGTGGATTTTTTTAAATATATTTTTTAGGACCACCTTAAGCGTGGATTTTTTTAAATATATTTTTTTGGACTACCTTAAGCGTGGATTTTTTTAAATATATTTTTTTTGGACTACCTTAAGCGTGGATTTTTTTAAATATATTTTTTAGGACTACCTTAAGCGTGGATTTTTTTAAATATATTTTTTAGGACTACCTTAAGCGTGGATTTTTTTAAATATATTTTTTAAATATTTTTTTAGGACTACCTTAAGCGTGGATTTTTTTAAATATATTTTTTAGGACCACCTTAAGCGTGGATTTTTTTAAATATATTTTTTTTTGGACTACCTTAAGCGTGGATTTTTTTAAATATATATTTTTTTGGACTACCTTAAGCGTGGATTTTTTTATTTTAAATATATTTTTTAGGACCACCTTAAGCGTGGATTTTTTTAAATATATTTTTTTGGACTACCTTAAGCGTGGATTTTTTTAAATATATTTTTTTTGGACTACCTTAAGCGTGGATTTTTTTATTTAAAATATATTTTTTAGGACCACCTTAAGCGTGGATTTTTTTATTTTAAATATATTTTTTAGGACCACCTTAAGCGTGGATTTTTTTAAATATATTTTTTAAATATTTTTTTAGGACTACCTTAAGCGTGGATTTTTTTAAATATATTTTTTTAGGACTACCTTAAGCTTGGATTTTTTTAAATATATTTTTTAAATATTTTTTTAGGACTACCTTAAGCGTGGATTTTTTTAAATATATTTTTTAAATATTTTTTTAGGACTACCTTAAGCGTGGATTTTTTTAAATATATTTTTTAAATATTTTTTTAGTACCAACTTAAGCGTAAGTTTTTTAAATATTTTTTTTAGGAACACCTTAAGCGTGGATTTTTTTAAAAATATTTTTTAAATATTTTTTTAGGACCACCTTAAGCGTGGATTTTTTAAAAATATTTTTTAAATATTTTTTTAGGACCACCTTAAGCGTGGATTTTTTAAATATATTTTTATACCCTCCACCATAGGATGGGGGTATATTAAGCTCGTCACTACGTTTGTAACTACTCGAAATAATCATTGTAGACCCCACAAACTATATATATTCTTGATCAGCGTGCAATTCTACATCGATATAGCCATGTCCGTCCGTCTGTCCGTCTGTGGAAATCACTCTAGCGTCCGAACGGATTGACGTAGGTGGATGAAATTTTGGGAAAATCTATTATATGTACGTAGGACTTTTGGTATTGAAAGCGGGCTATGTAGGTCCACGCTTTCGTACAGCCCCCATACAAAATGACGCGTGACGCGTCGTCGTTTTAAGGCATTTTTAAGATATTTGTCCCATTTTACCACCGAATTGGTTGTAGTTTGGTATTTTGTGTCTCCAGAGACCAAAAAACATTCCTACCAAAGTTGGTTTATATAGGTCCACGTTTTGGTATAGCCCCCATATAACGCCCCATATATAATATATTTTGAATGTATTAGTCCCATTTGACAACAGAATCGGTTGAAACTTTGTATTTTGTGTTTCCAGAGGCAAAGCAACATTTATACCATAAATTGTTTATATAGGTCCAAGTTTTAATATAGCCCCCATAAAACGATATCTCCCGATTTTCGGTATTTTGAAGGTTTTGGCCTCATTATCACACAGAGATGGCTGAAATTTGGTATTAAGTCTTCGTTGGGGGTATAAAACTTTCCCCCAGAAATTTGTAGGTATAGGTCCACGCCATCATAAAGCCCCCATAGAACGGTACCTTCCGATCTTCGGTATTTTGAAGGTTGTGGCCACATTAATCCACCGAAATGGCTGAAATTTGTGGTGGAGGGTATAAAAAGTTCGGCCCGACCGAACTTAACGATTTTCCTACTTGTTTAAATATTTTTTTAGGACCACCTTAAGCGTGGATTTTTTTAAATATATTTTTTAAATATTTTTTTTAGGACCACGTTAAGCGTGGATTTTTTTAAATATATTTTTTAAATATTTTTTTAGGACCACCTTAAGCGTGGATTTTTTTAAATATATTTTTTAAATATTTTTTTAGGACCACCTTAAGCGTGGATTTTTTTAAATATATTTTTTAAATATTTTTTTTAGGACCACCTTAAGCGTGGATTTTTTTAAATATTTATTTTAGGACCACCTTAAGCGTGGATTTTTTAAATATATTTTTTAAATATTTTTTTAGGACCACTTTAAGCGTGGATTTTTTAAATATATTTTTAAGGACCACTTTAAGCGTGGATTTTTTTTAAATATATTTTTAAGGACCACTTTAAGCGTGGATTTTTTTTAAATATATTTTTAAGGACCACTTTAAGCGTGGATTTTTTTTAAATATATTTTTAAGGACCACTTTAAGCGTGGATTTTTTTTAAATATATTTTTAAGGACCACTTTAAGCGTGGATTTTTTTAAATTTATTGTTTGAAGAACCGCCTTAAGCGTGGATTTATTAAATATATTTTTTAAGGAGCACCTTAAGCGTGAATTTTTAAATATATTTTTTTAAGGAGCACCTTAAGCGTGAATTTTTAAATATATTTTTTAAGGACCACCGTAATCGTGGATTTTTTAAATATTTTCAGTTATGTTGGCGACATTTTCTGAGTATTCCAGCCTTGTACAACTTCTCTACAAGTGGTGTCTTAGACACGCCGTTCGGACTCGGCGATAAACAGTAGGTCCCATATCATTGAGCTAATATGAATCGGGGTGCACTCTTTGATATGAGAGAAGTCTCCCCTGTCCCGCCTGGGATGTTTGTGGAACAATTAGTATTATTATTATATATTATATTTTTCAAGCGTTTTTAAATATATTTTTCAAGCTTGATTTTTTAAAAATATTTTTCAACGACCACCGTAGGCGTTGAATTTTTAAATAAATTTGTATAGGTCCACCTGAGGCGGGGATTACTTTAAATATATTTTTTCAATGATATTTTAATATTTTGTGTTTTTAGTCTTCCAGCCACCTCCATCTAAGCTTATTTCATCCGTAGATATTTCATTGGTGTGACGAGTTATTTGCGTAATCCCCACCCTCTAACCTTAAATTGGCAAGTTGTTATCTATAGCAATGCTCTTCATAAAAATTCAAATTGTGTTGTGTTTTACCACTCACATCCTGCTCTCATCAGAAAATAATCATTTTTACGTCAAATAATTTCCATAGGGATCACACAGATAAAAACAATGACAAAAGCGTTACACAAATGACCAAATTTGCGCTTAATAAAATATACTCCCACTAAGCTTATTACAACGAAAATTCACAACAAACGGATATCTTAACGCCAAACATACAACGAGTAAACTGCAGGCTGTGGTAGGGGGAGAAAGAAGCTTGGCAGCAGTGTTGGTTGCCACCAATCACTTGGTCACAGGGTCCACAAAATGGTTACGACATTCATTCCTTTATGCATGACCGATAGCACAAATCCTTCGTTGGGATACAATTTCTTTAATATTGCGTTATGCTCCGTGTTTGACTGGGATCATGATTTGTTCTATTTAAATCAGTTACCCTGTAATTTAACAATAAACGTCAACTAGGCAGATCCCTTCAACCATTCTGACCTGCATGAAGAACAGGTTTTATGATTAATTATGGAAGACATCGTTGATACCCTACGTGATAGCAATGTAGATATCCTGCAGATTTCCTATGGAAAACTCGACTAAATAATCGATTTTCTATTAAAAATTTATTCAGCTTGTGTTTAGACATACTTAAGTCTATCTATTGGTTAGAGTGTACAAACTTCGTCATAGCCAATTAACGCAATTTTTTATTTATTTTTATTTGTTTATTTGTCCCTTATTTATTCTTCCTTCGAAGTAGAAAATAAAAATACGCGTCTCATTCCACACTTTGCAATTATCGCCATTATCATCGCCAGCGACATTATTGTGATTATCTTTCCTGGACAAAACAATACAAACAAAAAGAAAAGGCGCCAGCACGTGATATTAGACGTCTAAACCAAGGGGGCTGACTGACAGTCAGGCAGACAATCAAGTCATTCGTCCGTCCATCTTCATTATAATTGTGACAGTCTTATCGTCAACATTGATGATGATTAAAGGCATTACTTTGACCAACATGCAGTTGGCTGAGACAGGCGGCCTATGTGCACGGTGACCAAGGGGACAGAGTAGGCCTTTTGCTTGATAAATTTCAAGAGCCAGTTGGCTTGCGTTATGCGTGGCTTCTGCCAAGGGGCCATAGCAGTGTGCGAGCAAGCAGTAAGCCAGCATGCCATCACAAGTACCCTGCCTGCATGACATGCTATGCTTTTGGTAATACCACTTTACCGTTCAGCGCCACCACATCTACATAATTATAATGGTCGGAAATTATTATGTCTACGCTAAGTTTTTTACTGCTTTCGCAACACACAGACCAAAAGCAGAACAACAAAGTTTTTTCTTGCAAGGATGGGCTATGAGGTAAAGAGTCCATGGCACTGCAACGTAAAGCCATTGAAGATGACGGTGGGCCAGAGCCGAATGTGGTCGGAAATTTAGTTGGCAAGAAATCTATGTAACTTGGCATGTTCTCCCAAACTTCCTTAACTGGAATTTCTCGGAAAGAAAAACGATGAAAGGAAGAAATTGAATTAAAAAAAAAATACAAACCTAACCTCACTGCCTGGTGAAATATGCGAATTTCGCTTGTCGTCCTTTTTATGAAGGTGCTGGTAATGGAGGTGGTGTTGGTGCTTTAGGTTACCTCTCTCATTTAAGCCTACTAATAACATAATTTGCCAAGTACCAAGGCTGTGTTTCATTTGTGGTAGCTGTTGTTGCCTCACCGCTTGTTTATGGTGATGTATTTAAAAGTTTAGCATTTCCTGTAACCGCAACATCCGCTTCCACATACACTCGTTGGTTCTCTTTCTAGCGTATCATTTAATTTGTTAGACATCCGTGGGGTTTCAAATCGAAATGTTCTCTTTTCCTCGAAATATAACACAAAGGAGATGCAAATGGAAAATATCTAAAACACGGAAAATATAAAAATGTGTTACGAGTTCATAGTCTTCGCGTAGAAAACCATATTCCCAAATAAGAAGCGATTCAATAGGTTTTCCTAAAAGAGGCTAATATTGTAAAGTGGAAAATGATCACGTAGATCAGTGAAAATCGGGAAGTAGTTTTATACAAGATCAGGAGGGTTTTATAGAAGATCAGGAATACCAAGAGGTTTTCTTAAAAAAGACATTGTAAAAGAGGACCATGGGGTCTTCTGATAAAATTTTAAGAGGGTATCCCATAGAAAGCAAGGAAGACTTTTCTGCTTACACAAAAAAAGAAATCTTCTAATTGAAGATTACGAGATTTTCTTATAAGAAGAGGTCTTCTTGTAGAAGGCTAGGAAGTAGAAGACGAAGCGGTCTTCCAATTAAAGTATTTGAAGACTTCTTATAGAATACCAAAGGATCGTCCCATAAAAAACCATTTGGTTTTCTTATAGAAGACCAAGAGGTCTACTTATAGAAACCAAGAAATCTTCTTATTGAAATGTCTTTTTATAGAAGACCTGGAAATTTTCACATTGAAGAACACGAGGTCTTAGCATAGAACAACAGGAGGTGGAGGGCATATACCGCCAAAGTAGCCTACATATGGGAACATAACTACTGACTTAGACGTAGAAGGCGTGGTTTTATATAGAAGGCGTGGTTTTATATAGAAGGCGTGGTTTTATATAGAAGGCGTGGTTTTATATAGAAGGCGTGGTTTTATATAGAAGGCGTGGTTTTATATAGAAGGCGTGGTTTTATATAGAAGGCGTGGTTTTATATAGAAGGCGTGGTTTTATATAGAAGGCGTGGTTTTATATAGAAGGCGTGGTTTTATATAGAAGGCGTGGTTTTATATAGAAGGCGTGGTTTTATATAGAAGGCGTGGTTTTATATAGAAGGCGTGGTTTTATATAGAAGGCGTGGTTTTATATAGAAGGCGTGGTTTTATATAGAAGGCGTGGTTTTATATAGAAGGCGTGGTTTTATATAGAAGGCGTGGTTTTATATAGAAGGCGTGGTTTTATATAGAAGGCGTGGTTTTATATAGAAGGCGTGGTTTTATATAGAAGGCGTGGTTTTATATAGAAGGCGTGGTTTTATATAGAAGGCGTGGTTTTATATAGAAGGCGTGGTTTTATATAGAAGGCGTGGTTTTATATAGAAGGCGTGGTTTTATATAGAAGGCGTGGTTTTATATAGAAGGCGTGGTTTTATATAGAAGGCGTGGTTTTATATAGAAGGCGTGGTTTTATATAGAAGGCGTGGTTTTATATAGAAGGCGTGGTTTTATATAGAAGGCGTGGTTTTATATAGAAGGCGTGGTTTTATATAGAAGGCGTGGTTTTATATAGAAGGCGTGGTTTTATATAGAAGGCGTGGTTTTATATAGAAGGCGTGGTTTTATATAGAAGGCGTGGTTTTATATAGAAGGCGTGGTTTTATATAGAAGGCGTGGTTTTATATAGAAGGCGTGGTTTTATATAGAAGGCGTGGTTTTATATAGAAGGCGTGGTTTTATATAGAAGGCGTGGTTTTATATAGAAGGCGTGGTTTTATATAGAAGGCGTGGTTTTATATAGAAGGCGTGGTTTTATATAGAAGGCGTGGTTTTATATAGAAGGCGTGGTTTTATATAGAAGGCGTGGTTTTATATAGAAGGCGTGGTTTTATATAGAAGGCGTGGTTTTATATAGAAGGCGTGGTTTTATATAGAAGGCGTGGTTTTATATAGAAGGCGTGGTTTTATATAGAAGGCGTGGTTTTATATAGAAGGCGTGGTTTTATATAGAAGGCGTGGTTTTATATAGAAGGCGTGGTTTTATATAGAAGGCGTGGTTTTATATAGAAGGCGTGGTTTTATATAGAAGGCGTGGTTTTATATAGAAGGCGTGGTTTTATATAGAAGGCGTGGTTTTATATAGAAGGCGTGGTTTTATATAGAAGGCGTGGTTTTATATAGAAGGCGTGGTTTTATATAGAAGGCGTGGTTTTATATAGAAGGCGTGGTTTTATATAGAAGGCGTGGTTTTATATAGAAGGCGTGGTTTTATATAGAAGGCGTGGTTTTATATAGAAGGCGTGGTTTTATATAGAAGGCGTGGTTTTATATAGAAGGCGTGGTTTTATATAGAAGGCGTGGTTTTATATAGAAGGCGTGGTTTTATATAGAAGGCGTGGTTTTATATAGAAGGCGTGGTTTTATATAGAAGGCGTGGTTTTATATAGAAGGCGTGGTTTTATAGAATCGCTTTTTCTTTCAGAGAGGGTTAACAGAGGCACCCTTTCTTTCAGAAAATGTCTATAGAAGCATCCTTTCTTTCAGAAAGGGTTAACAGAGGCACCCTTTCTTTCAGAAAATGTCTATAGAAGCATCCTTTCTTTCAGAAAATGTCTATAGAAGCATCCTTTCTTTCAGAAAATGCCTATAGAAGCACCCTTTCTTTCAGAAAATGTCTATAGAAGCACCCTTTCCTTCAGAAAATGTCTACAGAAGCACCCTTCTTTCAGAAAGTGTATATAGAAGCACCATTTATTTCAGAAAGGGTCAATAGAAGCACCCTTTATTTCAGAAAGGGTCAATGGAAGCACACTTTATTTCAGAAAGGGTCAAAAGAAGCACCCTTTATTTCAGAAAGGTTCAAGGGAAGCACCCTTTATTTCAGAAAGGGTCAAAATAAGCACCCTTTATTTCAGAAAGGGTCAATATAAGCACCCTTTATTTCAGAAAGGTTTAATAGAAGCAACCTTTCTTTTAGAAAGCTTCAATGGAAGCACCCTTTATTTTAGAAAGTTTCAATAGAAGCCCCCTTTATTTCAGAAAGGGTCAAAAGAAGCACAATTTATTTCAGAAAGATTCAATAGAAGCACCCTTTATTTCAGAAAGGGTCAATGGAAGCACCCTTTATTTCAGAAAGGGTCAATAGAAGCATACTTTATTTAAGAGAGGTTCAATAGAAGCAACCTTTATTTCAGAAAGGGTCAATAGAAGCATACTGTATTTAAGAGAGGTTCAATAGAAGCAACCTTTATTTCAGAAAGGCTCAATAGAAACACCCTTTATTTAAGAAAATTACCATAGAAGCATCCTTTTGTTCAGAAAGGGTCTATAGAAGCATCCTTTTGTTCAGAAAGGGTCTATAGAAGCACCCCTTTGTTCAGAAAGGGTCTATAGAAGCACCCTTTATTTCAGAAAGGGTCAAACGAAGCACCCTTTATTTCAGAAAGGGTCAATAGAAGCATACTTTATTTCAGAGAGGTTCAATAGAAACACCCTTTATTTCAGAAAGGTTTAATAGAAGCACGCTTTCTTTTAGAAAGGTTCAATGGAAGCACCCTTTATTTCAGAAAGGGTCAAAAGAAGCACCCTTTATTTCAGAAAGGTTCAATA
This sequence comes from Musca autumnalis, assembly GCF_047663935.1. NCBI lineage: Eukaryota > Metazoa > Arthropoda > Insecta > Diptera > Muscidae > Musca > Musca autumnalis. Next base: position 37,329,363 of record NW_027411644.1, read on the forward strand.
GAAGCAACCTTTATTTCAGAAAGGCTCAATAGAAGCACCCTTTATTTATGAAAATTACCATAGAAGCATCATTTTGTTCAGAAAGGGTCTATAGAAGCATCCTTTTGTTCAGAAATGGTCTATAGAAGCATCCTTTTGTTCAGAAAGGGTCTATAGAAACACCCTTTACTTCAGAAAGGCTCAATAGAAGCACACTTTATTTAAGAAAATTACCATAGAAGCATCCTTTTGTTCAGAAAGGGTCTATAGAAGCATCCTTTTGTTCAGAAATGGTCTATAGAAGCATCCTTTTGTTCAGAAAGGGTCTATAGGAACACCCTTTACTTCAGAAAGGGTCAAAAGAAGCACCCTTTATTTCAGAAAGGGTCAATAGAAGCATACTTTATTACAGAGAGGTTCAATAGAACTTTATTTAAAAAAGACTCAATAGAAGCACCCTTTATTTCGGAAGAGGTCAATAGAAGCACCCTTTATTTCGGAAGGGGTCAATAGAAGCACCCTTTATCTCAGAAGGGTCAATAGAAGCACCCTTTATTTAAGAAAATTACCATAGAATCACCCTTTTGTTCAGAAAGGGTGTATAGAAGCACAATTTATTTCAGAAAGGATCAATAGAAACACAATTTATTTAAGAAAGGCTCAACACATTTTCAGCATCTTCTGGCGACGGAAATCGTTGACCACTCATTTTTCCGTGATGTTCTGGAATCAAATGAATTCATTGGATACCCGGTCAGGGCTGTACGGCGACCCATCAATTCCACGTTTTGTCCGGTCAAAGAGGCGCTAGTTTGAATCGATGTTTGAGAGCTTGTACTGTCACGGTGCAGAATGATTCGTCTTCTCGTATTCGTTTTTTGAATTTCTCAGGAGACTTCAGGCAAACAAATTGTAGTGTACCACACAGAATTATCCGTCCTAGATTTCTCAAGCCGTACAGTCGTCCCACTGAGTCAGTTTTCCGAAGAAACAGGCGCACTATCCACAGAAGAAATGTAAACAAACAAAATCTTCTTCTTCTGGGTTGTTCACGCAGACATGATAGCATGGCACATGGTAATTGAGCCATGCAAGATAGAATGTCATACATAATATAAGGTGTGTTCGTTTACTCCATAATTTGTACAAATCCTGCAATTCGTTGTAAATAAATTATTTTCGCATTGTACTGAGTAAACGAGCACACATAACTGGTTTACATTTACGAAATCCAATGTCAATCTCGTTGCTAAAATGTCAAATGAAATCCAATTGAGTTTTCATTTGACGTATACGTAAAGGAATTAACAGTTGAAATCGATTCGATTTCGTAAATGTAAATCAGCTACTATTGTTTCAGCACTTTTTGGAAATTTAATCACCACGATAATATTAATACAAGGGAACAATTTTATGGTGTATGACATGCTATAATGTCTGTGGAAACGACAGAGAAGAATAGTAGTAAATTTAGACGTCAAATATATCGAGATAAGGACATTTAATACCATGTTTAGACTTATAAATCCACTCGAATTAAAATGTAAATTCCATAGGCTACACCTCAAATAAATCCTAGTTACAAATCTACTGGATTTAATTTGACGTATACGCTATGGGATTGACATTTTAAATCGAGTGGATTTAATAAGTCTAAACGTACTATAAGTATGTTTTTCCGTTTGTAACGCATTAAAATAATCATTTGCGATTAATAAACAAAAATTATAGGACTGTGTTTTTATTTTAATGTTAAAAGTGGCCGAAGAATTAATTGTCAAAATTGTTCTCTGGTGACAACTTTTAGAGAAAAGTAAAGGAACTAGAAAAATAGTAAATCTGGTAACAATGTCAAAAACAAAGAGAGCTACGGTAAAAACATGACTTATAGGTGGTTTACATTTGCGACTTTTTCGTGTTTTCGTTGGCTTTTCGTTATTTCGTGCGAAATCCAGCAACGTTTTTAATGAAACCATCTCATTTCGTGATTTCAGCGATCTCATTTCGTGATACCACAGTACTAATGGTATGCGACCCTGTTTTTTCCTAAAAAAGTACCAAAAGTTGCAACACTTTTCATGTGAAACAATGAAACAGGCAGATGCGTCAGTAAATTCCTTCAATAAAAAAGTTTATAAAATGCTTCTAAACGCTATTCAGCGACACATTTTAAGAAAACTGGTCATTTTGCAACTTTTTGCAGATCTGGAATGTAGTTTTGGGAAAAAATTGCAAGAATCGTGAAAATTTTAGAAACTTTGTAGTTCTGGAATTCAACCTCATGTACGATCAACTGCGCTGATGATCTTCATTGAATACTGCGCCAGATTTGAAATCAACTAAAAATAAATGTAAACAACAGGGTTTATTTCAGGATTTTGTAAAATCGAGTGCATTTCAGAGTGCAAGTATAAATCAGCTATAAATATAAACCAGCTACCCAGCAAAAAAGTTTGGAAGCTGTGCAATGCAGAGTTATGATTCCACAACATCTTTCGATGCAATCCACATGCAGTTATGAAAAATGCACTCTGTTTCATACATTTTATAAGCAGCTGAGTTTGAGATACCTACAACCTACAACAGTTTTTTGTTCCCTACAAGCAGCGGCATAATTTTTCCCTAAGTCAAAAAGAGTGCATCATTTTTTAAGAATTTGTTATAAAATAAAGAAATACAGACTAAAGTTGCGCATATTTTTGTGTTAATTGACAAGACGGAAAGAGCTAGAAAGGAGTGGAGCTGAAGCCATGTCGAAATCTGAACTGGAGATGTGAAGGCAATGTAAAGAAAACATTGAATGGCAGAAGAAAAACTCAGTTGCTGTTGAATTTTCCGGAGATATTTTAAAATTTGTGTCAATGTAATCAAATTCTTTATATTCTATTTTGTACATTTTATAATACAAAAAGTTGTTAGTATACACAAATAGAAAAACGCATTTTATTTATTATGGGATATTTTGCATTGATTGCTTTTTTAATGCATCTTTATACCAAGTTTACACTTACGCTCCAAAATCCACTGGATTTCACGAAATCCTGAAATACACCACGGTGTTTATACTTATTATTTTTTTTTTTTTTGTTGATTTCAAACATATCACAATTATCAAGGTAGATGCATATGCGCAGCTGATCGAACATTTGCAAAACAAGCTGTTGTAAATTGAATTAGTCATCAAAAAATACGACATTATAGAACTTTACTGCTTTATTTCGAAAATTATCGTAAAATTGTCTATATATCGTATTAATTGTTTATAGTACTAACAAATGAAAAAATAACAAATGATTTTATCGTTGAGACATCATAATAATAACAGCCTGTTTCTGTATGTCGAAAGAAGAATGTGTGCGAAAGAAATACGTCCAAACTCTTGTATGTTTTTCAAATTTGTTTTTTGTTTTGAAGGAAAAGCAAAGGTAAAATTATTTCGAAAACTAAAGTTCGGGAGTGTTTCATTCGCACACATTCTTCTTTCGACATACAGAAACTGGCTGTAAATTTTTATAGACAAAAGTTGTGTTCAGAATCTGCAAAATATTACTACTTGCAGCAGTTTTCCCCTTTAGTGCTACAAATGCGTTCCCGTACTCCGAAATCTAGCAAGATTTGCACTTCTCTTTAAACGAAAATAGCTCTGAATAACAAACACCCTCTTCTCCTGTTTTCTTGGCATAGTAGAAACTAGCAGCATGTTTATTGGCACCTGAATATGATAGCTTATACGTTGATTTTGACATAAAGTCTGTCTGGTTACTTTCCCAGCAAGAACTTTCTCAGAGAGTAAGGGGTTTTTATTCTCTTTTGCTAGAAAATTGTAAAAAGTAAACAGACACCTTCCCAGCAAGCAATCAGCTGGCTTGCCAAAACAGAACAATTTGTCCGCTAATAAGGGAAGCAAACACGTTGTATTTTATTAAAAATAAAAAAGAAAATGAAACAAAAAGTATTTTTCCACTTTACAAATTTGTTCTTCATAAAACAATACAATTAGACTATGTTATTTCCACACTAAAATTGTTTTTAATTTTCACAAACATAAATCAACAACAAATTAAAAACAGATGATTGATTGTTTTTAGGAAGAAGAAGAATTGCTAGTTGCTGCTAGAAGAAATTTGTCCAGCAAGAATTTGCAATCTCTCAGTGAAAGAACTGTCAAAATGTCTCTCTCGAATCGCTCTCTTTTGCTGGTTTTTTTGTGTTAACAGACGACTTCCAGCAACAATTGGTACAAATTGTTACAAACTTTAGGGTAACCAGACAGACCTATTTCTGGAGTTAGTGCAATTTCCGTCATTTTGCCGTTCTCGTATTTGACAATTCGCTCTTTTTTCTAACATTACCGTTAAAAAAGTACGGGAACATAATCGAAATTGCATTGTTACAAAGTAACTTAATATTTTTTTTACATTAGATCTGTTCCTTTACTTTTGAAAATAGTAAAACCGGCAAAAGTGGTAAAAGTTGTAAACTGCTCCCATATGAATTGTACGGTGTCTAAAGTAAAGGAACGCTTTTCGAGTAAAAGGTGGTAAAACTTGAAGATTCTTGCACGTAAAGGAACAGAGCTATTGTTTACACATTTTGTGTTTATTGTGACACGTGAAAAGTGTTGCAACTTTTGGTACTTTTTTAAGCAAAAACAGGGTTGTATATCATGAGTACTGTGGTTTCGATGTTGATTTCTCTGAAATCACGAAATAAGATGATTTCATTTTTGTATGCGAAATCATGATAAATTTTGCTTGATTCCGCGCGAAATCACGAAACGCCTTCGAAATCACGAAACGACGCCGAATGTAAACCAAGCATTAGAGTGATTCGAATGTCGTGATTTGGATTTAAAATGGACTGCTTCCCAGCGGCAATTGTTCCCAGCAAAAAATTTTAGAAGTTGTGCATGTGGAGTTATGATTTTACAACATCCCTCCATGCAGTCCACACGGAGTAATGAAAAATGTACTCAGTTGGATACAATTTATAAGCAGTTGCATTAGAGATCCCTACAAAAAAAAAAAAAAAAACAGTTGGTTGATCCTTACTCACCGCATCCGATATCGTTTATTCTAAATATAAGAGAGTGTATACATTTCTAAGAATTTGTTATAAAATAAAGAAATAAAAACTTAACTTGCGAACATTTTTGCGGTAATTCACGAGACGGAAATTTTTAATGGAGTTGAGTCCAGTTAGATTCCTTGTCGAAAGCTGAACTAGTGATGTGAAGTCAACATAAAAAACCTTTAGGATGATGAAGCAAAATCAGATGCGCTTGGTTTAATTGGAGAACGGAGAAAGTAAACTCAAATGTGATTGAATTTAATGGAAACTTTTTTAATTTGTGTTTATATAATAAAGTTCTTTGTATTATTGTTTTACATAAATAATATATGAATTTTATTTATTCTGGGATATTTCGCAATGGCTTGCATTTTTATTGCATCTTTAGACTGACTAAAAATGCAATCCGAAGAGTGCTTTTAAATTCAAACCAAAACACTTCATCAAAAGTTGTGATTTGGATCGAAAATGGAGTGCATCCTAGCTGTGTGCTGTGGAAGCAAAATGGAGTGCATCTTAGCTGCGCGCTCCCTTGTAAAATTCATAAGTCGATGGTCAGACTAGCACGATTTCAACATGGCGACGTCAAGTTTATGGGCGAGGGGTATGAAGTAGTGAAACCCATGTACATGGTTTTCTGTGTTTGTGGTGTTGCCTCTTCTTGTTATTCGTTGCAAGTTTTTTTCTTCCATTTTCTTTCATTTTTATTTTCTCAAGCAAACGTTAACAACAAAACAAGCATAAAAAGATTTAATAAAAACATTTGATTAATGAAAGAGTGAAAATTTAACTACTAATATTAATTTAATTATTAATGTTAATTATTTTGTGTTGTTACAGTGTTTGTTTAGTTTAGTTTATTTTTGTTTTGTTTTTATTAGTATGAGAAACACAACAAACGCGAAGGGTAAAATAAAGAGGACACGCAAAAATCGTAAACGTTGACGTGTGTGGACGCTAACGAAACTTGAAAAGAAACTTTAACGAAATTGGTTTCAAGAAACCTTGCTAGTCTGACCAACGACTAAGTGAATTCATAGGAAAAGATGTACTCCAACGGCACATGTACTGTACACTTGTAGTGATTCAACTGCATCCGCGGTAGAGTTGGGTAATCTAGTTCCTAGTTCCTTGTACTAGTTCCAAAACGTATGAGTAACATCATGAAATATAACGTGTGCTGTTAAGTATACGCAGTTTGTTCAAAGAAAAAATGTGGGCCATTGGAACTGCGAAGTGAACTAGATAGTTCCATATAGTTCCTTTGGCACAACTCTAATCCGCGGATGCAAACTTGTTGCTGGGTTGGAAATTGTGCAATGTAGAGTTAGGATTTCACTGCATGTTTGGATGCAGTCCACATGGGATTATGAAAAATGCACTCTGTTTCATACATTTTATAAGCAGTTGAGTTAGAGATACCTATAAAAAACCAGTGTCTTTATCCCTACAAGAAGCGGCATCATTTTTTTTCTAAGACAAAAAGAGAAAATGAAATATACAGATTACATTGGTAAGAGCAATACAACAATATTATATTATTTGTTGTACTGAAGAACAAAGTTAATCTAAAAGTACGGCAGTGTTAAACGCGAAGCATTGTGCACTAAAACGTTCACATTATCAACTAAGGAGTCATCTCGATCGAACGATTCTTTCATCCAAGTGAGTTCTTAGTAACAATCAAGGGATCGAAAGATCGCTTTTGAATCGAATCGAAAAATTGATTTTTGAGTTCTAAGTAAGAATCAAAAGATCGAAAGAAAACAGGGGAAGATGGTGTTATTCTGCGCTATTTTTGTTTTAAAAAAAGTGCAGGTCTTGCTAGATTTCGGGGTTCGGGAACGCATTTTTAGCACTAAACGGGAAAACTACTGTAAGTACTAATATTGTGCAGGTTCTGAGCACAACATTTATCTATAAAAATATATTATTATGACGTCTCAACGATAAAATCATTTTTTTATTTTTTCATTTGTTAGTACTATACACAATTAATACGATATATAGATAAGTTTACGATAATTTTCCAAATAAAGTTGTAAAGTTCTATATTTTTATATTTTTGATGATTAAGTCAATTTACAACAACTTGTGAAAATTCATGTTCGATCAGCTGCTCTTATGCATCTACCTTGATCATTGTGATATGTTTGAAATCAAGAAAAAAATAAATGTAAACACCGGGGTGTATTTTAGGATTTCGTGAAATCCAGTGGATTTTGGGGCGCTAGTGTAAACTTGGCATATGTCTAGTAGGAAAAAATCTATAGAACCCTGGTTTTCCTGAATTCATAAAACTTCAAAATTACTAAACACAAAAGCAACAAGTGGTTTTGTTTACTATACATCTTTTGAGCATTTTATGAAAAACGCGAAAATTGAATGGAGTGTCCAGTTTGTTTGTTCCAATGCAAAACTGAAGATTTTCTTCCAAACATGTGTTCCAAAAACAATTTTAAATTTCATTGAATTTGTTTGTTTTTAAAATTGTTTGGCAAATTATTCAAACAGTACACACACATACACAGATTGTTTATATTATGTGTGTTCCACAATCTGCAAGAATCTACTATTTTTTACTACGATAACAATTTTTCCTTTATGTTATCAGACAAAATAGTAAAAATTAGTAGATTCTTGCAGTTCTGGAACAGACCAATTGTTTTGAAGTTTTAGGAACACTCGAAAGAAAAAATTTATACTGACACAAAGCATTAACAAACCTTTCTAATTAAACCTTTCTAATTAACCGGATTTAGCAAACCCACTGGATTTCAAATGTCAATTCCATTGCTTATATTTCAAATAAATCCTCATTTAGAAGGTTAACCCTGCTTTTATATAAACAGGCTATAAATTTCGATATTTGTTTAGAGATCCGCAAACGTCTACAGTGGCGGTGGAAAAAAACCCAATATAATTTTTTATTCGCTGTTGTGCACATAAATATAAATTAGCTGATTGCCATTAAATCCTCCAAAGGTAATACCTAAATGCCATAGAATTTGTAATGGATTTATTAAATCCAGTGGAGGTTTTATAAATTGTGTAAATCATGGATTATAATGTCTGATTTAGACTATGCTGGATTTAGCAAATCCAGTGGATTTAAGTTGTCATTTTCATACAACATACGTCAAATAAAGCCAGATAATTGATAAATCCAGAGTAGTCTAAATGAACTTTAATGGATTTATAAAATCCAGTGGAGGTTTTATAAATAGTGTAAATCTTAAAATAAACTAACTAATCTTAAAATAAACTAAATGTCATTTTTACTGTACCTAATTACACTGATAAACAGATATATCTAGATTTATTTCACGAATATTGTATGAAAACAAGTTTTATCGTCATTTATTTCACAGATTTACATCTTAAATGATACAATTTATTAAAATCCCATTCATGTAAATAACGGATTTTAAATTAACCGTACCATCTAGATGTAAACTGCATTGAAATTCTGTGAAAGAAAAAAAAATCATTCATTTTTCGGCAGATAAATCTAGAAATACCTACAAATGTTAAAATATGTAAAATCATGGTAGAAAACACAATGTATTGCCTGTTCCCGTACTTTATAAAGTGGTAAAAGTCGTAAACGATATTCATATAAATTTTGTGTACGGGAACGCAAAATGTGTAAAAGTGGTAAAAATTGTAAAAACTTTTTAGTTCTGGAACAGAGCTGTAGATTTAAATGGAAAAAATCTATAGAACACTGGTTTTCCTGAATTCATGCTCGTATAATGCCTTGTTTACATTTACGAAATCGAGTCGATTTCAACTTTCAATTCCAAGATCTATTTACGAGGTCACGTAAGTAGCACAAATGCAACTCTATTTTGGCCGAAAATTCTTCAATATGTCAAACTGATTGTTTACGTTTTCATAAAATTTATTCACAATAACAAAACAAATTAACAGATTGAAACCAAGACGCTGGTGGTTTACGCCACCTTATAATTTCGTCATGGTCAATTCTTTTGCGTATACGTCAAATAAAAACTCATGTGGAATCCAGTTGATTTCGTTTGACGTATACACTATGGAGGTGACAGTTGAAATCGACTCGAATGTAGCAAGGCATAACTTCAAAATTGCTAAACATAAAAACAACAAGTGGTTTCGTTTTCGAAACTGTTTTTGAGCATTTAATAAAAAACGAGAAAATGAAGTGTCCAGGTATCTCCACATAGTCGAATTGTTGATATCATTAATGGTGTTTTTCCAATGCATAACTGAAGAATTTCTTCCATACAAATGATCTAAAACCAATTGTAAAAATTATTGAATTCGAATGTTTTAAAATTTTTTGGCACATTTTTAAAACAGTATACACACATATGTCCCGGCCCACACTGGCATGAATTTTATTAACAATTTCATGAAATTAGGCGTTCTTAAATCGAATTCCCCACTGCAGCAATTTTATGATTTTACTCTACTATGAAAGCCGATCTAGAGACGCCTAATTTCATGAAATTTTTAATGAAATTCACGCTAGTGTGGACCGGGACTATAGAGACTGTTTTATTGTTTTGAAGTTTTATAAAGAAGAAAAAAAATTATACTGACGCAAACATTAAAAAACCTTTCTAATTAAACAATGTGTAAAATCATGTGTTTACTGCAGGTAATTATGGCGATAAACAGGTATACCTCGATTCATGTGATGTATAATGTATTTATGTAAAAACCATAAAATGTAATTTCATGGTACAATAATTCTTAGGTAGGCCACAGCTAACAGCTGATTACAATTTTTGTTTGTTATGGCTTAATCTGTCAAATCCTTGTTGACATGCAGAGTTGATATTTATTATTGATCAAAAAATTCAACTCTGTTCATGGTATAAGTAAAGAGGTAGACTTAAATGAAAATAATCTATAGAACCCTTGTTTTTCCTGAATTCCTAAAACGTCAAAATTAGTAAACACAAAAGCAACAAGTGGGGTTGTTTACAATACCATTCTTGAGCATTTTATAAAAAATGCGAAAAATGAATGAGGTGTCAAGGTTTCTCCACATAATCGAGTTTGGGATATGATAAAATTTTTTTTAAATGCAAAGCTGGCGAATTTCTTCCATACAAATGTTCTAAAAACAAATTTAAAAATCATTGAATTCAATTGTTTTTAAAATTGTTTGGCATATTATTCAAACAGCACACACACATACACAGTTTGTGTATACTGTTTTGACGTTTTAGGAGCAGTCGAAAGAAAAAAATTGAAATTGACAGAAAGCTTTAGCTAACCTTTCTTATTAAACCATGACTCTGTTTTGTTTTCATTTCAACATTTCGTTCTTCTTCTTCTTTGTTTACTCATCTGTTATCATTCATCAAAACAATTTTGACGTTTTAAGCCATAGGGTTGTACTTTTTTGGCGATTCTCATACCTGGCCTACCTATGAATTATTGTACCATGTGTAATTTATTCACAAAATTTCAATTTCACAACGCGATTTATTAAAACAATTTGCACATTTGTTCCTAATACCCTGTTTATATTATAGCTTTTTGCTGGATTAACCTTCTTTATGTGGATTTATTTGAAATATAAGCAATGGAATTGACATATGAAACCCAGTGGGTTTGTTAAATCCGATTATATGTAAACGTACTATAAAACAGGGTTCAGCGACAGAATCGTTTTTTATTTGATAGATATTTTATGGAATTTACAACATAAATGAAGCATATTTAAAAAAAGAGGTAGAGTTAAAAATGCTATAAAACGGCATTTACACTAGAGCTTTTCGCCGTTATAACCTTCTTTATGAGGATTTATTGAACGTTTGCGCTATGGAATTGATATTTGAAAACCAAACCCACTGGGTTAATCCGGTTAAGTGTAAACGGGCTATATGTCCGTCTTATTTAAATCTGGTACGATAAACTGGTATATCTCGATTCATCTCACGTAGAATATACGAAAACACGTTTCTTCGTTATTTATTTGCCCGACTTTCAATGCAATTGAGATCTGAAATGACACGATTTATGTAAATCCTCTGTTTTTACCGCAGGTATTTAACGCAGTAAACAGGTATATCTGGATATATCTGATGCAAAAATTTGGTCATTTATTTCACAGATTTTCGTTGTAGTTGGTATCTTAGTCCCGGTCCACACTAGAGTGATTTCAATGAAATAATATCATGAAATTAGACGTTCATAGATCGAGTTCCCCACTACAGCAATCTCATAAAATTAACTTTGTATGGAACTCGACCTAACAACACCTAATTTCATGTAATTATTTCATTGAAATCACTCTATATGACGCTATTTATTAAAATCTGTCTTTTTAAATCCGGTACAAACGCTAAAATAAATTGAACGCCATGTTTTACTGTAGCTATTTAGCCCCATAAACAGATATATCGCAATTAACGGACGTAAAATGTATGAAAACATATTTTTTTGTGATTTTTTTTACAGATTTACAATGCAGTTGACATTTTAAGTAATGCGTTTTATTGAAATCCACCTTATGCAATTCCGCTAAAAATGCTGAAATAAATTAAAACTCTTTTTTTACTGTAGCTTATTATCCCGATAAACAGGTATATTTCGACTCATCTGACGTAAAATGTATGAAAACATGATTCTTCGTCATTTATTTGACAGATTTTCAAAGCAGTTGACATCTTAAAGTATGCGTTTGTATTAAAATTCGTCTTATAGCCCGGTTACATACAACCGGATTCAACAAATCCACTGAGTTTCAAGTGCCAATTTCTTTGCCTAAACGTTAAATAAACCCTCAAAATGAAGGTTAACCCTGCAAATAGCTATAATATAAACAGGATTTTATGTAAATCCGCTACATATGCTTAAATAAATTACCTGTAAGTTCTGTTTGTTGTTGACATTGTTACCAGCTCTACCATTTTTCTACATGGTATAACAAGAAAAGGTAGCAGCAATACCCAGCTGACTGAACTGGGATGTAATAGCTCATTTAGACTAGCCATAAATCCTCGACTGGATTTAATAAATCCAGTACAAATCTCATTGCATTTAGATATACATTTTGGAGGATTTAAATGGCAGTCAGCTGATTTTTGTTCATAGCACAATTACCAAGGTAGATGCATCAGCCAATCTGATCGAATTTGAAACGTTAAAAGAATTTTTTGTAAATTGAATTCGTCCCAAAAAACATACTTCAAATTACAAATTTATTGTTTAATACTGAAAATGTTAGCACATTATACTACTAATGCTAACTAAAGAGCAAATAAATTATTATTTTAACGCAGTTTTCCCATCTAAAATAAATAAACGAATTATTTTATCGTTTAGACATCATAAATATTAGTCTTGGTTGATTAAAATCAACTTTGTACATCAAAACAAATTTAATTTTTCCGCTTTGTTTACAAATTTTTACATTTTAAATTATTTTTAGTGTAGCAATTCACCGATGCATCTACCTTGTTTCTTGTGCCAGCTTGCAACTTTTTGTATTTTCTAGCAACATGTTGCTAAAAACAGAGTTGTATACGAGGATTTATGCCAGATTTAAAACAAATCCACTCAATAGGAGGATTTATTTTTGTATGGGAAATCTGGTAGATTTTGGCTGGATTTAGCGCATAAATCCTGATAATGCGCTAAATCCGGCTAATGGTGTCATATCTAAATGGCATATAATGTTAGTGTCAATTTCAATACGACATTTTTTATATTTATTTCTATGTTCGATGTATATAATGGATATGGCGAATAACAAAATTCCTTTACAATTCCATTCGAAAAGAAATAAAAATTTTTTTTACGAGCACATCTACGATTTTTGGTACAGAGGTAAAGGAAAAAAATCCGGTTTCAAATCTGCTCGCGTTCACGAAATTGGCCAATGCGCGCAAAAGTTATAGCGGTTTTTATTCTCATATAAAGAAAAAATATTTAAAAATATATTTTTTGTTGTTATGAGAAAATGTATGCATAAATCGTTAACAGCAGTCCATATCTATTCGTAGATGTTTAAATAGTTATTAAATTTATTATTATTTTCTCGGAAAGTCAACAAATAATAAAAAAAATTTTGAAGTAAATCCAAATTATCCTGTCCCAGAATCCGTACAATCCCTCAAAAAATAAATTAAAGAATATATGCGGAATCTAGACAATGCGTAGAAAAATATGATACCAAATTTATAGAGATTGGGTACATAAATTGCATATTATAGCAACAACAAAAAAGAAATACTTATTGTTGGAAAATATTGTTGCAAATATTTTTTTGGTTTGATTCTAAAAATTAGAAAAAAATATTTGGGAGTTCTCCAACTATTTCGCTAAAATCCCATACAATAATGAATGTATACTGTTAAAACTTCATCAAAAAATATGGTTTACCATCGCGTGAGTTTAACTGATTACTGTGATAACTTATAAGGGTAGGAAATTAAGAGTAATATTGAAATTACAAACATTCAATTAATATTATAATTAAAAAGCCTGTTATTCGCGAATTAGTTAAAGTCGGTTGATGCGCATCCGTTTTTGGATACAGCGAATCAATCTCTGTCAAAATTTATGCATATTTCGATATTTCACTCAGGGGCCATTGTGTGCCACCAGTTGCATCATACACTGCAAAAAACCTTAAAGTTGGTAAAAGTCGCGCAATGTGCATACGATTTTGATGCGCATCCGGTTTCGTCAGCGCCTATCACAAATACGTCCAAATATACCAATTTTAATTAGATTCTTCAAGAACCGCGGATGTGCCTCCACATTCTATTTTTGGTGAAAACCCCATATTACACGCGAATCTCTGTAATTTATGACACGCGTTTTCGCAAATATTATAATCGCGTATAAAGGATTCCATTTACGTAAAAAAAATTTCAAGAAAATCGCGGTTTAGTACGCGGATTTGTCGAAATAATTTTTTGCTGCATTTCCTATTTTCAGGGTATCTATATCCGCGGGTTTAGTGGATGGATTCGATCGCGGAAGGTCTCATTAGATCCGTCGCGTAAAAGAACTAAATTCACGCGGGGTACAAAGGAAATTGAATGGCACTTGTAAATTTTAAACGCAAAAAATAGGTTTTTTAAAAAAAATCACGCATCAAATATTGGCCTTTAGACTCCAATTACTAGGATGCTGTAAGGAGCACACTCATGAGATATGCATTAAACGACGTAGAATCACGAGTTTTATAATCCTAATGTGAGTTTTGAATATTATCTTGTTGCGCGTCCGAATTATTAAAACAATTCAAAAAACCCCGAAATTCCGGCTTCAAAATGTCAGCATCAATTTTAGGTGGATGCAGTGGATATATCGAAAAATGATACACTAGTATCATATTGCCCATGAAGTATTCTTTGAGTCTTTCTTTGGGCATATGTCTATAAAATGTAAGGTTAAGCCTAAAATCGGAAGGGAGCATAAAAAAACTTGTTGGCTTCAACCCATTTTTACCTATTTTTCTACATTGATGCCAACACAGCTTCCACGTAAATTAATTTTAATGGTCGACCTTATGGGATTCCTCTTAAAACACTTCAGTTTAAAGAATGTATATCATACTATATAGAATATGTTAACAGTTCGCGAATTCTGAAAGGGTGAAACTCGGATTCATCGATTGTAAAAAATTTTTGTTTTTCGCCATATATATTTTTTGAAGAACAAATAAATTTATCAGAAAAACAAGTGAGGAAAGGCTATAGTCGGGACGGGGCCGACCATATGATACCCTACACCACTACCCATGTGCATAAGCCTTTCACTGGTAAACATTTCTTTTAGGGAATATAATCCGACTACCACCAACAATAATATGCCTCTTTCTCTCTGGGACCCCCATAAGCAACCACAATTTCGTGACCATCCTGTAGCTTGATTGCAAAAAATGGAAGAATTGGATGCATTACCGACTATTGTGGTATCTCCCTTGTTTGACCACCTTCGCCAACCTGCTTTACACCAATGTAAAGGTAATATTTTCTTCTTTCATTGACAGGCTTTGCAGGCTTTGAAATACCCCTACTAGAAGCCGATATATTCACAAAGAATAAAACTTTGAATTTGTCTCCAAATGAGTTTTTCCCCATTCTGACCCCTAAATATTATCCGACTATCACCAAAATCAATAGGCTTCTTCCTCTGTGGCGCCCCCTTCTACCCCCAAAAATTTCGTCACTATCCGATCAAAATTCCAACTTGTAGCGCGATTACAAAAAATGGAAAAATTGCGAATATTACTGAATTTTGCAATATCTCGGTTTGCTCACTTACGCCAACATACTTTGCATCAATATAAACGAGATATTTTCTTCTTCCATTGACGGATATTCCTTTTGGAATACTCTAACCAGAAGAAGAAGAAAAAAACGTTGACTTTTCTCCACATAAGCTTTTCGCCTATTCCGACTCCTGAATATTATTCGACCATTACCAAATTAAATAGGCTTCTTCCAATGTGGGACCCGCACCAACTCCCAAAAAATTTGTGACGATCCGATCAAAATTGCGACCTGTAGCGTGATTACAAACAAATCGAAAAATGGGATGCATTACCGACTATTGCGATATCTCTGTTGTTTGAGCAGCTACGACAACCTACTTTACATCGTTGTAAAGGTGATATTTTCTACTTTCCTTGGGTTTTGCTTTTGATATACCTTTTAAAGAAACAGAGATATTGGCTTTGAAATAAAACGTAGACCTTTTCTCCAAATAAGTTTTTGCCCATTCCGACCCTGAATATTATCCGACCATCATTAAAATCAGTAGGCTTTTTCCTCTGTGGGACCCCCATTAACCCCGAAAATTTCGTGACGACCCGATCAAAATTGCGACCTGTAGCGTGATTACAAAAAAATCGGAAAATGGGATGCATTATCGGCTATTGCCATATCTTTGATATTTGACCACCTACGACAACCTGCTTTACACCGCTGTAAAGGTGATATTTTCTACTTCCCTTTCCAGGTTTTGCTTTTGATATACCTCTTAAAGAAACAGAGATATTGGCTTTGAAATAAAATGTTGACTTTTCTCCAAATAAGTGTTTGCCCAATCCGACCCCTAAATATTATCCGACCATCACCAAAATCAATAGGCTTCTTCATCTGTGAGACCCCCATTAACCCTCAAATTTTCGTGACGATCCGATCAAAATTACGACCTGTAGCGTGATATCCAAAAAAATAGAAAAATGGGATGTATTACCGACTATTGCGATATCTCTGTTATTTGGTTACCTACTCCGACCTAGTTTGCATCATTGTAAAGACGGGAT